>NC_087556.1:0-1298810 GCF_036250125.1 Pseudopipra pipra | reverse complement strand
TGCTTCTACCTGTTTTCAATCATTATTTTAATGTAATGCCAGCTAGAGGAGGCAAACACTCCATCCAAATGCTTTATATTACTCTGATTGAACAGGAAATTAATTATGACTGAGAGGATCCCTTTGCTGAGGGGGAAAACCCTTTGATTCCGTTTGGTTATCAGGTGTCAGGCCCAGTCCCAGTCAGTGACAAGATATTTTAGCACAGAAACAATGAGATCGACTGATAAATACCACACAAGCAACAGAAAAATATTATCTTTTATGTTGCTGTTCTCTTGCAAGTTGTGTCATCAAATGCTGGGTTTCCCCAGGACACTTTGATCCCATGGCATGTGCCAAGAGTGACAAACTTCTTCAGCTGCACTGGCCAGAGGGAAAATCTCTCATCAGTTCTGGCCCAGCCACCCACAAACAAAATTCTTATAAAGGCAAAGTGACAGAAAAGGAGAAAAGAATGATGGCACCTGCACCATCTCTCCTGGGAGTGGGTTTGGATAACTCCAGCCTCCAGCACAGCTCATTTAAAGCCTCTCCAGCGCTGCTGTAAGACAGTAGCAGAGATAGAGGTGGGAAAATGAAATTTTAATGGTCCTGTGCTCTGGGAGAGTCTCTCCCATCTGCTTTTACAGCAGCTAAATGGGCAGGACCACAAAAACCTGCAAGAACAAGCCTAAATATCACCCTAAGCCCTGCTGGAAGGAATGAGAGGTGGAGGAACAGACAGAAACTTGGTGTTACCTCCAGAAGGATTTGGAATGCAGCAAAGAACCCAGCCAGCCCAAGAGTGGTTTTTTTTGCAGAGGGGCTGTTGATCTTCCCACTGCTGATGTGTTTATTTACTCTGCAAAGCGAGGATTCGACAGCACAGATCATGCCACGAGCTGGAGAGGTGCTGCCTCCCAAACAGCTCGGGTTTGTCAGGGCATGGTGTTTGGAAACCAGCAAATTGGATTTATCCCTTTGAATCTGCCCCAGCAGCAGCTGGGAAGCAGCAGCACTGCTGGGAAGAGCTGTTTGCAGGATGAGAGAAGAGCCTGATGTCTCATTAAAGGTCCCCTGGTAATTTCTGAAATAGAGATGGTGTTAACTCTCATCTCCTGGCTGATCTGGCACTGGTAATTGCTGGAAGCTGTGCAGCATTTCCTACCCCATTCCTGCTGGGACTGAGTGCTGCACAGCAGCCAGGGGTGCCTCAGGAGTGGGAGAAGGTTTTCCATAGAAATTTAAACTTCCTCAGTTTCCTTTAGAAGATCTACACAAGAGAAAGAGCCCTCCTGGAGCAGCACTGCTGATTAAAGCCTGTGGAGCTGGAGTTGCAGACTCCACTCCTAGGCATCCACACACAGGAATTTTGGGCTTCCCACAGCCAGGAAGGCTGGAACAGCTGAATTACCACAAGAACTGTCTATTCTGTCTTGTAGCTTTATGGAATAAAAACTGTACTTGGAGTTGATGTTTCTCATCAGATGCTTTTTCCTTGCCACAATCATCTCCCTTCTCATCACAAACAACACATCAGTGTCTTTCTGATCCCGAACATTTGGAAAGCTGTCTCCAAACCTGATCCCCCAGCATGCCATATCTCACACTGTGAAGTGACTCCAAGATGCTGCCTCGAGATGTCCTCATGTACCTTTATTTTCCTGCATGCTGAACTGGCCAAAAAAACCCCCAAACTCACAATCCTACAGCCCTACAATGTCTGTAGCTCTGCAGGGGCCCAAACTGGGGCCAACACCTGCAAGTTCTTGGGTTTCCATCTGTGCAGGTTGGGTGGCTCAGATATGTTTAACCTGGCTCATGGCCAAGCACTTGGGAGGAATTATCAGAGAATCATGGAATGGTTTGGGTTGGAAGGGACCTTAAAGCTCTTTTAGTCCCACCCCCCTGCCACGAGCAGGGACACCTTCCACTAGCCCAGGTTGCTCAAGCCCCGTCCAGCTGGATTAATTCCAGAATTTAATCCTTGGGGGATGGCCTGCAGTGAGATAAAGGAAGGGCTGCAGGAGGAAAGAAGCACAGAATTTAAGTGAGAGTTGAAGCCCCTGGTTTAAACGTGCACCTGTAGACACAGAGACAAGCTGTGGAGTTGGAATCACTCCACAAGGATTGTTTCCTGCCAGGGGAAAGGAAGATCCAAAGCACTGTTCCTGCTCTGATTAAGTGTTACCACCCTTTTATTTCGAAAACACAGAAGGAAAAAAGGGCTTTGTGCAGCTGAGATAACAAGTTTTTTATTTTCACTCCTTTCAAGGAGCTGTGTGTGATTTACCTCCACACCTCCCAGGAGCATCAGTAGCACCCACACAGCTTATTCCCAGGAGATTCCTGGGAAACACAGGCAGCTTAGCAGGATACAGCAGGTAAACCTTTGGAGGAGAAGGGAGGGATATCCTGCTCTCCAAACTGTCCATCCTGATCAAAACAAAGCAGTTGAGCCTTACTAACGAGGTGTGGGCTGCGAGCACTTCCCAGCAGGACCGTCAGGCCCCTGGAAATGGAGCCTCTGGAAGTCTGCTCAGATCCAAACTACACAGGGACACCAGAGAGCTGACACAGCACATTGTCAGCACCTGGGAGAGTTCAGAGAGTGCCTCAGACAGTGATCATTGCCAGCACCAACTCGGACAGAGAGAAAAGGAAGAGCACTTGAAGCAGATGAAGCTCCCACTGTTGGGAAACAGCTGTTACCAGCAGTGCCGCTCCCAAGGCTTCCCTGGCGGGATCCACACGCATTTAGAAACCACTCGTTTGCTACA
Source organism: Pseudopipra pipra (assembly GCF_036250125.1). NCBI lineage: Eukaryota > Metazoa > Chordata > Aves > Passeriformes > Pipridae > Pseudopipra > Pseudopipra pipra. The sequence goes on along the minus strand of NC_087556.1, from coordinate 1,296,048 downwards.
CTGCAAATCCAAAGTGTTCCCAAGCATCCTGAGGCCTCTCAGGGAAGGGAGAATAAAGAAGAGAAGGTTCTCTGTAATACTCCCATTTTATACGAGGAGTTAATGCCTTCGGGGTGACCCCTTCCAGGGCCTGGAGGGACAGAAATGATGGAGAGAGACCATTTCCAAGGGATGGAGTGACAGGACACAGGGAATGGCTTCAAACTGCCAGAGGGCAGGGTTAGATGGGATAGTGGGAAGGAATTGTTCCCTGGGAGGGTGGGGAGGCCCTGGCCCAGGTTGCCCAGAGAAGCTGTGGCTGCCCCTGGATCCCTGGAAGTGTCCAAGGCCAGGCTGGACGGGGCTTGGAGCAACCTGGGATAGGGAAGGTGTCCCTATGGTAGGGGGTGGAACAACATGACCTTTAAGATCTTTTCCAACTCAAATCATTCCACGATTCTGTGCTGTCACAAACCCACCTCAGACCATTCTTTTTGCAAGAGCAGCTGGGAAAAGAAAAACCCAAGATTTCCAACAACATTCCTCATTGCCTTTACCCCAAAGAATCTCAAACCAGCATCATTATTCCCTCCAAAGAAAGACACCCTGCAGTAACAAGCCCCTTGTATTCCTCCTGCCACAAATAATCACTTCTTCTTCTTGAACTAATTACATATTTAAGCCCAGACTTTTTCCCACCTACACTGAGACAGTCACACAACTACAAAAGCTTTGCCAGAGGGTTGTGTTGGGGGGTTGTTTTAGCAAGTGGATATATGTGCTCTGCTATGTATATACCTAAAGAAGCTTTATAATAAAAACAAATAGGACTGGAGGGCGTTTTTGGAATTTGCTCTGTTTGTTTTACAGTCAATCAGAAAGGGGTTTTCATTTAGGTTCTCCAGGAGGCTGCTGCAGCCTTTCCTGATTCAGCAGCCAGGACAGATTTAACACTGAGCTATTGCAGGGCTTTGCAACCCAAATCCCTTTCACATGAGCCCAAACCACACCAGTCATCCTTGGAAAAATTCAGTATTCCCACGGCAAAGGAAGGAAAAAGTTGCTGCAGCAATTCCTGATGGCAGAAGGGACACGTGGTTTGCCAAAGGTGCAGGAAAAGAAACAATCTGATTTCTTTTCCTGGTGTCTGGGATAAAGAAATACATGAGCAGGAACTGGGAGCAAAAGTCTTGCCCAACAAGGCAAAGCTGTGGCCAAACACCAGGTCTGAAAACACTGGGAACTCTTCAGAGGATCAAAGACTTGGATAGGAGTGAAAGGGGCACCTTAGAAAGCTGAATTCACCTGGTTTTAAAAGGAGTGTGGCTTCATATATGTGTAATTCTGCAGACTCACAGCATAGCTGGGGTGGAAGAGACCTCTGGAGATCATCCAAGCCCAACCCCTGTGCCCAGGCAGGGCAACCTGGAGCAGGTGACACAGGAAGCAGGTGGGTTTGGAATGTCTCCAGAGAGGAGACTCCATGACCCCCCTGGGCAGCTGTTCCAGAGCTCTGCCACCCTCCAGGGGAAGAAATTCTTCCTGAAGTTGAGGTGGAACAGAAGCTGGGGTAAAGCAAAGCCTCTGGATCCCATTTGGCTGCAGTGAGAGTGGCCTGTCACCCTGCCAAGCTCTGAGGTCTCAGCTAATCAAAGAAAACATGGCTTTGATTTAGTCGAACATCACAGGATTTGATGTGCAAGTGACATTTGGAAGGTAAAAATCAGATCAATTCTTATGTGCTCTGCTGCTCCTGTGGCTCTGCAGCCCAAAAGCCTGTGGGTATTCCTTGGATGTTTTCAGGACTCGGTGGGAAGAACTTCCCTGTGCCTGCCCAGCTGAAGAAATCGCGGCGGCAGGAGCTGCCATCCAACCTCAGTTCTGCTCCCTGCACTCACACCAACGGTGGGGCCTCATTTCCATCCCAGCAGAGGGAACAGTTCCACCATGTCAGAGCAGTGTGTGGCTTTGCTCCACAGCTTTACCTCCAACAAGTCATTTTCTGTTCTTATTTTGCAATAAGGAAGAAAGGAGGGCTTTGAGGAGGAACACACTTGGACTAAAATTACAGCAGTGCTTCGGTGAATCCAACAGTCTGGGAACAGGTGCTATGTGTTACTACCTGCAAAGCTGTGAGCTTTGGTGTCAAGTGCAGGCATTGAGAATTCCCAAAGAAAACCAGAAAGAGTGGAGGGGAAGCAGAATATCTAAGTGGAAGGGAAGAGTTTTGGAAAGCCCAGAAAAGGAGAAAATGCTTGGAAAAGGTGAGGCTGAAAAGCAGTTTTGGGGCTGAGCTCTGCTTTGCTGAGGGCAGGAAAGGCTGGATATCCATGTCCACTGGATGGAAGCAGATTCCATCAGAGACTTCCCTCTGGCAGGGCTGCCCTAAACAAAAACCAGGAGACACCCAAGCTGAGCCCACAGTTCCCACCTTCAGCTAAAGGAAGTATCCCAGTGGATATCCAACTCCCAGGGCAGATCTTCCCCCTGCTCTGGGCACAACCCTCCCCTACCATCCTCCCAGAGGACATTATCTCTGGTTAACCCTGTTTTCCATCACACAACTGGACAGAACGGGCAGCAAAAGCAATGCTAAAAACCCAATGGTGACCCAAGAGGTGCCCACAAATTCAGGGCTGTTCCAGACAATTCCCAGAGCCCTCAGGAGCCGAGGGAAATGATCTCTGTGTAAATGAAGGAGGGAAAAACACCTCCCAGAGCCACTAAACAGTAACGTGGAAAAGCACTGAGGGCTGTTAAACAGCAAAACGAAGAGGGGGAAAATCATAATTAAGAACCCAATCATGTTTTAGCTCTCAGCAAAAATTCTGACTTCCAATTAATTCCTAAATGTCCTCTTTGAGCAAAGGGGGGGGGGAAAAGGACAAGTGAAGCTCTGCAGGATCTGTGGCTCACAGGAGATTTTGCCTCTAAGGCAGAGAGGCAAACTGAGGGTTTCTCTTGGTGTTTGTGCAGATGGCAAAGGAGCCACTGCCCTTAACCCTCCCCCAGACACCAGCTTTGAACCACACACAGAGAAAGGGCAGTTCTGTTCAAATAGAAATGTTATTATTTGTGATGTTGTGATAAAGGGGCACAACTGGGCTCCCCACGGGTTTGAGACACTTGGGATTCAACAGGGAAAACACTGATTTTTTGGTTTGGGGTTTGCTACAGCACCTTCCTCTCTTACCACCTGCACTACCTGCTAAACACAACCAGCAACTCCAGCACAGGGCTCTGGGCTGAAATAAAACATCAGACTGCACCAGATCACCCAGAAGAAAACGAACTGGGCAAGTGGTAATAATGGTTACAAAGCACCTCTGAAAAGTCATTGTATTCCTCTCTCAGTTCTGAGAATATTCACATGTATTGATCTCCATATGGTCCAGGTAAAAAGCATCCCAGGAATATTGGCTGCCAAGACACAGCCATGCAAACTGGAAAGAAAGACTTTCTTTCATGGTCACGTGTTGCAATTGTTCCAAAATAATGCTCTCATTTTCTCCTGGAAAAACTGGTTATTCCCACTGTCAGGGCTGATCTGGAAGTTATAATTAGTTTCCTTCAGAAGGTTTCACATTAAATTCTAAAATAAAAAGGGAAAATTCTCCCAAATGTATTATTTCCTACCAAGTTTTAGCTCCTGAACTTCCACAGCCTTTCCTTACAGAAAGGGAAAATACACACATTTACATCATTTAACTCATCAACGTCCACATTTACATCATTTACATCATTTAATTCATTAAGAAGGGGCTTCTAAGAAATGACAGATTAATGAATGCTAACAAATAAACAATGAAAAAACCCAACTGATAAGAAGACTGGATGGTCTGTAAGGTCCTTTCCAGCCCAACCCAGTCTGGGATTCTGTGGGACCCCTCTGGGGCCCCTCTGCCCCCCTCTCTCCCCACACCCCCAGAGGACATTACAAATGCAAAGCTAATTTCCACCATTCCAGATTTCTCCCCCAGGACAGGCAGGCAGACCCAGGTTTTCCTCAAGAGTGATGTGGGGAGAAACAAATATTATTAACTGAGAAACAAATATTATTAACTGAGAAAAACTCTCAGAGAAAATGACTTCCAGATCAGAGGACAAGAGTGAAAGCTTTACATTTGCTGAGAGGAAAACAAATTAGAAGCTTTTATTTCAGCAGTAAGGCCAGTGTGCTTCTTTTCAATGAAAAGAGCTTTAATTTGATGATTTCAATTCCTGTTTAATAGCAAATTAGTTACATCCTGGAAGTTTGAGCTTTGCTTTTCAATATATGAGAGGTACTGAAGGAGAGCGAATCCAAAAAAGGAATCCAAATTTTGCTGCTCTTTACCTTCCTAACAGAGCATTTCAGCAAAGGCAATCAATAAAAAGCATCATTTGAAATCACTTGGGCTCTTCTTGTTCCAAAAATCATTAAAACAAGCGTGTATCCCAAATCTCTTCTCCCAGTGAAAACTGCATGGATTGCTCCAAATTATTTATTATATCCAAGGCTGAGGGTCTTGAAAACAAATGCAGCAATAACTCATCTACTGGGAAATCTTTCCATCTGTGCCTTGAAAGTCTCACAGGGGAAAAAAAATAAGATTCTCACAGTCTGCAAATGTGTCCCAACAAGGCCTTGCCTGGGGCTTGGTCAGGAAAAAAAGGGAAAGAAAAGTTGGCCAAGGAAAGACACTTTGAGCTCAGCCTAAAATAGAGCTCCAAACTCCCTGGTGCAGCAAGAAGGAAACTTTTGGGAAGTGATTTGGTGATTTCACCAAAATCATTGAAGGGTTTGGGTTGGAAGGCACCTTAAAGCTCAGCCATTCCCACCCCCTGCCATGGGCAGGGACACCTCCCACTAACCCAGGTTGCTCCAAGCCCCGTCCAGCCTGGCCTTGGACACTTCCAGGGATCCAGGGGCAGCCACAGCTTCTCTGGGCAACCTGGGCCAGGGCCTCCCCACCCTCCCAGGGAACAATTCCTTCCCAATATCCCATCTAACCCTGCCCTCTGGCAGTGGGAAGCCATTCCCCCTTGTCCTGGCACTACAATTCCTAATGATATGATATCAAGGACTTTTGAAAATTAATTAAAATAGGAAATTTGATGCTTTCAAAGGCATCAAATGCACTATTGGGGCCTGACTGATGGTGTGGAAACTGCTGTTGATGAAGAACCCCCAGAGGGGAAGAACAGGCTTGAGGTCCCTGTTAAAGCACATCCCAAACCAGCCCAGGGGCTTGACCAGAAAACTGCACAGTTTGCTGTGCCAAATTAACCCCAATCTGTTAAAGAGCACCAGCATTTACTACAGGGAATTTAGGCTGGCAAAGCCCTGGTTTCCATGGGCATGGAGCTCTGCTGGAATAAGAGCACAGCATTTATTGGGATGAAAATATGACACAGTGAAAATGCTCACTGGGACAACATCTGGGAAGCCACATGTGCAGCAGGAACAGCCTTTCCAGGGGTCTCTTCCTTCCCCTGGACACAGATGGGATCAGCTTCCTCCCCGTGGCATCTATGAAATATCTGTGGCCTTCTGATTGTTGCCCTTTCATCCAGCTCATGTGGAGCCAGCACTGACCACACCTCAACTTCCTGGACTCAGAATTACCCAGGGAAAAGGGAGATGGGTGGGTTTTCCAATTGCACTCTTAGGAAAGCTTTAACACCCTTCATTACACATTAATTGAATTAAAAATACAAGTTAGCACTATGTGTAACACCCAGTCAGTGGAATTGGTGCCCTGTGAATTGAGATCCTACCACAAACTGAAAGCTGTGACCATTTCCCTCTTCATGTGATCATCTTTCTCTTCAGATTTTTGTGCAGTTTTGGCACAAGGCTTGCAAGTGAAATGTATTTATTTCAAACTAGGAAATAAAAAAAAAAAGCAAGGCATTAGAAAACTTGCCAGGACTTTCCTAGAGATGCTTCCAAGATCCTACAGAAATCCTGCTCACTTTTCTGCCTGTTTATTATTTATAGACACAGGGAGGTTTTGATCCTGGAACAATTCCTGCATTGTGGCCATTTCTTGGACTGAACCCTTGCAGAGATCTGGCCTTTTCTTGGCTCTTTGTCTACAGTGCAGAGAAAGAAATTCAGTTTCAAAAAAAAAACCTCCAAAAAAACAAAACCAAAACCACCCCAGTGCTTGTCTCATTTGCAGACAAACAAAAAGGATGACAAAGGTTTGGCTATCTCACATTTTCAAGGGAACAGACGAAAAGAAGAACAAAAAAAAGTCTTTGCACCAACACTGGAGGAAATCAGCCCTGTGAAATGAAAGGATTGGAGCTGACTGGGGTTGGTTTTTTCCAGGCTACACAAAAGCTCACGTAGAAACAAGAGGATGAACCATTTATGTGAAATGAATAGAAAATTTCCATCTCCAAATGATTTTGCAAAGCATATTTGTCTTTCTGGAAAGGATCAGATAACTACATGGCTCTGTTAATGTATAAATAACCACAATAATTTCCCACTGCAGGTGCTTTTCCTGGCTATATCAGAGAAGTATATAAGGTTTTAACCAAACCTACAGTCAAAACACTTCTTAAAGAGTATATTGCATAGAGGCACTGCCCATTCAACTCATTAATAAATCATATACATTCCTGATTAATTTTTAAGTCCAGCCCTGTCATTTCTTTGGATGCAGATCCCACCTGCATTAATCTAGAGCCTAATTCTTGGAAAAACACTCCTGTCTGGAACAGAGGTTTGAAGTTTGAAGCAGAAGTAGGTTTTAAACAAAGAAATCTGAACACTGCACAGAGAAATAACCCATCAAACTAAACATGGGGAGAGCAGCAGGAAAAACAGTATGGAAATTTTAACTTGGAGAGCTTCACTCTCCTACCTTTCCTTTGATTTCCAGTGCCCATTCCCTGTGCTGGGAGGCCTTTTCCAACCTCAGTGATTCTGGGATTCTGTACTTCTGTCATTTTGTTTGCTTTGAAAAGCATCAATCTGTGAAAAAACAACACTCCCAAAGCAGGAAACCCTCCTGCTCCCCAGCAGTGGCACTGCCATGACAGAAATGGGGACAATTCCCTGGATTTAAGGAAACTGTGCAAATGACTGGCTTGGGAACAGGCCCACCATCCCACACACCTCCAGCAGGTATTCCATGCCCAGGACAAAAGCCAGGATTTCTCCAGGCTCTGTCTGAATTGCCCCACATGTGTCACCTCCTCAGCCTTCAAAAAGGCAGCACCAGAGCTACAGAAATATTTTACAGCAGAGAAACTGTATTTTCATCCCACTCCTCTTCAGGTTCATTTTTCTGCCCTTCAGACAGAAGCTAAGGATGCAACATTCCTGTCTAAAACTATTTAAAACCAAAAAGCAGAAATTTGTCCTTTGTTTTATGCTGAATTCATGGAGCCCCTGGTTATGTCCCTGTAAGCAGAGCTCATGGAGAGAGACAGGAGGGGACAGCACTGGATCTTTTGGTCTCTCTCTTTCAGTGACACTCAAACTTTAGGGAAGGGGGGGAATGTCGTGGAAGAGGATCCATACAGAGGAGTTTACAGCCAAGAGGACATCCCCTGTCCGGGGTAATGGACTGTGAGATTCTATCAAGTAGAGGAGGTATCCATGTCACCTGGAGGACTTCTACACATCCAGGAAATCACAGAATCATGGAATGGTTTGGGTTGGAAAAACACCTCCCACCAGCCCAGGCTGCTCCAAGCCCCATCCAACCTGGCCTTGGACACTTCCAGGGATCCAGGGGCAGCCACAGCTTCTCTGGGCAACCTGTGCCAGGGCCTCCCCACCCTCCCAGGGAACAATTCCTTCCCATATCCCATCTAACCCTGCTCTCTTTCAGTGGGAAGCCATTCCCTGTGTCCTGTCCCTCCATCCCTTGTCCCCAGTCCCTCTCCAGCTCTCCTGCAGCCCCTTCAGGCCCTGGAAGGAGCTCTCAGGTCTCCCTGGAGCCTTCTCTTCTCCAGGTGAACCCCCCCAGCTCTCCCAGCCTGGCTCCAGAGCAGAGGGGCTCCAGCCCTGGAGCACCTCTCTGGTCTCCTCTGGACCTGCTCTGACAGGCCTGTGTTTCTCCTGTGCTGAAGACACCACTCCAATTCAAACCCTGCCTCAGGTTGATGTTACACCTTCTCAGGGAGTTCCCATCAGCCAAAAACGAGCTTCATTCTTCTCCAAAGGTGCTTTTCCAAACCTGTATCCTCGCCCAACTAAACAGAAAAGAGACAAACCCGTGGGAATCAAGTAAAGGATTTTTCTCCCTGTGTTTTTTTGCTGACAAAACCAAAGCAGCGAGAAAAACTCTTTAGGAAACAGTCTGGGAGGGCTCGACAAAGCCCTGCTGCTAATGAAGCGTGTTGCTTGAGCTGTCTCATTGCCTTCTGTTGCCAGGCTGGGAGAGCTGCAAACACCTCCTGCATGGAGATGGAGGGGAATATTATGGACACAGACAACTGCAGGCACAACAGCACAAAGAAAATAGGAAAAACAAACCAGAGGAATGGAACAGAAGAACGTTTATGCAGATTTAACATCACGAGGAAACGTCTCTTTTGGCTGGAGCAAAGCCTGTTGCCTTTGATTGCCTTGAATTTAAAGGATCATGTTTGACCAAGAGGATCAGAGGGCTGGAGCAGCTCTGCTGGGAGGGAAAGCTGGGAGAGTTGGGATTGTTCAGCTTTGGGGTGACCCAACTGTGGCCTTCCAGGGCCTGAAGGAGCTCCAAGAAAGATGGAGAGAGACTATTTCCAAGGGATGGAGTGACAAGACAAGGGGGAATGGCTTCCCACTGCCAGAGGGCAGGGAGAGATGGGATAGTGGGAAGGAATTGTTCCCTGGGAGGGTGGGGAGGCCCTGGCACAGGTTGCCCAGAGAAGCTGTGGCTGCCCCTGGATCCCTGCAAGTGTCCAAGGCCAGGTTGGATGGGGCTTGGAGCAACCTGGGCTGGTGGAAGGTGTCCCTGCCCATGGCAGGGGGTGGGATGGGATGAGCTTTAAGGGCTCTCCCATCCCAAACCATTCTGGGAGTCTGTGATTCCATGACCTTTGGGGGAGGAAGGTGGAGAGAGTGCAAGGACTGCAGGGACATCTCATGTGGCCCCAGGAGGAGACCACAGCCAGGGACAAGAAAAACTCTCTCCCTTCACCAGGACCCTTCCCTCCTTTAACCCAGGGAAAAGCCCACAGCTTCTCCATGATGCAGTTTGTTTCCATTCCCTTCCAGGAAGAAATTGGAAGTCAAATGGTGGGGTTTTCCCCAGAATCTGGGGAAAATTAATATATATTTGACCCTTGTCTCTAATCCCTTGTAGGTTAACTTTCCTTCAGTATCCCCGACCTTGAGCTGCAAAATGATCCTGAACTAGAAATCCACAGGGTTTAAACAGCCCTGGTGGGAAAAAGATCCTCCAGGATGTGCAACCAGAAGCCACGAACAACTAAAAACGACTGAACTCATCTTCCAAGGCAGCAAATGCAGCACCTGAACTCCTGGCCACTGCTTAAGCAAAGGAGCTTTGCTGACTCCTTTTTAGCAACTTTTGGAAAAATTCTGACTTCTCAGGTGATGTCATTTGAACCATTTCAATGGACAAAAGGAATATTGTAACAAGGAACAGAGTCTTTGCCCACAGCTGATCATGGCTGAGCCACTGAAGGGGACACCAACAAAGCCATCAAGACACTGCCTGATTTTTAATTCTTTTAAGAAAGCATCTCTTGACATAATTACAAAGCTGCAGAAATGATCCCTGGTTCCTATTCCTCTGAATCAGTCGATGTTTTCCTGGAGGGCTTTGTTTTCTTAAGCAAGGAAAACGCTCTTGTTTCTCTTCCAACCTGAGCCATTCAGTGCCAGAGCGAGATCAACGTTTCTGAAGGCTTCCTCTGGATTTCCAGGGAATAAATACCTCACCTGGTTCATACAAAGAGCTTAATTTTTTTTTCCCTTTTTTAATCTGCCTCGAACATCCATTACTGTGCCCCTGCCTGGCACCAAGCACACAAACAGCCTGGCAGGAGTGATGGATTTGTGTGTGAGCACTTGATCATTGCAGAGGCAGGGGATGGGATTATTTTCTCCCTGGGGATGCACTGCATGTTTAGATGCCTCTCTGGGGCTGAGGGCTGCCTGATTTCATTTCCTTGGGGAAGAGGTGGAAATGAACATCCCAAAGGCAGAGCTCTGCTGCTCTCTGTGGATAGACCTGCACAGGGGCACTTGCCCGTGGGCTTCCCTTGGGAAACCAGGCATGGGCAATGTTTTCCATCTCTGCTGGAAAACAAATGGCAAAGCCTCAAAGATGAACTTTGCAAAGTCCTGTTTGCTTATTCCCAAACGAAGGAGGCAGTGCCCAAACCAGAGCCTGTCCCATGGAAGCACTGCCCGGGATACAAGCTGAGTTTTATGCCATGGCTTTGTTTCTCTAAAGCGGTTTTCCAGCATCTCCACAGCAGCAGAGCCAACCAAAATGCACTAAAATGTCCCACTTTCACAGCAGAGCCCACCCCAACTGGGAAGAGGCAGCCCCATGGGTAAGGAGGAGCTGGCATGTCCCTGCCTGGGGACACTTCTGGGAGGTTTTAGTCCTGGAGGGAGCAGTTATATCAACAACCCCTCACTGGAGTGAGGACCACGGAGGTGAAGCCTCTGATTCTCCCCAGGGCCTCCTGGAGCCAGGAGAGGGGTGGCAAGAGCTGTGGGAGCCTCCTCTGGCTTTCTGTAGGAACAGATGTGCATCAACACACCTACACTTACACACACAGACCCCAGCCAGGACTGTCCTCACTTCCAAACCTACTGCTAAGTCCAGTTTAGCAACAGCCTTCCCATTTATCCACAGAATTCCCCAGCAGAGGCCTATCCCAGGACACACTCACACAGCTCCACTGTTTGAGGGTGAACAACCAAAACAAGGAAGATTCTGACTGTCTCTCTGAATATGCTGCACTAAAATAGCAGATTCGAGCTTGTTTTCTTGGACCATCTCTGAATTTTGGGGGTCACATGATATTTGCACCTGCAGTGCTGTGCACACACACTGGAAAAGAGCAGATATTCCCCAGGACTGACGAGATTCTCCACAGCAATCCTACCTTCAGCCTGACATAAGGACTGTTGGGGGGCTACCACCCACCTCCCACGTATCACACCCACAGGAGTTATACCAAATTGTATCTGTGAGCCAGATTTATAAACCACACAAGCAGTTCTGCAAGGCAGGAACAGACAAGGAGGTTTTCAAGCTGTTTGGATGCACACAAACACTGTAGTTTGTGGCTGGTGTGTGTATGGAAATCAGCCACGGGCAAAAATGCAGCTCTGCACCGTTCAGGGAGCAAAGCAAGAAGGGAATGTTTTTGGGGAAAGGGAGAGAGAGACTCCAGACAGAGCCCTGCCATTGCCCACCCCCTCTGTGCTGAGGCAGGTGGGTGGGTGCAAAGTTACACAAGATGACAGGTTCTGTTCCCTCCATAAATCCACCAAATGCTTCGTGGGCACAGGTTAAACCTCTTCTCTGCTTCAAATTGCTGTGCAAGTCCCTCACATCCAACAGGTAGAATGACAGAATCCCAGACTGCTTTGGGTTGGAAGGGACCTTAAAGCTCATCTTGTTCCACCCCCTGCCACGGGCAGGGACACCTCCCACTATCCCAGGTTGCTCCAACCTGGCCTTGGACACTTCCAGGGATCCAGGGGCAGCCACAGCTTCTCTGGGCAACCTGTGCCAGGGCCTCCCCACCCTCACAAGTAAGGATTCTTTCCCAGTATCTGACCTAAATCTCCCCTTCCAGTGTGAAAGGGGAGATTCCCTTTTGTCCTGTCACTCCAGTTCCTGATGGACAGTCCCTCACTGGCTTCCCTGTAGGTCCCTTCATATCCTGGAAGGGAAGGGAGTTTGGATCCTGGAAGTCTTCCCAAACCGTAAGTGCCTGAACTAATACTCTGGATATTTTAAGAGTGGGTGGGCAGCAGAGCAGTCTGGAAGAGTGAGAAAGTCACACCATAGCACAGTGGCTGCAGGAGCAGAGGAACAACACCAGCTCCTTTCTCTTCCAAGATGAGGCCACATAAAGGCAAAGATGAAAATAAATGTTTTATAACAGCAATCACTGTCATTACTACCCAATGAATTTTTATTTTGTGAGCCCATGGTAATGAATTCCATGCAAAACAGTAAGATTCCAAGACAATAGAGAGGAAAAAAACAACCATCTTTTGGATGAGCCTTTCCTTCCTCCCATTGCCAAAGGTGGCTTCCCCAGGATCCAGGGAAGCAAAAGGTATCTAAGATGCATCCAGACTGGCATCAAAACCACATCACATCACAGCAGCAGCACTGGGGGGAAAATACTTCTGTTCTGATTTTATTAAGGAAACTTTCCCGTGTGACCACTGAGAGGCCCCTCTGGGCACGCCAGTGCCACCACCTTGGGCTGGCACTGCCGGGAGCAGAGCCCTTGGCAGCAGGGACTCAGTGCCCCAGGGGGATCCTGTCTGGCCCCAGTCACAGCAGCTCCCCTCCCCAGCTCAGCCCCAGGTTTCCCAGAGCACAGCCCAGACTCTGGATCCCTGCAGAGCTTCAATCCTGGCACAGGGACACAGGAAGGGCTCGCGCTGGTGCCTCCAGGGACAGACCCTGAGCAGAGGCAGCCCTGGGCAGTGCCCCCCCAGTCTGGGCACCAGTTCCAGGACTGGATTCAGCTTCCATGGATATAAAGCCACTCAGAAAAGCCCTGTAGCCCACCACAAAGCCTGGAGTATCACTCCACAGCTGAAGCTGGGTGAGCTCAGGAGCCACAGCTCTCCAGGAATATCACAGCTCCTCCACTCATCTCAACTGCCCTGACTCCAGAACAAACCTCCCCCCTCTGATCCCTACACAGCAATTACACTCTGAAATGCTTTGCTCGATAAGTTCTTGCTGAATGAGACAAGTTAAAGGGCAAAGAAAGCATATCAGTGATGCAGCTGAATTTTCCTCCCCCCAGTGTCCCCTTATCTCAGACATCACACTGCAGAAGTACACAGACTTAGGGATTTAAACCCTTTGCCTCAAACCCCAGCTCAGGTTTCCTAGAGGGGCAAAATTAAGCCTGATTAATATAGAATAGTTATCTAACCTGGGGCACCTGCCCAGGCTCTCCTTCAGCACAGCACGGCTTTCCTGGGGGCACTGCAGGGGAGTCACACTCAACACAGCCAGGGAGGCTTCAAATCCAAGCAGGAATATCCCTGCAGGGCTGTACCTCAGCCTTCACCCCCTTCCCCAGGACTCTGCCCTCCTGGATGCTCCTGTACAAGTTCACCCAGTGCCCTGTCTGACCCCGGGGAAGGTTGTGCTCTCTAGGTTTATAATCATCCCATCAGCCCTGTGCCAGTAAAGGAGAAAGGGCAGAAATGCCCCTATGGATGGAGGGTGAGGAAAAAAGAGGGGTTTGCCCCAACCACTGCAGTGTTATCAGGGTCATCAGCACCATCCTCCACTTGTGTTTGGGAAAAGGGGGTAAGGAGGAAAAGGTAGTGCCAGGCACCTCTTCCTTCACCAAAGGGAGAGGAGAGGAGAAGACAGAAACAAGGCTATTATCTGTCTTTAGATAATATGAATTAAACAAATACAAAGAAAGGCGTGAACATATCAGCATAAGAAAATATCATTAAATCTCATTAGTTTAGTCTTTGGTTAGGTAAACTTGAAATGAGTAATGAGCGTTTCAGGCCACAGAGAGCCCTCCCTCTAAAACCTTGTCCAAACATACTGCTCTTGTTGGCCAGCAGAGAAACCTATAAATAATATATATTGGTATGTAAGTGCTTCCCTGTGAGGGTGGGGAGGCCCTGGCACAGGTTGCCCAGAGAAGCTGTGGCTGCCCCTGGATCCCTGGAAGTGTCCAAGGCCAGGATGGAGCAACCTGGGCTAGTAGGAGGTGTCCCTGCCCATGGCAGGGGGTGGGACAAGGTGACCTTTAAGGTGCCAGTCTGTGATTCTGTGTCTTTATTTACCACTGTAAAAAGGAATCCGTTCCCTCCACACCGCTGTGAGTTTTCTGCTTTCCCTGCCTTGCACCATCTCCTTTCAGAACCATCATCATTTTCTTTGGCATTATGAAAATGTGTCTGTCCTTCAGTAACCCCCCCAGCAGGGGAAATGCCCTGTAATGCTTATTTCCAGAGGAAGGGTTGTATTTACATCAAAGCTGAGGCTCGAGGCGTGTAACACCCTTAAATGCCTCGTTCAGCCTGTGTTAAGTGCAGTGTGAAGAACTCTCAGCCCTCGCTGCCCAAAGCCACTGTGCAATTTTCTACACTGTTGTTTTTCTTCTTCCCTAAAGCAAATGACTGTTACCAGGCAGGAACGTTATCTTTTAACATCTTGCCATTTGCTGGGGCCTCATTAACATTCAAGTCCACGGCAGCGTGAGGAAATTTTTAAACAGCACGATGTTCTTTGGCCAAACTTTTGCACAGTCAAGGCAAAACCACCAACAGGCTCCTGTTTCTCCCCTCCCCGTGCTCTGATCCCAGAGGAGCAGAACTGCTCCATTATTTTGGTTATAAAAAAAAAAATTCAAGTAGTCTACAGAGATTACTGAGAGCTTTCACTGTGCTGTAGAACCCATCCATCGATAGAACTGCCTCAGAGTTTCCAAGGGGCCTCAGAAAACACTCAAATACAAAATGTCATCACAGTCTGGTGACTTGTAGCCAACCAGGCCGGTGCCAAGGCCACGGGCAGGAACTGATGGCCAGGAAGTTCCAGCTGGACAGGAGGAAGAACTTGTTGGCTGGGCAGTGCCCCAGCCCTGAAGAGAGAGCAGAGAGAGGGTGGAGTGTCCTCCCTGGGGATATTCCAGCCCCATCTGAACACACTCCTGTGCCCTGTGCTCTGGAGCAGGGAGGTGGCACCAGATGCCCACTGCGGTCCCTTCCAGCCTGACCCCCAGTGGGGTTTCTATGACTCTAAAGACAAAGTGCTCTACATAGAAATGACTCAGAAAAGGGCACCGAGGCTTTCATATAACCAAGAAACACACAAGAGAACTGGAATGATACAGAACTGGAATGATACAGAACTGGAATGATACAGTCCATTCCTGGCTACAGGAGAGAAACTGCAGCTGTTGTTGCAATGAGCACTGCAGTCCACACACAGGCCACATTCAGGGGGGGAAGTGAAGAAAAGGTGATCACAGAATCACAGGATCACTGGGGTTGGAAAAGACCTCCAGGATCATCAAGTTCAACTTTTGACCACTAAACCATAGCAATGACTCCCACATCTCCTCATTTTGTGAACCCCTCCAGGGATAGAGACTCCACCACCTCCCTGGGCAGCCCCTGACAAGGCCTCACCACCCTTTCCAGCAACAAATTCCTCCTCCTGGCCAACCTGAGCCTCCCCTGGCACAGCTGGAGGCCATTCCCCCTCACCCCTTTTCATTGTGGCCTCTGTACACCTCACTCTAAATCCATTCTAATTTGAATTTCCTTTATCTGTATTATCCATGCAGTTAAGGAGAAGAGCAAACGTTGCCATCAAACTTTGTCGTGCTTTGCAAATTCATATTAAAGCTTGGTTTTGCTAATACCTTTGACAGGGATCCTTGTGGGTCCCTTCCAACTCAGGATGTTCTATGATTCCACATGTCACAGATGGGAAAGACAGGCAGCATGTGCCCTTTTTGCTGTATTTAAGCAGCACAGATCATTAATGAAACAGAGAGATAGGGGCTGGCTTTCTTTAAAAAAAAAAATTGCTATTATTAGTGGTACCAGCTGGATCTTATCTACTCCTATTGCAGTGAAAAAGCTGTCCTGGAGCAGCACACAAATCACCATCTCCATTGTTTAAGCTGGAAATATCTCAGTCTGTTTTACATTCCCCACCAAAGAAAGTTTTCTGAATATGAGAGCCCTTAGAAGCTGAATAAAACTTTACAGTAAATTGAATTAATTCAATGCATCACAGAAATGAGACCTTCCTCCAGCTAAATGGCTGGCTTGAAT
Organism: Pseudopipra pipra; assembly: GCF_036250125.1. Lineage (NCBI taxonomy): Eukaryota > Metazoa > Chordata > Aves > Passeriformes > Pipridae > Pseudopipra > Pseudopipra pipra. The sequence goes on along the minus strand of NC_087556.1, from coordinate 1,280,075 downwards.
TCAGGGCCTTGTTACAATTCTTTTCTCTACTCTAATACAATTATGTATGGCGATTAACCTGACATTTCCCTCACAGGATCCTTTCTTTCAGACTACCTGAATGAAAAAAGGGCTGGGATGTGTCTCCCCAACACGTCCACAGTCGTTCCACACTGCAGCATTTAAGATACAATGTCATACTTTGAATGCAGACATAAAATACTAATGTAGTAGCCCTTCCTACTCTCTCTTTTAATATTATAAGCACATTAAACCCTGGCAAGGATTTAGGGTTTGTGCAGTGGTGCTGACACTGTGCAAGGAAAGCGGGATCAGTGCCATGTGCAGCCAAACAGCAGCTTTTCAGAAGGAAGTTTTCCACACACCACGAGGTTGGACGGGGTTTGGAGCAACCTGGGCTAGTGGGAGGTGTCCCTGCCCATGGCTGAGGGTGGGATGGGATGAGCTTTAAGGTCCCTTCCAACCCAAACCATTCTGGCATTCTGAACACATCTATACCCCTAATATAGAGGGGAGCCTCTTGTTACGACTTCTGCTGTAATGACAAGAAAGATCCAGCAAAGGATGTCCACAGATCCCAGTTACCCCTCCTGAAAAAGAAATCAGACCCTGAGGAACTCTGCTCCTCAGCTCTGCTGTGCTGGAAGGACATGGAGCTGCTGGAGCCAGTCCAGAGGAGGCCCCAAGGTGATCAGAGGGCTGGAGCAGCTCTGCTGGGAGGAAAGGCTGAGAGAGTTGGGATTGTTCAGCCTGGAGAGGAGAAGGCTCCAAGAAGACCTAATTGTGGCCTTCCAGGAGCTGAAGGGGCTGACAAGAAACATAGAGAGAGACTATTTATAGAGGCCTGGAGTGCCAGGACAAGGGGGAATGGCTTCTCACTGCCAGAGGGCAGGGTTAGATGGGATATTGGGAAGGAATTGTTCCCTGGGAGGGTGGGGAGGCCCTGGCACAGGTTGCCCAGAGAAGCTGTGGCTGCCCCTGGATCCCTGGAAGTGTCCAAGGGCAGGTTGGACGGGGCTTGGAGCAACCTGGGCTAGTGGAAGGTGTCCCTGCCCACGGCAGGGGGTGGAATGAGAGGAGCTTTAAATCCCTTCCAACCCAAACCCCTCCATGATTCCAGGCTGTAGCACTGAGCCGCTCCCCAGCAGTCCCAGGCAAACACATTTGGTTCTGCAAACAACACTTGCCTTCCTGGGTAAAAACATTAACCAGCACAAAGTTCTCCATGGGTTTCTAAAGTGATCCTTCCGAGGAAGGCACTGAGAGGTCAGGGCTGTGCTGAGGGTGAAGGGGGAACGGGGGCTGCAGGCACAGCAGCACAGGAGGGGATGGACGAGGTCAGTTCATTTAATGAGCTCCTCACATCCAAACCTGTTGCTTTTGAACAGCCACATGCAGTGTTTGTCTGCAGGGTCCAGGAGTCAGCAACAAACCTGCAAGGAGCAAATAGCCAAGCCAAACGTTGGGTTTTTGAGAGTATTCATATAATTACTGTGCTTTCCACTGTCCCCCTAATTGGTGTTTGCAGAGCCGGGTTCCTGCCGTGCTGTCTGTGGAAATACGGGACCTGTGCCAGCAGCAGCAAGGGGAATTTAATTTAATAAACTAAAACACTGCTGCCACTGCCTTGAATGGCAAGTTTGGGAACCGAGCTCAGGTACTGCCACTAGGAGAAAAATGCACTCCCTGGAATCACCAGCTATTCCCATATAGAAACAAGGAATTGTTAAGGATGGAAAAGACCTCCAAGACCACGGAGTTGTGCCTGTGACAGAACAACAACTTGCCCACTAAACCACGGTCCCAAGTACCATGTCTACATATTTTTTGAACACTTCCAGAGATGAGGACTCCATCACTTCCCTATGGAACCTGTTCCAATGTCTAATCACCCTTTCCATGAAGAAAGTCTTCCCAATATCCAACCTGAGCCTCCCCTGGCACAGCTGGAGGCCGTTCCCTCTCCTCCTGTCCCTTGTTCCCTGGCAGCAGAGCCCGACCCCCCCCGGCTCCCCCCTCCTGTCAGGGACTTGCAGAGCCAGAAGGTCCCCCCTGAGCCTCCTTTTCTCCAGGCTGAGCCCCCCCAGCTCCCTCAGCCCCTCCTGCTGCTCCAGCCCCTTCCCAGCTCCGTTCCCTTCCCTGCACACGCTCCAGCCCCTCCGAGTCTCTCTGGGGTGAGGGGCCAAAACTGGACACAAGCACCGGCAGAAAACCAGCAGGAGGGAGCTCAGTGTCAGCCTTGTTAAGAAGCTCAGCCCCTCAAAACTGCAAGCAAAATATCAACGTTTTTCAAGTGAAAAAAACCACCTACATTGCACTCCCATCCATCCTGCCTCTATTTTAGAGCTCAGCTAGGAAAGACAAACACCCTCCAGATCGACAGCAAGGCAGGTAAAAAGGATGTGTTGATGCTTTATGACCCACAAAGTGTCTGTTCTTGAAAAAGGAAGCTCCAAACCAGCTAATTTGGGTGGCCAGGGCACATCTTTTCAGGCTGCAAAAGGCTATTTCCCTTTCATGTCACACTGAACTCTTGCAGTGCACTGATTTCAAGGAGAAACAACTAGTTTTGCATTAGATGTCGGTGGGTGTTTAACTAAACAGTCTTACAGGTGCTGTTAGAAAACAGTAGGTCTCAGCAAAGTGAAAAAAGTCAGGAAATTCACTGGAAAAGCTTCATTAAGCAGGAATGTAATGTGCTGCTCATTAGGCAACACAAAACCCAGCAGGCAGAGCTCGGTGCCTGAGAAATGGCATCCCTCCCAATGCCTGGTGCCCACAGGGACTGTGGCAAAGCCCTGGGCAGGCTCGGGTTGGCACTCAGAGCCGCAGGTGCTGTGGCAGTGCTATCATCAATCACAGTCTCGTGGCCCAGCTGTGCCCAGCCTGGGCTGTGCCACTGATGTGCCACCTCCTCCCCCTCGGCACCCTCTAAGTGAAGCCCGGATGCTGTGGCAGCAGCACATCCCACACACAGGAATTCAAGCATCCCACAGCTCCCCCTCCTCTGCCACAGAGCCTGTCCAGCTTTGGTACAGAGGGAACAGGGCATTAAATCCACGCTTTGCTACAAAAATCTCGGTAGTGATGCCCCTCTTTGTGGCAAAGCTAATTTGGAACCTACTGTTTTCCATCTTTCTTTACTGTTTTGTGCTGACTGACAGCAAATATCAGTTGCCCAGTCCCAAAGTGTCCCACCATGAGCCTTGCACACTTTAATTTTTGCTACATCATCTGAGAAACCTTCACCTCCTGCCCACCCCTTCTTCCACATCGTTTTTGAAGGCACTGAGGAGTATCTTGTTGAGCAGAGATCTCATGAAAGGCAGCACTGACCACAAGGAGAGAAGGGAAGATCCATCCTTCAGGGAACCTGCCACAGATCTCTTTCCTTGGAGATCATAGAATCATGGAATATCCTGAGCTGGAAGGGACCCACAGGGATTGAGTCCAATCCCTGGCCCTGCACAGACACCCCAACAGTCCCACCCTGTCCCTCAGAGCGTTGTTTAAACCCTCCTGGAGCTCTGGCAGCCTTGGGGCTGTGCCCACTGCCCTGGGGAGCCTGGTCAGTGCCAACCACCCTCTGGGGGAAGAACCTTTCCCTGAGATCCAACCTGACCCTGCCCTGGCACAGCTCCAGCCATTCCCTGGGTGCTGTCACTGTCACAGGGAGCAGAGATGGAGCTGCCCCTCCACTGCCCCTCAGGAGGAGCTTCAGACCCTGGTGAGGTCTGAGCTCAGTCTCCTCTAGGCTGGACAAGCCTCAGCCCCTCCTTGTGTGGCCCTTTCAAACCCTTTCCCCTCCTTGTGTCCTCCTCTGCACACTCTCTAGGAGAGCCTCAGATCTTGCTTATATTGTGGCACCCAAAACTGTCCCTGGGACTTAAGCTGAGGACACATTCAAAATTTCAGAAAGGTGGGAGAAACTGGACCTCCTGTGGAGGTCATCCCTGCTGTGAGCAGCACTCTGCAGCCTCCAGAGCTCCCGAGGCCCTTTCCAACCTGCACTACTCTAAGATTAATCCCTAAAGCACCACTTACCCAAAGCACACAGAGGGTAATTCAAACCTCCTGCTGTTCCTTTGTTCTCTGCCCTCTCTGCTCCTGTCTCATGCAATGGTTCAGTGGCTCACTGGAGAGTCGTGCTGGTTTGATTTCTATTTCAAAACAGAGAGTCAGTGAGACCTGCTCATACAGATAGCTCAGGTCCTTCTTTCTGTGCTGCTCTGCCCACAACACAACCCACTGCACTGCCCCAACACCAGTTCTCCCATTAGCCCATGACATGGCACCGAGCTTGGAGAGACCTTCTGTACTTCAAGGTGCCCAGGCAGAGCTCTGAGTGTCCCCTGGCTGTCCTGCTCAGATGAGATTGCACTTGCTGAAATTGCTCTTTGCATTGTGTCATTTGAAATCTATTAACTTCTGCCCTATCCCTTCCTTTTTTCCCTGAATAAAGAGTTCACAGTGACTTCATTTCTAAAGAATATGTTCGAAGAGTTCTCCTGCCCCGTTCCCATCTTGAAACTCCTCTAGAAGTTCAAACTGCTGGGAGCACTTTGTGCATCACTTAGGGATGAAAAGACAATCACTTGGTTTGTCACCTCTAACTTTAATCAACTGAGAATCCTTCTTCCACAGCCTGATCAAAATTCTGAATTCTGCCCATTCTCCTGTTGCTGGGAGCCTCCCTGCCCTGATGCTCCACCAGAAATCTGAATATATTCCTGCTTCCCTAGCAGAGTGCCCTGGCCTGCCCAGGCTGCTGCTCCATCCTCATCATCATTCCAGCAGCTCCACTGGATTTGTTTTCCCTGCTTCACATGTGGCATACCCTCCCTCTTCAGCTTTTCCAGAGGAACACCTCCATCTTCCCTGTCCTCCTGCCCCAAAGGTCCCACTGCAGCTCAAGCCACTCCTCAGCCAAGCACCACTTACTTTCAACCTGCAAATTTATACCCCAACTTTACTAAGATCTACTAAATTAGGCCCAGAATCAAGCTCTAAATAATTCTTTTTACAATTCCGGGTTTACATGAACTTTGCATTAATCCCCTCTCTCAAATTTCCTTGGGACTGGATGATTAATCCTCTTAAAACAGCTTTAAAAATCAGCAAAGACACAGAGCAAACCACCTCATCCCAAGAACAGTCTGAATTCACAGCTGTACTGAAGGCACAGAGAAAAATCTCAAGAGCAGGGACACCTTCCACTAGCCCAGGTTGCTCCAAGCCCTGTCCAACCTGGCCTTGGACACTTCCAGGGATGGGGCAGCCACAGCTTCTCTGGACTCATCCTGACCTCACCAACACGAAAAGAAATTAAGGAGGGGTTTTGGTGGAGCCTACACTTCTTATAGTGAAAGTAAAGCCTCTTGACAGGTTACCTGAGTTGGAAATAAAAGGTAAAACATACAATTCCCTATATACAGGCAGGATATGTGGCTTTTTTTCTGTTTGTTCGGGGGTTTTCCTAAATAAATCCGTTTCCTGGAGCTCCAGCCACAAATGCCTCAGTGTCTGAAAAAAAACATTCCTTATTTCAAGTGATAGAACATGTTTGGGGGCCAGCTTTTTTTCCAAATCAATACTGTAATACATCTTAAAGCTGGATTAGAACTGTCATATATTGTAAGCCTTGAATCCTCAGTGATACAGGTCCTTACACCAAACAAGATGCTCCTGACACATGATGAAAGGCTTAGTAATTAGCTTTTCTTAGCAATTAGAAAATTTTATTAATAGAAAATTGATTAATTCCAGTCTGATCTACTGGAAATCATAAATGCACATTAACAGCTGCTTGTGAAAGCATTAGGCCTCGGGTTTTTACTCCACAGTAAGAAGGTAATGGAGCTCCAGTCTCAGCTTTCCTTGTTTTTTCTCAAGTTCTTAACCTTTAATACTGGATGTGCATTAGAGACAGTTAGAGCAACAAAATTCCCTTCAGAAATTGCTGTGGCTGGGAATCAGTTGCAAGGCAATTTGCATGGCAATGCACTATTTCCTGCAGAGAAAAGGAAGATCAGAGAACTCGGAAACCCAGCTCCCCACCATGGCTGTGACAGAGCCTTTGTGTGCACACAGACACATTTCCTTGTACAATCAGAGAATATCCTGAGCTGGCAGAGATTATCCAGCCCAGCTCCTGGCCCTGCACAGACACCCCAACAATCCCACCCTGTCCCTCAGAGCGTTGTCCAAACCCTCCTGGAGCTCTGGCAGCCTTGGGGCTGTGCCCACTGCCCTGGGGAGCCTGGTCAGTGCCAACCACCCTCTGGGGGAAGAACCTTTCCCTGAGATCCAACCTGACCCTGCCCTGACACAGCTCCAGCCATTCCCTGGGTGCTGTCCCTGCTCACAGAGCAGAGATGGAGCTGCCCCTCAGGAGGAGCTGCAGCCCCGAGTGAGCTCTGCCCTCAGTCTCCTCCAGCTGAACACACCAAGTGTCCTCAGCCCCTCCTTATGTGACCCTTCCAGGCCCTTCACCCTCGTGTCCCTCCTTTGGACACTGTCCAGTGGCTCCGTCTCTCCCTTCCATTGTGTTCCCCCAAACTGCCCCAATGTTGCAGGTGAGGCCACCCCAGGGCAGAGCACAGCAGGACAATCCCCTCCCTGATGTCCTCAGCACAGGGTTGGCCTTTCTGGCTGCCAGGGCACTGCTCACTCAGGGTCAAGTTGCCATCGACCAGGACCTGCTGACAAAACCTGCTCTTCCTTGCTACAGTTCTTCAAGTATTCACCTCAAGAGACATTTGGCTCTACTTTCACAACACAAAAAGCACATCCAACGAAAATGTCAGGACACCTTCCCAGGAAACCTGTGCCTGGCAATGTGAGGCTGTGTCCGGCGTGGAGCTGGAGCACCTCTGGAGCTGCCAACACCATCTCTCAGCCAGTTGCACCTGCACAGGCTGTTACTGCAGTTCCCAGTTGCCAGCAACACTTCCAGGCTCATCCAGCACACACTTCTCCTACGTTGCTGGTAACGTTCCCGAGGGTACAAACAAAGCCTTCTGGCTCCGTGTATCTGGGGAGATTTCCAGCTCAGTTAAGAGAATTGCTTTAATGAGCTCCGGAGGTGATGACATGAGGCAAACTGGGAGGCTGTTACGCAATTTGTGGTGCAGATCTTCACGAATACTTTGGACAACTGAACTGAAGGCAGGCAGTAACAGCACTGCAAACCCTGCCCTGGACCAGCCGTGGAGCTCCTGATGTGGGAAGGAATATCAGCTCTAGATTCCACCCCCATGGACTAACACTGTGGCCACCCCACAGAAAGTCAGGGCAAAAGCAGACAACAGAAGCACAAGGGCCCAGTAGGACACTCCACCTGCTCCACTGTCTTTCCCATGCCAAGAGACCAGGGCAAGGGAGCACTCCCGGCCTCAGCAGCTCCACGGAGCACAGACAGAAAGGTAAAATTCCAGCAGCCAGCCTGCCCATGATCCCTGGGGAGCTGCCTACGGGAGGACCTCGTGACAGAGCCGACTTCATGACAATCCATATTCATGGCAACAGAAAGCGCAATCCACATAAACAGGCTTCTCCTGGGACACTCCTACCAAGTGTGCATTAATAAGCCTGCAAAAGTTTATCATTCAAATAAGCAGATGTGTTCCAAGGGACGCTCCCTGTAAAGGTTTCAAGTATTTATTCAATTAGACATGCTTATGTTCAAGCCATTTGCCATTAGTTTTGTCTTAAGCTTATTCCAAAGACAGGTCATTCAACACTCATTGCTCACTTCCCACCCAACGTTCCTGCAGCATTCCCAGGCATGTCTCACACTTGAGAACATCTCTGTTTTCCCTTGGATGGATCTATCTAGGGCAGCCTCAAGTATCCTTAAGGAACACCACACACATTCATGCAACTGAACTCAATGCAAGAACCCAAATGCTCTACTAAAACACCTACACGAGTTTGCAGCTTGGTGTTCCCTCACACAGCACTGAAAGAGCAGTGAGCATAAAACACATTAAACTCCACGGACAGAATTCCAGATGGACCAAGTGAGGCTTGTCCAACATGAGGTTTGAGCTCAACCAGGCTGCACCAAGCACTCAGAGTATTTAGTCCTTCTGGATGTATCCTGAAAGACAACCTAATCATACACGTCGGATCAGAGCATCAAAAGGCTCCAAGACTTGAGTCAACCCAGAGTTGAAAACCAAGATCAACTTCAAACATTTCAAAAGGGAATCAGCTCGTACTTTGCTGACCATCCCCTGAACAGCCCAGTGAGCCAGTACTAATAGCAAAAGCAAACCACAGTCCCCAGGCAAGGAAGGATTCACGGGTTTTCTGGGCATTAGCAGCTGAGACAAACCCCGGGAGGTGCTGCCTAAACACCCCTGAAGATGATTGGCACACATAATCATTTCTTAAAAAGTCCCCCACCATTTGTGCATTTTTCAAACGCTGACCTCAAGCCTTCATCTCCAAGAGATGTAAATACAAACATGTTCCTAGGGACTAATTTTAACCAGAGTTTGCCCAACAGGGGAGGAGCTGAGCTGCAGCATTTAATACCCCTGTTCACTTTGCACTTGCTTCCAGCAAACTGCCTGCGTGAAATTCATATCCTGTTTAATATCTGCAAATCCCTAAGCAGTCCAAGGCCAGGTCGTTGCTTCTGCTTCTTGTTTTTCGGGGACTAGAAGGGAAATTAAGGATTTCACGTGTGCAAGTCCCACCGGTGGCTTGGGGAGAAAACGCTCTGCTCCGTGGATGGGCACATGGAGGATGCCAGGGAAAGGCTGCCAGGTTTGCCACAGGGACAGGGAATCCACGAGGAAATCTAAATCAGATCTAAACACCTTGGAGTTTCCCTGCCTCCACAGGTTTATAACTTAATCAGTGTTTCAGGCCGCAGGTGAGCAGAGGGATGGCACTGAGAAGCCCTCAAGGATTTGCTCCATTCCCCTGGGATTACACAGCAAAGGACACCCACAGCAACTGAAAACTGTACTGCACCTGTTCTGCTGTCCCAGTTAACATTTGGAATTCATTACACTTCCAAGAGCTGTCCCCTAAACCTAAACTAAGCCAAGGCGGGTGACATCCCACCCCTGGAAGTGTCCAAGGCCAGGTTGGAGGGGGCTTGGAGCAACCTGGGATAATGGAAGGTGTCCCTACCCACGGCAGGGGGTGGAACTAGATGGGCTTTAAGGTCCCTTCCCATGCCAACCATTCCTTAATTTTGTGACCATCAGGTACTTACAGGGAGCACAGCAGAGCAGGAGCCAATGTGCTGTTTGCTGCTCTCGGTGCTTTTTAAAGATTACAAACAGAAGTGGCCACATCTTCACACCCAGAGCCAACTCCAGTGTGCAACTCTCCTACCCAGCTCTACAATATCCTGAGTTCTAGCAAAGCTTTTAGAGGAAGGAAAAACATGTGTGTAATTGGCTTATAAGGTCCCTGTGGGGTTAAGAAGAAGATGGGAAAAACCAAGAAATTCATGCCTTAGTGTGGAAGTCATTTTCATGCTCCACTTTTTCAGCTGTGGAATATTTCTTTTGGAAAACAGTCACTTACAAGTAAACTCTGGGGGATTTTTTTTTTTGCCCTTACAACAATAAATATTTCCTGTGAATTAGTCTTCTGAAAATCTCAACCGGTTTAGAGGTTCAGTTTCATCCAGATAAGCATCCAGGAGCTCAAGTGTGTATCAAGGCTCCTTTGATCTCCACACCAGACTAGGAAATCCTAGGAGAAAATGCTCTCTTGCAAGATTGCCGCTATTCCTAAATTTTTGCCAAGGTAGAAATAGTTTATTCCTTCAGTAGTTTTACTTCCAGCTTGGCTGCAAACGAGACGTACGAACAATTTAAAGGGAGGAATTCAACTAAGAGATCAGCTTGGATATACATGAATACACAGGGAAAACTCTCCAGAGGCCTGAGGCTTTCCAGAGTCTCTCAGAATTAAAAACTGGTGTGGGCTTATTAGAAATTAGAGGTGGTGGGCATTGAACAACTTAGCCATTGTTTGCACTGGACTGATCTTACTGAAAAAGCTGGCAAAAAATAGGGTTTAGAGATTTCTCTCAGTCCAGAGGCTGGTGACCTTGGAGAGACTCACATCAGACCAAGCAGGAGTGATAACTAAATATTTGATATTAAGCCCAGAGCCACCCTCAGGTCCTTCAACCCTGGCCACAGTGGGCTAAGCCAAGATGTTGTTCATCAGCCTTTCCCTACCCCTTGCAGAAAAGGCCGGGAAATGACAGACACCTTCCCTGCTGCACAGTCTGTGCTGCCAGGTTTCCACCTCCCCCTCCCAACGTGTGCTCCCGGTAACGAGCAACAGCGCAAAGGACCTGCTGGTTCTTCACTGCAGCAACAAACCCTCTAAAAGTAATGAAAGGGGAGAGCAGGGACCCAAATGTCATGTTTTATTAATGTCACCCACGGCCTCGGAAGGCCAGATACATGCTCTGAGTTGCAGGACTGAGGGTTTCTTAACAATGGAGAAGCTCCATCCATTTCAAAGCACAGAGGAAATTTGTATCAAGTCCTGTTCTCCAGGAAGGAAGAGGGAAGGCAATCCAATTATCTCCCCAGACAGGAGGAGGAGCTTTGTGTGAGTAACCAGCACCTCTGGACAGATGAGGGTATAAGGCACCAGCCAATGTTGGGTCCTGCTCATTTTCCATGCTGGGGCACTTCCCACACAGCTCAAACAGTGTACTGCTCTGGAAACACCAGCAACACCAACACAGGGTGTCTGACAGCTGGGAGAGCTGGGGGTCTTCAGCCTGGAGAAAAGAAGGCTCTGGGAAGACCTTGGAGCCCCTTCCAGGGCTGAGAAGTGGTTTATAAAACAGAAAGAGATGAACTTTTTATATGTTCAGACTGCGACAGCACACGGGGAAATGGCTTCCCACTGAAAGGGGAAATTTAGGGCAGAAGTTATGAAGAAATCCTTCCCTGTGAGGGTGGGGAGGCCCTGGCACAGGTTGCCCAGAGAAGCTGTGGCTGCCCCTGGATCCCTGGGAGTGTCCAAGGCCAGGTTGGACGGGGTTTGGATTAACCTGGGCTGGTGGGAGGTGTCCCTGCCCATGGAAGGGGTGGGGGGGATGAGATGAGCCTTAATTTCCCTTCCAACCCAAACCACTCTGGAATTCTGTGACTCTATAGTGTGGGATTCAGCACTTTGATTTGCACCAGATAATACCACAATCATCAGGTGTATCCTGAATGAGGAAACCCAAACCCAGCCTTGCCAGAAAACCACCTTCTCAGTGCTGCCTTGCAGGAATAGGACACAGTCAATATAAAGGGCTGATTTCCGATCTATTAAAAAATACATTTTTTTATCCTTTTCTACTATTATATACTGACTGTGGGTCAACACATGGGAAATGAAAGACATCTCAGCCAGTGGGTGTTATTGGGTGCCCTCCAGCAATGGCCTGGATACATCTCCTCACAGACGCAGCCACCAGACACCCAAACCTGCCAGATTAATCCATAAACTATTATCCCCACCGCTTTTCTTCCCTGAGAGCGCACTGTCCTTCTTCCAGGCTTCTGGAAAAGTTCACGATTAAAAAAAATATTGCTAACATTTTCGCTATTTAAACTGCCTGGTTGAAGCCGACAGCAGACACGCTGGGATCCCCTCAGGGCTCTGTGACCGGCCCGGGACCCCTCAGAGAAGGGGCCTGTAATGGCGCCTGCGACACAAAATGGCGCCCAGTGGGTTCCCCCCCCTCAAGCCGCCATTTTGTGAAGCGGGAGGCACTGAGCCCCAAAACGAGCATTTTAGGGGCCTCCTGCCAAACTCTGCAGGCTTTTTTATTATTATTTAGATAAAATAATCCCATTAGAGATGTATAAACACTGTTCCTTCGGGAGTTCAATGATTTAACAAAGCCCTCGTCGCTTTGAAATGGCTTTTTTGCACTGCTGTTGACAGCTGGGTTTTGCCTCATCTTTGGTGAACTCTATGACTGAACGGTGAGCCAGAAGGAGAAAAAAAAACCTAACTCACCTTGTTTTCTCTCAGTATTGGTGTGTCTGAGGCTGCCCGCTGGCATTGGTACTCGTAACACAGAGCAGAGAGATAGCGCCACTTCCCTCCCTCCATTTCAAGCTCTTATTTCAAACCTTCTTAATCACCAAAAATCCTGCTGTCCCACCTTCCCTGAGGCTGGAAGCACTTCAGCCAGCCTAGAAATCTCTTTGGCTGGCCAGAATGTTTAATCAGAAAGGAGCAGGAAACCACAGCAATAACCTGCAGGAGCCCACAAAGCCGTGACCGGACCAGGATGGAACTTCTCCCACCCGAGGGTCTGTGTCCTCCACTGCCACTGATGAGGGACAGCAGCAAAACAAACCCTTCTGCAACTTGGGCTTAATGTCTTGAGGTTTAACGCCCACAGCCAGTCATTAAATAACAACTTTAGGGGTTGAGATCTTGAGACAAAAATCCCGTCCTTGGAGGAACGTCCGACCCCCCTGAGCTACAACCCAGGAACTCATGGGGGAGAAGAGATGGAGGCCAGCCCTGCCCACAGCAAGGTTCAGTGTCTCTGTGTTCAGTAGGGGGCCCATGCTCATAAAATACACTTCTGGGAATAATTTAGCAAGCTTTAGACTTCAAAAAGTAAATGGTTTTTGCAAGTCCGGTGATTTCTGAATTCCTGCTCGTTTTCCAAGAAAAAAAAAATAATGCAGAAATGCTTTATGTTCACAGGTGAAAATATTAAAAATAAGTGCAAAGAATCATAGAATCACCAGTGTTGTAAAAGACCTCCAAGATCATCAAGTCCAGTCATCAACACAGCACCACCACTGTGTTCACCACTAAACCAAGTGCCACATCCACATGGGTTCTGAACACTTCCAGGGATGACGCTTCCCCGGGAAGTTTGAAGGTACTAGGGGAATAAATATGCCCATCTAGTTTCATTCATTTAAATATTGTTTACGTACTTGGAATACATCAGGAATTTTGAGTGAGTGTAGTAACTTGAGAAGGAGGTTTAGTGCTCACACTTCTTTTGGTGCCGTTTGCTCTACATCTGCCTATCAAAACTTACAAGGATACAGCACCCCAGATGTGCAGAAGCCTTTTGTTTAGTTAGCTTGAAAGTGGATTTGATGCAGTGGTATAATATTTCAGTTATGAAGGCTATTGGCTTCTTAGCACAAAGAAAAATCCAGAAATTATATGACATTCCTGCCTCTCTATGGCCCTTATGCCTAATGCTTGCAGGATTTATTAATCCCCTCGGGGCAATTTAAAGAACATAAACTAAATCCAAGTGTAGCGTTCACCTGGTGCCTATTTCTGGGTGTTTTAGATTTGGTATTTATTTCATTTAAGTCGTGACTAATTGCTAAGATGTTACACCAGCACATCCAATCTTTGTGTACAGAGAGGTATTTTCAGCTCTTCTCCAGCTGTGGCTCTTCTTGTATAGCCTGAATTTTGCAGCCCAAGATTGCAGCAAAATGCTCAAAGCAAAGGAAAAAAAATTTCACCTTCCCAGCAAATCCCCGGAAATAATCCCAGCAACATGTAAACTATACAAATGATCCATCCTTTTCTTGCTTATAAGACTCACTGGCATTTGGGAAGTTGGAAATCCAAGGGGAAGCTGAATTTGATTTTCATTAAGAGGTGCTGGCGCTGTCCACACAGATCTTTCTGACTATTGATCTGTTGTTTATATCTCCAGTGAAGTCTGTAGTAACTTAAGGGCTCCCCACTACCACCAGCAGAATGGGAATGTCTGATCTGACACTTAACCAATACTCACATTTCTCTCTGTACAATTGAAAAGGATTTCAAATTGCTTTTTCCCCCCCTCTGGGATACCAAACACTGCCTTAAGTCCTTCTATTTGTCATCCAGAGAAGCTGTGGCTGCCCCATCCCTGCAAGTGTTCAGCCCCAGGTTGGATGGGGCTTGGAGCAGCCTGGTCTAGTGGAAAAGTGTCCCTGCCCACGGCAGGGGGTGGAACAAGACGGTGTTTAAGGGCCCTTACAAACCATTCTATGATTCTGTTGTGGTTAGAGCAGCTTTTTTTTTTTTAGTTCAGTACAGCTCCTACAGCTCTGGACCAAACCCAAAACTTCACCTAATCTGCACTTTTAGACTTATTAACCTATTCAACTGCTTAGTCTTATAAGTAGGACTTCTGCTGGTATCAAAGGGCATGTTCTGAATGGAAAAGTTCTACGCTTGACAAAAAAATCACTTCTCCATTGCAGATGAAATTCAGTTTTCCTGTCTCAGCAAGCACACGGTGAGAGCAGAAGGCCGTGGTGGCAGCACTGGTTTAACCCACTCACAGCACGGATGCCCAAAGCACAAGTATTCTCCACATCAAATGGTAGATCAGCAGCAGGTCTAAGGTCCAAAGCAAAACTAGCCCTTTTGTCCCAAATCTAACAGTTTTCCCACATCCAAAGGAGGGCTACAAAGAGGGTGAAGGATCTAGAGGGAAAGCAGCTGAGGTCTCTTGGTATGTTCAGCAGGAGAAGAGGAGAATGACATCAGACCTCACCAGGGTCTGCAGCTCCTCCCGAGGGGCAGCTCTGATTTCTGCTCCCTGTGACAGTGACAGGACTCAGGGAACGGCTGGAGCTGTGCCAGGGCAGAGTCAGGTTGGATCTCAGGGAAAGGTTCTTCCCCCAGAGGGTGGTTGGCACTGCCCAGGCTCCCCAGGGCAGTGGGCACAGCCCCAAGGCTGCCAGAGCTCCAGGAGGGTTTGGACAACACTCTGAGGGACAGGATGGGATTGCTGAGGTGTCTGTGCAGGGCCAGGGTTTGGACTGGATGATCCCTGCGGGTCCCTTCCAGCTCGGGGTATTCTATGATGTCCTCCAACCAACATGACCAAATTCCTTCTACTGCTCTGAGAATGACCGTCCTAAAAGCAGGAATAGAAATGTCTTGGGTCCTGAGAAGAAAGAAGGGCACCATGGGGAGCAGCCTCATTCAGAGCCCCATCCTGGCCCTGCCGAGGAGGTGGCAGAGCAGGGCAACAATCCTTTGAAATCTCTTGGATTTGGAGCCTGTCAGGCAGGAGCACTGCCGGAAAAAACTATTTGAAACGTTGGCTTTAATAGGTGAAACAGATGCCAGCTTGCCTAAAAATGCAAATGAAACTCGTCTCTGGATTTCACAGGGAGCTGCTTCAGCTCTGTTGAGAGACTTAGATATCAAGTCTACTTTCTTCATGAGCTCCAGCCCCGTGTCTGCTCCCCAACCATGGCTGGAGTGCAGCTGACACTGCCAGGACAAAGGGACAGCAAAACACCGGCATTTATCCATCAGAAAATGCACCCGGCCCACAGAGAAGGCACAGCCCTGGGAAATAATTTTACGATCCAGGGGGGTCACGCTGTCTGGAATACTACAAAAACATATTTCATCTTCTGGGAGCTGATGAACACGGAATATAAAGCACCTCTGCGGATTTTCAATTCAGAAACAGAGTTGGAAGCTTATAAATGCTGCTCTGGCCGCAGCACCCGCCGCTTAAATCTTTATAAGCCAGAAGCTGATCTGGAGCTCTCACAAAACAAAGGACCTTGTCTTGCATAAAACCATCTTGGGCCAAATCCCATCTCGGTTGCGGTGGCGGAGTCTCACTGACACAGCAGGTGAACTGGTCTGGCAACGTGGCAGATTTAAAAGCTCTCACCAATGAAAGAGCAGAAGATGTCACAGACCTCACTAATTTCAAGGATTCCAAACAGATCCCAGGCGTCTCCTGTACCTAAAGGGGGCTTACAAGAGGGCTGGAGAGGGACTTTTCACAAGGGCATGGAGTGATAGGACAAGGGGGAGTGGCCTTAAGATGAAGGAGGGCACGTTTAGATCAGATGCTGGGAAGGAATTTTTCCCTGTCAGGGTGGTGAGGCCTTGGCACAGGTTGCCCAGAGGAGCTGTGGCTGCCCCCTGTATTCCAGCTTGGACAGAGCTTGGAGCAATCTGGACCTATGAAGGGTGTCCCTGCCCATGGCAGGGAGTGGAACAAGACAAACTTCAAGGTCCTTTCCAACCTAAACCACTTCATGACTCCTTGATTCTATGTTATTAGGAAGCTCTAAAGCCTCACAAAAAAGTTTAGGAGTGCTCCTGAAAGGATTCTCCTGGAGAATAAAATGCAGTGCCAAGTGTTTCCCATCGTGCGTGTCATATCACGGCAATCACACCAACAGAAAGGGGAATCTCCCCTTCTAAAACCTCCAATCAGGAGCACCTGCTCCAATTCCATGAAAATTAAACATTATGCCAGCAGTCCTTGCCATTGGAGCTATGCAGATGTTAACACTGCAAACCTCAGACTTCCTATAACGTCCTGGAACCTATGGATCGGTCCTGCCTGAACGAGCCTCACCAGAGGGTCAGACCCCAACTATGAGCAACAGGATCCCTCCTCCTGTCTCCAGCTCTCAGACCCATCCACCAGTCCAGGTCAGACAGAGCAGCCCAGGCATGTTCTACAGTCTGCCTGGCTTTAGAACCCCAGAATGGTTTGGATTGGAAGGGACCTTAAAGCTCATCTCCTTCCACCTGCTGCCATGGGCAGGGACACCTTCCACTAGCCCAGGCTGGCCTTGGACACTTCCAGGGATCCAGGGGTAGCCACAGCTGCTCTGGACAACCTGTGCCAGGGCCTCCCCACCCTCCCAGGAAACAATTCCTTCCCACTATCCCATCTAACCCTGCCCTCTGGCAGTGGGAAGCCATTCCCCCTTGTCCCGTCATTATGCCCCCATGTAAAAAGTCCGTCTCCTTTCACCTCGTGAAATCTCATTAGTGACCCTCAACCACTTTGCTGTAGGTGGATAAAAAGAAAAGATTATATACAAAAATATGGATAAAGATATATCACCTCCTCCAGGTCATGCTCCTGATAAACACAACCATATGGGAAATGCAAGCACAACGAGCATCACGACAAATAAACAACGCGCTAATTAACGCTCCCCGCAGGGAAACACTGAGTCATCACAACCTGTCCTCCCACCCCCACGAGAAGCAGTGGGAAACCAGGAGGAGAATCTCATCCAGAGGAACAGGGGACTTGGATGGAAAACTGCACTATGACTGTGGCCCACAAAAGAAGAGGAGTCTCGAGAAGTCCTCGCAGAGAAAGCTACAGGTGAAGGAACGGCCACAGTGATACCCAGAAAAGAGGTGGGAAAGACCTGACAGAGTTGCCAAGTGGAGAACTCTTTGAAGATGAAGAGGTCAGACATCAGGAAGGCACCAGCACCAGACCATATCCCAGAGAAATCCCCACTGTACGTTGAAGGCCTCACGCACCTTCTCATCCCGCTTAGCCCGAGAGGCTGCAGGCAGCCAGGAGCACGAGAGGCTACAAATCCCAGACAGAAACACAGTGCCTGGTTGTAAGAAAAGGACTGATTTTGATTTAAAAAAAAAAAAAAAAAAAAAAGAGTGTCTTTTCTTCATTCAGAATGCATAAAGTACCTGGGTGAACCCATAAAAACGCCGAGAGTCTTCTTACCTACCCCAAAACTTTACTGCAATTATGTACCTTGTGTTTAATCAAATGTAGTGTTTTAAATATGAACTTCATTGAGCTGGTTTAATAACAAAATCCGAAGTTAATCACTACGGGCAACTAACCCTCTGCCATCAAAAAAATAAGGAATTGACCCATTATGCCTCCAGAAAAGCAGTTAATTGCTTAAAATACGCAGGCTGATGTTTAGGAACAGCTTGAATTTTTTCCATCTGCAGTGAAAACCATCTGTTCTGCATGATGGATTTCATGACTTTTCAGGTCCATTTCTAAATTGAAATGGATGTTTTAATGATGAAAAATGGGGAGAAGTGATGAATACTTCATTAAAACACATTATTCCCCTGTCAAATTTCTATTCTCCTGACTGTAAGCAAAAATAATGTCTGAGCAGAGCTAATGTCTTGGGTTATCAGGACTGCAGATGCCTCTTGGCATTTGGTTGAACAAATAAGCTATTTCATCAACCTGCAAACAAAAATGATTCAATAAATTGGAATTTCTTTCCCTTCTAATGAAAACCAGAGTTTTCAAAGTCTTTCAATTACCTCCACGGAATGCAAAAGGCACCGAAGAGACGCCTTTTCTTCCCTGTTTGCTTTGCACCGTCCCTACAACCTGAAAAAGGCACGTTAAAAACGTCAGCAGGCTCACAGGAGGGACTCATCCAGCCCTCCCCTCTGCAAACTGTATTTAATTATTTCAATAAGACAGGAGGATATAATTTCCTACCAACGCAGGCACAGGATGAGGAATCGGGAGACTGGAGGGGAAACATTCGTGTCTATCACCCAAATAAACACGACCTGGTTTTCCATAACATTTCTCAGTATATTTGCCAATTACCACGTATTTTTGGACTGAAGGAAGTGTTTGCTCAAGCGCAGAGAAATGATAACATAAATATCCAAACAGGGCTTTCTTTTGTGCTCAGGCAATTTATTAAACCAACAAGACGTGCCATGAAATTGGAAAAAAAAATAAGCTGGAAGAGAGTGACTGTATTAGAATTCAGAATAAAATACCAAAAGCCTTCAAAGCCATCAAGCAGCTGAAAAAAACATGCAAGTCCCAAGGTGCTCTGCTGTCCCACTGGACTGGGCTCACCAGGCTCTGCTTCTGCCAAGACTTTCCAAATTAACATCTGACTTTCACGTTGTGTCACCTCCTGAATGCACCAGGAGACTTAAAAACACCTGAGAGTGAAAGGGTGCCCTCGATAACTGATCCCCTTTTCAGACTTGGAAAGGACCAACAGACATTTACAAAAGCCTGAGCCTGTTCACGTAGCTTGATGTTTCCTATCAGAACAATTTTTTATTAGGGATTCCCAATGAAATAAGAGCCAAATCCAAAATGCTGCCTCAAAGCTAATCCCTGAAAATAACACGCCAAAACACATGGAAAAAGCACTGGAAAACTCCAGGCAACAGGTGAAGTCTACACAGCCCGTTGGTATAAATTTCCCCATCCTCAGGTGGGCTTTGACACAAATACTCTTGCCTAAATCTTCCTCTTGCTCTCAAAAAAAAAATCAGAGTCATGGGGACACCCAGGAAAATTAAAGCAAAGTAACTTTAGACATAAAGATGTGGGATACAAATCCTTCCCCCATGTTTAAGGAACAGCCCAACGTTCGGAATCATTCCCAAATGAGGCCCAGGAAGAGCTCCATGAAGAAAGTTTCTTTAACCAAATAAGTTATTTAACCAAATAGGTTCTTTAACCAAACAAAATAAAAAATACTCTGCTACACCCCAATACTCAACTGCAAATCATGTCCTTTTATTACACTGGAGTAATAAATATACCTGATTGAATCAGGCAAACCTCAGCTTGTCCACAGGCACAGAGGGATTCCTGGATTCCTCCACGTTCATCTGGACAGGGCACAGGGAAGGAAAGGATGACAGTGGGGACGCTGAGCAATCAATACCTAATGAAGCAGCTTTACAGTAATAATGCTTTCCTCTCTCAGGGCCTGTTTCTTTTCTTCTAATTGATTTTGCACTGAAGTTTTGAGATTGCAGAAGCAGCCTCAAAAATCCCTGCTCTGAAAACCAGCCAGTTTATTCCTCTTCTGCCTTCTCCCAGGTGGAAAGCATTCCACTGCTAGTGCTGCTCAGGTGCTGAGCTGGGATTTTAATCAGCCACTGTGGTTTTTCCTCTGTTTCTACAACATAAGACTTTACAAACGAGTTCTCTCTGCTCATAGAGCTGTGTCAGGAGAGGGTTAGGTTGGATATGAGGAAAAGGTTCTTCCCCCAGAGGGTGGTTGGCACTGCCCAGGCTCCCCAGGGCAGTGGGCACAGCCCCAAGGCTGCCAGAGCTCCAGGAGGGTTTGGACAACGCTCTGAGGGACAGGGTGGGATTGTTGGGGTGTCCTGGGCAAGGCTAGAAGTTGGACTACTCCACAATCTTTGTGGGTCCCTTCCCACTCTATGTTACTACTCACACCCTTAGCTCAAGTTTGACAGTGTCATCAGCACTCCTGCTGCCCAAAAAAACCCACACGGCACATTTATCTCAAAAATACCCCATTTCACACATCCAGAAAGGGGAAGTTTTGAGGGGATTACATCAAAAAGCACCCAAAAATCCTTTCCTGGCACTCAGGAACACCGTGGCAAGCCCGTAGGTGAGTGCCAAAGGCGAGGAGCAGTGAGTGCTCCCCGCGAGCGGCGCCTCTGACACCAGGCCTGGCACCAACATGAAACACGGCTCTGCTGGCTCCAGGAGCTGCCAGAGACAGTATCAATTCAGCTTTTGATGCAGATAGAAAAGTGCTTTGGGTAAAACATCTGTCTGTCGTTAATTTTCCTCCTCAGCACCGAAGCCAGGCCCGTCCTGCGGGCGACCCCAGGACGTGTCTTATCCACGGCAGAGCAGCCATCTCATGGAGTAACTGCTGTGTTGCTCTTGGATCCAGACCTGAAACTTTTCTGCCATAGTTTAAAAACACCATTTGGAGCCAAAGGGGATGCGAGGATTTTCGGTTTGGGTTTATTTTCCTTTCCGTGAGTATATTCCATATATAGTCCTCCTCCTAAACTCAGAGCTCTTCCATATGTAATATAAGAAGGAAGGCAAGATTTAGAAACACACTAGATAGCTCTGAGAACTAAGAACAAAGGAATTCAACAGGATAAATGTAAAGCACATCAAAATCTACCCTTTCTTTAAAAAAAAAAAAAAGAAATCAAGAATAAAATATTAACTACGAAACAGTTTGCTTAAAATATATATTTTTAAGCCAAGAAATCTGCAAGTAGAAGTTGTTATTCAACCTATTCTCTCACTTTAAAGAGCTGCATAGCCAAAGACTTCACGTGGATCAGATTTTGAAGTGCCCTTTCCACAGGGATGCCTGCCAAAATTTTTCTTGATTCACGTTGCAGACAAACTGTTCTCCCCCTGGACAAGTCAGAGAAAAATTCCGTATAAAATCAGAGGAGGGAAGGGTACCTGAGACATCCATCTTGAAATTCTGTTTAAATAACACTATTGTTGCACTTGACTGTAGAAACAAGAGGTATTTAAACTCTAGCAATGAGAGCAGCCCTGTTTCCCAAGACAGCACTCAGTGAAAGGACAGCCTGAGGTAACCAAAGTCCTTTTACAGGCTGTAAAACAACCCTGGTCTCTTAAATGGGAAAGTCAGGGGCACTTCCAGAAACACTGGTTCCGTGGCATTTGCTTCCTCAACAGGAGAGTCCCTTTAATTCCTCCCCACCCTGAATGTGGGTGGAAGCTCTTGGTGTGGATCTCTGCTGTCACTTCTGGAATCTGCAGGCACGGAATCCTGGAATGGGTTGGGTTGGAAGGGATGGTGAAAGACATCCAGTGCCACCCCCTGCCATGGGCAGGGACACCTCCAACTAGCCCAGGTTGCTCCAAGCCCCGTCCAACCTGGCCTTGGACACTTGCAGGGATCCAGGGGCAGCCACAGCTTCTCTGGGCAACCTGTGCCAGGGCCTCCCCACCCTCACAGGGAACGATTCCTTCCCAATCTCTACTCTAAATCTCTCATCTTACAGTTTAAACCCATTCCTCCTTGTCCTGTCACTACCTGCCTGGGTAAAAAGTCACTCCCCCCTCTTTTTCCAAGCCCCCTCCAGGCACTGGAAGGCCACAATGAGTTTTGCCTTCCCTGTCCCTGAAAAGGCCGTGGCGATTTTTCTCTCCGCCAGGAAAAACAAGTAAGAAAAGAAACCAGCCAAGAGCAAGAGGCCACAGGGGAGAGGCAGTGCCCACTGTCAGCCAGCTCCCACCGCAGGAAAGTCTTCAATCATCCAAAAAAATGTTGTTTCCCCACTGCAGCACCAAAACCACCTTTCAGATCTGAAGGAAAGATCTTCAGATCTGGAGAAAAGCAGCACCACAAGTGCCCGAATATATCAGTCTATGGGGTTTGTAACCCAGCTCTCCAGCCCCTCCTTTTTTCCATGAGCAGGAAACCTGAGAAGTTCAGTTCCAATCCAGCACATCGTTGTGCTAATTCTGCCTTTCTGGGAAGGAGGGGTTTGGTTTTCCTTCTGTGATTTCTATTATTTTCCATGTTTCCATCAGCTGGAAGCAATGCTGTGACACTTAGTTCTGCTTCTCCCTTCCTCTAAAATTGCATTTCTATTATTATCTAGACTGGAATTCCTGCTGATGGATTTGTGTCAGGATCAGAACTTTAGGCTACCAAACAAGGAGAAGAAAGGAGATCCAGCACCTAAAGGGAGCTGACCAAAAAAAAAGATGGAGAGACTATTTAGAAGGGCCTGGAGTGGCAGGACAAGGGGGAATGGCTTCCCACTGACACAGGGAAGGGTTAGATGGGATACTGGGAAGGAATTGTCCCCTGTGAGGGTGGGGAGGCCCTGGTTCAGAGAAGCTGGTCCAAGGCCAGGTTGGACGGGGCTTGGAGCAACCTGGGCTGTGGGAGGTGTCCCTGCCCATGGCAGGGGGTGGGATGGGATGAGCTTTAAGGTCCTTTCCATCCCAAACCATTCCATGATTCTCTAACCTCTCATATTAACAATTCTCTTGGAACTGCAGACCACTGAGTAGATTTTTTTTCTTTTCCCTAAGAAAATTTTTTTACAGAAACACTATTTACAGAAATATTTCAGGCAGTGCCGGGCAAAGCCATTTATTACAGTAATTCTTCTTCCATCCCAGTCTCTGAGGTTTGCAGGGAAAGACACATTTGGCTGTGAAATGAATGCTCACAGGAAGATCAACAAGATCTTTCTCCAAGATGGACACAAAATTAGCATCAAACTCCATAACCTTTAGGTAAATAGGGACATGCCCTCCACAAAAGCCTCCTTGTTTCTCCAGGGCCACTGGCTCTGCCTGTCTGGGTTTCTGAGGCCCTGGATCTCTGTGGACTCCCACCCTGGGAGAGGATTTCAGTGCAAGACACGGCAAGGCAGAACATGCTTTCCAAAAATACCAAACCCAGCTTACATAAAACGAGTGGGAAGAACTGAAAAAGTAGGAAGGCTTTTGATCAAACAATTTATGGCATTTCTGACTGGGAATGCAAATGAAATAATATCAGTGACCTTAAAAACGAACTGAAGCAAGGGGTCCTTGGAGGCACAGAGTCAGAATAGAAGCCTTTTTTCTCTGAGGGTGAGATAATGCTTGGACTAGAGCTTTTTAATACATTGTGCTCAGTAAATTCAGTTCAAGCACAAAACTCCCGTAGAATATTTGATTTCTGGCATCTTAACTACTACATTGAATTCCTAAATCAGTCTGCAGTAAGTTACATTTTTGAAGCTTCAGAACACTTATTTTCTGGACATTTGTGCTCAATCACTTCTCATTTTCACAGGCATTAAGTGACAAATAAAAGCAGCTGTTCTGAAGGGTGCTTTATTTTCCTTTCTTATGTAATAGCCATGGTCTGCTTCGATTTTCTTCCCATAGGAAAATGCTGATGGTAGCAGTGCCCAAACTTTGGAAGGAACATCAACAGACGAGACGTGGAAAAAAAACCTCCCGCCCTGGAAAACGTCATTTGTTCCTGTGTCACACAACGCATTCCCAAGAAACCCTGAAGTATAATCCAGCCAGAGTTACTTTTTGTGGTGGTATCCAGCACCTGGATACCTTGCCAGTGATGCCTGGCTTCCAAAGGAGACCTCACCTGCAATAATTTGGGCAGGAAGCAGAAAATGCAGCCCCTTCATCTGCTGTTTCCCAAAACAGCACTTTGAGTTTTTTTTCCTATCTCTTCTCCCAAACTCTCCCTCCTTTTCACACAAGCTGGTGCTTGACATCTCTTGCTCTTCTCTGGGGTTAGTACCTTTTTCTCTTGGGAACAGCTTTGCTAAGGACACTGCTCATTTAACAGGAGTGGATATGGAAGGCAGACATTTCCCCGGCCCTCTCAGACCAGGGGAGCCTGGAAATTGTGCAAGCACAGGAACACCAAACTTGCTCCAAATCTCAACATCACTGACGTTCACGGAAAAATGGAGATGGCTGGTTTGTGGGTCTCTTGGGAAAAGCCTCTCCCAGGATAATTTAGTAACAACAGTTTCTCTGCAGAACCATTTCTGCTCCTAAGAATTACCCAAGTAAGAGCTCTCGCAGTCTGCTCCACCCCAAGGAGAAATAAAAAATACCTTTTAGAGCTTTTGAGAATGGAAAGCTAAAAAGAAGCTACAGAAGAGGTTTCTAGATGGATCATACACACAAAGAGCCATGAAGGAAGGCTTGGGAGAGTCCTGTTCCAAGGTGGTGGGCACTGACCAGGCTCCCCAGGGCAGTGGGCACAGCCCCAAGGCTGCCAGAGCTCCAGGAGCATTTGGACAATGCTCTGAGGGACAGGGTGGGATTGTTGGGGTGTCTGTGCAGGGCCAGGGGTTGGACTGGATGATCCTTTGGGATCCCTTTGACTCAGGATATTCTGTGATTCCATGAGCTGCCTTCTCCACTGCCACAAGATCACTACAGAAATGACCACAGAATCATCAGCCTGTTCATGGACCTCAACTAACCCCTGGTCCCACCTTGCTTTGGTTGGCTTGGAGCAGCCACATCCTGGAAAACCCCTTGGATGGGGAGCCCACAGCCTCTCCAACCACCCATTCCGTGGGTGTGCCTGGAGCAAAACCCCAGGGGCTGGAAGTCCACCTCCCCTTGCTTCTACTTGGCTAACCCTCATTTAACTTTCCACTAATTAGTGACCACAGTGACCAAATAAGTGCTAGGGCTGGAGGAATAAAGGAGAAGGTGTTTTTTCTTTCCCTTGTCGGGAATGGCTGATGAAGGACACTGGAGATTTCAGAAGTCAGAGCCTTTTCTCAGGCTACCCCAGCAGTTTTGCACAACAGACATCTCATAGCAAGGATAGCAGGGGGGGAAATCCATCGCTGTTTATTGTCTATCTAAAGCTTAATTCAGCCTCAACTCCCCAGCTCCTCTGAATCACTCCTCGCTCTGTCGAGCGACACGTAAAAAAAGAAAACTCCGAACTGGAAACACAGACACAAAATCTAAAATTAACAGAAGGAAAACCTCCCCTCTGCCGTGGATTTTCTCCTGCCAGCTGAGCTCAGCAGGCCCTTTCTCATCACCCCAAACTGCTGATCATTCCCTCTCCCATATCCTGCACCCCGGACAGGGATTGCTCTGAGATTCCCGTGGGTTGTCCCGACCCTTCCTCCAGCTAATAAACATCAGGATGAAGGAGCAACACCACGTGTCACATTGATGAGCTCCACCATCCCTTCCACAGTGTCCTGGGCAGTGATATCAGACATGGACACGGAGCTGTCACAGCCACAATTATTCCCTTTCCCCTCCCCTCAAACAGGAGCCTCCTCCCCGCGGCTGCTCCGGCTGCTCCGTGTTATCCATGAATACACACCTGCACAGAGCCTGAGGGGGGTTTACTCACAAAACAGTTTAAAACTCATCCAAAACGTGCTTTTTGCTGCTGTTTTCACCCTCTGAACTCGGCTCCCTGGGCAAAGCTTTCCTTTCCTGCTGCTACATCCACCTCTGCTCGGAAACTGCCTCTGCTTTTGAGGCACCAGTGGCTGCCTGAATCCCTGTATCAATTGGGATGCCAAGGGAGCAGCGTTCCATCAAAATTCCCAGTCAAGGTTTGGCAGCTGGCACAGCAGCTCACAAAGGCACGTAGGAGTGTAACTAGATGACAGCTACACAGTGGCTTTCCAGCACAGAAGCAGCAAAAATAATATGCAGGCAGCATGGAGCGGGCAGGCTCTCGGTGCCAGCTACAAATCTCTGCCAGTTAAGGCAAACAACCATTTAATTTGCTTGCAGAGAGGGAGATGATGGACTTCTCATTCCAAGTGGCCCTTAGAAGGTCAGCAGTGAAAGAGAAATATGGAAAAATAATGTAAATATCCAAGCCAAGGTGGGCTTTGACGTGCTCAGAGGGCCGGATTCACGAGGACAAGCAGAGGCTGAAAGATTAACACACCAAAATCCAACCCAAGTGCAGAGGAGCCCCACAAAGCAGGAACAAACCCCATCCCAAATGCTTTGGACACAGATGATGATGCCTGAGCTTTGCAACTGCCCTGCTCCCAGATTCACAGTTTATTCCTGTACTGGTGTTTAAAACTGAATTCCCTACACACAAGGACTCTGTGCCCCCACTGTTCACACACTGGAAAGTGAAGCTCCAACAGCTTCCCCTCTACCACCTTCCCAGTCTCTGGGACTTTGGACAACTTCTGCTGAAATTATGGTCACATAAAATTTACACAGGAGCTCAGGGAATGTCAGCAATTACCAGAATGACCTCAAGGCTCAGTGAGGAATCAGGATTAGAGGGAGACTTGTTTTTCTGCAGTAATTTAGTAGCAGATGGTGACTTTTATTTAGACCTTCTGAAGAAAAGTAGCCTTGAAACGGGCACTTTACCAGCTTCATTATCATGTTATTGAGGGGGAATATTAAATGTCGAAAGCAGGGACAATTCCCAGAGTCTCACACAATCCCTCACAAAGCAAAACCCCTTTTTTGAGATATGAATCTCCAACTTGTGCTGCTTCGTCCTCTGTGCTTTCCAGTTTTACTCTGCAGTGAAACCAGCCCAGCTCAGCTCCTCCATTAAGGTCTTTGTTTGTAAAATGCCAAATTTTTTCCAGCTCTCAGCAGAGGCTGAGACCCCTCAGCACTTCCACCTGCATTCTGTGGGTAAAACAAACACCCAGCAGCTCTTCCCCTCACAGTGTGATCCCCACAAACCAGCTGAGCAGCCCCAGGGAACTCACTGCCACGCTCCGGGCTGGCAACAGAACTGGAGGGGCCCAGAGACTTCACAAGTTTAAAATAAGGGTGAGGACAGAGTCAGACAAGCCAAGAATTAAGAAGCCAACAGAAGGAAGCACTTAGCAATGGGTCAGAAGGCAACAGCATCACGTTCAGGAGGGCGATGCGTGGTCAGCTAGTCAAGATAAACAGGACCTGCCTGCAGATCAGGGAAAATATTGACGTGTCTTGGCCTCTCTGGATTGAAAACACGGTTCTTGTTGAATAATTCTGAGTATCAGAAATATCCCACAGCCTCCCCCTGCCTAAAGAAAACCCATGTGCTGGCTGTTCTCCTGCATGAGGCTCAGAACGATGTGTTTACACCAGCTGACACTTCCCAAACTCCTGTCTCCGCTCCCCTCCCACTTACTGCCTGACAGAGACAGCACCAAGCCTGGATTCATCCCTGCTGACAGGAATAAAAATGCTCCCTTTCACCCAGTAAATCGGGATGGGTCGAGGGGAAGTCAATTACAGGCAGAAAATACACATTTCTAACCTGTACATTCAAAAAACTGCTTGATAAGGGCTGAGATGTAGCTGAGATCCCTTCAAAGCTTTTTTTACAGTGCTAAAAAAGAAGTGCATTTATTGCTGACTTCCACAAGCACATATGGTATGCCAGAAAGCACATGAAAGAATCATAGGAACAAATGGCTGCTGGTACATAAATGAAGGCAAAATCAATTCTCCCTCCACTTATTACTGAATGAAAGCCATTCAGAACCATTAAACATTAGAGGGGAAAAATAGGCCTCAAAAAAAAAAATGAAAAGGAAATTGAAGAATTGAATTTGCTTGTTTAACTCAAATCATGTCTTTCTTTTGCTGTAAGGCTTTTGATCTCACTGATCACAGGATGGTTTGGGTTAGAAGAGAACTTAAAGCTCATCTCACTCCACCCCCTGCCATGGGCAGGGACACCTCCCACCAGCCCAGGTTGCTCCAAGCCCCGTCCAACCTGGCCTTGGACACTTCCAGGGATCCAGGGGCAGCCACAGCTTCTCTGGGCAACCTGTGCCAGGGCCTCCCCACCCTCACAGGGAACAATTTCCTACTAATATCCAACCTTAACCTACTCTCTGGCAGTGGGAAGCCAATTCCCAGGCCCTTGGAAGTAGTTTCTCTCCATCTTTCCTGTTGGCCCCTTCAGGCCCTGGAAGGCCAAAACTGGGTCACCCCAAAGCTTCTCCTCTCCAGGCTGAACAATCCCAACTCTCCCAGCCTTTCCTCCCAGCAGAGCTGCTCCAGCCCCCTGATCCTCTTGGTGGCCCTTGGCTGATATTCCCTCTGTGTCCTCACATACTCTTGTACCCAGACCCGTTGGATCTGGTTCAGAGACTTCCAGACTCAGGGCGCTGCATCTTCTGCAAGACTTGTCACAGCAGCCCCGCTGTGAAATCGTTCAGTGCAGCATTTATTTCACACTGAAGGGTTTAAAAGGACACCCAGACCTGCCCCACGGAGCTGAGCAAACATCCCCAGGTTATTCACATTCTCGGCGCCCCTTCTGCTTTTTAAATATATTCCCTGGTGTTTATTTATTCAGCAGTGCCATCAATAAAAAAGCTCAGCTGAAATCTCCCCCATCATAAATTCAAAGAGCCGATCTGCAGGGGAAGGAATTAGTTACTCCAAGTGCTTTCAGCCACCAAAACGTGCGTATAAAATAACTCAGCGAAACTTAAAACCATATCAGATCTGTAACAAAGAAATACTGATTCCTGTCTAGAGCTGCCAACCCTCATTAATCATGTCCTGATGAATGAAAGCCTTTGCAGCGCCAGGAATATAGATTTGCTCTGAAATGGTAGGAATATTTCAGGTTAATCTTTTTGACAAAGCAGTCAATTCAGTGCAATAATTTCCTCCACGTAGCCTGGATCCTCAACCAGTATAAATCCAAGGGGATTTACTGGAGCCGGATCTACTGCTGGAGCTGGAGAAGTTCTGCTGATTTGTATCAGCCCAAAATTTCTCTCTGTTTCAGTGCAAGTGCAGAAGTCAAAATCCTCAGGGAACCCTGGGACAGAGTTTCACGTGTTAAACCGATGATCTGCTTGGAGAGGCTTCCAGATGTATTTCAGAAGACAAGCTGAAAAATGCATGGTCATGTTATCCTCTCCAATGGTGCTGTGAGGGGGCTGCACTGACCTTTGCTTAAGTGTATTTTAAGAACAAGAGTCACTTGGGGAATACTTAATGTCTTGGAATAAACATATTTAGCTGGAAATGAGACCTGCACAAGAACAAGAGATCTAAAACTGGCTGTGTGTCACAGCAGGCTGTGCTTACACTGTCTTTCCTTTAGAAAAGAAGACATTGGGTACAAAAATGACAATTTGGGTCTTGAAGTTTTTCTTTGACCCCGTTATAACTGAGCATGTGAAGTGCAGCATCACAGCTCCAGAGCTCAGGGTGTTTAATCAGCACTGTTGGCTGACCCAGTAGGAAACCCTACTCTTCATTTTAACAGGCTGCAAAAGTCAGTTTAATTATCACTTAGTGCAGGATCCTTCCTGAAAGGATCAGACCGCACACACGCAAAATCAAATTCCAGACTTATCTTCAGTGCAAGGAGAAAGAAAAGCAAAGGGAAGGTCACCCATGAGTGGTGCTGAGTGGGCAGGATTGGGCCACCACGTGCTGCTGGCTGAAGGTCACCCTGCACTGGCTTAGCTTTTTAAATATCACAAAAACCAACAGGGATCAAGAGCAACAGCAAAGAGCCGAAGGTGACACATATTAGTGAGACAGAGGATTTCAGAGAGTGGAAGAGGAGGTCTGCTTCCCTCCTCCGCAGCGCTAGCAAATATTTATACAAACTGCAACAGATTTAGGGATGAGCCAGACCATCCAACCAGCAGGCAAAGACAGGTTCACTCTGAACGACCCAGAGCTTGATATTTAATGTATCCTCTGGGGATTCAGGTCAGGCTTACACTGAGTCGGGTCAATAAAAATGAAGTCGAGCTCCTGAAGTCCAGCAATAACTCAGTAATTTAAGGGATTAGAAAGAGGAGGTTAATAATGGGGCTAGGACCAGAAGTCGGGTGTCGGTGCCAAGCCCAAACCAGACATCAGAACTTGAGATGAAGTGAGAAGCCAAGGGCTGCACCAACTCATGCACAGGACGTGAGATGAAATACTTCTCCCTAGAAAAGCCCAAACTTGCCTTCACTGATACAGAAACACATGTGATATACTGGCAGCGTGCCCAGCCGTGTGTCCTGGGGACAGGGAGGGCAGTGGGAACCTGGGGGGCAGCAGGGCAGGGAGGGGATCCTGCCCCTCTGGCCAGCCCTGGGCAGGCACATCTGCAGGGCTGGGCCCAGCTCGGGCTCCTCAGCACAGCAGGGCCAGGGAGCTCCTGGAGCGGGGCCAGCGCAGGCTGCGGAGATGCCCAAGGGATGGAGCAGCTCTGGGAGCAGCAAAGGCTGAGGGAGCTGGGGCTGTTCAGCCTCCAGAGCAGAGCCTGAGAGGGGCCCTCAGCCATGGCTGGAGGGGCTGCAGGGAGGGGGCAGAGGATGGAGCAGGCTCTGCTCGGGGGGGCCCAGCAATGGCCCAAGAGGAACGGGCAGGAACTGATGGCCAGGAAGTTCCAGCTGGACAGGAGGAAGAACTTGTTGGCTGGGCAGTGCCCCAGCCCTGAAGAGAGAGCAGAGAGGGGGTGGAGTGTCCTCCCTGGGGCTATTCCAGAGCTGTCTGGACACACCCCTGTGCCCTGTGCTCTGGGCTGGCCCTGCTGGAGCAGGGAGGTGGCACCAGATCCCCACTGTGGTCCCTTCCAGCCTGACCTGTTCTGGGATCCTATAAAGTGAGATACAACACCGACCCAGAGCCACCACCACAGACAGGTGACCATGGAAAGCCTTGGAAGACTCTCCTCTACAGAATACTCCCAACGCTGCTGAAGAGCCCAGTCCATCCTGCCTGCCCTTGGAAGCAGCTGGAGATGGTGCAGGTGCCCTCTGCCTCTCCCACAGCCCCAGGTCCCTCCAGGCCTGCAGACCTCCAGGTGACCTGAAGTCACCCACCTGTTGGGAGCTGCTTTTTTGCAGACTTTGCCATGACAAAAACCTCCCTCTGTGGGTGGAGGAAGAACAAAAACTTCTCCTGCTTTCGAGGCTGTTAAATATCTCCTGTCCTGTCTGGAGTGTTCTGTGTAACTCCCAGTTCACACAAACAGGCAAGTTCCCTGAGCCAGGCAGTAACCAAAGCAAAAACTCAGCTAAAATTCATCCTAACAGCAATACACACTTACTGAATAAACTAGTTGGCCTTGTCACAGCAAATCCCTCCATCCAGGGCCTGGAGGGACAGGGAAGGAACAGAAACATTCTGCCCTTTTACCCACTGCTTCCTTTACCTCTGCCTGGCAACTGCACATCGTGGTGATGGGGTGAAGTGGATTCTGTGCCTGCTGCCAGGAAAGAGGTCCCGTGGTTTCACTGGGAAAAGGTGACCATCTCTCAAAATATCAACATTATCCTCACAGTGCAATTCAGAGCAAATCAAAGAACTGTGCTGGTTTCTTCGTTTATGGTGTTGGGAGCAACACCTTCAGCACACAGGAATATATAAGCGGGAAGGCTGGAGCAGGACACATTTTTCCCAAAAAACGTCTTCTTAGCAGCCTTGTAGCATCTTACAACTACAGATTAGTTTAATTCTTAGTTAGAAGATGACACTGGGAAAGATGAACTTCATGGATTTCTTCGTTCACAGCAGCAGGGGAAAAAAAATGACAGTTTTAATATTTATTCCTAGAAGTGCTGCGCGAACCACGAGCCAACAACTCCACCAAGTACACAGGGCATCTTTTATCCTGACAGCACAACATAATGCTCCTTACCCAGCAAAAGGGAAGGGAAAAAGCACTGTATAATGC
The DNA here is from genome assembly GCF_036250125.1 of Pseudopipra pipra. Classification (NCBI taxonomy): domain Eukaryota; kingdom Metazoa; phylum Chordata; class Aves; order Passeriformes; family Pipridae; genus Pseudopipra; species Pseudopipra pipra. Next base: position 1,248,357 of record NC_087556.1, on the reverse strand, counting down.
TGACATCCCCTTCTCCACGGCTGCCTCGCTCCCCAGGCAGAAACCACACACCATTTCCAGGCCTCGTGCTCCAAGTTTTGCCTCCACAAACAAAGAGATTAACAGACCTCCGAGGCAGAAAAAAAAAAAAACAGGAAGGAAATTCCAAAGCCAAAAACCACTTGCAAACCTCCTAATTCTTGTGCTATTTAATACTCAGAGGAAAGCAGAAATCAAATGAAATTAAAACTGCCATTTGGTGCGATCCAGCCACAATCTGCCACAATTATTGGTGTATATCTAATTCTTCTAAGCAGCAAGGAGATCAAACCCTGTGATTTTTTTTTTAATAGAAGAGCTGACTCATTTTTCCCAGTATTTATTTTACCTATTAGCAATTTATTATGCAGATTAATAGGAGGGTAATAAGAAGCTATGCTGCAAAAATGAAGCCTGGGCCATGGAGTGGAGTTGCAGCGTGCAGGAAAATCCCAGGAGCAGCCTGATTCCTGCCATCTCCTCCTCACTTTCCCCCTCTAAACCAACAGATGGATTGCAAACCTGCAACCAGTGCAGACCCTTTCCTCCCTGAGCACTCCCCAGATCAATCCCCTAATAAATAATTCTGGCCTGTTCAAACAAGTCTCGAGGCACTGGGAAATATCACTCTGGCAGGCACTGGCTGCCTTAGTCCAGAGGGTCCCAGGAATTCCAGAGCAGCCATCCCAGCTGGAATTGCCTGCCCGACAGACACCTCCCCATTGCTCCCCTCTGCTCTGTGGGCAGCAGCAAACCCCCCTGCACACCCTTAATTCCAAGTTTCCTTTGCTCCCCCAACCCCACCCCTGTGTGTTGCTCATTCACCTGCCCTCCACATCCCAACCCTCCTGTAATTTTTGAAGGAGAAGTATTTGCTTTTTCTTTATCTCCTCCTTTTTACAGCTTGCAGTTTGAGACTTCCCGAGCATGGAGGGGTCACTCAGATGTTGCCTCGGCCAAGGCAGCACCACAACACTCCCCAGGGTACTGCTGGATTAAGACAGGCAGAAGAAATCAATGAATCACAGAATTATCTGAGTTGACAAGGACCTCAAAGCCCATCTCATTCCACCCCCCTGCCATGGGCAGGGACACCTTCCACTAGACCAGGTTGCTTTGAGACCCTGGCTTTGCAACGCTCCCGACCACTGAAAAAAAAACCCAAAAACGCCCTGGAAAGTGCAAAACCACTATTGCAGCTGCTGCCCTGGCACTGCTGGCATGTCCAGGGTTTGCTGTGTGCCCTTCTCCCACACCAGGTCACGTGGGGACACGGTTTGGGGGTGGCCTTGACAGTGCTGGGTGAGCAGAGACTCCAGCTTGGAGGGCTTTTCCAACCTGAAGGATTCTGTGAGTCCACAAATGTCCTAGAGGAAAGCTTGGCTCCCCACACTCACCCAGTCACACCAGTTGCCCTCACCAGCTCATGGCAGGGGGGTGGAACTGGTTGGGCTTTAAGGTCCCTCCACACCCAAACCATCCCTGATTCCCTGGTGCCCACAGGGTTCTGACTCTCTGGCTGCTGCCTGAATCTCACAGTAAATCACACTCACTTGTGTGCCATTTATTTTGCTCAGCAGTGGAAGGTATGGCAGGAGACATCCTGAGGAGGAGCAAATTAGCCCAGTCAGAAGTTAGTGCCAGGAAAGCTTTTCAAAAAGGACTTGACTCAACGAGGTGACAAGAAGGGCAGTGACTGATGGTCCCTGCCCTGGCACACACACACCCTGAGCAAGCCAGAGAAGAAAACAACTTTTCCTCTAGTGCTTGGAAACTAAGGATTTTTTGTGCTTGAATAAAGAAGCAAACGAATCCAGACTAGTGCCCCTGCAAGAAGGATGCTGGAAAAAAAATTGATTTGGGGATTTGTTCAATAATGTTTTTCTTCCCCGTCGATCTGATGAATGAGAATTTGAGTTCATTTGCTGGAGTTAATTATTTACTGTTATGAAACCTTACGGCTCACAGATGGCCACTGTTGTTGTAATGATTGCTGGGAACCTGCAGCATTTTTATTTAATTCGAGAAGAAAACAGAACTATCTGCCAATTCCCCCCCCCCACAAAAAAAAAAAGTTCATCCTCTTCATGTTGCCACTGCAACCATCCCCTCTCCCCACTACTGGCTGCTCTTCTTTTTCCAGGAAAAGTGTAGATTGACTTCAGAGAGAGAGAATTAAAGCTCTTTACACCCTGGTGTAACTGCTGCCCCTCAAGTGCTTCAAGCCCTGGCAAGGATTGTCCTTCCTCCTCCACCAGCCACGACCCTCATTCCCAAGGACAGAGCTCCAGTAAATAAATCTAAACTAAAATATGTGATTGTGGGCCTCACTTTCCACCCAGAATTCAGCCCCATCTCTCTCAGATTTGGGGCTTGGGATGCTGGCCAGGCTGGAAAATGAGCAGGATGAGGAATGCAGCAAACACTGGAGGTCTGTGAACCCTTCCCAAACAAAACCAACCGCAGGAGAGCAGCAGGACTCTGCTTTTCACCCTGCAAGAGGCCAAACTGCTGCTCTGTCTGCTCCAGGGAGGGGGGAAGAAATGACTAAAAAAATGAGGAGTAAGTGAATTAGTACAGTTCCTTCCCGAGGGCTCGGAATGTTAACCCCAGGAAAACAGGGATGGAGCTTTGGCTGCTCCCAGGCTGGAGACACAGGCAGCTGGCTGAGGGGCAGGGAAAGTGGGAATCACTCAGCTTGCCTTAAAGCAGCCAGTGAGATGGTACCGTGGGGACAGAGCAGCTTTTCACCAGCTCTGGTCCTGACACAACCCTCACCCTGTGGCTCCACGGGCTCAAAAGTGGAAGGACAGGAAAAAAACCACGGTTGGGGCGAGCATTTCATTTTTTTTTTATATAAACCGTTTTGTTTTACTTTAAACTGAACACGTAAATCTGATTATCAGCTCCTTCAGCATTAAAAAAAAGAGAGCAATTAGCTTTGGAAAAGTGTAGCCAGCAGTGAATGTGCACACAGAGTGACTCTGGAGTGTAAACAAAGCTGGTTTCAACCATTCCGCTTCATTCTTTTTCATTAGTTTGCAGAGATTATATTCGACTATTTGCTTTTTAATCACATTTGAAAACATTAATTTCGTATAAACAGTCCTGATTTCAAGTGCAAACAGTGCTTAATTAGAACTCGTAGGGAAATGATTTTAGGTACTGTGGGAAACGAGCCCTGCTCTCATCTCCCTGACACAACTCCTCACAGCACAAAGGTGCTGTGAATAAATTCCATTTATTTGGGCAAAACCCAAATCCCAAAGATGAAAACCAAAATTGCAGCTACCACTTGATGTGGATCATGGTTCTCTCTCCAGTTCTCCAGGAAAAGGTAAATGGAGAGGTGAAAAGGAGGGAAGACTGTGCTTTTAAGTGACATGCTTCCAGTGCCTTCAGCCTGTGGGGATGCTGGAGCCACCAGAGCAGGGTAAATACAAAGTGAAGAGAATATTTTCCACCTACACTGTACACAAACACACCTTTCAAAAAAACCCAGAGCCTATAAAAACCTGTTCCTTTGGGGAAAGAAACTAAATTTACTGATAGGAAACCAATTTAAAAGGAAAAAAAAAAAAAACAAAACACAAATAACAGCCACAAATAAAACCAGAAAAACCAGAACCTGAGGATCTAAAAGCTTTTTTTAAAAAGCTAAGTCAGGAGACAGAGTCTCTCTGTTCATTCCTATGCTTTCTTCTGGTCACGGGATCATGGAATATCCAGAGCTGGAAGGGACCCCCCAGTCCAATTCCTGGCCCTGCACAGACACCCCAACAGTCCCACCCTGTCCCTCAGAGCATTGTCCAAACCCTCCTGGAGCTCTGGCAGCCTTGGGGCTGTGCCCACTGCCCTGGGGAACCTGGGCAGTGCCCAACCAGCCTCTGGGGGAAGAACCTTTCCCTGAGATCCAACCCAAATCTTCCAGGGAGGGGACAGGCCCCACTGCCTTGGGAATTACTAAGCTTTGCCTCAGCAGAACAGGGTGGGAGAAGGCACAGCCTCTAAAAAGCTGAACTTAGAACACTAAAAGGTCCATTGATAACCCCAGTTTCTGCACAAGATGGACTTGGGGAGGAGGTTACTGAAGCAGCAAACACATTTCCTTAAGGAAGTCAAGTGACAAGTTAGTTGGAATGAAGGGAAACAATAAAGGAAGTAATGGGAGCACTGAGGAAAGACATATCCATAAAGCTCCCCACCAAACAGCCACTCTGGCCATTGGAGACCATGTTACTGGTACTTAACCAGCCTGAATTAGTGACTGCTGGGCTGGATCTTCACTGGGGCTCTGGACTGGCCTTCCTGGAGATTCCCAGTGCTACACAGCTACACAAACAACCACAGGATCCCAGACTGGGTCAGGCTGGAAGGGACCACAGTGGGCATCTGGTGCCACCTCCCTGCTCCAGCAGGGCCAGCCCAGAGCACAGGGCACAGGAGTGTGTCCAGACAGCTCTGGAACAGCCCCAGGGAGGACACTCCACCCCCTCTCTGCTCTCTCTTCAGGGCTGGGGCACTGCCCAGCCAACAAGTTCTTCCTCCTGTCCAGCTGGAACTTCCTGGCCATCAGTTCCTGCCCGTTCCTCTTGGGCCATTGCTGGGCCCCCCCGAGCAGAGCCTGCTCCATCCTCTGCCCCCTCCCTGCAGCCCCTCCAGCCATGGCTGAGGGCCCCTCTCAGGCTCTGCTCTGGAGGCTGAACAGCCCCAGCTCCCTCAGCCTTTGCTCCTCAGGGATGGAGGACAACAGAGCCTCTTTCCTCACCGTGGCTTTCTCACAGCTTCTCTTGTAGCCTCATTTCCTCCAACTAAACAAACACATCTCCTACAGATTAACCCAAATACCCACTTTGTGCACCCAGCCACTGAATGAAGCTCCAAGGACCAGTCTGGCACATGTGTTTTCACTCACAGCACTACCAATATCTTCCCTTTGCTTCCCTCCTCCACATCTGACAGCATCATTATTGACTGAAACAAAAGGGGTTGTGTCATTCACACCCTCAGGAACATCTCAGAGCCTGTTTGACTCAGACCTGTATGCGACACAACGCCCCAGGCTCAGCTGAGGGAGAGGCAGGAAGGTGATCTTTGCCCCCAAATTCCTGATCTATCTTATGTACTCCCAGCTGTCCCCAGCACTGGCCATTACCTTCTGCCTTGTGCTGTCATTTCTGGGCTCTCGAGGTACTTGAAGAGCACAAAGGAAGGTGCACGAACACAGCTAACCATTCTTCTGAGTGCTCAGAAATGCAGGATCAGTAAAGGTACAAAAGAGCCAGCAGATTTTTCATCTTTTATTCATCTGGCTGGCTCTTACTGCAAAAGACTTGTGAAATTGAAAATTATAAAGTTTGGACAGTCCCAGGAAAGCAATTCAAATGCAAATACCAGCAGCTTGGTGCAAAGACAATGAAACTCAACACATGGACGCGGGATTACAATAAAAAATTCATCAAAAGAGGTGTCAGACCAGACAAATAACCCAGCAACCTGCTTCAAAACACGATGTCAGAAATGTCAAAGAAACCTGCCTTACAAAATAATCAGGAACTAAATATTTAACAGAAAGCTTCCCCACACACCTGGTGGGAAGGTGAAGGGTAAGGCTCAGGCCATGCTCTCGCTCCCCTGGGGTTTATCCGAGCCAGAAACCTGCCCCAGCGTCCCTAGACAGGGATTTTCCGTGCACCTCCACACGGCCCCTCTCCCTGGGAGCACTGCAGGCAGCTGGCAAGGCAAGCTGGCATTTTTGGTGAGATTTCCATCAGCACAAAGTCTCTGCACTGCAGCTCCCCGGCTCCGGGGTTATCGCTCCGCTGCCGAGTGTCCTTCAGGAGCGAGGATGCTATTTTGGACCCTCTCTTCACAATGCCTCGTTCATCCACCCAAGGCTTGATGAGATCATTGTCTTGAGTGCTACAAGAAGTGGAGAACACACCAATTTCCAGGCATGACTGCTGGCCTTGCATGCCAACACCCGCCCATGGCTGGCTCAGGGGATGTGCCAGCCCGTGTCCGACAGAGCCGCTGGGAACAGGAGGGAGGAAGGACAGAGGCTCCTTGGATGCCTCGCCCTCAAAGTTTCCAAACTCTGAGGTTTCACAAATACGGTGCGAAATGTGAGAGGACTTCACACGGGGGGTGTTATTCACAGTAGTGTGAAGATGATCCAAAATCCACAGGTGTCCTTCAGTTCAGTGAAACTGAAGGACACAAGCGCCCCGGAAGGATTTCGGGTGACAAAGCAACGTCTGGCTCCACCAAGACTTCTGGTAACTCAGGGAAGGGGGAGGAGGTTAAAATAAAAGATGGCACAATCAGAAGGAGCAGAGAGCTCCTTGCTACTCCTCCTCCTTCCAAATTCCATGAATGTTTTTTACCAATCTGGTAAAAAATGATACAACCCATCCCAGCTGACACCTCCCAAAGCACAACCAGGAGAGAATCCCAGAGTGGTTTGGGTTGGAAGGGAACTTCGAGCCCATCTCATTCCACCCTTGCCATGGGCAGGGACACCTTCCACTGTTCCAGGTTGTCCAGCCTGGCCTTAGACACTTCCAGGGATCCAGGGGCAGCCACAGCTTCTCTGGGCAACCTGTGCCAGGGCCTCCCCACCCTCCCAGGGAACAATTCCTTCCCAATATCCCATCTCACCCTGCCCTCCACAGGGTGAACAGATCTTTGCCATCACTCCCCCCAGACCTGCAGGCACCTCAGCAGCCTCTCCCCCTGCTGCAAAAACCAATCTCCTTCAGTTAATAGGCAAGACAGAAGCCCGTGTTTTCTGAAAAACTGAAAATTAGCATCTTCCAGAAAAACAAAACCGTAACAAACAGCCTAATAATGCCTGAATACTTCATCCCCATCACACACAAGCAGTGCAGAGATTCTCTGCTATATCATATTCAATCTACAACCTCCCTTAAAAACACCACCTCAAACATACAGTCACAGTTTTCGGGGGGGTGGGTTTGTTGGGTCGGTAAAAGGGAGCAAAGTGAGCAATTCCAAACGTCTGAAAGGATGAAATCGCTGCCAAATCAAACCTGAATCAGCCATTAAACACCTCTCCAAATTACTGTGATGTCAAGAAAACAAACCATCCCAACGGCAGCCAGAAACATTCGAGAATCTGGGATGAATCAGAGCCCTGACGTCACTGCTGTGGTTGAAAGGACACAGTCACGATCCAGTGTCGTCACCAGACATCCCACAACAATCCCCCACCAATACTGATTTTTTTTGGTAGCTGCTCTCCGGGGCTCTTCAGGTGCAAGGCTGGTGTGTGCTGTAATTTACTTTCGGCTGGGAAAGCAACGTTCTCACCTCATCAGATACTTTATCGGCCCATTAAGGAGCAAGTTCCTCTTAAATCCTGCTTTTTCTTACAGGTGCCTTCCAAAAAAAGTAAACAAAGGTACTTAAAAGGTCAGAGACAGCTTTTCTTTCTTACACGTGAAAGATGGAGGCATTTTTAATGCTTTCAAAGCCAGTCTCTTGTGTTGCCCTCAAATAGCTAAAAGAAGAAAGAAAATACCTTTCTCCACCTGTATTTTCACCCTCTAAATGAAAGGGTTGTTTCCTGCCCCACTGGAAGTTATGAAAAAGATAGAGAATGACAGAAAACGTTTTCAGACTAAGAAAAAGGGACTGCTGTGGGCAAATGCAATTCACCTGATGTGGGGATGGCAGGCTGGACCAGAGAGAAACGGGGTGCTGAGTGATCTCACCAGTGCCTCAGACAGCAACTGGGATACATATTGGTAGAGCCAAAAAAGAGAGGGAGCTGCTGTCAGCTGCTTCTTGCTGTAGAAAACTAGACTCTGCATCTCCTCTGGAGTTACTGAGACCCAGCAGGGTGGGGAGGAAGGATGAAGGAGAAATGCGTTAAGGAAGGAAGGTGCCTTCGTTTCCTTGCACACACGTTGTCCTCTGCACAAGAGGAGAGGAGCACACCCTCCTCCCTCACCCAGCTCGGGGTGTCTCTGGTTCTGTGCTGCCCATGACCCCCTTTCAGTCCCATCACAAAGTCACAGGTCCCTCCAGCAGCATCTGCACAGCCCAAGGTGGCCCGACATCCCCCCGCTGCACAGCAGGGCTGGGGGGGCACCAGAGGGTCCCCGAGGTGGGAGAACCTTCCCACATCCCCAGCTAGGCTGGAGAAGGGAGATTTCCTGCAAAAGGATGGCACAAGGAATGGGATAAAGGCTTGGCAGTCCCGTGAGGTCTTGCCAGGCACGTCATCCTCAGTCCTCCCTCCCACAGCCCTGCAGGGGCACAGCACAGGAAGGCTCAGGAATAAAAAGAGGTGCCCAGAGGTGAATGACAAGCCTGAGACTTCTTTCTCTCTCTCTGGCTTTTATCCTGCAGAGCAGGACCTCAGGGCAGCCACTCCCTGTTCCAGGGAAGAGCTGATTTATGCTGTCAGATGGGTGACCCAGCACCCAAATGTACCATAAACAACACTTGGCACGCGGTCTGTCACGCTCAAAAGGAAACCAAGATAACAGAGTGCAAGTCCACAGGAGAAAATGGGATTTCTTTCCAAGCAAAAACAGACTTGAAAGTACAATAAAGCCTTCAGCCACCCATCCTTCCTGGGGGGTTCAGTCAGTAATGAAAACCAAACCAAACTGGCTGGTTTTTCCCCAGATTACTGCTGGAAAGATTGTGGAGTGGCCCAACATGCATCCACTCAGGATGATCCCAGAAAGAGTGCCATTGACTGATTCTTGGGCTGCAGCTCACTCAGAACAGATGCTTTGAATCCTTACAACCCGAGCATATTAATTCAACTGTCTGCCTGAGACCTGGGGCCTTCTAAAAATAAATGTCTCCTCCCAGCCAAGGCAACTGGGGTTTGGTTTGTTCCTTTTGAGATTAGACCCCATCCCTTGGCTCTTTAGGAACGTGCTGTGCTTTTCCAGACCCTGGGTGCTGGTGTGACCCACAAAAACCCAGGATCCCTCAGATTCACATCCCCCTCATTCTGCTGAATCCCCCTGGACTCAGCCTTGGAGGCTCAGCCTTGACAGGCTCGGCGTGTTCATGCTCTGAGCCCTCCTCTGTCATCCCACTCTGTAGGATCTGCTGTTCATCCCAAGGCTGGGCATCCACACGGTGTGGAGACTCCGCTCCCCACACCCCACTTCCCAACCCTATCAGCAGATCTAACCAGGAATTTCTCCTCCTACAAGCCTTGCCTGCCCTTCAGCCCCAAGCAGCTGAAACTTTTTCACTACCCAGCCCGTTCTGCCACTCAGTGCCAGCGCTCAATAAAACCCTCTCTGCCGCTTTCCCTCAACTGCCTTATCTGTTTGCTGATCTTGTTTTCCCCCATTCACTCAGACACAAGTCCCACACGGAATTACACCGTTCTCCGGGTTCCCGCAGCGCAGGGATCGATATCTTTTGAAAGACAAACCTAAACTGCCTTTTTTTCTGAAGGCTGAGCAGTCCCTTCCCCTCCCTCCCTCCCCGCCAGCCCTCCCGGTGCTGGCTGCGAAACAAAACCATTTTGGAGGTTATTAACCTGAGCTGGGGAGCTGATGGCAGAATTCTGCACATCCCAGAAAATGGATTCCTCCGGTCCTCACAGCAGCCTGAGTAGTTGTTCCCCGGCATGATTAATACACTGAACACACCGGCGACTGCTGCAGCTCTGCTCACATCTCAGGTTACGGAATTGCTTTGGCTGAGGTTGTTCTCTAAATTAAGAGACTTTCAGACCGCCTGGAAATGCAAATTCTTAGGGCAGCTTAGCAACAGCAGCTCGGGGGGCGAGTGTTACAGGGACAGGAGGAAGAAAACAGGAAGGATTTAAAAAAATATCTCCTGCGAGACCTTTGTTAAAACTTGTCAACAGCATAATCTGGCTGCTCTTATGCTGTAAGGATTAGGTCTTACTTGGGTAAATAATACCAGGCAAGGGCAGGAACACTGGGTAGGACTCAGAAGCCTAAGATGCTGTTTCAGTGCCATGTCATGAAACCAGACATCCCTTTCCTCTCCCTCCAGCTGGTGTAGAAATAACAGTGGTTACGGACACGTTGTGGTTTTGGGGGCTCTGGGTGCAGAGGAAGATGTGTCTTGCCAGGATTCCAGGAAGGGGTGATGCAGGGAGGCCTGGCTGTAAGCTGGATAACAAGGACAGCGGTGGGAACAAGCGTCCTTTAAGATGTAGGACACCAATAACACACCAAAGTGGACACCAGGGTAAACACTGATTGATGCAGAAATCAGTGCCCTTCTGAAAGAACCAATTCTGTCAGCTGAAATCACTTCATTTCCACATGCAATGCTTTAGCTATTGTATGGGAAAGTCCTTCACAAGCTCCAGCTAGAAATCTCCCATCACACCAGGAAGTTCAGAACACGTCAGGAGGTCAAGAAAAATCACACAGTAAGGACTGTGAGAAGAACCTACAGACCACTGTGATCAGGGGGGCATTCAGGAAAGCTGCAGAGCAAAAAAAAACAGGTAAATCTCTAAAAATAAGTCTCTTGAAAGACAGAAATCAAGTGTCCAGCTAGGTCAGTGCAGTCAGAGGGCTGGCCTGGAGGCTGGTTCCACAGCTACCATGAAATGATAATCCAAACTTACTTAGCCTTGATAATGGCTCCATTATCAAGGTTTCTAATTGGCAGAGTCCCTCCAGCTGAACTTATCACAAAGAAGACAAGACGTGAGCACCTCTTAGTCTTCAGTAAGTGGCCTTTAAGTCTGGCAAGAACAGAGTTTTAAAAACCCCAGATCAGGCACTGAAGGATCAGAGTACCATAAGAAAGAATGCCATGAGCCATTTCTGTGCTAAGGTGTATCAGAAGCACAGTGTGTCCATTCTGACACACCAGGGAGATCCCCTGTGTCCCTGTTCCTTCCCTTTCTGTTTTCATTACACCATGACTGAGGGGTGGGAATGTTCTTGACACTCAGCAAACCCTCCATCAGCAGAAGCAGGTCTCCAGACTCTATAGGACTGGGACTTTCAGCCCTATCCAATATGTACTGAAAGGAAAAAAAAAAATCACACAGCTTCTCTTTGAGATGACTGGAGGCTTTCACAGCCAGATGTTCTGCCTGTAGATCCTTTCCCACCACAGAATAAGCAAGGAGAAAGCCCAGGCACGTTGCTTAAACCACCACACTCTTTAATTAATAACCCACTGAGCTCCTCGCCAGCTCTAAGTTTAGTAGTAGTTTTCTCCCCACCAGCAGAGAATAGTTTCCACTCTGTTTTTGTGATCACAGGATCACTGAGGTTGGAAAAGCCCTCCCAGCCCATGGAGTCCCCCCTGGGATCAATCCCCACCTTGTCCCCCAGCCCAGAGTGCCACGGCCAGGCCTTCCTGGGACACCTCCAGGGCTGGGCACTCCCAGAACTGGGTGAGGCAGCTGCCAGTCAAACCACCGGAGCTGTGACACGTGGCAGCAACAAGTGACTTTAGAAAAACTCGGTGATTTAAAGCACTCAGCCCTCTCTCCTTCCCCCTGCTCAGTCTGACTGGGATGCCAGGGAGAAGTTGGGCAGCACAAGGCAAAGCAGAGCGTTCCACAGCTCGGCCCCCACTGTGTGACAGCAAGAGGTTACAACTCAGAGCAGTCTGGAGACAGCAGCAGGGATTTTTTAGCACATTAGCAATCATCTGCCATCAGGAAAGCTAATTTTTTTCTCATTAGAGCCTGATATGAATCTCTGATGTCGAACAGTCAAGTTCACAGCTGTTCCCAACGTGCTCTGGCCGAGTTTATGTGGGAATCATTAGGCTTAACCATGGGGGGGGAATAGGGGGAAATGTTGGTAAAGAACTTATGTCAAAAGAAATGTGGGAGTTATTAATCCAACCCAAAAGCAGATCCAATGAATAACCAACCCTCCTGGTTCTTAAGGCATTGCCTTTTTCACACTTCAGAGCTTTCTAGGAAGGACATCCAGTGACAACTAACCAGTCTCAGAAGCCATCAAGGATATACAGTAAATACCCTGCACGTTGCAAAGGTGATAAAACAAATGCCACAGAAGGAAATAACTAAGTCAAATTAATAAAATTGCACGTTCTCTTAGGAATATATTCATATTTGAAACTTAAAACGTTCTACAATTCCGAAAGAACTGCTGGTGTGAAAATTGCATCCTGTTAGGATGATTTTCATCACTAAATAAATGCATTTTCTGCTGTTGAAGTTTGTTGCCTGCTCAGGTCCGGTGATGCCTCCTAATTCTTAGATGGTGGAAACCCCCCTCACCCCGGGATTCCCTATTCACCTCCTCCACAATATTCAGCAACCTGGTCTAGTGGAAGGGACACCTTCCAGGTTGCTCCAAGCCCCGTCCAACCTGGCCTTGGACACTTCCAGGGATCCAGGGGCAGCCACAGCTTCTCTGGGCAACCTGGGCCAGGGCCTCACCACCCTCCCAGGGAAGAATTTCATCCCAATATCCCACCTAAATCTCTCATCTTTTAGTTTAAAACCATTCACCATTATGGGGGATAACATCCTGAACAAACACAGGACAATCCAAATAAGTCTCTGCCAGGACTGTAAGAAAACCTGACACTGATGCTCATAACAACCACAGCACTGAACCTGAATGAAGATGTTTGTGATAAGCTTTCATAAATGGTGATTCTTTCTACTCCTTATGGAGCTCTTAAAATCACTAATTTGTAATATTTGAGTGAACACTTGCTGATTTCTATTCTTGGATCAGAGCGATTCTTAATTCAGATGTCCCACAGTTTGACAGCTGATCTGCATAATATTGGGAGTACAGAGCATAACTCATCTCCAGACAGGGAAATAAACCTTCAGCACCTCGTTTTTCTGTGTGCTGCAACACAGGGTTCTGAGAAATGCCTGAGTGCCAGTTCTGACCCATAGGGCTCAGAACACTGGGGTATAAAACAGATCATTCCCCTCACTTCCTCGGGGCTCACCAAAGCCCAGCGAGAGCTTTTAACCCTTAAGCTGTTTAGACATCAGGGAGCCTGAGGAATGGGATTTATCCAGCCCTGAGGAACAGCCCAGCAAGGACATGGAGCTGCTGGAGCCAGTCCAGAGGAGGCACCAAGAGGATCCGAGGGCTGGAGCAGCTCTGCTGGGAGGAAAGGCTGGGAGAGCTGGGATTGTTCAGCCTGGAGAGGAGAAGCTTTGGGGTGACTGAATTGTGGCCTTTCAGGGCCTGAAGGGGATGAAAAGAAACGTGGAGAGAGACTATTTCCAAGGGCCTGGAGTGGCAGGACAAGGGGGAATGGCTTCCCACTGCCAGAGGGCAGGGTTAGATGGGATAGTGGGGAGGAATTGTTCCCTGTGAGGGTGGGGAGGCCCTGGCCCAGGTTGCCCAGAGAAGCTGTGGCTGCCCCTGGATCCCTGGAAGTGTCCAAGGCCAGGTTGGACGGGGCTTGGAGCAACCTGGGACAGTGGAAGGTGTCCCTGCCCATGGCAGGAGGTTGGGATGAGATGGGATTTAAGGTCCCTTCCAACCCAAACCATTCCATGATTCTGTGATTTTGTAGCTTAAATTAACAAACCCTTTCTGAGGGCAGAACGTGAAGGAAAGGTTTCCCTTCCTGCCCATCCCACTCTGGTCCATATTAAAGGAATGAGCCGGGATTCCTGGAGCGTGGGGACGGCGGCTCAGGGACAAAGGGGGCTGTGCTGGCTTCTGTCACCCAAGGACCTGGCTCTGAGTGCTAATACAGGATAATCACTCTGCCACAGGGCTGGGAAACAAAGCCAGGGAGAAGGAGGAGTGAGAAGGAGCTCCAGGTCTGCTGATTTCAACAGTTATACAAGAGAATTCCCTGCAAGGGTCCAAGGCCAGGCTGGAGCAACCTGGGATGGTGGAAGGTGTTGGGGTTGGAACTGGATGAGCTTTAAGGTCCCTTCCAACCCAAACCATTCTGGGATTTCTTTTGCACGAGATGGAAGACCAGGAAATAAGCCCTCCTCCCAGCAGCACCTGTGAGCAAATGAAGCTGTGCAGAGTTACAGATGCTCTCAAGTCTTGGAGATTTTCAGCTCAGGGGGGTTCTCCGAAAAAGGCCTGGCTTTTCCAAGAAGGAAAACAATGTACTGGAGATAGCTGAGAAATGATAACAAGAGGGAGCTGCTGAGGGAAAGCAGAAAATAAACTTCCCTTCTTTTCATTCATCATGCTCAGGTCCAGTTGTTCCCTCCAGATGAACATTAACCAGGACATCTCCTTCCCTCCTTATCTTGTACCGAGACTGGGAACAAACATATTCCTTGGTTTAAAAAAAAAAAACAACTTCCAAGGATTTAGTTCTGTCCAAATTTTAACACAGGAAACCAGTGTTTAAAGGATATCTTTGGAGATAGTTGACATTTTAGGGCATGTTGACCACTTGGCTCTCATAAAAGTCTGTACTGGGACCTCACAGTTGGGGTTTTTTTCTCAGTCCCTCTGGAGTAACCCCCTGGATTACTACAACCCCCCCCAAGGATCACTGGAAAACTAGATTTCAGTGGTAATATCAGTTTTCCATCTTCTCAAATCGTAAAATCCTAGAATGGTTTGGGGTGGAAGAAACCTTCAAGCTCATCTCATTCCAACCCCCTGCCACGGGGGTTTAGGGGCAAAAATCACTGCCCAGTCCTCAGGAATATGTTCTGCAGGGATGTCTGGAGTGAAATTCATGAGTTATTCACGATTTTCAATGGCCACAACCCTGAGTAACCTGCTGGACCAAAAGACCCCCCGTGCTCCCTTCCAGCCTGACCCACCCTGGGATCCTGAAGTCAGCAGGACTTCTCCAGAGACAGTTTTTCACTTCCCACTGAAGATCTTTTGTTAATATTATAACTTGGCTTCACTTTTCCAGTGGGAACAACTGCCACAAGAGAGCATGGCAAAAGAACACACTGTCTCAGGATGAAAACCCCGGGGGGAAAAAAAAAACAATTTAAGCAAGATTTCACATAATTAGGAAAAAAGACCTCTTAAAAACTCCTGGACCTTTCCAACCTCCCCCAAAAGTAACAAGAGGAAAGAGGTGGAAGCAGGTGAAGAACACAAGACACAACTAACTTTCAGAAACCTGTGAAGTTCTACATCAGTGACAGGAAAAAAAAGCCCCACAATCCAGCCAGAAAATGACTTCAAGTTACCTCCTACCCCAAGATAAGGGTTTATATCATTTCAGGCTTGATAAACAGTCCCTTGTGGATCTCTGCTGGAAGGCTGGGACTGCAGAACTACAACAAGATTATTGCTTTTCCAGATCTGCCTCATCTCAAACCTCAGCTGCTGCTTTTATTTCTAACATGAGAAAGCCTACCCAGTGTTATTTCGTGTTCTGGTTGCCTCACAAAATAGCTGTTTCCAGTCAGAATGGAGAGGTTATGAAAATATTTGGCACAGGATGGCAAACATCTTATTTTTATTAGTTTTTCCATCTTTAATTCCTACGTATTCTGATTGCATTTAATTAGCATCTGTGCCTGGATGTGCTGGGAACAGCAGCTGTTGGGATACACTGTAATTTCCATTATTTTAGATAAATACAGTGCAAACATTGATCTGACATTTTGATTTCTTTCCTAAAATTCTCATTTTCCCCCCCAAACTCATCTGCCAGGAAGCTTGAGATCGGGACCCACATATTAAAAAGCAGAAGGAAAAAAAAATAAATCAGAAAACCTTGTAAAAGAGTGCAATAAAAAAACCTCCCCACCTCCCTGGTTTGACTGTTTTTTTTTTAATTTATCCTCAGATTTCTCCCTGTCAAGTTTCTGGGCTGCAGAGAGCCTTGGCCACACAAATCCATGGGAGTTTTTCCCCCACTGATAGAAGGAGATGAACCTTCCAGCCACAGAGACCTCACGTGTCCAAGGACTACAAGTCCCTTTCTTCCTCAGTTTTCCTGCTGTCACCCTCTCATTTTCCAGCACAGATAAGAAAAAACCAACCACCAACAGATCTTATAAGGTAGAAATGCCCCAACTTTCCAGGTTAAAGCAGAAGCAGGAGGAAGTATCCAAGGCCAGGCTGGACTGGGCTTGGAGCAACCTGGGACAACTCTTTGGGATGTGCTCCCACAGTAAATGCTGCAGCATTCCAGGCAAGAGCCAGGAGTTGGACTGGAGGATCCTTGCAGGTCCCTTCCAACCCAGGATATTCTGTAATTCCCTAATTCCAGCACACAGCCTTTTTCCCCTTCCCCAGACTGGATACTTTGAGCTCTCTCCATACAACCAAGAGCAGCAGGAAAGGCCACGGAGCTCCCGTGGTTTGATTATTTTTGTAGGTGAGCTTTCAAAGCCAACAAGGAATCCAAAGCAAAATGGAGCCCTAAAAAAAGGGAACGTTTTCCCTTTAAAGGTCCTTTAATGACAGTTTGGATTGCTAAACACTGGAGTCTTTATCTGCATACACAGACTAAATTACAGAGCCGTGTGCTTTAAGGGGCAGAAGCAAAGGTCAGAATCCAGGCACTCTCATGTCCACTGTTATGATGAAAAGCCCTTTTATTTTACATTTCAGTTGTGGGAGTCTCAATAAAAGGGAGCTGTGGAGCAGGGGGGGGGCGACAAGAAAGGCATTTGTGCCTCCCTTTGGAAGTGCTGTTAATAAAATGAACGAGGCTTTATCTCACCAATTTACTTTGTAAATAAAACCCCCTTCACAACAAAGCAGCCTCTGCACAACTGCTGAGAAATACAAAAATAAATGGCACATCAGCTATGATCTTATGTGGGGGGAAAAAATACACTCTAATTATGTTTGCCACGCAGCAGGGAGAGTTTCTGAAGAGGTTCCACCTGAGCATTGTCTTCCCTGAAGAGGGGGAGGTGGATATTTGGCTGCCTGTGGATGAGCCAGTTTGTGGGAAGGCATTTCCAGAGCCATTTCTCCCTTTGATAAACTCTGAATGCTCCTCCCTAGCAATGAAGGATTTGAGGTTTTGCTAAGGCTGCCCCAGCTTTGCTCAGTGCTTCACTGAGAGAGCCTTGAGATCCAGAGAAGCTCAGATAATGACGGCACAGGCGGTAAAATCGCTGGCAATCCGAGCAGATCAAGCCGGGCACTCATTCTGAAAATTAAAGTATTCCCAGGTCATCTCCAAGCTAAAACTTCCACAGCACTGCTGAAGAGCCTGCCAGCAGATCCCTCTCTTATCCAAACCTACCTGGGAAGCTGTGCTGACAGCAGGGCTGGAGCGAGGACGGAGCCACAAGGCTGGGCTGTTTGGGGGATTTAGAGTTGTACAAAGGCATTACACACCTCACACACCCCACAGTCCCTCCTCTCCACTGCTCAGCCTGGCAGGACCTCGAGAAACCTTTGGCTGAAGTTATATTTGACAGGCATGAAGTCATGAGGTGCCAGCTCTGAGCGCATTTTCTTCTCCTCCCTACCCAAAAGTGGCTCAGACTAACCAGGGGTTCGGTTTTCCTTGCTGGAAAGGAATTATTTCATCCAGGAATATCCTTAGAACACACAGACATCCTCATGGCATTCCCAACATAAATTGTGTAGGGTGTGGGGCTGTGTTTGCTCGGGTTTTCTCTGCAAAGAGGTCACGTGCAGGACCAGCACAGGTTATTTGCTGAGATTTACACAGGATTTCTTTCCCAAATCCCAGCTCGGGTGACAGTGAATGTTCCCACTGTCACCTTTTCCCCTGGAAATGCTGGTTTGCCCCGACTCAGCAATCCTTATGAATAAAGTCTGTCAGTCCACATGAGTCAGTACAGAAAATATCTACCAGCCTGCAGTTTGGATGGAGTTATTTTAAGAGGAAGAGCCTGAATTTATCCCCTAACACACTGCAGAGCAGCACTACCTGCCTTGTTTATACACCCCTAATGCTCTTAGTGCATTTAAAAAGGGCTGAGATTTAGCTCTGCAGCTTTAAAAATAACTGCCTTATACAGAATATCAAACTCTGTCTGTCATGAGCACAGTCATCATCCTTTCATATCCCATTTCATCATCCTTTCATATCCCACTTCATCTCGTGAACACGCTATGAAATAAGTACAAGAAACGTTTAATTCTCCATCACTAATAGGAGTAAATAATACTCTTGGAAGAGTTAATTATTAAGACACTGTAAAATTAGAATAACAAGCTGATAACAGTGGAAAATTGGCTTTTTATTGCCCTGGATATGGCAAGGGAGCTCGGTTTCTCTCACACAGAGCTCTAATGCTGACGCAGTAAATCAGCACAGCACCTGAATATTCAATTTATCCCAGAGACTGCCATAAACAGGTTTTAGGACGGGGAAAATTTGGAAAAGTACAGAAACAAACAGCTGTAAATATAGAAGCAAACAGCAGCTCACACAGGCTGGGCCTCACTGCTGCAAACCCAAACCTCCCCAGTGCTGCAGCCACACAGAGAAGTCCTCACTTCACCTACTCATGGAAAAAATGCTTAGCTAGAAATAACTCGTGGGCTTTGATGACAAATACACAGTTTTTTTACTTCTAGAACAAAAAGAAAGGGGGAGAAAAATCAAGTTTTAGTCTGAACTCCAAAAGGAAGCAGCTGGAATAGCACCCAATTTCTGTAAGGGACAGTGAAGGAATCTCCAAGGATTATCAAACAGGTTTCTGCTCCAGCCTTAGAGTGGCAGATTTTGTAACTTTTGGAGTTTTGGGAAAAGAAAGACTCCAATGGGAAACCTGAAAGGCTGCAGGATTCCCAAGAGGAGCAGTACCTCTGACTACAGGAAAGCCCCTCACCTGGCTCCTCCCACCTCTACAACAGCAGGATGAAGATTAAATAAAAGAAAAAAGAGATGAAAAAATTAAACAGAGGAACGTGGAGCAGAAACTGCTGCCATGGGACATTTTCCCAAATCCAGTGAAAAGTCCCAGGAAAAGCAGGTTCTTCAGAGGCCAGAGATTTGTTCTCAGGCTCTGCAGAAAACCCCACTGTGCCATAAAAGTCTAATTGATGCCTTCCCACACAGTGCTCCTGGTGGACACTGAGAAAATGCTCCTCAGCCCCAAGAGCCACCCAACACCTGTGCCAGGAGATGCTATTCTTGGATGTCTGCTTGGGAAAGCAGATCCAACCCCCTGGAGAAGAGGTTTGGAGGCTCAGATGGGGCCCAAGACACTTGTTCTGAAAGGCAGGATCAGTCCTGGAAGCAGAACTGCCTTGACTGTGTTGGGAAAGCCCTGCCTGCCATGGATGCAGCTGTTCTTGCCTCCCTGAGCATCCTTGGGAGAGGCAGAAAGGTGGGAAACAGCTGCATTATCAGGAAAGATATTTGGAAAGAGCTCTCAAAACTGCCTGATCCTACACCACAGAGGCAGGTACTGGTCTGAAGGATCACTAATCTGCAGGAAGTCTAGCAATTTATTTGGGCACAGAGGACAAAACAAATCCCCCCCTGCACGGGCTCAGCTCCATCTGGCCAGGTATGATCCCAGAGCATGGCACTGATCCCAAACCCCCTGGCACAGCTCAGCCAGCCTGGCTGCACTGAACTGACTGAACTGAAACTGCATATTCACACTTCCCCCAGAGACTGAAGGGATTAGTAACAGGCTGAAGAGTTTATAAAGGTGGTTCCAGCCAACTTTTCCAGTGTCTTTTCACCGAAGTCGGGAGGGGAAAAAAAAAAAAAACAAAACCAAAAAGAAAACCCCAAACTCCTCCATGTGGTTTTCTTTGAGATGAATGATGATCACTGCCAGTGTTGGTGAATCCCAGCAAAGAGAATGTCACGTGTTTGGACTTTGCAAGATTGTGAGGGACCTCTTGTAAGGGCACTTATTCCCCATATCCCATCTAACCCTGCCCTCTGGCAGCGGGAAGCCATTCCCCCTTGTTCTGACACTCCAGGCCCTTGGAAATAGTCTCTCTCCATCTTTCTTGTCAGCCCCTGCAGGCCCTGGAAGGCCACAATTTGGTCACTCCAAAGCTTCTCCTCTCCAGGCTGAACAATCCCAACTCCCCCAGCCTTTCCTCCCAGCAGAGCTGCTCCAGCCCTCGGATCATTTATCCTGTTTAAATCCCAAACCAGGCCTCTGTTCTCCACTTCTCTTTCATTGCAAGTGTCAGTCCTACTAATCCTCTCCCTGAGAGGAGAAGGGACTGACTCGGGAGGCCCTACAAGAGCAATTAGTCCTATTAAATCAGATCCTGATGAGATCAGTCCATAAAACGAGGGCTCAGAGGGGGAATGACACAAAGACTCCCAGAGGAGGATTTCACCCCTCTGAGACCACGTGGGAGGTCTGCTACAGCCTCCTGCACTTCTCTCTGTACTTCAAACAGCTCCAGAGACTTTGTTTGTCTTCCCTTATCAACGCCGAGTTTGATGTCCTGGCAAAGCCGGCGGTTTCTAGGAATAGGCTCCTTCCCAAGACACCTCTGACTCCCAAAAACCCACATTCCCATGGCAAGTCACACAGTTAAAATGCTTCATTCCTCTGGAGAAGCTACCAAGAAATGCAGCAAGAGACAAAAGTCTCTTTTAGAAACAAAAGGCAAATCCTCACGGCTGAGGACGAAAATAAAACAAAATTTAAGAGGAGAGGAAAACTACTAAAAACAAGGGCTGGGGAAGTGTGGGCTGCTTCTCAGCACGGTTCCTGAAAAGCTGCTGCTGCTTCTTCCTTTTCCCTGCCTAGAGAAGCATCTTTTTCTTCCCTCAGGTTCTGGAGCTGTGGTGCAGAGGTGCACAAGGACAGGCAGGGAGGATGTCACAGCCCCCGAACCACGAGTGACAGAGGGGTTAATCCGAGGATTTAAACCTTCCTTTCCCCCTGTCTCACTGCATTACTTCTCCCATACTTTATGAAAACAGCAACAACCATAAAAGGAGGAGCCTTAACACCTATTAATATAGTTTCTAAAAAAAAGTGAGGGTGTCTGTTTGTCACGGTGTGACTGTTACTCACATGAGAGCCCAAAACTTGTACCTTGTCACCTGATTTATGCACAGCCCCGCTGATGGATCTTCCCCTCCTAATGCAGACATCAAATGTGACACGCTGCAGCTGACAGGTTCAGCCAGAGCAGGAGCACAGGGGGGAAACATTTGGTTTCAGATGTGGGATATCACATTTATCCTCATTAGTGTTGAGGAGAGCACCCACACACAGCTCAAACCTGTCACCGCGGCGCAGATCGAAGATGTGCCTCCCTGAGAGACACCTCGCCAGCTCTGCACATTTTTAAAGGGCTTGCAGGGAATTTTAGAGATGTTATGGCCAAAGGCAGGATGCAAACCTGCAAAACTATGACTTGCAAAGTGTTTAGGGATTTTTTTCCCCTTAAAAAAAAAAAAAACCTGGAGGTGGTGGACTCATTTTAGAGGCAGAATATGATTAACCAGTGAGAACCTTTTTTGGCTCTAAAAACCCTTCAGTTTTAAGACAAACAATCTGTTGAGCCACTCTTGGAGCAGCAAACTTTCTCACAGCAGAGGGGATATTTCTGACATGTTTATTTTACCCTCTTCCCTCCCAGTCTCCTCAGCCTGGGAGAACTCTCCTGCTGAAGGTGCTCACAGCATCAATGTTTAATGCTTCCCCTGCTATCACAAATACATTAATTTCCACCTTCAGTGCACAGCTGTCAGTTATTTTTTTTTTGTGTTGCCCACCTCTCTTTACCCAATTCAGTTAATATGCAAAAGTTGTGGGGGTTTCTTAGTGAACATGAGGGGATTGGGGGTTGTTCCCCACCTTGAAACACAGCAGAACCTGAAGGAATACCAGTTCCTACTTTGGTATTTCATGTAAATCCTTCTCTCCAAGTTCATGAGAGCCACCCAAGACAAATGGACATGTGCTTTTTGCCTCCAGAGCCCATTAAAACCAGCTCCCTTCCCATGGGGCTCCAGGGAAAACCTTGGTGGGGAACAGAAACAGTGCTTGGGATCACCCCAATCCCACAGCTCTCCACGTCCTCACCGGGATCTCTGTCCTGGGAAGTGTCTCCCAGGCCCAGGACACACTCTGTGTTCCTATTTAATGATCACACAGCCCCCAGCTGGCTGCTGAGGGACACACAAAGATTCAAAATGATGTCAAGAGGTGTCCCTGCCCATGGCAGGGGGTGCATTTAGGCAGTTTTAAGGTCCCTTCCAACCCAAACCATTCTGTGGTTAAAGCCTCATCGAGCTCTGCTGAAGAAGAAGGAATCTGAGGTCAACACTCATCATCGTTTTAAGATTCACTGAGCTCAGCAAACGAGTTTTAACATTCATGGGGGAGAAGCAGAACACTCAAGGATCATCACTTGAGAGGTCTCATCAGGACCAGCAGGGTCCTCGTGTCTGCAGAGGAAAAAAATCAGACCCGACGGCGCCGCTGCTTCCCCGGGACACACGAGAGCCCAGCAAGGAACAGCAAACGTGATGGATGCTCCCAAATCCATCTCAAATTATCATATAAAATCAGGCCAGCAAACAGCCCCAGTGCACAGCTCAGACTTTTGGTAACACACTCCGTCCAAACGCTGAATCACAAATTGCAAACAAGCACAAGAGTGTTGGCCACCAGATCATCTCCAGGACTAATATTTTATCTGTCTTAATCACAGCCTGAAGGCCAAGAAAGAAAAGAATTAGTGGAAGGAAAATGGTGTTTATTTGGGTTTTTTTTTTTGAGAAATACCTCTCAGTAGCCCCCAAGATGGGTTTGTCCGGTAGAGGTTTGTAAAGAAGAGTTTATATTTGGGTGTAACTGAGAGATGACACAGAAGAGTTTGTATTTGGGTGTAGTGTGTTTGTAACTGAGAGATGACACAGAAGAGTTTGTATTTGGGTGTAGTGTGTTTGTAACTGAGAGATGACACAGAAGAGTTTATATTTGGGTGTAGTGTGTTCGTAATTGAGAGATGACACAGAATGATAAGGCAAACTGAGCTCCTGAGCCCCTTCTCAGAACCACAGTCCAGCCCATTCCATACAGTCTTCTTCCATTTCCATGACTTCACCACCACTCATTGCATTATGTCTAAACATAGGCCATCAACTCCTCATAATTCTGTTTGCAAGGCATTATGCATATTTAGGGAGCTATCTAAATAACCTTAAATTAAGTTACAAGGCCAAGCAAAGACTGGGGGAGAGCCAAGTCGTGCCCTCACCCACAGGGCTGCCAGAACAAGCTCCAGTGCCCAACAGGCACAGAAGTTTTAGCACACGTTTGTTGTACCTTCATCATCAGATGATGATAAATAATCCTAATAAATGTAATCAAATCTGATAAATAATAGAGTTATCTGAATACCAAGCCCTGTTCAATACCGCAAACCATGGTGGACACAGCTCTGCCCATAAATCCTCCCACAAAAAATCCCCTCCAAGGAATGGGAGGAGGCTGAGCACATTTTCACCAGGAAAAAAATGCTATTTAAAGGCAGGGGTTTATATTATCCACAGGACAGATTCTCCACCTCCAAGTAGTCTCTGTACTCAAACAAAGGATTGAGAAGTTTAAATCTTTCCATGTAATGCTGGGAGCAGAAACACTTTGGCAACACCCCCCCCAACACTTCACTGAAACACCACCTGAACGTGCAACATTTCAAACTGTGAAAAGCCAATTAAACCTGTGCCTTGAGAAAGGACTTAACCTTAAAAGGACAGAAGATTAAAGTTGTTTTGGGAAACTAGTGAAGAGCATTTGCAGCTATACGGCCTCGAGAATTTGGCAGGAAACCTTGCTTAGAGGATGGCTTACTGCCTTGGAAATAGTTTTGTTTCAAAGAACAATTTCAGGCATTAATGTACACATGGGCAAGCAAGAAACCTCCACTCCCCTCAGGTGTTACCTGGCCAAAATGTTTTTGAGCCTACCAGACAGTTCTGGAGAGGAGCAAGAAGAACTTGATAATCATCTGTCCATTTGCATGGTACCAAATCCCAGCAGGAATTTGCTTGCTGTGTTCTCTGAATGACAAACAGGGACATTTCCCTCAAAACTCATTCTGAGAAGAGGGATGCTGGATGGACCAAGCTCAGTAACTCTTACAGCAGACATGCACTTCCTGACAAATCAAAAACCCAGACATACTTAAAATCTGCTCAATTTGCCACGTGAAGAGCGAGGAAACTTGGAAAGGAGAAGAAGAAGATACCAAATGCAAGGAGCTGCCATTTTGGAGAAGAGCAGCACTGGCAACACTGATCCCCTGGGAAGGTTTTCAGAACCCTGAATATCCACTGCTCTCGTGTCCCACCCGGAAAACAAACCCCTGCCACCACACACACTGGGACAAATCAGATGTGCTAAACTGCAGCTGCTACACTTATTTTGTGCCCAGGAGGGGAAAATACCATTTCCTATTATCCCAAGCACGGCTGCTGCTGAGAGCCCCATGTGCTCTGCCAGCATTCATAGCCCTGCCCTCCCAATGCCCTACAAGGAGTGGGCTGTGACCATATTCTCCTTGTTTTAGCAGGCTTTTCCCATTTCCAGAACACCAATCCTTCTCTTGAGTCCCTAATTTATACAGTATTGTCTCAAAGCCAAAGAACTATATTTAGTGGAGGTTTATTCCAAGGGATCTCAGTGCAAGGTTAAACAGCTTTCACCTCCTTTCTTTATATAGGG
Organism: Pseudopipra pipra; assembly: GCF_036250125.1. NCBI lineage: Eukaryota > Metazoa > Chordata > Aves > Passeriformes > Pipridae > Pseudopipra > Pseudopipra pipra. Next base: position 1,223,777 of record NC_087556.1, on the reverse strand, counting down.
AGGCGCACGAATCCAGGCAGAAATTTTCCAGGCAGAATTAATCCACACAATTTTTCAACCACCATATTTAGACAGCGCCTTCAACCTTTTTCCTTCGAAATTATTTTTCCCACGAAACAACGTTTTTGTCCCTGCCTGTGTTAAAATAAAAGGGAATTTCAGCCCTACCTTCCATGACGTACACCAGGGAACCCACGTCTCCCTCCTTGATGATGCAGCTGTCTTTGCCATACTCCACGGGGTACATACAATCCACAATCTCCTGGATCTGGGACAGTTCCAGGTTCTTCATGAAGTCATTGTCAAGGATTGCTTCCTTTATCAGCTCCTTGGACCTGTGGCACCAAGAGAAAGACAAGGTTTTATCCACCAGCCCAGCTCATTTATAGTGACCTTCAGCACAACCACACAGTGCCCCAGTATTTCCTCAGGGGAAAAAATTCAACATTTTCCCTAAAAACGTGCAGAGAAGTGAAAAAAAAAATATTACAGAAACATTAACTTGTAATTATTTGTTGTAATCAAGTTTTAGATACATCAGGTATCGAAACAAAATCAGATTCCAGATGGTTGCAAGATCCTCTTTTAGCTACAAGTTTCATGTCTGTGTAACACCAAAGAATAACGTGGCTACTTGGAATATCTTCCATATACAGAACTGAAAGGAAATACAAACACGAAGTTAATGGATTTATGACTTAGTTTATTACATTTTCTATTCCTTACACAAACTGGAGCACACCAGAGTGTGCTGCTGTGCTGATTCTTGGAGCGTTAGTCTAAGGGTGTTCTAATCACTCCAGGAGGCAGCCCTGGTACAGGAATAACACCACCTTTAATTCACTTCTTTGCTGACTACATGGAAAATTCCAGAGTCCTGTCAGCATGCACAGAACTCTCCGTGCAGTTCTGGCTCGGCACAGGAGCGGGTCGGAAGTTTGGAGCCCTCGGTGGCCACTTTGCCAAGCTGGGTAAGGAAGGAGCTGTTCCTGAGGACACAGACACTAACTCCCCCTTCCCCTGCTCTCTGGGAGCCCACCTGGAACGGGCACACATGGCCCAACCTGCTCACTCCAGAAATGCCTCTGCCCATGTCCTCTCATGAGGGAAAACGTGCAACAGAACCACTGATGCATTTTTCCTGATTTTCCCCAGATTTTTCCCATTTCTACAATTAAAGTGCTACTACACGGTGAGTCACTGCAGTGAACCTTCCAGTCCTCCCTTCAGACTGCCAAGCTCGACACCATCCAGCGTTCATGCAAATGAACAGCTGAGAATGTGAGATCTCGGTCTAGACCAAAAGCAAAGCCCCCAGAACACCCACGGCCCTTCACTTGTCACCCTGCAGCTCCCCTTCTGTGGGCTGAGTGATCTGCTGCTGTGACACAGCCCAGGCACACAGCAGCTCCCTGCAGAGCTGGTGCATTCAGGAGTGCTTTATCTTCTGGAAACACAAGCACAAAGAGAGGCTTTCAAAGCAAGGCACACTAATGGAGTGCATCTTCTTGACAAGGAGCCAAACCCAGCCAGCCTTGGAGACACCCTGCCTTTGCTGCAGCCCTTGTGCAGGACACCTCAGGGTCATCTGCAGCACGGGTCCGGCTCAGTAATGTTTGAGATGCTTTGGATAGTTTTGAGGTTCTTCCAGCAGAACATTCTGCTTGCCATCAGAGTCCATCGGGACTGACCAGGGGATGAAAAGGGACCAGAATTCCCCAGTCCTGTCTGCAGGACAACCCTGCTATAAAACCACCGTGCTCCTGAGAACCTTAGTTTGAATTTACACCCCAACACTCCAATTCCTTCTGTGTGCAAACCAAACCCTTCATCTGTGCTATTTGTTCCCTTCAGCACAGTGAGAAGCTGGTTATTTGTAAGGCTGCCCAGATAACCTGACTTCCTACTCCCTCCTCCTGTGGAAGAGCTTCCCATGCTGTGCCTTGGCTTAGCACTGCTCTTTTGGTCTTGGCCACCCCTACAGGTCCCCCCAAATCCTGACAAAGACACTAATTATTAACGTTACACAACTGCCTGCCCAAGAAGCAAAGCATAATAAGGGCCTTGGCATCAGTCACACCAACTTGCATTTCAATTTCAGGCATTTACTTCATTCCAAGGCTCAAAATAAGGCTTTCTCCTTGATAAAATAAATCAGCCTTTCAAGTGGAGGGGCTGCAAGAACAGCCACAAAGGGTGGAGGGAATTCCTGGTTCAAGTCAGATCTCCCCTGTTGCCCTCAGCACCAAACAGTGCTCTCCTTGTGGGAATCAGACCCGGCACAGGATTTGAGAAGGAGCTGGGAAATTTGGTCTAAACCACGGCAAAGGAGCAGGAAAACCTGCTGGAAGCCAGTTGGACTCGATGATCTTAAAGGTCTTTTCCAACCTTTACGATTCTCTTTTGGGGAGAAGCAGCAGAACATACCCAGTGGGAACAAACTTTGGGAATTCCTGGTGTTTTGACAGTGTGAGAGCTCACCTGAACCACCTGATTCACAGCCCCCAGCCTCCAACACGGACACAGCAGGGAAGCTCAGAGGCCCACGAGCCATTCCAAGCCTTTTAACCACAGCACAAAACACATCCACTAAGAAGAAAAACGCCCTGGCCGGGACATCAATGACAGAGTTTCATCTCTGCCACATCTAAATACCCACATAGAAGGGTCTGGATAAAAGCTCAGTCATCCTGAATGTAAGTGAAGTAGATGTTATTAGTTAAGGATTATTAGTTGAGACTTTGGCTACAAGGAGCATGAGGGAAAAGCACCCCCAGCTGCCTTGAAACAGTGCTGGATGGAGGAGCAACCACCTTGAGATCCAACTGCTTATTTATGGGAGTATTTCATGGAATCACAGAATGGTTTGGGATGGAAAGGGCCTTAAAGATCATCTCATTCCACCCCCCACCACCACAGACTAAACCACACTCCACGGTTTGGCAGTTACAGCAGGAAATATCCCATCCATCTTTTCAAATAAAAGAAGGAAAAAGCTGAGTTTGACATATTTGAAAATGAGTCGATACTAAAAATACATTGTCATAGCTGCTATAAGAGGTCCTCTATTGTTCCCTGCGAGAGAATATTCATCACTCTAATAATTCAGAAAAATTATTCATGCAGTGTCATTACCAGGCCCACACACTGGCCCATGCCAGGCCTTCAGCAGCTTCCACGTTATTTTATTCCATGGTTTTCTTCCAGTGCAGCTCACTGGTGCTATTTAACATAAGGATCAAAGAAAAATAATCTATTTATTTTTATGTTGAATCCCAGAATCACTGAGGTTGGAAAAGCCCTCCCAGCCCATGGAGTCCCCCCTGTGCCCGATGCCCCCCTTGTCCCCCAGCCCAGAGCACTGAGTGCCACGGCCAGGCCTTCCTGGGACACCTCCAGGGATGGGCACTCCAAACCTCCCTGGGCAGCCCCTGACAAGGCCTCACCACCCTTTCCAGCAACAAATTCCTCCTCCTGGCCAACCTGAGCCTCCCCTGGCACAGCCTGAGGCCGTTCCCTCTCCTCCTGTCCCTTGTTCCCTGGCAGCAGAGCCCGACCCCCCCCGGCTCCCCCTGCAGAGCCAGAAGGTCCCCCCTGAGCCTCCTTTTCTCCAGGCTGAGCCCCCCCAGCTCCCTCAGCCCCTCCTGTTGCTCCAGCCCCTTCCCAGCTCCGTTCCCTTCCCTGCACACGCTCCAGCCCCTCCGGGTCTCTCCTGCCTTGAGGGCCCAGAACTGGACACAATTTAAACGTATGAAACTCAGAGCGTGTAAATAAACTCATAGTTCACAATTATTCCATAAGAAATGCTTTTCTAGACCACACCATTCCTTAATCACCATCATTATTTCCAACCAGCATCTATCCCTGACGTGTGAATACAGAAATCTACCTAGTAATACAAAATAAAAGGTATTTAAAATGGTCAAAACCACACTCCTGTCAGGGCAAGTAAGTGGTTTTAAACACAGCACAGCTGTTTCATTACCTCTTATTTTCAAACAGTATTTATTCTGCATTTCCTGATTCCCGTTGCTAAAAGAAACAACCCACAAACAAAATCAAGTGCAATATTTGTGAAGGACCAGGACTGTTTCCAAACGAGCCAGTTCAAAGCAGGAGGTAATTTCATGAATATTTACTTAGTGCTGAGGCGACGGTGTCCTAATGCAGAGGGTCACTCGGGGTAGGAAGCAGTTATTGCCATCTTTCCTCTCCAGAGGAAGGAGCCTGGCACTGAGCCATCCCCCTTTTCCTGAAAGATTAACGATCCAATGTGATGGGGGACTTGATGAAGAGTTTAAAAAAAGGGCACAATCCTCTGTGATACATCCTGTCCCAAATCAGTTTAAGTCCCTCGTGGTAATTAATAAGGCAACGGTAGGAAGGAGGTAATTGCATTCCAATTTTGCAGAAGTCATGCAAAAAGGACCTGAATGAGTTTGCTAAAAATACACTTAATAGGTAAAAACCTGGCCTCTCAGAAGGAAAGAGCATAATGGTGTGTTCATTCCCACACCTCCCAGTCCTGTACTGGGGGTGCTCCAGTGCTCCAGCCAGACCAGAGCTGGTCACCAACCTCCCAGCAAGCCAGGGACAGCTTTCCAGCAAAACGCCTGGAAAAGAACTCAGCCCCATTTGCCATCCCAGCAAACAGGGGCCCTGCTCAGAGGCCACATTCCAGCTGTGGAAAGTCTCATGGTAAAGGTTTGCAGTGGCCATCAAATGCCACATTTCCAGAGCCTGCTGAGAACATCCACTGGCGGCTCCTCAGCCATGAGATAAATAAAAACCTGGGTTTGTGGATGTGAAAAAAGGCCCTGAGATGCTTCTCCACAGCATGGAGAGGATGAGGGGGGGTCCTGCTCCTCTGCCCCCCACCTGCAGAGCTGCCTCCAGCCCTGGAGTCCAATATCAGGATGTGGAGCTGCTGGAGCGAGTCCAGAGGAGGCCACGGAGATGCTCCGAGCCCCTCTGCTCTGGAGCCAGGCTGGGAGAGCTGGGGGGGTTCACCTGGAGAAGAGAAGGATCCAGGGAGAGCTGAGAGCCCCTTCCAGGGCCTAAAGGGGCTCCAGGAGAGCTGGAGAGGGACCTGGCACAAGGGATGGAGGGACAGGACACAGGGAATGGCTTCCCACTGCCAGAGGGCAGGGATAGATGGGATAGTGGGGAAAAGTATTTTACAATCAAGGTGGGGAGGCCCTGGCCCAGGTTGCCCAGAGAAGCTGTGGCTGCCCCTGGATCCCTGGAAGTGGCCAAGGCCAGGTTGGATGGGGCTTGGAGCAACCTGGGCTAGTGGGAGGTGTCCCTGCCCATGGCAGGGGGTGGGACTGGATGGGCTTTGGGGTCCCTCCCAACCCAACCCATCCTGGGATGCTCTGCAGTGCTTGGTAAAGAGGCAAAGTGGTTTGCAGTGCACACAGGAAAATCCCAAAGCCTGTGGTTATCCTGACAGTAATTCACACTTTACAAAGAACAGAATAAAGAGTCATCTCAGGCTCTTCACCCACGGCCAAAAAAACCCCCCACGTTCCCTAAACCAGGTTTGTACCTTCTGGCAATAAATCGATTGTACCTTCTTTGTACAATAAATATCAGAACAAAAAGTTCCTCTTCGTCCCAAAAGGTCTCGTTTGGACACTGGAAAAGCCACTTGCTGAGCTGAAGGAAGGGAAGGATTTAAGAGCAGATGGAAAGATCAGGCCGTGCCCATCTAGGGACGCTTCCAGAATCCAAAGCCCTCCTAACACACCCTGTGCTGGTTCCAGAATCCAAAGCCCTCCTAACACACCCTGTGCTGGTTCCAGAATCCAAAGCCCTCCTAACACACCCTGTGCTGGTTCCAGAATCCAAAGCCCTCCTAACACACCCCGTGCTGGTGCAGCACCAGTTTGCAGTGGAGCCTCCAGGAACCAAGGGGAGCCGTGGGAGCTACACAGGTATCATTCTCCAGGGAATCTGCTGCTGCCAAGAGTTAATTAAGTAGAGGTGGATCAAGAAGAGCAAAAGAAATTAAGAGTTCCATTTAGGCAGCAGTGGTGCAACGCTGAATTTTACGGTGTTCACCCCCACAGCCACACACCAAAAAGCATTTTACACTGCCAGGAAGGAAAATGAAAAGCAGTGTACTGGGCAGACAGGCTGGAAGATGCCCAAAAAAAGGGAAGCAAAAAAAGACAGTTTGGAATAACAGTCAAGAAGAAAGGGGGAAAGAAAAAAATAGTTTTTTTTCTTCAGCTGTTTGCAAGGTTTGAGTAAGACCTTTCAATAACATCAATACTGCTGAGGGGGAAGGAGCATTTTTCCTAGAGCCTCCCCCATCAGGAGCCTGCCAACTGCTGCTAATGACCTCAAGCCCCAGATTTATGAGGGAAATACCTACAGCAATTTGACCAAGCAGTGACAGAGCCCATTCACATCCAGGGCACCTTTTTTGGCACCAGTGTCACCACTGCTGTAAAAATTCAAATTAAATGCACAGGTACATCCTTTACATCTGCCCACTGACTAAACCTGCCGAGTGTGTTCGGAGAAACTCGTGCCCAAAGCTTTTTTGGGGAGCTTCCATATCCATCCACAAGGAATTGAGTTGATTTCTGCAGATAAGGAGCATGGAAAATAAAAAAAACCTGCAGCCTCTGCCCCAGAACAGGACGAACGACACGAGAACTGAGCCAATCCCTACAAACCCAGTCTGTTTAAAATCCACACCGTGAAATGTTTGGAAGTGTTTACCTTCTACAAAATGTGGCCATGGAAAAAGAAAGGAAAAAAAAAAAAACCCTTCCTTAAAAAGGAAAAACACAGCCAAGTATTAGGCCCGCTCCAGATTTCCAGAAACTATTCAGCAGGATATGAATACAACGAAAAAAGTGTTAAGATTATTTTCTTTTATAAGCTGTCTCTGGACATCCCTCATTTCCAGAGGGAGCATCCATTCCAAGTGACACTAAAAGCAAAGGTAGCAAGTTTCTAGCAGGTTTTTGGGGAAGCTTTTTGCTCAAGGGCCACATTCACAGAGCTTTTCACTGTGATTTTATGCCCGTTGTGTACTTAAAAAAAGAGCACATGAGACTGCAGCACAGACACACACTGCTCTGGAATAGAATCCCAGGATGGTTTGGGTTGGAAGGGACCTTAAGGATCATCCAGTTCCACCCCCTGCCATGGGCAGGGACACTTTCCACTAATCCAGGTTGTCCAACCTGGACACTTCCAGGGATCCAGGGGCAGCCACAGACTCTCTGGGCACCCTCTGCCAGGGCCTCCCCACCCTCACAGGGAACAATTCCTTCATATATCCAACCTAAATTTCCCCTCTTTCAGTATGAAGCCATTCCCTGTATCCTGTCACTCCAGTTCCAATGAACAGTCCCTCTCCAGCTTCCCTGTAGCCCTTTCAGATGCTGTGAGGGTCTGTGAGGTCTCCACACAACCTTCTCCTCTCCAGGCTGAACATTCCCAGCTCTCCCAGCCTGTCTCCACAGGGAAGGTGCTCCAGCCCCCTCAGCAACTCGGTGGCCTCCTCTAGACTCACTCCCACAGCTCCATGTCCCTCTGGTGTTGAAGTATCTGCATCATTTATCTTCTTGGCTCTGTTTATGGCAGAAGCAGAACTTCCCAAGGGGTCGATCCGGTCCCTCAGCCACCAGCTGGAAGTCCAGAGCCCTCAGCAGAGCTGCCCTTGCAACCAGAGGAAAATCATGGATACTAAATCAGCGTGGGAAGGTGGAGGGTCCTCCCTGAGGGGCTTTCATGCCAACCCTCCTGGAGCAGGAAGGAACACCAGCAGTGTGGGGCACGAGGAGCAGCCACTTTAAATCCTCAAACCGGCACAAATGGATCTCCTCTCACAACTTCCAGGAGCAGAGAAGCACAGAAAAGCTCTCAGTAAAATCTGGGCCTTGGTTGCACTCCAGCACCATTAATAGCTGATAACTCCACATTAGCTGTTTGGTTTGGCTCTGGATAAAGACCACTCTGAAGGTTTCTTAAGGGGAATTTGAAATGTAACTCTGGAGAGCTATTCTTGTCCCAATAACTGGGATTAAGCGTAGGACTCAAGTCTGGCACTGAGTAACACCAAGGCCCTTAAATACACCGATGGATTTTCTTTACAGGGCTTGTCTTCCCCACAACATCCAACCCACAGCCTTTAAATTTGAAAAGGAAATGTCTGAGTAGGATCTTAAGGGTCTTCACAGCAAGGCTGTTCCTGCAAAGCTGGATGGAAGAATATGTTCTTCACAAGAGCACGCCGAAATTTTTAAGCAAAATGCCAGTTTAAAAAAAGAGACAAGCAACAGATAAAGTAACAGTGCCCCGACCTACACCTGTAAAACAGCAAAATAACTCCCCCATTTTCATTTTTCTTGTACTTAAATGCAACTTAGAGCTGCAGACTCGAGTTGCTCTGCAGAGAACATCGCTCAGACAGCTCCAGTTAGGATTTCTAAATATATCAGTTCACTGCTGTTCATTGTACCAGATTTTGGCATTCAACATTTCAAAGGAAAAATCATTTCAGAGGAAAAACAAAAAAAAATTTAAGATCTCCTTTATCACCTACACTGAAAATTGTTGTCAGTCTAAAAATACTGTAGGCAAGAGCTGGTTAACTTGCATTTTAATGTGTCTCACCCCACAGATCTTAATTTACCACCCCTTTTTTTAGGCTCATATTTTGCCTCCTAAAAAAAAAACCCAGGTTCGGATGCTGGAAATGCTGGCAAGCTCACTTAAAAGAAAAAGCTGGCTCTTGCCAACCACATTTGCCTCCTCCTGAAATATCTGAGAGCTCCGAGGAGCTCCCACATGAGCTTCACTTCGAGAAACCACCACTGAACCCTCCGAGAGCACCGAGCAGCAACGTAATCCCCCGAAGCAAACAGCACAAGCTTTGGGCAGCTAATTATAGGTGGAAACAGGGAATCAGCAACTCACTGAGGTTGGAAAAGCCCTCCAAGGTCACCGAGTCCCCCCTGTGCCCGATGCCCACCTTGTCCCCCAGCCCAGAGCACTGAGTGCCACGGCCAGGCCTTCCTGGGACACCTCCAGGGATGGGCACTCCAAACCTCCCTGGGCAGCCCCTGCCAAGGCCTCACCACCCTTTCCAGCAACAAATTCTTCCTGAACTCCTCCTAAATGCATGGCAAGGCGATGCTGAAGGGGGATGGGGTGTTACCCCAGCGCCTCTCATGGTTTTGGTGCTCGGAGCTGAAGACTTTTCACCCCGACAAAAACAACAGAGGAAAACATCTGTGCCCAAATGTCTCAACACCAAGGGACCCAGAAACAATGCCAGCTCCTCCAGGACGAGCTCAGCCAGCAAGACTGAGGCACAGGCGGCACATCCTGAAGGTCACAGCGATACATCTCGGAAAGAACCACGTCCTTTGGAGGTAAGAGCTTCTCCATCCATCACACCGTTATCCATGGAGCCTGCCGCTCCTGGCAGCTCCACACAGCGAGCCCTGGCCGGAGGCAGGGCTGAGGAGTGCAGCTAAACGGCAGCTAAAGCAGTCCCCCTGAGTTTATTAACATATTTTGAGGTCTGGGTGGCTTCCTAGTGACAAACGACCGTGTGGACAGTGAACTGCATTCAGATGCCCTGGAGAAGGAGGTTATTGATGGCACTACGGAGATGGCCTTCGCCCTGGTGGAATAAGCAGGAAATCTGCCAAGTGGAGGATAACCTAATTTAAATAGATGCAGAAATCCAATTAGAGATGCTCTGAGCAGAGACAGCTCACTCTGCTCTCTTGGATTAGAGGCTACGAACACGTCACCAGCTTCTCTATAGGCACTGTTGGCCAGGAGAGATGGATGTGCTCCTCCTTGGCATCAGCACATCCAAAGGGAACATATAACTGCTTCCAGTGGAACTTCAGGATGGGGTTTCAGAGAACTTGCGATGTATGGGGAGGGGGAAAAAGTGACAAGAGATTTCACATCACTTACTCTGACTCACCCAACACTTCTGAGGGATGTTACTGTCGCCAGCAAAGCTCCTCCAGCTCTTTTGCTTTGCTTTGCCTGGAGAAGTCCCTGGCTGGGATGCCAGAGGTGTGCCACAGAGGAATGCAGGCGGGCACTCAGAGCCTCAGTCTCCCAATAAATATTCTCAGGGATTTGAAGGAGAAACATTTCTTCCTGCTTTAGGAGTCAGCAGGAGGACTGACGTTAGCGGCCGGGCTCTGAGATGTAAATATTTGAGAGATGCAGGGCTTTGTCTAAATAACTCACCCCCTGCCAAGCCCCAAGGAGCAGCCAGGGAGGATTTCAAGGCAGGCTGTACCTCCTTCCAGAGGGGTCACTCTGGGATACAGCAGGCTCTGTCTAGTCTGCTAATAAACCAGATTAGAGCCAGGCAAGCACCTTTGGGCAGACAAGATGAACTCCAAACAGCCACACAACCTGAAAACGTTTAAGTGGAGAAAGAACAGCAGCAGGAAGCTCATAAGGTGTCTGTGGAAAAGCAGGAGGATGGGCTGGGAGCAGGGCTGGTTTCTTTCCCTTCAAAGTCAGATAGGGGAGAGGTTGGCACATTCAAAACGTTATCTTCTGATTCCTGTTTCCACTGCATGAGCATTGACTGTCACTATCCTGAGTTTTGAAGAATATCCCAACAGCAACTGCTCCCAACAACAACTCCCTGGCAGGAAGGGGGAGCCGGGGGGGGGGGGAGGTCAGGCTCTGCTCCCAGGGAACAAGGGACAGGAGGAGAGGGAATGACCAGCAGATGTTCAGGTTGGACATGAGGAGGAATTTCCTCCTCAAAGGGTGGTCAGGCCTTGGCAGGAGCTGCCCAGGGAGGTTTGGAGTGCCCATCCCTGGAGGTGTCCCAGGAAGGCCTGGCCGTGGCACTCAGTGCTCTGGGCTGGGGGACAAGGTGGGCATTGGGCACAGGGGGGGCTCCATGGGCTGGGAGGGCTTTTCCAATCTCAGTGATCCTGGGAATCCATAATAAGATGTGTTTTTTGCTTGGAAATGCTCTCGCTAATCTTGTTTTAGGAATTCAACCAAGAACCTCAGGCTTGTGAGGCTGCCTCACAGAGAGGGGTCCCCACAGCCACATCAAAGATGCCCAGGGACAGCAGGAACAAGAGCAGGACAAGCCAACCACCTCCAGAGAAGTAGCTCATCCACCAAAAAAAAAAAGACAACATAACTCCAAACCTGGAAAGCTCCAATCTCAGGGCAAAGTGTTCATAAAGTCTTGGACTACTTAGTAAAGAACAATCTGCAGGAGACAACTGGAGACTCGTTGGGGGTTCAGAGAAATTTCCCTGATTCCCGTAAACTGTATAAGACAAACTCTAGGGACACCTGCAGCCTATTCCCCCCATCCAGTCACATATAAACCCCATTCAGAAAGAACTTGAATGAATTGTTTTGAGAAATAACAGTGGCAAATATGGTATCAAAAGACAGGCACCAAATTCAGATGGAAGGCAAGGGAAAGATGAAGAGCTTTGAAGGACTCTAGGAAAGAGCCCTTTTCTTTGATCAAAATAACCCTCCTCCAGAGGCACTCCAGAGGCTTCCAGGAATTTCAGCCTGAAAGGATATTACATCCTATTTCTGGCAAGTGGGAGGATATTTTTGAACAAGCAGCATACAAACCTCACACTCCATGGCATCACTTGTTTTCAGGGAACGCTGACAGGAATGGACACGTGAAGGTAAAAAGAAGGATGCAGCAACACAGAAAGGTCCTGCCCCAGGTAGAGCTAAGGAAGGGTACAGTGACTGGGAAATCTCAGAAGCATTCAGGTTGGAAAAGCCCTCCAAGGTCACAGAGTCCCCCCTGTGCCCGATGCCCACCTTGTCCCCCAGCCCAGAGCACTGAGTGCCATGGCCAGGCCTTCCTGGGACACCTCCAGGGATGGGCACTCCAAACCTCCCTGGGCAGCCCCTGCCAAGGCCTCACCACCCTTTCCAGCAACAAATTCCTCCTCCTGGCCAACCTGAGCCTCCCCTGGCACAGCCTGAGGCCGTTCCCTCTCCTCCTGTCCCTTGTTCCCTGGCAGCAGAGCCCGACCCCCCCCAGCTCCCCCCTCCTGTCAGGGACTTGCAGAGCCAGAAGGTCCCCCCTGAGCCTCCTTTTCTCCAGGCTGAGCCCCCCCAGCTGCTCCTCATAGGATTTGTGTTCCAGACCCTGCTGAGCCTGTTTTGGGGATCACTCACTACGGCCCTAAGAGCAGCTGTAACCTGGTTGTTCCAGCCCAGCGAGCCCCAGTCCCAGTGTGGGAGCTGCTGAGCTGTTCCCAAGGGAAAGCTCTTCACAAACGGGGCCGTTTCAACGAGAAACCAGAGCACCACTTGCTTCTTGAGGACAGACAGCAACATGCATTGAGCAGATTGCTCTTCTGCCTCCCTCAGCAAGCCAAGCAAGCCATTCCTTTAATAAGACAGGAATCCTGGGGATCCGTGGTGATGGGAAGCACACAGATTGCCATCCTGGACAGGCTCTGCAGGCAGGAACAAGGCTCTGCTCTCACTCACAGGGTGTGTGACACGTACCTGCAGCTTGTCCCTGTCACATCACAGGCTGGGGGAATTCCCTTTCAAGCAAAGGCTGTGGGTGAGCACGGAATGGGATGGGATTATCCAGGCAGTGACACACTGACCTGCCAGCAGGGAAATCCATGAACGCACTCAGCAACAAGGATTTGAAAGCACTGGGAATCACACCTGAGAGACAAGCTCGACAGGAGCCCAAGACAGCTTCAGAAGCTTTAGGAAGGACTGTATCCTTAATCCTCAGGCCTCTGGGATGCTCCCCTGGCACAACCTCATGTGGCATCAATGTATTACAGAAAAAAAAAAACAAACCCCAAACCAAAGTGCAGTAGTAGTTAATGAGCTGAACAGCATGGAAGGTTTTAGAGACATCCATTTTAAAACAATCCCTCTGAATACATTACAAGTGGGATACTGCACTTGAATTCACTACTTAATTATAGGCACCAGAAGCATGGAAGTATTATGTTTTGTTTCTGCTTACTGTATTAAAAATCTGACAACCACAGTATACATGAGCCAGTTTGCTGCTACTCTTAAATTAGGTGATTCATTGGTGACTTTTGTGCTGCTCAGTTTATTCAAGTTATGTCACCTATTTTTGTGCTGACTAGATTTGTTTATGCCAGCAATATTCTTTGTAAATTGTTATTTAGAACAGGGGAGGCTTGGCACTGTAGTAGACAAGACAGATTATTTTTCAGCTTCTTTCTCTGAATTCCTTCTCCTGTCAACAGGCTTTGTAAGGGCTTTCCAAGTACTTTTTATTGGGCTGGAGAGTTCAGAGTACGCTCTGAGAGTGAAAGGATGCTGGCCTGCAAAGCCAACCCACCACTACAGATAATGCCCAGGATCTGGTGAGGCAGGTGAAACAAAGACACCACTTGCCCAGGGGTATCCCACACTTCAACATCCCTGCAGGAGTGCCAACAAGAACTCAGATTCCAAGTATTTCGGGAGAAACACTTCACTGGGATGTGGGGGCAGATCAAACTTTGCTGGCTACTGATTTAAAAGCTGCAGCCATGGGCAGTGAGCCACGTCCCTGCTTCCCAAAAGGGACAGGTCAGAAGGGCTGCCCCTCTGCTGCCCAGCTCCAGAAACCCTCTGGGGCACAGCAGGGCTCTCAACAGGGCACTGCAGAGAAGAACCAGCTCTCAAGGCTGAGAACTGTGACAGACAAAACAAGCCAGAGGAGGGCACAGAATTAAGTTACCTTTATCTGCATCATATGAGCAGCAAACTAAGTTTGCTCCCATAATGGACTTCTGTGATTACCTTCCTTTCCCTGCATTACTACCCTGCACTTACTTTCCAGTTTTCCACCAGCCTCGTGTCTCATCCCTTTCCCACTCCGTCTCCAAACTCCAAAATGTTTGCTCCCACTACAACAACTCTGGATCATCTTCCTTGTTTGTCTGAGTGCCTCCCTTGACATGCACAGCACCACACATTTCTTTTTCCTTTCCTCTCACCATCTTCCCAAATTGTTTCTCCCCTCCTGCAAATTCCTGCCCCTTCCTGTTTTGCTGCTTCCACGGGGCAGTGCCAAAGCAAACCACAAAGCACAGCCTGCAGCAGGAGAGGGGCACAAAGCCAAGACCCAGGCCAGGAGGAAAACTGGTTGGAAATGGGGCTGCAAGGAGCCAGAGGATTTAATGTGGAAGAACAGGAAAGGAAGAAGGAAGTGGCAGAGGTTCTTGCATCAGACTGGGTGGAAATTTCCTTCCAGTAAGTAAAGGGAGCTCACCAGAAGCCTGGAGAGGGACTTTGGACAAGGGATGGAGGGACAGGACAAGGGAAAATGGCTTCAGACTGATAGAGAGGAAGTTTAAATAGAAATTAGGAAGAAATTGTTCCTTGTGAGGGTGGGGAGGGGCTGGGATGGAATTCCCAGAGAAGCTGTGGCTGCCCATCCCTGGAAGTGTCCAAGGCCAGGTTGGACGGGGCTTGGAGCAACCTGGGCTAGTGGGAGGTGTCCCTGCCCATGGCAGAGGGTGGGAATGGATGAGCTGTAAGGTCCCTTCCAGCCCAAACCAGTCTGGGATTCCACAAAAAGGGGGTAAAAAGCCATACACAGAAAAGCAGAACACATCAGTTTATCACAGCCAGACAGAGCCAGCAGTTCTTCCCACCCTACACCCCTGGGCCTGCAGGGAAACAGCCTGTTCCCACTGTCCCAAATATTTGACAGGACTGGGAATGCAGTTCTGGTCACCTTCTGAGAAGCATTGCTACAACTCTTCCACGTTTTGAGTCTGTTCCACGCTCCACAGGCTGCTGTGGGGAAATATTTACATGAAGGAATACACAGAAAGAGCTAAAAAGAGATGGAGAAAACCTGTGTGCCAGAGCTATTTCCAGAGAGGAAACAGGAACTACTGGAGGGAGCTGAAACAATTTCAGGTCCAGTTTAATCCCAACAGGCCTGAAGAGTGTCATTTAAAAGGCATTTAAGTGGATTTTAAAGGTGCTCAGACAATTCACTCTTTCAAGTCAAAAGCAGCCCCAAGCTCTTGGCAGGTATGCTGATATCCTGCATATTGATGAGCAGAGATGATCAGAAAGATCAGCCCAAGCCTGTGTTAATCCAACAAGGAAACTAACTGGCACCAGAATTCCTGAGAAAAACACCTTCCTTTAGTGAGCTGAAGGAACTAAAACATACAAACCTTTGAAGCCAGTGAGCAAATAGCACAACTTTCAGCATTATCTTTCTTAAACCTGAATTTAAACCTGTTCTCTCCTCTCACCCAGCAAACAGGAGCAGCAGCAGGAGCTAAAAGCAAACTCAAAGCCAAGAAAGAGCAGCTCATTTCTGTGCAGGCTGTTGTTCACCCAGGGACTGCACTTCCACATCTGCTGGAACAGCAGCATTGAAACATCCTTTATTTCCAGTGGAATGCAGTTTATTTATTACTCTGGGCACACCCCGTGTAGGTCACTCACTGGGTCATGCCAGATTCACCTTATCTTAAATGAAATACCTCTGCTCCCCTAACAAAACATTTTATCCCAGCCATGATGCGCAGGCAGATCCCTGGAAAAGCACTTTAACTGTGTCCCTACAAGACAGGGTCACTCCAGGAGTGAAAACTACCGAGTTTCTCCACTGAGAACAGGGATCCACGTCTCCCAGACAAAGGAACTGGTACTTATGTTTGCTTTTGTAGTGCCAGGACAAGGGGGAAAGGCTTCCCACTGACACAGGGCAGGGTTAGATGGGATAGTGGGAAGGAATCCTTCCCTGTGAGGGTGGGGAGGCCCCGGCCCAGGTTGCCCAGAGAAGCTGTGGCTGCCCCTGGATCCCTGGAAGTGTCCAAGGCCAGGTTGGACGGGGCTTGGAGCAACCTGGGCTAGTGGGAGGTGTCCCTGCCCATGGCAGGGGTGGGACTGGATGGGCTTTAAGGTCCCTTCCAGCCCAAACCATTCTGGCATTCTGTGATTTTCCCCCTCCAGTCCAAAAAGAAAATTACCAAGTCTTAATAACCTTTTGTCCCTTAGGACAAAAGCTCTCTGCAATATTAGGTGCAATGTTTCTAAATGGATGCTAAACTAACACTAAGATCTCAATTCTCACGATTTTTTTTCCCTCTACAGCTCATGATTTCAGCTGTTGGTGGCATTAATTTGCAACTATTAAGGTGGGAAAAGCCCTCTAAGATCAGCAAACATGAACCCAGCACCCCCATGCCCACATGTCCCCAGGTGCCACATCTCCATGTTCTTTTAATGCTTCCAAGGATGGGGACTCCACCACCTCCCCCTCCAATGCCTGACCACCCTTTCCAGGGAAAAATTCTTCCTAAATATGTGATCTAAACCTCCCCTGGCATAACCTGATGCCAACTTCCCAAGGTCCTCACCAAATCCCAGCATTTCTTTCCTCCCCAAGCAACTCTTGCTCCAACCCTCAGGAACACAACAGTCAATTTTCCTCTGCCAGTTTTATGGATCTGCATTTTTATTTTTGGCACCAATCTGAGAGCTGGTCTATCTGGTGCTATTCTGTCCACATCCTGCTTGGACAATTGGCCTTTCTGCTCAAGGAATAAAATCTAACAACTTAATAAATTCCTGTGCTTCTTTCAGGTTGGATTCTTTTTTTTTTTTCCTTTTCTTTTTTCAATAGGGAGAGACAGGACTGTTCTATTTATAAAGGTCAAGTAAATTGTATGTAGTCTGTGGAGCCCTAAAATCCCTGTGTTATTAAAACAGAATATTTTACTTAGACAGCCCTTTTCAGAGAGGAAAAAAAGCAATCTCTCCCAATAATATCTTTCCCCCTCCAACCTGAGTTAATGTCTGTGCACACCGAGGAGAATACAAGTGTTTATTTGTTCTCCACATGAATTATAACTACTATTACTTTTTAAACACTCTATAACATTTTTACAGGTTGTTTGGATAAGCCACAGCTATAAATCCCACTCGGCTGTCACACAAGGAGAAAAAGCCTGGCATTTTCTCGTGGGCAAGGAAATAAAACTACCAAGAACAGAAAAGGGGGTGGGGGCTGAGAAAGGGGGTTAAACAAGGTTTGCATGAACCCAGACAAAACCCCCACCTTCAGCCCCACCTCTGCCATCTTCCCATGCTGGAATGACATCCCAAGGGATTGCTGCTTTCACACAGATTACTGAGGAGGTCACACAAGGATCCAACCACTAACAAGGCTCGAATCCCCTCGAATTTTGTGAGAAGCAGCAGCCTTGTTTTAATCTTTATCCAGCGAACAATTCCAAATAAACAGGTTTTATGGTCACGCTGGTGATTATGCCACGGCAAAATGAAGCAAGGGCTGTGTGTCAGACAGCTTAAATCAGAGTTAGCTGTACCCAGGGAGCTGCTGGCACTGCACCAAACCCAGGCAGGGCTCTGAGGAACAGCAAATGAACAGGCAAACACAGAAATCCCTCTGACCCCACCCCAATCACAGCATTCCCAGTGAAACGCCCTAAAACCACAATACATGAGAAATTCCTGCTGATATTCCACCTTGGCTGATCTCCTGCCAGGGTCTGTGAGCTCTGGAGAACGTCTGAGAGCTGAGGGCTGTCCTGTGCCCCCCAGCCAGCACCAAAGCATCAGGTACAACCCCAACCAGAGCTGAGCAAGGGATCTCCCCGAGCTGCAGCTTCACCACTGTCATGTCTTCCCCCCAGGCAGCTCAGAGAAGTCTGTAGAGGCAGGAGAGGTCAAGAACAAAGAAGTGCCAGGCAGAATTACTCTCATTTCACTGTTATTTTGGACAGATATACCCAGCACAGCCAGCTGCAAGTCCAGCAGCAGCAACCCCAAGGGAACAGCTACACCTTCCAAGGATCAAGGTGAGCTCCACACAGCTTTTAGATTACCCAAAATCACCTCCCCTCCAAAAAAACCCCAAAAATAACCCATAATGTTTCTAGCCTGAATTGTAACTATTCAAAACTCCTCACACCATTAGCATACCCCTAAGAGACAAACCCGATTTTAAACACTGCTGTGGGATTTATTCTCGGGTTAATATGAAGAGAAAACCCTAAATAAATCTGCCAATAACCTATACCTGCATTAAGGTTTGTTATTTAGGTGGAAATCTGTGGAAAGCTTCTCTGCCTGTGAAAAATCAATGTCCCTTAAATGAGAACACTGGGATTTCCAGTGCCCTGTTTGTGTTACTGTGCCTTGTGGTTTTGCTGTTTAATCCGGAGTGAAACTTAATTCCTAATTGCTGAGGGTTTGTGCCTAGGAAGGGATTACAGCTGACATATATAAAATGGGATATCAAAACTAATCAGCACTGAAAGCCAAACAGATCAAAGCCTGCAGTGATGGGGTGGGACCAAAGCCTGTGCTGCCCACCGTCCTCTCCTCGGGTGCAACACCAACTCCCCAGCTTGGAAATTAGGAGACAAAAAACCACATGAACAACACAAGTATGTCTGAGAAGGAAAAAAATAAAGGCATAAACTAACTTCCTCCTACACTCTGGCCACCCCTGAGGTTGCAAGCAGCGCTCCATGCGGGCAGATGAAACCCTCAATCGCGAGGATTTGAGGATTGTTGAGGATCTGAAGCCTCCCTCTCCTAATCTGCTCTGGCAAGATTAGGCTGGGCTATTTTGCTTCCTTTAAAAACAGTCAAATTTATGCACACATGAATAAAGGGCTAACTGTACAGTCAGTACCAACAGCAGTGCCAGGAAAAGAGGCTGCTCCAGGGAAAAATGGGATGGAAATGCATTGTGTAAGGGCAGATGCCTGTATTTCATCTCCTACTTCTTACATGGATCAATAAGGCCACACTGGCCATGGAATGGGTTGGGCTGGAAGGGACCTTACAGACCATCCAGTTCCACCCCCTGCCATGGGCAGGGACACCTCCCACAAGCCCAGGTTGCTCCAAGCCCTGTCCAACCTGGCCTTGGACACTTCCAGGGATCCAGGGGCAGAATCCCCCCCTGCCCTGCTGCCCACGCTGGGGGATCAGCCCAGGGCACGGGGGGTTTCTGGCCCGGGGCAGGTCCAGCCTCTGCCCCACCAGCACCCCCAGGGCCTTCTGCCTGGGCTGCTCCATCTGCTCATCCCCAGCCTGGATTGATCCCAGGGGTTCTCCTGACCCAGGGGCAGCACCAGCACTTGGCCTTGTTAAACCTCCTGAGATTCCCGTGGACCCACATGGGGAGGAGTTTGGGGGGGTTTAGGGGTTTTGTTCCTACAACAGCCTGAGGATGCTGTGCTAACAAAGGGCCAAGGAGAGGGAGCAAGGCTGGACACAGGGACTGACTGTGTGCCCAAGAACTTGCTTTGTCCAGCTGTGACAGATGTCCTTTCCCTATCACTCTCAATTACTTCCCTTGCAGAGGAACAGAAGCCACAAACAGCCAAGACTTTTGCAGACAGTCTAAAAAGCAGTTTTAGGGTGTTGAGGGGGAGGGTCAAGAGCAGAAATCTGTTTATTTGGCATCTAAATATAGCCCAGTTAACTCAGCAAACGTTTTTTCTCTACTATGTGCTATTTTGTCTGCATTTAGAGGCTGGAAGGAACCAGCTGCAGCATCACCATTTGATTACATTCTCTGATGAGGAATTTGCCTTTGTTCCCCAGCAGAAATCTCTGTGCTGTGACCACTCTCCTGAGTCTTGGGCATAAAAATGAGCTTTTCAGCTGAAGCCCCAGCAGCAAGGACAAGCTCTTTTCACCTCAGCCTTACATGAAGGAGCTCTGCTCAGCCATGCCTGGCTCAGAACCCAGCCTCTAATAATCCAACAGGGCACATCAGGTGGCTGCTCTTCCAGACTGGCCACAGGTTGATGAGTTATTTCCATCAACACACCCCAGCTGCTGGTTAAAGAGAGCTTTCAACCCACTGCCTTCAGGGTGGAGGCTGCAAAGAGAAGCCTTGTCAGACAGCAGCCAAAAGTAAGATTGGCCATTTCAAGATTCTGGTTTAAAAAGTGTTATAACCCTCCAGAGTAGTTTGGGGTGGGGTTTTTTCCTTCCTTTTTTTTTTTTTTTTTGGTTATAGGATTGCATATTTGAACACCTGTAGCACGTGGAGGAGTAAAAACTTTTTTTCCATTATGAAAATTATCACACATTGGGATTAGGGCTACACAGAACACAATCACAGAATGGTTTGGGTTGGAAAGGATCTTAAAACTCATCCAGTTCCACCCCCTGCCACGGGCAGGGACACTTCCCACCAGCCCAGGTTGCTCCAAGCCCCGTCCAACCTGGCTTTGGACACTTCCAGGGATCCAGGGGCAGCCACAGCTTCTCTGGGCAACCTGTGCCAGGGCCTCCCCACCCTCACAGGGAACAATTCCTTCATAATATCTAATCCATTTCCCCTTGTCCAAAGTCCCTCTCCAGCTCCCTTGGAGCCTCCTTAGGCACTGGGAGGGGCTCTAAGGTCTGCTCAGAGCCTTCTCTTTTCCAGGCTGAGCCCCCAACTCTCTCACAGCCTGTGTTCATAGGAGAGGTATTAAATGATATAGGATGATTTTTTTTCCCCAAAATCACCTAAATCCAACCCTGCCTGCTGAAGTTTTACCACACAGAGAGATCCCTGTCAATGCAGCACCTGATTTACCCTTCAGATGAGGGCACAGACAGTGGATTTAACCTCTCAGAAGCCCTCTCTGCACAACAAATACTTTTCGAAAGCACAGGCCACAGGCACAAGGCTAAATCTGGACTCAAAAAAAAAAAAAAAAAAGAAAACCAAAACACTACATATCTACAACCCTTCCCCAGTGCTTTCACACTAATTTGCTGAGGTGGCTGCCTTTTATCCTCTGTGTGAGTACTGCAGCAAAGTGCACTTGAGACGACAAAGCAGTCCCAGAGAAAATGGTGTCAAGGCTCTGAACAGCTGTGTCTGAGCAATCTCAGGATCACCAACACAAACAGATTAAAAAAAAAACAAAAAAAACCCAGACTTTTTTAGGTCTTCTGAAAACACACAGGGCACAAGAGAGGTTTGAAACAAGCGGACGATGGTGGTGAGAGGAAAAATAACTGCAGGGAGGGTAAGAGAGAGGGATGGAGCACTGAAGCACCAACAGGGGATGCTCAGGACTGGCAGCCCAGGGTCCTGCCTTGCCTGTCCCTTGGTGACAGAGGGATTCCATGGGATCTGGTGGGATTTAGCGTGGGATGGCCCCTCTCGTATTTTCACCGGGAAGTCAAAGCAATTCTGAAGCAGCTCCAGAGCAAACAACCTGACAGCAGGCCAGCTTTTCTGTGCATCACATGCTTCAGTGGAACTGATAAAAATTCCATTAAGAAGCTCAGGAAAAGCGTGGAATATTAACTCCCCATGATGTATCATTCCCTCAGCATGAACAAAGCCACAAAGCATTTCAACTGCTGACCAAGGAAATCAGAAGAGGCAATGGAGCTGAAGGCTTCCCAGGAACTATCACCAGCACACATTAAAACTTCAAATCCCTGTAAAGATCCTCCCTTCCAGGTACTTTACACAAGCCTCCATATTTCACACAGTTAACATGACCCTCTGCTTTACTTCAGTGCACGAGTCAGGCTGTCCCAGCTCACCCACATCCCACCAGTTCCCAAAGCTTTCTGTTCCCTTGGCTATAAAGTCACATATTTTGCATCAGTTTAACAACTCTGCCACTTAAACAGGAGCCTTCCTCAGTACCAGCCAGGCAGCCCAAGGCTTTGTGCCCTCTGAATCCAGGGAGCTTAATCAAACAGTGGGACTCCAGTTTGCAACACTTGCCCAGCAAGAACCTTTTGTGGTGGAAAACATTGAAAAATGAGTGGCAACAAATTGAACCTGCAATTGAAAGAGTTCTTTAGAGCTCACAGGTGGGATTTCCAGACGAAACAAGGAGTCACTGTGCTCCAGAGGTGAAATATGGACTCATGTTCCTGGCAGGTCTCCCACGTGTTTGTCCTCACCACGCTGATGGAGCAGCCCCACTTTCTATGGAAGCTTTTCCATTTGTACCTGCAAATACTGGGATAATGCCTTAACCTGGCTTTATACATCCCAAGGGGTGCTCTAAACACCACGCTAGTGGTTCCCTATTTGAGCTATTTTTGGCTTTCAAAAAGAAAATATAACTTTTAACACCTCAAAACACCTGTTTTATCCATGCGAGAATAGTGGCACAAAACCAAAAACCTGTGATTTACTTGATGAGCTCAGTTTTGGGGTTGCTTTACCTTCCTAAATAATGGTAACAGCCATCCTTGCACAAAGTCTGAAGGAAAAAAAAAAAATTGGGGGATTTATGAGGGAAGTGGTAATTTGTTCCTGATCATGGACAACACATGCTCTTGAAGTACCTGCCACAGTGGTTGATGAGAAGATAACAGGGGTAAAGCAGCTGCTTCCTGCACAACAGGAACAGAGGTGGGATTTGCCACCACACTCATCCCAGTGTGGCTTTTCCCAGAGCCAGATCCCCAAAAAGCAGCGGTGGCACATGGAATGTACCTGTGCTGGCAAACCCTGGCTTTGTGCTCCGATATTCCAGCTCACCACAGCTGCAGGAAACCCTTCTGCAGGCACGTTAATAAATCCAGCCAGAGAAGGGAGGGAAGCAAGAGGGATAGCCAGCATTCCCTTGGGAATCCACTAACAGAAGGCTGCTGGGCTGCAATACAGCATCCACCTGGAATGGATCTGCCAAAAAAAAGGCCACAGGAGCCCATCCTGCCAAGATCCCTGTCAGAGCCAGTTAAGAAGCAGCAAAACAAGAGTTGCACCACCTGTGTCCCTCCTCCCAGCAGAAGCACCGTGGAACTTCAATTCCCTTCCCTCACCACAAGTCTTAACAAGTCCAACTCCCTCCCAGCCGCCGTGTCCTGGAGGGAGGGAAGGGCAGGGAAAGCCGGGGTGTCTGCCTCCCTGCAGCACTCCCAACGAGCTCGTCAGTGAGGCACCCGAGCCCAGGAGCGTTTGGAGCGGTGCTAATGGAGAAAAGCCGGCTCCTCTCCACGCCTCATTGCTCCCGAGCCTCGCAGAGCCGGGCTGGGGCCGGCAGAGCAGAGAGCAATCAAGTGTCTGATGAGCAGGAGATGTGTTCTCCCCTTGTCTTAACGGGATTCAAACGTGCAAAGATGCGTAAGGAATAAAAGATATTATACACACACACACACATACCCCCCCCACACAACTGGTTCTTAAATACTTACCAGGTTTGGAGGCACAGCCCCATCCCAGCACTCAGACAGGAGGGCACAGACACAACCCCACGTTTCTAGCTGAGATTCATCCCACTCCTCGGTCTGGACACTCCCCACCAACGGGATGTGGTGGTGGTTTGGTCTGTAACGAGGACAAGGGATGCCCAACACTAAGAGAGAGGTGCTGGAGCAGCCCCTCATCCCACAGGGCAGGTCGTAGGGAGGCCCTGCAGGATGTCACTCAGCCATCCCAGAGGGATGTTTTGTCAACACAGCTCAAATCACTGTCACTGAAGGGTCTGACTCTGCCAGGAGCCCCTCCCCTTGCTCCCAGCCCTGCTCACAGCAAGGGGTTCCTGCTACAGTAATTCCCATCGTGTGCAACTCCAATCCCAGGCTAGAACCATCTCAAGGTGTATCCATTCCACTCTCCACCCCTAGTCCCTTTGGGCCATTAAACCATTAGATTTAACCACTGAACTCCTCCCCCTGCCCCTGCTCCAGCTTGGACCCGTGCAGAGGCTGCAGGGATGTCCCTGCTCCAGGTGGAGCTTTATCCATAAGCCATTTCTCTGTACTGCTGTGGCGTGCACTTGTCCACAGCCACCATCACTCTGAGGTGCTCCTGGTCCAGCAGGGCCTTCTCCACGGGCCACAATGCCCCTACCTGCTCCAACAGGCACCATCCCTCCAGGAGGGAACCTGCTCCAGCACAGCCTTAGCCCTGGCCTCAGTCCCTGCAGGGCTGTCCCTGCTCTGCCGTGGGTTTACCCATGGCCACGTGCTCTGGGGTGCTCCACCATGACCTCACACACAGCCACTGATGCTCCAAGGTGAGCCTGCTCCAGCAGGGCCTTATCCTTGGGCCACAATCCTTTTGGAGATCCCCCTGCTGTGGCACAAACATAACCTCGGCCACAGTTTAAGAGGTACCTGCTCCAGGTGTAACCCCAGCACCACTCCCATCCCAGCTGGGATGAAGGAAGGAATTAGAAGGGTAAAAGTGAGAAAATTCCTTGGCTGACACAAAGACAGTGTAATAGGTAAAGCAAAAACCACAAGGAATTCATTCCACACTTCCCGTGGGCAGGCAGGTGTCATCACTCCCAGGAAAGCAGGGCTCCATCACACACAGAGGGGGCTTGGGAAGACAAGTGCCATCACTCCAAACATCTCCCCCTTCCTCCCTCCTTCTTCCTCCAGCTTTATGTGCTGAGCATAACGTGGGACATCATCTGTCCCAGCTGTGTCCCCTCCCAGTTTCTGTTGTACCCCCAGCCTGCTCGTGGTGGGGTGAGGAGCAGAAAAGGCCTTGGCTCTGTGATAGATGAGGAAAACATCCCTGTGTTACCAACAGCAAAAATCCCACAGTAGCTACTGGGAAGAAAATGCCCTCTCTCCAGCCAAATCCAGCACAAGACCCCAACACAGAGAGAACCAGCCACTCCCTCCCCTCGTGTCCCTTTTGGGTGCTGGTTCTCCAGGACAGGGGATGTGCATGATCCATCCTTTGGCTGAGCTAAGCAAGGTACAAGCAGCCAGTGCCACAGCACTGCTGTTTGGCCTTAGCAGGAGGCCCAGGGGATGTCACATCTGATCACAGTCAACTGAGTTCGCTCTGACTGGCACACCAGAAAAGCTGGATGGTCAGGAAAATCCAGCCTCCTGCAGGATCCTGGGCTGCTGCCACCAGAGGGTCTCTGCCCCTTGATGCACACGGGAAACAAGGCGGGTTTTTCAGGGAGATGTAAAGTCAGACGGAACAGCTTTGCAGAGAGAAGAGCTTTGGGGCTGAGAGGGAAGAGAACAACAAGCATCCATAGGAAGGGAGAAAAGTCTTGGGCAGGAGGAGGAGCAGGAACAAGATGCCCAGGGAAGTAATCAAGGGCTGAGAAGGGAGAAGAGGATGGTGCTCCACAGCTCCACACCCTCCAGAGCAGGGATCCAGCTGCCCAGTCAAAACCAGCTGCTGTGGTGGCAGCTCCATGGGACAGCCCCTCCTGGCATTTGTCAGGTTTCAAAATCACCTGTTGCATTCATTAAATACATATATCCAGCCACAAAACACAGGAGCTGCTAAATATCTCCTCCAGACAACCATGGTCACCATCACACCTCACACAACAACACTAATTGGAGCAATACTGACATTCCAAGGTAAAGAGGTAGAGACTGACTCCTCGTCCCCAGGATGCCTGCTCTTCCATTTCACCTAAAGGAACTTTTAAGAGTCCTGATTTTCAAATCACACCTATTGTTTCCAGCAGGCCTCGAGGTACAGCTGATTATTTGCATCACACCTGCTGTACCTACACCTTCCCGAAGTGCTTGGCCACTGCCCTGAGTCACAGGGCCATGGACTTCCTGCACTCATCCCAAATGTTACCCACCACCAAAGTTATTTTCCTCTCTTAGCACTGATGAATTGCCCTCACCCGCCCATCTCTGCACACAAAGGACATCAAAGGGGCAGTTTAAATACTAACGAGCACTGACAGATCCCAGGCACCCGCTTACACCGGGGGCAGGGAACAATGGCTTTAGATTTCCAGCACAGCCAGGCACCGCTTATTTACCCCTTTGCTCCTGAATCTCAGTGGTTCTCCGTGGCTGAAGAAACCAACAGCACTGACAGGAAACGGTTTGGATTTGAAAGGGACCTTAAAAATCATCTCCTTCAAACCCTCCTGCCACCGGCAGGGACACCTTCCACTACACCAGGATGCATTCCCAGAGTCCTGCTGCTGCTGGAAAAAAATTCCATGTATCCTACTGATGCTAAAGCCTGATTGTTTTCTGTCCCAAGAAAAGTATATTTGCATGAATGCAATGCTCCCCTCCACGTGTTAAGTGTATACATGTCATTATATATATTTCTCTTGCATGTAGGATATCACAGTCAACACAAAGTACGTGTATATTTACAAGACTCCAGTTTAATTTTGGGTCAACCCAAACAGCTCCATTATGATTTGTCCCATTTGTTCACATCACCACCTCACAGAACACTAAATGGAGTGAACAAAACGAGGTGCCCTGGGCTGGGGAGTTTCCAAATCCACGTCAAGCCCATGTCACAGGGCCTGTGCACAGCTTTCCTGACACAGTTTGTGTGTTCAACAGGAAACACCTCCACAAAACATGCTCACAAACCGAATCAAAAAGGGCATTTTGGGGAAAGAAACACCACTCCAGGCAGGAAAAACATTGCGGCCCGACAGGGGCTTTTTTCCAGTGATATCCCACTCCAAGTTTGCTCCTAACAAACAAGCCCCAAATACAGTCCAAATATCCCAATCCTACTTTCTGAAGTCTGACAGCCCATTTTCTACTTTGAAACCAGGCACCAGCGTTCAAGTTTGGCTCTCCCTACTCAGGCACCAGTTTCCAAGGAAACCAGTGACTGCAGGAGCATTGCAAAACAGGAGTCCTGTGCTCTCTGTTTCCCAAGTACACTGGAGCCTTCTCCGTGACACAAACCCTTCCAGGCAGGTGCTTTCCCACCGTTTCTGAAACACCTGGATAGAATTTCAGACGTTCAGGATGTGAGGATACACAGCACATTCCCAACTGACTTGCACACTTACTGCCAACCCACCTTCTGGACACGTTGAGAGGAGGAGAAAGGAATTATTTTCCCGTTCTAGGCTCCAATGTAGCAACAAACACTTTTGTTTTTTCCCCTGTTCTATCAGCCCTTCAAAACAAGGCTGGACACACAGAACATGAATGTCAGGGACATCTTTGCCTGCACCCAGGCAAAGTAGCAGGAGGAAAAATATTTACAGAAGTAGTTGTACTTTATCCTAAATCGAATGTAAATATTTTGGCGCCGTGAAAAGCCACAAGCAAAGAAACATCAGGAGCACAGACAGCAGGGACTGTGGGTTATGTCAGTAAGTGGCATTTAAACCACCAGCACCTCCAGCTCAGCTTTCCAGGACTCAATGACTCCTGAACTCTCAGTATCTCTCCCAAGCAGGATAACCAAAGAAACGGATACATAGCAAGTCTTTTTAACTCCAAAGGTGCAATTATTTTCCCTTTGACTCCTGTTTTGCACCAGTTGTTCAGCAAAGGCACAGAGCCCCCTCGCCTCCCAGGGGCAGTGGCTGGGCTCATTCCGTGCTGCTACACACATTTCTGCTCGGTATCAGCTCTCTGAGCTGGGGTTTTATTGCTAATTCCAAACAAGCAAGGCACATCCCGTGTTTAGGAACAGAATGCTAAAGCTCAGGAATGCTTTCACAGAGGGTCTGGAGACAAGGAATCTGAGTCTGTGGCCTGGGACCTCGTTTTCTGTTGTTGCATTTTCAAGCTACCCACCCACAGTTTTCACACAGATGACTACGGATGTAATACAGGGAAGAGCAATAATGGATAATTAATCCAGAAATGTAAACAAGAGGGGAAAAAAAAAGTTAACTCTGTAGAAAGTTAATTTATGGAGCTGCATTACAATTTAAACAACAGTTTCTATGTTAATTACCGCCTTCATTAAAGTGCTATTAGTGTGCTCAAAACGACTGCACTTGCTGAACAGTTTGGTTTTGCATATAACCACCATGAAAATGTCAATGCAGGTTCTGAGCAGAACTCCTTTGCTTTAAAACACAGTTTTTTGACAGTACACCACTAAAATTAGTATCCCAAAGCAGCAGAAATCCTGGGAAGTCTGTGTTGCTTGTGGCTGCTGAGCAGAACTAAGGATAACTGAGACTGCAGGGACTAATCTTGCAATTAAACTCACCGATGCAAGACCGAGACAGAAAATGACAAAACAAATGTGTGGTTTTAATGGCTTTGTCCAGTGAATGGTTCTTTACCTTCCTTTGGATAAAACCCCTCCAGCCCTTAGGAGTTTACACTCAGGATTAACACAACCTGCCTAAAAAAACGTGTTGAGAGATGGCACTGCTTCCAACAGAGAGAAACCTTAGTCCTCTCTCTGCACAATAACTGAATACCACACAGTTGTCACTACCACCAGTGACCCAAACCTCAGAAGGTTATTATATATTACACAAGGAGCCAAACTCTCAGCAATGTCCCTCTTGGCACTTCACAAGCAGCTCCGAGCCTGAGTCAGTGTGCAGAGGGAAACCCTGTCCACCACCACCCCTGCCAAGCCAGACCTGTCAAAACAGAGGAGAATCACTCTTGGCTGCCTTGCTCCAGCTCTGTCCTCACTGTGTGGTCACACTTGGCCAGGGAGCAGATCATCCTCCCCAGCAAAGCCTCATCCCTCAGCAGACCCCCCACCAGTGGGGAGACGCTGCCCCAGCACCTCTGGGGTGCCCTGACCCCACAGCCCTGCCCCCCAAACCCCTGCACACCAGAAAACCACGCTGACATCACTGGATGTCAGTGTTTCCTTCCAGGATTAGCTTAACCTGCATTCAGATGGATTCAGCATTAGGTCACACAGCACATAAAAGCAACCAGGGCATTTAATAACTCTCCGATAAATCATAAATGCGTTTCAATTAATTGCTCGCTGGACACGTCACAGGGAATTACAGCTTGATAGCACAAAAAAAAAAAAAATACAAAGGCTGCACCACTACATCCATTCCTGCTGCTGCTGCTTTTGGTGAGATGTTTTCTGCCCCCAAACCAGGAAGTAGTAGGACTAAAGAGGCCACCACCATCCCACCTCCTGCCCCACACTGCAGGAAGCCACCACTGCCAGAGTGGGTCTCAGTCCCTCACCACAGAGCCCTCAATCATCTCAACCATCAGTTTCCAGTGGTTACATTATGTGCCAACCATCCTCCAAATTATTTTAGGAAGAGGAGGGCGTGGGGTTTAAGAAAAGAGGGGTTTGGTTGTTTTGGGGGGTTTCTTCAGAACTATAGTTTGAGAGTCTTAATTATTACCTTAGCTAATACATACCATTAATAAATACCAGCAGATCATTTTATGCAATTACTCTAAATATAAAGTGGTTTTCAAGCATTTCTGTAGGGTTTATGACTATTATGATCACTTAAAAATACGCCTCTGGCCCACAGAAGATGTGCACATTTGCCTTCAAAGAACCAATTTGGCCATTACAGGGATTTTGTTAAATCCCTTGTATGTCTGTTGTACTTCCCCTAAGGCTATGCAACCAAGTATTTTACACTGCTCAAACCAGACCTCTTAAATACAACTCACAGGGCTGCTCCTCCCCTCACAAACCAATCCCTGGGACTTTGGCAGATTCCCCAGCTTAACATTTTAACTCCCCAAAACAAGTGAGTTTCCATCTCATTCACCATTTCCTACAAATGACACAGCATTTTGCATTTTCTCTGCCCCACCGCCTCGGCCAAGAGATCAGGCCCTTCACGCTCACCATCTCTCCACTTTGCTCTACGTTCTGCTTCTAAATTCTTTTTTTTCCTTTCTGGAGAAGCAAACGCACTGATTACACAGCCTTCCAAAAAAGCCAACAGCTGTCACCAATCCCCGAACAAAACACTCTGTTAAAATCAACGTCCTGGGTATTTTCCCATGGCAAGGGCAACGTAACCAAAGGGATGAGCTGCAGCTTGGTAGTTAAAAGGGCTTTACTTTGGTTGGCTGCTCTGTAAAATTTTAATTGGAATAGCAGTTGGTACAAACTCACAGGATTCTTTCCCGTGCTGACAGGCTGTTAGCAGCCAGGATATACCCTGTGAGAGGTCAAAGGTGTGGAAAAACAAACAAGAGCAGCAATTTTAGAAGATGAAGAGGAGATAAGGGTTTGTCAGGGCATTTTTCTACCACAGGAAACCACACACAGTCTGTGCCCACTTACTCAGTCGCTTCTTGCAAGTTATTTCCTTTTTTGGGGGGGGGGGGGGAAGAGAAAAAGCCACTTATTTTAAAAAAATTCTAGTTACTTGAACAGGAAGACTGATCGAGATGCCAATGCCTGACTTCTCTCACCAGCCTTGTAACTTGGAAGATAATGGCAGGATATGTCCCTCCATGGATTTTAGCTATAAACTCCTTTTGTGAACCCACAAAGTCCCGTCTCACTTTTAAATAAGTTTTAGAGGCAACACAAGCCCAACCCTGCAACAGCAACTAAAGCTCTCATAGGTCTGAAACAGTCACTTTTTAAAGTCTATATGTGTCTTAAGTGGAGGGGTTTACGTGCAAGGTGAGATCATGCAGGACATTTAATGGTATTTTTCCACACAAAGCAATTAAATTTACTTTCACACCTTGAATGCCACTCATTGAATCATAGAATGGTTTGGGTTGGAAGGGACCTTAAGGAACATCTTGTTTCACTTGTGCCATGGGCAGGGACACCTCCCACTAGCCCAGGTTGCTCCAAGCCCCATTTAACCTGGCCTTGGACACTTCCAGGGATCCAGGGGCAGCCACAGCTTCTCTGGGTAACCTGGGCCAAGGCCTCCCCACTCTCACAGGAATTTCCTCCCACTATCCCATCTAACCCTGCCCTCTAGCAGTGGGAAGCCATTGCCCCTTGTCCTGGCACTCCAGGCCATTGTAAACAGTCTCTCTCCATCTTTCTTGCAGGCTCCCTTCAGGTACTGGAGTTGGTCACCACCTAACTGCAAAAAAACCCCACGGGCTACTATAGAATCATTTTGGTTGGAAAAGCCCTTCAAGATCATCAAGTCCAGCCATTAACTCAGCACTGCCAAGCCCACCACTAAATCACATCCCCAAGTGCCACATCCACCTTCCTTTTGAACACTTTCTGGTAGCACGATAAAACCAAAGGTTGGTTTTTGCCATCACCTCAAGAATCACTGAGGTTCAGCATGAACGGGGGGGGAAAAAAAAGCCAAGCCTTCTTTGCATGTTTTGATTGTTCTGCTTCCAGCTCCTCTCCACCTTAACCCCGGTACCACCACAGAGTTGTGTTGAACGCCAGGCTTTGAGGTGTCACCGTACACAGTGAACCCTTCCCAGAGCCACACACACTCACAAAGCCATTAACAAATACCTCATTGTGGAATCACAGGATGGTTTGGGTTGGAAGGGACCTTAAAGACCATCTTGTTCCACTCCCCTGCCGTGTGCAGGGACACCCTCCTCTAGACAAGGATGCTCCCAGCCCCTTCCAACCCATCCTTAAATGCCAACACCTGAGTGATTACAATGTCCAATCCAGCCTTAAATGCCCACACCTGAGTGATTACGAGCTGCAGCTGCGAGTTGACTTAAATACTGTAAATAGCATTAAGAGCATTGACCAGGGAAGGTCAATATGAAGCTCTCCCTCAGGTGAGGGCTATTACACTCCATACCAGACTGCAGTAAGGCCTTTACACAAGGAGCAATTACAATTTCAAGTTGGAAAACGCAAATCCGAGCCTTTGCCGGGATCCCTACATGTTTCACTGTACACAAGCAGAGGCTCCGAGATCGTTCTCCTGAAACCTGTGGCTCTTTCCGGAGCTCTGGGGAGCTGCATTCCCACTCCGAGGGCACCAAGGGGCAAACGCTGACAGAGAAATAAATGTTTTTGGACGCGATACACTGTCCCAGAGGAAGGTAACGCCGGTGGGATGCCTTGGATGTTTTCCAGGCACACTACGGATTGCAAAGACCTCCCGCCCGCCTGGCCTCGGACACCCCTGTGCCCCCCTCGCCCGACAGAACCCGGCGTCCACTTTTGGGGCGGTTTATTTGGGTTTTGGGGTCTGGTGGAGGGGCTGTTGTTCAGCCCACTGCCGCTTCCCCCCGACATCCTTTTGAATCCGCGGCGAGTCGCCTTAAAAGGGCAAAATATCTGCGGAGAAACGGCAGCGGGAATGGGAACGGGGAGGGTGGGAATAGGAACTGGGAGTGGGGGGAAGCGAGAATGACAAGGGGGAATGGGAAGGGGAGGGGGACAGAGCGGCAGCCGCCGCCCCGGCACACACAGCCCGGCCCGGGTCCGGCCATGGCGGCCGCCCTGAGGGCGGGCAGTTGCCAGGAGACGGCGGGGCCCCGCCATGGCGGCGGGCAGGGCCGGGCACAGGGGCGAGCGGGCGGGCACCCGCCCGGGACACCGTCCCTGCCCCGCCATCCCAACCGGGGCAACACCGAGACACCGTCCCTGCCCCGCCATCCCAACCGGGGCAGCACCGGGACACCGTCCCTGCCCCGCCATCCCAACCGGGACACCGTCCCTGCCTCGCCATCCCCAGCCAGGGCAACACCGGGACACCGTCCCTGCCCCGCCATCCCAACCGGGGCAACACCGGGACACCGTCCCTGCCCCGCCATCCCAACCGGGGCAACACCGGGACACCGTCCCTGCCCCGCCATCCCAACCGGGGCAGCACCGGGACACCGTCCCTGCCCCGCCATCCCAACCGGGGCAGCACCGGGACACCGTCCCTGCCCCGCCATCCCAACCGGGGCAACACCGGGACACCATCCCTGCTCCTCCATCCCCGCTCAGGGCAGCACCGGGACACCGTCCCTGCCCCGCCATCCCAACCGGGGCAGCACCGGGACACCGTCCCTGCCCCGCCATCCCAACCGGGGCAGCACCGGGACACCGTCCCTGCCCCGCCATCCCAACCGGGGCAGCACCGGGACACCGTCCCTGCCCCGCCATCCCAACCGGGGCAGCACCGGGACACCGTCCCTGCCCCGCCATCCCCCACCGGGGCAACACAGGGACACCGTCCCTGCCCCGCCATCTCTGCCCGGGACACGGTCCCTGCCTCGCCATCCCCAGCCAGGGCAACACTGGGACACCGTCCCTGCCCCGCCATCCCCAACCGGAGCACCACCAGGACACCGTCCTTGCTCCTCCATCCTCGCTCAGGGCAGCACCGGGACACCGTCCCTGCCCCGCCATCTCTGCCCGGGACACCGTCCCTGTGCCCCGCCATCCCCAGCCAGGGCAGCAGGAGCATCGGACACGGGTCCGGAGGTGCAGCCGAGCCGTGCCCCGAGGGCTGCCATGTGCCCACACCCCGTCCCCGAGCACACCCAGCACACACGCACCCGACTGCCGGGATGGCTCCAGGGATCCTCCGGCGTTCCCGGTTAACAATTCCACGAGGAAGACGCCGGCCGCAGAGGGGAGGGGGGTTTGCCCACCGACGGGGAAGTCGTGCCGTGCCCGCACATGGAGCCCGGCGCTGCGAGCACCCGCTCGTCACCTCTGTCCTCTTTTCTCATCCCTTGAGGAGCGCTGAACCGAAGGCAGGGCGATTTATTGGCCAGCAAAAGGCACTACTCGCAGGGAACGATGCCGCTCCCGCGCGGGCTCCGTTTCTCTATTAAATCGCTCTAATTTGCCTAATCTGCGGCAGGTGTGAAACCGGGGCAGGTGTGAAACCAGGGCAGCGCATCCCCGGCGCGCCGGGAGCGGAGGATCCCTGCAACTTTCCCTGCCCTGCCCTGCCCCCCCCCTCCGCACACCCTCCACCGGAGCAGGACACCTCAACGAGCCACTGACACTGCCAAACCCCCCTCCCCAAAACACCAGCACCCCCTGGGCAGGAGAGGCTACCGGAGAGCCGGCACCGCATCCCGACGGGCTCTCAGTTTCCCTGCTGGGACTGTGCCCCTGCGGGACCCCGGAGCGACCCCCCGGGTTTGTCCCGCCCCCTCTCGTATCGGTAAAGCCCCCCGAGCCCGCGATCCGCTCCAACCCGCCGGCAGCAGCAACTCCCAGCGCCCGCCGCCGTGTCCCGCTTCGCCGGCGGGATGGGGGCGGCCGGGTCCCCCGGAGCCGAGACGGGGATCGAGGGTCCCCCTCCCCTCGCACCTCCGCGCTCGCTCCTGCCGCACATCTCCCCGCAAACCTGGCGCTCGCAACTTTCCCACCCCGCGGGACCACCCGGGGAGGATGCGGGATGTGGCCGCTCCGCAACCCCCCGCCCCGGTCCCTGCCCGGGGAGCGGCGGCGCGGCCGGGGGATGGCAGGGGATGGAGGGGAACGGAGGAAGAGAGGCGGCAGACAGGGAAGAGGGGTGGCGGGGGGCTGAGGGTGACCGCGGGGTGACCCCCTGCTTACTGCGGGCTCTTGGGGTAGAAGGGGAGGGTGACGTGGCTCAGATCCTGGATGTCGAAGGCGGTGGGCTCGGCCGAGATCGCCTGGCGCTTGGTCCGCTGCTCGCCCTGCAAGGTGCCGGCGCTCTGCTGCTGCGCCTGCTGCGTGGCGGGCCGGATCACCGAGCGGTACTTGTCCAGCTCGTTCTGCAGCTTCTGGATCAGTTCGTCCTTCTGGTCCAACTCCAGCTCCAGCTCGTCGATGAGCGCATCCCGCTGCCGCAGCTCCTCGATCTTCTCCTGCAGCGCGTACTGTAAATCCCGCAAAGTGCCCATGGTCCTGCCGCCGCGCTCGCCCCTCGCCGCTCCCGGCAACTTTCCCCCCCCCGGGCCGCCCTGCCGTGCTCGGGCCAACTCGGCCCCCGCCGCCCCCTCGGCCCGGCCCGGCGGGGCCCCGCCGCAGCCGGACCCCCGGCACGGCGCTGGGAGCCGGGCTGTTGTCAGGGGCGATCGCGATCCGCCTGCGTCAGGCTGGGCTGGCGAGGGAGCCGAGACACACACACACACACCCGCGGCGGGAAGGAGGGAGGGAGGGGAGGCGGGAGGGAGGGCGGCGGGAGGGAGGCAGGGGCGGCGGGGAGGATGCACATGCTCTCCCCGCTCGCTCCCGCCCGGCCCCGCCGCTCCCCGCGCCGCCCACGCCCCGCGGGGTGGCCCGGCGGGGGCTGCGGGCGGGGAGGAGGGATGGAGGGAGGGGACCGGCCGGGAGCGGCTCCCCGCGCCTCCCCGCCCGTCCTCCCGCGGGAGGAGGCCGTCAGGTCCGAGCTGCGCCGTCCTGCCCTCCCGTCCCGCTGCCGGCGTGTCCCCGGTGCCCTCCCTCCATCCTCTGCTCCGCTCAAGGTGCCGCTTTTCCCTGAGGAACTCGCCCGGCTTATCTCCCCTTTACTTTGTTTTTAAATAGCCCATTTTTATCGCCTGCTCGGAGTGGAAGCACAAGCCGGCGGCTGGCATGGCTCCTCCTCAGTCTCAGCAAGCTTCGGGCTCCAAAAACCCAGATTTCCATGTGAATATCGGTCAAGTATGTCTGCACTGGAAAAGCCTGGAGGCAGGGCAGATGGGTTTCTGAGCACTAAAAAAAAAAACCCCGTAACTTAAAATCTGGGAATTTTCCGTGTAGCCCAAATACCCACGTGAAAGCACACGCCGGTTTCTGCCGTACCAAACGCCATCGGATTTTCCCGGAGTGCGGGATTTTCCCTCGCGCACTCGGATTCCCTGCGTGCCGCTACACGCCGGCTCTACCTATGCGATACAGTCCGCGGGGCTGCAGCACAAAAATAACAGATTTAGACGAGCCGCATCGGCTGAGCCCTCGGTGCCAAATGGTTCTGGTTCCTTCCCTCGTGCCCGCCTTTGCCAAGCGATGCACGTCCTGACAGAGCGACTCCCAGGACTGGCCCCCCAGGGAAAGAAAGAGGGGTGTGCGGGCCGGCTTGGGGCTTCCCGGTAAGATCGTCCGGTCTGGAGGACTCAGCGATAAAAGCTCCCGCAGCCCAGCTGGGCACTGACACCCCGCAAGAGCACCCGCAGCGCCGGGGCAGCTTCGTGCTCAGATGTTTTCAGGGCAGCACAAACAGCTGCTTCTATTCCCTCTTGGGGAGCTGGATTTGGGGAGAAGGAGGATGCAGCCAGGGATACGTTTTTTTTGGGGGGGTGGGTGGTAGCTACATGTTTGTACCTAGACCTCCCCTGCGGGCACTAGCTAGGAATGCCAGACATCCAGACCCTGTTTATGGGATTGAGCTCTTTTAGGGTTTCCCGTTTATTGTTTTTTTTTTACTGTTATGTACTGGCGCTTGCCTGAGTCCAAAGCTCCAGCTTTCAACCTGCAGATGGTCTTTATAAAATAAATTTAAAAAAAAATAGGAGTTACAACTGCTTCCTGCTCCATGCTGATCTTGGAAAGGGCCTGGCCTCTGTTCACAGACACGAGGCTTTGTAGGATCTTCATGTACTTGACCCGTCCTGCATTTTTCCAGATGCACGTGAAAAGGGGGGGGGGGGGGGGAATGAGTTATGCAAAAAGCCTCAGTTTTCAGTCCCCTCAATACATGTGTGCCAGGCACAAAGCAAAGTCCCCCAGTTGTTTTCACAGATTCAAGTTCAGACAGCATTTTTTACTGCCTGTTCCCTCCATTCCGGCCTCACACAACTCGCCAGGAGCAAAAGTACCAAATATCCTCTGAACATTTCCATTTTAAAGAAAACCAGCATTAAACAGATGCATTCCTGCTGCCTGCAAACTAGGAATCGGTGATAAATAAAATATTTTAATAGCATTCAGCCAACATGCTTTAAGTTTTATTGTTTTCCTCCCTCCAGAAGTGATACCGATGTCTGGATGAGGGAGACAGAGATACAGTCAACTGAAGCCCACCAGGCTTCAAAGGAATCCCAGCCCTGGGGGGAAACTGGTGCATAATTTCTCAGTGACAGGCAGTAAAGTCACACTACTTGGTTTCTATTAGAGGTGCCCAGCCTGGGACTGAGACAACAGCACCACGATCAGAGAGGATCCGGAGAAAACCATGACAAATTATGGGCAGTAAAGCTGTCAAGGAATTTAGCTGAGTGTATATAAAGAATACATTTATTTACAGGTGGGAAGCAGATTTTCGTAAGATCCTTGAGGCCTGAAGAGAGATTTTTATGGCTCAGTTTTAGGTTTGGGACCGTAACCAGCAGCTATCAAGTCTAAGGCCGGTCTTTCCTGATTTAAGGACGAGGCCAGAGCAGCCCAAAGGGCTTCGTAACCCGACAGCCGAGTTCTGCCACGGGAAGGCAGCTGGCAGTTGCCTATTTTTGGCTATTCCCTGCTCTCCCAAAGAAACCATGGGCTGAGTGCAGATCCTGGCACCGGCTGGTGTGTAATCTCAGGGATCCCAGGGTACTGCCCCACTCCAATAAAAAATAAATCCCATGATCCCATTCCTTTCAACTTAAAGCTCCAAATAAAAAAAAAAATAAATAAAAATCTCAGACTCTCAGAGCAGCTGCTTTGTCTTCTGGAGCCAGGGAATGGAAAGAAACAGCTTTAGGGAGAAGAATGGCAGGAATGCACCAACTGGCTTGGATTCGGGAGGACGGGGTGAAGCTGCTCTGTTTGTTAAGGAAGCCTTTGGCCACGGACATCCCAAAGGCTTTTTGTGATCCCTCCTCTGTGCCTGGATGTCAAGTAAGCAGGAAGCACAGGAAAAAAAAAGAGCATCTGCAGACAGCATCCTCTCTGCCCCAAAACGCAGCATTCCAGGGCTGGATGGTGGGAATCACATGGAACAGGGATGTTCCTCCTCTCCAAGGGGGCTCTGATGAACTCACAACATTTCCTCTCTGCACAGCTCCGAGGTTTTAATAGCTTTTGCTTCTAAACCTTCCAGGGATCATCTGTCACCAAACTCACCCACTCAGCTGCTGTCTTCCGAGCTAAAACCACATTTGAACACCCTCCATTCCACAGACACCTCCCTGGATTCCCAAGGACAAGCTCAGGAAGGCAGCGGGATCCCTGACAAGCAAATGTCACCTTGCTACGGCCAGCCAGGACAGCGTGGATGGAGAGGCTGGAGATGCATCACTGACCACATACACAAACACTTTCCTCCTCCTGGAAGCATTTTTTTTTCTCTCCCCTGCCTAATCCACTCTATTCTCTTCCCAAAATATCCGCAGGAGCAGATCAGCCCGTGGCAGGGAGTTGAACCACCTGGATTTTGCGATGGATTTCCCCGCTCGGTGCCCAGTGCCTTCCCTGCATACACATTCCCAGCAACACCTTTACAGTGAGAAAGACTAAAACACAGGGAGATGTAGGGGAAAGCAGCACGTATAGGAGCTGAACTCTTGCAGAAAGCACGCTGCAAACAACTCCAGTTGTATCCATCCCCGAGTGTCTCATCCGTGGGATGCCACCTGCTGTTCCCTGTCCCCA
The DNA here is from genome assembly GCF_036250125.1 of Pseudopipra pipra. NCBI lineage: Eukaryota > Metazoa > Chordata > Aves > Passeriformes > Pipridae > Pseudopipra > Pseudopipra pipra. The sequence goes on along the minus strand of NC_087556.1, from coordinate 1,185,673 downwards.
AAATGGCAGAGGAAGGAGTGCCACCTACTGAAACGTGAACACCCCTGGCTCCTCCCTAGGGCACATCTGGCCATTCTTTTTGCCTTTTCAGAATCACAGAACACTGAGTTGGAAGGGACCCACAAGGATCATGGAGGGCCCATGTGGGGTTTTGCCCCACGGTGCCTCTGGTAACTCCTTCTGGGGCCACGGTGCCCTCCAGGTTTATATGGGGCAGCTGGAAAGTAATTCAGCCCCCAAGGGTGGGGATGAGGCTGAAACTGCTGTGTCAAAGCAGCCTCACCAAGACCAAGGAGCAGGAAGGGGCAATATCTGGGGAGTGCTTCAGCCTGATTTCTCTCTGAAAATAAGCCCTATTTTCTTGTGACACTGGATGTTCCTCCTTATTTTGGTCCTTTTTGGAGCCTCTAAAACTGGGAGCTGAAACCCATCTGTTCCTCCCCACTGAAGGGATGGAGATACCCAGGGCTGAGCACTATTGCAGTGAGTGCTGTCATTTAAACCCCATTGATTCCCGAGTGCTGGAAGTCAAATCCACGTCTAAACTGGATTAACTTGAAGCTTTTCCTTTAGTACATTCTCAGTAAGAAGCACTGAGAAGTAGCTCTTGTGAAGAGCACGCAACTGGCTCCAGCCTCCCCAGGAAATCCTCCCAGGATGAAGATCATTTGGAGCAGAACAGAGCAAGAAGGATCATTTGGAGCAGAGCAAGACTTATTAATGGCACAAAAAATTGCTCGCTGCAGAATAAGCAAGGGGGGGAAAAAATAATCATGTGCTGTACTGCAGTTGGTAATGCATTTAGCTCTTTATATCACATTAGGGAGATGCAGAACACAAAAATGAATGTTTGTGCCATGCAAGGCAGAAGGATGAGACGTACTGAGTGTATAACAGCCTGGAATTATCCATGGAACACCGTGGTTTCAAGCCCTCCTCCCCCCCCTGTGTGCAGATGCAGGAGTCAGAATCAGATGGGAGATCCAAGTTCCATGTTCTCCTTAGGGAGCCTTTTGTCTGGAAAGAATAGATGGCACAAAGGACCCCATGCACTGGCAAGGTAAGGGAAACCCTTCCCTCACTGTTTTTCCAGGCTGGAGGAAATCCTGGATCCCTGGTTCCTGCTGGGTGGGCTGCAGAGCTGAAACATGAGGGGTATCAGCCATCCCCACGGGAGGAACATGAGCTTTGCATCAAAATGGCACAGAAAATCATCCTCAATCAGTTCAACAAGCCCTCCAAAGTTTGCTCCTCCCATCAGAGCACCCAAAACTGCCCCTCTGACTTCTTTCCCCCACTAACAAGACCCTGTTCCCACCATCTCTTCCCACGTGTCTGCAGAAACCGCGGATCCTCTGCCCTCCCACGAGCACCTGACACGCTTCAGTTGGAAGATGCCTCCCTAAGCCAGGTGTTTTCTCCCCTGATTGCAGGGGGAGTTGGATTTTCAGCAGCTCAGCCCTCAGGTGGGTCTCCACATCCCTTCGCTCCGGTGCTGGCTCAGCTGCCCGCGAGTCCCTGCGGAGTGAAGGGGATGTGTTCCCACGGGATTCCTGGCAGCATTTCTCACACCCCCAAGCCTAAATGAAATCTCTGGGGCTGGGCTTTCTCCAGGCAAGAGTAAACACATTTTCTGTGTGCTCCTAGACAGGAGCTGCAAACAGCAACAGGACTCCAGGTGTGGGAATTGCCATCCACGATCCTGATCCCTCCTGTTCACACACACCTCAAGTGATTGGGTGGGGGTTTTTTTCCCACCTGCCAGAAAAGGCTGGACTGCCCAGCAAGATCAGACATGAGCAGAGCTCAGACAAGTCTTCCTGTGGACTGGATTAAGCCAGAAACAGCCTCAAAATGATTCAGCTGCCTTAGAAGTCTCTTTAGGCTCATATAAAGCAGCAACTTGTTCTGCAAACTGCCAAAATAAATACTTAGTGCTGCTTTGCAGTTACTACAATTAGGCACTGCCTATGCCCCTGCTTTTCTCAGCAGTCCCAGGGCACTGACTGTATGTAGAGCAAAAGCAGCATTTAGACAAGGAGGGCCCTGGAAATGTATTTTTTCTTCTGCTTTCAGCCATAAGCAACCAGCAAATGAACCCAGGGACCAATTAAACTAAATGTAAGGAAGCAGATCTAGTCTTGGAGCCATGAGACACAGGATATAAGGAAGGTGAAGTTTGCAGAAAACAAACTCAGCTGATCTCTTTGGGAAAACAGGTCCATTCTGGCTCCCACACACGTGTCTGTGAGACTGGGGGCAGCTGAAACGTTTGGAGGAAGGTGGGAGCCAAGCACTGGATCTGAGTTCCATAGAGAGGTGGCTGGGATAGCCAGGCCAGCTTCCTTCCACTTCCCATCAGCCAGCACTGAACTGCTGGGAACAGCCCAAGCTCAGTGACCCTTCAGCTTCACTATGTTGGGGTCATGGGGAAGGGGGGGGAGAGCTCAGTGACTCATCCCACCAAAGGACGTGGGGTTACTGCCCAGGGACTAAAACAAGGACAACATCCCAGTGCCAACAGAGCTCTGCAGTGTCACAGTCACTGAACACAGCATGCACAGGCTCCAGACAGATCCACAAACCTCACTCTTTGGAGGCAAAACCCTGACAAAGCCACAGGCACAGCCAGAAACCTCCAGCTCCTAAACACACTGCCTGGCACCTTGGGATTGGGCTGCCTGGGAGAGGCACCTGGGCAGAACATAGATCTGACTTTCCCATGTTACAGGGAACTCAACAGTGTGTCAGGATATCCAGGGTCAAATTCCAGCTTTCTGCCTTTGTTTCTGACTGCATCTGCACCTACAGACCATGGGAAACCACCTCCTTGATTGTCTTCACGTGGGACTCCAACTAGCAACAACAGCTCCCTGGGGCACCTCTGGGAACCACAGAATCCCACAATGGTTTGGGTTGGAAGGGACCTGAAAGCTCACCCATTCCCACCCCCTGCCATGGGCAGGGACACCTCCCACCAACCCAGGTTGCTCCAAGCCCCGTCCAACCTGGCCTTGGACACTTCCAGGGATCCAGGGGCAGCCACAGCTTCTCTGGGCAACCTGTGCCAGGGCCTCCCCACCCTCACAGGGGAGAATCGCTTCCCAATATCCCCTCTAACCCTGCCCTCTGGCAGTGGGAAGTCATTCTCACTCCAGGCCCCTGGAAATAGTCTCTCTCCATCTTTCCTGTCACCTCCCTTCAGGTCCTGGAAGGGCACGATTAACTCACCACAATCAGGTCACCCCAGAGCCTTCCCTTCTCCGGGCTGAGCAATCCAAATTCTCCCAGTCTTCGTGGAGCACTGGTTCTTGCTGGGCACTGGGAAAAACTTGCAGTGCCCAAAAGTGGGATTTATCCCTGGAGGCAGCTGCAGTTCTTCACAGTTTACTTTTAAAACGTGGCACAAACACAGCTAAACTCCTCAGTCACATCTTTTCCTCTCTTCTCCTCTCCCTCTGCAACTTGCTGATTTGGTTTGGTCACAGTCCTCTGGCTGCAAGAGGTGGAAAGCAAAACCCGTGGGAAGGTTTGAACAGCAAGAGACTTGTCTTCCCCCAGAATTACATTAATTGATAGCAGCTCATTCCTACAGCCTTATTTTGAAGCTGCTCGGTGCCATTCCTTAACTTCCCGGGTTTAATGGTGACAAAGCACTCGCCAGCCCCGAGCATTTGCAATTCCGGGTGCTCCCTCTCATCACCCTTTCGGACCCTGCAGTGTTTCTTATCTCTCCTTGCCAGTAATGCACCACTCACCTCCCGTAATTGCCTTGGTCTGTTGGGTTGATTTATCCGGCCTTCAAAACAATTCATTTATATTTGCAATTGAATTAGAAATAAACACGTATTCCGCTGGCCCTGATATGAAAATAACCAGCGTGTTACCATTATTTCAGGACAGATGCATTGAGAGCACGTGCCCCGTCTCTTTATGTAATCAGATTAATTCCCCTTGCTTATTAAAAATTATTATTTGGCTGTTTCAGGTATTTGTAATAATAAACGTAGATGTTAAATCTGTGGTTTACACGCCTGGGCAACGGGCTGGTGTTTCTTTAAGTTGCACTGAGAGTCGCCTTCGTTGTGAAAAACAGATTTGTGCTGGAATTTACTCTGAGGTCTTTGACGTCCCGAGCTCCTGCACGTATTTCACTGAAGCACCAGACTTGCATTTAGGTTTCTAGAAGTGTTTATGGCCACAGTTCCAGCAACGCTAAACCTTTCCTCGCAGAAAACATTTCCAAAAAAGCCTTTGCCCTCCACAGTCGAGCCCGGTGATCATTTAAAGGCTTAGAATCGATGGCTGCCCCCCACAGCGGCCCCGGCTCGTCAGGGTACCGGGGAAACATCCGTGAATCATCCAGGCACAATCTGCAAACAGGAGCTCACCTCGGCTCGCACAAAGGTTTTACAGCGCTCCACTGACTTCTACAGCTATTTCTTATTTATGCTTGGGGAAACTTCATCAAGTCGGGCTCTCAGAGTGCGTGAAGTGTTTATGCTCTCCGTTTTCTCTTTGTCAGTGTTCGCTGGCACTGATTGCTCTACTCAGCGGAGCATTAGGGGCCGTTGTTTGCCTGATTTCCTCGGCGCTGCCAACATCTTCCCCCTGACTGCCCTGCTGCGCCGGGTGAGTCAGGGCACGGAAAGCACTTTCATTCTCACCTTGCCACAATTTCTGCTTCAAATCAGCGGCTGAACCCCCGGCTGAGACGGGGGTTCGCTGTTGCTGCACCGCCACTGCTCTATCTCCTCACCTGGGAACCTGGGGCTGTGGTGCCTTTCCTGCCCCCAGCTCCATCTCCAGCTGGTTTTGCTCTCACCTCGACTCCTCTCCCTTGCACAGTATGAAAACGTGCATGGAATCGTGCTGGGAAGGTTCTCCTGTGCAGCCCTTCCCCACCACAAAACGTGCCAGGAAGGTTTGCTCCTGCACATTCTCCCCACCACCTCCTGACCTTGGATTTGGGAGGACAGCAGCACAATTTTCACTGCTGGGGAATTATGATAGCGACTCGTGGGAGCTTCCTCAAACCTAGAGGGAAAAAGCCTTTGGAAGTGATGATCCTGCAAAGGCAACGTGCACTTTGGGGCTGCTTTGCTGTGCTCTAGAAAGATTTCTAGGTTGGTGATGTCCTTTCAGAGAATCCCAGAATGGCTTGGAAGGGGTTTAAAGCTCATCTCATTCCACCCCCTACCATGGGCAGGGACACCTCCCACTAGCCCAGGTTGCTCCAAGCCCCGTCCAACCTGCCCTTGGACACTTCCAGGGATCCAGGGGCAGTCACAGCTGCTCTGGGCAACCTGGGCCAGGGCCTCACCATTCTCACAGGGGAGAATGTTTTCCCAGTATCCCATCTATCCCTGCCCTCTTGGGAGTGGAAAGCCAGTCCCCCTTGTCCTGGCACTCCAGGCCCTTGGAAATAGTCTCTCTCCATCTTTCCTGCTGGCCCCTTCAGGCCCTGGAAGGCCACAATTTGGTCACCCCAAAGCTTCTCCTCTCCAGGCTGAACAATCCCAGCTCTCCCAGCCTTTCATCTCAGCAGAGCTGCTCCAGCCCTCTGATCCTCTCGGTGCCTCCTCTGGACTGGCTCCAACATCTCCCCATCCTTCCTGCGCTGGGACTTCTCCGCAGGAACTATTCCTGTGGAAGCTTTCCCGTCTCTGGCCCAAACAACAAGGCAATTTTTTTTTAATTCCCCGTGTTCCTGCAATCCGAATACACAAAGCTCAGCGTGCAAACCCATCTCCAAAGCGCCCGACACGCCGTGAAAGTGCCCCGTGTCAGAATCGGGGGGATGGATATCGGTGGCACCGCGCTTTGTGTCCGTGCTCCCTGGAACAAGAGTGCAAATTCACAGCCCGCTTCAAAACCCACCCCTGCTCCTTTCCAGACGCGCAGAACTCAATTTATTTGTGCCTTTACACGCTCTTTTTTTTTTTTTTTTCCCTCCTCGTTGCTCAGAAGCCACGACCGGCAGCAAAACGAGTGTTTTTTCAGCGCCCGGTGCCACCTCCCCTCGCAGCGGGTGCTTGGCCCCGCTCTGTTCCCTTACATGGCCCTGCAGCTCTGGCTGCATTCTCCGCATTCTTTCCCTTTTTCCCCCTGCTTTTGAATTTTCCTTCGCTTTGAGGAGCGGAGAAAACACCAACACGAGGAGTAATGCCGCCCTCTGCTGCCCTGCGCCTTCGCAGCAAATCCCCATCGCGACAAAAAAAAACCCCATACCCCCCGACCCAAAACACTCAGAAAAAAAAGGCAATATAAAATCAAAAATGCATAAAAAAAAATAAAAATAGTATCGATGAACCCCAGCGTTAAGTTCCCTCTGCTATATCGATATATTCTATTTCTCAGCAAGAGGGCAGGATGAATATTAGAAAGTTTTCTCAAGTTAGACACTGCAGTGATGAAGAGGTGAACACGTGGCATATTAAAGGGGTTATTCATACAAAAATGGGCATTTATAAAACCACAGTGCTGTCTACATGTCCCTTATGGTAATCAACCCCACAGCCACCTTCTTAATATTCGGTTTACTTAATAAGCAAATTATTTCAGAGCTGTAACAACTCTAACCTGATGTCCCAGCAGAACAGACAGCACATTTTAGGTGGGGTTTTTGCACCACACCACATTTTAGGTGGGTTTTCTCTGCCACACCTCTGTGTGCTCCCCATAAAGAGAGGCAAGAGACTGATTTGCTGCGAGTGGGAATCGATGATTTGATCCAATAATAGGCATAAAATCATTGATTTGCAGCAGTTCCTGGCTCAGCACCCAGTACATGCACATAAAAATCAGGACAGGCAAACCTAAACATCTCTACTTTTTAGCATCAGTGACCAACTGAATGACCAGTGTGAAAAAGGAAGGCATTTTGGTTTTGTTATATACCACAATTATGTATTTAGTCTCATTTTTTTAGGTTCTCAGTTGTTTTCAGGGGTCTGGCTCTTTTTACTTATCATTTATATTCCCTTGTAAACCCTCATAAAAGCCAATTAAACTTAAGCAGCTCCTGCTAACACCACAAATATGTCACAGCAATTGCGATTAATCCAAAAAACGAACAGCCCCAACTTCCCAAACTCCTCAGATCTACAGGTAAAGTTAAACTTTGCAAGCAAACTCTTATTTAAAAAAGAAAAAAATAATGTAATTTTCAGGCAGAAGTGGTATTGATTGGGCAGCAGAACAGCAAATGCTGAGCATGGAGGTCTAAATTATGGGGGAAGAATGGATACAGGAGCTCCACTAGGACACAGGATTTAAATAGATGGGTTTTTTCCCCTCAGGCTTTGTAGGGGATGCTCAGGACAGGGGGTAAATAATGGTTTTGGAAGGCAGATCAGACCCAGGCAGATGGGGAGATTCAGGGGAATAAATCTCTCCTCAGGCTGAAACTGTGCAGTGCCCAGTTCTTTGGGGGTACAAAGCACCTGCCAGGAGGTGGAACTGGAGATGTGAACCCTGTGTCTCATATCCAGCCTATGGACAAGCCAAATTCTCCCATCTGTGCTCTTCCAAAGGGACAAACAACCACCCCAGTGCCACCATGGTTTCTCCTGTTAAAAGGTTTCACCAAAAGCAGCAGAGCTGAATCAGCTTTGAAGGTTTTCAGTGGCAAATTCACTTCCCCGGGTGATTCCTCGGTGAGAGGGGAAGGCTCAGGGCAGAGCCTTTCCATTCCATCCTGGGAAATCACGAGCATTCCTTAAATTCCTCCCTCACTAACCCATTTCCACAGGGTTCTCCCAGTTCTGTAACAAACTGCACCCCTTTGGAATCACCTTCACAAAACAAGAGCAGGGGGAAAATGGGATTCCTTGAGGAGATTTTCCTTTAGGAAGGGGTTAAAAAAAAAGACTTACTAAAGGAATCAGGATGGCAGATGCCTCCTCATGTAAATAAGGAGTTGTACACTCCAGGTTTTCAGCTTGTTGCCTGTAGGGCAAATAAAAAGAACTAAATCCAAATATATCCACAGGCATCGATAAGTACAGAATCCCAGAGTCACTTAGGTTGGAAAAGACCTCCTAGACCATCGAGTCCAACCTGTGACTGATCCCCAAATCAGTTATCTGTCTACAGTGCAACCACTTCCAACTTCTGGGGGGAAAAGACCTGTTTTCCTGAGGCTTGGTGTTATTCATCCACCCAAAAGAGCAATGCAGACAGAGCTTTAGGCCAGTGACTGTTCCCAGTCCTAAAATCTCATTTAAAGCCAATCAGTTAACTCAAAACTTCCATTTAATGCAATATTTTTTCCTTTTTAACTACCAAATGCTTTCTATTTTTTACCAGAAAAGCCTTTTGACGTGAATTCAGGTTTTACTGGCCACTGAATGGCAAGTTTTGTGCTTGCAAAACTAGGCTTTCCATTGGTAGGGCATTGTTAGGGCCCATTCCATGATTCCAATGGGTTTCAAATATTTATGTTTTAGTTGATATTTAGTTGCTATTTATCCTCTTCAGCAACACAGAGGAAACAGAGACTGGAGCATCACACAGCTTTCAGAACCATCTTCAAGTTCTTGCAGAGAGCAGTGATTAAAGCTTTAACAAATGTACCTGTTCCTGCCCTGAAGGAAAGAAGGGCTGTTTGAACATAAATCCAGTTGAGTTTGAACACAGCTGGTCTGTTGATCATCCAAACCACATGGTTTAACCCATCTCTTTTCAACTGCAGGTTTAGCTTGTTCCATTTTATCTCTTTTCTGCTCCTAAAAGACACAGCAGCCTAAAACGTGAGCTAATTGCACCTCCTGCCAACTGCTCGGGTTAATTAACGTAATTACTCATTCCTATCCTGGTCAGCTCGCTGAATTCATCTGCTGTATTTCCAGCCTGAATAATTTAACAGGTATTAATTATTTATGCCTCGTAGCTCTTTCAGAGGAGCTGTTCAGAGTCAATGCCAGTTATTAGACTTGGCAGACAGGGCCGAGCTGTGCCCCGGGAGGGCCGGCCCCTCCCCTCCTCGTGCCTGCTTTATCCCGGGATTACAGGGGGAAATGGGAAGGGTTGCACCGAGCCACCAGAAAGCATCGTGCATTAAACCCCCCCTGCATCCAGCACTTGATTTATGGGTGATGCCAGCGAGTTCAAAGGAATGTGAAAATAAAAGCATCTCCCTGCCAAAGCACCTCTTCCTTTTGCCTCAGTCGGCAGAAGATGTTGTAAAGGACGAGACTGCGAGTCAGCAAACATCCCTCCCCCGGAAGCTTTGCGGGGATTTTCTCTTCTGGCAATCAAAGTTGCTGGGTTGCAGCGAGGGAAAGACCCTGCGGCCACAGAGTGGTCATCAGAACCCCCAAAAAGGGGGAGGGGGTTGTTGAATATCACACACACACACGGCTTTACCTGTGCCCAGCCCACCTGCGAGCTGCCAGAAAAGCCAGGCTGGTGATCTCCTCCTCCCCACCCTCATCCCTCAATTCAGGGGGGCCTCGGGGAGGAAACGGCTCCACAGAAACCCAGAGGGGGAAGTTCTGACCAGTGTGTGAGTAGGAAGTAATTAATTAAGAGACTAAGCGACGACTAGAGACCAATAATGACCTGGAGCTGCTGGTGGCTGAGGCTGAACTGCTTTTTCAGAGTGCTAAAACCCCCACTGTGTGGGAAAGGATGCTGAGCAGCTGGAGGTGGTGTTGAAGAAGGCAAGCAAATACCAGGGAGCCAACAGAAAATCTTTATCAGGGGCTTGAATTGTTTAGCTTATGGAAAAAAAAAAATTGACAAACCCCTCCTATATTACATTCTATTGACAGTATAATGCAGATGAAGTGTTAAGTATTAAGTGGCATTTTTGGAGCAGCAGGGAAAGGCCTTCTGAGAACTGTAAGATGGGTGAATTCAGCTGAAAGGTGAGGCACCTGTTTTGAACCCGAGGGGCAGAAATCCAGGAGAACCAACTGCCCAGATGTGGTGGGTCACACACATCTCCACCTGCAGCTCGGGGTCAGCAGGGCCCCCTCAGCCACCTCCTCCACCGGGGAGCTCCGAGGTGCCCATCACTACCCCAGCTGAGCAGATTTATGCCCTGGAACCCCCAAACCACCCAGCTTTTCCCTGCCCAAATGCATTTACTCCCAAATCTTGCCTCTGGCTCTCCACCCCGGGGTCTCTGGGTGCCAAGGACGTCGCAGCCACCCCACGTCCCCTCCGTTTACAAAGAGCTGAGCCAGAGGGGAAATATTTTGCAGGGCCAAGGCTTGTTTGCCAGCACACAGGAGATGCTTCTCCCCACCTAACAGCTGGGTTTGGGGGTTTGGCAGCTTTCACCCAGCAATTCTTTCCCAGGGTTTGACGGATAAAAATACCAGCAGTATTTTAACTGCACTCCACAGTGCAGCCTTTCAACCTCTCCTGGTCCCCCTGGGCCAGGGCAACTTCTGGTTGCATCTGTGGAGCTCCTGGGAGGGTGCTGTGGTTACCCAGAGCACCAGAGGCACCGCTGGGTATGTACTTTACCTTATTCAAACCATCTGTTTAAAGACTTCTGGTCTATGAGCCCTTTTACGAGCGCGGAGGGTGGGGACGCAGACCTGAAAGCGTTTTTTCATTCCCGGGAAAGCTTGGGGTCTGTGCAGCCCTCCAGCTTTTCCCTCGGCAACGACCTCCCTCCATTCCCCAGCAGCTGGAGCATCAGATTTTTAGGTCATTTTTAACCATTCCCAGCTTTAAGTTAAGGGTTGGCCTCTGCATTTCGCCTCCTTCGCCGGGGTCTCGAGCGAGGCATAACCCGAAGTCAAAGCTGCAAGACGTGGGTCTGTTGTTGCCCTGATCATCACACATTTCTTGTCACATGGAAGATAACACTGAAAGAATCCACGTGTTTAATCTCCAGCAATAGAGAACTGCCTGGGAACCTCAGCTGGTGCTTCAAAACTCTCCTGTCCTCCAGCACCGCGTGGTGGGAGAGCCTTGTGAGCATCTCCCCGTGGGTCATCCCTCCTGCACAGGCAGGGAGAGAGGGGTCAGGCACAGCACCCACATCACCCAGCCCCTCTCCTCCACTGAATTAAACCCCCACTGGGTTAAATAACCACAGGTAGCAGGGGATGTGCTGGAACACCAGACATTTGAGGACCTTCAGCCACCTTGGGATGTGATTTGAGGCTAAAGGGAGGTAACAGCTTATGGTTTCTCCACTCCTGGTGCTTATGAGAGTTGCTGCCTGGCACATGCTTAAACCTGCACCTTTCTGCCATGTCTCCTTTCCCTCCCAGGAGACATCATGGCCAGGAAGGGGGTGGCATAGCACCCACCTGCCCAACCCCAGCCTCACACTGGATTTACACTGATGCCCTGTCCAGACCCTCTCTGGCCCTGGTTCTCCTACATGGTACCAAACCCTCTTTGTCCTGCACTACCAACTGCTTTGCCAACCCCTTTTGAACTAAAAGCCAATACAAAATTAGGGAGAGATTGGCTTTGCAAAAAAACCAACCAAACAAACAAACAAAAACCAACAAAAAACCCAAACAAAAAAAAACAAAGCAAAAAAAAAAAAATCACCAAAAAAAAAAAAAAACAAAAAAAAAAACAAAACAAAACAAAACAAAAAAAAACCCCACAAACAAACCAACCAAAACAAAACACTAAAAAAAACCCAGGAGAAATAGCCCATTTTTAACAGTTCTTTTACTCTGGCCAGGGGTTTCAGAGCTCGCTGGAACATCCTCCAGAGAGAATCACAAAGGTTGGGAAAGCCCCCCAAGATCACCCAGTCCAGCCACTAACCCAGCACTGCCATACCCACCACTAACCCACGTCCCAGGTGCCACATCCACCTGCCTTTTGAACACTTCCAGGGGTGGTGACTCCACCACTTCCATGGGCAGCCTGTTCCAATGCCTGACCACCCTTTTGGCGAAGATATTTTCCTTAATATCCGATCTAAACCTCCCCTGATGCCACTTGGGGCTGTTTCCTCTTGTCCTGTCAGTTGTTACCTGGGAGCAGAGCCCGGCCCCCACCTGTCAGGGAGCTGTAAGGAGTGAGAATGTTCCACACAGCATTTTTGGGAGATGCCAAGGCTGCGAGTCCCACACAAACCTGCACCATTCCTCATTTTGAGCCTGATTTTCCCCTCAGCGCTCCCGAATGAGAAGCCCACTTAAAATGAAAAATCTGTGCTTAACCTCCTGGCTGCTTTCACTGGTTGAAGATCAGTAAATTCTCATTTATTTCAGCGTGCCAGGCCTGCTTCATCACCCTGATAAACACAGTCACTCCACCGAACACGGCTCTGAGTGGAAACTGCGTTTGTAAAGGCAGCAGAGTGAGAGACCACCTAAAGGTTTTAAAGATCAGCCAGTAATAGGATGACATTTCACTTCTTCAGGAACATTTGTCTGTAATGAAAGCAATGCCTGAGCTCATAAAGTCGGGTCGTAATTATCCCATTATCGTTGCGTCGGGTCTGAAGGCTAAACCAGGATAATGCCGGTGGAAAATGCTCCCTCCACGCTGGGAAATCATTCCCTCAGCAGTTTCATTAGGGGAGTGTTAGGCTCGAGCAGCTTTTGCTGTGAGCAGACACTCAGACAACAGGCCTGAAACGCCACCTTGGCTTTTCCCTTTATCCTGTTCCTTAAAGCTGCACCTTAAGATACGGGATGGGGAGAGAGGCAAGGCAGAAGAAACCACACGAGCTCGACACCATCCTCATGTTCTCAGCATGGCAGCTGCAAATAACCCACCCAAACACCTCTGTAGCATGTGGTGAGTGTGTGTGGGAGCTGTACAGGATGTGCCAGCAGCAGCCCCGTCCCCAGAGCAATGAAAACACCTTCAGCCACCCCGAGCCCACCCGCTGCGAGAGACTCGTGGCAAACCTGATGTTCTCCAGGTGAAAGACCACCTGTGCTCATGGGACCAGGCACCTCAGAGTAAGGGGAGAGAGGTTAAAATGAAGGGAGGAGGAGAGGAGGGCTTTTGTGTTATGAAATGGAAGTGTTAGCACAGAAAAGCCTCCTGCCCATCAACAGCACAGCCCGGCCACAGTCACTGGAACTGCCCAAATTCCACTTGATCCACAGTAACTGAAGAGGGCAGAAGAATTGCATGGCTGGGGGGATAAACTCATGGTCATACCTTCCTTAAGAATGGGTAAAAAATGATTTTATGGGTCAGCATCTCAACAGGTAAAACACAGAGCGGGACATGTTATGGACAGCCAAAATATCGGACACCAGAGCGGGTCAGGTCTTTATACATTGGCTTTTTAAATTTTCAATAAAAGGTGGGCCAAAGGGTCGCTAAGTTTTCCCTGCCCTTGATTTTCAGCAAGTTCTGAGATACCAAGAAAACCATTTTGGAGGGCCAGAGGAAACAGAGAACAGGTAAATGAAATTACACAGACAATTGTGTCAGCTCGACATCGATCCTGGACGTCCTCTGGGACGTGTGATCATCAACTTAATTGATGGAGAAATTAAGGCAATATAACAAATGCCAGTCTATGGGGCTCTGTGGAAAATAGATCTTGTGAAATAAACTCAGCAAGTTTTATTAAGCCACCTGCAAATTGGGTTGGGAAAGCATTCTCAGTGGTGTAACGTAATTAGGCTGCTGTAAAGTGGATGAGTTACAAACTGGAGCCATTCAGTGTCTCTCCAGCTCCAGGGGGTTTTATTTGGTGGAGGGGAGGTCAAAAGGGATGAGCTGCTGCAGGAAAAGCGCTTGGGAGAAGCGTGAGAAGCTCACCCAGCGAACAGCGAGGGCAGGACTGAACAGCAGGACCGTGAAGTTGTGCAAATTCGGGCTTGAAATGTGCGGCAAACATTTAAGGCAGAGCCATCAGGACAATTCGTCTTTCCAACAGAAAGTGACCTCATGAGATTCCCACTCACAAAACTAAAGCAGTTTTCATTCATTGCTCTGCCATCCGACATCTCCCGGGCGCGCTAAAAGGCCTCAGAAGTGGGTGGAAATGTGAGTGTAAATCTCTGCCCCCGAATCCAGGCTCCTGCTGGATTTACAGCCGCTGTCAGCCCAGCAGCCTGCACGCTTCCGAGCCCGGAAGCACGTGCCCAGCCCAGATGTACCGACTTTATCAGCCCCACAGTGCCAGAATGACTGAGGGATGAGCAAACCCAACGCCCACACAAAGAGCTGCTGCTGCCAGTTCCCAGTGAATCACAGAGCCAGAACGGGGTCAGGAGAACAGTCATTGTGAGGGGGGAAAAAAAAACCAAACAGCTCAAATGGGCTTTTTCACATGCTGCCTGGGCAAGAGCCATCACAGAAACGCCGGTTGGGGAGATTAATGACATCATTTCACTGGCCAACAAACCAATACATTCATGGGAATTTTTTCCCCCCCGTGTTTTCCATTTGATTTAAAGCCTTTTGAAGGGAGTTGATTTTTAGCTGCTTAGTATTTAGCAACAGAACGAAGGAGAAAAAGGAGGAGGAGAAGGAGAAGGAGGAAAAAAGAAGGAGGAGGAGAAGGAGGAAAAAAGAAGGAGAAGGAGGAAGAGGAAGAGGAGGAGAAGGAGGGGAAGAAAGATGAGAAAAAGGAAGAGAATGAGGAGGAGGAAGAGAAGAAGGAGAAGGGAAAGGGGAAGGAGAAAGGGGAGGGGAAGGGGAAGGGGAAGGGGAAGGGGAAGGAGAAGGAGAAGGAGAAGGAGAAGGAGAAGGAGAAGGAGAAGGAGAAGGAGAAGGAGAAGGAGAAGGAGAAGGAGAAGGAGAAGGAGAAGGAGAAGGAGAAGGAGAAGGAGAAAGAGGGGAAGAAGGGGAAGGAAGGGAAGGAGGAGGAGAAGGAGGATAATGAGGAGAAGAAGGAGAAAAAGAAGGAGGAGGAGAGGAAGAGGGAGGAGAGGGAAGGAGAGGAGAAGCCCCTCTGTACAGAAGTCAACCAACCCACCATGAAAGATGGAAATCAGCTGAAGCTGCTTTCTGGTGTTGGAGTAGCAACTACAATTTACGGGTCAACCTGGTGAAAAAGGTGCAAGGACTGACAAGAAGCTGCAGCAGAAGGAGCTGGGTGGGCGAGACACAAGTGTTTCAACATCAAATAGTCCCTGCAATGAGCTGATCAGCATCACTGATGCTTCGGGATGATTTAGCTGCACAGACCCAGAAGAGATTAACGAGACACCGAAATTCCCACCAAACTGGCCTTCAGCTGACCCGTGACACCATTCCCACTTCCCTTTCCCACGCACTTTTGCTTTTCTGCCTCCAAACATATGGTTTTGTGGAGTAAGAAATTTCAGATTCCCAATACCCACACCGGCTCAACCCGTAGCTTTCCAGCCTCTTTCCCCAGAGGAACGAGCTGCTGGTTGAAGTTGCCACGAGCGATTTCCCATCAAAAGATAAAACGTTCGCTTTGAAATTATTATTTTTCGGGTGATTATTTTAATGCCACGGAGGGGAGGGGCGTATTTTAATTTTGCTTCAGCTCTCTCTGCTCCGACAGTGCTGAGTTTTGCTGGGAAGAAGCTGCAAGACATCAGGGTTGCTGCAAGGGAGACCAATTGCCCTGGTCTGTGTTTCCCAAAAGGCAATGGAGCCCCTTTCCCTGAATGGGGCATCTGATAATGAAACTGCAGATCAAAGTGAGCAATGTGCTCCTGGCAGGGAGGGCCTGACAGCCAAAACACCTCGGGAGAGCCCCAGCCTTGTACTGTGTGATGAAAGGGAACACAGAGATTTCACCCTTTGCCTTGGCACAGATTTCATGAAATAGGCTTGAAAAATCAATGGGAAAAAACCCCACCTTTTGTGCTGCTTTCATTTTACTATTTTACTTTTTTCAATATTGAACAGTCCTTTTCTGAGCTACAGAGGCAGCCTAGGACAGAAATAAAGTAGCCAGGAAGGTGGGTTGATAAAATACACTCTGACACCTACAGTGTCATTCTCTGAAAATTTTTCCCTATGAGAGCTGATTTGGGGTTTCTTTTTCCCCCCTCCATTCAGGCTGAAAGGGCATCAGAAACACCCACAAAACTTAGTGAAAAGGGGAAACCTAAACCTCACTGTGCCCCCAGCCAAACTCCACCCTCCAGCCAGGTGCCACATCCTTGTCCATCTGTCATCACACTGCCAAGGAAAAAGGAAGTTTCCATGTGAAATGGAGGTGGTGTCTTGCTGTGCTGCATCAAGAGGTCTTTATTTGGCCTGATGCAGACTCTGAGCCTCGTCCTGGTTTCAGTTCCTTCACTGACACTAATACATTATATTTTTATAAGGTGACACTTTCCCACTTGCTGAAGGAAACAAGTCACTGCCCATTTACTGCCATTGAGCCCCTGCCCGTGTACATCCCATTATTGATTCTCAACATGATGAATCCAATCATTATATGTGGGTTTTTTATAAAGTCTCAGAAAGGTTTGAGTTGGAAGGGAACTTAAAGCTCATCCAGTGCCACCCCCTGCCATGGGCAGGGACACCTTCCACTAGCCCAGGTTGCTCCAAGCCCCGTCCAACCTGGCCTTGGACACTTCCAGGGATCCAGGGGCAGCCACAGCTTCTCTGGGCAACCTGTGCCAGGGCCTCCCCACCCTCCCAGGGAACAATTTCTTCATAATATCTATTCCAAACCCCCTTGTCCTGGCCCTCCATCCCTTGTCCCAAAGTCCCTCTCCAGCTCTCCAGGCACTGGAAGGGGCTCTAAGGTCTGAGCCATCTTCCCAGACACCACTGCCCTCCAGTGATCAGTGCTGGGAGATGGAAAGCAAAACCACCTTGTCACTGCCCTGTTTCCCCCTGTATCTGCCAGACTAAAGCAGCTGTCCAGTTGTTTTCCCAAGAACACTCTCCCTGCCGTGCTGTAGCCAGAATTTCCTCCCACTCGTGGCTGCAGCAGCGACCCCAACCCAGCCGGGTCCATCCCAGCCCCAGAGCTGGGCACGTTCCTACAGAGAGGGCACAAAACTGCCCTCTGAGAATTGCAGAGTGATTTTATGAAGCAGAGCTCCCCATCTTCCCAGAAAGCTCCTGCCCAGCTTTCCTCCCCCTTTCCAAACTCCTTCAAACCGTCCGATCTTTTCCGTATTTCCACGAGCACAGATTTATTTTCTTTTGACTTTCAAGAAAACCATGGGCTTGAGCGAGAGGGGACATTCGATGTATTTATTCCTTCTGGGTTTCCTTTTTGCTGTTAAGATAAATTATCTAGTAAGTGTAGCAACTCCCTGACAGCGTGTCCTCTCTCCTTGCATCTTTCCCTGCTCCATGGTCACTTCCAAGATGCTTTCAAGCCTTAAAAACAGCCCAGCTGGAAGCCACCCTTCAGGATGCGCTTTTAAGGGACCCCTTCCTGCTCCTCCCACTGATTTGCAGCTCTTAAAGTTGAATTTTGGCTTAATAATTACACCAGGAACATCTACCATGCCCTGGAATTTTGGCATGTGTGTTAAGCCACTCGGGATTTGGGTGTGTTTCTTTGGGATCTCAGCTGCTCTGGATATCCCCAGTTATCCATCCCACTTTCATACACCACATGGAAAATAATACAGAGCTCTTGGGCCAATCCTCAGCATCTGAAACATTAAAGAGTTTAAAGAAATTAAATATTGGCAATACCATGTGCAGATACAGAAACAGAATGTGGAATTAGGAGATTCAGCATCTGATCCCTTATTACAAACAACTCAATGGAGTTATAATTTTATGTCTTTTAAAACAATTTATACACTTAATTGGTCATTGAAAAATCCTGGTGGTGATTTTCATCTGGGAGGATTTTACAAAGACTCCCAACAAAGGGCAAAATGCAAATGGAAAACAACTCAAAATTTCCACCCTGTCGCACTTGCTGGGATCAGTCACAGCCCCCATTACCACAAACCATGTGACAGAACCCCCAAATATTAAGATATTCGTGCTGAACCTGTTTCCGACCTGCACAGCTTCCTTCTGGGCCTTTTATGTTCATTTCTACTTTGTTCTCTGCCACGGGGCTGCTGTTTGAATCTCACACTGCACCACCAGCCTGTTGTTAATTTACTGCCACAGGGACACTTCAGGAGGGTGGTTTTACCCCATTCTACACAGCAACACCTCTGAAAACCACAAATGCACCGAGAAAGTCACACCAAATAAGTTTTTCTTCTACATTCCTTTAAGTCAAACAGGAGGCAAAGCTTTCTTCGTGCTTAGTTACCTCTCCAGCTTTTATTTTTCCCATCTCTAACCCAAATCGTGCATCACCGCAGGGCAGGGGGGTTTGAATATCAAATCACTGCCTTCGTTCTACAGTGAAACATTTCCCCCTGACACAAGTTTTCAGGTGTTTATTCAAACTCCTACCTGAGAAGAACTGAAGCCACTTGACAACAAAGCAGATCTCATCATCATTATTCTCATCATCCAGCAGTGGGCAAAGATGAAGCTGGTGGAGGCAGCAGAGTAGGGGGGTACTGGGGACAGCAGACTGAGTCATGGAATGGTTTGGGTGGGAAGGGACATCCAAGATCCAGTTCCACCCCCTGCCATGGGCAGGGACACCTTCCACTAGCCCAGGTTGCTCCAAGCCCCATCCAAACTGGCCTTGGACTCTTCCAGCAATGAGACATCCACAATTTCCCTGGGAAAACAGTTTCAGTGCCTCACCATCCTCACAGGGAAGGATTTCTTCCCAAATCTATGTAAAGTCCTGGTCACAGGCTCCCCAAGATGTCACTGCAGCCTGTGCTGAACCCTGGATTGTCCCTCCCTGGCTGCACTGCATCTCTGCTCTCCCAACCCCCCAGAGCTTTAGTTGACCCTCCTGCCATGAGGTCTGGGCACAGCCAAACCCACCTTGCTGGCAGGTTCAGCTCCAGAGAGCTCACCCCTCATCCCATTAAGCCATTGGTATCCTGGAACCCACGGAAAGATTTCCCTTAGGGGGTCTCTGGTCCCCTCCCAGCACAGCCAAGGCTGCAGCTCCACCTGGTTGCTCAGGGCTGGCTCAGGGCAGGCCCCGAGGCCACAGGTCACAGCACCAGCAGGACAGAGTTGGGTGCCAACTCAGGAAGCCCTTTTCTCACTCCAGGGCTTGGCCACCACCTGATCTTTCCCTCTCTCAAGACCCTCTCTCGCTGCTGCAGAGCTGCTCCCCCTCTCTCGCAGGAATTTGCACAAAGCTCGGGCTTGGCCCCGAAGGTCAATTTAACCCAAAAATTAAAATTTAAACTCCAAATTCCATTAACCACCTTGTGGATCCCCGTGGTTCACCCCAGCTCCTGCCACCACACGTGGTCCTGAGCTCGGCCTCCCTCCCTCCTTCCCTCTGGCTTTTCCAGCATCTCCTCCGCGCGCACGCGCTTCGTTTGTGCCCACGGGGTTTTATTACTAACAGAACAAACGTGCTCCAAGAGCATCCACGGGCAAAACATAGGAAAAAAGCCTATTAAAAAAAAAAAAGGCAAACCCTCATCTTTTCCAGTCAGGAGGTCACTGCAGAGGGTAAAAAGCTCTTTGAGAAGCCCCTTGCCAAGCTCTGTCAGATATTTTCCAGGACCTGCATCAGCTCCACAGGAGACCAAGTGGATATCCTGGGAAGGCTTTTTCCTGAGGTTTCTCGTTGGTAAAGCTGCAAAGAGGGACTCGCAGTCTTATTCCAGTCCTGTCTGTCTCATTTTCCTTTGATCCACTTCACCGCCTGGGGTGGTGGAATCACCTTTTCCGTGCTCTAATTCTGGCGAAAATGACACTTGCTGGGACTAAAAGGGGGCCAAATAAAGAGTGAGTGTGGCCAAGCCATTGAAACCACCACATCAGTGTGCTGCTATTAAAAATGCAGCAGCGAGCAGGACACAGGACCCTTTTTCTCCTCCAAACCAAGTGACGTCCATGAGCTGCCACGGAAAAACAACACGAGATCCCGTCTCCTTTTCGTATCTTTTGAAAGGAATAATCACTTCAAAATAATAAATCACAACCAAAGATCCAAGAGAGAGAAGCAGTTTATCACGACCTTGCCAGGCAGCGCAGCCTCAGGTCTAAAGCTTGTGTGTCACCAGATTTTCAGGGACTGGGAAGAAGCTCTGAGCAGGCAGAAGGTGGGTTACACGGTGATCTGGCAGCTGCCTGGAGATCTGCCTGCCCATGGTTGAGTCCCCCAAGGGAGGCACCGAAAGCCTCATGACTTGGGGCATTTAAAAATAGGCCCGAGGAAGAATTTGCGATGACGCCGCCGGGAGCGAGGCTGCGTCAGCCAGGGATGGGCCGCTCGTCCCTGGGCCTGGCCCTGGTCCCAGGGATACACAGCCACCCCTAGGGATACACAGCCACCCCTAGGGATACACAGCCACCCCATGGCATCAGTCTGAGGGTGCTGCCACCCAGCAGGTGATGCACGAGCTGTTGGCCATGATGGGGATGGTCAGGCTTGGGCTGTTGTGTCAGTGCAAAACCGAAGCCGAATATTTCAAGCTTTCATTAAAAACCACTTAGAGAAACGTCAATTCTGCCATCCTGCCCCTCCTTTCTTTATTTTTCTTCACCTTTCTTCACCTTTCTTCACCTCAAATATATAAATTAATGCATATTTTATACCATTTTTGCAGGCAGTGGAAGGGAAAGCTCAGCTTGGCTGCTTTTGCCACGGTTCTGCCCATGAGGAAGCACCGAATGGATGTGATGGAAGAGGCAGCGTGGGTCACCGGGGCTGCTGGGCACAGACAGACAGACAGACGGACGCCGAGCTGTCCCCGGCACAGAGGTGCCACCCGATGCCCTCTGGGAGCGCGACTTCCCCGCGCCGGGGCTCGATTTTCAGGCCTCAGGAGGGGGGAGCAGCGAAGTTCAGCCCATTAAAAATTAAAAGAAGGGAAATGATTCCAATTGATTAACCATAAACATTTGCTCCTCTCTCTTTCTGAAACCCTCGTGCTTATTTGTCTGACCCCGGGCCTCTCGAGGCACCTGGTGACCTTGGTGTCCCTCTTCCTACGCTGTGCAACAACCCGCTCTGACATCCTCCACTGCTTCATGCCACAGACCAAGTTTTTCCATCCAAAGAAGTAGAGAGGAGACTGACCAAGCAAAGAGTCCGGCTCCCATCTCAGTCTCCCTCTTTGCAGCATTTTCCAGCTCTTCCCAAAGCTAAATAACACCCGGTCCAACTTCCCTCTGGATTTTCCCCTCTCTGAGCCAGCGGCGCGCTCCCGACACAACGAGCAATGAGAGCAGTGTTAATTCTTCCTTTGCCAATAGAATTCAATCCAATAAAATCCTTCTGATCTCCGGTGTCGATCACCCAGGGATGAAGCATCCCAGGAATGTGCTGTCACAGCAGATGGGAGTGGATCAGCGATGGATAAATGAGGGAAGAGAGGAGTTTTTTAAGGGTAGCAATTATTGTCAAAATTACTGCTGTCCTTCCTCTGAGCTTGGGAAAGCCATGCTGATCCTTACAGAGATATTGCTAAGGAGGAACAGCAGACACACAGAAGGCTCAGAGATGGCAAAACCTCCCTGTTTAAATTAATTTAAGGCATAGCTGCTTAGTGGTATCAAATATTACATGAGCTGCATCCCAAAGTGTCCTTTTCTGAGCTTGAAAGCTGTCCCTACCGGAACTGAAATGTTACACACTGGCAGCATGTTACACATTTGTCCCCCAGTAGTAAAAAGGTGAGGCAAATGCTCATTTTCCAGCCTCCCAAGGCCCCAGGGGACGGTGGTTACAGGTACTGGGGAAGCAGTTGGGTTGTTTTTCACAAGGAGGATCGATAGTGCTTTAGTGGCTGGCAGATGATGAGATCATGTCTAAAGTAACGCAGCTCAGGCACCCGGCGGGGAGCTGAGTTCCCAGAAAGAGGGATGAGGGAGGAAGGACACGGCCCTGGCTGCTCCAGGGAGGAAGGAACTTCCTTGCCATGCTCAGCGGGGTTGGGGAGTGAGTGAAGCCCTCAAGAGACCAGCTCCAGGGGTGTGCAGGTGGCAGGTGAGCTGTGAGCCAAAGCTGTTAAAGGGAGGGAGGAGCGATGGAGAATCCCAGGGCTGTGCAGGAGATCCCTTCACTTTAGGCCAGGGCAGCCCAGTCCAGCTTTGAAGATGACCTTGCCTTGAGTTTTGGGCTGGAGACCTCGCAGGTTGCCCAGTTTTTACCCTCAGCATGGTTGGCCCTGGCCTGAGCAGCCCCCAAAGCCCAACATTAGCAGCCAAGAGAGGGGTTTTCCTGCCACAGCCATCACCAAACAGCAGCTTGTTGAGAGTGTTGGAGCCACAAAGTCAAAAGCAGGTGCCCCAATCCTCCATCCACAGCCCCACAGAAACCACCCAAAGCCTCTCATAGCGAGTTTAAACACCATGGGTGGGCACATGCCCTCAGCAAAGCCCCCCCAACACCTCAGAGGAGGTGGAAGAGGGGGAAATGAGAGAGTCACACCAGGATTGTATCTGGAAAACCACCTGCAGGACTGAGCCAGGGCTGGGAGGCTGAAACCACAATCCACCCCGACACCTCACCTTAAATGTGAGACCCCACTGCCATCTTGTGGCAAACGCTTTCTGAAATAAAGTAAAAAAGGGGAAAACCCGTTAAAAGTTGTGGAGAAAGTCAGGGATGTGTAAGTCATGAGGGTGGGGAAACTCCCTCTTGTCTTAAATGATGCTGAGGCTGTAGCACCGTGTCAGATACAAACCGACCTGGGAAAACACGGGGATGGCACAGTCCAAACTAAATTCGCAAAGCTGAGGGTGTAATCACACACGGAAGGTGTAATTGCCTGCACGGCCACGGCTTTGAGTCGCAGCCCTGGCACTTCAGCAAAGATTGAGTCACTGTCACAAAATGTTTAAGAGTTTCCAAAGTGGTTTCACGTCGCCCTGGTTTGAACGAGGCTTGTCGACCCAAATAAGCAGGATGAAGCTGGAATTAGACACTGGGAATTAGACACTGCACCTCTGAACCGAAGAAGGCAGTTGGTGGAATTTACCGGGGGAGGGGGGGGATGATCTAAAGATGGGGATTACGGCTCACGTCGCTCACTCGCGCGGCACAAAGCACCTTTGGGTGCTGGAAACCCGCCCATTAGCTCCGCTCGGGTTCCCACAAAGCGGGAGCGGGGCGGGTCGGAGCATCCTTATCCGGCTGTTAGTCCCGGTAAGTGCTTTGCGTTTACTTTTCGCCTCGTTTATCACCCGCAGCGCTCGCACCGCGGCAGCGCCTTTGCTTAGCAACTGGGGAGCCCTTCCCAGGAACCGCTTCCCGAGGCATTAGCAAAGTGCCTCGGCTGCTGCATCATCCCGCCACGCCGAGGATGGCTCTTACCCTCCCAGAAAACACAGCGACAAATGGGTTTTCCTTCTTTATGCTGCCAGGTGTTGTACTGGTCCGAAACACACCCCGGGTGTGGGTACAAGTGAGTAAAAACTCGCTGACCAAACAGAAATTAATGAATCGTTTAAAATGTGTCTCCTTTCTCAACTCAGATCTCCGCTAGCAGGGTCAAGGAAACAACAGGGAAGAATTATTTTGTAAAACAGGCATGAAAAGTGGCGGGATCCTGACTATTTGGAAAGAAAATTCCGATTTATGGATACATGGATGGCTCTGTACACCTGAGCACCTACACAGCAATGCTTTCAGCCACTAAAATCCATACACCTACGTTATCAGGGATAAAAACACACTTCCAGACAAAAGATAACGTGCTTTTGGACACCTTTCTGTTTTCACATCCCCTTTTCTTTGGATCTTTGCAAGTTTGACCTTGCCACCCGTGACAGGGATGGGCTACAAGAGGCTACAACATATTGCCAGAGACAAACGGCGTTCTCTGCTTTCAGCTGGGATTGGACCCTTCTCGAGTTTCTATCATCCCGTTGTTTGCTAGTCTCAACTTCCTAAAAGCTTTGAATGTCAGTGTATGTTACACACCAGTTTGCCCTAAATAAAGTTAATTACATTGTCAATAACTACGTCTTTATCTTCAGAAGTGAAAAAGTGTCTGAAGGTTGATTCCAGACCTGGATAAAACAGTTTCTGTTGGTATTAAATTCAAATCGAGGCACAAAACAAATGGGTCTGAACATCGTCCTGTGGGTTTTATGGTATGGAAGTTGTCTCTGGGTTTTGGAAAAGAGGTATTACCCATCTCCAGGCTCTCAGGGACCTGAAGGCTTCTGGGATGGACAGTTATGATGATGCTGTCGCTAAAACAAAGGCAGGAGACTGTTGGAGGCACCTCAGTTCCCCCACAAATAAATTAGCCAGATGCTGTCAGCAGTTTTTAGATGCAAAAGCCAGAGAAACCCCCAGAGACACTAAAGGGAGCTGGCACCAGACAGACCCACTTATGGCTCCGGTCGGCCTCGAGAACTGGGAAACATCGTCATCCTCTTGGCAGAGCCCGACTGCAGCACAGCCCTTTGACCCACGCCCTGGCAGCGCCCTGGCACCGGGGCAGCACCCGGGACACTGCCCAGGAGAACACACGGGGATTTAACCCACGGGGGGGGTGAATCTGGGGGCAGTAAGGGGTAAAAGAGGCTGAGGGAGCAGCGCGTTCGGTACAAGGGGCGTCTGCCGGTCGCTCTCCCAGCAATGAGACGGGGGAAGAATCGAGCGCAATTAAAAGAAGAATTAAGAATTAAAACCCGAAAGCAATCCCAGACTGGCTTGGTTACCATTGTCATGGCTACCACGAGCGAGGCTGAGCTATGGGGAGATGCTGGGGGATGAAGTTCCAGCCCAGAGGGAGATGGGAATTGCCCGCAGGCCCCACCAAGAGTTTTTCCTGCCCGCTGAAACATCAGCTCTGGGTGATGGGAACGACGCAGGACGGGCCGAACGACCTTCACAGCATCAAAGGGACACGGCGTTTCCTGGCCCAGCCTTAACTGGGAACAGCAGGGGAAAAACCTCGGGCCAGGACTAAACCTCACTAGAGCCATGAGCAGGTTTAACAACTTCTAAATAAGTTATTACACACGGGTGGGGCGCCGGGGTCCCTGTCCTTCCCCCAGGGGCCAGGTTGCTGTCACCTGCACCAGCAGCAGCCAAGGCTCAGGATGATCCAAAACAAAGCAATGGCAAAAGAAAAAGCTGGATGTGAGTTTTTCTCTCTGGCCGCAGCACACAACCTGTGCTTTGGGCAGGGGATGTGAAGGGATGCACTACCCCAGGGAAGGACAAATGGATATGGCAGGCACTCACACCCCTTCCTGGGCAGTGTGGTTCGCTTTATTAAATCACCACAGAAGCTCAGGAAAAAGAAGAATTTTAAAAAAAAAAAAAGTCCAAAGCCAAGAGCTCCCTGTTTATCCTTAAACGAGCAATGGTCTTGTTAACCGAGGGCAGGGGACAGCTGAGGAGGACAGGGCAGGAGTTTGCTCTGGGCGTGTTTGGTGAGCGGATTGAGGAGAGCAGCGTGGATCCACACCCATCCAACCCTCTCCCAGCTAGGAGAAATCCTGTCGGGAATGATTCTGCTGGAATGAATCGCCGCGCACACACAAGGAACGAGACCATCCCTTGCCCGGCGAGCACCGGCCACAGCTCCTGCCCAGAGGAGGGTGACAGACACTCGGTGCCGAGCTCTGCGGTCACACAGAACTTCTCCACCACAACCAAAACCCTCAGCAACTTCTCCGTCACACCCAGACCCCCCCGGCAGCCGGCACAGCGCTCCCCCTTTTCCACACCACGCACGAAGGCAGGAGGGTCCCCGAGACCCCGGGTTGAGTGATGCAGACCCCACGTCCCGCCCCCCAAAAAAACCCCCTCCGCGGGTGCCTGAGAGCGGCGCAGGGGAACAGAATCACAGAATCGTTAATGTGGAAAAAGCCCTCCGAGATCAGCGAGTCCGGCCCGGATAACCGGAGGCAAAGCACCCTCGCAAAGCCCACGCGTGCAGCGCCGTGGGCTCTGGTTTTGGGGGAACGCGCGGGGAGGATCGGGGCGGGGAAGGGGGTCCGGGACGGGGGACGGCACCTGCCCCGGGGATGGGGCTGCCGGAGGGTGCTGGCGGCTCCCGAGCAGCGGCCCCTCCAACAACTTCCCGGCCCCGCTGCAAAGTTTTCCCAGCGCCGCGAAGGCACCGCCGCCCCCCCGCTCCCCGGCCAAGCATCCCCCGGGAGCCGGAGCGGCGGCGGGGAAGGGAAGAGGGAAGGGAGGGGGGGTCCGGGCTATCCGATCCCCCGCAGGGCTCCTGCCCGGCGGCTCAGAGCCCCGAAGGCTCCCGGCGCTCCCGCCAGCCCCGATCCGTGCCGGGGGGACGCGGTGTCCCGGCCACCCCACTCGGGAAGGGCTTTGGGCGAGGGGGTGCCATCCCTACCTCTCGGCCTTGGTGAACTTGCGGAAAGCCTGGCGGAGGTCGTGGAAGGAGCGGTAGGTCTGCGGCTCGGCCGAGATGCCCTGAGCGCGGGTGGTGCGGGGCCCGATGTGCGGGCTGGGGGCCGGCAGCACCGACTGGCATTTGTGCAGCCGCCGGCGCAGCTCCTGGATCTCCTCGTCCTTCTCCCCCAGGCGCCGCTCCAGCTCCTTGATCCGCTCCTCCTTCAGCAGCAGCAGCTTGGTGAAGTCCCCTTCCAGCTCGGTCATTTTGGGGGTGCCGAGCCCGGTCCCGCTCTCATGGAGCGGCTCCCCGGGCAGGGGCGAGGGGCGGGGGGCGGCTCTGCCCGCCCCGGCTCAGGGCAGCGGCCCCGGCATCCCCCGGCGCTGCCCCCCGGGCGAGGGAGGACCGAAAACAACCCCAAAAACAACAGAAAAGAAGGGGAAATGGGGGGGGAGGGGGGAGAAGAAAAAGAGAAGAAAAGGGGAAAGAGCTCTTGTGCCACTCTGCGAGGCTGGGATCCTGGAAATAGCAACAATTACCATGTGATCGCAGGGTGACGCAGCTCCTTGTAACTGGAGCCGAAGACTTGGGATTCAAACAAGAACACTTCATAAATATTAAATTGCCTCCTGCTAATGAGCCACGTGGAGCCGCCCCCCGGCCCGCCCAGCCCGCCCCTCCCGGGAGCTCAGCATCCCATCCCGCCCCTCCTGGAGCTCAGCATCCCATCTCGCCTCTCCCAGGAGCTCAGCATCCCATCCCGCCCCTCCTGGAGCTCAGCATCCCATCCCGCCCCTCCTGGAGCTCAGCATCCCATCCCGCCCCTCCTGGAGCTCAGCATCCCATCCCGCCCCTCCTGGAGCTCAGCATCCTGCCCCTCTCCTCACCCCGCATGCCGTGCTCCAGCGTTACCCTCAGCACTCCCCTACTTGGCATCCCTGTCCCTCCTGGATATCCCTAATCCCTGGAGTACCCGACCTCTGACCTTGACGGGGCACTCCACATCGCACCCAGCGTCCTTCCCACATCCCTCCCCATCCAGGACTCCACATCACTTCCCACCAGGTTTCCTCGCTCCCTTCCCTCCTCCAGGTGCCCCCCATCCTACTGCACCTGGCTCCCTCCGGGTCACCTCCCAGCACATGCCAGCCAACCCTGCTCCTCCTGTGGGACACCCAGCTTCCCAGACACCAGGTATCCCTCATCCCAACATACATGGACAGTCTGCATCCCACTCCAGGGGGGAGCAGAGCTCATCACCAGGCACAGGGACATCAGGGCCCTGGTGGCATCTGGTCCCCAGGGGATGCTGGCTGAGGGGGGGAAGCAGCTGGAGTGCTGGCCAGCATCTCCAAGGAGACAGGAACTCATCCTTCCTGGACTTATTTGGAAGAGCCCATCATGCACATCAATTTTTAATGCTGGCTGGCAAAGGGCACCATCAGCTCCCCTATCACATTTCCCTCCCAAACCACTCTTGCTTCCAAAGAGGGATTTCAGGAGCCCCTTAGTGCTCCTGAAAGTGAAAGGGGGGGCTGGCCCAGCCCCTGCAGCGAGGCCTTGGGCACCCAGAGCCCAGGAACCTCTCAGGGTCCACATCCCAACCTGGGGAGCCATCCCGTGCTCCAGCTTTAGGGACAGACCCCCTGGTTTGCTCGGGATACGGCAAGGACAGGGCAAAGCACCCGAGCTGGAGGACAGGGCTGTACAAATGGAGTATTAAATTAAGGTGGAAAAATCAATTAGCAGCCTCTCCCTCTTTTAAGGACATGGGGGTGGTGGGGTGTTCTTGCACACTTGTACCTGCGCCTCCAGACTGGAAACCTCCCGGCTCCCAGCTGTTCCTGGTTGCCATCCTCAGACCCGGAGCATCCCTGTGGCCAAGGGGCCAGGCAGGGCGGGGGGCGAGAAAAGGGGGAGGATAATTTAAAAAACCCTAATGATGGCTGCATTTTGCTTTATTGGAAGGCAGAGAGCGCCATCTCGTGTAGGAAAACACCGAGATTTCCAGACAGCCCGGCCCTTCCCGAGCCGCTCGGAAGGGAAGGGGGGATGCTGGAGCAGCCAGAGAGCTCCCCGGCCCCAAAACCTCCTGGCTGGTGTCGGCAACAAGGAGAAGTCCCCGTTCCGCTGTCCGGGGGGATCCCCACACGCTCCCCGCGGGGGGGAAGAGGCTGAAGAGCAGCCGAGAGGGACCCGCCAGGAACGGTGGCGTGGGGGGATTGGGATCTGCCAAGACATCCAGGAGCGGAGCGCAGGGGATGCCCAGGGCCGGGTCCTGCCACTGCCAGCTGCTTTGGGGCGTGTGTTTCCATGGCAACTGCCAGGGCCCTGTGACACTGCGGTCCCCCGGGTGCCCAGGGGCCATCGAGACACTGCAGCCCCCGCCCTGCCCGTCGGGTGTCTAAGGAGGGACAGGGCCGGGAGCACTGGCACTGTGCCAAGGCTGTCCCCTCCATCCTGCACATCCCACGCCTCCTTCTCCATCTCCCCACAGCTGCACCAGCAGCCAGGGCCAAGATTCAGCCCTCCACGGGGACAGGGCATCATGGCATTCCAGAGCCCTGCAAAGCAATGCCCATGGAAAAGACAAGCCATGGAAAGAGCCCACCAAGGAGATGCTCATGGAGAAGCTGAACCCCAAGGCTCAGCCATCCAAGAGGGGGCTCCAGCTGAGGCACAGGGCTGGGATCACCTTAAGTTACATAGGCCCCACTGGCCCCATTAACCTCATGGGCCCTACTGGCCCCACAGGCCACAAAAGCCCCTTAATCTTCAGGCATTTAATCTTTATAAAAAAATAATTAATTATAAACGGTTATAAATAATTAAAACTCATTAACAATAAAAATCATTAACAATAAAATCTCGGTAAAAGATTGCAGTTTTCCAAAGGTGCACTGGGAGGAAGGTGGGACCCAGCCTGCACCCCATGTCCCCAGGGGATGGCCTTGCCCATTACAAAGAGCTTGGAGTGCCTGGTGGTACCATAGCCTCCCCCCTGACCCTGCATGGAGCCAAAGCCACCCCCAGCATCCATCAGCCATTCCAGGAAGGCTCCTGGTGCAGTATCTGGATTTAGCCGTGGTTTTATGTTAAGATGAGCATCTTTCTAAAAGGACAGAGATAAAACAGCCTGCAACGGAGCAAGAGCAAGAAGAATTGAAGTGCTGAGCAGGGCCAGATATCTTAATTGGCTAAAACACCCTTTAGTCCTCCAGACATGCCATATATATGAGAAACCAGGCCAGGAGTGACACAGCTCCCAACTGGAAACCCTTCAGGGCCAGAGGGTTTGGAGCAGCACTGCAGTGAGGAGAGAATTTGGTGTTACTCCATCTCCTTCCTGGGGTGCAGGGGGAAGGTTGTGTCCCTGCCCACCTCTCCTGCAAATTCACCAGCTGAAGAAAACAACAGCACTGCCAATCCTATTAATTCTGCATAGTCCCATTTTTCATGGATAACCCCCGGTATTAACACTTTGCTTTTAAGGAAGGGACAATTCCAGTATTAAGGAGGGGGTGGGGAAATTTGTAGGAGCTGCCTGGGCTACAACCAGAGCTGGGAAAGAGTTTTACAACCACCTCGTTATTTGTGCCTTTCATTAACAAGTTTTTAAAACGCAGCTTTTGAGCCTGGCCAGTGACACCCTGAGGGGCTCGAGTCTATCCAAGGAGAGGGTGTGATCCCATCTCTAAGAATGGTTTTGCCAGATATGCTGGTCCCAGAACATCCTGAAGGATTGGATCCCTCCATTCCCATGACTAACTCCCAGCTGTGGGTGAACATCCACAGCCACAACTCCTCCCGTACAGAGGAGGCAAAACACAATGTGCTGCTGGAAATAACCCCCTTGGCTTTGGCCAGCACTGCCAGAGCTTGTTTTCTTGGCTCCCTGCAGCTTTGCTGTTATGAAGCACTATAGAAAACAGTTTTACAGCAGGCAGATATGTAAAATATGCCAGCTATTGAACCCAGGAAGGATCAGCGCCTTCATTTCTCATTCAAGCTCCTTCTAGTAAAGGCAGATCACTTTGCAAGCCCAAAGCATGCAGACATTACTCAGACTGGGGCTGTAATTATCCCTCTGGAAGCTGTGCCAGCTATCCTTTAGTGTAACTTTAACAGAGTATCAAAGGTGATGCTGGATTTTTATAAAATCAATACCCAGGCTTTTATGCCACCTCTACAACCCCCTCCATTTCTCCTTTAAACTGGCTTTTGCAAGCAAAGAGCCCCTGCAGCAGCAGAGTGGACTCGAGGTCGCAGCCCTGTGTGATTTGGAGGAGCTGTATGAAGTCAGTGAACCCCTCCACGTTCAAAAAATATCCTAAAAAAAAAAATAAATCAGTATTTATGACTTATTCAAATAGTGACCGAAGTCTGAATGTGTTTTTTCCCATCTCTTAACATCACCTAAAGTTCGTGGCAGCTTCCTAAGGGATGCAGCTGCCTCACACTTGTGGTTATAGAGAGACAGCATTAATAAAGGCAGTGCTTAAAAAAACCCCGACCATCAGAGGTACTTTGTTTTCAAAGGGCAGCAGATATTTCATCTGGGCCTGCCTAGAAGGTCTCCTCAGGAGAAGATGTCCTAAAGGATGTGGTGCCCCGGGTGTGATGCTGGCCATCAGTCCCACCATCACAGCTCTCCCAGCCCTGTTCTCCCCTCACCTTCCAGCTTTATTTGGGAAGTCAGCCCTTGGGAATGACTGCCATGCCAAGAGCAGGGTGGTACCAGACCCAGTGCTAATTGAATTCAGAAGGAACCCAGGCACTCTTTCCCTTCTTCCAGGTTTTTTTCCCTTTCATCCTTTTTCTCACAGAATATAATCTGCATGGGAGGACATTTTAAGATTACAAAGAGGAAGGATTGATTCTGTGCTGTTTCCTTCTTCAATGAACATTTTGGTCCCTATTTCACTGCATAATTTAATAAACTGTGTCGCCTCCTCAGTGTCTAATTTACTAACAGATATGAGGCTTCTCACATGGAGTAACTGCCTAAATGGGAACAGAGAAGCATCCAAACACAGTTTTCTTTGCACAGGGGATTGCAAACGAGATATTTATATTAAAAAAATCAGCCCTCCCCACTCCTGATCTACTGAGCAGCCAGTGTGCTGAAATCCTTGCAGGGCTTGTTACAGGTTTTGTTGCTGCCTGACACCTTCAAAAAGTGCTTTTGAGTGGGCTTAGGGCAGCAAGCAGCGTGT
Source organism: Pseudopipra pipra (assembly GCF_036250125.1). Classification (NCBI taxonomy): domain Eukaryota; kingdom Metazoa; phylum Chordata; class Aves; order Passeriformes; family Pipridae; genus Pseudopipra; species Pseudopipra pipra. The sequence goes on along the minus strand of NC_087556.1, from coordinate 1,154,217 downwards.
GAGGATGTCAGTGGTGTGTCCTACAGCCCATAATCCCTGCAGCTACTAAAGCATGCAAGGAATACACGCTTTGGAGCACAGAAAGCTCCTGAGGAAGCTGCTCAAGCGCTTCCACAGGATGGTTTGGGTTAGAAGGGACCTTAAAGATCATCTCGTTCCACCCCCCTGCCATGAAGAGGAAACTGGAATGAATTTACCTCTCCCTGCTACTAATTACAGTCCATCAAAACTCCCAGCACAAAGACATTGCAGGTGCAGTAAGTCAGGGAAAACTATTCCCATCACCAGCATCTGGGATTTTATGGAATTTCATTAGCTCATAGAGCACCTCTGCTCTGGAGACAGGCTGGGAGAGCAGGGGGTGATCACCTGGAGAGGAGAAGGCTAAAGGGGCTCCAAAAGAATTGGAAAGGAACTTGGACAAGGGATGGAGGGACAGCACAAGGGGGAATGGTTCCCACTGCCAAAGGGCAGGGTTAGATGGGATATTGGGAAGGAATTGTTCCCTGGGAGGGTGGGGAGGCCCTGGCACAGGTTGCCCAGAGAAGCTGTGGCTGCCCCTGGATCCCTGGGAGTGTCCAAGGCCAGGTTGGAGCAACCTGGGCTGGTGGGAGGTGTCCCTGCCCATGGCAGGGGGTGGAACCAGATGGTGCCTTCCAAGCCAATCCATTCTGTGATTCTATAAAATGCAGTGATATCCCACAGTAAATATTTTTCTTGCAGCAATAAGCAGGAAACATTTCCTCATATTCTTCTCCTCTGGCTTTTTGGCAGGTTTTCTCACTGTTGCTGAGGACATTGCTCTGCATGTGGTCCCACAGCTTCCATTTCTTCTCATATTAATACAAATTAAAATCACCATCAGAATGTCACAAGCAGGATGTCATTTTCCTTAAGGAAAAACCAGGAAGCTAAAAATATTCCTTTGGATACAGTGCTCTCATCACATACATGTTCTGATGGCAGAGCTCTCCCCACAACTGCTCAACAGCATCAGAGGCTGGTGGGAATAAAAACCCCTCCAGGAACTCCCAGAATAGCTGGGATTTCATTCTAGTTTTATCCAGTCCAATCCCCCAGACTCCACGTGGGCTTTGGCATGTTTTATATAAATAATATCAGCTCTGCCCTTTGCAGGCAATTCCACAAGTGCAGACTCCAGAGGCTGCCCCCTTTCCCTCTCCTTCCCTATCCCACTGCAACCCACCACAGACTGCAAGGAGCACTTTTCTTTTTAATACTGAGAAGGGGAAAAAAAACAAAGAAAAACACCCCAAAACAAAACTTCACAAGTAAGACTTGTTGGGGCTACAAAAATCCAGCATCCAAATTTAGATGCTCTGAACATCTCTGCCTGAATTCCTGCTGGGGTTGGGTTTCCCCCCCACACACTCTATACTATCCAAGAAGAATTTCCCTCTCTGCATTTGTGGTTCTTAAGGCTGTATCCTCACTCCCACTCAGCACGTGGTAATTTTTTTGCAAAGTGTTGAACATGCAGAAAAAATTGAGTTTTGTCATAACTCAATTTAAAAAAAAAAAAAAGTCACTTTTCTGCCAGACTCGTGTCCCTCCCTCGCCTTTCAAACAGACAATTGCCACGTAATAACTTCCTTTTTTAGCATCCTCCACCACTTGATCTCATTATAAATTTAAGCAAAGCTTTTGCTCTTATCACAGATCTAGGCAAAGGCTTTTCTGAACTATTTTTGACAGTCGTGTGTAATTTCATTGTGTGTGTTATTATATTTGAAAACATACAATTAAAAATTTTAGGCAATTGGAAATCAAGGATAATAAAAATCCCTCTACCTCCCAAGAAGACTCATCCTCCAAAGCATTTCACCTCCCTGGGGGTGGAACTGGGCACCACCCCTCCTGCTCCCCATCCTGCCCAACGGCACCGGTGTCACAGGGCAGCATCCAGCAGCACAGCACAGCTGTGACAGCCACCACCTGGCCACCCACAAATAAATACATGAAGCCACTTGGCCTGTCTATTTGAGGACAGAAATGTTGCTGTGAAATGCTCAGCATCTCGTCTGTGACAGATCTAAAAAGCTTTCCCTGCTCCTTCCGAGCCGGGGCCGAACTAAAACGGGCGCGTGGCGGCTGAGGGTTATCTTGGGAAGATGCCCACAAAAGGCTGCTCCTTCCTCAGGGGGGTTATATTTGATCTGCTCCCAAAGCTGTGGCTGGAGGGGAGGGGATTTGGGGCAGCCTGCCTTGAGATCCAGGCCTTTCCCTTCCTTGCCTTTGAGCATAACGAGCACAAAGAGCAAGAAGAAACTCTCCTGAGACATCAAAAATGGCTCTTCAAAATCCAGCAGGTGACAAAGCAGTTGGAGAACGACCATGCCCTGTTCCACATCCAGCAGCAGCAGTGCTCAGTGGGAGCTGGTCCCGAGCCAAGAGCAGCTCTATGGGATCTGTACATGAGTTTCCAGCCCCGGTTGCAGGGAAAGCTGTGACCTCCCACTGCAGCCTTGGGTATAATTTTCCCACAAGTGACTCTTGCACGGGGTTGTTCTGACTTTTCAAACCCATCCAGAGCTGCTTTCCTGAAGTGGCCACACGTGCAGCTGCTCTGGGGTGGCATCTCCCACGTGGCCAAGTGCTGGCACTGGGGCGAGGGGCCCAGCCTGACCCCGCAGCAGGGCTGTCCCCAAGGGTGGGGATCCCCCACTGCTCAGGGATGCTCATCATCCACCAGCGAGGACATTTTAGGACTCCAGAAACAACCCCCATTCCTCACTTTGCTCCTGCAGCCCAACTCCTGGACAACACAGCCATTAACTCCATTATTTGTGTTATTATTCTTTTATTGCTTGGCCCCCATCCTGCTTTTCTAGGACACCATGTGAACTTCAGCTGCTTTACAGGCACGCTGAGAACATTTGACTTTTCGAGACCAGCCAGCGCCCTGGGACATCCCTGTCACGTGCTGGGGCTGTGAAAGCCTTTTAACTTTTACATCTTTATAATCAACATTTAGGTGTTTGAGCTTAACTGTTTATTTTCTTACAGCAAAGCTTGCGTCCTCAGAGAACATCCTGCAGCTTCCTAGTCTTTATTTGGATTTCCACAGCATCTAAACAATAATAATGTAATTTCCCAGCAGAGCTGTTCACGTCAGTCTCCATGAGAAATGACTACACTGAATATCAAAGTTCTTTTCCTCTTCGATTTTGCCTTATTTTGGAGCTATTTTTACCTCGTTTCCCTTAAGGTCTCTCTGCTTTCTAAATATGTTCCCAGTTTGAAATCCCAAGTTCAGCTTCCGTGCCTTTTGCTTTTGGAAGCTGCTGACCAGAGAAACCATTCAAAGATGATCCTCAGCTGCCTGAAAACTCCCCCGGCACAGCTTTCCACCAAACCTTCCTTAGAAACACAGTTTTTCTGATTAAACCCTTTTTGACTGAGACATAACACCACGTTCTGTTCGAACTGTCTTGGAGAAATAATTAAAACCCCCCAGATTCACGAAGGCACCGTGAAATGTGCAACTTAAAAGTCCAGCCAGCGCTGACTCTGGCAGTAAAATCAGAATTATTTCAGGTCAAACAGGTTAAGGAAGGCTCATCTCAGTAGGTACAAACAGAGCAGGGGTACACTGCAGTTAAGGAATTGCTTTTCTTTTTTAATCTCGCAAATATACGGTGAAAAATCACAAAGTCTTGATGCTACTCAAGAGCATCTTGCACATAATGAGAGTATAAAAATTTTTGCAAGCTGGTTTTAAAAGCTGTGCTGTCCTTTTGGGTTTTGTATTTATATATATATATATTTAATTTATTCTTTTGACCTGGAGTCCAAAGCTGTGTTTATGGCCTGGTTTATCCTTTCTGTCACAGCTGAAAACACCAGTTCAGTCAGAGATACCCAGCACTGATGGACCATCTGTACAACCCAGCTCAGTGCAGGGAGCAAAACCAACAGAACCGGGTGCCTTTGGAAAAATAGGAATTAATATTTTCCCTCTGGTTGATTTGCTCTGCATCTGAGCATTTAATGCTTCACCTGCTTCCCATACTGGAGCCTGAGAACAGCCAGATAAGCACGCCCTGCTCCCACCTTGGCCAGCAGCTGGGAGACAACACTGGGAAAGGACAGGAGAGTTGCTCTTCAGAGCCACTGTTTGCCTCCCAGATAAAGCTGGGTTTATGAAAACATGAAGAAAAGAAAACCCACCAAGGTGATGGGACAGGAAGAGGAACCAACCTAGTGGTAAATGCAGCATTCAGGCAGGGGTGGGAACTGAAACAGTTTCAGTGCTGATAAATAACAGGTAGAGTTATCAAATACCTGGAATATTTTTCCCTGTTTTATTATTTAGGACATTCCTGCAAGACCACTTTCAGAAACCCCAAGATCCTTGTGCAGTTCAAGGTAAATAGAATTATTATCTGTGCTGTCTTACATACATCATATTCAACAGCATGAAAGTTTTGTCTGACATAAAGTGAGTAAACCTGCTTACACATTAAAAAAAAATATCTGTGCTATTTCTGGAATATAATTACTTGTTGATTCCTGAAAAAGTAATAAAAAGGGTTTGTCGGGCAGAAGGAGAGCCAGACCCAAAGGGAAATAAATTCCCTTTGCAAGGAAGGTTAGTTCAGCCCAGCCCAGAGTGCCCAGAGGGAAAAAGGCCACTGGAAAAGAAAATAGAGGTCTAAGATGTGGCAGTCGAGCATTTCTGAGGAATTACAAGGAACCTCATCCCTGGGACTCCACTGAATTCTTCCAAGATTGATATTTCTTTAAAAATTTAACTTTTAGACGCATTAAACTGATCTAAAGTTACAGGAAATATACACTAAAGGTCTTCAAAAGTTGCCAGGTGTGCCACGAAAAAGTGAGATCCCAACCTTCCCCATGGCTTTTACAGGGACTTTTGTGACATTTCTCACCTGTGAGGGCTGACAGTGATATAGACAGGATTAAAAATATCAACAAACAACAAACCCCAACCTAGAACATGACAAAAAATGAAACCCCAGCACTGGAGCTCTGACTTCACACCTGTGTTTGGCTCAGAGGTCAGGGTCTACAAGTCAGTCTGTGTTTCCTCCTGGACTGGTGATGGGGCAATTCAGGAGCAGTAAAATCTCTAGATATGGCATTAATTTCTTATAAATCAGCCCTCCCCCCCGCCTTAAAAAAACCTCCATAAGGTTTCCTGCTTGACACACAGAAAAATTCCATTAAAAAAAATTAAATTAAGCTACCACAACGTGCCACGAAGACCTTCTTGACAAAGAGGAAAAAAATTCAGAAGAATCAGAAAAATTTAATCAACCAGGATTGATTAAAAAAAATTATCAACTGATTCACCCTTTTTCAAAAAAAAAAATCCAAAAAAAATGCAATATTTTACCTTGAAACAGTCCCAACAGCTGAATCAACCCAGAAGGAATTTCAAGTTTCTCCATTCCACAGGGGGAATAAAAATAAATACAAACCACACACAATCATTCCAGTTGACCAAAAGCACACATTTTTTGCTTGCTGGCTGAACCAGAGAGCAAAGTTTTCCACCCAGCTCTGTCCTCGAGGGCAGGGTTTTGCAAGTGGAGGGGAGCTGGAGCCTTTTAATGATGAGGAAAGCAGCAGAGTGGCTCCTGCTGCTGCTGCCCTGCCCTGGCTCTGTTAAAAACCTCCCCTGGAGCAGCAGCAGGTCCTGGCACGCTTTGGGATGAAATCAGTGGAGTTGGCCCCAGCCATCCTATAAAGTTATTCTGCTTTTTGGACCAAGGGGCCGTGGCACAGGAGTGCTCAGGACCCTGTCTGGTGCCTGCCCTGAAGCAGAGACACCCTGGAAATGCTCCACAATTAGAGGGAGCTTGCCTGGCTGCTGATCCCCAATTTATGGGCTGGTTTAGATTATCCAGTTTTCTGGCAGGTAATTCCATGGGGAATCAAAGTGGAGCAGCAGAAAGCACTTCCAGAAGTGGCCCCTGGGACTTCCCAAGCTCACAAGAGGGCCTGGGTTTCATCCCATCTATCCCTGTGGATCCCACCCCCCCCAGAAGAGGTCCAGGTACCCTTCCCCTTGCAGGAGCTCGGAGCCCCACGGCCCCACCCACCCCCTCAAGGGCAACAGGGAGCCCTTGGGCAGCCTGGCTGATGTCCAGGGTGTCCAAGGGACACAGCAGGGACTGACACCCCACCCTGGCCCTCAGCAACCCACCCCAACCCTTCATGATCCGTGCAGGATGAGCTGTGTCACCTACACAGGGACTGAGGGGACACAACCAAGGGACAGGCCATTTCCCAGCAGGAAACCTCCAGCAAGGGCAGAGAAGGAGCCACCCAGCCTGTGAAAATCCTTTGATCCATCTGTGACCCTCTCATGATGGAACTGACCCCCGGAGGCCACGGGTGGGACAAAACCCTGAGCTCCCCCCAACGCCACACTTGGCTCCTGTCACCTCCAGAGGTCCCTTGGGATGCTGTCACTTCCCAATTCCAAATCCCCGATGGAATCCAACGTAAGGAGAGGCACAGTGATGCCCCACCCCGTGCCAAAATGCCAGAGATATTTTCACTGCTTTCTAGAGCACCTGAATTTATTCCCATTGAATAAATTTTTTTGGTGAACCACAAAAAAACTGAGGTCCCGGGGAGAACATTTCTTTAGCATTCGTGATTTAGACGTGCATTACATGGTACCTGAACATCTTTTCTGTAATTAAAACACACTTCTAACCAACCCCCAGGGCTCTGCATTATCTCAGAACTGTGGTTTGTTGCTGGGCACTAAAAAGTCATCAGTGATTTCCAGCTGCAAAGAGTTTTGTGAGAACTTTGCTGCTTTCAAATAAAAGCAGTGCATTGCATAAGTGTTGCTAGTGAGGTTTGCCAGGAAGGGTGGACATCTCTTTTCCAGCAGCTGCAGCAGAAAGCCAGCCTGGAGCTGCCTGATGAAGCCACTTTTCCCATTGGAAAAATGACAGTTTTCCAAAGCTGAAACTTTCTCAAAGAAATGACAAAACTTCAAGGGGAAATTGAGCCCAGGATGGTGTTGTTGCTCCCAGCAAGAGCAGCCAGGAGATCTTGTAGGGTGGATGTCATTTCTATGTATTTTAGTTTTTCTAGCAAGACTATCCCTCCCCTGGGCTCCCAAACCAGCAGGAATCAGATGCTGTGGCCAGTGCTGTGGTGGAGCCTGGATCACCCAAAACCATGGCAGAAAGGAGAAGGTGCCTCCAACGCTGTCCTCCCCAGAGCTACCTTAGATACCAGGAAGGAATTGTTCCCTGGGAGGGTGGGGAGGCCCTGGCACAGGTTGCCCAGAGAAGCTGTGGCTGCCCCTGGATCCCTGGAAGTGTCCAAGGCCAGGTTGGAGCAACCTGGGCTAGTGGAAGGTGTCCCTGCCCACGACAAGGGGTGGGACTGGATGAGCTTTAAGGTCCCTTCCAACCAAAACCATTCTGATTCTATCTCTGCTTTCCCCCTGCATCTCTCCATCCTCTTACTCCAGTTGGATGCTCGTGCCCATAGGACCATCCAGTATTTATCCCCAGGAGACAAAGAGTTGTCAGACACAGAGGTGTTACATGAAAAAACAGGGCTGAAAAGGCACTTTCTGGTGAGGGAGAAGCCAAGCTTTCAATTAACAAGTACATTTGGGGGCTTATGGGTTCAGACCTACACGTTAGACTTTACCAAATTCACCAGCCTCAGAGACCTACAGAAAAAACCCCACAGACCCCAAAACCCTTCTGAGATCCCCACAGCTTTGCCCCACTTGCCAATTGCAGTTGTTTTATATTTAAAGTGAACTTAGAGCAGAACCAGCCTCGATCCCTGTCTCTCAGATCCTATGAGATGGTAGGAACAGACTCTGGAGTGATGCTGTTTATTTTAAAGAAACACCATTTTTGCTGGGCTTGGAAACATCCAAAGGTTTAAGTTTGGCCACGGCTGAAAAGGGTTTGTTTAAAAACATTCCCTTCCCAATGGGTACATTTCCCATACCTCGCTCTGCAGGGCAGCCTGCAGGAGGGTGCTGGCAGGGTACCAGCTGGCAGGGCTCATCTTCAGCAGCAAAGCAAACTGCAACACCCCAAAAGCTGTCAAGGTCCCAGATTCATTTAAAAAAAAATAAAATAATAAAAGTGAAATAAATCCTTCAAAGGCCAAAAGACACCCCTTGCACCTATGCTGAAGTGACACAGGTCTGCTGAAATGACTATTTTTCCATTCTGTGATGTTAAATATTGACTCTGTCAGTGGTTAGTGGTCGCACAGCCAAAAATAAACAGCACAGCCTTGCACCACAGACCCGGGTTTGTTCGGATTTGGCCTAATGGAGGGGACCAGCCCAGCCACCCACCTGAATTTGGGACAGCTTGGCAGCCCCACTGAACTACAACACCGGGATTTTGCTGCCTGCATCCAAACCCAAACCCCCAGGGGACGCACATTTAGAGCAGGCAGAGGGGCCAAGCCTCGTGATTCGAGGCTGAACTACTTTTTGTAGCCTCCTGCAGAAGAAATGAGGCCTCCTGCTCCTGACCCAGGCTCCAGTGAGGTCTCCTACCCAACAACCCACCTCTACACCAGCCCCTGCCCCTTCCAGCTCGGGACCACCCATGATCAAACCCAACAGAGCAGAAAACACACCACCCAACAAACCACTGGGGAAAGGAAAAAGAGAGGGCAAAGAAGGACAAGACTTGGGGAAATATTGTAAGAAATACATGTCTTGACCAGCATCAATTTGGGTTCCCAGCACTCTGAGGCTGCTGGACAGGTGGTATCCAAGTCTCCACCCCTGAGATGTCCATATTTCGTGGGGCAGTGGGGTCAGAGCAGCCCTTCACACACAGTTTGGCATCTCTACAGTTTGCAGAGGTCATTTTTCCTGTACCTACCAGCTTGAGGAGTTCACCCATTCCCAGCTCCCTGCCTTCCTTCCCCAGCAATGCCCAGCACTTGGAGCAACCTGGGACAGTGGGAGGTGCCCTGCCCATGGCAGGGGGTGGAACTGGATGGTCCCTAATGTTCCTTCCAACCCAAACCAATTTGTGATTCTATTTCTCGATGAGTTAATAAACCAGGGACACACAAAATCCCCATGAGGACACCAAAGCCTATGACAGCCATTATTTCATTCCTGGATCATTTGTAAAGGTTCTGTACCAGTTTTATCAACTTTTGTACTTGATGTACAATACCAGGACGTCCCAAGTGCTTTTCTTCAATACCACAACATAATAAAGCACATCTCAATTCAATGTGCTACAGAAACACTTTTCAGAAGAAAGTTATTACATATATTAGAAAGGTACAATGAGTCCTGAACACACAGCTCCCCTTTTAAGAGTGAATTGGGAAACATTCCACATAGGTCTGCATTGACCAGGCTGACACAGGAGTTATGAAAATGGTCTTTGATGAAAAGCACAAGTGGAAAAAAAGCAAAAGCCACGTGGAAGGAAACAGCATCCCAAAGTGTTTGCTCTTGCCTCCTCGTGTGGCCAAAGCCCAGAAGAGGTGAAAGACTCAGCTCAGTGGTTAGGCCTGGCTTACAAGTGCCAACCTGCTGCTTAGAAAAATCTCATTTTCCTCTCTGGTCTCCAATGCCCAACAATGCCTTTTTATTTTTTTAAATACATATTTATACATAAAAACCAATGGAAGATGCCTCCAAGCCTCATTCCCTCCACCTCTTCCACCTAAACTTGCCAGTATTTCGTACCATTTTTCTTATCAATGCCCTTATATCCCAAGATCAATGCCACTTTTCCTGCCTATTTTATGTGCATAGTTCACTATTTGCCCCCTCCAAAAAACTGGAGCAGTGGCATTGACCCCATTTTCTTTACACCTGCACCCAATCCCTGGGATGTTTCCCTTCTACCACCAGCTTTCCCTTATCAGGTAGGATTTTGGACTGATGGCAACACTGCCAACTGCTCCCAGCTAATCCCTGGCAGTCTGTGGCTCAGGGGGATGTTCTCCATCCCACAGGGGACCAGGAGAGAGCTGCAATAATTCATGACAAATCTCCTGCTCCAAACAGACCAAAGTCTCATCCAACGGTGTAGAATTTACCCCTGGAAATTTCTTTTTCCTTCTGAGGGTTTTGTACAAGTTTCGAGCTGGCTTCCTGCCAAGTCCCCCGAAACTCGACAACAAGGACCCGCCTCCCAGAGAGGGAAAAGAAGAAAAACCAAGCAGCCAAAGCTATAGCAAAAAAATATGTATATATATATATGTATATTTATATATAAGACAGATACACGAAAGGGGAATACCACACACCAGGGGGGGAAGGGGGGGGGAGGAAAAAAAAGAGAAGGACAAAAAGGGGCAAGGACCGAACAAGTCAAACAGCCAGTCGAAGGCAAACTAGCAAAAATCTCACCACTTCCCTTCGAACAGGCAGGATGGCCAGACACGGCCCAGCGCTCTCCCCTCACGCGTGGCAGATAACGGCAGTCACTGTAGGCCTCGGCTCCAGATAAGCCCAACCGAAACAGGGACCCACCGTTCTCGAACCTCGCCGGAGAGGAAAGAGAACGAACTCTCTTATCAATGCCTTATTTATACCCTGGGTTACGTAAAGGAATAGCATGGAATACTTCCTTGGTCACCCTCCTAGTTCCCTCCTGGTTACAAGCTGGTTTCCAGGAAGGCCTAGACTGAAACCATCACAGTTTACAACCACCTGGATAAATTTATGCTCCCCGTTTTCCTTCCTTGGACACACCAACAAACCACTCTTGGTTTCCCAAAATCTGCCCGTGGCCCTTTCAAGCTCTGTGGTGTCACTCGGGTGTTTTCCCCTTGTTTGAACCTGTGTCCTAAGACAAGCCCCTGAGGAACCTCCCAGGATCCTGGAGTTACCCCTTGGTTAGATCCCAAGCATCTGGATCCATGAGCTGTTGAACAGCTTTATTTCAAGCAGTGCTCCAGAGCTGAACTAAACCCCCTTCTCCCCTGTATTAAATACAGGATATGTTGTAGGTGCCCACACACTGCCTTGTGCAGGGTAACTGTGCAAATCCTGCCTTTCCCACTTTTCCAGCCTTTTTCTCACTTCTTTGTCCAGAAACAGAAAGAAGAAAAGGAAGTTTTTCTCCTGCACACACACAAGCCACAAAAAAGTGCTGCAAAATTACCACACTTTAAAGTGGGATTATTTGCTTTGTGAGCTTTGGTTTCAGCTGGGAGAGAGTTTTAAGTGTATTACTTTAACAAGTCCTAACAGCATTAGAGGATTTACTGTCAGTGATTTGTACAGGAAATCCAATTATTGCTTTTCACTTCTGTTTAGTGCAAACATTACTGTCAGAACATCTATGGCTTTAGAATGTACTCAAGGGCAAAACAAGAGCTGGAAGTGTCCAAGGCCAGGTTGGACAAAGCTTGGAGCAAGTTGGGCCAGTGGAAGGTGTCCCTGCCCATGGCAGGGGTGGAATGAGATGATCTTTAAATCCCTTCCAACCCAAAGCACCCTATGATTCTATGTCATTTTGCAGAAAGGATTTTATTTTTTTAACCTACATTACATGAACCTTAAACCCCAAGACTTCAGCATTTGCCTTCATACATTCCTAGTTAGCAGGAAAATTTTGTTTTATAAATTTGTTACTTAGTCCTAAAGTGCCTGGCACTATTAGGCCCACAAAGAGACCTGTGTTTTCCTCAGACCAGGTGGAGAGGTCCTGCTTTCAGGATCAAGAGGCTGCACGAGCAGAAAGGGGCGTGTGGGAAGTCAGGAGGCACGCAGGAAAATTTTCACTACGACTAAAAGTAGCAGAATGTAACTTCCAACAAAACTTCCCAAAGCATTTGGGTCTAATGGCACCTTTTGAAGAACTATTTGCCAAAGGGAAAGGCAAGGCCAAGCAGGTACAGAATTAGAACATCACGAGGAGTCAAAAGCATTTTCGTGAGCTGCTTTGCCACCAGCTCTGGTTTTAAATCACTTTTAGAAACCAACAAGGAGCAGAGAAATTAGGAAGGAGGGCCCTTCATGTGCTTGGTGGCTCAGGGGCAGGGGGCTGGCTCTGCACCCTGATTCCTCAGGCTGGTGTGGCCCCAGGGAGCAAGGCTGGGGCTGCAAACCCACTATTGGCACTTCCATGATCCCCGTGAGAGGCACTTGCAGAAACCCACGGGACAGAAGAGGTTCTAAGCACAGCAGGCTCAGGGACCACCTCACGATCACTGGGCTCACAGGCAGTAGGAGAACATTTCTGGACCAGTGCAGTGTCAATATTTGATCAATACCCAAACATCAGCCTTGCACAAACACAGGTCGTATCAAACCACCATCAACCAAAGGAGTACTTATGACCACAGATTTATCTCGAAGCCACAGACACACAAAACACTTGTAATTTATTCTATTTTCTTTGGCAGTGGGACAATCCAACACCCTTTGGGTGCAACACGTGCTGCTGCTTCTCCACAGCACCATCAAACCCAAAATATCTCAGCCACAGCAAGGAAAAAGCAGCAACACGAGAGTCTAGAGACACCCAAGCCCCAGGGATGGGGCTACAGAAACCTCAGTCATGCCCATTCTTTTTAAAAAAAAGGTTTTTTTCACCTGATATCAGCTTTGGAATTAGGACCAAGTTGTTTTTATATCTATTAATATAAAAACACACAGGCTATTTACTCCACTGTAAAATCCTTTTCAGTCTCTAGCAGAGTGTGCTCAGGCTGCTGAAGCACAGGATTGGGTTTTTGGAACCATTCAGAGTTAAACTGAATTGTTCCTAATCACAAGAGCACAGCAGCACCACAGCACACAGGTTTATTCTGGGGGAAAATGGAGCATAACGATGTTTATGCAGCTATAATGAGTTGTGAGGGTGCTCAACACAATCTCCTGGCTCTTTGTACACACACACAACCCCTCCCAACGACCCACACGTGTCCCTCTAAGTCTGGAGGTGACTTGGGACGATTCAAAGGCCTTTTAGCACCATCCCATTTCTTCCCCTATTTCCAGGATGCCCTGCAGTGGCCACCATGGAGCACAGCATGGTCTGTCTGACCAGGGTGTCTCCACCAAGCAGAGCAAACAGGACTCAGGAGGTGCCTTCAACCCCATCCAACGTGGGGGACACACCCATGTTGGAGCTGAACTATCCACACTCCAAACCATCCCCATTTTCATGTCTTTCTCGAGGCTGGAGAAGGCACAGCAGCTCCATCCCAGCTCCACACCACAAAAGCTGAGGTGAGGTCTCGTGGTCCTTAAAGCCCAGCCACCACCCCCATGACTTACTGAGCTATGTGAAAAACACCCATAACCTCTGGGAACGAGGACTTACAGAGCAGGCTCCAGCACCATCTCCAGACACGTGGATCCACAGGGCCTTCTTCCCCAGGTGTCCTCTCCGCTCCAACAGACCAGTCTTTTGGGAGGTACATCTGTATCCATAACTCCTCACCCTCCCAAAGGAAAAAGCTCGGGAGAGCCACTGCTTTCCATCCCCCTGCACGGCAGACACCTCCAGACAAACCCCTCTCTCTCTATTCTGTCTCTAGGTGTGGCCCTGGGCTGGGTCCAGCCCTTTATCTCCTCCCCTCTTGGCAGCCAATTCTCCCAAATCTGCTGCAGCTGGATCTCCACTCAGCACTTGACTGGCCTCACCTGTAGCTCAGCTCCTCTGGGCCCAGCTCTGTGAACTCCAGCAGATCCAGCCCAGCTGCCCAACCTTGTTTAAAACACCTGAGAAAACTGCCAGGGAGACTCACACAAGCCAAGAAAGAAAAAGGAAGAGATGTGGTTGAGATGGAGCCACTCCCAGCTGGAGGATTCAGAGGAAAAACCCTGAGCAGGGAGTGCTAAGGGGACAGTCTTGGCACTGGACACATCAGGTGAGGGAGCGGTTGCACGGAGCAAGGAGTGAGATGCTGCTCACCTTGAGGGAGCAAAGCCCCCATTATCCACCCCCCCCCCCCAGGAATACCTACTGCTTTTAAAGCTGAGCAAACATAGGGATGGCACTTTTCCAAGCCTGAGGCATCAGCAACACCGAATCAGAAATGGTTCATTTAACGTGCCTCAAAACTGCCTTTGGTGTGGTCCCACACCAGCGTAGTGGAGGCAGCTTTGGGCCTGGCAAACCCTGGGACAGACTAGTTATGGTCCAGCACTGAGGGGAGAGGGAGCCAAGGCAGGATGCAATCACAGGGATGGATCCCTACCCCGGGATACCAAACTTGCACATCACATGGGAAAAACTGTTTAGTGGTGAACACGGTGGTGGTGCTGCATTGATGGTTGGACTTGATGTTCATAAAAGTCTTTTCCAACCTTAGCAATTCTATAATTCTATGGAATTACCCTCTGTGGTACCCATTTCATTACTGTCAGAGTCCAGAAGGATTTTAGAAAGAGGCAGACATTCAGTTCAGCTTTTGCATCAACAGATGTGGCACAATACCTCAAGGACCATAAAATCAGGGTGCTCAGAGGCTGCCACACCTGGATGCCACCCATGGCAGAGGTCCCGTGGCTGCTGAATTTATTCCCAGCCTTTTCCAGGTGCAACAAACCCTCTCCAAAACAGGCACTGGTCTTCTTTGCCGGGAGCTCACTCAGCCTTTGCTTGGGTGATGTTTTCATAGCCACTTCTGCAAACCCACCAGCAAGAGGATTTCTTGCTCTTGCCATCTTCCTCCAGCGACCAGAACCTCCTGTTGAAGCCAGGACTGGCACAAGGCTGTGTCCCTTCTCCCAGAATCTCTGCTGGGAGTGGATCTGCTGGGAGAGGCACGGTGTCCAAATGGTAGTGCAGGGCCAGCCCTTAAGCTGGACCTGACTCGAATCCTTTGGGTTTATTTACCAAACTCCGGGCCTGGGTAGGTGCCGTGGGGCAGCGCTGACCCAGCTCTCTGGTCAAAGGCCTGCGGGGAGCCGGGAGATAGAGCAGGTTAACGTTTAACCCCGGGGACTGTAAACCAGCCCCGGGGCTGCTGAACCTTTGGAGTTTGATATGATGATTGGGGAATAACCGCAGTGACACGTCGCAAACTCTCCATAATCAAGGAGACCTCTTTCCCGGGTGGGGATCTCCAAAATTGCTCAGGTACGTGGCCGCGCGTTCCGCCCGCGGGTTTTGGGGTGCGGGCACCGGGGCTCCCGCGGAACGGGGCTGTCGGCTGGGATGGGGAAGGAGCGGCTCCGCCGTGTGCCTTCCACCCCCTGGCAGTGCCCCACCATCAGAGCCGTGCCTCGGGGGCTGCCTGACACCAGCAGGGCTGGGCTGGGGGGCCGGACCCTCGCACCGGCACAGCCCCGCACCGCTCGCTTCGGTCTGGTGCTGACCCGGGTGGGGAGAGCGGGGCTCCCCGCGCCCCCCGGCACAGCTTCTGCCCGGCAGCAGCGGCAAAGAGCTTTTTTTTCCCCCTGCTTTCCTCCCTCTGACCGCGGTTTTCTGGCGGTTGCCAGAAAAGCGAAGGCAGAGGAGGCGGAGGGGGGAGGAAGGGTTTTCCCCGCCGCAATTCGGGCTCGATCTGTTAAAGCGCAACTTTCCGGGGCTAATCATTAGAGATATTCCCAGCCGACCTCTCACTCCTCCTCCTCTTTGCAAAAGGTCGGTCCCCGGAGCGAAGGCGATCGCTGGTCCTAAGAAACCCTCAGTTTTCCCTAATCCCTTCAAACCAGCAGGCTTTCTGCCCAACACACAATGCCTGCCTTAAGCTCTTTCCCTCGGTGAAACAGCAGCTCCGGGTGGGAGCAGGCACGGGAGCAAGGCTGCTTTCAAAGTACCCGGCACATGATGCTGCAAATAAAAACAGGAGGGAGGGAGGCTGGGCTGGGCATCAGCTGCTCTTCGTCCTCAGAGAGGGCTTTTTGGGGCGTTTTGTGTGCGTTTGGTGACAGAGCTGCCAAAGCTGTGCGCAGGAGGAAAGGCGTTTCCAAGAGAGGAAGGTGAATCCCAGAGAAAAGGGCCCGAGCAAATAATTTGCTGGTTTAGGTGTGAAATGTTTTCTCAAGGCTCGTGTGCTGCAAAGGGTGAAGAGCTTTCACGTTGCTTCTGGTTTATGCTGCTTTCCTGCAAATACCTGTGAGTTCCCACCTTCTGTGGAACCACCTGAGCTGGAAAACAACCCTATGCCCTGGAAAAGCAAAGGGACAAAAGCCTCGTGCCCCATTGCTCAATCAGACCCCGTCCTGCAGCGTCTCACAACAGCAAAGAGCTGGGGTCAGCTTATGAAGCTTGAAGTGTCTGGTTTGGGGAAGAAAATTACGTATGTTTAGTGTTTATGTATGTATATAAATGAATATATATTGCTTGGAGCCCGGAGGGAGGAAAAAAACCCTCAAAACCTTGATAAGCTAAAGGAAAACAGTTTCTCCAGTTTGGATTATTATGGGTAAAGAGTGACTATAATTATCCAGTGTTTTCAGAGGTTGTTATTCCTCATGAGGAGCAATTGCACCGGGGGGTACCAGCACAAAACAGCCTTCATGAGATGTGTCCAAGTGACTCACCACGTTCAGACACGAAGGTGTATCGATCCCTGCAGGATAAACAGGGTTTCATTATCTCATTCATGGAAACAGTAACCAGGTTTCCCCGAAAGGGCTGCCGAGGGGCAGGCTCTGGCCTCAAATACCACCTTTCCTCCCCTCAGCAAAAATCCTGGCATGGGAGCCATCCCTTGGAGGAGGAAACAAACCCCCCGCTTTTCCAAGCAACTAACCCAAAAGTGAGGTAAAATGCACATTTTGGGGGTAAAAGCTGGATTCATCTTGCTCCTGGATGGACGGAGCAAAGCTGCGGGACCTGCCTGTGGCAGCTGGTAAGGAAACCATGTGTACAAGTAACCATGGAGAGGTGAAGCAGGATTATAATCGTTTTGTTTCTTGTCGGTGTGAGATTTGCAAGGCATAAAAGTGCCTTGGCATTTTAGAGCTTTAGTAGAAATCTAAAATAAATGAGAGTGTTCAGTGGAGAGAGGAAAATCAAACTCAGTGATGCTCTGATTTCAGGTAAAAGCAGCTCCTTCCTTTTCTAATAGCACTTGATTCTGTGACCGTGACAACTTGGTAGCATTGTCAAAACTTCATCAAAATTGAAGGTGAAATAGGAAACTCCAGGACAATTTGCACTTCCAAAGGTGTTAATTTCAATACAAACATCTGAAAAAAATGCAACCTCCCCCCCTGCACTTTTTTCTTTTCTGTTTAGCTGGTGGCCCTTCTTAATAACAATCCATTTTAAGGGCAAGCCCCTGAAATTGGTTGATTTCCAGAACAATTATTTCTACCAAGTGTGCTTGGCTTGATTCTTTTTTAAAAACAGTGTTAAAAACACTGCCTTAATTTGCTGCAGTCATTCACACTTTCCATCAGCAGCCATGCAAGGGGGGTTTTCCCACTGTGAGGGTGGATTTGCTAATTGATTCATGGCCCGGGGAACAAAGAAGGAGAGAAAGTAGCCGTGTTTCCCCCGGGTGACAGCAGCTCTCCTCCCTTACCCTTAAGGTACAAAAAAATATCCCAGTACACTGGCAGCACTGCAAGGACTGAGGCTGAGGCCTGGAATCAAGGGAAAGTGCTGAAATCCCAAGAGTTTCAGAAATAAAACATCCCACCGTGACTTGTGTCCTGGAAGTAGTCTGGATGCACTGCTGGGCAAGTGGAGAAGTGGCTCTTAGAGATGTGGGCTAGTGCTGGACGTGGCAGTGAGGGGGAACGGTTGGACTCGATGATCCTGGAGGGCTTTTCCAATCTAAATGATTCCATGATTCTGTGATAAGAGGTGGAAAAGTGTCCTGCTCAAAAAGGTGGTTAGATGTCCTTAGGCAGGGGAGGTAGGAGAGAAGGGGGAAAGCAGAAGCACTTGGAATATTGGGGGTGAAAATCCTGTTTTGCTGTGCTTGGGGTTCATCGTGTCGGGATTTGTAGCTCTTGATAAAAGAGAGGTATGATTTCTGTTTCCATCCCAGAAAATCCCCACTGATGGAGGAAAGCTCTTTAGAAATGAAGTTTAGAAATTACTTGTGGATGACTTTGGGCTGGTAATTAGCAGGAGTGACCTAATTTCTAGGAGTGGTGCTACAAACCTGTTCCTGAGGGGTTGTCTGTGTGCGTGTCCAAGCCCTGAGCGTGCAGCCTTGTCCAGTCCTGGCCTCCTCTGGAAGGAGGAGTGGAAGCTTCCAGAGTAACTCAGGCTGGAGGTGCCCTGGGCTGGGGGTCTCCAGCTGGACCCCACTTCCAGCAGGACTGATGCCACAGTTGTGACAGGCAGGTCGAGCCACCCTGGGGATGGGGATCCTCCACCTCTTACACACGAAAAGAGCTGTTTCCCTGGGTCAGCCTGGGCTTTCTCCAGGAGCATGTGGAAGCACCAGGCACAGATTAAGGCCCAGATCATCGTTTACACACCCCCAAGACACCACATTTTGCAGAGGCTGTGATTAAAACTTTATGCAACCTTGAGTGCTCTTGCTCCCTTATCCCTCATGGATTGCTTCAGCGTGTCCTGGAGCACCCCAATGTCTAGACATGCTTGTCTAGAGACTGAAATGTTTGCAGGATGCCTTGTGAGAAGAGCCCAGAAGAGCTCGCCTGTCTTATCTCAGAAGGCAGGAGCCAGAGGGATATTGCTCCTGCTGCAAATGCATCAGCCAGGGACGTGCTCTCTTCCCACCCAGCCCCAGCCCCGCAGCCTGTGCTCAGTGCTCAGCGTTAAACCATCCCCGGGAGTGAGACGTCGCTGGAAATCGCTGCTCCCGGGGGGAAGAGCCATGGAGATGTCTGGCATTCAGGCTCCACATGCAAGTGCATTCCGAGCTGCAGCCGTGCAGACACCCGGCCTGCAAGTGCAGCGGGAAACTACGATTTGAGGGGGGAGGGAGGAGGAAAAAGGCTCCTGCGCTCCTCAGCTATGTAGGTCACGGCTGGGGGCGGGCTGGGAAGCTCACCCGCCGTGGAAAGCCGCCGAGGTTTTGCCTGGCTGCGGTCCAGCCGCTTTCCCGGCACGGAGAGGATGCTGTGCCCGCCGGCTGCAGCATCCCGCTGCCTTCCCGCTGCTCCGACCGCCGGGGCAGCCTCCGGGGCTGCAGCACCGGTACACCCGGCAGAGAAGGGAAAATCTGGGTAAATCCAAGAGAAACCTGCACAGACCAGCCGCCCCTTTTCAGCCCCAGCCTGGAGGTGCGTGATGATGGCTCGAGTCAAGCCCTAAGGGCTGACAGAGACCCGTGGGTCACTGTGCAGATTTACCCCGCTCTGATCCCTCAGCCCCTTGCCGACACCGGGATGCAGCAAAAGCAAAAATCCAAGGGGCCGAATTCGCGGCTTTGCTCCAGAGGGCTCATTCAGGATGCAAAGCCAGTCTGGATTTTAACCGGGTTTTTTTTTTTAACGATCACTTTCTCCTTCTTAAGCAGGCTGGGAAAGGATCCAGCTGGTTTGTGCACAGCAGTGTGCTAATCCTGCCCCGTGCCGTGCCAGCTCCGGAGGGGGTGGCAGGCACAGGTACCACGAGCACCGATGGGGTTTTGCTGCCACCCTCAGCAAGGGCAAAACGAACCTATAATTGGGTTGTAGTTGCTCCAGAAAACACTCATTTGGGAATTAGAGACGGGAGAGAGCTATTGCATTGAGCCATTCACCTCCCAGCCCCTGCACATTGGTGGTAATCAAAACACTGGAGAACGTGGGAGCGTGGGAAAAATCAAGTAAAATCAGAAGGATCTCGCAAAGCTCCACAATAAATAGCTCCAAAATCTGGCATTTCGGAGGTGTCTCTGTTTCCAAGTGTTTGAGTCACAGTCTCTGGAGCTCAGTGTGGCAGGGCCCGAGTGAGACAAGGCTGAGATCCTCCAGACACCCATTTTTGGCACTGAGAATAATCCATCTACTTAAGTTTAAAGCACCTCTTTAAGTCCTCCAGGATCCAAAGCCATAGGAGCACAGAGCAAGGAATGTCCAAAGGCAAAGTGGCCTGCCCCAAACCTTACCTTTCCCCTCAAGGAGCCCCCAAAGCAGCATGTGTTAGTTAATAGAAGTGTTTGGTGTGAAACAGCTGCTTCCTGGAAAAGGGGTTTTCTGTTATTTCCACAGCATTGTGAAGCACTCAGGAATTCTGCCACAGCTGGATATATTGCCCTTCTTTGCCTGCATTTCTTTATGTGCAATGCCCATGTTATGTGCACCAAGAGACCTGCTGTACAGTGGGATTCTTTCATGTCTTTTCCCTAAAATCTGGGTGTGGCCACAGCAATCCATCTTCCTTCCACTTTTCTGTTTCTCTGGATTTCCCTTCTCCTCCACCCAGCATCCCCACCACCATCCCATGCCCTTCCCCATCCCTGTGCCACGGGGGGGTCACAGGGTGTCTGTCCCATTCCCCTCCTCCCCAGGACACCCCCCTTTTGGCCCTGTTTGCTCTCCCAGCAATCCCAGGAGTTATCACCTTGCCTTGCCTCCACTTTTCTACAGCTAAAAGCAATTTAGGGCAAAACAACCATTCTGGATGATACAGTTTAGGGGTTTCCTGCTACAAAGTTCTTGGTCCCCCCAGCCCTGGTTTTGCCCTTGCTGGTGTTCAGCACCAGCCCATCACCACGAGGCCTCAAGCTCAGCACTGCACCTGCTGACCCTTCTCTGTGTCTGGCACGTCCAAACGGATTTTGGACGAGCCCAAAGCTCAGCAGTCAGGAAAAACGGGACATTCTGAAATGACAGGTGGTGAGTCCGCCTTACAAACACCCCCTTGCCTGTGTGGAACCCGAGGCAGACTCAGATTTCGGTTTTATGGTGTTTTTTTGAACCCAAATCCAGAACTTTAAAAAAAAAAATTCCACAATTTCCCAGGAGCTAAAACTACAGCTCTGAACCAAAACATCTGAACCCAAGCCCTGAACCCAGACAAGATCTGAAGTTCTCCCATGTTCTTTACTTTGAAAAATAAAAATAGGCCAAATTTGGACCCAGGGCTGGACGTGGTTGGTAGGAGGTTCCCTT
This sequence comes from Pseudopipra pipra, assembly GCF_036250125.1. Lineage (NCBI taxonomy): Eukaryota > Metazoa > Chordata > Aves > Passeriformes > Pipridae > Pseudopipra > Pseudopipra pipra. Next base: position 1,133,255 of record NC_087556.1, on the reverse strand, counting down.
TCCAGTGTCAACATCATGCAATGGCCTGAAGGACCTATTGTCACATACTCAGTGCAGGACTAAGCATTTGACATATTTCCCCTTCCTAAGACTCGAGCACTACTGGTGGGTTACAAATTCCCCCTGCATCTCACTGGAGCACTATCCAAAATCTGACTGTGGGTTTAAATGCTATTTACTTTCATGCTCAAGGGAGATAAATTTTGCTTTTTTTCCCCCCATGGTCGCTGTTGTTTTGTGTTGTTTTTATCTCAGAAATAACCGATTTAGGAAGAACGACCCTGTTGTCTTTCTCAGGAGGGTGGACTTTCTCCTCCGAGCCGTATTAATTGATTTAATTTATCTTAAATTTGATTGCAGTGAGCACCCCTAATTAACCTGATTTTTTGCTGCTAATCACTCACAATGGAATCAAATCACAAATCCGGGGATGGATTGACCGGCACACAGAAAGAAGCCGCCCTCCGTGCCTTAATTCAGCGAACGGGATATAATTTGATCCAGGTAGGAATTCATGGTCACATCCTTTTGTGTGCAGTGTCCAGCTTCATCCTGGAGCTTCAGCAGGGGCTCGAGCAGGAAATCTGCACATGAGGTGCTCCTGGCTCATTCCTTTTCCCTCTGTTTTTCTCTGACACGTGTGCTGTCCTTAACCACACGGAATAGGTGCTGTCTTTGTGGAGCAGGATCTTATTCCTCCGGGAATCCACTGCTTAATGCAAGGTTATGGTTAAAAAAACCACGATAAAAAAAACAGCCCTGAGCACTGCTAAGTGAAGGTTGGGATTGGTGTCTCAAAGCCACGGCTGCAGAGGTGGTTTAGCAAATAAAACCCACCTGATAAAGCTTCAGAAGAGCGTGGCTGGACTGAATTAGGAAGTCCAGCACGTCACCACCAGGTCAGCCTTTTGTATAGATACAGGTGAGGCAGGTGCTTCACCTGCCCAGACACCAAAGGTTTGCTCCCAGCTTAGTCTTCAAGGTCTCCAAGATCAAGGCCTCCTGTGGTGGCCTCCAAGGTGGAGACTGGGCATGTCCTTCCAAACCCCCCTGAAGAAATGTTTCTCAATTAACACCACCAAAACGAGCTGCTTTTTCGAAACCACTGGGCACTGATATGACCGACTGTGCATCCTGGAAGAAGTAGCTGAAACCACTGAATTTTAGGCAGGTGGAGGCCTTGAACTTTGCCTTGCTTTGCATAGCACTAGAGGGCACAACAGCCCAAAGCAAAACCCGAGATTCCTGGGAAAAAGCGTTTTCCTGGAGCCCTCAATCCGGTGTGCCCCAAGACCAGGCCAGCTGCTGGGTTTGTTGGCCCTGAGGTGGCTTTTTACTGTACCTGACCCAGAAGAGAAATGACTTCTCTATGTCTTATATTTACTGTGGCTTTCTTAGAATCCCAGAAACCCAGACTGGTTTGGGTTGGAAGGGACCTTGAAGCCCATCTCGTCCCACCCCCTGCCATGGGCAGGGACACCTTCCACTAGCCCAGGTTGCTCCAACCTGGCCTTGGACACTTCCTGTTATAGGGTCAAGAAAACTAAAAGACCTTGTGGTATATTCCTATTTTCCTGTAAGGATCCCTGTTTGCTGACCTGCTTTAGGCCTTCCTCCAAAGTCAGCTGTACAGGCATTCGCTTGCCTGGAATAATCCCAGAGTGGGAAGTGACCAAAGAAATGGCCAGGGAGCCAAAAATAGAAAAAGGACTGGAGTCCCAGCTCCTCTGGTAGGACAGGAGAAGGAAGAGAGGAAGGAAGGAAGGAAAGGGAAGGAAGGGAAGGAAGGAAAGAAGGAAGGAAGGAAAGAAGGAAGAAAGGAAGGAAAATGAAACAATACAGGAAAGATGATTAAAAATAGGAGAACAGAGACACACCCATCTAGCAAAAACATACCAAAAAGAGGAAATATTGACTGGTCTTCACACCTGTTGGGGGCCGAGATCTGCCCTCTGCCTGAAGGAGCTCCTGGGGAGGCAGGTGTCACCCTTTGCCCCTCGTGGGGCCACCCACCATCGATGGCCCTGCTCTGTCCCTGCCGTGGGGCTGACTCTGCCATCTCCTCTGCCCAGTCCTCCTCCTCTGAAATCCCTGGCACAGTCGCAGAAAGTGCTGCCCCACTCCTGGGAGCAGGAAAGGGGGGGTGTCAGGGTGCACCATGCCCACCTCCAGGTCCTCCCCACGCCTTGTGCCAGGCACTGCTTCCTCTCCACTCTCCCAGCTGCTGGCACAAAAGTCTCTCTTCAAGGGCACTGAGCAGCTCCAGCACAACCTGATGCCAACAGTGCCCGGGGCTCACTGGCTGGACCCCTGCACTCCCATCTCTCTCCCAGATTTTCTCCTGCATGCCCACCTTTCCCTCTCTGTTGGCTCTTTCTGAGGTCCTGATGCCTTCTGGTTTTGGAAAGTCCTTCTGCTTTCAAACACAGCCCTTCTGGTACCTTCTCTTTGCTCTGTAGAGTAGGAAGCTCTCCATCAGTCACTGAAATAAGAGGTGATTTCATTGTTAATAAATATTCATGACTGGATGAAGAATCATGACAAGTTATAAGTGTTGCAGGTGCTCTGTTACACAGTCCATAACTGACACACAGCCCACAGAGATTCCCCTCCCAGAGCCAGGGAGACATTTCCCAGGCAATTATCTGACCATCTCCACCTCGGACACCCGAAGTAGCAACTGAGTTGAATGTTCCTTAGCAGAACTCAGTACAAACCACACCCATCCCCAGTAGCCTGACAGGGTTATCCAGGTACACATTTGGCAGTGGGACAACCATTCCACACCACGTTACCTCCGAGGAGTCTGGGAAGAGCTGCTTCTTGAAGGGAAGGAGGGTGCCTGCCTCCAGCGTGTCTTAAGTGTCATTCCCTGAGAAGGGATCCACGTTTAAAAACCTATCTCTCTAAATATATCTAATCTATATCTTTCCTTTCTCTCCGTGGCAGGAAAATGGGCAGAGGAAATACGGAGGCCCCCCCCCGGGCTGGGATGGCCCTCCCCCGGAGAGGGGCTGCGAGATCTTCATCGGGAAACTGCCCCGGGACCTCTTTGAAGATGAACTCATCCCACTGTGCGAGAAAGTGAGACTGCAGGGAGGGTGGGGGCATTGCAGGGGCTGTGCTGGTCAGAGCTGCCTTTCAGGGCTGAACCAGAGGTGATTCCAAGGCCAGGTTGGACGGGGCTTGGAGCAGCCTGGGCTAGTGGGAGGTGTCCCTACCCATGACAGGGGTGGGATGAGATGGGCTTTAAGGGCCCTTCCAGCCCAAACCAGTCTGGGATTCTGTGATGACTGGGCAAGCTCTGATCTTTAAACACCTCCCACCTTGCCAACAAACCTCTTTCTTTCTGTTTTGCAGATTGGCAAAATCTATGAAATGAGAATGATGATGGACTTCAATGGCAACAACAGGGGCTATGCCTTTGTGACCTTCTCCAACAAACAGGAGGCGAAGAACGCAATAAAGACCCTCAATAATTATGAAATTAGGTAAGCCTGGCAAACACCTCCACATCATGTGGAGTAAGGTACATTTTACACATGGTGTGTAAGGTATATTTTTCCTCGCAGCCTCAGAGCAAAGTTATTTAGATACCTGAGCTTTGAGAGGAGATCTACTCTTGTCTCCCTGTGCAGTTGCTGCTTTCTGCCCTGGTACAAAGGACTCTTCAGAGTCGACATCTTTTGCAGGGAATTTCTTACAAAACAACAACAACAGAAAAATCCATCAGGACATCGGGAAAAAAATATTTTGCTTCAGATCAAATTAACTTTCCCCCAGCCACTGCTGTTTGTTTCATCTTCCCCTCTGAGCTGTTTGTTGTTGATTTTTATTCCTATTCACAGCCTCTCTAGTGACAGATACCGTGGATGTGTTCTGGGAGACAGAGCAATTGCAAAAAATGCTGAAATAGGATGGAAACCAATTGGCAGAACAGTGACATTTCCTAATAGAAAGGAACAGAAAAAGCCCTCATGGTTGTGACTAAAAATTGGGAACAAAACACCCAGAAATCAACAACATATGGGCCCATCAATATGTTTTGTTTTGATTTCAACCACACTTACTGTTTTTTTCCAGTTCAAAGTGGGATGAGTAGATGTCTCTGCTTAAAAGCCTTTTGAGATAAACCATTCTGGCAACTTTATGGCTTTCATTTTTGTTTTTAATAAAAAAAGATGGGTTGTGAACTGCTTTACTAGCAACCCTAAGGATGAGCAGATCACAAGGCACAGAGAGGGCTTGGAAATGTGATTTGTATCAGAGGCTGGAAGGTCTCAGGGATCAGGCTTCATCCACCTCCACCTCCTCCACTTCCTTCCCTTGTTCCAAAGACTCCTCTAAATAAGTTTTTGACTTCTCAAGACCTGTAAGAGATACTTTGACCACGAAGAGGTGAACAAAGTGCGTGTAAGGAAGTTTTTACTTCGGGATCTGCACAACAGTTGCCACCAGTGAGGCCCCAAATGGTGTCTCTCCGTGACAAGGGGTTTTCTTTCCCCAAAACCTCAGTTGTGAGGCCCAGTCATGAGTGGGAAGCCACAAGTCACTGATGAATGCAACAGATCTTGGCTCATACTGGGTGGCAACACAAGGCTCAGTGCTGTGACCCCTGGGTGTGGGCACAGCTGCCTGGTAGCAGCAAAGAGCAAAAGGGAGAATCCCAGGAAGCAAAAGCAAAGTCTGACTTTGTTTTCTCCCTGCCCTCAAATCCTTCATTTCAGCTGTGCTGCCTGACTCTGATGTGAGATTTAGCAGAGTGGCAGCCTCCACCTCAGCTTTTTTGCCCTGAGCAAGACCACTGGAGTATCCGAAACAACACCCGGCTCCGAAGCAGGAGGCCTCGCGTTTTGGGACAAGGGAGAGGGTTTGTTTTAACCTTCCCCTCTCTCTGCCCCTGACAAACCAGCAGTGTCTTTTGTGCTCAGGAACGGGCGGCTCCTGGGGGTGTGTGCCAGCGTGGACAACTGCCGCCTGTTCGTGGGGGGCATCCCCAAGACCAAGAAGAGGGAGGAGATCCTGGCGGAGATGAAGAAGGTGACGGACGGCGTGGTGGACGTCATCGTGTACCCCAGCGCCGCAGACAAGACCAAGAACAGGGGCTTTGCCTTCGTGGAGTACGAAAGCCACCGGGCAGCAGCCATGGCCAGGAGGAAACTGCTCCCAGGTCAGCACAGAGGGAAGGGTTTGGCTCAGGGGGGAGGTTCACCGCAGCTCCCGGGGGAGCACCGCGCTGGTTATCCACGCTGGGCACTCAGGAGCTGGAGTCTGGTAAAATACAGCTGGATGGATCCGGGCTGCGTGTGTCCAGACAGCTCTGCTGGAGGGTGTGTTTTATCCTGTGGTTATATTTGGGTTATACATAAAACACAGCCTCTGTTATGGCACCTGAGAACGGATTCAGGCTTGAGAAAGTACTGAGGGTGCTCCAGAAAACAGGTTATTTTCCGTGTGGGAAGAAAACTTTGAGTGAGGAACTGCTTAAAACAATGTTGAGAATAAGTCTATGAAATTTAGTGCTGGGGGACAGACAAAGGCCACTGTGAAGCAGAGAGGGGTTTGGCAGGTGTTAGATGAAGAAGTCACTTAACATTCAGTGCATTTGCAGGAGTTTCACCACTTTCCTCTTGCTTTCTTGTGTTCAACAGCTTCTGCACTGCTTTGTTGAACCCAGCTCACTTGCTGGGGAAAGCATCCCAAAAACCTTCTGGTCTGAGACTTGTTCATAACCCACCAGCCTTCTTTCACCTGTTCTATCTGACAGCCCATGAAACATCCTGCATAATTTAAATCCTTTTTACTACTGTGAAAAAAAAAAAAAAAAGAGCATGATCTGAGCACTGAATACTCTTGGATATTGTGGGATATCTCACACTGTTCTTCCTTTTATTCTGCGTTTTCTGCCTCACTTCAGCAGAACTCCCTGACTGTGGGAGCACACTCAGCTGCTCTGTGCTTCAGCACCACTCTTCCATGGTTTCTCCATGGAGAAGGAAGGCAGGAGCAGGCAGAGCCACAGCTGCCAACCAGCCTCGAGGGAACAGAGCGCTTGAAATCCTGAGCAAAGGCAGCGAGACAGATGGAAGGGGCACACGTGAACAGACATGTGCAATCTCCAATTTGGGGACATCTCAGCAAACAGTTTTTGGGAATTTCAAAGGCCTGAGCAGGAGCCAGACATCTTCTGATGTTCCAAACATACGGCAGGAACTGCAAAAAAGTTCCAAGCCAGAGCTGAATGTGTGTCCAGGGGATTCACTGGGTGGATGAGAGGTGGAATATCCTTATCAAGACCCTTCCTTTAGTCTGAACCTTGCTGCTCTTTGAGGGAGCTCTGTAGAAGAGACAGAGACGCTCAAAAATGGAGCTCAAAAAAAATTTAAAACCTCGTCCTGTCTCCTGGCTAAAACAAGAGGGTGGAAGTTTAGCAAGAGGCTGGTGCAGGACCAAGCTCAGCTCCTGGCTGCAAGTCAGCTGGGTCGTTTTTCCCACTACTGAGCTGGAAACAGCAGTTCAGAAAGGGGCACATAACCATGAGCACCCATCTCTCTGTTTCTGCTCACCAGGGGCTCAAATCAGACTGTGCAGTGCTGAAAGCTGAACATCAGCTCGGCCTCACTCCACAGCCCCTGGCTGGTTCGTGAGGGATTCAGAGGGAGCAGCATCTTTCCATTCAGTTTGATCATTTACACTTCCAATACAGAAAAACGAGTCTCCAAATCCTACCCTCAGCCTCTGATTTTGTAGCTCCCACCCCATCTCAGATGAGTTATCCAAGCAGAGCTGCAGTGTAGGATGCCTTTTTAGATCTGGCAAGGAAAGTTTTGCAGGATTTTCTTTTTCCCTTCTGTTGCAAATGATTGGTTTAGGCCATCTAAATAATCACCAGCAGAGTATCAAGAAAAGCTGATTTAACATAAATTTGCAAAGGCACGACAAAGTTTTATGGCAATGTTGACTCTGTTACTTACTAAATAGATAAAACACACAAAGAAAAACCAGATTAAAGCAATCTAGAATGATTTATCCGGGAGGCAAAAGGGTAAGGAGGGAAACAGTAAGGGAGTGAAGCCCCTTGCCAAACTTAGCCTGGACTGGATCGATGGTTTGGATCTAAATGATTTATCAGTTGTAACAATACCTTATTCAACTCAACAGCAGCACTTCTTAATATATTGACTAATTTAACATCAATAAAACGGTTCAATTGAATTCTGCCTAAGTGCAACAAAACCATATATCCAACTTGACCATTAATTTAATTATAAAATCTAAAATGGCAACATTTGTAATACACACGCACGCAGAGATAAAATGCACGGGAAATTCCCCTTGAATCCAGGGAAATGCTCCTGTCGGATGCGTTTTCACGTTCCCAGGGGCCGGAGGGTTGAGCCTTGAGGAGCGGAGGCGTCGCCCCGGGCTGTGTCCCCAGCGTTCAGCCCCTCGGTGCCACCTGGGGAAGGCGGCAGGTGAAGAAAGCATCGCTCCCCGAGCGCCCTGTGCCTTGCCCGGGGTGCTGCTCCTCACTGCCATTCCCACAGGGTGCTGCTCCTCACTGCCATTCCCACAGCTCTGGGACAAGTCCCTCTCGGTTACATATTAAACGTCACTAATTGACCAAGCAGCTACTTAAGGGATTAGGTGGCTCAGTGCAGACGATTATGGACCTCAGTGTGATAAGGACAGACATCACCACCTTTAACCACCTCTTTGTTTGCTCTTTGTGTTCTCTGCCCCTCAGCAGCTCATCCACAGCTTGGAGAGCCCCGGGGCTCACCCTCCACACCCACACCCTGGTTTATGCCTCGTTATTTTTTGTGTCCCTCCTTTCTTCTGCTGCAGCTTCACCCAGCGGGGCCCAAAGGAATTCAAACACACACAGAGACATCCCTGCTTTTGCTGTTTCATTTCATCCAGCCAGGACTTCAGGATCCCTTTTTTGTGTTATCTAAGGAATGAAGCTTTTGCAGCCAAAAGGGATTCTTATACAGTTCCCTTTGAGGGAGCGCTCCAGGGAATGTGGAATTTAGTGAATGATGCCATATTTCCATTTCTTTCAATTCTGGACGCTGTATTTCTGCAGGCACCTGAACTATTGGTGGGAGCAGGCTCCAAGTGTGACCATCTGCTTTCGGAAATGAGTTAATGAAGCAGCAGTGCTTGGAGCTAGAAAGGCTTTTCTGGTTGTGTTTGGAGAATTTGGCCCGCTCTGCTGCTCACACTGCACACGAAACAGTGTCTGAGCAGAAGGGAGAGGAACCAGAGCCTGTCTGACACACTGACCATGCCAATCCCTTTAAAGGAAGGATCCAGCTCTGGGGACACCCCATCGCCGTGGACTGGGCAGAGCCAGAGGTGGAGGTGGATGAAGACACCATGTCATCAGTAAAAATCCTCTATGTGAGGAACCTCATGCTCTCCACCACTGAAGAGACCATAGAAAAGGAGTTCAACAGCATCAAACCAGGTAGGAGCCCCCTGATGCTGCAGCTCCTGAATAAACGCCGGCTCTGCAAGTGGAAATATTTCTCTGGTCATAAAATGCCAAAGGAGGAGATAAAAATAGCTGGTTCTCTGCTGGAAAATGTTCCTGTGTAATGCCACAAAAATGGTCATTAGGCTGAAGGCTCCCACCCAACTTGCACACCATGTCATCCCATTAAGGGCAGCTTATTTTCCAGCTAACGACACTGCTAACCTTTTTTGGGGGATTGGCAACTGGAAGAGATCCAAAATGCTGCATGGGGATGCCTGTGTCATAAAAATGATTTGGAATCATTTCAGTTCTTTCTTTAAAAAAAAAAAAGAGAGAGCTGGTGAAGCAGCTGGGTGATTTCAGCATTCTTCTATGGCAAGGAATGATAAAAATAGCGTGATTTAATACAAATCCTTTTTATCTAATCTATCTAAATTCTGAACTCTGTAATTTTCATACATCCCCCCCCCCCATTCTCCTGTAAATTTGTGAATAATCAGCATTTATATTACATGCACTTAGGGTGAGGCTTTTTCAAAAAGCAAGTAGATTTGTTGGGGCTAAAAATCCTGCTGCCTTTCAAAGGAGATTTTACTTCTGAGCAGCTCCAGCTTTAGGAAATTCCACCCAAAACCAACAAAGTAAAAATAACCCATTTCTGCAGCTCTCCAAGCCACACAGTCCATTAGGCATTAGGAACTTTTGCTTGGCAATGTGAATCTCCTTTCATCTCGTTCCTATTAACTTCCCTCTATTAATTTTTTAAAATACACTACAGAGCTTCATTTTTCCTTCACCAGCTTTTCATGTCTGCTCTATACATGCCTTTTACTGTACTAGGCTGCAATGCAAAGCTCCTTATGAGGTTTTCTTGTGTCCTTCCAACATTTCTGCCTGATACTTTGAGCCACCATCAAGCTGTTGGAGACCCCCTTTTACCCCTGAGTTAAATTTATGTCATCACCCTCTCTTAACTGTTTCCTTCTTTCATTTACCCAGTTTTGCTGCTGAGCACTGAGCAGCTCACACTCCCCAGAAACACATTTATGCCCCTTTGACACTTTGGTAACAGTCATCTGCTCTGCTCCTAAGGCAAGTTTTCCAGTACAACAGCAGAAGTTCTGTATTATCTTTAATTTTCACTTCATCATTTCAGTGCTCGTGTTGGAATTTTTTTTTTAATTGTTATTTTTTTTTCAATGGACAGCTTTAATTTTGGTGGATAAAGTGGGTACATTAGATCAGCAAAATTTCAGCTTTGGGGAGAGCAAATGCAGTTTTAGTGGGATCAAAAAAGGCAGCAAGGGAATCAAGCAATGATTCCCTCCCCTGCTTTGGTTCTCTGCCTCATTCACTGAGCCACATTTCAGCACCACTTACCTGAAGTTACACTTGATCCAGGGCATTAAGAAGCTGCTTTGACATTACCAAGTCACCCAATAAAAGATGATCCAAAGGAGTTATGATCCAGAGGTGCCCATGACAGAGCAATTCCCACGTCTATGGCTCCACAGACACTGCTTATGCATCTTAAACTGTGGTTTACTGCAAGTATCACCCCTTAAATCTGTCCCAAATTCAGTGCTTGGTGACTTCTAGAGAGAGACACATCTCATCGAAGAGCCCTGCCCTTGCTCCCTGGGGATTCTGGCAAAATTCCTCATCCCTGCTGAAGTTCCCAGCAGGCAGCTCGTGCTCTCCCGGTGTTCTGAAGGGGGCAGTGCTCCCCCTCCGACATTCCAGGGATGTTCTCTCCAAGGGGAGCTACCACACTGCTTTGCCCCGGCTGAGGCAGAAGCAGGGAAGAGCAAACTTTTAGGCTCAGGAGAGGATCCCTGTCATGGAACACTCCCAGGGAGGCAGAAGGGGGATTTTCAAAACACAGCGAGTTCATTAAAGCCTCGACCTGTAAACAAGGCATCAGCATGTAACTCCCACAGCTTCAGGCTTGGAAAAATCACCTTCTGTCCCAGAGGGACACAAAGTGCTGCTTACCATTCCAGTGCTGCTCAGGTTATGGGCTGGGACAGCTCCATTTATCCCACTGCAGCTCCTAATGGCTCCCCCTGAACACCAGAGAAATTTATTTTCTCCTGCATTTATCTAGGCAAGTGTTTTTGTGGCAGTGTGACATTTCCCTGCGCCCCTGTTCAGCTTTAAAAGGTAAGAAGCCAAGGGGAGAGCTGTTGAGCATCCCTGAGCCGAGTTTCCAAAGGATGTGTTTGGGGGTGGTACTTTTGGAGACTGGGCTGGCTGATGATGTGCTCCCCAAGCTGCAGGAGCAGGGAACACGAACAGTTAAAGAGAGGACAGATGTCTAAAGGTTGTGGCCATGGGGAAGAGCACTGGTGGGGTTATTTTGGAGACAAACCTCTCAGTGCCCAACAGCAGAGCAGCTGACAAGGGAAAGGGAAAGCTCTAGAGGGACGACACAGAAGTGAAGAACAAGAAGCCATTTACATTTGAATTATTTTGGGTGATCACACAGGTGTTAGAAGGACTCAGGCTGGAGGCACCAGGGTGGGGGTCTCCAGCCCAAGCCCGCTCCCAGAAGGGCCAACACCTCAGCTGGAGAGGCTGACTGGGGCCATGTCCAGGCCATCTGGGGCATCCAGGGAATCCCCACTGACACGGGAAAGGCTGTTTCTTAGCAAGAGACCTGCTGTCCCTTCAGTCCCAGCCTGTCCCTGTGCCTGGGGCTGCTCTGTCCCAGGCAGGACTGGCTGTTCCTTCTTGCTGAACATCCTGAGTTGATGAGTAAGAGAAAAGCCTCCTCGTTTTATGGCAGGAGCATCAGCTTCCCTGAAGCTGCCTCCAAGCACCATGCATGCAGGAAACCATGGAGATGGGATCACATGGTGATGTTTCTTGTAGCTGGTGCAAGCCCTGCTCAGCCAGTTTAGTGGTCTGTCACAGAAGGGAGACACAGGACCAAAGGTAGTGTCCAACAGAGCACTATGGACAGGAGAAAACCACTCCAGTTTAAAGGGAAACTGGTGACTGCTCCCCAACCCTTCTAGGGTGTCTTGAACTACTATAACCATTCTATATTTACTTTCCTATGCCATATACCTCCTAAGAGGTATCCTCTTGTTCTTGTTCTTTTACCTTTGCTCTCCCAGGGCTCATAACCTGACACAGCTGCTCTTTCAGACCTGTATTCTCCAACCAAACCCCATTTCCTACTGATACTCCAACGTTTTCTACAGGTGTGGTGGAGAGAGTAAAGAAAATTAGAGACTACGCCTTCGTGCACTTCAATAAGAGAGAACATGCTGTGGAAGCTATGAAAGCATTGAATGGGAAGGTAAATACTAATTCCTGGAGCTTGGGTACATTATATTACACACACTGAAACAAAGCCTCCTGATTTATCAGCTACAAAAACCTCCTGGAGGTGTCATCCCTGTTTTCTCTTTGCAGGCTGCTTTTATACTCCTGAATCTGTTTTTCTGCAGCTCTGATGTACACAAACTATTCATTTTGGCTGCCTGTATTCATGCTAAATGTTTGCCCAGCTCAGACTCTAGTTCACTGCTCAGAAAAAGTGTGTGGGGGAAAGCAGAGGAAGCTGAAAGAAGAACTAGCAAAAGAGGGGGTTTGGGCTCCCTTGGCTCGCACTCACATCCTTGTTCCACGTCTGCCAACAAAAACACTCGCAGGGCAGCGTGTGAATGGCAAACTGGGACAGACAAGGTCAGCCCAGAACATCTGCTCCCAGTTCAGATGGGGGTTTGCAGGGGGGATGCTGGATTTGGTCCCTGTTGCGCCGCCCGTAATTCCCAGCGCTGCAGTGCCGGGGCTGCTCCCACGGAGGTGTTAACCCTGCTCCTATTCTTAGTGCTACTGCTGTTCCCCGCAGGAGCACATGGAATCTCGCAGGCTTACCAGCTCCTTGGCAGGGAAGTGAAGCCTTTGGAAGGCTGTGCAGATTCAGTTAAGGGGGTGGGGATGGGCGCTCTCAACACCCTAAGACTTTACACCAAGCCGGTGCTGCCTCGGTGTAAAGTCTTAGGGTGTTTGTACATTTTCAAACTATTTATGGGGAAGGAGGTGCTGACCACAACCCAGCCCAGTGCAGAAGCTCTGGTACCTTCTATCTGTGGGAGGGGGATTTGGGGGATTTCTGGGGCCGCTTTCCTTCCTTTTCTCATCCCATTAGCAAACCCCCTCCCTAGGCAGGATAACCCATGTGCACTTTGGAGACTCACCCTCCTGCCGTGCTCTCTCCCCGCCGGGAAGGTGCTGGACGGGTCCCCCATCGAGGTGACTTTGGCCAAGCCTGTGGACAAGGACAGCTACGTGAGATACACGCGTGGCATGGGCGGCAGGGGCCCCGTGCTGCCAGGGGAGTACACCTACACCTTTGGGCACGTGTACGACCCCGCCGCCGCCTACCTGGGCGCCCCGGTGTTCTACGCGCCCCAGGCCTACGCCGCCATCCCCAACCTCCACTTCCCCGCCGCCAAGGGGCTCAGCAGCAGGAGCATCATCCGGCCCCCCTCCATCCGAGGTAACGCCTGCCACACAGCACTCAGCTCCAGCAAAATAGCTCCTCCTACACGTGTGTCGTTGGACACCGCCCTGGCTCCCGGACCCCTTTCCCAAAGGGATGGAAAACGTGGGGTTTGGCCTCTGTCCTTCCCAGTTTTCCCCTTTCCCATTTCTTCCAAGCTGAAAGAAATCACCATTTTCCTGGAGTAAGCCTGAAAGAGCTTCCAGATTGCCCCCGGGCCAGTGTAAATAAACCACAAATCCTGGTTTTGCCCCAGCAGGGAAGACCAAAAAAAAGCAATTTTCCTTTCCCCCCCTTCAGAGCCAGACCCCACAGCCAGCCACCAGCACAGCTCAGCGCTGCGTTTCCTCTTTGCTTTGAAGGTCACAGGGAAAGTTTTACCAGTCCTGGTGTTTTCTGACCCAAAGCCATGGAGCTTCCCAAGGAGGTCACCATGCCCCTAATACAGGGTAGGGAGCCAGCACTGAAATCAAGAAAGCCATTAATGATGTGCTCTGGGAGATGGAGCCCTGTTTTGGGGGGTCATCAACCTTATAATAACCAGGGTATTTCTGAAAACTACTGGGTCACTGCACCTGGGACCAAATCAAATCCCCCCGACTCAGCTACCCCCAAATTAAATATCAGTGCAGACATCATTTGGTAAGTGCAGAAGAAAGTTTGGGGTTAGCAAAAAAAGAAAAATAAATAAATAAATCTGCTCATTTGATCCTTCTTCCAAAGATTGTGCCTCGTGTCCCCAAGCCCATGGCCAAGTCCCACAGCAGGCTGGGACTCTGTGTGGCACCCCAACAGGGCTAACCAGGACCATCATGGCCAGTTTTTCTCCCTTCCCAAGGAAGGGGACAGGGCAGCCAGGAACACCCCTTGCACCTCATGTTTTTCCCACACAGGTGAAAGCAGCTTCTATGAAGTTTGCACTGGGAAAGGTGCAGATGTGATAATCCACCATCCCTCTCTCGCCTTATGTTCTCCCCAGACCCCCAAGCAGGGTTCCCTGAGGAAAAATGGAAAGTGTAATGGGGGAAAACAAAAAGGGATTTTCATTTATATAAGGGTGAAATTGTATAAACTCTGAATTCTTCCAGAAGGTGAAATTACGCTGGTGGGTAACAAAAGATACCAGCTGTCCCCTCTCCACATTTCAGCTACAAATGTGGGTAGGAAGGCACCATGAAATCAAAACTGGCTAGAGAAGATGGGAAATGGGTCAGAAGGAAGCAGGTCTCCCCAAAAAAGCCTCCCCTACCCAAGCATAAGAGCCCAAAAAGAAAGGGTGTCGGTGTCGAGCCGGGGTTATCCCGCAGAGGGGCCTCCTGCCCGTCTTCTTCCCCCCCCCCCAGCAAGCAGGGCTAACTTTTCCCTTTCAGCAAGGCTCAGGGTCGTTTTTCCCGTGATTTGATTCAGTTTAATGCCTTCTTACATTCCTAGAAATTTACATGAATGTACCTGTAGGGGCTGCGGGAGTTAGAGGCCTGGGAGGCCGCGGCTACCTGGCGTACACGGGCCTGGGCCGAGGATACCAGCTCAAAGAAAAGAGGGGAGAGGACAAACTCTACGACCTCCTGCCAGGGATGGAGCTCACGCCGATGAACCACGTCACACTAAAGCCCCAAGGGATCAAACTCGCTCCTCAGGTACCGAAAATAGCATCAATATCCCGGCCAACCGTCGCCTTTGCCCAAAATGCTTCGGGAAAACAGGTCCCTGGTGGGATCTGTGCTGGGGACTGCTAATTAAATCCCTTCCTGCACCTCCAAAAACATTAAAAAAATCAATGGTGCTGGTTGTGCCTTGTAATATCCACCCACCTCGCTGTAGAACAGCGTCCACTCACAGAGCCCTAGAATTGTCTGGGTTGGAGGAGACCTTTAGGATCACCATTGGCCACGGAGGAGAGCTGGCATAAACACCCACGGGGGTCAGGTGAAATCCAGTTGTGGTTGTTCCTCCGTGAAAGCACCGAGGGTAAAGAAATTCCCACCCAAGAAGGGTTTGACGCATGAGATGCACCCCCTGGGGCTTCACCGAGGGGTGAATGCACATGTAGGGAAAAATAATGTACATTTTCAAACTATTTATGGGGAAGGAGGTGTTGACCACAACCCAGCCCAGTGCAGAAGCTCTGGTACCTCCAGGAGGTTTTTGATTTGGTTGTGCCTGTGGGCCTGGGATCCAGATGGATGGATGAGGGCTGAGGAGAAATTCAGAACAAATTCCCTGAGTCTCTGAAGGTCCGGCTCTTACAGTAACTCCTTTCCCCTCACCTTCTCCAAAGCAACCTGAGAAACCAACTTCACCCTGAATTTTGAAGCTCATCTTTGCTTATTGACACTGAATTACCACAGCATCCAGTTTGCCACAGTCTGTGAAAACATCCTTTTTTCCTCCCGGAATACTGGATAGTGGGATTTTTTCCCTCCTACAAAATTCCACAGCGCCCTTACCCTATTATATCAGAACCACAGAACGGCCTGGATTGGAAGAGACCTTAAAGCTCATCTAGTCCCAACCCCTCTGCCACGGGATACCTTCCACTGGAGGTGTGAGATCACCTGAGTGGTTCTGCAGTGCCTCAGGGCGGCTGAAATTCCCCTTTTCCTCTTCCCATCCTTGCCAAGCCCCCACTGTGCCTGTTCCAGCACTGAGGACTTGCTCTGTGGGGCACATTTTTCCAGCAGCTGAGCTCCCTAATCTTCCCCCTGGCTACTGTCTCACAACAGCAGGTCACAAACCCCTGCAGTTTGCCTCCTGGCAGCCTCGTTAACGGGACAAGCTCATTAATACCTGTCAGCACGGACAGGCTCTCCCATCCTCTGTGCTGAGACCATTCCAACACCCCCTTGGAATGGTTTGGTTCTCAGCTGGGGTGCTCAGTGTTGGTGCCCAGATCTGCCTTATTGAGAATTTAGATGTTGATGTGACATTATAAACCCGCCACCCACACGAAGGTGCTGGGACAGCGGGGAACAAGTGTTGCCCCAGTCCAGAAATGTAATGAACTGTTTATTTACACACCAGGTGCTGAACTTCAGCGGGGAGCTGTGATTGCAAAATTCAAAGCAGCACCGATGTTTATGTTTTACATCTTCATTTTAAATAAAATGAAGTGTAAATTTTAAATAGACAAGACTTTGGGGTGACTTAATTGTGGCCTTCCAGGACCTGAAGGGAGTCCACAACAAAGGTGGAGAGAGGCTATTTACAGGGGTCTGGAGCGACAGGACACAGGGAATGGTTTCCCACTGCCAGAGGGCAGAGATAGGTGGGATATTGGGAAGGAATTGTTCCCTGGGAGGGTGGGGAGGCCCTGGCACAGGTTGCCCAGAGAAGCTGTGGCTGCCCCTGGATCCCTGGAAGTGTCCAAGGCCAGGTTGGATGGGGCTTGGAGCAACCTGGGCTGGTGGGAGGTGTCCCTGCCCACGGCAGGGGGTGGAACGGGATGAGCTTTAAGGTCCCTTCCAACCCCAAACCATTCTGTGATTCTGTGGGTAAAAACCCTGAAATCCAAAGGCAAAGCAGGAGTGTTTCTGGACAGCAATTCCCAATTACCATGGAATCAGCTGTGCTGGGACTGAGGGCAACGTGGTTCAGCATTTCCCTTTCAAACTAAAAGCAGGAGTCGCCTGCTGAAGCCTGTGTAATTAATTGGATGGAAACACAACCTTTTTTCTTTTTAAAAAGAAGGCTATTTGGACTTCTCATGCTCTGTAACCCACTAAGCCAGGGGGTCAACAGAGCAGTGAAGATGAATGCAACTCAAGGGGTTTTTTTGGTACTCTGAAGTAGGAGAGCAGATATGGAGTTTTTGAGGAGAATTCAAAGAAAACCACTCTGAAACCAGAATAAAGCAGCTAATCAGCAAAAGGACAAAGGCATCCAATTTAACAGGGAATAACTTCAGGAATTAAACAGGTTTTTGAAGTAGAAAACATTTAGATTAATCTTATACTTGAAGGGGGCTGTAGTAACCTGTCTGCCATTTATTTTATGTTTTGTGAGCTTTGAGGAAGCTGCCACGACTCCCTGAAAACCCCTTGGAGGGAAGGAAGGCAGCTGCCCAGTGCAGGGGCTGGGTGAGAAGGCTTCTGTGCACCAATTAACCTGAGCAAAAACCCCTTTTCTTCTTCTAGATCTTGGAAGAAATCTGCCAGAAAAACAACTGGGGACAGCCTGTTTACCAGCTCCACTCTGCAATCGGCCAAGATCAAAGACAGCTCTTCCTGTACAAAATCACCATCCCTGCCCTTGCCAGCCAGAACCCCGCCATGTATGTAATTGTTTGAGGTATTCTGAGGTTTAGGATTCATTTTTTAAATGGCATTTTATCTAAAATCTCTCCTCAAAGCACGGTCACACGGGTCTCTATTCCTTTTTTTTTTTTTTTAATGTATTAGGGAGAAAAACATCCACAACCTAAACTAGACTGATGTCTGCCATGCTTGGTGCTTTCTCTCTCTGGTGGTGCAAACATTATAGAAGGCCAGATATAATCAGGCAAAAGGGGGCTTTTTAAGACAGAAATAAAACATACCATAGCTCCTGTGGGGAAATGAAAGGAGCTTGAAGGAACATGCTGCTATTGAGGCTCCAAATACGATTCTAGACATTTCTGACCTAAAACACTCTTTGCTGTGTACTGTAAAAAAAAAAAAAAAAACACAACACCCTCTGACTGTGTATTTTAAAGAAAAAACACAGCAGGTTTTTTTGGTTTTGTTTTCGACTGAGAAAAGCACAACAAACTCTGAGAGGACTTTGTGTCCAAAACGAGAGCCGGGGTCAGTAACCTCAGCAGGGAAACCGGCCCACTACGAGGAGAGTGCTCCTGTTAGCACAGGAAAATAAAGCTCCTGTTTGCTGTGTGGGATGATGGCAGCTACAGGCAGACCAAAAGACCTGGCAGGAAAGCCCCGGGGAACACAGACCCAGCTAACACGTTGCTGTGCCCGCAGACATCCCTTCACGCCGCCCAAGCTCAGCGCCTACGTGGACGAGGCCAAAACCTACGCGGCAGAGTACACCCTGCAGAGCCTGGGCATCCCCGTGGAGGGGGCAGAGGTGCCTCCAGCAGCACCAGCTTTTCCAGGTACGGGAAGGTCTGTACAGCAAAAGTCTCCTGGAATGTTATTTTTCCGGCTGCTTCCTTGCGGGTGTTGAGAGCGAGCCTGACTTGGTTGTGCCCCCCCACGTGCCTTGACTCGTGTTACTTGTGTGTGGGGCAGTTTTATCACAGAATCCCAGAGTGGTTTGGCTTGGGAGGCACCTAAAAGATCCTCTTGTTCCACCCCCTGCCATGGGCAGGGACACCTCCCACTAGCCCAGGTTGCTCCAAGCCCCATCCAACCTGGCCTTGGACACTTCCAGGGATCCAGGGGCAGCCACAGCTTCTCTGGGCAACCTGTGCCAGTTTATTGCCTACAAAGCAATTTATCTCTAAACCAGGACTACCCAAATTACAGGGTACAAACCACAGAGTAGCTCAGGCTGGAGGCACCGTGGTGGGGGGGTTTCTGCTCCAACCCTGCCACAGATGCAGAAGGCTGTGTGGGGCTGTGTCCAGGAGAGCTGGGGCAGTGTCCAAGGATGGGGAACCCCACTACCCAGGGGCCCATCCCAGCTACATACCTCCTCTCCACTCCTTCCAGTTTGGGAATGCCTCCCTTCAACTGGGAGTCCCAGGCAAGGTGCAGGATCCAAAACTGGAGTGGCACATCTGGGATGAGTCCCCTCCCCGGACCTGCTGGCTGATGCCACCCAGGATGGAGTAGATCTTCCTCACTGCAAAGACACACAGTTGTTTGATTCATGGCCCATCCATCTCCCCCCCAGAACCCCCAGCTCCCTTTGAACCAACACTTAGGATTTCACCCACCAAAGAACTGACGTGAAAGTTTGGATCTGATCCCAGCTCTCACACCCCCACTGGAAGGGGTTGGGTTTTTTCCCAGTTTGGGAATTCATATTCAATAGCTCTTGCAACTGCTTCAAACAGCTTGGGAAGCCATGGAAAACCCAGGAACCCAGCTCACAGGCATTACATTCACCATGCTCTCCAGCATGATGGTTATTCTGATGTAGTGGCAGCAGCACACGCCAAACTGCACATGAGGAATGCATTAGTCAGTACTACTGAGTTGTTTGGAGTGTCTCAAGGATGGATTTTTTAAAAAAATAAAAATCTATCCGGCTTCCTGCCACAGGAGTCCGCAAAAGCCACAGAAAAATCAATTTGTCTGGGTTTGTGCAGGGCTTCCGCAGCGTGGAAACCAAATGGGCTCTTTATTGAATCCAGTCCCCACTTACTGCCTCATTAGAATCTCTCCTTTTCTTTCACCCACCATTATTTATTTGTCTTGGAAACACAACAAATTGACAAGCATTGAAGTCTCTGCTTGCAACACACGCACTGGTCCTTGATCAGGGCTTGCTGAAGGCCAGCTCAGCTCAGGCCATGCCCGGGTAGCAGCTCATTCCTCTTGTGATGGTGGCAGATATGCCTTAAAACACTCAGTCCCTGGTCAAAACATTGCACCTCGCTTTGCTTGTGCGGAGAAAATACTCTGAACAGCCACGTCACTCAAATTAAGGTGAATTTCTCATGTTTTCCCCCAAAATAACGCTTCTGATGAGGCAACGTGTGCTCAGCGTTGCCCAATATCACCGTTCCCCCCCGGCAGGAGGAGCTCAGCTCTAACTGACCTTGAGTTGATCCCATTGCCCAGCTGGTCAGACAGAGATTTTGGAGCCAGCAGATCCAATGGATACCCCACCCCAGCTGCTCTTCCCAAATTTAGGCTTTGCCTTAACTCCTGATTCTTTCACGACACAATGGTGTGCTCTGGTCAACGAGCTGCCCTCGGAGAACCCAGCCCCAAACCATATTTGTTTTTCCCCAGTGATTCACTCCAGCTCAGCAAAGCAAACATCTTCCCATGGAAAACTTTGAAGTGTTGAAACCACATTTTCCATTAGAAACTGACGGGAATAAAAAAAAAATCCAGTCTGCTAAATATTTCCTCCTCGATGCTGCACGGAGGGAGTTTCCCTCCTCTCTGACCTGACTGTCCTGAATTCCATGTGGTTTGGCTGTGAAGGGTATCAGAGCCATAATTTCTTCACGAAATTTGCCCAAATTTCCCTGATATTATGTCATTTTCTTGCCCTTCTCGTGCCACACGTGGGAGGACGGGTACAGAGCACATTAACACCCTCTTAGCTCAGAAATAATCAAAACCTACGGAAAAAATATTTCACAGAGAGAGGTGTTTTTCAAGCACCGTCTTTAACAAACTGTAGGTGAGGAAGTGCATTAATTTTCCAGCTTTTTTTCTCAGCCCCCTTTGAAAAAACATGCCAGCAATGACCTATTTAATTTAATTAGATCATTCCCATTAAGAAGCTCATCGCTCCCTAGGCCATCCCCGTCCCCGGGGGATCAAAACCTGCCAGGTGATGGTGAGTTTGGAGTGGATTTTCATTAATCTGCAGTTTTTTCCTTCCCTTTTCCCCGCAGGATACACCATTGCTAATGCAGCTGCCACTGTCACAGCCACTCAGCTCAAACAAGCAGTGACTGTGGGACAGGATTTAGCAACTTATGCAGCGTACGAAGCCTATCCCGCCTTCGCGGTCGCCGCACGCAGCGATGGCTACGGAGCATTTTAGTCCTGGCTTTAGTCAAGGTCCCTGAAATCAAGCACAGGCAGAAAGGAAAAAAAAAAAAAGTATCCCAGTCTGGTAATTTTTACACCCTCTCGATTTTAAACTCACCTGTTGCCTGAGGTTCATCTTAGTCGGAGTTTCGGTCTTGGAGTTCTTTAGGTTCGTAACGGGATATTTGGGGGGGGGGGGGGGGAAGGGAGAAATTAAAGGGAAAAAATCGCTCAGAATCAGATTTTCACAGTAGAAAGCAAAAGCTCAGCCTAGAAAATGAGCAGGTCTCAGGTGTGTGTATATATATATATAATATATATATATATGTACAGCCTATTGTGTGTGTGTTTACAAGCAACGACCTGTGCTGAATACAGTTGGTCCCGTGGATGTTGTGACACGGGACAGGGGAAGGAAGGGGTGTCCCCAGCAAAACCCTCCATGCATCAGGAATTCTCCTACATTCACCCAAAAATTCCTCCTCCAGCCCTGACTCCTTGGCCACATGGATTTGCCTCTCGCTGCCACCAGCACTGTGGCGATGTGTTCAGGCACCTCAGGTGTCTTGGAGGTTCTTTCTGGCACAGCCAAGGCAAAAAGTCACTTGTAACAAACCTTTCTGCCCAGCCAAACGGGCTGGTTGCCATGCTGATTCGATTTTTAGAGCAGGAGGCAAGCACTGAGCAGAGCTTTCCCTCTTGCTTTGCTCCTTCCCAACCACGTCCGCAAATCAGCAAATAACGGTGCATTTTTGTCCTCTTCCCAGCAAATGGGAACATTCACTGAAAGACAGGAAAACTTTCAGGACTATTAAGGCTGAGGACCAGAAAAGAGCTATTCATTAAGGCCAGTTCTCTACTTAATTAGAGCATGAGAGCTCACAGCCATGGCCCAGTAATAACAGGCACCTCTACAGGAACAAAATGATATCCAAGGAACATTTCCACAGTTTGGAAAAGGCCTTGCCTGGCTGCCAGTGCTGCTTTACACATCAAATCAAGGCTTCTGGCTGCTGTCATTCCACCAAAACTGAATTTACTGGAACAGCAGTAAAGGTACCTCTTGCTTTGGAGAGCACCAGAGGTTGGTGTTGTGTCTGAACACTTTAGGGATGCTGAGAGCACCCCTTGCTTTACAGCAGGAGGGCATTACCCGTTTATTTTTGCCATGGGATTGAGGCAGGAGTAGTGATGCTCTGGAGATATCCTATGCAGTAATGCACACTGTGAAAATTCAGTCTAGGACCAGAAAAAAAACCCCCTTTTTTGAGGGGGGAGAGTTTACAGCTGGGTTGACAACACCCATCGAGTCCAACAGATCTGGCCCCAAATTTCCCACCTGGTCTGGGTGACGGGATGTGGCACCAAACAAGCCATTCCAGGAGGAGTTTTTCCCATGCATCCCCAAAACTGTCCGAGGCACAGAGGTCTGTGACGAGGTGTTGGCTGCTGGGAAGGCAGTGTTTTCTACTCTCATGCTCCGGCTGACTCGGCTTCGCTCGGAATGGAACAAAACCACACAAGCTGTGAAGTCTGTGGTCCCGTTAGACCCCTCCTATTTATAAAGTACCTCGTTGGGGTGACCCTAAAGGTATTACAAGCCCTCTGTGGCTGCTGTTGGTCACACTTGAAATGACAAACCTGTTCACAGAGGGCTGAATAACCAAGAGTGTTATGGATCTTGTGGCTTTTTTCCCCTCTTCTGTCTATGTCTTTAAGTCGTGTTTGCCGACGAGTAACACGTCCCTGAGTGTGTCTCTCTCAAAGGCCACTGTTGGCAAGAATTGTTTCTCACTTTGCCTGTTCAGTGACTTTAGTCTGCTTTTTCAGCTATTTATATGAGTTCAGAAAGATGTCAAAGGAAAGGGCAAGAAGCAGTATTAAAAAAGTGTGTGCATGAAGCACTTATTTTTGTACACTAGTACAATATTTGTATAGAGTTTTAACACTATGGAGTGTAGCAAAAAAAAAAATAATCACACTTTCTATTTACTGGAGGACAATCGTGCATGTTTAAAGGGAATGAAGTGGGAATGGCATCTCAATCATCCATTACAAGCAAATTATAACTGGGATTAAATTCTGTGAAGCAGGTCTGTAATTTTAGAGTAATCCGAGGACATTCACTGGACTTTGAAACATCATTAAAACTTTGTAAGCCAAGCCACGTGCCTCTGTTCTTTTATAGCCCGAGTTCCAGCCCCCGTGTGGTCAATAAGAGCACACTCTGCTCCGTAGGGATCGATGGAGGGTCAGGCAGGCAGGGTCACAGGCTGTTCAGCAGTGCCAGGGGTGTTTTCCACTGCACCTTGGTGACACCCGTCGAGCTCACGCAGCAGAAAATCAGCAGGTTTACACCTCTGCACTTTTAAGTAAAACAATCAAGGGGGTTGGCATTTTTTCCCATCAGCTCTCCAGTCAATATTTATTTCTCTGTCAGAGCTACAGGAATTGCTTTTGCTATAAATTGGTGACAGGGGTAATTGTTCCTTGCCTGGTCCCAGCGGAGATTTCTTGGGGTGAGATCAACAGTGAGGCAGCAACGTGCAAGAATAAGGGGGAAGATGGGCTGCAAAAATAAGGGCATGGCTGATACCTGGGTCAGGACTGTGAGGGACTGGCCCCAACTTGAGGAGAGCCTGTTGCCAGGTCACCAATAGGTAAATCAGCTACACTCTGGTCACTTCAGGGTGAGAAGCTGCTCCTTGGAACACCGTCGTAGTTCAGCAGCTGAGGAACAGCAATTCCTGCTTCCACACCTGGTACAAAGGATTCTGGGTTTGCACCTTCCCAGAGAGATCCTGAGCCCAAGAAATGGGAGGAAGGTCTGGTACCTTGCTCCTGAGAGCACACAGCCCTCAGAAAAAAGCCTCCCTACCAAGCCAAAAGAGATTTAGCCAAAATAACTTGACATTGTTCTTACAGACTTACAAAGAGGTCAGCTGTGCTCTGGGCTCCAGTGAGAACAGCAGCTCTGCCAGCTCCTTTATTTTCCCTCATTAGCTTTTCCTGATGTCCTGCTTTCCTTTTCTTTGAAACCAGGGCAATGGCAGAGTTTGCTTTTGTGCTGTAATGTTTCCCCCCGCCTCGGGAGCTGAGATTCCCTCTTTGCTCAGCAGCAGCTGGATGATCACTTTCGGAGAGCCAGAATGATTTTTCAAGGAATCTCAAATCCACAACCCAACTTAAAAAAAAACCACACCATAATTTCCCTTTTGTAAAGATGTGGGTTCCCAGTGGAAAACAAGACAGAGCCAAACCCCACATCCATCCTCCACCAACAAGTCTGAACATGTTTGAGGTGTACGTGATGAGAAGATCAGTGGCCCAGAAAAATCAGCAGATGGCCTCATATTTGGCTGCTTGTAAGGCAGGAGGTACAAAACCTGCATTTTCCATCTCCCTTCTTCCAGCCAGCCCTTTCCTGGAGGTCTCTGCAGCACATCTGAGGTGTAAAGGGGGAATAAAACATGCCTGAGCATGTCTGGAGCTGGATAGACCCCCAAATGTCCCACATGGAAACTCTCTCTCATGTCCCACTGAAACCCCCTCATGGGACAACGTCTCCAGTGCCTTTCAAGGGGATTTGCTTTATCTTTGAGCTTGCATGGCTCCCTTTTCCCACTAGTCCAGCTAAATCTCTCAGAGGCCATCTCATGTCTGCATCAGACACCTACCTGGATTTCTCTTTTTTAGGGGGAAAAATACCCCAAACAACAAAACAACAAAAAGCCACCTTTGAATGGTGACATTCCAGTCAGGGATCACAAATCACTGCTGTTCACCAGCTGGGGGTTAACCCTGGTGCTGCTCATGGTGCTCTGATGGGATGCTCCTTTCTTTCCAGGGCTGGAAAGTGCTGTGTGTCCCCAAAACCTCAGTCTTGGCTAAAACTGCAACTCTTGGCTGCCCTTTGTTAAGGGCCAGTGCAGGGCTCAGACAGCCTCTCCCTCAGGGCTGCTTGGGGTGGGCTGCTCTCTCCCTGGACATGCCCTGCCACCTCCATGCCCAGAGACTCATCCTGGCCTGGCTCCAGCTATCTGCAGGAAATGGGGACCGTGCACATCCAGGTTTGGGGCTGGTTAAGAGAAACCTCGGAAGAGTGACACTCCTTGTTCCCCAGGCCCACCCTGGGCACGTGAAGCCCCAGTTATGAAGAGGTTAAAAATCAGAGAGCTGCTGGTGGACCTGCAGAGAGGCTGCACACAGATATCCACTGTGGGATGCACGGAAAAAGCACCAGACAACCACAGGATCAAACAAATCCCAAAGACTGCACCGAAGCCCGGAGACAGCAGAGGATTCTCCCCCCTCCCTCCAGTGCCTGGGGTCAGATCCTAATTCAGGGTCTCCTCTGCAGCTCCAAATACCGCCGGTGAATTTGGAATTTGCGCCGTACAAACAGGACTTTGCACAGGAGGAAAGCGGTGGCGCAGTCACAAACAAAGTTTCCCGAGTCCGTAGTAGTTCGTGTCCCACGACAACCGAACTAAACCAGGCGGAGCGCTGCCCATCTCCCGAGCCCGAGGCACAGGCGGCTCCACATGGAAGGAGAGCAGCCCCGGGGAGGGACGGGCAGCTCTGATGAGTAGTGCTATATTTATAACAGCTGGCGAGGCGCCCAAATTCCTGAAAACATTTTCTTCCGAGCTTTGGATCTGTTCGGCGGCGAGCTCGTTCTTGTGTAAAACGGCACTGGCACCTAGTGGCCGCCGGATCCCAGCGCAGCATCCCAAAAAGTTTCGGTCGGCACCCAGTCGCTGTGTGCCAGATGCAGGAGGCAGCCACGATGCTGTTAGAGAGCAAATAAAACCAAGGGTTTCCCTTGCCGCGGCGCTCGGAGCTGCTGAATTTTCTAGACACAAAAAATTAGGGAAAGTCGCAAAACCCCCTGCCCCCTAAACTTCCAAAAGCCTGTGCCCACTGCTGCCAGCCAAATCAAACAGCTGCTAAGAGGTGTCTCACAACGCTGTCTGCTCTGGGGCACGGGGGGAACTCTCCAGACACCCTAATTCTGCCTCTCAACACCTCCTCTCCCATGAGGAACTCCAGCTTCTTAAAAACTCTCTTTTGGGGTCAGATGCTCACGTTTTAGAGGGTGGATCTTACCCATGAGCATTTTAACTGTACAATTCAACTTTGCTTCGTTAAACACGCTCAGTGCTACTGAAAGAGATCCACAGTTAACGTTATGCAATAATAGAGACAAAATTACCAGAAACAAACAAACAAAAAAAGAAATACCACAGTGGGGGGAAAAAAGTGAAACACCATTTCCTTTTTCCTGGTGTATTTCTTTTAGGAAAACCAGAGCACTCCTGTGCAATTCACTGTGGCTTATGCAGTGTAAGAGGAACAGCAAGTGGAGAGAGAGACTGTTATGCTGGGATTCATTAGGCAGCACCATTTCCAGCCCAAAAAGCAGCCCCTGTGTTTCACACAGGTGCTCTGACCCTCTTGGAAGGGGCTGTGATCACACATGGCCCCACATGGAAACGTGAGCAAAGCGGGACAAACTCTGCAATGAACTTTCTGGATCATTTTACAGCCTGAGTGTTTCTGCCCTGGGCAAACTGATCCCAGGGCACAGCAGCATCCTCTGCCCCTCCCTGTATCCCACAGTGCTGCCCACAGAGTGATTTTGCCAAGGAAAGCAGGGCAGGAGGGCTGGCTGGGTGAGTTACTGGGAAAGGACATCGGGAGCATCCTCAGGGATTGGATTCCCAGCGATGTTCTTTCCAAGCTCTCTCTTTCCTGGCTCCATATTGCGAGTGCTTTGAGCTCCTCCGGGTGGGGATCTCTGAGACTGATTGCAGCTGGTTTAAAATGAATAATTCATCCTCTCCCACTGATGTTAAAGAGAGGCGAAATTATCTGATTGATGATTCTCTGAAGAATTAAAGAGATTGCATACAAAATTGGTACACATTATTGGAGCTTATTAAACATTTACTGTCGGGCCCCAGAAAAAATCCAGATCTGAAAGGTGTGTTTTCTCTGGCACGTGTAAACATCCTTAATTTTGATCTTTTTGATGTGTCCCAAAGTGATATTTAGAGGGTGAAATGCCATCTGCTGCCCCTTTGCTGTGGCTGGAGGGCTGGGCAGGAGCTTAACACAAGAAGAGTGGACAAAGTCAGCCCCAAAGTCTTTCTCACCCAGCATCTAGTCTGTGCCACAGATGTGTGAGGTCTTCAGGTCATAAAAGCAGCACAAACACAGGTAGTCCTTCCAGACACTCAGTGGCCTCCAGTCCATCTGTAGTTTCTTGGGCCACTGAGAGCTTTCTGAGGGGATTCTCCTCCAAAAGCTCGCCCAGCAAGCTGAAATTTCAGAACCCACACGTGGTGGGCAGCACTGAGCCCACCTGGCACACCAGTCACTTCAAAAGTGACACCGGTGAAGGAGAATAAATAACACAGACATTTCTTTCCAGAAGGAAAAAAAAAGAAATGCCAACTGTTTCAAACTCTGTGAGTGACTGACCTTCCTCTCCTTGCTTGAGGCCTGGGAGGTGGGAGCCCACACAGCCACTCTCAGCAGACACCTCTGAAACTGGAACCCCTGATTTACGGAGAGCTGTGGGCAATTCTCTTCCCGTGGTGCTGTTGTAATCCTCCAAAGGATTAAATGAAATGATATTCCAGCCTTCCTGATGAATATCTATCCTATTTAACCCTTTGTCATCCTAAGAGGTCAGCTTTGCACTTCAAGCACTCTTGAGGAATCTTCTCTTCTGATGCCTTGGGAATTCAGCAGCTCTGAATTCCAGTTTTATGGACTGGGCTCAATTTTATGGACTATTTTATGGCCTGGATTAGCTCCCAATATGCACTAATTCCCTCAGAGAGATCCTATTCACCATCAGTATGAGCTTGTTTAATGACTGAAGAAAAAGTTACATCTTTTATTACAATAAGAATCAACTGCAATGAGATCTGGCCAGGACAGGAACCGCTTGAATGAGAACACATGAGGAGACTGAACTGCAGCTGAAAGCCAAAACTTTGCAGGAAGCTGAGCTTTGCGAAGCAGAGGATGACCAGCAGCACTGGAGGGACAGCAATGATGTACAGAGCCAGGGGTGCCACAGAAAAACCCTTCCAGAACATCACAGAATCACAGAATATCCTGAGCCTGAAGGGACCCACGAGGACCATCCAAGTCCAACTCCTGGCCCTGCACAGAACCCCCCAGATATCAAACCTACTGCTCAAGGGAAACAATTCCTTTAATGCCTGAGATCAGCTATGAAACTGTGATTTCAAAGGCCGAGGAGGAGCCTTCAAAGGGAACGGTGATGATGCGGGTGAGGAACACTCTCCTCTTGTAGTGCCCGAAGTAGCGGATCCGGTACGTCCCCGGCTCTGTGCCAGCAGGGATGTGCCACTCGATGGTCACATTGCTCTGACTCAGGGAGCCTCTGGTCCAGTAAAACCTAGCAAACAAGCCAAAAACCTGCAGTCAGCAGCAAACCCCACTTTTCGCTTGTTCCAGTGTCCCAAGAGCTCGCCAAGTGGAATGAGATGAAAGCACTCCAGTTAAGGACATTTTAAGAGCTTCTTTTGACCTTTCCTCGTATATTTAGGCTACCAGAGCAGCAGCCAACAAGCCAAGCCAAAACCCAGCAGGGCTGAAAAACAGCTGGAAACATGGGGATACAAGTCAGGGGTCTTTTTTGTAGATGAAGAATATTTCTACCCCTGTGTTCTTCCATTTCCAACTCCACATCCCAACCCTGTACAACATCACCCCGTGAGCAACACTCACCAGCTCAGCCCTCCCTGTGCAGGGGGAATGCTGAGCAAAGAGGAGGAGCATTCACTACAAGTGAGATAAGCACCCCCATTTCAGGACCTTAATTAAAGGAAGGGGTTGAACAAAACATCTTGAATAAATTTTTTTTCACATACCAGTCTTACTGAGATTGAAATGAATATTTACAAACATGACTGGATGAAAAACTGACTTTTGGTGCAGCTCTGAAAGGTGACCTCACCTTTGCTGCTTAATGGATGTTTTCCCTGAGGACTGACATCCCTAACCTCAACTTTTCTTTCTTGCAAACTTTTTAAATTGTTGTCTGCATCTCCTTTGTGATGTACAACAAACCCAGACAGCTTTTCCCAATGAAAATCCTCTGAGTCTCTCCTATTTTCCATTTGGCATCCTGCTCACCCACATGGTGTGACAGATGGATGGATACAGGCTATGAACAAGCTGGACCCCAAACCTCCTGTAATTCTTGCCCTTCCTTCTGCATTTCCCAAACTTCTAAGCCTTCGTTGCAGGTGCCAGAGCCAAGGGGAACACCAGTTTTTGTGGTCTCGACAAGTTAACCACCCAAATACGGACTGATCCATCCCCAGAAAGCACCAACTGCAGGGTCAAGACTCTGAAATCAGGGAGCTCTGAAATTAAGGCCTTCAGGCTAAGTTTAAATTACTCCCTGGAGTCTGTGGAACGGTGAAATCTGCTCAGGGCACCCACCTGGTGTCCCAGGAGGCGTCGTTCTGCACCACTTGCCAGGTGCCTGAAGTGCTGGTGTGCCTCTCCACCGTCAGGAAGTTGTGTTCAGTCTGGAACAAAAATAGCAGAGTCAGCCAGACGCTGAAGGTACAGGCGTGTCCCCACCTCCTGTGTCACTGTAAAGTGGAGAAGAGCCTGTGCTTCTGCCTGCTTCACTGGCAAACGTGGTACTGACTGGCACTTACTGTGGTACTTACTTCTGTTTCACTGCCAAACCCCACATTAGGTAATAAATGATGCAAAGAACTTATCATTAAAAAGAGAATGGACGAGTGAGGTATTTGCTATCAGTGTCTGTGCAAGGGGATTGATGGGACAAATTCTTTTCTAATTTTCTTTGTTTTATTAAAATAATGCACCAAGCTGGCAGGATGGAGACTAAAGCCCACGTTTTCTGTGCCTGGATGGCACTGGATGGCACTGAGAGTGTCTGGCCTCACACACGACAGGGTGACTTCGCCTTCAACAGTGTGAAGAGTTCATGAACAGCCCAGCCTGGCCAAATTCAGTTCTCTGCCCCAAAAGCACCCTGGTGGTGGGAATTCTCAAAGCACACACCTTCTTCTGAACCCCCAGCAAAGGAAAAAGCACTAACTAAACATTCACTGATCCCAGACATCCCCAGTTCCGGGGTGGCTGCGTCGCATTTACCGCGTTCTCCGCGGAGTTCCGGGGGTTTGCTCCCACAAAAGTCACTTCAGCAACTTCTCCCTGGGGGGGAAATTGAGATTTGTGTTATTTGTACTATCACACTGCACATTAAGAACATCCTTTGAAGATATCATTTGAGGTTTTTAGGGGGGTTGGGGGTTTTTTTGTGCTATTTTGGTGCGTTTGGTTTGTTGTTGTCTGAAGTTATTTATAATTTCACTTGTTGCAACAGCAATGGACAATTTATGTTTTGAACTGGCATCCTGTGCCTTGCCATTCCACTTGTCCTGCTTGTTGGATAAACTCCACCATAAAACTGGATAAACTGGATAAACTGCACACAAAAAAGGGAGGAAACAAGTGAGGTTTTTTTGGAATGTCTCCCTGCCTTTCTGCTGGAGAGAGCAGTGAGATGAAAGTCCTTGCTCTGAACATCTTATCTAAATTTTGAGCACTGAAAACAGAACCATTTCCAACATTTTAATTTCATTTCATTTACATTCCACAGCAGAGGCATCAAAGGTGACCTGATTTCTGCTTGTAAAGAAATCACTGTGCAATATTTGCCTATTTAATCAACTGGTATTTTATTTTGAAGCAGAAGAGGAAATCTACTTCATGGTGAATAAAGGGCTCTTGTTTTCCTCTTGATTCACCCCTTTGAGTCCCATTCAGCACGATGACATTGGTATGAAAACATCTGTCTCTGCCTTCTCAACCACGGCCACCAACAGAAACGTTCGGTCTGAGGGCACCACGACCCTTTAGGGAACACAGACCTTTTTGGGACAGGGGTAAGAGTTTAAAGGTGATTTCCTGAAGAGGTTTTAGTGAATCCCTGAGGCTCTCACCACTCTGTACTGCTGCCTCACTTCCTGTAGCACATCCCCAAATGTCTTGTTGGTCGGTGCGCGTTCGACACCGAGGGAGGGCAGCAAGGTCAGGTTGCCTATGTTGAAAAATGGGGGCTCTGGACCACGGGGCAAGTCCTGAGTGGTGTTCTGGGAGAAGGAAGACGTGCTTGTTAGACACACACAGACATAACCAGTGTCTCCCTGATGAGCCACAGCCCTGCTGTGGCTCTATATCCCATACCACCGCTCGGGCAGATTTTAAGAATAATAAAGTGAGTGTAAAACCAAACTGGAGGATCTTGCTCTGCATGCAGGAGCAATCCCTGTTGCTGGCATCCCCTCAGACCCATCCACCAGAACATCCCAGGACTGCCCACCGGTCCTGCACATTCACATGGTCACACTGATCAGGGACATCACCAGCGGAAACGCAGCAGAGGTTTTTTTTTTTCCCTTTAGGTAAAAAAGCAGCAACTTCAGGCCATGCTGAAAGGTTGGAGGTACTTATTTCCCAAACTTTGACCTGAAAATCCCCTCGAATTTCTCAAGTGGCATGAGACCCCCATTACAGGAATTATCTTCATACCACGAGTGTTTCTCAAGAGAAGAGAGGGGAGCAAGCATTTGGCCTCACTGAGGAACAAATATAGGATTTAAATGTCTCCAGCAGCATGTGGCCTGTAGAAAAGGTTGATTACCGTGGCAATAGCCCTTGCAAGTCCTCTGTAGAGCTGGATGTAGGCAGAGAGGGTGTGTGGCCCATAAATAGTCGATGCAGCCTCATATCGTTGAACCTGGCGAAGGACAAATTGGGAAAAGGAGGCTTTGTGGTTTATACAGCCCATCCTAGTGCACTAAGACAAGATCAGTGGTATACCAGGGTTTATTTACTGCCAGGGAGACAGTCCAACAACTGGCCAAAATATTTCTGCTGCAGTTCCAGGTGACTTCATTCTTTAACCCACGGCAAACAGGGAGGACCTATTTGCTCTCCCAGTTATCACAGACTGTACTCTTTTTAAAGGCTTATGAGGCTTCAAATTTTTGGGCTGGACAACCCCAGTTCTTCCAAACTCCCCTTCCAGTTTAGGGTTTCTAAACTCAAGGAGTCCAACCAATGGTCCACATCTTCCTCAAAGCACAACCTCTACTTTGCCTTGTGGAGACTCAGAACTGTGTCAGGCAACCAGCCCTTCCACAGCAACGGGGCACTGCAATCCATGGTCACCTCACAGCCCTCCTGCTCCAAATCCTTCAGCTTCTTGTGGCAAAGTGCTCCAAACACACATAATTTCACACGAATTATCACCCCCATCCAGCCAAAAGCTGAATTAAACATGTAAAATCCACAATTTTAACATTTACCTGGTACTCTTCATAGGTGGCAATGTAGTGGGTGTAGACATTGCACAGACCTGCAATTACCACATTCATCCCTGGTGTCCCATGGGAATCAAATTCCTGAGAAAGGAAAGAAAACACCTTGAAACAACTGCTTAATGCACAGATATACCGTTGTTATTACTACTGTTGTTATTACTGTTGAATCAATATTGTTATTATTGTTATAGTGCCTGGTATATTATTATTATTATCATTATCATTCTCATTATTCTCCTTTACCAGGATGGAATAAAAAGTTACAGTGGGGAGAGGGCTGGATGCTCAGGACTGTAAACCTGCAAGTGCAATTTGCCTTTATTAAACATCTCATATCCACTTCCCAAAGAAAAAGGGGGACACGTGACCTCCCATTCCAGTAAATTAAATGCATTTGAGGTTTTTTTGGCTGTATACCCCTAAAAAATCGTGACATAACTGTGAGAAAGGATCAGTGAGTTGCAGAGACAGCAGCTGAGATTATGATGGTGTTCAGGCTGCAGCCGAGGTGCACCAATCAAATGGGAAAAATATATTTCCCTTTTTTTTTTTGCAACTGTTCTCATGTTGCAAACTCCTGGTAGGGATTAAGGAGATAAAAATTCTCCATCCCACAGACAAAAATCCTGCTAGCATCCTGCCTGGATCCCAGTGGAATTAGCTTGTGTTGGCTTAATGGATTGAAACGCGATGGGTTTGCTTCTTTTGGGGAGGATATTCATTCCTGCTGCATGTCAGAAGGCACATGCAAAGTCTGTCTGAAGCAGCTGTGAGAAGGAAGCAGCTGTGAGACACGAGACCCGTGACCCCAGCTGGGAGGAGACAGGGGGAAAAGCAGAAGGCTCAGGAAATGGGAGGTTCCAGACACGCTGCCCTTGGGAGAAACCTCTTCCTCAGCAGCTTACACTGGTAACAGCTTCCCGCAGCCTGCGGCCAGACATGGTCCTAGGGCATGAAGGGAACAACATCAGGCTCCAGAAAGCATAAAATCCCAGAATCATTTTGGTTGGAAAAGCCCTCCCAGTCCATGGAGTCCCCCCTGTGCCCGATGCCCACCTTGTCCCCCAGCCCAGAGCACTGAGTGCCACGGCCAGGCCTTCCTGGGACACCTCCAGGGATGGGCACTCCAAACCTCCCTGGGCAGCCCCTGCCAAGGCCTCACCACCCTTTCCAGCAACAAATTCCTCCTCCTGGCCAACCTGAGCCTCCCCTGGCACAGCTGGAGGCCGTTCCCTCTCCTCCTGTCCCTTGTTCCCTGGCAGCAGAGCCCGAACCCCCCTGGCTCCCCCCTCCTGTCAGGGGGTTGCAGAGAGCAGGGAGCTAAAGCAGGAACCACTGGCTGGACCTGCAGCACCCCACCAGAAACTCCCACAGCACCTCCAGCACTGCTCAGCATCCCTTAAGGCCCCTCTGAGATAAGCTGAACCAAAGCACCTCGAAAGATTTCTCACTCATCACCACAGCCTGGGTGAGGCTGGAGAAACCCCGAGACGGGGCAGAAACAAAGGTGCTGGAGACAAATCATCATCCTGTTCAGACTCTCACCATTGTACCACCAACAGTCAGTGCAGTTCATTAGCAAAAACCAAATCAAAGTTAACAAGTTCCTTTTGTTTCATTGAACCTGCATTTTGCCATGAACACTTAAAATTCTTTAGGAAGCCTGTTTCCATCTCATTCATTCCCACAGTGAGTTTATATATAATCCTGGGGTACAATTTTTATCCTGCTCCCCCTTTCTACCTGCACACAGAACTATCCCAGGGGGTTTGAACGAAATGCTGTGGGCTGCAATAAGTTAATAAATGAACAAATTTCTCTCCTGAAGGAATACCCACGTGAACTCTCCCGGGACAGCGATGATGGCCAGCGACCCGATGGCAGCGATCTGCACGTCCACCACGTCCGGGTGCCACGGGTGGGGCCAAGTCATCTGAGGGGGCACAAAAAGTGGGCACAACAACTTCAGGATGGCAGGGAAAAAAAAACCAAACAGCTGGAGTGTTTTCCTTCCTCCAGTCATAAACCGGTTGGTAAGTTTATTTGTAAATTAAATTTGTTTGTAAAACACGTGAGAGTGTGTTTTAGTTCCACGGGTATGTCTGACCATCACAGTCACACAGGGCACGTGGAGATACTTTGTTTGGAAAAAACAAACAAACAGGGTGTTGCCAGAGGGACAACTTAAAGCAAAGTGGGTGAAATAAGGTCAGGGCAGCACCTATAAATCCCTCACCTGCATGGAAAAAGGATAGAGCTGGGATTGATGAGCTTGAACATCTGATCAGGAGAGCAAAAGCCAATGAGTGAAGTCAGAGATCCTGATGGTGATGGGAAATGAGAGTTCCCTCTTCATCAGAATCATGGAATGGTTCAGGTTAGAAGGGACCTTAAAGCCCATCTCATTCCACCCCCTGCCACGGGCAGGGACACCTTCCACCAGCCCAGGTTGCTCCAAGCCCTGTCCAACCTGACCTTGGACACTTCCAGGGATCCAGGGGCAGCCACAGCTTCTCTGGGCAACCTGTGCCAGGGCCTCCCCACCCTCCCAGGGAACAATTCCTTCCTAATTTCTAACCTAAACCTCCTCTCTATCAATCTGAAGCCACTCCCCCTCGTCCTGTCACTACATGGTCTGGCAGAGGGGGAGTTCCACCCCGAGGGGGAGTTTCTCCTAGAAAGTGATGATGCTCAGGGAACCCTCGACCTAACCCTGACTCCCAACTGCCCCTTAGCAGGGACTGTGCCCAGACTCAGCACCATTGCAGCAGCCAAAACACACACACACAGCAGCATTTCATCTGAAAACAATGGCAAAAAAATAGTTAGATAGAAATGAAAAAGCCAGTTAAAAGGAAATCGGGAACAAGAGCTCGAGGTTGGCACAGCTCCAGCAAATGAAATGCAAAATCCCACTGCAGCAAGCCAAAAAGAGGTTTTTTTTTGGAGGAGCAATTTACTGGGGTCAAAGCATGAATGACAAAACCTCACATCAGAAGCAGGAGGTCTGCCAGAGCATCCATCAAATGAGATAAAGTTGTAAGAAAAAAGTGTAATTTCCTCTCAGTGACACAATTCTAGATGGAGGAGGCAGGTGGGAGGAGCTGGGACCTCTTTTTAGGGGAGATGAGGTGAGGAGCTGATTGAACACAAAGTGACAGAAGGAAAGCTTTTAAGGAGACTGGTGAAAGGAATAACAATCATCCAGATGGCATCCTCTAAGTGCTCTAAAGGACCTTGGACATGATCCCGCTCCACTGCAGTGCATTTGTCTTAATGCCAAGGGAACATCAGGTGGGAAATGGGGCACCAATTTTCATTTAAAGCTGTAAGCAGGATTTTGGGAGGGCTCAGTAAGAACAAACACCAAGTCCTGCCCAGGATGGAGCAGCCCCAAGCACGGGGATGGGCTGGGACCAACAGAGCAGTGGCTCTGCAGAGGCTGGGCCTGAGAAATAACCCTTCCCTGTGGATAGGGACCCATGTGCTGAGGGCTTTCCATCCTTGCTGACTGTCCCAGCTCTTCTGGACATGGCCCTGAGCAACCTGGTGCAGCTGCAGTGCTGGTCCTGCTGGGAGCAGGATCATGCTGGGGAACCTCCCTCCAGGGTACTTCCAGCCTGAGCCTGCTGTGACTCTGCCCATGGATGAGCAAGGCTGGCATCAGTCCGTGTTGCAGCTCACAGAACTATCAGACAGTTGCACAAATGTGACAGAAAAGCAGAGAAGTCAACAGGACATTTCCAGAGGAAGCCACGATCGGAAGAGACCTTGGAATGTAACAGTGAGGAAGGTGGGCGAGTTGGTTCAGTCCCCAGAGTTCCCAAAGGCCACCGTGATGAGTTGGTTCATTTTGCATGGATCAGTCTGTCCTATGACAAGAGGAAAGGTCCTCCCATGGATTAAGGCAGGAAACAAATGGCAGGACAGAAGAAAGAAACACCCAGAGCTATTAAGATCTGAGCAGCCACAGAGGATGGGTGTCCTGGAGCCAGAGACTGCTGGGAGGTAACACTGAGCTCCACACACTGCTGGCTTTCCCTGACCTCATGCATTTTCCCTGTGCATCCAGCTCAGGGCTGTTTCACAGGCAGAGAATTAGGCCAGGGTAGATCTTCAGTTGGATTTTTTTGGCCCTAATGAGAGCGGGAAGTGTGGTCTCTCCTCCTGGGACACATGGAAAAGATGCTCTGAAAGAGGAAAACTTCCACCTCTCTCACTCTGATGCAAACTAATGCCAACACTTATTCTTGTTCTCTATTTTCATTCCTTCAGAGCCCCTGCAGCTCGTTCTCCCTCCGTGTCCTTCACCGTGTGGGCTGGCACAGACAACTCCTGTAGCCCCCTGACAAATCTGTCAGGAATTTGGGTCTGTGAAGGATTGCTGATCCCAGCCCAGATCAGCAATCTCTGCACTTCCCAGGGCACACAGCGGTGTGTCCTTACCTCTCCTGTGCTGAAGAGGATTGGCTTGGGTTTGTGGCAGGCTTTTGTTTCATTTGATGGCTCTCCCAGCAGCTGGTCCCGGATTTGATCCCAGAACGGGTCACCTTCTACTGCACCTGGAGGGGGAAACACCTTTCAAACACTGTTCATCAGCTGCCCCAGCAGCTCTCAGACAGACACGACCCCCTCCCTGCTCAGGTGGGGTGGGATATTCCTCAGTGGATTCCGACCATCGCCCTTTCCTGGGGTGGTTTGAAAAGTTGAGCTTCAGCTCAACTGAGCTCCATCTTGGCAGGCTTCAGGTAATGAGAACAAATGAGAAAGAGTGTCCCAAATCCAGGTCATTCTTCTCCCCACTCCCCATCCAGTGCTCTCCCTCCTTCAGGGCATGGCCATATCCCCCTTCTCCAGGAGCTTTCTGACGCACACAGACAAACCTGCACGGGGGCTGTAAGGTCACACCTTCCCAAAAACATCCCTTTGGAGGCTGTGGTTCAACCAGCAGCTGATGCTGCCAAGTGCCTCCAGGGAGTTCAGTCTGTGTGGGGGATGCCCTGTGTCCTCCCCGTTTGTCCAAAGCCACAGTGACCCCTGCCCCCCGGGCTACCTTGGGTGAAGTTGAAAGCACCCACGCCGTCGATGGTCCCCGCAGCAAAGCTGTGTCCTAGGGCTGGCTTACATGTTCTAACCTGGATCAGGCAGGGAGAAAAAAAAGGGGAAAGGGATAAAACCCAGCTCCCCTCGGCGTGCCAGGTCCTGCTGTGGGACTCTGGCCTTTCTTCCTGCCTGGCCCCCGTGTCCCAGCAGCCGCCGCTCTCACCGTGTGCGTGGCGTTGAGCTCCACCGACACGTCACTCATGTTCACCCACTGGTGGGCTGAGCTCAGGGGCCCCGTGACCTCCTGGGAAGCCGTTTCATACAGCTCCTAAGGGACACACAAGTGGAAAGCCTTGAGGAAGAAGCAGTCAGGAAGCCGGCCCTGCTGAGGTACAGCCACGTGGGTTATTTCTTCAGTCTGCTGACGCCTTCCCATGGCCTCTTCCAGGTGTAAAAGCAAGAGTGTATTTCCCAAGCTCACAAGGTGTTTCTATCACCCCATCTCTACATCCTGCTCGCCCTGAGCCCTGCAAGCTCTCCCTGTCTCAGGGAGGGAGGACACCCTGTGGTCAGCAGTTTTACACATGCCTTTCTTTTACAGCTGAAACAGGCACCTCTTTCACAAGGGTGGCAACTTCTTGTTCCTGGTGCCACCCTTTGGCATTTCTCACAGCTCAGACCAACCAGAAGGAGTGTTTCCTACGAGAAAGAAGCACTTTGCTGTATTCATTGCTCAGAAGTGCCTGGACTTTACCATGTATTTAGCACAGAGCTGACAGCTAAGCCAGTCAGCTCTTCAGGGAACAGTTTGCCAGCCCACGTGCCTCGGGTTGGGACATAGAAAGTGCTGCCAGAAGCTGTACAGCTTAATGATGTTCCTGGAAGGAATTGAGGGCACAGCCTTTGAAGGTCAGGAGTCCGAGGTGTTGAAAACAACTGCAGTGTTCCCCCTCTCTGTTTTACACACACCAGGACGCTCTGACTGGGACAACCTTGCGAGTCACGATCAGCCTGGAGTGACTTCAGGGCAAGGATCTGAAATGGTGATTAAAGGAAACCACCACCACCAAGCCTCCTGCTGGACACGTTCCAGTTCCTACCAGCTGCTGTCCCTGAAACATTGCCAAAAACTCTCCTTGCACTGACTGCTCTCACATTACACGAAGCCACAGGAGGGGAACCAGTAAAGTCAGGTGGCTTTTGAGCCCTCAGGTGACACAAAGGAGCCCAGAGGATGGAGGACACCGGCTGAGTAAATGCATGCCAAGCAGGGCAAGTGAGTATCTTCCATGGGTGCTTAATCTGGCACATTTTAACTCACATTGGTGTTAGTTTAGGAGTGTGATGCCGACAAGTGGTGTGTGGTGGTGTCTCTGAGCTCTTCCACCTCTGAGATGTGTGTATGGGAGGGAGAGGAGATGGGGAGGGGCAAGATCTACATTATATCCCCATAAGGAATACTGAGATTAAAACCCAAACTGATATTTTGAAATCACAACACCTACAACGATGTATCTAAATATGTGCTAATGTATCTGTGTGCTTTCTGTTCTAAATTTAGGTGTCTAGTCAGATATGTCATACCAGAAGAAGTTTTTCACTACCATTATGATTTCATACACTGCCCTAAGTTTAACAAATTCCAGGCTCTGAGGTCTTCTGATGGCAATAGACAGAAAGATCAAAAAAACCTCATTTACCCATTAAAAAAAAAACCATCAAGAAACTTTTCCTTAAGCATATAAATGTGGACTATGGAGTAATTTACATCTACAAACATTCACAGAAGACAGATAGAATATTGAATATAGAATACCCTGAGCTGGAAGGGATCACTGAGTTGTTTAAATGAAGGTGCATTCCTGTCATAACAAGCTCTCACACACACTCGCAAAGCGAAATATCACTTACCCTTGCTCTTGAGTAGATATTTTGCCCTATAATCCTTGTACTCTCAAACATGTCATTCCCGGGACCATGGGCCATGCACATGGCTGCCTGTGGAGGAATTGGTTGAAATGGCAGCGATCAGTTCCCAGGGAGAACACGGGGCACTGCCGAGCGGGAGAGCTCACGAGGGCTCGTCCTGCCGTGGGAACTGATGGCCTCCCGCCAGAATCAGGCACTGGGTTGCTGCACTGACCCGGGCAGCAAGGCAAACTGCAGGAAATGGGGTGTCTGAGGCACAACAGGCAGGACACACTCACCCCTCCGACGGGGCAGGAGCTCTGGGGGTTGTCGCACGACTCGCCCGTGTTGGCGCAGGTCGGGCCGCGGGTGTTGGGCGACACGTCTCCCAGGTTGGAGGAGGTGAAGGCGGCAACGAAGGAGCCCTGCCAAACCCAGAGGTGCTCAGAGGGGCTTTGGAGCCTCTCAGTGAGTGCAAACACCCCCTGCAGCTTTCCCTGGAGCCGGTGTTACCACCAGCTGGTGAGCCCGTGATGCTGCTGAGCATTCCCGAAGCGATGCTGAACATTTCTGGGAGGACTGGAGTGGGGATTTATGTATATCAAAGGGGTTGGGGGCAGGAAGAGCAAGGGAGAACTGGACACCCAGAAAGCAATTGCCATTTCAGGGTGGCCTTCAGTCTGCTTTGGTATCCAGACAGTGTTTCTCCATGTCCCTCTTGTGTCTCAGTGGCAGCTCTTCCCTCCACGTCCCCAGTTTCTCGTGTTACTGATCAGATGCCAAGTGATCACTGTGGCACCTTGCACGGAATTATTTTTTCCCTGCCAGGCTTTCACCGTGACTGATTTACAGGGTGAGAGCTATTGGATCTGCAGGAGTTAACATCAAGCAGTACCTGTCAGAAGCAAAGCTGGTTGCACACTGAGCACTGGTTGAATTCAGCTCTCGCAGATATTTCATTTCCCACCCACTCTTTCAGAGCTGGGACATGTCAACACCAACTATTCTGATATATTATCATCTCTTAATTCATTTTCTTGTAAGGCTCCTAGACACAATGTGCCAAATATTGAACCCTGCAAACACTTCTTAGCGTGTCAACTTCCACTGACTTGCACCTGTAATGATGCACTAAAGCTGAGTCTTGTTAAAAGCTTTTGGATAATCCACCACAAAAAGAAATACTTGCAAGCAGGAATTAGGAAGACTTCCTCTAGTTTCCATTTTTTGCCGTGAACCACACGTGTTCCCAGAGTATTAAAAGAGAAATTGGGCAAGAGTTTCTAGGTACCTGCTGGAGATACACCCAGGACAGCCTCTTGATCAATTCGTGACACAAAGTACCTGTGAGATGGGTTCCTGTCCACAGTAACATCTCAGAGGAAATAATGTTTTTTAAAGGAGCTGTGTCTGCAGTCTGAGGATGGCAAATCTTCTGGGTAAATGCTAATCACAAGGCATAACTGGCTGGAAGCCATGAGAAAGAAGTGGGGTTGAGCACAGGCTTGATGCCCCCCCACAGATGCAATGAATGTATCCCTCTGGATCAAGTATCCTGCACATGTCTTGCTAGTATAGAATCCTGGAATGGTTTGGGTTGGAAGGGAACCTAAAGCTCATCCAGTTCCAACCCCCTGCCATGGGCAGGGGCACCTTCCACTAGCCCAGGTTTTTCAGTGCCCCATCCAACCTGGCTTTGAACAGTGGCAGGGATGAGACAGCCACCACCTCTCCAATTTCCAACAGTCTAATCAAAACAAACGTGGTTTATCATTTAAGTCTAAATAAATGCCACTGATTACTAGTTTGGAAAGTCAAGAAAACACCTTCCAATTTCTCTCCTCTAGAGGAAGAAAGTAATCAAATCACAAGCGTTCAGTTTTGTCCTTTTTCTGTGTTTATCCTGCTGTCCCACTTCTCTGTTTGAAAGAACCTGCTTTGGCCCTTGCAAAGCACCAGCCACCCCCTCCGTGCTGCAGCCCTTTTCCACCCATTATTTCCAGCAGTCTGAAAGCTCTCCCACCTCTCCAGGGAGCATTCCCTTGTTCTTGTCCTGCTCGAACAGGTAGGACGCGTAGCCCACGTTGTCGCTGTTCACCAGGTGGTTTGTGTTGTTCATGCTGACAGGGTGCACAGCAAACCAGCTGGGGGGAGGCACAGGACACTCATTGTTCAGGCTGTGTGTTGGCAGTTGGCCTGCTCAATCTATATATTTGCAGTCGACCTATGGAATTTTCTTTGGGAGAACACAAACACAGGCTCCAGGCACTTAGGGATGGATTAGCAAGGGCAGAGTACTCCCATCCTCTCCCAGCCAGGAGGGTGCATGGCTATGACGGTCCAGGTTGTGAGACCACAAGAATTTGGCAGTTCAGACCCAGACTGACTCTTTTACTAATCCAGAGGATTGTGTTCTGCAGGGTTTTTTTTGTTTTCTTACTTCAAAGAAACAAGGAGGAGTCAACGATGTAAAAAAGGAGGGAAAAAAGGAACACCTTCATTCTTACAAAAAAGAATGAGGATATGAAGGAAAACATGCTGCTTTGGTGGTCAGTACCTGATAAGGCCTAGCTCTTGTCCATCCTCGTCTACCATCTTCAGAATCACCATTTCTTTATCTGTGTTGGATGAATACCTGGATGAAAAC
Source organism: Pseudopipra pipra (assembly GCF_036250125.1). Taxonomy (NCBI): domain Eukaryota; kingdom Metazoa; phylum Chordata; class Aves; order Passeriformes; family Pipridae; genus Pseudopipra; species Pseudopipra pipra. The sequence continues at coordinate 1,091,590 of NC_087556.1, read as the reverse complement.
AAAGCAGGGAAATCTCATTAGCACCAGAGCTGCAGTCACACTCTGCGGTGCTCTGACGTGTTAAATCTCCACTAGGCTGAACAAGGAAATAAAAAGGTTATGCCAGGTATTACCAGAGCACAGTGAGACCTTAGAGAGGCATCTGAAAACAGCTGTGAAGGGAAGGGAAGAGTTATGGTTGTCCTCAGGCACTGCTTCTCCAGGGAATGGAGAGAGCAGCTCTCTCCAGATACAAATTCATGCACCAAGGATAGCACTTCAGTGCCATCTGAATATTTTTTTTAATAAATAAAGCATAAGTTCATATCCTTAACCAATCTCTCACATGCTTGGAGAGCACAACTTTGAAGCCCATTCTTGAAACTGATTTTTGGGGACACACCCAGGAGCCCAGGATGGCAACAGCGTCATTCTGCCACATCTTGACTCCACATTTCCAACCCTCCCATGAATGACAAGAAACACCAACTGCCAGATGGCTGCTCATGGTCCCAACTGAAGGATTCTCTTCGGGGCTCTGTTTCCCTCCTGCCTGGGGAGCTTTTACCTGCTTCGCTCCGATGCTGGATTGGCGAGATAGGAGAAAGGGCTTCGGTTGATCTGGCTGTTTTCTACAGTGCCTCTGTTTATAAACAGCCTTCCTCTCTTCATGTTCTCATGTGCTATGTCTATGCTCTGGAAAGCAGGAAGACAGAGAATATTAGTCCATGTCTGTAAGACATGCATGAGATTATCTAGAAAAACCTCTCTCTTTCCCTTCCTAGCTGCCCCCAACCCTTTCTTGGGAGTTTGGGGGTGCTTATTTAATTTTTTTTTCCTTAAGCAGCCTAAAATTCTAGAAAACTATATTTTGAAGCTACTCACAACTGTCTCTAAAGAAAGAATTTAAGGCTTTTTGATCTGGTTTCTCTGGTAGACACAACCCCCCCTCCAAGTGTGTTTAAGACTGTAGCATTCAGAGGTGCTGCCACAACCACCACAGCCAGAGCTCTGTCAGTCACCAGCAGGTCAGACGGGGTGACACTGACCTTCACGATGCCGTTCACGATGGAGTTGAGGGCTGGTCTGACGAGCCCTTTGCTCGTGATCCAGAAGAGGGTGTACTGGAAGTACCCCGCTGGCCCCGAGTGCGTGTGGGTGCCGCTGAGGATGACGTTGTCCTGCCGGTACAGGTCACCGTACTTGCTCTTCAGTCTCTCGAGCACCTAAGAGGAAGGAGGCGGTCTTAAAAAGCCCCTTTTCATGCCTAAAATCTATAGAGATTTGTGCCAGCCCCTGCAAAAAACCCCAGCCATTCATCCTCCTCCTCCTCACTCCTCTCTTTCTGCCTGATACTCCCGTGTTGGTGGCACAAGTAGGTTACAGTTGTTGACTCGGCAAGAGCCTCAAAATAATAAAATCTGGTAAGTGAAGACCTCTGTGGCCAACCTGAAGTGAATCCCAGATCATCCAAGGAGTCCACAGTTCTCCAGCATCTCCCCCTCTCCTCTGTGCTGCTGGAGACCCAACATTACACAGTCACCATGATCATGTATTCCTGATTGCAATGGACTCCTGATAATTTTTCTGCTAAGAGAAGCGTGGGCAAAGTGCAGTCTCATGGTGAGGAATCAACAGCTCCTCTGCCTCAGAGACACAGGATCTCTCCAAGAAGCTGCTGCAGGGAAATCCCAAAGCAAAGGGCCAACGTGCTGCCGAGCTGGATGTTATTTAGTGATGACTATTAATGCACAACCCTACATAAACTATAACCCTCGTGCAAACACCAGCAAGAGCCCACCCTGTGGCAGCCCCTCACTTGCAGCCACGTACCTCCAGCCTCACTCTCTGGGACACCATCCCTATGTCAGCGCTGACGAACACCACGCGCCGGGAGCCGTCGGGGTCTGCCACGATGAAGGCTCGGCTGTAGAGGCGTGTGAGGAGCCCACCAGCCGCCTGCTCCGGGTTGGCATAGCCCATCTGCAAGGGGAGAGCTCCCTCAGGTCCACCCAGACAAAATAATGAGGGATGCATTCACCTGCACGAACTTCCCCGAGCGTCAGAGGACTCATTCAGCACAGAAACACTCTGAGCTGCCACTCTGCCCCGCCCTGTGAGTGCCAGGATCACGGAATGGTTTGGGTTGGAGGGGACCTTAAAGCTCATCTCATTCCAACCCCTGTGCCACAGGGACACCTCGCGCTGGACCAGGTTGCTCCAAGCCTCAAAGAAATGTCACCGAATGTTTGCAGAGGACACACTTTGTTGAGGCAAAGGCTCGGAACTGGAAACCCTGCAAAAAGTGCTGTTGGGTGATGAACAATCAGTATTTTGCCAACCCCACGTTCGATTCCCCCAACTTACCAGGGGAACTTGTGCCACTGGTCCCGTGCAGTCAGCTCGACCCACGCCCAGCAAGTAGTTTGCTGTTTCTGGTATGTCGATGGAATCTGTAAGAACAATAAGCAGCAGATCAGTGGACACATGAGGGAGCAGAACTGGAGATAAAAGAGGCAACCCAGCTTTGTTCAAGAGAATCCACACCTGAAACCTGCTGGACATCCCCAGAGGACCCAGCAGACCCTGGGCAAAGGGGTCTAGCTGAGTCCTCTGCTTGGGTTTCCAGGGGGCTGTCGATGTGGTCCAAGGGTGCTGAGGCTGTGAAGGCATTTGGGGTGGCAAAGGGTGGACCAGGCATGAGGAACTACAGAAGGAGGTCACAAGATGGTGTCACTGGACCATGGAAAATGTGTGGGGACACACAGGGAGGGGGAAACAAGCCCAGGGTTGCCAATTAAACTCTCCAAGCCCATCACCACCACGCAGGAAACAGATCCAAGGGTGCAAGTGCTGCTTCACACAAAAAAATCAGCTCAGCAGTGGCAAGAAAAAGGGGATGGCATGTCAGGAGCTGCTGGGAAGGACCAGGGAAGAACAAACATCTACATGTTTCCCTGGTGCCTCCAACATACCCTGCGTCCAGTGCTGGCACCCTGGTCCTCCTCAAAAAAATTGAAGCAGAGCCACTTGAAGCTCAAAGAAGGGAAAAGCAGCTCTGGGCAATGACCTCCAGGCAAATGGTGAGGAAAAGTAATGCCAAAGGAGGTCATGTCTCGCCCCAGCCATCGTGAAGGTGCAGAAATCCTTACAGGATGGATAAACTCAGGGAAGAAAAGCCATGGAGGGCTATAAAATAATAATAATAATAATAAATAAATAAGGTTATCTGCATCTCAGGAAATCCCAGAGCCACAGATCACTGGAGGCTGAGATAATCCTGTGGGAAAATATTGAATATTTCTGTTCTCACAGCCTTCCCCAGGCAGCTGTTGCCTCTCAAGGCAGGACACTGGGATTAGGGGATGCTCGGTCTTCCCAGTCTGGCCTTTCCTAGGCTGTCACCGAAACCAGAGAAGTGAAACACTCACACTGGCCACAGACTGGTCATTTCTGTGATTTAAATTGTCATCAGTGAACCCATTAAAACTACCCTTCCTCCACCTCCTCCCCTTCTCCCTCCTCCTACAACACGGAGGAGAATCACTTGCACAAAACTCTCACGTGTTCCAACCCAAACCCACGAGGGAAGTGTGAACTGCAGCCAGTCTGAGATCACACTCTAGGAACTGGAAGGTCCCACTGATGACGTGTGGGGCGATGCCCTGTCCAGGGGCAGAGTGAACTTGGGGCAGCCCCCAGCACCTGCCCTGTGCCTGGGGATGGGGCTGGAGACGTGAAGGGGCTGTGAGGGGATGGCAGCAGCTGTGAAGCCCCTCGGTGCAGTGCCAGGAGGGAGGGAAGGGAGGATGTGTTGATCCCTGCAGCCCCACCACGCCCAGGGCTGTGCCTCCATGCAGGTGCTCCTGCCAGGTCTGCCCACCCTGCTGAGTCTGGGCCCAAGGCCCGTGCACAGGGGTGGTGATGAAGGCTCAGCAGTGACCCTCTGTCTGTGTCTCTGTAAATGGCTGCACTGGAGACACACTTGAGCAGCGTGGGAGGGTGGGACTGAAGAAGCTCAACTTGCCATTGCTGGGTTTGTTGAGGAAGTGGAGGACGAGGAGCACCACGGTCAGCGTGATCATCAGCGCCAGGCACACGATGAGGATCACCCGCAGGCGCGAGGAGCAGCACCTGGACCTCTGCCCAGACATGGTGGGAGCACTGTGAAAGCACAAAGGGACACATGGGACAGCCCCAGCCTCGGGAACAGCACACCCAGAGCACACATCACACCCTCCAAGAGTTGCTGAGGGTTTGTGTCCCCCATCCCAGTGCCAGAGCAGCAGAGATAAGGATGGGAAGTGCAGGTTGGCTTTTCAACCTGCTTAAGACAGCAGAAATATATCTCCTGGGAGCAGCAATCACTCCCTGTCACGAGGCCTGATAGGACAGGGCGAGCACCCAAATTACTGACCCCACATTTCCCAGAACACTTGGCTCACCCTTCCCAAGGAATCTTTTAAATAAACTCCACAATATTCCACCAGACTCCACGTTCCCTGAGTGCCTGGAGGAGATGCTGCAGCCTGAAGCCTCACAGCTTTGCAGTTGCTCACATGCTCAGAGCACATCAATATTGTCACCATAATAAAGGTCAGTTTAATAACCTCAGCATGAGAAGAGCACAGCCCATTGCAGGTCCAAGTGCAAATCTCTCCTGGCTGGAAAAAGTGCTGGCTGTGACAGCTTTCCTAGATAAGAGCCTACGTACAGATGCTGGATTTCTTCAGCATATAAGAAAGTTTGCTTTTGGATATTATCCTTCCTTCTTCTCTAAAGAAGGAGCGTTTATTTTGGGTTAAAAACAGAGGCTTGGCTTGGGTTAAAGATTAACAAGAAAAATCATGCAAAATACAGCTATGGGAAAATATGCTGTTTCCCTCTCTGATTTGTCCTGCTCTGGCAGCCCAAAATTGCACCCAAAAATTCAGGCTTGCCCAGTGGGAAGCGACACTTGGAGCTAAGATGTGCTTTTTGCCCTTCCTGTGAACACCTGCACGAGGTAGGAATTAACCTTTAAAACAGCTTTGGATGTTTCCATGTGTCCATAGATGTCTTAGCAGATCAAACTTACTGCTGATCCCATCACTCTGCCTGTGACCCAACCACGAATCTGCTCCAAAGGGTTCCTTGTTCAGAGCAGGGAGGGGGATCTCTGTCCTTGGGGATGCCCCCAGCTCACCCGGACACAGCTCCAAGCAGCCTGTGGCACTGGCACTGCAGTGAGGGAGATGGGGAAAATGGACACCCAGGAGAGGGGAAGGCTCCAGGGAGACCTGAGAGCCCCTTCCAGGGCCTAAAGGGGCTCCAAGAGAGCTGGAGAGAGACCTGGGACAAGGGATGGAGGGACAGGAAAAGGGGGAACAGCTTCCAACTGCCAGAAGATGGGATACTGGGAAGGAATTGTTCCCTGGGAGGGTGGGGAGGCCCTGGCACAGGTTGCCCAGAGAAGCTGTGGCTGCCCCTGGATCCCTGGAAGTGTCCAAGGCCAGGTTGGAGCAACCTGGGCTAATGGGAGGTGTCCCTGCCCATGGCAGGGGGTGGAACGAGGTGATCTTTAAGGTCCCTTCCAACCCAAACCAGCCTGTGAGTCTGTGATGATCCTGTGATTAGAAAGGGGAGAGTGAGGCAGAGCCTCTGATTCTCCTGGAGGTAACATTTGCCTTAGGGTGAGTCTGTCAGGGGGCTTGGGAAAGCTCCTGCCTTCAGGTTATTCCTCATAGGAATGTGCCCTGGAAACAAGGGACCTGCAGAAAACAACTGGGCTTGGGAAGGTTGCAGTGAGAAACAACAGCACCAGAGAGCCAAGTGGTCACCTAGACTTGCTCTAGGTGACCTTTCTCATCAGCTTCTTTTGCCCTGGTGAGCTATGGCAGTTGTCATCAGGGCTGGATTTCACACAGGAAATATTCTAGTGGCAACAGAGCTAACATTACAGGTTTCCTTCCTCCTGTTTTAATTCTCCAAGCGTGGCATTGGCAGCCAGGCTTGGACACGCACAGCACCAGCCTCAAACCCATCAGCACCACACACAGTGACAGTGCTCATTATCCCACTGATCCAACCCAAACAACACCAAAAGAAATAAACAATCATCCCATGGAACCCCGCTGGAATCTCGTGCAAACCTCCCCCAGTTCCCTCACCTGCTCCAGCGGCCAGAGGAACGTCTCCCAGCTCCAGACCCGCTCCAAGCTGAAAAGTTGAGCTTGGAAATTGTTGCTGTATGACCCCGTGAGTCAAGCACTGCACAAGATAAGAAGAAACCAATCAATAATTTCTATCCCACAGGGAGGTGAGAGGATTTTTTTTTTCCCCGGTGTGTTTATGTTGAGTTAGGGACAGCACCAGCCTCTCTAAAATAACCTTCCTGGGATTGCACTGATCAGCTCTGGTGCATGAGGAATTCGGGAACAGGACTCTTTTCCTCCTCTTTGCTTCATCACCGCTGGATGGAATTCCACAGCCTGTGGAATGAGGGCTGCTTCCCAGTCTGGCCATGACTCCTAACCCTCACAAAAGATTGTTCCTCAGGGTTTCCAAACTCTGCCAGAAGAAGAACTTGAGAGCAGGATTGTATTTTAAGTGTAAAATAATATATTTTTATTTATTAAATTTGTTAAACCCAAGCTTTTTCCATCTGTTTTCCCCTCAAGTCCCAGACAGGTCTGGATAAATTCACCAGCTGCTAAAGCATGCCTTATCCAAAGGGTTTTGACAGTTTGCTCCTCCCAAATCTTACAGGACCCAGCCCATCCCTCGGATGTGGTGGCAAGGGAGAGGAAAGCTCCAACTGGCCATTCCCCTTTCTCCCTCCAGCATCCATGCGCTTTGTTTGGGAATTCAAGGCTGGGATCACCTCTGACGTTTTCCATCCCAACTCGGGAGTTTCAGTTTTCCTCTTTCATCCCCTTTTCTCTCGTGCCCCCCCAGTCCAAGGGTTAACATTCCAGCTGGTGCTGAGCAGGGGCTGCGTCACCACTCCAGGGTCATGTTCAGCATCGCCCTTTGACTCGCTGATTTTTGGACTGGCTGCTTGGAAGCAACGGGATTTACTGATACCTTATCTGCTCCCTGCAGTTCCCAGGGAACCTGCTTGCCCCTGACAGCAGTGGAGAAACCACCTGCTTTGCCATGTGGGGTGCCAGATATCCCTGGGCACCACTGTGCTGCTGGGAATGTCTGAGCCACGAGGGCATCCCAAATCCTGCGCTGGCCTTGAAGGCAAGCGAAGAGCCTTGTTTGACAAAACCATGGAGCAGCTGCTCTGCTGTCACAGGAAAGGTCCTGGCACAGGGATGAGCCAGGAACAGGCTGTGCACTGGCTCGTTGGTGATACATTTGCTAGATCATCGTGAAAAGCCAGGAAGTTGAGTTTTAATGAACTGCCACAGTGATGGTGTGTCCTGCCAGCCTCACCCCGTGGACTGCAGGGAGCTGAGGAAAAGGCCTCACCGTGGCTCTGTAACTCCAGAGAGAACAAACCACCTGTTGGCGGGGGCAGAGGAGGAAAAGGAAGTTTGGTGACAGCTCAAAACATGTTTGAGGGGAATATTTTAAATTGTTTTCCTTTTCAGAAGACTGCTACGTGAGGTTATGGGGACCCACAGCTCCCCATCTCCCCCGGCTGATGTGCCCATGTCCACACGCCCTGGCTCAGGACTGCAGGAAGCAACAAGCCTTCGGGTGCAGAAAAGGGACTTTCAGCACTGCAAAGACCTCAGCTGAAGTGCTGAGGGCTTGGGAAATCCCTCTGCCTGTGGGAAATGTGAACTGCTCCCTCCAGAGATGGTGGATTACATAGATGGTGCCAGGTGGAGCACACAGAGATCATCACACAGCAGCACAACAGGTTCCTCAGAGCCACTGTCAACCTAGTGAGGAACAACAAACTGCCCCAAAGAAGTCCTGGAAATGCACCTGGCTTCTGCACCTCATGTCTTCCCCCTGGGACAGGTCACCAGCCTGGCCACCACGAGGAAGGACAGTGGTCCCACCAGAGGCACGATGCTCACCCCAAAGCAGCCACATCGGAGCACCTAGTCTGGAAAATAAAACTTCCAAGGAAAAGCTGTCCTGTCAGGGGCAGGATGCTCAGGGATCTGCTCTGGTGGTTGAGATCAGAACTCTATAGATCCAGGCTGGAAGGAAACTGGAGCTTGGGAAGAAACAGCAGCCATGGTTGGACGGCTCAGGGCATCCCTGAAATTATACTCCATGCTGGGCTGGGAGGAAATGTGGGATTTGAAAGCAGGCACAGTTGTTAAATGCATGCAGACCCCTAGAAAATTACTTCCTTGAGGTCCTTGTCCTGCCATGCCTGGACAGCCTAGCCCTGGACATCAGTCTGTGCTCGTGTGACATCATAACATGCCAAGTTTCCTTCTCATAAGACTAAAGGTTCCCACAGATCATCCTCTTTCCCAAGACCAAGAGTCCTCCAACTTCTTCCCCTTGCCATTTTGTGCTAAAAGACACTAAAGAAAGTTATGTTTTCTTTAAAATATTTATCCTTCTGAAAAAATGGCTTCTACCCATCACTGCTACCACACGACACCAATCTGTGACCTTCCCAGGCACAACCAGGGACTGCAAACAGCACAGGATTTTCATTTTCAACAAGAAAAATGTCTAAAGTCACTCAGGACCAATGGATCCACTGAAGGAACAAGGCAAAGCTGAGAGAAGGAAAACCAGTAAACACAGACTGCCAAATGTGCATTTCCTCATACAGCAAACACTGTGCTTCCAAATGGTTAAGAAAGAGGATTCAAACTCCCTCTATCTAAGATCCCCTAGAAAAAAAAAATAAATTAAGGGAACTGGCTCTGAAATGTAAATCCATGAAGCATTTGCTTCCCTTTCTGCTCCTTACTTTTCAGTTTCTCATCCAGCAAGACCAGATCATTTCAGGAAAGTGACCCTTTCTTCCAGCATCCACATTTCACTTTAAAACCACTTTAAAACTCTCTTGGAGAGCTCATTTTGTGCAAGCCATCGAAGTTGGGATCAGGTAAAATGAAACTCTTCCCTTATAAAGGCACAGGAGACCACGACCTTCTCTGTAAGTATCTGAAACAAAAACACCCTTCTGATGGGTAACAAAGGGACTGAAATTTCCTTTTTTAAAGAAACCCAGAAGACCCAGGAGGATCACATAATCCTGACAGCCCCCATAGCCCTCACAGCAATTAAAAGGCCTGCTATACAACGCTGTTTATTAAATAAAGGCCAAAGTCCTTTTTTACCAGCACATAGGATCCCGATGGCAGGAGATAACATTTTTGAGCAGAGCTGTCAGCAAAAAACCTCCCATGCTTTGGGGCAAGGACACACCAGGCATGAATCACTGTAGATGGACCATACCTGTGAGGTTTGGGGGCGAAAAAATACAGCTGAAGTGGGAAATTTGGGGTCCCAGGTCATTACTGCAACGCTTAACAAGGAGCACCATCACAAGCCATCGCCCATCTGAGGAGAAACGGTGCTGCCAAGCAGATCCGCCCTGGGAAGGAGAAGGACAAGGCAGCACAGCTCTGGATCAGCCCCAAGGCACAGCATTCCCTGGGTCCCCTCCTCCAGCACAAGGCCACGGCGCTGAGCTCCCTGTCCCGGCTCACCCAGACTCCTCTCCCAAGGCAAAGCACGGCGGGTGGGACAGCTGGGACCACGGGGAGCAGCATCCATGCAGTAAGTCAGACACTACAATGCAGGATTCAGCAGATTCCATTTAATGTCATGTGCATATATATATCCATACATTTACTTATGTCAATGGTTTGGATGTGCGTGATGCCAGGCCTTGAAAAACCTACTCCTCGCTTTCCGTCTGGGAGCGGGAATTCCCTCAAAAAATCACCCTGGGCGCTCTGAAAAGTGACTTTGAACCCCAGAGTTGCCAAGATAAAGCTGTGAATTGAAGGCAAAGCACGCAGAGCTGAGCCCTAAATTCTCAGGCAGCTCTGCAAATGCTGTTGCAAAGGGTTTGGCCAAGAAACCCCCTCCCTCCCTCCCACCCAGGGAGACAGAGAACTGATAAGGAACAGGTTGGTCTTGTTTAGCATCCCAAGCCACAGCCAGCAGAAGCAACACCCCATCAGCTCCTCAAGGAAGTTTCTGGCCAAGGCTGAGGAACAGGGCAGAGAAGTCTAGATAAACCATCCCCAAAAAAGAAAGAAAAGAAGAAAGAAATGACACTTTCACCACCACGGACTCACAGAAATTTGCTTTTCTTTCCTTTTTTTGTTTTTTTTTTGGCGTTCAAGCGCCAGGACTGACAGACCCTGGGGCAGTGGCCGATGCTCCCCCTGCCCTGTGCTCCATCCCAGCAGTGCTGGGGTAGGTTTTTCAAGGCCTGGTGATGGCTCCCAGGAAGGCTCCTCCCAACCCGCTCGGAATCGATTGCATAGCATTTATTTCAGATAAGGCACTGTTTTGCCCAACAGCAATTCGAAATCAATGCAGTTTCCATACAGTCCAAATCGGATGGCCTACAGTGCAATAACATCAACTTAAAGGCAAGGTTTGGAAGAATAAACCCAGCTTTAAATTTTCAACTTAACATTAAAAAGATAAAGGAAACTACACGTTTCAAAAGCCTTTTTATTTTCCTTCACCATTGTTGTTTTACAATACAAATATCACCTTGTGAATACACAAAAAACCTACAGAAGATAACTCTGCTTCACGTAAAATACAGAATGGATATATATATATTTATATATATATTTTTCTCTTCTTCATTCTTTTTTAAAAAAAAAAACTATTTTTGTTCTGCACATTGGCAAGTTTAGGGTAGGATACTTCCCCAGACATACAGTATGTATGGTAGGAGTGAAACTCAGAATTACATGCAGTTTCTGCACAAATATTTTAAAGAAATAGATTATCTTTGTTGTTTTCCAACAACACTGCAAAAGGGGATGGAGAAACTATACGTAGTTCACTCAGTGATCATTTGTAAAATTCTTAAAAAACAGGAGTTCATGGCTGTTTTACTTGTTAAAATCCAGCTACCAAGAATAAAGTGATACTTTTTAGCTTGACCTGCCCACAATGTGTGAACAAGATCGGACCCTTTTTTATTTGGTGGGGTGGTTTTTTCCCTACACATGGCAATTTCAACATTATAAGCAAATTTCCAGTTTAATTTAGCTATAAATGCAAAAATTAGTAATTATATAGTATATATAATTCTGCTTTCATGGAATACTTTATTTTAAATAAAAACATTTAAGACTGCCTACTGACCATACAATCAAGACAAGAAAGGCACTAGAAACATAGACAAATCTCTCTCTCCCAAGAAGCATTTTCTTTAAATTTTAACTCTCTATTCTCTGACATGTAAAAATCTTTTTAAATTTATTTTTTTTTTTTCCATACACGTTTTGAAAAATAAAGTTAGGAAATACTTAGAAAATCACTTTACATTTTTTCTTTTTTTTTTTTCCTTTTTTTTTTTTGTTTTTTTTTGCACTTTTTGACACAGTCAGTCACTGCAGATTCTACAAAATCAGGATTACCAAACCTTTCTGTGTCTATCATCTTATTCGTAGCGCGGTGCAACAGGTAGAAAGATTTCTTGATTTCACCCAAGGCAGGTATTTAGAAACCTTCATATAGTCATTTGCTAGAAAATGGCTTACAGCCCAATCTTTGGGGCAAGAGATATGAAAAGTATGTTTTCCCAAGAAAATAATATGCTTTGTTCCCAGACGTGACTGGAAAGACCAGAACTCATGATATAAAAGCTCTCATTTATGTTGTCGCATCATATACAAAGGAACATGGCGATGGGCAAATGCAAATCCCAAATCTATCAACGAGAAACGTGTAACAGTGCACGAGAAGTTAAATTTTTTCTTTATTGTTTGTCCAACGCAGAGATCCTTTGGAGAGGAAAAAAAAGATCACAGTGCTTACCAGGTAACTGAACGGGGCGAGTCGAGGGGAGCTGTTAAAAGAGAGGGGTTAAGGGAGCAGTTGATTTTTTTTTATATAATTATTTTTTTTTTTTTTTTCTTATGGCATCTTCTCTCAGGGAGTTGTGAGCACTTGGGCCAGGTCCTTCCCCCCGGCAGTGGCCGTCACGTGTCGCTGGCCAGGCGGCTGTACTTCACCGGCCGGCCCCGCCGCAGCGCCGGCCAGGGCAAGGGCCAGTGGTAGGAGCGAGGTACAATGCCTTGGACATTCTTTTCAAAGTACTGGAAGGGCTTGTACCACCAGACCCTTGCGAGGAGGTTAGTTTGGGAAGCTTCTTTTAGCACCTGCGCCGAGAGAGAGAAGGAGAAAGGGGAGAGTTAGGAAGGAATTAGGAACCGCTCGCTCGCACGGCGTCGTCGGTCCTGTTCGTCACTGCTGCTCCCAAACAGCTCCCAGACAGAGTTACACAGACAAAGATCAGGAGAAGCCAAGCTACTCTTCCACAGCCTCCCTGCACACACCCCAGTGAGGTTCCCAAGACCTCAGTTGTTCGATGGGCCCTCAGGGAAAAAAAAAAATGAACGGCCCAAAGATCAGTCTCTCCTCTCCCTTGGGAATGAAAAACCCAACCCAAAGCACAGTTGTTACCATGAGTGTCTCTGAAATTCCATGTAGCTCAGGAATGGCTTTGGAACTTCCCAGGCAGTGAGCAGGGCACACCTCAACCCACTCAGAGCAGGTCAGGAGCCCTGCCCTGCCCTCCACAGGCTCCCAGACTGCTCCCACCCACCCTTTTCCTTCTCTTAGCCACGAGCAAGCCCCAGCTGAGACACAAGGAGTGGGCAGGCCCCCAGGGAGTTATCCAACCACCCTGCTGCATGTTTTCAACACCAGAGCCAGGAATCACCGAATCTGCCCACGGCAAAGTGGAAGCACTGGGTATGGACATTGAGCTCTACCTCCATGTCAAGCTCACACGTAAAATAAATCCACTTCTGCTTTTAACTTGAAGGTCAGACAGAAGCCAAAGCTCTGTGCACATGAGGAAGGAGAGGTGAGCACACAAAGGTGTGCTCAGGAAAGGATCCAGGGACTGGCATTTCCCAACATCTCAGCAGCTCAGGGAAGCAATGTTGAGCCACCTTCTGAATCACACCATACAGCACAACAGGCAGGTTTCCACACAGTAAGGCAAAGGGCTCTGCTGAAGCAAGTCCTCATTAGGACTCAGGGCAATCCTGACTCCAATACTTCCAGCTTGGAAGCACAGCCACCCAGCACCTGCTTTAACAGAGCCCAGGAGCAGATTCAAAGCCTGGAAGCCCATCTGGTGCTGTATGACAAGAGGTACAGAGTCTGAGCACAGGTTGCTATTGGACAGGGTGGCTCCCAGACTGACTGAGCAAAGTGTATCTAATCAGCAATTAGGCATTTTGGGCTAAAAACATACCACGGGGTTTGACTGTGGTGATTGCTTCAAGTAACATCAAAACCAGAGGAACAATGAATGAGTTGTAGCTAGAAGGCCTTCAGGGGGGCTGGAACTAGATGATCTTGCAAGTCTGTTCCAACCCAGGTCATTCTATAGTAACTCTATGATACGATCTAAAACTCTGGACTGTCACAATATTAACTCATTTCCTATCATCACAGTAGGTCTTTCTTAAACATAATTAACTGGAGGCATGTGCAACACACAAGCAAAAAATCTTTCACCAAGTGCACAGAAAATATTTGGACACCAATATGCTGTAGAAGTGAGCTTCTGAGAAGTTAAGTTTCTCTTAACTCACTCTGTCTGTTACCTGTGGCAGAGATCTGTAAATCTTCTCTCAAAGAATCAGTATCCTGAGCTGAATGGGATCCAGAGGGATCATCCACTCCAACTCCTGGCCCTGCACAGGACACCCCAACAATCTCACCATGTCCCAAACCCTCCTGGAGCTCTGGCAGCCTTGGTGCTGTGCCCACTGCCCTGGGGAGCCTGGTCAGTGCCAACCACCCTCTGGGGGAAGAACCTTTCCCTGAGATCCTCCCTTGACACAGCAGGGGAGGTTTCACTTTCCTCAGCCCTGCAAGCTCCTCTCTTATTGCTCCAGTTCACTGGCAGGGAAGAACAATGACAATAACATGAGACATCATTTAAACCTCTTTAGTCAACCTTTGATGAACCTTTTACAGCTCCTCTCTGACTGAGTATAATCATCAAGTGCTGTGTCTCCTCCTCAGCAGCTCCTTGTTCTCATCACCCAATTTTCCCAGACATGGGCCTTAGGTCTGAAGCAGCCTGTTCTCAGCTGCACTGCCCTCCAAAAGGAAGACATTTCCCTTGGCCAGGAGAGCTTCCCACCACTTGGACACATTTAAAAAAACTGGTTCATTTTTAGTGATGCTCTTATACTATTCCTCAATAGGCCTGTCATCAAACTAAAGGGCACAAGCCACAGAACACAAGGAAAACCCAGCTGGTTCAACAGGCAAACAAAAAAACCAGGCAAAGAGCCCCACCATATCTAAATGGTTTGCTCTGCTAACACCAAACCGGCCCAAATTCAGAAGGATTTCAAAAACTGAGGCTTATCCAGGGGAAAGCAGAGGCCTGCCTGCCTTGGGTAGACCTTCACATCTCTCTGTGGTCAAGACATGAGAAGAACCCAACCAATGATGCCTCTTTCTTTCCTGCAAACCCCAGGGCAGGACGTGGGTGGGTTCACTCCTACTGGATATTTCCCCATCACCACCCCACTGCAGGCAGAGCCCCCCAGGAGTGGCAGGAACTCACTTGCTGGTTGGCCATTGTGTGGTACCACCAGAATAGCCTTGTAGTGATGTAGTAAGCCACCACCACGTCCACAGTGTAGTGGTCATGAGCAAGGAGGATGCAGAACATCCCAACCATGCTGAGTGCCCAGCAAAGCCAGTGATACCACCAGAGTCGCCGTGGGGAATCTGCAAGGAAGCACAAGCAGCAGTTATTTCAAAGTGTAGCTTTATCAAGACTAGTGCTGTAATTAGCAGAGGTCATGGACTGCAATCCTGCAGGAATGTCAGGAGCAGGAATGCTGAGATCACAAAATAAGTCCCATTCTCCTAAGGTGTAGCTTAAAATTACAGTCGGGGTAAGGAGATCCTTGGACAATACAAAGGTTATGAAATCTTGGAAGGAGATATAATATACCCTGGCCAATCTAATTAATCAATTTGTGTTTAGATGAGGTATTAGGAAAAAATTCTTCCCTGGGAGGGTGAGGAGGCCCTGGCACAGGTTGTCCAGTGGAGCTGTGGCTGCCCCTGGATCCCTGGAAGTGTCCAAGGCCAGGTTGGAGCAACCTGGGCTAGTGGGAGGTGTCCCTGCCCATGGCAGGGGGTGGAACTAAATGATCTTTAGTTCCAACTAAAAACCAACCCCAAAGCACTACAACCCTTGTGGTGAAGGGTTTCCCTAATGTCCAGCCTAACCCCACCTGGCACAACCTCAGACCATTTCCTCTCACCCTGGAAAACGCACATATTTTAACTTTAACTGCATTTACCAACGAGCACAGCAATAACTCCCTCAGTTAGGAAGGAATGAGCAGCCAGGCACTCACACTCTTTGATGAACAGGTAGGTGAGGGTGAGGATGACGGTGTGGCCGCTGTACAGGTAGTCACCACACATGTTGTGGGATCCGGTGATGGACAATCCTCCACCAGCAATCAACTTCATTATCCTTCGCAGGTGAGATTCCCAGTCTCCAAAAAGCTGGTGCAAGAGGAAAACACAAAAGCACAGTAAAATAGCAGCTTTGACCTTTCAGGTTAAAGGTTTTAAACCTTTGTTTAAAGCAAAGGGTTTAGCCAGCAACTTTGCCTTTTGGTTCTTCTCTCTTTCTGCTTTGATTCACAAGTTCAATCAGCAAATAAATCCCCAAACTTGGCAGCACCTTTCTAGGGGGGAAAAAAAACTGGAGATGAGCCATGATTTTATTGATGCTTTGCACCTATTACAGCTGGCATTCACGTGAGTTTTTCCTTCTGTTCAAGAGGCAACTCTAAAATAAATTATCTTGTTGATAACAGCACAGGCCCTACTGATGACAATCCAACAGAAACCAGGATGAATTGTACATCCAGCTGCTGAAACCAAGACTTGATGAAGAGTATCTCACTCCAAATCCAAAGGCCACCTTGGAAAAGTCTTCCAAGTAATCTCTTTCCACCTCACAGTCCAACAAAAACATGTGTGGTGTTTGTCAGAGCACAGTGCCCAACTTCAAGAAGTGGCAATTAATAGTTTCTGACAGACTTCAGCAGGTTCTTTGCAGGAATTAAACATTTCCTGTTAACTGTTCATTACAAACATTAAAATGCTCCCCAAAGCCCAGTCTCCACAATCAAATATAACTTAGTAAGGTGTTGAGAAGTTATTCTTTTCCCACCAGTGTATTTGTAGCTTTCAAGAAAACCCAGCTAATCCTTAGTCTGACTGGGGCAATGGAGGAGCACAACACAAGCTTGTCTCTATTTGAGTAATGAGAAGGATTTGCCAACACTGTAAATTCCCAAAAATGGCAATTTATTCCCTTCAGCCCATAAATACCTGTGTTCTTTTTTAATTTCATTACAGATGACTGATCAAACACTGTGTTGACTCCTCTCCCACTCTCCTCTCTTTCCAAAAGCTCTGGGTCCCTCCAAAAGCCACACGTGGCTTGGCCAACATTCTGCCTTGGCAAAGTACTGGTGTCAGTACATTCACTGCCTTCATCTCCCTGAGGAACTGCAGCAGTTCAGCTCTGTCTGTACCTGCCAATCCTCACCAAAACAACGGCAGCACGTGCCCCAAGCCACAGCAGGATTTTACTACTTAATTTATGGCTGTGCACACAAAGATATTTTGGGTGACATGAGACAGATGCAACACCACCACCCCTGTCCCATCTCCACCCCAAGCAGCTGAATCACCCTTCCAGGCTGAGCAGAAGGGTCTTGTCCAAGCACCTCTGTCCCAGTAGCCTGGTTTCATCCACGGCTTTTGCAAGCCCAGTTTATTTCTTGGCACAACAAACCCGAGTCAGTGCTACACTGGGGAGGAGGTGACAAGCCCTTGTGCTACCACAACTACAAAAACATATATATGCAGGAGACATAGTTCCACCAGCCTCAGAAAAGCCTCGTGGGGCCATCTTCAAACACAAATCATATTTGGATTTGACACGCTGAGGTGGTCAGAAATAAATGAGTCACACGTGGCACACCTGCAGGCTGCACACCTTCAACTGCTTTGGTGGAGACAGAAAATTGCTGATCCTGCAAATTAGTTGAAAATGCCACAGAAATCAGCATTTTGAAAAGGGTGGGAATGACTGCACTGCCCCAAAGCACCTGTCAACACCTCTACCAAGAGGGAAGCCAATGATCTGCAGGAGGATGTCTCTGCCAGGCCAAACCAGTGTTCTCAAAGTAGAATCACAGAATGGTTCAGGTTGGAAGGCACCTTAAAGATTAGGGACACCTTCCACTAGCCCAGGTTGCTCCAAGCCCTGTCCAACCTGGCCTTGGACACTTCCAGGGATCCAGGGGCAGCCACAGCTTCTCTGGGCAACCTGTGCCAGGGCCTGCCCACCCTCACAGGGAAAGATTTCTTCCTAACATCCAATCTAAACCTGCTTCCTTTCAGTTTGAAGCCATTCCCCCTTGTCCTGTCACTCCAGTTCCAATGAACGACCACTCTCCTATTTCCCTGTAGCCCCTTCAGACCCTGGAAGGTGCTGTGAGGTCTCCACACAACCTTTTCCTCTCCAGGCTGAACATTCCCAGCTCTCCCAGCCTGTCTCCACAGGGGAGGTGCTCCAGTCCCCTCAGCAATTTGGTGGCCTCCTCTGGACTTGCTCCAACAATTCCACATCCTTCTTTATGTTGGGAGCACCAGAACTGTGCACAGCATTGCAGGTGGGGTCTCACCAGGGCAGAGCAGAGGGGCAGAATCCCCTCTATTAGTAACAATTCTTGAGAAAGCATTGCTGGTAGTTTTGGGAAGAGCAGGACAGGTGGGAAACACGCAGGTTAAAATCTGGAAAGGCAGCCAGGAGCAGTTTACCTTTGGAGAACACTTGAAATGCATTCCAGGTACTGGGAGCGTGGTCACATACATGGTAATACACCGGTACAGGTATAGTGTGCCAACTATACAGAAAAATCTTCTGCTGATTATAGACCTAGGAGGGGGGAAAAGAAAAAAAAGAGGATAAAAATAAGGAGGTCACACAAGGCAAACAAAATACGCAAAAGGTAAATAAAACAAAACCACCAACTGTTTTCTTCTGATGCTTTTGGAACTCGTGACAGTATCAGCTTACACCTGAGAACACTGAACTGCCCCACAAACCTTCCCACGCCTTCCAGGTCACAAACACAAGAGCAACTCAAGTAACAATCACCCACGGAGGTGATTACAGGAAATCTAAGGATTAGAACACAAAGGCCTGTGCAGATTGGGTGCTGAAGACATTAAAAGGGATTTCATGCCCCAAACTCCTCCATTAGCTGCGGGCTGTCACCAATTTCCTATTCAAGGCAGGGGATAAAGTTACAGTATTTTCATTCTAAGATGAAAAGAAGGAAGTTTGTTTCAGCTGACACACATATTTAGTAATGACAAAGGGGCTCTTGAGAAGAAAGAGCTTGGATAACCTGAAGGAGTGAGAACACATCATTCCTGAGCAGCATTATAAAGGGAGCAAGTCACATCAGCAAGGAAACCTCCAAACTACAACTGCAGAGCTGCCCTGGCCACAGCACAGGGTGTCTGCAGGGGAAGCCACTCTCCAGCTGCAAAGACATTTATTACTGAGGGCTGCCAGCGAGTCCCTGGAGGGCAGATGCAGCTTTGGGGTACAGAGAGCTGGTTCTGCAAAACCAGCAAGAGCACACGAGGGAAAGCCAGGCAGCTTGGGCTCAGGAGGGACAGCCAGCCCCAAAACTGGCCCTTGGGTGTCACCACAGGGTAACAGCTAAGAAAACCTCAAGGAAAGAGCTACAACAATTAAATCCCTTCTGGCAAATCCACCAGGACCAGAGCTGGAGAGACCCTAAAGAGACATCACTGCCAGGACTGCAGAAATCAAGGGCAAATCCAATTACAGCAGTTAATCACCCTTTGTGTTCTACACACCCTGGTGGTTTTGCTTGATTTTAAATAATTATTTGCAGTTATGATCATCTCAAGCTGCAACTTCTGGCGTTCATGGAATCACAGAATGGTTTGGGTTGGAAGGGATGTTAAAATTTGTGTTGTTCCACCCCTGCCATGGGCAGGGACACCTCCCACCAGCCCAGGTTGCTCCAAGCCCCATCCAACCTGGCCTTGGACACTTCCAGGGATCCAGGGGCAGCCACAGCTTCTCTGGGCAACCTGTGCCAGGGCCTCCCCACCCTCCCAGGGAACAATTTCTTCCCAATATGCCATCTAACCCTGCCCCTGGCAGTGGAAAGCCATTCCCCCTTGTCTTGGCACTCCAGGCCCTTGGAAATAGTCACTCTCCATCTTTCTTGGAGGCTCCCTTCAGGCACTGCAACTCCTTTGCTGCTATTGTGTTCACTTTTAAAAAAATAGTATTCCTATCAAGCTGAGCTCTTTCAAAACTCAAAATTGGCCATCTTTTTAATTTTTAATAGCTTTTGGCAGAGTTATTAAACTGGAGAGCTCCACTCTTGGAGGAGGATGACTCTGCAGTGCCAGATTAATAACAACTTGAGTGCCTTGATTTATCAGAAAAGCATCAACTCTTACAGGGTAAACACATTTTGCACTGGAGTGCTCACTGCTCTAACACAGTATTCCACCTTTTTTCTTCTTTCCTCTGATGTAAACATGGACAAAGACCAGAATTAAAAATTACACTCATTAATGTAGCTCCACAGACTGAAGTTTAAGCATGGAAGGCACCAAGCTGTTGGGACAGGTTTTCTCCTCTGCAGAATTTTTCTTCCTGGAAGGGTGATCCAGTGAAGGTCTCACACTTGTGCCTGGCTTTTACTACTTGAATCTGCTTCTTTCTTTATAATCATAAAGGCAAACAGGGGGGTTGGGGATTAAAGACTGAGCAGCACCATATTTTAAGAGCCTGAAAAAGTGGCAGCGTTTTATCGAACGCTGAACTTCTCTTTTTAATTAAAATTACCCACAAACCCATTCAATTTAGATGGATTTGGCATATTTCAGCTTGGGGAAATGTGAGAGTGCTCTGTACTGTAATACATCTAAAAAAATAAATGTAAAAAGCCTCGTATTTCCCCTTCCTCAGAGGATTTGTGTGCGTGTGTGATTTAGAGCCAGTGATTACCGGCCCAGACAACTCTGCTCCAACTCTCCAGACCTCACCAGTGCACAGGCTGCTTTTTCAGTCCCATGAGCGAATCAGATGTCAAGCATGGCCAAAATCCAGTGCTGTACTTCTCCCAGAACATCTGGGAATGCTTCCCAGAGAGGCTTGTTCTGCCTCAGCAGCCGGGCTGCACTCCTGGGGCTGCCCGTGGTGCCGAGTGCCCAACCCAGACCTGCACACCCCGTCCTGCTCCTGCTCCCTGGGCACAGACCAGCCCAACTCCCTGCCAGGGACAGCCTCAGAATCATGGGATCACAGAATGGTTGGGGTTGGAAGGCACCCTAAAGAACATCTTGTTCCATCCCCCTGCCACGGGCAGGGAAACCTCTCACTAGCCCAGGGTGCTCCAACCTGGCCTTGGGCACTTCCAGGGATGGGGCAGCCACAGCTTCTCTGGGCACCCTGTGCCTGTCCCAGGGGCCATGGGAACCCCTGGTTAGCTGCACATACACACCCAACACCCCCCCCCAATTTGGCCCCAGTTCTGCAGTCCCACAGAGGAGACATGGAGGGCATATCCCACAGGATCAAGCAATCCCTGGACTGAAGGAGGAGAACCTAAGTGATGAGTATCATGAATGACACATCCCTGTTGTCCTTCTTCATGGCTTGAGAGAACAGCAGGCTCAGCTTGGATGAAATCACTATCAGCAAATAATGGATCTGGTGGGATAAACAACAGGAATTTCACTGCTTGGCAAAGGACAGTGTTTTAAAAAGCCTGAAACTGAAGCTGAAAGGTTCGACCTAGC
The DNA here is from genome assembly GCF_036250125.1 of Pseudopipra pipra. Taxonomy (NCBI): domain Eukaryota; kingdom Metazoa; phylum Chordata; class Aves; order Passeriformes; family Pipridae; genus Pseudopipra; species Pseudopipra pipra. The sequence continues at coordinate 1,070,563 of NC_087556.1, read as the reverse complement.
CACTGGTTGCAATTCAACTCCCAGGTCACAAAGCTGCTGCTTCACCAGTGACCCTGAGCTTGCAGGGGAGACACCCCTGACTGGTGTCTGTCACCTGAGCAGGGGAGCAGCCAGGTCTCATCCTGCCCAGCAGCCAGGGCTGCACATCTGACCTTCACATCAGAGGGGGGCAAAGCTTAACCCTGACCCATCAGAGGCCAGAGAAGTGAGGAAGGTCCATCTGGCCTAATGCCCTCCCTTTGATCTTGACTTAAGTGTCAAAGGGAAGTGATAACCCGCATCACAGACGTGATTCAGCTCTTTCTGTAGCCCCAAATCACCACCCATTTGGTGGTTCACCATCCAAAGCCACCTCCTGTTCCTGGGAGCATGTCTCCTGTTCTTCCCCTCATGCTGCTTAGCCACAGCTTGGGCTTCTCAGACATCAATACCTCTGCTCATGGATAGAAGATTTTTGGTGTCACGATGCATTAAATGGTGTCACAGAGCATTGTGTGACCACTCCACACACTGACCACCACTGACCAGCTATTCCAGGGCTGATACTGGGATGGAAAGCTCTGTGACTCCCTGACACCTTCCCCTAACACCAGAAAAAGCCCCCTAAAAGGGGCTTCCCACGGCAGGAGGTTGGAATGGGATGATCTTTAAGGTCCCTTCCAACCCAAACCATTCTGTGTCTCTATAAGGCAGGTGAAAAGGAACACACTAAAGCAAGTGGGGACGGGGTGGGGGGGAACCTTCACATCTGTCAATGATACCAACATATGCACCTTACCATCAAACCCAACCCACATCTCACTGCTACAAAACCTCCATGGACCTCAAGAATTCCGGTGTTCTTCCCCTAAAGGCTCTGCTCAGCCCCATCACAGGGTGTCTGATCCCTCACACCACCCATTAACCCCACACCTCTTTCTTGAGGGCAATCCCACATCGCCTTCTCCAGGTGTTTCCCTCGGCTTTGCTCTGACACCTCAAGGAATTAATGGTCCCCCACGTCCCCACAGGCAGCTGGAGCAGTGGGAAGAGAGGCTGGAGTGCAGCTGGTAGCACTGCACCCACCAACAGGAGAGTGGTACTGAAGCTAGAACTTCCCTTCCAGGAGCTCTTACAAGTGTATAACAGTTTAAAATTTTACCTGATAAAATAAAGATGAATAAACTATCACCTCAGTCTCGTGGATTAATCTGCCCCATTCCTACAGGAATTCACAGCTGTGTCACACATCCTGCCCCAGGCTAAAAATTCTCTCCTTTTAAGCCATCTGCACCTCATTAAGTGGGTGAACCACCTGCTTGTGTTTAAGTTTTAATGTTTTGCTCCATTACGAGGGCAAGTGATTCACTGGCCACTGCTTTTATTTCTTTCAGAAAGGGAAATCTTTAATTCTAAGGCCATTCCCAAGCCCCGTGAACCAAAGGATCTTGTATTTCACATGGTGGGGCCCAAATTATGTTCCTTCTTCAGTTTTCTACATAGAAGTCACCAAAAAGTCAGTGAACAGGTAGGGAATGAGATGTTTTAGCAGAGGAGAAAAGAAGAGAAGCCCCTCTGGGCAACTGTGGGGCTGTGCTGGTGCCTGGCTGTGGAAAGGAAAGGTGTTATGCCACCTCTTACTGCTTAACCTGCCTGACTTTGAACACTTCATTTAGCACGAGGGTTTACATCAGACACTCGTGGTCAGGCAGCCCAAGGTGTGCATTTCCAGCTCTATAAATACCTTGCATTAAACATCCACGTGCTCTCTGAGGAGGGGAAGTGGCAGGTTAATATTCCACTGCAAGGCAAATTCACCCTTGCAACTGTGACCAGTATGAGCAAGAGGCTGGGACGAGCACTGGGACCTTCCAAATTCAGTGCAGACCTAGGCTTTTGCTTATTTTATGATAAGCTGTTGGACATTCCTTGTGTTTCACATTACCTGCCCCACCCAAGGGCAAGAAGAGAAGGCACTTCAATGCTTTTCTCACGCAGCAATATTCAGGTGCACAGGCTAATCCCCCACCTGCTGCTTTTGTGCAGGAGTTTTAGGGTAGGGCTTTAGGTCAGGCAAAGCACAGAGACACTAAATCACAGAATATACACAGCTGGAAGGGATCCATACTATAATCAAGTTAAACTCCTGGCCCTGACCCTCAGAGCGTTGTCCAAACCCTCCTGGAGCTCTGGCAGCCTTGGGGCTGTGCCCACTGCCCTGGGGAGCCTGGGCAGTGCCAACCACCCTCTGGGGGAAGAACCTTTCCCTGAGATCCAACCTGACCCTGCCCTGACACAGCTCCAGCTGTTCCCTCGGGTCCTGGTTCGCAGCTGCCCTCACAACAGCGTGACCCGTGCTCCTTCTAAACAAACAGAACAAGCAACTGAGTTCAGAACATATTTCACCCAGTTCCTGGGCTTTTCACACATAAAAAGGGCTGCAGTTAGTTGTGCAGACAAGCACAACCAGGGGTACTGTTTAGTTTCTTAGGGAATAGTTGGATCAAACTTCTGCCTTTTGCACAGGCAGCTCGCACCGCACGGTACCTATTTCAGTTCTGGAAACCCAAATCAGAAGATCACAAGAAGCTTCACTTCACTTGGATGTAAACCAGCCCCTCCCCTCCAAAAGCTGTCAGAAGCACTCAGTTTTCTGAAGGTTTTACTTACTTGTACTTTAAGAGCAGCCACTGAACAAACCACAGTCCTACAAGGATCATGCCGTTGATTTCACAAATAGAAAAAGCCCATTGCACCCGATCAAAGCGATCAAAAAATGCATCTGGGAGGGGAGGCTGCACCTCCTTGGGAGGCACTCGTTCGTGGACGACTGAGATAGTCACTGTGGTAAAGACGAAACAAGAAAGTGCATAAATAAACGCCAGGAAAGTCTTGCCCCACTCCATGGGGTACTGCGAGCGCTCCGGCTCTGGCATGGGGATCTTTATCATCTCCTTCTTGAACCCGTTTGGCACCCCATTGAGCTTCGCCTTGCCGCCGAAGCCGTTCTCGCCGCCGCCGCGGACGTGCCCGTTGGCGTGGCCGTTCTTGTGAGCCTCCATGTGGTGAGCCATTTTCAGAGTCTCGATCATGTGCAAAAGCCGCTGGCCGCTGTCGGAAGACACCCGGGACAGAGGCGTCCTCTTAAAGTCCTCCTCCGTCAGGTCGATGAGGTCCCGCCCGGTGAAGCCCCTCAGGGGCTCGCAGTACTCGGGCACCGCATTCTCCATCAGCCAGCCGGTCACCTCCTCGGGCGACCACAGCACCACCTCTTTCATCTCGCCAGGCAGCCGGGGCACGGTCTGGCATGGATCTCACAGGGGGCAGCGCTCACTGCCACTCCGGAGCGCTGGGAAGCTCCTCCTTGGCTTCATCCTGTCCCAGGATCTGGCCGGAGGCGGGTGCCCGTCTCTAACCCGCCCACAGGAGCATCCGGGCGCCGTGGCAGAGCATAGGAGTCACTTCACTTCATATTCGTGTTGGCATTCTTCTTCCTGGGGAGGGGAAACACCCAAAAGCACTCGTTAGGACAGCGTTTTGTTGGCAGTGCAGGGACAAAGACAAAATTCCTGCAGAAGAACACCTCGATTCTGCATGGAAAAGACCAACTCATCTGAGCTCCAGCCTTGGACACACAGCACTGTCCTTCCCAGCTTTGCTGCTGATTCCTGAAGAGCTTTAACACCACTTTGCAGCTGTGGGAAGACTCCTGCCTGCTCTGTAGTTGTTGCATTTTCCATTGCTATGCAGTTCTGGTCCATAAACAGCATCCAAACTTACAATCCTCATACTCATGGATTTAAGGATCTACAGAGGGAATGTTCAGTATTATTCATGTCAGAAGCCTTTTCTCTCCCTCACAGACCAGTACCTTAATGCAACGTTTTGCACTAGTGATTGAACATGAAGCCTGGTTTTTGTTCTGCAAGGCAAAAACCACAAAATCCCAGAATGGTTTGGGCTGGAAAGGACCTTAGAGACCATCTCATTCCCACCCACTGCCATGGGCAGGGACACCTTCCCCTAGACCAGGTTTGCTCCAAGCCCTGTCCAACCTGGCCTTGGACACTTCCAGGTGCCATATCTAATGTACCAGGTCACCAACACCCAAAAATGATGCAAGGATCTACTCTCTGGGCCAAAACATCAGCAGGAAAATCAGTGTCCAAACAGATTAGCCCAAAAATAAAGCATTTAGGTTTGCAGGTGTTTAGCAGCTCTTTGAGGTAGATTTTACTGTTTCCATGGTATACTGCTACAATTCAAAGAATTGTTTTCTATCAGCTAAAAAAAGGAACCAGGAGGAAAATAAAACTTTAAAAGAAAAGACGAACTAGGTAAGAAACTTCTGCACCCAGTGAATTACAAAAATAGCTTGGAAAAGCTGGTCACTTCCAATACAAAAGGTACAGGAAAACAGATGTTACTTCCTGAATTTTTGAGGCACAAGCAGCAAAAGAGGCAGTGACCACCACCAGCAAACCCCCACGTCTGAGACATTTATTCAACCAACCAACAAAAACTGGTCCTCCCCAGAGCAAAGAGAAGAGACCAGTGAACCCCCCTGTCTCCAACCTGCCATCCCACAGACCACGTGTGAGAAAGAAAGTAACAGCATGGGGAAAAAAAAATGTATTTTGAAAAGTCACATCAAGCCTTTATCAGCTTCAAGAATATTTTTAGCCTCTTACAGGCTACCAAGTGTTTGTGTTTCATTGCAAGGAGCAAAGCTGTGACTGGGAAAAACCAAAATAATTTACTCTACTAGCAAGATTGGAGGTGAGGTGGTTCAGAACAGATACAGAGCTTTACTCCTGTACAAACATGACCACACTGCACACCAATGTGTTTTTTGATCTGTTGCCTCTGAACTCAGCAGGAAACACAGGGTGCAGTTTTCAATCTGTTTTTCCCTGGAATGAACCATGATGGTTGAGAAAAGAGCTCTGGAGGAAGGACTGGCAGTACTTTGAATAGGGCACCTCTCCCTTGCTGGGACATATTTAAACCCGTGGAGCAAACCAGGGATGGAGATGACTCTTCCACCTTGTGAATCTCTGTGTTGTTTTAAAACAGAAGGGAAGATGCAGCTCTATTTTCTTTCCTTTTTTTTTTCCTCAGTACCAAGAAGGCTTTCAGCCACAGATTGCTTCATTATTCAAGTTGTGTTTAGCAAATCAGTATTTAGTTACAGAGCTCTGAACATGGAAATAGGACTGAATTATGCATGGTAACCCACATTAGAAGCCCCTACAAGGCTGGCACTGAAGGAGAGCAGCTCAGCTCTCCACTGTGCCCATCTCTGTGTGCTCACTGTACTTGAGGTATCCCAGGGCACAAAAATTCCCAACTAATCCTAACAGACTTCTCCACAAGCTGCTTGTTTCCAAGGATGATGCCTTACAATGCTGTTAAAACCTAAGTTATTTATTTTTTAATGCTGTTACAACACCTGGGCTCCTGGTCTGCAGCAGGGCCTCAGCTTCCCGTGCTGTTCCACAGCTCCACTGCTGCCTCTCCAAGTTGTGTGTTACAAACCCAGCCTGGCTTGGGCTGTCAGAGCACCCTGTGTACACCACGAGGGGGGGCAACATTAAACCTTTTTAACTTCAAACACTGGAGTGACTGAATCCCAGTTTCCAGGCAAGCCCTGAACCATTATCCTCCCAACAAACCGGCTTTCTGTCCACTCCCTGACGACACTCTTAAGGACTCACAATCCCAAAGATACAGGGCCAAGGGCTCCATCCATCACTGCTTAGGAGCCTGTAGCCAACCTTCAAACTATATCTCAACAGCCAGGAAAGGTTTGGACTGGACAGTAGGAAAAATGTCTTCACTGAAAGGGTTGTCCAGCCCTGGTGGCATTAAAAGATGTGTGGATGTGGCACTTGGGGACTGTGCTTTAAACTCACCACCAGCGATGCTATTTAAGGTACCACACGAAGAATAAAGACTGCTTGACTCCAACTTCTGTAACTTCATGGATTATGAAACATAAATCTATCTCCTAAGAGTCTTAAAAACAAGAAATCCCATCGCACAGGCAGAGGCACAGACATCCAGCCCACCTCGTGCTGGATGGATGGACAGATGGATGGAAGAGGATGGTGAGGGGTTCACCAAGGAGCTACTGAGCAGAAAGTTCAGTCCTCAGGGCTGACATTTCTGGGAGCATGAGCCAGGGGCAATCCCAGCCCGCTGCTCTCACACCACCAGCGTGTAAATCACTATCAAGCACCTTCTGTAAAAGCAGAGGAACTGATACTCACGGGAGGAAGGTTCAGAGGAAAGACAATACTCTGTGCCAAGGACACAGGCCACGGAGTTGTTTTCATTGAGAGTTAAAATGAGGAAAACCAACTAGAATTTCTAACATCACCTACCACTCAAGCCTCTGTTTCACAGCCTGTCTAATGGAGGAGGAACAGGCGAAAAAGCTTCTTTACGAACACCTTCCAGCTTGTCACATTAAAAATTCCTTGTTCCCTATGGTGTATCTGTGACAGCTTGATCAGGTAAGGTTTGCAGAAACTGTACAGGAGACTAACAACCCTCACTGACCCCCCTGTTGCCACAAAAGGTCTCATCCTCTCCACAAAAGGTGAGGACCTGCATCGGCTGCTGCCAGGTCACATCCACGGGCTCAGCTCCATCCTACAAGGATGGGCACACACAAGCCTCCCCAGCTCTGACATGAGCTCTTTAGGCTGGGCCAGGCCACTGAAACACTCCCTCCATCTGCAGCAGAGCTGCTTCATTAAGGAATTATAAATAACAATGTGATTACCACAATAATGCCAACTGCACTATGATAATGATGCCGTGTAAAACCGGTATCTCAAAACACCCGGCAAAAGACCCAGCAGGATGAAACAACCTCATCAAGGGCTCCAGGCCCCACCTCCTCCTGTTTGCATGACCTTTTTCCCCACCTGTTCCCAGCAAACACTCAAGTGCTAACTCAAACCATCAGGAGTAATTGCCACCACCACTTCAATGTGCACGTCTGTGGTTCTAACCCCGTGACCACGGCAGCTGGAACAAGGATTTGAGAGGGCACTAACCATACACAACCTTGGCTATCAAGACCTGTTCTCTTTTGCACTGCTTTGCAGAGGTGCCGTTGGGCACAAGGGCTGAGTGTGGGAGCAACCAACTCATTGGTTAAAGGGTGAGATAATGAGCCACAAAATCATCAGCTGGTTACACCTCCACACTTAGAATCCCAGAATGGTTTGGGTTGGAAGGGACCTTACACATCATCTTGTTCCACCCCTCTGCCATGGGCAGGGACACCTCCCACTAGCCCAGGTTGCTCCAAGCCCCGTCCAACCTGGCCTTGGACACTTCCAGGGATCCAGGGGCAGCCACAGCTTCTCTGGGCAACCTGTGCCAGGGCCTCCCCACCCTCACATGGAACAATTCTTACCCAATATCCCATCTATCCCTGCCCTCTGGCAGTGGGAAGCCATTCCCCCTTGTCCTGTCTCTCCATCCCTTGTCCCAGTCCCTCTCCAGCTCTCCTGGAGCCCCTTTAGGCCCTGGAAGGGACTCAGAACAAGACCCACGTTTGGGGTGTACTTGTAAGCAAAAAGCATTAAGTCTTGCAATTAACACTGATAAGAGAAAAACACATTCAGCAGCAAAAAAAAGACCCCCAAAACCAGTCTGCCCACCTCCAAACTCCTCCTTAAACACTTTGAAACTCGACCGAAGAAAACCAAAGTCCTCCCAAATCAAATCACGCCTTCCTTTTACTCTCTAAGCTTTGCTGCCAAGGCAACAGTCACTATAGAAATCAGTAAAATCCTCAGCCATTTCAGCAGCTCCTCACCAGGAGCCAGGGAGATTTTCCAGTCCTTCCAGAGGCAGTGGGTGTGTTTCACTTGCAACCCTGAGTGCCCTTCCCAAACACCCCAGGAAAGTTGAGACGATCCCACCACCAGTGAACAACAGAGTTCAAATGAGCAAGGTCCAGGGATAGGCACAGATGGGAGACACAACAGTGACCTTTTGTGTTTGGAAAACAGACCCTGAGATTTACACTGATTACAGGTGCACACAAATAACCAGGAGAAATCCAACTGCTGTAAGGATTGGAGGACTTAATGCTTTATAAACCAACCCACAGGGGAATTTCCCAACCCCACTGGTGAGCAGGAGTTACACAGGGGCTCTTGTCCTGCCTTTTTACAGCACAAAAACTGTAACAGCAGGGTCTGAGTCACTGCTACAGTCACCTCCCCTACAGGCATTTTATCATCACCAACAATAACACTGACACCTCAATAACTGGACGTCCTGTCCTGGACAAGCACCTCTGCACACCAGTGTGTGAGGAAAGGGCGATGCCTGCCACAAATCATGTGCTGGACAGCACTAATGAGCTCTCAAGCAATGTTTCCCTCTCTCCAGGGCAGCCTTGCCACCAAACCAGGATCAATCACCCCTTACAAGGGACTGCTGGCACTCTAAAGCGTGCCAGGAAAGCTGATTTTGTACTGTAAATACAAACACATGCAAATATATAACAGCTATAAGTATAAAATCGAAGCACAGGTGGGCTCGTGAGTCACACAGAGCTCCAGGAAAGGTTACCAAGGTCGTCCCCAGATGGAAAACATTGTCCTGAGGACACCGAGTCAGAGCAAGTGGAGTTACTACTACGAAAAGAGAGGCTGGGATCAATATGCAAAGCAACACCCACATACCCTGAGCAGCTACTTACGTAGCTTCAGAGAGAAAAAAACCAACCCTGCCTGTATACTACATAAATCCCCGAGCAGCCCATTTTTTTCCAAATGACTTTATACCAAGAAGGAAAAGAACTCTCAGCGTGTATTTCCTATCCTAATTTAATAAAAAGAAAAATCCACTCACGGGCCGAGATCTCGGTTTAACAGCTCGTAACCCAAGCCCAGAGTTCAGCAGCGAGGATTTAAAAATCAAAGGACTTGTAGCACATTTGAATAACCAAACAGCTCATCTCCAGATGGGAACCACCACCAGGGCGTATTTCCATCACAGAAGTGTCTACAGGGATGTGCATGGTGATCCAGACCCCTTCTTCCTCCAAACATGATGAAGCCTCATCCCTTTGCTTCTTCAGGAATTAAAGGGAGGCAGTTCTGCCCCTTTACCCCACTGGAGCTTGGAGTTACCTGGTCTGGTGGAAGGTGTCCCTACCCATGGAAGGGGCTGGAATGACATGATCTCTAAGGTTCTTCCAACACAAACCATTCTGTGATTCTATGATTGGAAGCCCTACATATCTCTGCTCAGCCTTCTTCCTCTCCCTTTCTCCTTGTGGTTGGAAGTAGTGATGGAAACCAGCAAACACTCACAGGAGGCTTCACCCAACCAGGAGCAGTTGCTAAGCAGGGCTTTTGTTTTCATAGTACGGAAATCCTGCTTCCAGTGATATGGGGATGGAAAGGATGGGGTGGGGAGGGCAGGGCCCGCCTCCAGTTTAAGTTCCAAACAATTATTTCACACTGGGAAGTCTCCTCAAATGGGGGAGGGAGAGCCAGGCACCAGGCCCAGAGCCCGTGCCGGCACCCAGGGGCACAGCCACGGCCTTTCTGCCCAGGGCAGGGGTAACCCAAGCACTCATCTCCTTCTGTACTCCATTCCACAATCCTAATGGCTCAATCCTAAAGTAATTTATCACCTGCAGCACAAGTGGGACTGATACCAGCTTATTTTTCAACAGCTGCAACAAAAAACCCACCTTCCACCCACCCCAAACACAAAGGGTGCGTGAAAATATTAACAGACCATCACAAATCCTTAAACATGAGGTAAGATGGGATATTGGGAAGGAATTCTTCCCTGGGAGGGTGGGGAGGCCCTGGCACAGGTTGCCCAGAGAAGCTGTGGCTGCCCCTAGATCCCTGGAAGTGTCCAAGGCCAGGTTGGATGGGGCTTGGAGCAACCTGGGCTGGTGGGAGGTGTCCCTGCCCATGGCAGGGGGTGGAAGGAGAACTCCAAGGTTCCTTCTAACCCAAACCAGTCTGATTTTGAGTAATCTGCTTAGACACCAGGATTTTTATCTCTCCAGCAGCTTTCTACAGCAAGACCAACCTCCCCTCACCCTCCTGGTCACAAAGAAAACCGCCCTCGGGCACCACCACTCGCGCCGCGCTCAAACCTTGCCCGTCTGGGTCCTGGACTGGAGCAACCCTGAGTGTTCCCGGGCTCCGTGCTCAGGCAGCAGCAAGCTCTGGCCGCCGTCTCCAACACAGCCAAACACACATCCGTGTGATGCCTCGGGATCTGGGTCAGCCAGAGATAGGGAAGAGCTGGAAACAGAGCCCCGTGTCCTCGTGCAACCTCCGAGCTAACGCCGTTACTGAAGAGCACGGAGCAATATCTGCCTTCCTCTCGAGACTACCCAAACCTCCTCACATTTATACACAAACAGCAAAAGATCTCCAAAGGAAAGCAAATTAAGCTCAAAAAAAAAAAAAGGCAGAAAAAGCAGGGTTTTTTCCCGCTACAGGATGGAAACAGGAAAATAAGGAGAGATTATATGTCTGCGACGTGTTCCGTATTTTAACTCGGTGCAGGTGCTTGGGGGGGTTTTGTGAGTTTTTTTTACCTACAGTGACTACCTGGAAGTTGTTTATTGTTAGAAAGTCATATTTGTAAGTGGTAGCACAAATTTAAAATAAAAAAAAGTAATGGAAACAGGAAGGGAAGTTACGCTTAAGGAAACTGAGAAGAGTCTTGTGACTGATGGTAACATGGCTCTAAAATGCAGACTCCAGCATAATTTTCCAAGCCAGCCATGCAAATTAGGAAAAGGAAAGCTGGCAGAAACCACAGCAAAAACAGAGCCTCACTGAAGGCTTAAATCAAGTATTTGTCATAGTTTTTAAAATTTGGGTTTGTTACTGGATATGTATTAGGCAGTAGCCAGACCACAACAGTTGCTTCCTCCAAACAGTCTTTCCCAGAGTTACAAGTAAAGGAGAAGAAAACTAAGTTTACACACTATGAATCTCAGCCTAGAATAATATTTCCATATTTCATTAGCAATATAAATATTTTATTTCAAATACCCTACTTTTGAAGCCCAACACATCAGACCCAGATCAAAAAGACTCCAAGCCTCAAGAACTGTAATATAAATATCTATAGATCCTCATGTATGATGCTGTCCTCTGCATTTCAGCTGTTACTATTCATAAACCCACCCAAAAGACCATCAATATTATTCATTTTCAATGCTGTTCCTCTTGGAAAACAAAACAAACCCTGTGTTTGTCTTTATGAATTTAGTTTCACGTAACACACAGTGAGCCTGGTTTGAAAGGCACATCACAAATAGTCAAGATTATTTCTGGTGCAAACAGTCCAAATTTTTGAGCATTGAACAGTCCTCCTCTCTCCAGCAATAACCTCTTCAGAGTTGTACTGTACATCAAATATGTCTCTGAAACACATCTGCATGAAGGAGAGGAAGACTCTTATTGCAGAGTTGGTCTAGAAAAATTAGAAAGCCAGGAAAGGATAGAAAAAGTGAAAAAAGAAAACCAACCCCAAACAACTTCGACTGCCAACACATTACAGGCGTACAATCCACACGATGGGAATTCGCCTGACTAGAGCCAGACCTCCTGACAATGCAGATGGGCTGCCCTGGCATCTTCCCTTCTGTGGTTAATGCTCCAAGTGGGAAAAATCCCCTCAGTTTGCCAAACTCCAGCCACCTTCCTTCCTCCCCATCCCACGGGTGCCAAATCCCTGTGTTTGCACTGGAGATCTGCCACCGTTGGCCCCGACGGCAAAAACGCGCTCCAGCAAAATCCACCGCGGCTGGAGACACGAACCCTCCCCTCCCCAGTGCAGCCATCCAGGAGCTCCTTCCTCGACAGCAACAGGGCCAGAAGGAGAAGGTCAAACAACTCTGCTCCCTACTCTAAGGGTCCCCAGTTTTTGCCTTTTGTAGGTAACTTTGTGGTTGTAGCCTGGTGTTTTGGGACTGCTGATGCCGCCGCCGAAGGTGACGCTTTGATGCTGCCACAAGCTCCAAATTTCAGAATTTGGACTCCAGAAACCCAAGATATTCCTTCCCCCAGTGCTGACAAGTAGTTTTATCTCTGTATCAGGCCCCAGATTATAGAGCCACTGACTATTCCCACTCAGCTGCTCCCCATCTACGTCAGATGTGACGTCCCTGCCACCGATGAGCCTGTGACACCAGCAAATCCTGCTTAAATCTTGCTGCTGACAACAACTGGGCACTGCACCACCAAGGAACAGATATACAAAAGTGTTCTCCCTGAAACATGAGGCATTCCAAACATTTTTAATTGATACATACTCTAGGATCACAAAACAACACGGAAAATGTGCTTGGTTCCACACTGACCGTGTGTATTACCAGGTATGGGTGACACAAGCCACGAGCAGAATCACTTGAAGTCATTTACAGTGTGTTCAAAGTCTGCAAAATATGTTTTTAACATTCCTCTCAGCTCAACGTTATGATCAATTACATTCACAAATAAGGAGAAATAAGGGAAGATAAGAAACTCTGATCTTGCTATCTAACTGTTCTGGAAATCATGAATATTTCAATAACCACTTCAAAGCCTCAGAAGTAAGTTCCTCCTGCAGACACATCCAATTACCTCTAAATTTTTTTTCTAGTGACACACTCGAGGCATAGGAGATGTGTCTGTGTCACACTGTCCCAACATCTTTATGGAGATGTCCATCAGCCACCCGGTTATGATCCCAGGGAGAATCTCCGGCACGGGGGCTCTCAGCCATCCCTTCTCCTGCAGGCAGGGCACCCACTACCTGGCACACTGAACATGAAAGACTGGCTGGCTGTGTAACAGATTCACATGCTGCACTGGTAGGATTTGAACACATCAATCAAATCAGTTCAGAAAGTAACCTGCAATTCCAGCCAAACAAGAGAATCTCAGCTGCAGGTACTGGGTAAGTCCAACCAGCTTGTGCTCACGCCATGGAATTTAAGCTACAGTTAAAGACAGAATCACAATCACAGAACGATTTGGGCTGGAAGGGACCTTAAAGCTCATCTTATTCCACCCCCTGCCATGGGCAGGGACACCTCCCACCAGCCCAGGTTGCTCCAAGCCCCATCCAACCTGGCCTTGGACACTTCCAGGGATCTAGGGGCAGCCACAGCTTCTCTGGGCAACCTGTGCCAGGGCCTCCCCACCCTCCCAGGGAAGAATTCCTTCCCAATATCCCACCTAACCCTGCCTTCTGTCAACTTTAAACAAGAACAGTATTTCCCCTTACAACCCCCCCCAGGGAACACTGTCATCCACTCCTTCCCACAGGCCAGAAAACTGCTGCAAAGCGACTCGAAACGCAGAGCAAAGCTCAGGCCACAGTTTGTTCACCCTTCACAACCAGAAATAATTAAAAATACTTAAATCAGATGTCTCCTGAGACGGTTGGTCATGCAATACCTCTTCCCCTGCCACAGAAGGGATGGAGGGATGTCCAGCTGACACAGCATGAGGGCACAGCCTCCAGCAAACTTCACTTACCAGTCTAAACATCTTCTTTTAACTAAAGGAAGGCAAACCGAGCATTACACTACAAACTGGCTGATGCACTCCTCAGAATCTGTGCTTCCTTTCATTAAGCTGCACATTAGGCAGGAGGAATTTACAGCTTGTAGCACCTCATGTCATTCCCTTGATCCACCCCATGGAAGTGTCCACGGCCACGGGTCCTTTATGGAGCACGTAACAAGCGCAGCTCCCTGCAGGGAACCAGCCACACGCTGCTCACTGCAAATACCTCCAACTGCTTAGAGAATTTCAGTAGGCTTAGAGATTGAGAAGCCACTTCCAGCCTTGGGAAAACAATTTTAAAAAACCAGCATTCCAGCCTGGGAAGTCGACATGGGAATTAACCATTTAATTGACTAAGGGGTGCCTGTCGCTTTGGGATGATCGCTGAGCTCCTGCCTGCAAAAACAAGGCTGGGTTTCATGGCTGCTGTTACACAAACAGTTAACTGCAATAAGAGGTGCCTGTTACAGCAGAGAGAACTGCAGGAACCCAGTGGCACAGTTCTCCTTCCAGCCACAGAAAGAGGAACCCAAACAAATAAACCTCCGTCCCTTGTGTGGCAGAAGCACCGCATGACCAACCAGCTCAAGAGGCATGTGGCTTAAGTATTTCTCATTATTTGTGGTGGTTAAGTGTGAACCAGGAGAGAGGGATAGAGAGGAGGAAAGATTGAAATCTGCAGTCACGTAGTTTTCTGCAAGCAGATGGGTGAAGCTCAGATTAGCAGGGTATTAAGGAGAGCAAGGCAGGGACACTGATGAGGTGCCGCTCGAAAATAGCCCAGCGCTGACCTACCTCCTCTCCCAGATGGATCAGTGCTGGCCATGAAGTCATGGCTCTGCTGACTGGTGGGGAAGGATGGGAGATGGCAAGAGAATTGGATAAAGCTGCTGAGGCTGAAGCTAAAAGGGGAAAGGCAAAGTAGATAAGGAAGCAGCAGCCACGCAGGAGAGCGTGATGCTCCTTTACATCACCCTTCAGCAGCGAGATGCAGGAGGCTCGCTGGGAATAAGCCCTTCCTGTAGCTAAATACTCAGGAGACACATTCCCTAGGGATGTCCTGCAGGATGAATTATCCCTGCTGTGTACCCCTGAAAGCAAACAAAAGATGGGAATAACAATTCCGCTGTTTCTGCTGGGCAGGGGCTCCTCCGAGCAGGAGGGGTTTGGATGTTACAGCACCCCAGAAAGTCATCTGGGCATTTAGATTGGATATTGGGAAGAAATCCTTCCCTGGGAGGGTGGGGAGGCCCTGGCACAGGTTGCCCAGAGAAGCTGTGGCTGCCCCTGGATCCCTGGAAGTGTCCAAGGCCAGGTTGGACGGGGCTTGGAGCAACCTGGGCTGGTGGAAGGTGTCCCTGCCCAGGGCAGGGGGTGGAATCAGATGGTCCTTAAGGTCCCTTCCAGCCCAAACCATTCTGGGATTCTGTGAGCTGGTAAGACCCCATCCAGTCACTCCTGACAGGCTCCATGACTACACAGCATTCCCTCAAGATCTGGGAAACATATGTAGGCCTCCTGAGTACATCAGTAACCAGGATATTTTAGGAGTACCAAACAAATAAGGGCCAACTTGCCACAGCTGCTGCTTTACCTACTCATTCTGTGGTCAGACTTGCTCTACAGGACTATCCTTGAGCAGTGCTCTGACAAGCATTTTACAGGTAAATCCTAAGAACATCTCTCCAAGATCTTCTAAATCTGAGAAAATATGACATTTTAATAAGAGGCCTTAAAAAATTAAATCTTCCATGTAGAAAGATCATGAAAATTCATTATGAGTCCTCCAAAAATGCCAGTGTTGCTCCTGCAAGTAACAGAGCTGTCTGAAATGACTACTGATGGGGAAAATGAAAGTACTATTCTGGAAACAAGAAGATCAAATACTATAAAGTTCACACCAGAAAATACTAAACAGTCACAGAAGTCTGAGTTTGGGGTTTGTTGAGGTCTTTTTTTTTATTTATGTGGGTTTTAGGGGTAAGGGTGGGGCTACCAGAGATTGCACAGAACATACACACACATGAAGTTCTCTTTTAAAAAGAAATATATTATCTATCCTCAGGCATTTAAAAACCTTTTCACTGGGTCTGAAAATAACCTAAATTCACAAATATTTCATGTGGGTGAGGGGATAAAAGTACTGGCAGATATCCTGATGAAATATGCAGCTCACCCTACGTGGCACCACAACAGCACTGACAAAAAGAGTCTCATTCTAGGTCTTATTTCACATCATCAGTGAAACAATGCAGGGACTGGAATTAATTTCGAAACTTGTGCTGGTCTGGATCGGTCTGAAATGCAAGACATGCCACACATGGCAGCATGTAAGCTCAGATTTAATGGGAACACCGCTCTGCTCTTCTCAGCCCAGAAGAGCCACAGCCTCAGACAGCACAAGGATATCACATTCCCATCTGGGTTTGGGATTTCTTACCCTCCCGAAGGGGATGTGCAGGAGACAGGTTTCCAAGAGCAGGGCTGGAGGCTCTCTCTGCTTTCTGGAAGAGCCACGAGGAAGGATCAACATTTAGAGAGCTCCTGAGAAAGGGTGGGACAGCCCCCAGGGAGGGACACAGCGCCAGTCCAAAAAAATCAGGCAACCTGCATCTCCTCAGCTCACTAAAAGCCAGGTTTTGCCAAGTAACCAATTTCCTTACACTCTTCATTAAATAAAACATGAAGGGCAGGCAGAGACATAAAATATGAATGCACACATGTCCGTAAGCAACAGGCCCTGTTATTGTAGATGCTGCATAAATCATCGAGGACAAGGGGACTCATGTCCCCTAACAGAGGGCACAGAATTTGAGGTCAGTTAACAGGCAAGGGAGTCTGATATGAAGAAGTGTTGCATTTATATCTGCTTTTGTGATCTACACTGCCTAAAACCAGCAGACACTGCTTTGGTTCATGTATTATTTAGTCAGGCCAAATGGGAGAAAGGCAGAATCCAGCCCTGGAGACAAACATCAGCTGGTTTTGGGGTGGTTCTCCACCCCACAGAGCACTTGTGGGGATGGCAGGGCACAGAATCCCAGAATGGTTTGGGCTGGAAGGGACCTCAAAGCCCATCTCATTCCACCCCCTGCCATGGGCAGGAACACCTCCCACTGTCCCAGGTTGCTCCAACCTGGCCTTGGACACTCCCAGGGATCCAGGGGCAGCCACAGCTTCTCTGGGCAACCTGTGCCAGGGGCTCCCCACCTCTATGGACACTCACTGCAAATTAAGCCAGAATGGTCAAAATGCTGCTTCTGTCAGAGTTCTCTGTGAACCTGCCTGAAGCCATGACAGAAGTTATGAACTGCACTATTAAAAGTCATTGCTGTATCTGTTTTCCAGCCCTTTGCCAGGCACAAACACAATGTCTTTAAAATTTCAAGTGTTAGCACTTACAATTATTGCTTTGGCAAATTTCCCTTGGGAAGATTAATAGCTACCTAAGGAAGACTTGCCCCTAAGCACTGCCATCTCCTTTTTCTTTATATTTTTTATTTCAGGCAGTGGACTGACAAATAACACCCCTTTTTACAATGCACAGCATCTTGCTTTTCTTGTATTTGCACCCTTGGATTCAAAAGGTACAGCAGCTTTCAGACAACGACCTCAAAGTTCAGTCAGGACAACTGTATCTAGTTGAAAAACACCTTCCACCTTGAAAATTGGGAACCAACTAATTCCACCCTCCTGCCATGGGCAGGGACACCTTCCACTAGCCCAGGTTGCTCCAAGCCCCGTCCAACCTGGCCTTGAGCACTTCCAGGGATGGGGCAGCCACAGCTTCTCTGGGCAACTTCTGCTTCCCTATTTTTAAAGGTACTTATAAGACAGGACTTCCTCTCTGTTCCAAAGCTCTGCATAAAACTGGATTTATTGATGCATCCCCATGATTCATCAGCAGAGCGTGGTGACAAACTGTATCAGGCTGGAATCTAACAAAATCAGGAAGAAAAAAGAAATCAGGAAGAAAACTCAGGAGTATTCATCTCAAACTGAGACCCAAACAAAAACCAGCAGGGGTGTTTGTTCCCTCTGGCTTTTTTCTTCCTTATTTTTCTTTCCATCTTCGAAGCATCCACTCTTTCCTCCCTCCTTTCCCCCTTGCTCTGGGTCTTGTTCCTGTCCCACGTGCCAGACCCTCCAGATTCATGTTCACCAGGCTTAGGAGAAAGTGGAGAGGCTGCTCAAACCAGGGCAGTGCCAAAGCACCTCCTGAGGGTTATTTTAGATAGTTATACTTAGTTATATTAGTTAGTTATGTAGTCAGTTATTTTAGATAACTCTGTGATGGAGGGCCGGCAGCGCTGGCAGCCTCCTCAGCCTCCTCCCCTTCCAAGAGTTTTGAAAAGAAGGAGAACCAGTCTGAAAGGATCCCGAGAACTGCAAATAAATGATGGCCCTGTTCATCAATTAGCTCAGGCTGCACTGAAATCAAAGTCACAGCGGGCTCTGCAATCACTCAGAATAAACCCCTCACTCCTGGATCACTCCTGTGCTGATGGCTCAATTATGCCTGGGCAGAGCGTCACAGAACATTAAACGTCAACAAAAGCCTGAGCCCGGGATACTTTTCTCCCAGATAAATCTAATTCAGTACCCAAGTGCTTTTAGCTTAAATAACCCTGAATTACCGGATCAATTCTTTTCCCACCTTTCCCTCACAACTTGCAAAAGCCAGGCCACGCACACCGGGAAAAGTGTTTGCAAATAGACCCTTTGCCAGATGGATACACTGTTATCATTTCAAACATATATGGTTTGGCAGAGAGTCGGTGATGTAAACTGAGTGGCTCAGAAATCAAACTGTTCTGCTGGGCTATGAGGGTTCACTCTGACATCCCCAGGAGGGCTTCTTCATTCCCCTAAAATCCTGTTCCCACTGCTTCTCCACTCCTCTGTTCCCAGTAAATAGTTGCACCACTTCTGTTTCCTGAAACTGCAAGGAGAACCACAGAGACAAACCTACACAGCAGAAAGTTGTTTTCATTTCTCATTTGGCTTTTGCAACAGGAATTCACCTCTCACAGCTTCAAGTTTCCCAGGACTAGAGATGCCCTCACCACCTGAAGCCCCTCTCCACTCCCTCTCTGCAACTGTACTAACACAAATTGAAGTTTCTCAAGGTTTGCCCAGGTCACATCACAGGATCCCAGACTGGGTCAGGCTGGAAGGGACCACAGTGGGCATCTGGTGCCACCTCCCTGCTCCAGCAGGGCCAGCCCAGAGCACAGGGCACAGGAGTGTGTCCAGACAGCTCTGGAATAGCCCCAGGGAGGAGACTGCACACACTTTAGACAATCTGTTCAGGGCTGGGGCACTGCCCAGCCAACAAGTTCTTCCTCATGTCCAGCTGGAGCTTCCTGGCCATCAGTTCCTGCCCGTTCCTCTTGGGCCATTGCTGGGCCCCCCCGAGCAGAGCCTGCTCCATCCTCTGCCCCCTCCCTGCAGCCCCTCCAGCCATGGCTGAGGGCCCCTCTCAGGCTCTGCTCTGGAGGCTGAACAGCCCCAGCTCCCTCAGCCTTTGCTGCTCCCAGAGCTGCTCCATCCCTTGGGCATCTCCGCAGCCTGCGCTGGCCCCGCTCCAGGAGCTCCCTGGCCCTGCTGTGCTGAGGAGCCCGAGCTGGGCCCAGCCCTGCAGATGTGCCTGCCCAGGGCTGGCCAGAGGGGCAGGATCCCCTCCCTGCCCTGCTGCCCCCCAGGATCCCACTGCCCTCCCTGTCCCCAGGACACACAGCTGGCTGCCCACCAGGACCCCCAGGTCCTTCTCCAGCAGGTCCAGCCTGTGCTGGTGCCTGGGGTTGTTCTTATTTGTTGCTTTAAACCTACGTACAACATCCAAACACGTTAAGGAGAGCTGAACAATGCCAGGATTTAGGTGGGGTGTGACCAGTTTAGAACAGACAAACCAGTGTCCCCAAAGCAAAGCAGGTGGTTGAGATTAAAAGGGAAAATTTCAAAACACCAAAGGACTTAGAAACAATAAGGAAGAAACCCAAAGAGCTGGGAAGTCTAAGAAACTGAAATCAAAGTTGCACCAAAAATCACTAGTTGATTGCCTTCCTACTAAATCCCCCTCAGCCCTGATGCTTGGTAAATCAACAATCCCAAAGCATCAGCTTCTCCAATACAAACAAATTGGAGTCAACTGGGTTCAGCTTCTTGGTTTCAAAAAGTTAATAAACTGTAAAGGTCCATGTCCATTCTTCCTGGTGAAAAATCTGCTTGACTGCTAAAGTGATCTCAAATTTACAAGAAAACAGTATTTACCACTGGGACCAATGAAACAGTGTTTTTATATATACATATATATATTTATTTTTATATATATATATCACTGGGACCAATGAATTTTTATTCCTGGTTATGAAAAGCAGCCCAGTAATCCATGAGAAATCATACTGAAGCATTTTGAAACTTAACTGAGTAAAACCACCTGCTTGTCTTCAGGATTCCTGTCCAGAGGCTCGAAGAGTAACTTCAATTCTTAAGCTCACTTTTAAAATACAGACTCATTCCAGGTAAAGGTAAAACTTGACCTGATACTAAATTCCACTGAACTCTGGATAGGCTTTTATCTATAGCTTATATCCACAGCCCCTTGAAAAGAATAATAAGTGCTGTTTGTCTTCAGGTTATCTGCCCAGGAAAAGTGCTGTTACAGGTTTTCTGAACTAAATATTACATAGCTCAATGTTCTTTAGTTATGCTGATGATAGATCCAGGATATCTGAAATCCCCCTGGATATTTCTTTCCAAACACTGAACAGGATGGATCACTGGTTATTGGTATGTGGCTGGGAGTGCTACAACAACAGGAGCAGCAGGACAACTCACGCTGCTCTCGAGGCTGACAAAGAGTTAAAAACAAAGAGAAAGCAAATAAAAACGAACTGAAACCCTCAAAACCAAAGACAAAAAAAAAACAACAAAGGGCAGCAGGAAAGAAACACTTCAGCAAAGAAAAGAATGGTTTTCCTAACTGGATTTAGTCCTTACTTTAGGGAAGGCAACAGAAAATACATCCAAAGTTACAAGGACCAGCGATAAGCACAAGGAATAGTGATAAACTCGGAAGAGCTGCTGACAAAACACTGTACAGTGGCCACTTCCTAAACCCAACACTTAAAAAGCTCACAGCTTCCAAAGCACAAGACATTTACCCTTGGCTTGTCTGTTGACTCTTTCTCCTGACACTTCACACACTTATTGCAAAATGAAGTCTCTTACCAGAGTGTAACGTTACAACCGAGCAGCACATTCGCATTCAGGAAGCGAAATTACGCCCCCAGCACTTGCTGGGGGGTTTTTTCCCCCCAGTAGAACTCTCCCCATAAAATATGAACATGAACAATTCAAGCAGCAAAGTAAATCTCCTTAAGGCTTTGTCCTTAGCTCGGGGGGACTAACCCGAAGTAGCTCAGCTGAGCACAGCTGGGATTTCAAGCCCGACCTTTCGGACGGGAAGCTTTCGCGCCGCTCACCTGAACTCAGCTCCAGCACACCTGGACTCTGTCACCTGCGCCAGCAGAGTTTCCCAGAGGCATCCCCTCCTTCCTGCCTCATATCCCCACCCTCCTCTCCTGTGCCTGGGTGGAAAAGCTGCTGTTTCCCTGGTTTTCTGCCGGCAGGCACGCAGGCAGGAGCGAGTCCTTCCCCTTTCGATGGCAGCAGTGAGTTGTCAGAGCAGCTCGGCCGTGTGTTGAAACTACACCTCGAATTTCCTAATCTGCCTTTCTATTTTCAACCAGAGCCACTCCCCCCCACCTTCTCTGCCATGCAGACAGCTGGAGACAGAGAGCTCCATCGTGTCAGTTTTCCTGGCATAAAGTCATCCCCAGTCCAGAGGCAAGTGCACCAGGGGGAGCAGAGACACTCCCAAGGTAGCGGAGAGGGAACGGGGTTGTCTCCCTTCTCCCAGTCCTCTGTGGCCACAACAGCTCTTACTGAACACATGGTGTGGCAACCTGGTTGCCCAAAGGCCCATCGCTCTCCTGGCTCAAGTAAACTGGCTGAGATCCCAATCAGCACGTCTTGTCCCTAAAATCTCAAAGGAGAGAGGCTTAAACAAAGATTCAGAGCATGGACTTGGCTGCTCAGGCCAGAGAAGGAGGGACCACCCTGCCCTCTGCAAGCCAGCATTTACCACCTGAAACAGCACTTGAGAGCACTTGCTGGGGTGTCCTGAGGGCAGAGACCTGCTTCCACAAACTCACACCTCTTGGGGAAAGGTCTGGATTCACCTTCTCCTCCAGGTCTGGATATCTCCTCCCCCAAGGACTTGGTATGAGGTGTAACCCAGACACACGGCAGACCCTCACGTGGTAGAACAGCTTTAAAAAGCTCAGCTTTAAAAAGCTAATGTGCAGCCAGGCTGTAAAGTTAACCAAGCAAAAAGGGCACTTTCCTGAGCAGCAAGAGCAGTTTGGAGCTTTCCCAGGAGGCTGGAAAGCACAGGGCACACGGAGCACAGGCTGTGCAGGGCACTGAGCCAAGCAGCTTTGGGGGCTGAGGTTTTCTTTAAAGTGAGGTCCAGCTTTCTGAGCCCTGTTCTCAAAGGTCTTATTAGGACCATCAGGAGATGCCTGAAAGTCTTGCAGGACAGCAGGCAGACCTTTGGATAAGACAGCCAGGCTGAGAGCTTGGCACCTAAACAGACACAGCTTGGGGAGGGCAAGGCACAACTGCACTGCTGATTCAGGGAGCTCGGAGGTCAGCTGGAAGTTTTGAGTCATGCTCCTGGACGTGGGCACCCAGAACAAGCTTAAGCCCTTCTTGAGCCCTTTTTCTTTTGTTCAGGCAAGGGCTGCAAACATCACAAATGAAGCTACTTCTGCTGTTCTCCATGTGCTACATATTTTCTATAGTTCAAGTTACTCGCACGGAGTAGACTCACTGCAAACACGATCGATCAGAGAGCGAAGTGAACACAGACAGGACTCTACAGACTCTAAGTACTCAAATACCACAGGGAAATCCATTTCTTACGTGCCTACAGAAACAAAAGTCAGCCAAAACAGAAGGCTGGTGTGGAACTGAGCACAGCGAGACCCACAGCAAACCTTCCCAGGTCAGATTTGAATCACAGGATCCAAGGAAACAAAGCTGTGGAGTAAAACACTCCATCAGCCATAAATCCACTTAAAATGAAGTTTCATTAATGAGTTACAGTATTTACAGGTAAGTAAATGCTGTGTTTCCCCTTTGCCTTAGCTGGAGCTGCTCTCTCAGGAAAAATAACCCAGGGAGCAAGTCCTCTCCCATCATTAATCCACCGGACAACACGACTTTATTAACCAGTACAGAAACCAGAGCAGCAGCAAACACCCACACACGAAACCAAGACCTGCAAGTAATTTCACTTCTTACCTCCTGGAAAACAGGAGTTTCAGGGGCAAGAAACCTCTTTAGCAGCTTTTCCCAGCACCCGGTCCGTGGGTTAATGATTTACCTGACGGGCGCTGTAAGCAGATTAGTTTGGATAAGAGAGGGTTTGTTATGGTTTGCTTTCCTGCCTTTGTCTGCGTAACCAAATCAACTCACAAATGAAGGAGGCAGAGCAGGAAGAGATTCATCCTCCTCTAAGCTTGCTTACCCCATCCTGCTTTACAAAACCATTTTTTTATAGACACACATGCCCATATACACACAGACAGACTGAAAACCAACGCCTGGAGTAGCTCTCGTGCGTGTGCATATACACAAATATACGTGTCAAAAATACACACAAAGGTGAGCTACTGCAGGCAGTTTGTTTAGTTCCTCATCACTATAAATCTATTAGAAAGCTTCCAGATTAAAGCATTGTGTTCCAAAGAGGTTTAGGATGAGAAGGAAAGGCGGCTGTGCCCGAAACACACAAATAGGGTCACAGCCCATGCAAAGACTCTGCTGCATATCCAAGGCACAGCTTGGGGATAAAGTGCTGTTCCCTTTTGCTGCAGCACCTTCAGCTCACCAAGAGGATTTCTGTGGTTTCCCCGTGACTCACTGGGCTCTTCTCCACACCCAGGGCCACCCTCCTCTAGAACCAAAGCATTCAGGTTTTTGGGCAGCGGGTGACACACAGGGCAGGCACAGTCACATGGCACTGCCTCAGTACAGCTGCTGTAAAACCTCACAGAAAGTCTAAAACACCTTCTTGCTCTTACTGTTTCATAAACCCTCACTGCCTGACTCTGAACACAATTCAGGGGGACAACACAGGGATACTCACTGCTGTCCCAGTTTTAAAAAAAAATCCCCAAGCTAAACTAAAAACTAAGACTAAACCCAAGGAGCAAACAAGAGACTGGTTTGTCTCTTAAGCTTAACTGTCACTTTAAGAAAAAAAAAAAAAAACACAAAACAAAACCAAAAACACCCAACCAAGAGTCCCCAAAAGCCACTTTGTAGATCTTACTGTATCCAAGTCCTTCTGCTCCCAAAATACAGCCCCCGGCCCTCCAGCAGCAGCCGAACACGCCTTTTAACTAAAACGGGATCATCCAGCCCGGAGAGCTACTCACTGGTGGAAATCAGGCGGCGGAAAACAGCAGCCAACTTCTCCTGCTCCCAGCTGCCAGCCAGACACGGGGATCCCGGCGGGACCAGAGGGAGACGCGGAGAAGCCTCTTGGAGCCGAAGCGTCCCGGAGCCCGGGATCTCACCCGAGGAGGAGCTCGCCCAGCTTCCTTCCCATTAAAACATTAAAAGTTGCCTTTGACTTCCCCGTGGCCGGGCTTCGTCAGAGCTTCTCTCCCCGCTGCTCGCCGGGAAGCGCCTGGAAAGGGAAAGCGGGAGAGGTGAGCGGAGCACTGGAGGCAACGGAGCCAACTCCCCCCTTGGCCATCACCCCTGTGCGTCAGCAGGGACAGCAGCAGGAGGAGGAGGAGGCTGGGAGGGCCAGCACGGCCACAGGGCTGCAGTTTCCAGCTGGTGCAACACCTCCCAGCAGCACTGGGTTCTACCAGCAAGCAACACCCTAAAACGGGGGGAGATTTATCCTATAAATTCAGGTCTGTCAGTCCCGCAAGGAACGCCTCGAATCAGGGCTGCTTTTGAAAGGCTCAGGGTGACACTGTGAAGCTGAAAGTGTCAGGGTAGGGAGGAAGGATTCGTTTTCCTAATATATATAAATACCAGATGTTAAGTCCTACCCTAAAACCAAAAAATCCTCCACGACAACAGAGGGAAAAAAAAAAAACAAAGGTTGCATTTCACCACACTAAAAGGAAACCAACAAATTTCCCTGAGCTTCCAACCAAATTTTTGGCTACATCCCACTGCTGTCACCAGCAGCATCACCAGTATCCAGCTGCTATCCCAAAAACACAGCAAGGGCTGGAAGCACAGAGGGCTGAGGCAGCCAGCATGTCCTGCACACAGATACAGCGGGAGAGGACGGTGCCGAGCATCCCAGGGAATATGGGAGGGAGCAGAGGATATCTGCTGGCCCCTGCCTTGGGACAGCAGGGACTTGGTGTAATTTAGGACAAAACCACAACACAGAGCAGACTGAGTCCCACGTTGGAAAGCCTGATGGGATGAGCAGCGCTGGCAGGGTGTCTTCCAGCAGCTCACATGGGAGCCCGCTGGCCGCTGTGCACAACACAGATCCTGCCCAGGAGTGAAGTCAGAGGTGTGGGGAGCAGCCTGATCCCACTCCACAGATGAAATCATGTGGAAAAAAAAAAAATAAAACCAGGCACCAGCACGAACAAACAGCAGCATCAGATTTTCTGAACTCCATCCCAAGAGAGGGAGCCTATTGCCAGGAATACTGAGGAATCTGCAGAGCCACATCGAAGAAACGCAGGGTGGAAAAAGTGTTTTCAGAAGCCTCGCACAGAAATCCTTCCACACTCCTCTTGTCACACAGAAAGCAAGGATTTTTAAGGAGTTTTTTGGGGGGTTTCTTAATAGATCCACGTCCTTGTTCCTAACACAGGGGGACAGACAGTTATCCAATGCAACGCGTTCACCATCAGCTCCTCCAAAAAGTCCAGAAGCCTAAAAATGGCCCATGGTCAAGTCCAACTCGGCCCCTTTTATTTAAAATCTGAGGAGAGATGGGAAGTGCGGATGAGCCATCAGTAAACTCCCTTTCTCCAGAAGTCTTTTAGTAATTGAGCCTGGCAACACTCAACAGATGCATCTGCCTGGCCTCGCCCTGCTCTCCAGGAGGGATTCTGGAATAAAACTGGTGATTACTCATTACCTAAAGATTTCTGAGGTGTAATTCTATCAGTGCCAATTCTGTAAATCCCTCCCACTGAGGGCAGATATGAGGAATCGAAGGATTAATTGGAAAAGACACTACAGGCCGTGGATTCCTCACTATGCAGTGTCTGCTTTGGGGCATCACACACATCACGGGACAGCAGAAGGCACCTGGTAAGCACAGAGGCCAACTTAATAACTCACTTCTGACAATGACTGAGTTCATACTTGACAGAAATGCTCTTTTGTTACTCCAGCAGATCTTATCTCAGTAATATTCCCCCCCCTTGCTCCGGGACTGTGTGAGTTCAGTGACCTCAAGGCACGTAACAAAGCCGGCCCTGTTTTCCCACGAGTCAGGTGGGGCCAGAAGGGAGAACAGAGGACAGTTTGACGAGTATTACGGGAAATTAAAAGCAAGTTTTGGGAACACCTTCTCAACCAGGGTGCATTTACATGCTGCATGTGTCCAGACAGATACAACATAACACCCTGTAAAGCCCTAAACAAACAGAAACACAATGAACTCTTCCACAGGGTGTGCAAAGAGGTGGGTTTTTCTTTCCTCCTACACAATTCAGCCAGCACATATTTAGCCCAAGGGCTGAAAGAGAGGACAGCCTGAGCTGCTGACATCATTTTCTTTCTATAGGACTGAATATCTGGGAGTACTGCTCTCACTTCAGTGGCTGTTGCTCTGTTTCATCTCCACCTTCCCACACTGTGCTTCAACAGGAGAGAGACAATCACCACAAAAACCCCTGGAGAAGAGGGGTGGTCACCAAGTGTTGATCTGTTTGCTCCTTTCACAACCACGACATGAGCAATGTGACACAACACCAGATGTGGGGTTGATTACTGGCATTGAAGAGAAACAGAGCTACTACCAAGCTCCAGCACTGATGTTTCTTATCGTTCAAGCACTGGCAAGAGAGCATCTCTCCAAAAGCCTTGCTGGGGAAAGGCTGTCCTTGCCTGGACAGCTTAAAATCCACCTAAACATCGCAAAAAGTCAGATTATACTGAGCCCACTTTTCCCCTACCCATCAGTAAAGAAACTGTACGTTAGCAGGTGGAATTCAGCACTGAAGGTGGCAGGTAAAGTCTAGTGCAAGCAGTAAAAAACTACTCATGATTACAGAATCACAAACATCCAGGTTGGAAAAGACCTCCAGGACCATCGAGTCCAACCTGTGACAAATTCTCTTCAGGGAGAAGCAATTTAGCCTTAACCACAAAGTGACTACCTGTTCACTTAAAGGAAACAAATCTCCTTGCTTATTATTTATACCAAGATTATTATTCCTTCCAGCTGCAAGCTGAGTTTTTAAACCAATTTTCTTGAGCTGAAATGCCTTTGTAAAGAAGGCACAAAAATCGAGGACACTGTTAAGTTTTGAACAGCTCTGGCAGAGACCTTTCAGCACATTTGCTTTATGGTCCAGAAGTCACAGAATCACAGAATTCCAGAACAGTTTGGGCTGGAAGGGACCTTAAAGACCATCTTGTTCCAATCCCCTGCCATGGGCAATGAAGCCCTTTTTATTCAAGACTTAAAAATACCTAACCAGGGGAAAAAATAAAAAAAGCACGCAGTGGATACCCCCAAAATATCATCTTTCCTACTGAAAAATAACATGATTATTTACTATTACATATAGTAATTATTATTATTTCACCTCTATAACAGCATTACAACTTCTTAAATGCAAGGCTGTTAATGGACAATCACTCTGGAACTTAAAAAAAAAGAAAGCCATTAAATTGACTTCAATGGGGTTCTGATGGATACTAAAACCCGTTTAACAGTTGAGTTTGAAATCTGTGAAGTATTATCAAAATAAGCTGGCACTTCTGGAAGTTAAGTGTTTAGGTGTGTTTGATGACACAAGAGGAGATTCCAGAGTGCTGATGTGCTCATCAGCTCCAGCAATTAAGATTCCCAAGAGGAATGCTGTGTCATGTAATGTGTGACTCACAGAGCAAGTCCAGAGGAAACCACACTCCTCTCTCTTTTCCTATAAAAAGCTCAGCCTGCTTTCAAGTTGAACTGAGTTCCCTGAACAGAATTCCTCCCTTTTCAGCACCACTCGCTTGAGCACGTGTGCAAGAGCTAAGGTGTGTTTTAAATCCCTTGCAGAAGCCTGGCAGCAAACCAAGGGCTTCCAGAAAAATCAGCTGGAAACTCCCCGCCCCTCCTTCCTTGGGAAATACTTTGTGTTGCTGTATTTGGACACGTGTCTGCCCTCTGACCTCCAGTCACGGGGCTGCTCCCTGTTGCGACAGCTCTGAGGGATCACACACACCCTCCCCGTGACTGGAACCTGTAAAAAAGGGGGGCAGGAACAGCACTGGGACCCCCACACATCCTGGAGGTCCACCAGGACATGGGATCTCTTCACTCCACGCCTGGACACTCGTGTTGGCCAAGCCACACAAGCAGCTCCTGCAGTTCCCAACTAATCTTTGTCAGTGGATAAAATCCACCACTTTTGCTCATCACATGTGCTTCCCTGGGCTGCAGGACGTGTCCAGCCTTCTGCTCCTCCTGATCCAACCTTTAGATCCTCGGAGAAACACCTGGATTTCCTCAGGGGTGGCTCTGAACACCTGGCACTTCTCCAAAGGCCAGAGCAGAGGAAAACACAGTGCCACGCTGGAATGGCAACTCACTCCCTCACAGGGGATGTGCAATCACACACCCAGTCCAAAGCAAGTGCTTAATCCCTCATTTTAACCTGGAAGAGTGAAGCTTTCCATAAAAGAGAAAAACAGAAACAAGATGCTCTTTTCAAACTCACCCATTCAACTAAAAGGACATTTTTTCACAGGGCAGGGTGTTATTCCCAAATGAACTGCATCCCACATCCAGCTGCAGCACTGCCAGTTTGGGAAGTGCCACCCCTACTCTCTGATCCACTTCTTTTGTCCTCTGAGAAGCCTCATTACCCAGGGGTGTTAAAATCCTCTGGTTAAGGAAGTCGCTGCCTCAGAATGCCAATTTGGGTACATTTCCTCCAAACCCAAAACTTCAACCCCAAGGCCTCTGATTACAGATTGGTTCCTCACCAAGTGCTGTAATGGGACACAGACTGGTGTCCCACTGGTTTTTCCATCGAAACAGTGAATTCCTTTGCTATTTGCCCCACACCTTGCTCCAAGGCTGCTGGGTTTGTACACCAGCAGTTTGGCACAAATCAGGTGCTCTGGCTTCTATAAAGCCCTTGACAGACCAAGCTGGCCATTCCCAGGGACATGGCATGGAATGACAGATGCCAGCTGCTGTTGTCACCCAAGGAGCAAGCAAGGACCTCCCAGGGAAAAAGCCTTGCCTGGTTGAAGTATGGCTTTGCTGATGCTATCTCTGGCTCTTCAAAGGAATTTTTTACTAATCTGAAAGGATCTAAAGGAAACAACACTTTCCAGTTGAGCAAAATTAGCATTTAAAAAAAAAACAAAACTCAACCAACCAGAAATAAACTCAGCCAAAAACCAAAGCAAGAGTTTACACAGGATGATGTTTCCCTTTACACAGGATGATGTTTCCCACTACAGGTCAACCCCAGGGCTCCCGGGCGTGGAGGGGGCTTTTTCCTGCTAAACATAAACTAAGTCTCCACATCCTGAGTAGTTGTTTGCACATCACCCCAGTCACACAGGGCACAAAGCACAGAGAAATCCACAGCTCCTGCTGGCACCTCAGCAGGATGTTTATTATCCCAAACACCTGACCAGCACCTGCTGCTCATGCCAGGAGGGTCCCTCTCACACCCAGGGAGCAGAGGCCACTCAAAGACTCTAAAAGATGGAACATGAGCCAGTTATTGATTGATCCCTGCCTCCAGCTCCCCTTTTTCCCCCCTGTCTAACTGGAAGTCAATATTCACAGGTTAAACAGCCCTGACACACCCACCTATCCAACACCTTTCTCATTAATATGCAAGACGTGGATTAATATTGCCAAGCAGGGCTTCAAATATCCACTCCCTCCATCCCAAGGACAAACAGAACACAACAGAAGCAATCAGGAGCTATTTGTGAGGGCCACAGGGTGTTGTATTCCCAAAATCCTTGGGAATTTGGTGCTTTACACACGGGAGAGCCATGTGATCCCAACATTTCAACACACATCCCCTTCTTGGGACTTCAAGTGCCATGAGTCACCTGGGTTCAAAATATGACCAGGTGAATTCAGAGCTGAACAGAAGAAGTTATGCTCAGGCAGCTGGAGGTATTAATCCCAAAAGGCTCAAAGGGTTTATTGGGGAAGCATGTTTATATGTCCCCTTATGCTCATCCCAAAAAAGGGGGAACAGACAGAAATGCCACCATAGACGTGGGCTAGTTTAGGTATAACTAATAAAAAAAGAAAAATCTATAAAATCTAACTGTGCTTTTATCAGCCAACGATCAAAGTGCAATAAAAACCATTCTTAACACCTGTTTTCAGGCACTGGCCTGTTAGACCTTATTTTTATAACCCTGACCTTCAGTCCAATTTATTCCTAAAAGATGTTCAAGCATCAGTTCTGCATAAGCATTAAAAATAAGAGCCTGGTCCTTCCACCAGGACCATTAAAACCTTCCTTCCTAACACATATATCCCCTCAAAAATTCAGCACTCACTGAAATCCCAACTCATAACATTTCTTACTTTCCTACAAACACCTGAATTATGTGTCTCTGACTACAATGCCAAGCACTAACTTGAACAGGAACCTGAAAGAACTTCATCCTGCTCCCTCCAAAGCCAAGTCTCAGCAGTTCTGACCTCAAAAGGTTTGGACTGGAAGAGACCTCATCTTGTTCCACCCCCTGCCATGGGCAGGGACACCTCCCACCAGCCCAGGTTGCTCCAAGCCCCGTCCAGCCTGGCCTTGGACACTTCCAGGGATCCAGGGGCAGCCACAGCTTCTCTGCTCCTCAACTCTATTTACAACATAAACATCCTATGCTGTAGCATACACAGAGCACCTTAATCAAGCCATGGCCAAATACCTTTCCCCTGGCATTCAACAAATATCTTTTGGCTGGAATTTACTGTGCTCACACATCTCTGTCCTTGCCACCAGTCACAACAGAAACATGAGGTACGTGTTTTCAAGCCCCAGAACCTCAAAAAACCCTCCTTGCAGAAGCACAGACGAGGGGAATCACTCTGCTTGACACCAGCTGCAGAGGGATGTGGAGCTGCTGGAGTGTGTCCATGAAGATGCTGCCAGGGCTGGAGCCCCTCTGCTC
This sequence comes from Pseudopipra pipra, assembly GCF_036250125.1. Classification (NCBI taxonomy): domain Eukaryota; kingdom Metazoa; phylum Chordata; class Aves; order Passeriformes; family Pipridae; genus Pseudopipra; species Pseudopipra pipra. The sequence continues at coordinate 1,039,568 of NC_087556.1, read as the reverse complement.
TGGAGCCAGGCTGGGAGAGCTGGGGGGGTTCACCTGGAGAAGGGAAGGCTCCAGGGAGAGCTGAGAGCCCCTTCCAGGGCCTAAAGGGGCTCCAGGAGAGCTGGAGAGGGACTGGGAACAAGGGATGGAGGAACAGGACACAGGGAATGGCTTCCCCCTACCAGAGGGCAGGGATACATGGGATAGTGGGAAGGAATTGTTCTCTGGGAGGGTGGGGAGGCCCTGGCACAGGTTGCCCAGAGAAGCTGTGGCTGCCCCTGGATCCCTGGAAGTGTCCAAGGCCAGGCTGGTCAGGGCTTTAAGATCCCTTCCAATTCAAACCATTCTATGACTCCATGATTCTGTGACACCCTGCTTCCTCTTGGCTCATTCCCGGTGGATCACCCAAACTCAGCAATAACCGGAGCTGATTCCATGCAAGTTACATGGGGCAGACGTGGATATCCCACTGTGGATACCACCACCCTTCCTGTGCCTTTGGAATCCTGAGCCAAGGACACTGCCTGTTTCTTTTTAAGCACCTCTAACTAATCCCGTGGGATGACATTACTGGGATACCCTTGTGCTGCACAGTATGATTTTGGAGGGTAAAAAGAGATTAGTTTCCTCTCTGTGCACACCAAAGAACACTAATCCAGAACATTTCCACAGAACTTCCACAAAGTTGTGTTTTGTAGCAATCACTGTCAGAGGTTTCACCCTGCAAAGAAGAGTTCACAAAAATACAATTCTGTTATGAGCTAAAAATATCTAGTAGGGAGTACAACAGGGTGAAGGTAAACACTTGAATTTTCTGGAGAGGTACACTTGCTTTCTTCCCTGTTTATTTATGCAGGACTCTTGGATTTGCTCAGGGATTGGCATTTCTGCAAAAATCCAGCGCTCAAACATGCTCAGCTTCACACTGAGCCCTTAAAAACCTTGAAGTGTTACTTTCTGTGTCTTCTACAGCTCACAAGCAGCAAAAAGTAGCAAATGCAGCTTCAGACCTCAGGAAATCAGCCTTTACCCAAAAGTAAACGCCCTTAAATTTTGCCAACTACCCTACAAGCACAATACAGATTATTCAGTCTGCACCTTTATAAAACTGTCATCCAAATTATCTGAGATTCAGACCAGGCACGATAAAAACAGAAACGCTGGGGAAGTTTCAGAGCCAGAGCTCTGAATTGCTTAGAAAGCTGAAGACAAGTCGGAATTCAGCTTTACTGTAATGCAATCACAACATTTGGGGAGGGAGAAGGCAAAGCCTCTCTGCATCACTGGCTGAGGGGGGACAGCGACCCCTGAGCTCTGATGCTGTGCCTGCAAGCAGCTGATGGATTATTAAAGAGCCCCTGTGCTCAGCCTGGAGGCTTTTCAGCGACTCATTTCACAGGTCCTCCCCAAAATACCGCCCCGGTGTTTGACACCTCCACCCCCGGAACGAGCAGTTCAGGGTTTTGGGGGGTGTTTGTCACTGCATCAGTCAAACAGAAAAACGCCCTTTACCTTCCCAGCCTTCCCGTCCTTCCTTCCTTCCCGGCTGATGGTTTTCTGTCGCTCTCCAGGCCTCCCTTCTGACCAAGAGGAGGAGAAAGAACAGCTTTATCCTGCAGGTTTGGTTTCGCTTCGGCTCAGACAGAGATTTTTTTTTTTCCAAAGCAAACACTCCTGCAACGTCACCGGGGATATAAATAGCCAGAGGAGAAGGAGGGAGAAGCAGCCCTTCTGGAGAGACTCGGTTACATTAGGAAAGACGTAAGTAGGGGGAATATCAGACAGAAATAAAGCCTTTATTTTCCTAAAGCTACATGCACAGCGTCCACTTGAGCACTACAGCCAGGCCGAGTGAGCCAAGAGAAATATTGCAGCCATCTAATAATAGGGAGGTTCTCACACATTCCAGGCTTTTGCCAGGAGACGTGTGCTATTCCTGCTCGGCAGAGGCTGCCATCCTGGCAGCTCACACACACTGCTCAGTGTCCAGCTGAACTCCAGGAAAGCTAAACTCCTGTATTCCCCAACCTAAGGCAGGGACACAGGCATGGCAGGGCCTGCAGGGTGTTTGTCCAGAGAGGCCGTGGCTGCCCCTTTCCTGGAAGCGTCCAAGGCCAGGCTGGATGGGGCTTGGAGCAACCTGGTCTAATAGAATGTGTCCTTGCCCGTGGCAGAGGGTGGAACTAGTGAATCCTGAAGGTCCCTTCCAACCCAAACCACTCTGTGATTCCACGGGGAAAGCCCTGACACCATTTTTGGGAGCCTGCACCCCTGGGTGCCTCTCTGAGTGCCCCGCAGGCAGCACAGGAAAGGGGCAGGAGGTCTGACTGCACCTACAGGGCTCCAGCCTCTGTGATCCCTGAGATGTGGTGGGATAAATCACACCCCTGGATGAGCATCTGCACGCACAGGTCCTTTAGGAAGACCAGGATGGGTGCTCATGGGGGACTTCCACCGCCTTGGTATCAGCTGGAGGGACAACACAGCACAGCAGAAACAGCTGAGGAGGTTTCTGGAGTGCACTAATGACATGTTCCTAACACAGGTGATCCAGGAGCCACCGAGGAGAGGGGCTCTGCTGGACCTCAGTCCTTACAAACAAGAACTGGTCAGGGATGCCAAGGTCCTTGGGAAGCCTTGGCAGCAGTGACCATGAGATGGTGGAGGTCAGGACTTGGAGAGGAAGGAGCTGGGGGAAAAGGCTCATCATAGCCCTGGACTTCAGGAGAGGAGACTTTGGCATCTTCAGGGATGTGCCTGAAGAATCCCATGGGCTACAGCCTTGGAGAGAAAAGGGCCCCAAAGGAGCTGATTGATACCAAAAGATCATCTCCTCCTGGTTGAAGGACAGTCTATCCCAACAAGCAGGTGATCAAGCTGAGGGGGCAGGAGGGGGCAGGAGTAAGGAGCTCCTGATCAGAGCCAAGTGCAAACTGCAGCAGGTGATCCAGGAGGAATCTGGGAACACTGATCATGCAGGGAAGAGGCTAAGAGAGCCAAAGCACATCTGGAGCTGAATCTGGCAAAGGATGTGAAGGGCAACAGTAAGACCAACCTTCAGGAACTGCAGGCCCCTGATACCACAGGGAAGTCCAGACAAGGAAGACTTACCCTTAGTAGAAGAGGATCAGGTTAGGGAACAGTAGCCTAGACACACTTCAGCCCATGGGACCAGATGGGATGGAGCCAGGAGTGCTGAAGGAGCTGGCTGGTGTCATTGTGAGGTTACACTTGACCATCTTTGAACAGCTGTGGCGAGTAGGAAGAGCTCCTGATGAGCAGAGGAAAGCAAACATCACTCCTGCCTTCAAGAAAGGAGTGGAAATGGATCTGGGGAACTACAGGGCTGCAGCCTTACTTTGTACCTGGGAAAGAGCAGCTAATTCTGGAAAGCACTTCCAGTCACTTCAAGGACAAGAGGGTGATCAGGAGTAGTCAGCACGGATTTATGAGGGGGAAGAAACCACGCTTCAGCAGCCTGACCTCCTCCTGGGATGAAACAACTGCCTCGGTGGATGAGGGGAGTGCAGAGGACATTGTCTGTCCTGGCTTTGGCAGGACTTCCAAAACTGCCTCTTTCCACACCCTCGGACAAGCTGGGAAGGTAGGGACTGGCCAAGGGGGCAGTGAGCTGGAGGGAGAACTGGCTGAATGGCCCAGCAGGTCGTGGTCAGTGGCACAAAGTCCAGCTGGAGGACAGACACTAGTGGTCTAACCCGGGGTTAATATGAGAGCCACCACTTAACCTCTTTGTTAATGACCTGGAAGAGTGTGCCCTCAGTGACACAACACCGGGAGGAGTGGCCAATGCAGCAGAAGGTCACACTGCCACCTGGGTGAACTCGGACAGGCTGGAGCAAAGGGCAGACAGGAACCTTGTGGTGTTCCAATAAAGGAAAGGCAAAGTCCTCCCCTGGGGCAGAACGACCCCAGGCACCAGGAGCGGCTGGGAGCCAACAGACTGGGAAGCAGCTCTGCAGGCAGGACGGGTGGTCGGGGATGACAACAGGCTCCCAGGAGCCAGCAATGCCCCCTCCCAGCAAAGACCACCAGCACCCCAGGCTGCACTGGGAGCGGTGCTGGCAGCAGCTGAGGGAGGTGACCCTTCCCCTCAGCACTGGTGAGACCACTGCTGAAGTGCTGGGCCCAGCTCTGGAAAAGACACGTGGACACACCAGAGAGAGTCTGGCAACCGGCCCAGGGCAACCAGCTCTAGGTGATCCTGCTTGACAAGGGTGGTTTGGACAAGATGACCTTCCAGAGGTGCCCTCCAGCCTCACCCAGCCTGTGGTTCTGGGACCATTTTGCTGTTCATTTTCCCACCCCAGACACGATTCATGACATACAGAAATATTCAGAAGCAGCGCCCGGGCCCTGCCTGAGGCACTGCCAGGGCACAACCCCACAATGTCACAGCGCTGACAGATCCCACACCAGCTCAGCAGGAACAGCCCCCACGTGCTGTATCTCGCTCTCAAGGCTAAGATTCGGTTTCCAGCACTTGCTAACTCGCCTCTGCTATGGTTTGGCTCAAATTCTGCTTTCTCAGTGTGACACGGGGGTCAGGAGGTGTTCCATCATCAGACTCCCTGGGATTACCAGATTCCTTAAAGCTCCCTTACAGTCTCCATCTCAAGTCTTTCCTCCTTTTGCCTTTCTTTGGTTTTTCTTTTTCTAAACATCACCTCTTAGATGAACACTTTAAAAAAGCCCTCAGCTCCACAAATGCTCTGTATCACCTCTAAAAACCAGAGGATGATTATCCTCTTTTACAGCAAAGCAAGACATGGACATCCTCTAGGTTTACTAGCTAAAATCTTCATTAACTTGGTAGATAACTACTTGTAAGAACTGAAATCCTCAAGTTTTTCATTCTAAGGCCAAGAGATAAAGTTGTAATTTTTTTTAAAATCTCTAACATTCCCTGTTCCCACAGTCTGGCAAAAAGGCAAGTGGGAGCCACGAGCAGTGGAGGGAAGTACAGAACTGATCCTACCTATTCAGATTTCACCCTAGAAAGGAGGGACGGGGAAGATTCTGTGCAGAATTAAGGTTTCTGTACGAAAGCTCAAGATAAAACATGTTTCTACCCAAGCGTTAGCGCATTTGTCTTGCCTGGTTCTCAGTTTAGCACACCTCCTCCTCCTTTTCCTCTCTTTGCAAATAGAGTGAGCAGGCTGGGGGCTGAGCAGGGAGGAGGAGAGCACAGCTGAGATGGGCCGTGGCAGCTGCCAGAGATGTGGCCACAGCACTCGTGGTGTCCTCACCCAGAGCAAAAAAGACACCACTGCCATTTTAAGCTGACTCGCTGCACGTGTTCGGTCGTGGGGATTTAAGGCCATCCACAATTCTGGCTTCTTCCCAGGGGTGTTTTCCAGGGTTAGCCTGAGAGAGTTGAGGCTGTTCAGCCTGGAGAGGAGAAGGTTGTGTGGAGACCTCACAGCACCTTTCAGAGTCTGAAGGGGCTACAGGGAAGCTGGAGAGGGGCTGTTCATTGGAACTGGAGTGACAGGCAAGGGGGAATGGCTTCCCTCTGACAGAGGGCAGGGTTAGATGGGATATTAGGAAGAAATTCTGCTCTATGAAGGTGGGGAGGCCCTGGCACAGGTTGCCCAGAGAAGCTGTGGCTGCCCCTGGATCCCTGGAAGTGTCCAAGGCAAGGCTGGAGCAACCTGGGCTAGTGGGAGGTGTCCCTGCCCATGGCAGGGGGTGGAATGAGACGTGCTTTTAGGTCCCTTCCAACCCAAACCATTCTGGGATTCTGTGAATAGGTGCACGAAGAAGCAGCCCTGAAACAACAGGAATTCCCTACACTGATCTCCTGGCCTGCACAAGGGCTCAGATCCTCAGCTCACTCACAGTTTTGCCTGTAAAAACCCCACAGCTGTGAACATGAAGTTTAGCCCAGCATCTCCAAACATCAAAGCTGCTCATCCTAGGGAGGCAAATGAGTTGCTTTACACTTGCAGCACTCTCAGCACACAACAAAGCCCATTTACATGGTACTCTTCTCTTGGGCAGCATAAGCTTCTGTTTCATACTGAATTAAACCCAATAAAGCAGAACCAACCAAACAACTACAGAAATAACTACAGAATCCTCTCTGGACTTGCAAGGGAAAAGAGAAGCTGCTAATTGCAGCCTAACTGAGCTCCTCACTGCCATAAAAGCATTAGCAGCCCTGTCTCTGTAATGTGCATCAGCACAGGCTTCCTTAAATCAGGCATTTTGGTTCTCATGGAAGCAGCTGGTGTGGCAGCACCCCCAAAATCCATCTGCCCCATCAAAGAGGGAAGATTGGTTGTTCTCCACAAGCAAACCATTCGTGGTTACTCCCCATCAGTTAATCTGCAGCTTCATCTCCCCACCAGCCTGACCAAGCCATCCAATTTTGGCTGTGGGCAACGGGGAGCAGCCTCAGAGAGGGACTGTTTATATGGAACAGTGCCAGGAGCTGCTTTAATGAGCTCTGCACATTTTCCTGCCCCAAGGCTTGTAACAGAGCCTCTACATTTGTGTTTCATCTTCTTGCTGCTCCTGCCTGGCACTCAGATTATTTCCAAGGAGCACCATGCAGCAGGTTCCAGGGCTACTTACTGATTAAATGAGGCATTTGGGTCCAGCCAGGAAGGGTTTGTACATGTTACCCTGCTGTAATGGGGTGGCTCCTCTACAAGAGACACATTCCAGCTGTAGGATGCCAGCAGACTGCATTTGGCACTCGCAGAGCAAACAAAACAAGCAGGGAAACAGGGATCCTGCACGTCCAGCACACCACTGAGATCCACCCAGAGGAGCCTGTGACGCTGCAAAGCACAATAATGAACGTCTGGCTGCAGCTCCAGGGGGCTCATGGCTACTGGAGAAACAAAACCAAAACCACAGGCACACACACAGGAAGAGAAAGAAAGAAGTATATCTGGGAACAGTACAGCAGTGGGGAGGGAGCCAGGACTCCATCCTGCTCCAAAGAAGACATTTGGAGCCTGGATGTTACCCCTCAGGCAGCTACAAACCTGTTCCCCAACGTGTCTTTTCTGAGTGGTCCTGAATCAAAAAAGCATCAAGTGAGGTGCAGGGGACATCCTTACACCAACCCTGAGGGTGTGAATGATGACAAACAATAAAACCAACACAGCACAGCCAGAGTTTCATTACAGAATCATCCAATAGGAACCTCAATAGAGGTTTGGGTCGTTCATCTACTGACAGAAGTAACAGCCTTCCTTCCTTAAATACACCTCAGACAGACACAGCAGCTCCTTCTCCTGTTTAAGGGAGGCTACAGGGCTTTCTGTGATCAATGAGGTTAAAAACTTGACAAGATTTCAGCAGAAAAGACCTTCATTATTCATTAAATACTTGCAAATATTGACTAGCTGTTAATATAGCTGAAGACTGCGTTTGCTACACCACTAACTAAGGGCAAATTCAAGCTTCCACATCAATCATTCATCTCTAAAACAGACAAGGAAAAAACTCAGCATCCCAAAATGGACCACAGCTTTTCAGGGTTTTCAGTGCTAAATGAAAGCTGACTGTAGAAAATTCCCTTGGAAGTGTTTATTATTCTAATTTTAACCTCAGGATGTTTTTAGGGCCAGTGAAAAACAAGACCAAAACCCAAGAGACCATATAATCCACACAGGGATTTTCTCCTGCCTGTACTAGTTCAAAAGTCATTCTGAGATGCAGAGGTTTTTTTTTTTTTATTTTTAAATCACTGTTTAACCTCTTGGACTGGAAGCATTAAATTACACCACAACATCAGACTGGACTGTGCAAGAAAGCAAGTCTCTTAGAGAGGAAGGGACATGGATTCCCATGGGAAACAACACTTCCCAATATAAATATTTCACCAGTATCCACAGTGGGAAGCAGAAAACCCTCTTTTCCTTTCCACGGTGAGGGGTGTGGGACTCAAGGAACACAAATACCTCACAGCAACACACTCTCACCCAAGCTCTTCTTCAGCCTCACACAGGCTCCACCAGTTCCTTCCCAGAAAGGTAATCCCTTAGCTGCAACCAGACACCCCTGGGGTGTGTTCTGGATAGTTACCAAGCCAAGAGAATTAAAAAAGAAAACCAAAAACCAAACAACAACCAAACAGCAAGAGCCAAAACTGGCCAGTCCCTGGGGCGAGCAGCTGCCTGCAGGGATAAACTCCACTTGCAGACAGCACCACGCTGGTGCCAAAAGGCTTTCCCCAGGAATTCTGACCTTTATTCCTTGGCCAGCCTCGTCCAGCGAGCAGCAGGATGGCTGGGTCTCAGCTCTGGCACTCCTGGCTGGACTAGAGCCTGTAGTCTTCTTCTAAATCATCATCAGGCCAAGTCACACATGCAGAATTTACCTTCCCTCTCCACCCCACCAGCTCACCACACACTGACAGGGCTCCCATAAGCTTTCTACAATCCACCAATCCACCTTTCTACACCTTCTGTGGTTGACAGGCTCTTCAGCTGGATCCAGATACCATGTGCTGCTTGTTTTGTTCCTTGTGAATTCCCCTATAACCTTGTCTTCCCTCTGTGTCAGAGCTGCAGTTTGGTTACTGACACCACAGTTGGGTTTGTTTTGAGGGTTCTCCCCTTCCTTTGTGGTTTTTTTTTTTAATCCATAAGCCTACGTATCCTTAGCTCCAAAAATAGAAAGTCATAGCAGACAAAGACCTTCCAACACAGCAAAAAAAACTTAAGCACATCATCAATACAAAAGCACTTTCTCACACAGGAGTTCAAAACCTCAACAGTACCGTAATAAAATGCAATAATAAAACCTTTAAAGGAGCCCAGGTCAATAGACACAGTGCCAGTTAAGTGACCTGTATGACAAGTTACAGTTGTTTGTTGGGGGAAGAAGGTGCCACCTGCTCACAACATTTCAGATTCAGTCCCTCGCTCCAGCTCCAGTCCCTGCATTAACTGAGTTTGCCACATACCACACTCCTCCTGTCCCCAGCTCCAGCTTTTCCATCTCCTCCATCTGCAGTTTCCTCAGGTGAGCACCTCTGTTGTTCAACAGGTCTAGGATTTTTGAGCCGTGTTGTGGGAGTATTTTGTGTGAGGTAATACAAAGAAAATAGCTTATTGTTAACCATTTCCAGACCAAGAATCAGCATTGTAGCAGGTAAAAGCCATTGCAGGCAGCTTATGAAACACAGCTGATGATGTGAGCAGGAGGGAATGCTGGAGGTGAGAGGCACAGCCAGCCAGGCTGTCACAGGGAAAAAGAAGAAACCCAACTTGCAAGGCAGCTCACAGTTTTTAAATCTTATCTAGATGAAACTATGAATCCAATTATATACTTCTTAAATATTCCACACTTACTTACAATGATTACAATGGCAGAACATAGGCTACAGGGTAACCATTGTCTGATACTGACCCCATGGCCATCCAAATCCCAGAATCATGGAATGGTTTGGGTTGGAAGGGACCTTAAAGAACATCTCGTTCCAAACCCCCCTGCCATGGAAACAATCAGTAACTGGAGGATGGGCCAAGGACTTTTTCTAAGCAATTTATGCTTAAATCATCATAAACCATGCAAGAAATTCAGGGAAATAATTAAAGTATGACTCCATAGGCTCCTGCTGATTCCTGCTGCAAACAGGCTTGTTTTTTCCCTGCAATTCCAGAGGAGGGATTTTTTTCCGCCACCACTTTCAGCTGCCACAAGCAGGCTATTGTTTGGATTTAGCCATGCAGCAGCACTCCTGATGCAAGCCCACAGCTAAGGCAGCACCGTGGAACCAAAATGGAACAGGAGGGAATTCAGACTGAGAATTCAGAACAGAGATTCCTACTAAATACCTGTCTGGAGCAGCACGAGATCCTTCCCCTGCTTCGGCACAGCCAGGGAAGCACATCAGAGAAGTCCTGCAGTACTTCCTAACATCCAGGTGCCCCCAGGGATGTGCTGGATCAGGTGGCAGCTCAGCAGCAAGTTCAGAGCAAACATCCTGCACATCAACTGCCCCAAATCCAGGCAGCCTGGAACCGCTCCGGACGTCCCTGTGCCTCCCCCGCACACAAACGCCGCCGTCCCATCCTCTCTCTCGTTCAAAAAGTGACCCCAGATCAGCTGGACACACCAGGACGAGTCATCTCTGTGCACTGGCACCTTAATTCTGAAAACTCACTCCTGCTCCATCCCTGGCAAGGGGAACTGAAATGCTGTGAGCTCGCTCGTAGCTGTGGCAACAGCAAATGCAAATCCTGCCAGGTGGCAAAACTTCGCTCTCCTCCAGTGCACGGCAGCTACATGGGAGCAAAACCACCTTCCACAGGGATAAACTGGGCTTCTGAAAGCTCTGCCCTAAAGCAAAAATCCAGCTGGCAGGGCAGAAGTTAAACCAGCCACACATTGCTTTAGCTGGGCTTTAATGTGCAGAGAAAACGGAGGCAGAAAGAGTTTGGGAAGAGGATGCAAGAGGTTCAAGGTCTCCCACGTGCACCTGCAAGGGCTCTACTCGCTGTTTACACCTGGGGAGGAGCTGCTCTATTTGCAGCCTCGAGTTTCAGGCTGCCCAAGTCATACCACTGCTGTTTTAACATGATGAAGTTACAGTGCATAGACAGGCACAGACAGGAAAACGGATTTAATTAATTTAAATCAATTCTTTCCTGTGAGGGTGGTGAGGCACTGGCACAGAGGGGCTGTGGATGCCTCAAGGCCAGGCTGGACAAGGCTTGGAACAACCTGGTCCAGTGGGAGGTGTCCCTGCCCATGGCAGGGGTGGAACAAGATGATCTTTAAGGCCCCTTCCAACCCCAGCCATTTTTGATGTCATGATGAAGTGACCCATTTTTCAAAAAGTAATCAGAATTCTAAAGAATCAGCACAGCTGAATGCAAGCCCACGAGCTCTTCTCAGGAAATAAATTGGATATTTCTAATGAAGTTTCAGGCACTAACTGCACAGAACAATCAGGGGTTAAAAACGACTCGTGGGGGTGGTGAAGAAAGGAAAGAAGAAAAAAAAAAAAAAAGAAAAGCCTCACCTAACAAGTTTCCAGCTGCAAAGCCTGTGTGAACTTCAAGACCTGAATTGCAAATTGAGCTTTGGTAAGAGTTTTAACTCTGCTTGCAGGGTATCTACTTGTGGTTTGCAAAAACTTCTCAGACAATATCCTGAACGGCAAACAGAGTAAAAAAAACCCACGATGACATGTCGAGAAGTTTGGGTGGGGAGCTTCGAGATTTCTGGCTCGGGTGGGGGCTGGTTTTGGTGTGGGGCGGGGGTTGTGCATCGTGTGCTTTGCTGGGCTGTTTGTTTGGGGCTTTTTAAAGGGCAATTTGGGTTACCAAGTGCAAATCATTGCCAAGGCTGGCAACAGTGCAACCTAACCTTCACCTATTTATGAGCAAAGCAAATCCAATCCCACGGGCAGGTTATTCTATCTGGGAGCAAAGCAGAGGAGCTAAAAACGAAGGAAAGGGAGAGTTACCATGGGATACCAGGATGCGTCACTTCTCTTGGCTCTCGTAGCTCCACGTGACATCTGAGCCGGGAGTGAAGAACTCAGCAGATGGGATAGGAGAAAAAAAATGTAAAAAGGTCTCTAGATTATAGCAAAGTTTAGGCTTTAAAATCTACTGCTTGGGGCTACAGAAATAGAGGCAAAAATATTTATCTATAAACCAAACTATCTGTCTATAAATCTATTGCCGCCGTGCAGTAAATACACGCTTTTCCTTCCAACAATCATCAGCATCCACACTTTTCAGTTCCTAACAGTGAATTTAAGTCCAGGCACATCCAGAAATACTGCCCTTGCCATCTCCAGCGAGAACTATCACTTGCCTTTCACAGGAGGCAAAGCAGGTCAGCAGTTTGCAACTTGCTCATAAATACAGAAGTAGCCACTTGACAGCAACAGACACGAGCAGTTCAGGGTTCAAAGGAGATCAGAAGAGGGATAAATCACTTGGAATTTACTCTCAAAGTTATCACACAGGTCACCAAGTCCACGCCTTGGGATGGAGCCAACTAAATGAAGGCTCTTTTGATTTCCAAGGTATCCCTGTTGAGCAGCTGTTGGGAGTGACCTCCACACTCTCACCTACACTTGAATTTTCACCCCACTCAGTCCAGTATAAATTCTTAAAACACCTCCTGCTCCCAGTCCACACAAAATCATGCAGTGAGTGGTTCAACGTTTGAGGGTTTTTCCCCCCCCTCTTTTTACAGCTGCCAGTCTCTTTCTAGCACACCAACATAGCTCTGATTCAAAGGACATGATTCCATCTCCATCCTCCTCCACCTCCCAAAGCCTCCCAACACCCACATGCCGCTGAACATCAATATCTCCAGGGAAATTCACTCCTTTCATAAGCCAGCCAAGCAAACCACCTCCCTGTAGTAAAAAGTGACACAGAGCATGAGAAACCTTCGCCCTCCGCGGGTGAAGGTGCAACCCCAGAGTTCCAGCTCTACCCAAACATTACCTCACGCTGAAAATTGAGTTTCCAGGGTAATGTTGGAGCCCATCTGTCTCCAGGGCACCACAGTAACCTGATCATTACCCCAGGCATCAGCTGGCACGCTGCCACTCCAACCCACCCAGCTCCCAGCACGCTCCTGGGAGCTCCAGACTGCAAAACCTCAGTCAAGGAACACAGGGAATCAGCCAGGACACCTCCTGCAATCATCTGCTCCTCAACACCAGCTTGTTATCACCTGAGTCATTTGCTGTTACATGGGAGACGAGATATCCTGCCTTGCCTTTGCTGCTCCAGCTTGCAGCCCCTGCATTCCACAAGTCCGTGACATGGCACTGGAAAACAGCCCCGTGTATTTATGACCTCCAAAAGGAAGTTCCAGGTTTCTACAGACAGTTCAACACAGATGAATCACCTTCTTCAAAGGTACTGGGGAAGAACAACCCCAGGGACCAGCACAGGCTGGGGGGACCTGCTGGAGAGCAGCTCTGGGAGAAGGACCTGGAGGTCCTGGTGGGCAACCAGCTGTCCCTGCCCAGCTGTGTGTCCTGGGGACAGGGAGGGCAGTGGGATCCTGGGGGGCAGCAGGGCAGGGAGGGGATCCTGCCCCTCTGGCCAGCCCTGGGCAGGCACATCTGCAGGGCTGGGCCCAGCTCGGGCTCCTCAGCACAGCAGGGCCAGGGAGCTCCTGGAGCGGGGCCAGCGCAGGCTGCGGAGATGCCCAAGGGATGGAGCAGCTCTGGGAGCAGCAAAGGCTGAGGGAGCTGGGGCTGTTCAGCCTCCAGAGCAGAGCCTGAGAGGGGCCCTCAGCCATGGCTGGAGGGGCTGCAGGGAGGGGGCAGAGGATGGAGCAGGCTCTGCTCGGGGGGGCCCAGCAATGGCCCAAGAGGAACGGGCAGGAACTGATGCCCAGGAAGTTCCAGCTGGACAGGAGGAAGAACTTGTTGGCTGGGCAGTGCCCCAGCCCTGAACAGATTGTCTAAAGTGTGTGCAGTCTCCTCCCTGGGGCTATTCCAGCCCCATCTGGACACACTCCTGTGCCCTGTGCTCTGGGCTGGCCCTGCTGGAGCAGGGAGGTGGCACCAGATTCCCCACTGTGGTCCCTTCCAGCCTGACCTGTTCTGGGATTCTTCAAAACATTGCTTTAATAACTGTTCCCTGAGCCAGGAGTCTTTAACAGCCATGGCTGGGTTTTATCCAGCCTCCTTCGAATATGTAACCTTCCAGCAACATGTAACCTTCCAGCAGCAGGGAATACCACAGAGCAACCACACCACCAAAACAAAAACATCACCAAAAGAACAACACTGCCAAAAGGAAAAAACTTTCCCTTGTTATAAGCTCATGCTTCCTTGTTTTTTTTCCAGTGAGGAAGGCCTGGGTACAGTCATCCTCTTTGGAAGATGCAAAGCTCACGCTCCCATAACATTCCTCTTCTCACTCCCTCCCTTCACCATCATTTCTTCTCCACACTGAAGAGTCAAAGTTTATCTATCTCCTTTTATACAACAGGTGCTCTGTGCCTTTGATCACCTTCAGCATCCTGTGCTGAACCTTTCTCTTTTTGGAGACAGAGAATTCAAGACATGGGGAATCATGGAGAAAAACTTTTTTTAAAATTATTTTCTTTTTACAGCAGTTTGTTCTGTTCTCTCCTACTTCACTAATAATATTTGTTCATTCGCCAGTTTGACTTCGCAGCTATTTGCAGTGTAAGGATCTCCAAATTCCGTAAAAAAAGCCTCCCAAGAGCAGAACAAACCCCCAAACTAATAATGTTTTTGCATCCTGACAGTGTTGTGGAAACAAGCGTTAGGCTTCAGAGACAGGAAAGAGCCTGGAAAGTGCAGTAACCTCTAAATTTCTCAGTTCCAAAACTTCATTTCCACCAGAGCAGCAGAAAAAGGAATTAACCACAACCCTCTCTGTGCATTTGTCTTCCTCCACACATCTCAAGCTGTTCGTGCTTTGTAAAAAAGTCAAATAAATATACATATACACGTACACATTTTGGCCATCTGTATTTATTTCTTGACACAGCACCAATAAAAGGGAAGTGCAGAGAAAAAACTCTGGTTCTTATTAGTAACTGATTGCTGCTTAACAGCTTCACTGACCTTGTGGCACACATCTGATTCCTTACCTGCCTTATGATCTTCATGTGGAAACAGCACCCAACTGTGCCATTAATACTCACAGTACACCCAGGGGCAGAGCTGTATCCTGAAACTCCTCCTGGACACAGATTATTTTTCCCCCCCTGTTTTCAGCACCTCAAACTCCTCCCAACACGGGATGACAACACAGGTTTGCTTTAAGAAGTCCCTTTTCACTCCACCTCAAATTACCACACAGAAGCAGATGCCCTGGTCCTTCAGGGTTCTGAGCAGAAAGCTCACCTTGCTTTGAGCAAGCTGAGCTCAAACACAATCTCGTGCTGAATATCACCAAGGATGAGAAAAACCAATTAGAGAAACAGCAGCTACAACAGTGACTTGCCTTATGTCCTTTGTAAACAGCTTTCAAACTGCCAGGTACAGCTCTGAAGGAGCTGGAGGCAGGAAGAGACCCCCTCTAACTGCTGACAGGTAGGGTTATTTGAGCTTCAGCACGAGCATTTGAAGATGAAAGAGCACAACGAGGGTGCTGAAAGACAACTGACAGCTTGAGGAACACACACTGGTTTTCAAATCATTCCTGTGATGTAGGATAATGTTTAGGATCACAGCATTCACTGGGAATTAGAGCATCCATTTAGCAGCAGGTTTGCCTGATCAACTGTCTGGGGACTTCAAACACATCAGCAAAACTGCACAACTGCAGAGGGTGCCTTTGCAGCCTCGGTGCTCGGCTGAGAAGCTTCACAGAAGACCAGAAGATGAAGAGGAAGAGCAAGTCGAGTGTGCACCTGGTTCCAGGCAAGCTGCCTGTTGTCCTTGCTGACTGCTAAGCCCAGACCTGTTAGTCCACCCCTGCCTCACCTCCAGTGCTTGACTCCGCACCTGCTGCTGGCTCCAGTTCAACGCTTTCCAGGCGAGGTCACTGCTTTTGGAGCAGGCAGAGTCTGAGGAACCAGCACTGGCAGGGCACTTGTGCTGTCAGACAGAGACCACCAACACCTTTAGCAGGGGGCAGACACAAGCAGCTGCATCAGCTAATCTGGATCAGCAAGAGCATTCCCAAAACACGTGGAGCAACCTGGATAACACACCCTAATAACAGCAGCAGCATTTGTGCAAAGCATGGCCCTGGTCTTTCTGCCACTCACCTTCCAGGATGTGCCCCACAGCTCAGGGAGCTCCCAGGCCTGTATTTCCATGAGCTTTCCAAGAAACTCTTTGCAAAGCTTGGGGAATTTGGTGATGTGTCCACATCTGGAGACTCCACAATGCAGGAAAAGGGCAGGGAGGCCCCTGAAGCAGGAGCACGCTCTGGCCAGGAGGGTATTTAAGTCTGCCTGGGTGTCTGGGACACACACATGACAGGAGTAGTTGGGACAGGCACACAGGACTGGTGACAGATCAAACATCCTCTGCTGGGACTACAAAAACCCTCAGCATTTTAATTACCAAATTATTTCAGCCATCCTTTGCTGGGTACTTATCCCTACGGAGCAAAATATGTTAAATGTAACATTTTGTCTTCCCAAGGAGTACATGGAAATCTGTCAAAACAGTTGCTGACAGCCTTTCAACTCCTTACTGGGAATGGGGACGGCACAGGCCAGGAAAAAAACCTTTTTGATTTCATGCATCTTGAAAACAGACAGAAACATTTCAGGAATGAACTGCAACAAAATACCTTGTGCAAGAATCCCAATAACCATATTATCTGCTGAATAACAAATGAAAACAAAAATGAAAATAAATAAAAAAATGAAACCATGCAGTCAGTCATTTCAAAGAACTGCATCTGTCATTAAAATAAATGAACTACCAGTTGGTGCTTGTCCAGAAAGAGAGAGCTATTTAACAGAATCCCAGAATGGTTTGATTTGGAAGGAACCCTAAAAATCATCTCCTTCCAACCCTTATGGGCAGGGACACCTCCCACCAGCCCAGGTTGCTCCAAGCCCCGTCCAACCTGGCCTTGGACACTTCCAGGGATCCAGGGGCAGCCACAGCTTCTCTGGGCAACCTGTGCCAGGGCCTCCCCACCCTCACAGGGAACAATTCCTTCCCAGTATCCCATCTAACCCTGCCCTCTGGCAGGGGGAAGCCATTCCCCCTTGTCCTGGCACTCCAGGCCCTTGGAAATAGGATTTCCATGTTTCTTGCAGGCTCCCTTCAGGCCCTGGAAGGCCACAATCAGGTCACCCCAAAGCTTCTCCTCTCCAGGCTGAACAATCCCAACTCTCCCAGCCTTTCCTCCCAGCAGAGCTGCTCCAGCCCTCTGATCCTCTTGGGGCCTCCTCTGGACTGGCTCCAGCAGCTCCATGTCCTTGCTGGGCTGTTCCCAGGGCTGGAGCAGCTCTGCAGGGGGGTCTCACTGAGCAGGGCACAGGGTCTAATTCAACCTGTTGCATCCCTGACTGAAGTTGGGGGAAGACAACTGCTTAATAATGCAGCTTCCCACAAGGCACAAGCCCCAGGAGAGCTGCCCTCACAGCCTGTGGCTCCTGGGCTGCAGCCCCAGAGGATGCCCACGTACCCCAGAAGCTCAGCCCCTCAGTCTGAACACAGCTCTGCTGATTGCAGAGACACCAGACAGGAACCAGAGAGCAAAACAAGATTAGAGCTCAGCGAGATGGTGAATCCAAATAAACAAGACATTTTGAACTATTTCCAGCATGACTTCAGCACAAAATAACATTTGCACGTCAGTGTAATAGTTGATGTTTTAACTGCACGCTAAGGGAACAGTCACGTACAGCATCAGCTGCTCAGCCTTCAAAGGGAGCAAAAAGAGCTGCAAAAGAGCTGTGCTGTAGTTCAAAGCCTTTCAAAGAAAGACTAAATTCATTTACATTCAATCCTCAAGCACTTGAACCCCAGTAGAGCACGGCCTGTCCCGTCCCCAGACATCCTGGGGAGGTGACAGTGACACTTGAAAAGAGTCGGGATGGCACCAACCATCAAATCCCAGCTGAAGCCTCCTGTCTGCAAGACTCCAGGGGTAAAAATGAAGCCAAGGCCAAAAGGAGCACAAGCCAAGAGGATGCAAAGCAAGAGGGAAAACCCACTTTGTCTTTGAAGCCCTGTGAGGACCGGTGAGCACACCCTGACGGGAAATCCTATTACTGGGGCCCCTAAGCCATGAATCAACCTCAGAGTCAGCCTGGGCAGCCTCGGGACAAAGGAACAATCATCTGCTAATTCAGGGGACAAAGCTGGAAAGGGAAGGTTCCTTCTTCAGGTTAAGGATTAATCATCAGCAGGTACAGCCTATTTGCTTTAAGTGCAGCCACTTCCTGCCAGCACATCCCTGCCTTTTCCAAGAAAGAGGGGAGCAGCTCCGTGTCTGAAGGCAAATGAATCAGGAGACAAGATTGAAATGATCAACAGCACCCAGACCCAGCCAAGCTATTTAATAAGCAGCTAGGAAATGTACCAAAATCCAACACAATCAAATTGAACACAGGGAACACACAGTCTTTGCTCCAAAATTCCATTAGACTTTTAGGTTTGGGTAAGCGCCACGTCCACTCCTTCCTTGGACATCTCCAGGGATGGGACTCCACCACCTTCCTGGGCAGCCCCTGCCAAGGCCTGACAACCTTTTCCAGGAAGAAATTCTTCCTGATGTCCAAGCTGAAGGCTGGTAGAGGAGTCCAACAGGAGCTGAGGAGGATGCCCATGGTTTCTCAGAGTGTGAGGATAAAGCCAGCAGCAGGTTGGCCAGGTGGTGCTGGAAAAGGTCTTCCCAGTTGTGTGCAGAGGGGGAATAAGGCAGTGCTTCCACTGGGATACTTCAACCTGTCCCCCCAAGGGGCCTCCTCAGTCAGCAGCAGCTTCAAGCTCAGGCTTGAAGCTAAGCCAAGGTATCACTCAAAAAGTCAAAGTCACAATGAACTCATGGCCTACAGGACACAGAAACACTCTGCAGTCACATTCAGTTCTGTACATGATTCATATATTCCCCCAAAGGTGTTTATCCATGCACAAGACAACACCCAGAAACCAGTCACCACTTTTAACAAGATTATTTGACATTTCCCAGGGCGCTGGTTTTTTGGTGGTAGTGGGTACTGGGTTTTTTTTTGGTGGTGATTTTTTTGTTCCTTTTCTTTTTAAACATCTGCTCTAGCCAACTGCTGCCCATTTAATTGGGAAATCTGACTACTGAGTAAGTCTGCACTGGAATTTACTTTTAACCATTCCAAGCCCTTGCTGCATTCACACACATTTCTATTTCTGCACAAGCAACTTAAGCACCAATACTTTCAAAAGACACCAGAAGCACCGAGGCCCTGTTCCCGTGGAGCTAAATTTGGGAGGTATAAGCACACCTGACTGTAACAAACTTAAACAAAAATCACTGAGACACAGGGACTGAGTTCCAGGCACAAACCACTGCTTTGCACTGCTCTGTCTGCTTTACACAGCCACTCTTACCCTGTGATTACACAGCAATCAGTGCCTGCTTTGCTCTCTGAGCCCTGGGTTACTGCTTCAGAGCCACTGAAATTTAAGTTTTCAGAGAGAATTCAGCAAGCAGCTCTAGCAAGCACATTCTGTGCCAGGAGAAGGATGAGTATATTTATATAACAAAAGGCTTCCTGGATTATTTTAAGGCTCAAGTTTTGCAAAGCGAACAATTGAGGAAAGGGATGTTTTTCCTTTGTTTAAAAAAATAATACTCGTACCAAGAAGAAAGACAGAAAGAAAGGGAAAAAAAAAGCCATTGAAAAGGCAGCAGTGTCTTGATATTCTACTATTTGAGATCCCTGCATCGCAGCAGAGTCATCCATGTGCTTTGTGACCCCGAGTCCAGAACATCTGTTGCTGAATACTGAGATAAATACACAAAAATCAGAGGTCCCAGATACCAAGGCACCAGCAAGTGAATATCTGCACATAAATGACAACCTGTGGCACAGAATTACAGAATCACTAAGGCTGGAGGAGACCTCTGAGATCCTGGAGCCCACCCTGTGCCCGATGCCCACCTTGTCCCCCAGCCCAGAGCACTGAGTGCCACGGCCAGGCCTTCCTGGGACACCTCCAGGGATGGGCACTCCAAACCTCCCTGGGCAGCCCCTGCCAAGGCCTCACCACCCTTTCCAGCAACAAATTCCTCCTCCTGGCCAACCTGAGCCTCCCCTGGCACAGCTGGAGGCCGTTCCCTCTCCTCCTGTCCCTTGTTCCCTGGCAGCAGAGCCCGACCCCCCCCAGCTCCCCCCTCCTGTCAGGGACTTGCAGAGCCAGAAGGTCCCCCCTGAGCCTCCTTTTCTCCAGGCTGAGCCCCCCCAGCTCCCTCAGCCCCTCCTGCTGCTCCAGCCCCTTCCCAGCTCCGTTCCCTTCCCTGCACACGCTCCAGCCCCTCCGGGTCTCTCCAGGGGGACAATCCCTGCCCTGGCCAAAGGGAACAACCCAACAACACAGACCCCACAACATTCACTTGGAATCTTTTCCAAAGCAGCCTCTTGCACTGCACCTGTTGATGTTCAACCCCGATTAAACCTGCATTAAACTTTAAGTAACAGATCACTCCATTATTCACCATGTCTGTGTGTTGGGTGCAGAGCAAGCAGGAGCTGAACCAACACAGTGACAGGAGCTTCTGGTGTCTGCTAAAAGCATCTTCTGCTCTTAATACTGATGGAGCTGAAGGAGGGTGGGGAAAACACGAATTTTGCATGACTGCTTAAAACAAGCCTAAATATTACAGTTTGTCTTGAACCACTATGACACAGGTGCAGCTTTCAGGAAGCAACAGCTCCAAAAACCTGCTCAGACCAATTCACCTGACCTGCAACATGCACAAAAACCCTGTTCCCTCAATTTTAATGGCGCTGATGTTCAGCCACAGCATTTTTCTCATTATTTTTGGTGGTATTTCTGTGGAAAAGCCACTCAACATCTTGATTAATCAACCCGTGAGATCCAGATACATGGAGCCCTGGGACAGTGACAGGAGAGGGGCTAAAACCAACTTTTCCAAAAAACAAATTTGCTCAGGGCACCACAGGAAAAAAAAAAAAAAAAAATCACAACTGCATCAGGAAGAATCACAACTGAAAGCTGCTTTTCTGCTCTGCTTCTCACCACAGCCTCTCAGAATCAGCCAGTTCAGGTTTATTAATATTCCAAAACACTCGGGGGAAAAGGCAACAGCTTTCCCAACTAGGAATGGGAGGCACAAGGGACTTTGTTCACTCAGTGTGCTGGTCACTGGGGCTACACACAAACCAATAACAGCTTTTAAAACACATTCCTTCTCAAAACTTCTATACCCAGTAGCTCCACTTTTATTTTCTGATTTTTACTACAGCTCTTCAATCAGTCACGGGGCTTTCCCAGCAAGGATCAAACCCAACAAAACCACGACAAATCTTATGAGGTGCCTTTCAGAAAATCCTCACACAGCTTCAAAGGATTATTAAAAGAGAAAAACAAAACTACATGCAGCAAGAAAGGGCATACACCCCATTTATTTTATCTTTGCAGGTCATTCAGCTATGTCAAAGCCAGACCTGGGAATGGAAAACAGGTATTCCAGCCTCCAGTCTGGTTCTCTATCCAGAATATCACTCCAGTTTCAACAGCCAGAGGGGCAAAGATTTTCTTATAAGTAGGGTTTGGGGAGCATTTATCCACAACCTACATCTTCTCAAGTTTTGCTCTTAGTTATCTTTACCTGGAAGCAGGAAAAAGGAACCAATCTAAGTGATCTTTCCATTGCCTTTCCCTAAGATTTTACAATTTAATACCAGAGTGTGACGGCCTGTGTCATATCCAAAGGGAAATGGATATCTGCCCACCCAAACCAAGAACTTGCCCAAACTCAGGTCACAGTAAACAAAGTACTGAACAAACACACCAAAAACACACGTGTTTGAAAATGCAAAGCTCATTTACTCACCTGGAATTGCTTTTCCACCCAGGGCACTCGATGCATCAGGTCAGAAGCTCGATGTGAACATGAGAGTCGAAGCTCAGGAGACCTGCTGCTGGCTGCTTCTCCCAGAGGCACGAGAGTCACTGTTAAAAAACCCCAAACAAATAAAGATAAGGACATGTTAGGAAGCAGAGCTGGCAGCAAGCCTTCATTAAAGCATCAGCAGTTGTCATGGTGTGAAGATGACTTCGAGGTCCACTGATAGCTGGGATATACAGGAAGGACCACAGATGGTTTGGGTTGGAAGGGATTTTAAAGATCATCCAGCCCCAACCCTGCAAAGACACCTTCCACTAGACCAGGTGTGCTTCAAGTCCCATCCAACCTGGCCTTGAGCACCTCCAGAGAAAGACATAATTTTAAAAATAGTATTTCCCAAAGGACTACCCAGTAAGAAAGAAGATCCTTGTGTCCAAACAGGCCTACAAGCAGCTTTCTCTGGGTCTGAAGGAGGGCTGAGGTGCTTCTCATTCCACTCGGTGGCATCCACTACCCTCCACACGCACCAGCCTTCCCACAGAAGTCTGTCTTGGATATAGGCTCATTTTCCTGCCAGCCTGCACCTGGCAAGAGTGGTTTGGATGAAACACCACCCCGGGAACAATGTGGGAAATGGAGCTGTAAGAAATGGGCCACTGACCCCCTGATGTGGCCCAGGGGCACCACGGAGCAGAAGCACCTACAACATCCAGAGCACCTTCTCCTTCACTAAAGGAACAATCCAGCAGAACTCCTGGGACACACACTGCCCCATGGAGCACAAACTGAAGGAATAAACCTCAGGGTGTGTTTGAAGGGAGCTGGCGAAGTCACCCTGGCTCTGAACACAAGATGTTTTGCTGACAAAAACTGATGCAGGGGGAGTGAAGGAGGAAGGCTGAAAGCCTTTCCTGACAGTCTTCAAGATAACCAAGATCATTCACAAGAGAGAAGAAGCACCTGCACTGAAGCAAAACCAAAAACTAAAAACCAAAATGCACAGGGCCAAAATCCTCAGGTGGCAGCACCCAGGGAACAGGTTTCCTTCCATCCCTGTTACCTCTTGCACAGCTAAACAGAGCCAGCAGCAGCACAAAAACCACTCCATCCTGCCACTGGGAAGCAAATCCACTCGCCATCCGACCCCTCCAGCTTCCAAGGGAGACAAAACCAGGACAGAAATTCAGAAAAGAACCAACCCCTTGCACTCTGTAGGGTTCTTCCAATTAAACCTTTACTTTCAGATAAGGGAAATCCAGAAGGTCTCCCTGCTCCACTCACATTAGCTAGAAAAGTGCAATTCATCCATTCCCATTCAAACCCTAGCTGGGGAGGGAGGGGGAATAAATAACTCTCATTGTGCTTGCTGACACAGAACCAAATCCAAGTGAGTGGCTGCCAGGAAGCAGGCAGCTGGAAGCACGGCGGTCCTGCTTTCCCAGACTCCTTTTTAGCTACGTTTAGGATTAACTGGAAATTTGCTTTTGGGTTTTGCTCTGCAATCCTGCCTCATCTTCGAGATTAACCCATCCTAGTGCTTGGGGAAGGGTGACACCAGGTGCACCCCCCAGCCAGACGGCTCGTCTGTGCTCCAGGCTGGAAGTCAAACAGCTTTTGTCCATGGGGATGGAGCCAGGGCACACTGCCAGCGGATGAGCCGGGCACTGAGAGCCCTGCTGTCCTGCTGCAGCACTGCAGTAACACAGCCTAGTGTTGAGAGAACCCAAGAGGAGTTACCCAGCCCATGAACACCCACTAGCAAGTCTTCAGGACACGGGAAGGCCCCGTTTCCATCAGTGACTGGCTCTTATCTCCCAGCAGCAGCCGCCCTCCCAAACACGTCACGCTCGCTCACCCGCCAAGTTTCCCGAACCCCCCAAAAAACCACCCACGTGCCAAGAGCGTGACCCAAGGGAAAAACAGCCTGCTGCACCCCTCCCTGCACCCAGAGGGGAAGCTCCAAACCCTGCATGCCCACTATTCTAAGGACAGTTCCCCCATTCCAAGAGACGCCGGAGCACAAACTGGCGCTCAGACGTGAACACCCACCCGGGATGAGCTGAGTCGTGAATCAGCTCGTGCTGCTGAGCACCACCAGATGCTCCACCCCAGCTGCAGCCTCTTCCTCTCCCTACAGAGCCACACAGACCCTGTAAGGACACGTTTCCTGCCACAGCCACAATTATTTCTGGGCCAGTCAGAAGCCAGCAGAAGGAATTCACGCTGACAGTTGGCTCTGGGTACTACCAGTTCCTCTGATAGCAGGGCTGTGTGGCAAGGTTTGATTAGAGCTCATTCTTATCTTTCCTGTGGCATGCACAGCACTGCCTTGTATTATTTGACAAACTCTGACATTTGTTACATATTTCTCAGAAAATAAAAGGTCTGTCTTACCCAAATCAATGAGCCAAACTCCTCCATCCTGAGGAAGACCCTTCTGTTTGCACAGCACTGACTGCTGCTCTGCTGGGGTATGAGCTGCCAAGTTCAGGGCCCTGTTTCCTTAAACTGTTAATATCCTTGTGGAAATAGTTCAGTTTCTGGAGTTGCTAAGCAATCAGGAGCCAGAACAGCACGAGAGAAACCCGGATCTATTTTAGCATCTAACGTGACAACGCTCAGCTCTGTCTGTGCCACCACTCGCTCTGACAGCCACAGGATTTCCTTCGTGCAGAAGGACCAGCTAAGAAGAAATTCTGAAGGTTCTGATGCTATGAAGATTAATGACTGAAGTTACTTGCCAGCCTCGTTCTCTGTGTCACAACACAGCCAAGAACTACAGTCAATAGGACTCCAACACCCTCCAGAACATCGCTGGCTTAGTCACAAAACATTCACCATTTTACAACACCTGATCTAATAAACTCAGCCTGGAGCAGGCTCAGAGTTGAAGCCATATCTCTGACTAATGCATTTGAAGAGATTACAGCCAGTGGAAACCTGTAGGATTTCCAGAAAGAGCACATGACTCCTTCATTAATAAGTCAGATGTTTTCCAGGTGAATGCCACCCCCCGTATTATCCACGCAGAGTTACAAGCAAACCAACCATCCACATAGTTTAGGAGAGTTAAGTGGCTACATCTGAGTGCTGAGGGCCACTCTGGGAGACTTGACAGAAGTGAAACTCTCTCCCTGATGCTCTCTCTGTCTGTCCATCAGCATGGACATCTTTTCCTTCCCGCCTCACACATTCTTTCAAGCAGCAACAGTAGGCTGCTGTCTTACTTTCTCACCCAGCACCACCAGCAAGGGTCAGGAATGCCTGTGAAGGCTGGATTAACCAGCTCATGACTGCTTCTTTGACAAGGCACCTCGATGCTGAGCGGAGCATTTTCACCTCACACCCTGGCACAGAGTATTCCCACATTTCACCAGCTCTTTTTTTTTCCCCCCACCATGTTTGCTTTGCCTTCGCCAGACTAAAGTACTCCTTAAAATGCTCTGGAGAAATTCAACCTCTATAATCATTGTTCACCGACCCAGTTCACTTGTGTATTAAAGAAATCAAACTAATTGATTTAGAGAAGACGTAAGGGATTTTGAGAGAACGCTCAGCCCGTGTCTGAGATGTCACTTTAATCCTCACAGTGAATTCTTTAAGCATAGGAAGCCATTTAAATTTGTAATGCAGTTCTTACATAAAAAACCATCTCCACAGGCCTGCTAATCACGGAACTATCTTGCAAATTGATCCTAATCTACAGCTGCTTGTGTCTGCACTCTTCCTGTGGAGAATATAAAATCATGCAGTCAATGGACACCTGAAAGGGTCTGCAAGGAAACAGTGACCCTCATTTGGTTCATGCACATCTGCAGCAGGGAACCCCTGAGCACCACTCTCCCCACCAGTTTTTGCTCTTATATTTAAGAGTGACTTCCATTTTGGAGTTTTGTTTTTAACTGTAAAAAAGCAGAATATTCTCAGCTCTCATTTCCAGTTTTGGAAGACTCGGAGACAATTCCCTCTGCCAGACACACCACATTTTTAACCAGAGCCATCCCTTCCATCTTTCCTGCATGGAAAGCTGCTAGCAAACCTGCCAGCAAACTGCAAACTCATTCCTAGTGTCCCAAACTGCGATAAAACTCATCACCACAATCTACAGCAACACAACTACATGAATCAGCAAGATTTGTTCATGGGATTAGTTTTTGGTTGGTTGGTTTTGTAGGATCTGAGTGACCTGACCATACCTGACCTCTCAAGTAGGAGACTGAGCCTTTCCCTGTTTCCAAAATAATCATTCCTCTTCTCAGACCTCCTCCCCACCTTCTTCTTGCTCATCCTTCCAAGAAAACACCTTTCAGGACACACTCCTCTCCACAAATCTGGCCCCAACACGAGACACCTGGAAAACTCTGCACAACACGGATGCCAGGACCCTGAGAAGTGATATACTGATATTTTCAACTGTCCCCAAAAGGTCAGATGCTCAGAATTTTCCAGATTAACCTGAACATACTCAGAAGAGGAAAAGCTTAGTTAATTCTGAAAAAGCAAGTTATGACTAGGCTAGAAAGCATTAATAATATGAAATACTGTGAGAAGCTGCAGTGTAAGATCCTTGCCAGGATATTTGCAGTCAGACCTATCTACATAAAAATTCAAGGTCTGATCATTTGGACACATTAGGGATAAGGAATGCAGGGTATGACCAGAGTACAGACCTTGGATTTTTACGTAGGTAGGTCTGAGCCTAAGCCATTGCAAAGACAGAAATCCCAAGGATTGCTTGGGATTCATGGACCAGAGAGCTGAGAAACTGTATTTCTCAAATGTAAGATTTTATTTTTTTTTTTTTAGTTTTTAACATGAAGACAACCACAAGTATGAGACTTCACTAGGTGGAACACGATTCCTTCAGAGCAGGGGTGTGATGGCCGGGGAAAAAGGGGAGACCAGGAGAGATGCAGATCCCAAAGGGAGGATGGGAAGAACAGAGAGACAGAAATTCATAAAAGAAGCTTCTCTGAGCTCTTAAAATATCATTCAACACTTTCCTCTTCTAAACAGAAGATCTGCAAGATAATTATACTGGTATCAGACCCAGGCATGCAGTGCTTGGGCAGCTGTTATATCTTAACCTTTTCCATTCACCCTCCTGCCCAAGAAAACTTCAAACACAGGCTAGAGACTGGGAAAAGGGAAGGTACCACTCCTGCAGCATCCCTGGGCTGGAATCAGCATATCCAAGACCAGGGATTACATTTCACAGATTCCCTGTGGTGCTGCCATCACTCAACAAGAAGTCTGGCATTTCCCTCCACCATCACAACCCTCAAAGCCAGTCACCCCAAGCTTCAGGGCTTTTATTTTTATTATAACCACATTAAAAAAAAATAATAAAAATTATTAAAAAAAAAATTAAAACAAGCAAAAAAAGCCACTACCCAAAAAAACAACCCGCAAAGCTGCTTTGCTACATCACTTATATCAATACGTAAAAGCAGCTAAACTGCTCTGTATCTGTTTTCCTCCCTCAGCTCTCCCTCATTCCCAGACAGCAGGTTCCAATCCACAGGCTGGGAACACTTTCCCCTCTGTAATAACACGTGGGAGATGTTTTAGAAACCCTTTACCGTGAAACAACAAACACCAGAAATGTGTTTTTCCTCTGGAAGCAAAGTTATACAGAAACAGACTTTATCTCAGCAGGTTCCTCTGATTTTCAGTTCCTGAGGTTTTCGAGCACATTTCTAGGGGTTCCTACTTAACGACCCAGCAACATTCTGGGGAAACTGGGGGGAGAAAAAACTGCTGAAAACTGCTCCATAAATTAAACAAAAATACTCTGCTTATGGATGCCAGCAATTTTTTGTAGCAGAAATGGCTTGGAATGTGATATGCCAATCAAAATGAACATTTAGATATGAATGCTGCCCCACTGCATCCCACTCCTGACCCTCAGCTCTGTAGAGCTCCTTGTTCCCACTGTAGCATTCCTGGTGGCTGCATTCCACTGCCAGGGGAAAGGCTGCCTGTAAGCAGCTTATACAGATGCTTTGTTTATCCCAAAATATTTAAGCTCCAAGAAACATTAGAGCAAGACACAGATTTCAGCATTTGCACAGTAAAGAACTGCAACTCCTACAGATATTGCCAGAGACTTTCTTCCTTAAGGTCCTCCAGCTAGAAAGGACTGTTTTGCTAAAGCAAAGCTACAGACAAAAAACAAAGTGTCCTCTCTTAGTGATGGGCTGCAAAGGGTTGTTACACCTGAATGAAGCAAAGGTGTCCTTTCACTCCTGCTCATTTGTTCAGAGCAGATCATGGATTATTCAGGAGGGATACCCAAAACTTACGGGGTCTTTCCCGGTAAGCAGGCTCGGAAAACTCCTGTGAAAGGGAATTTCCCAGCAGCCTGTCCCACAATTCCCCTGGCAGCAGGGAAATGCAGCCAGCAGATCCCCTGCTCTGCTGGAGGCTTGCAGTCACACCCACCTTAAGACACAACTGTGCCCCAAGCACTTGCTGGTTAAGACAAGAGGAATTATCCACAGCCAGTCACTATTCAGCACACCCCAGTTATCCCAGGGGCACTGAACTGGAAGACAGGAACACCAAGACTGTTATTGCTTAAAAGTGGCAAAGCAGCAGCCCATTTTCCTTCTCATTTGATGACAATGCTGCAGACATGATCCCTGTTTGAGGAGAGTAAATTAAACGTGCTGGACCCTCTTCCTAAGGCCAGGATACTGAGCTTGAGGAATTTTTTTGGAGGGGGTGGAGACAGTTATCTAGTTATCTCCCACTCTGCTGGTTCTGCAGCAGTTATCAATTAGTGCATCTTCCTGTCCTGTCTCCTTATCTATCTCTGCAGGCTCAGCATGCCAGAGCTCCAGGTCCAGCTTTTCCTGGGATATGGTTTTGTTGTTATCTCCAGCCAGGAAATTCCCAACCAGAAGCTGGTTCTGCACCAGTTCCTCACTTCCATGAACTGCCTAATCAATCAACTGACTTACTCAAACTGCACTGGGAAAGCAGAATTAACCAAATATAAACAGAAAAAAGCCACGGAGACCTTCACTTACTCCTGCTGCCTTCCAGGATGGAACGTGTCTGGTGTGGTCAGAGACCTCGGACAAACAGAGCTGCAAGAAGTGAAACCCAGACAATCCAATACACCAAGAAAACTCCAAAGAAAGTAAAGTTGGAATAAACT
This sequence comes from Pseudopipra pipra, assembly GCF_036250125.1. NCBI lineage: Eukaryota > Metazoa > Chordata > Aves > Passeriformes > Pipridae > Pseudopipra > Pseudopipra pipra. The sequence continues at coordinate 1,010,936 of NC_087556.1, read as the reverse complement.
TTGGTCAACTCCCTGCTTACCCTCCATGAGGTTAACTTCAGCCCTACAAGACTTTTTCAAGCCCAGCCTTGTGCAACACTCAAATATAAGATTACTAGGCGAGGCTCAAGAGTTTAAGCAAAAGTAAACCTATCACAGGTCCCTGATGAGACCCATGAAATAATGAGAAATAATCTCAGCTTGGATGTGAGAACGCAAGTAACTTCTTGCTTTAAAAAGCCAAAAAGTGAATTATTGCTCCGTGTGGAAGAAGTGGCAAGATCCCAAGGAGGGATTGTTGGGGTGTCCTGTGCAAGGCCAGGAGTTGGACTGACAATCCTTGTGGCTCCCTTCAACTCGGGATATTCCAAGATTTTCAACCAAACAGACTTTATTTTCCTGTTTTTAATTACACCAGGGAGGAAGGCAGTTACACCAGGCATATTAAGTGCCTAAATGCAACCCACAAACCCACCTGCAGCACTTCCTGAGGCACGAGCTACAAAAGCAGCAAGTCACACAAGCTTTGCAAGTCTTAGACTAAGGGAAATTAAAAAAAAAAAACAAAAAACAAAAAACAAAGAAAGAAAAGGACTGTACTGCACCTTTGAAAGCACAGGAGGGGCAGAGAGGCAGCCTTGTCACACAGCACCTCCAGCTTTCACAGGGCCCCAGAAACCTTGACAAATGAGATCTGCCTGTGTCTCCAAAGACACACAGTGAAGCAGCACCAGAGCTGGAAAGAACTTCAAACTCAAAGCCCCAGAGATTTCAGTCCTGGCTGCCCAGTCAGTGCAAAGAGCAACAGGCAAAGCTGCCTTGTCCCCTTGGATTTACATGTCAATACTAAAGCAGACAAAGAGGATGCAACACAAGTGACTTTCAGCCTCCCTGACAGACCAAACCACCACTGCCAGTGCTCTTCCAGTGGTTTAAACTGGTGACAGAACAGCTCCTGGCCACCTCACCAGAGACCTTGTCAAGTACTGCAGAAGAGGGGAGCACAGAAAATAAACCTATTCCCTTCACTTCCAGAGACTTACAAGGGTTATCCTCACCTCAGTGAAATTGTAACAACACTTGCCTCCTTCAAATACTTTTTTTTTTTTAATTTGGGGTCTGGTTTAAGAGCAGGCCAGAGAGCAGGGGAGCATTAGCTCAGTGTCAGCTGGGTGATGACAGCCTGCACCACTCAGGGTTTCACTGCCCAGCAGAAATGCTCTCAGCACAGGGCAGACACACAGCAATGACACATGAAATCACTCCTGCTATCTCGTTTCCCACTCCTCTGCATAGCACAGCTTATTTTTAGATTATAACTTCTGATGCAGGAGGGAAGCAAAAGATGGGCACAGGCACAACAGCTGCAAGCTAAGTCAGAAACACCAAGGAGGAGACATTTCCACTCCATGTTTTGTTACAATAGCTACCCCTTCACCTCACATTCAGCATTTCTGGAGTCACAGCAGCAAGATTTTTACTGGCACGTGGATGTCACCTTCACACCTGGTTTCCCCACAGTCACAAGCTGCTTTACAAAGAGCCTGTCACCATCCCAAAAACTGCCTCCCAAAGGGAAGGTTCAGGTTGGACATCAGGAGGAATTTCTTCATGGAAAGGATGATCAAATATTGGCAGGGGCTGCCCAGGGAGGTTTGGAGTCCCCACCCCTGGAGGTGTCCCAGGAAGGCCTGGAAGTGCTCTGGGCTGGGGGACAAGGTGGGCATCGGGCACAGAGGGGACTCAAGGATCTCAGAAGTCTTTTCCAACCTAAATGATTCTGTGATCCTTGTGAACCAGAGCAAACACTGCTTTTTTGCCTCTTGTTTCATAGGGAAAAACAGGACTGAACGAGCTGGGTCAGGTACAGAGGAGGAATTTTGAGCAGGTGACTCCTGAGTGGTGTGAGAATCTAGAAGTTAGTGAAGCTCTTTTGTAAGTTCCTTCCTCCCTTCTTTCATAGTGAGGCCTTTTATTTTTTTAGCATAGCAAGCACATCTCACAAACCTCTCCCAGCCACTTAAAGGCAGGGTTTAGTGGAGCTGAAGTGAGGCAGCCTATCCATCAGCTATTTCCCTGAAATTGCAGCTGTTACACTGCAATTGTCTCCCATCTTGCTTTTTGCTAATTCTGTCAGTGCCACAGCTATCCATGGGTAGCAGGAGGAAGGCAGATGAGCTCACCAGAGCAGCACAACCAGGTAATGGCCCAGTAATTCAATCCACACCCGCCCTCTGGGAGTATTGGATTCCAAGCTGGGTCTGCTCAGGAGCTTTGGGACCCAGCTGAGGTGCAGCCTGCTCCCAAATTCCACAAACCAGGCCTATTCCTTGGGTCTCCAGAGGCCAAGCAGGCAGAGGCTCTGCTCTCAGTGTGCTGGAAGTGGTTTATTCCCTCTCAGCTGTAAAACACAGCAATTCAGCAGCAAAGCCCCATCAGTGCACCCCAAAGTCCCTGCTGTCACCTGCCCCACGCCCCAAATTCAGCAGGACTGTTCTTCTCCTGCAACACTGGCTTGAGCCTCCCGGGAAAAGAGACTCTTCCAGCCACTGCAACGAAGGAATAAATGAGACAGTGGCACAGAAATGCACCGAGGGCAAAGAATTCAAGCTGGATTGGCACTTGACTAATTGGCTGCAAGTAAAAGTCAAGTTACAAGATGTACCTGTGTGAATCACGTGTGTTTAACTAGAAAGAAAACAACGTATAAAAGTGGCTAATGGGCAGCAGCTGCTCTGTATTAAACATCAATCCGTGCCTAGTGGGATGCAAATTATCTTCAAACCTCAGGAAGATATTTTAAATGGGCTTAACACACCAACAAGCGGCAGATGACTTGCTAAGTGCAGGGGGGAGTTGCGGGTCATCTCTGTTGGAGAGCAGCAAGATGTGTCCATAAATAAACTAACCCAAAACAAGGACAGCTGAGCCCTAAGGAAGCAAAACAAAATTAAATAAACGGAAACTTCCAGCTACAGAAGTTATTTCAACTTTCAAAGGTTCCCATAGTTCGCAGAAGAAATTGTTCCACGTACTTAAACTTTTCTACCTCTTGTCTTGGCCTAAAAGTCATCAACTTCTTGGGAAAGGAATTTAACTTGGAAAAGGAATTTTTCTGGACCACACACCCTTGCAAGGCTACAGTAATTGCTTTTTAATCTTGTTTCTTCTGGGCTTTGCTGCAACAACCGTCCTATGCGGTTAAACAAAGCACAAGGGATGGTCACCTCCCAGCTCGAGGAAACGACAGTCGGTATTCATGTAGAAATTCCATGTAAAAAAAAAGATAACCTTCCAGAGTTTGCTTTTGAGAGCACTCTGTTGGCTAAGCCTGTGCCTTAAGGCAGAGTAAAGCCCTTCAGGACAGCAAAGCTGGCCAGTGCAGCTGGGAGAGGCACTTTTAGGCTCCCTGCAAAGCCTCAGCTATCCCACAGCAGGCGCTCTCCCAGAAGCAACAGCTCAATACCGAGAACTGCCACCAACCCACCTAACGAATGCACACTTCCAGTTTAAATACATTCACGTTCTGATTAACCCTGACCACACAAGATCTGCAGCAGCCCTCCCGCTGCACAAGCCAAGGCAGGGGAAGGCACACGGGCTCTTTCAGATGAAGGAGCTGCCACATCCTGGTCCTGTCATCACCATTCTTTTAAAACCCTCTGGCCCCAAAGCCACAAGTGTGACCGACTTAGCTGTGACCTGCATGAGCAGCTCGTGCTCATCCATCAGCCCTCAGTCTCCCCATTCCCACTACATCACCTCGAACACTTTGTTTGGACAAGTTTGGCAGCGGGGTCAGGATTCCAGCAGGAGCCACCTTCCCCTTTCCCTTCTCACACTTTCCGTGGCAGATTTTAACGCCACACCCCGTTACCAACCCGAGGTTTTGGAAAGACAACACCAGTTCCAGCAAGAAACCAAAGTGCAGGATTGAAGGGCGAGGAGGGAATTCCCTGCTGGGGGATGCCCCTGTCAGAAACGCTAGGATGGGAGTCTGAAAGCTGCACCCAGACAGATGTGAGGGATTGGTCATCTCTTCCAAACAAGTTTGTGAACGAGGAGCACACCACTGGCTTTTGCACTGCTTCCCTCCCTGAGAGGCCACCTCCTGGAACGCATCCCTTACTCAAGTTTTCCGTTCGCTTTTTAAACGCCAAACAGCCTCTTCCAGCTCTAACAGCTCATCAGATGATTTATGAACGGTGCAAAAAAAAAAAAAAAAAACCCACTCAATTGGCAGGAAAGAGAAAAACCGAGCTCCACCGATGTATTTGCAAATATGACCTGAACAAAGCAACATATGTTCTCTACAAATTAACAGAAAATTGAGCTAGACCTTCCACAAAAAAGCAATAGTGCTGCTGGAGCTGCAGAGAAATCCCGTGCTCAGGAGCAAGGAGTCACTGTCAGCAGAAAGGACCTTCTCCAAAGGCACAAAGACCCCACTGTATCTTGTTCAAAAGGGATAACAGGAACATAACACCAAAACGAGCAATGGTACCATAAAAACACCGGAACGGTGACAATAAACAAACCCATCAGAAATTGGCTGTTTATGCCCATTTCTGTTGAACAGCACAACACCACCACAACGCAGAAGTCCTGCTTTATACAGGATTTGGGTTTGGAGTTGCCTGCTTTCAGTTCCCAATGTAAGCAGGGAATTTAAGCCCCCAGGTCCTTAGAAATATCCCCGGTGATACACATCCCCCTCCTCAGCAGAAGATTTTTGCTGCGGATTTGAAAAGCTGGTTTTCAGATCCGGCAAAAACGTGGTCTCTGGATTCACCTCCCTCCAACAGCAGGCTCCAAAACTGGACACACCTCGGGGTCAGGAGCAGGAATTCATCCCTCCGACAGCCATCGGCAAAGTCACGGAGCCCGCCCAGCAGCTGCTAATTGCCTTTAATTGCTGGGATGGGACCACCCCCTCGGCAGGGAGGGAGGGGCGGCAGGAATTGCAGCCAGCTGTGCCTGCCCTGCCCTGCCCTGCCCTGCCCTCCCCTGCCCTGCCCTGCCCTGCCCTGCCCTGCCCTCGGGGGAGGCTCATCCCTGACCCCAGCCCCCAGAAGGGGCACCAAGTGTGGCAAAGCATCTTCCCAGTGCCCCGTGGCCCCACGCTTGGAGGGGTGTTTGCTCAACAGCCTGGCTGGGGGAAGGGTGACAAACAACCCCATGGCACAACTCGACTGGGAAAAGGGGATCTGGAGTCCCCAAAAGCACGAGCAGATCCTGCCCTCATCACATAGGTCTGTCCACACAGGATTTCAGGTGGACTGACACACCTTGCAAAAGCAGTTCCATTAGGAGGAAAAAGAAACCACTCTCCATAAACTGTAATACGAAAGAAAAACCAACACAGGCCCTAAATTTCTGACACTGACCTTACCAAGCCAGGCTTTGTTTCCTTCTTCAGCACTTTCAAAACCCAGCCTTCAGTTTAGGCTTCAAAACTGAATTACCGGTTGTTACGAACTATCTACAGCGTTTTCATCTTCTCCCTGATATTTCTAGGCAATTAATTGCATCTGAGCAGGACGGGAGAATCTGAGTTTGACAACGCTTACCAGAACAATATTGCTGTATTTTAACAGCACAGACACAGCAGGTGACTGATCTGGCAAATGTCTAAATGTCAAGCTCCCCTTCCCTTCTCACCAAGCCCCAAATAAAGTGCAGGGCTTGAGGCTCCCAGGCCAAGACAGGGCCTTGAGGAGGTGGGAATGAACACGGGGAAGTCATGGAAGGACAGCGGGAAGGCCACAGGGACTGTGCCAAGATCTGAAAGTGTCTGATCTGAGCTGCATTTCTGGGCCTTGTACAAACCTCTCCTCCCTCTGACGACAAGAGGTGATGAGTTTAATTTGGGAATATTTGCCAAGACACGCTGAGAATCCTTCTATTAAATGTTGTGCTTAAAAACGTGTGGCTTTGCTGCACATCGATACAGGAATAAGTGAAGTCCAGAGCTTTGTAAGCACCTAAGAAAGCCTCCAGAGAAGGGAATAGCTCTGCTCCTCCTTCTCCTCCTCTTCCCGCTTGTCTGAGGCACTGGAGGAACGGTGCTGCCCTCACCCTGCCAATGTAAATCACAGCAATAAAAACACCAATTAAAACCAGAAAGGTGCTTTGCTCAAGACAATCGTGCAGGACAATCTGTCTTCTAAGAGGCTGACTCGAACACTCCGCTTCTGAAAAGTACAGCCCAAATAAAATATGGAGGTTATTAAGCACCCAGCAAGTCACTTCACATAAATGTCCACGGAGTAATTCACTTCTGCTTTATGAAAAATAGAATGTTTTTAGAGCAGTCCTGGAAAGGGAACAAATCCTCAAAACCAGAAGAGGAAAATACCGCCTCCAGAGAAGCCATTAAAAAAAAATCATTCCTCTTTTTATTTATTTTAATTCTTCACCCATTTTCAAGGCTTGAAATACAGCAAGATCAGCATGTTCAGCTCCTCAAATACTTCACTTTTCACTCTGCAGTGTTGGTGGAAATAAATGGCCTTTTCCTCCCTTCCAGCTGAAGTTTGTGGTGCCTCTTTCAGTGTCTGTCAGCAACGTGAAGAGCAAAGACAAAAGGATGCAGGAGCTATACACGGCCATGCTGCACTCCAGCAGTGCTCCAGCATCCCAAAATCCAGCAATCCCAGGCAAAGAGACCCAGTGGCACCTGAGCACTTCTTTTGGGTAGCAGAGAGTTGCACTAACGTGGAGTAGTCTGTTGTAGGAGTGTTCCATGGAACACACCCCACAAGCACTCGAGGCTGCATTGGGCTCTATCCCAACTGTCCTCATTCAGGAAAGTACTGGGAAAGGAGCAAGTTTGAGCATTTCCAGCTGTCTGCACACATCCTGTCACTGCACTGGATATTCACCACTAGCAAGTCCTTTAGTTACTCACAAAAGCAACACCCACTTCAGTTCCATCTTCTGCAGTCCCACACCTGCCTCTCACGGTGTGTCTTTAAATGGAAATCAAAATCAAAATCAACAACACCTCAGTCACAAGCAGAGTTTGTTGACACAGCTGACACGGTCCCTGCAGGAATTATTCCACTCCAGGGGTGCAAATATTGCTATTAGTACTTTTGCATGACACAGATCTGGAAGAAGCCCGTTAGTGACATTCCTGTGCTCCTACTTCTCTCCTGATAAGGTCTTTCTCTGCCAGGTAAACCACAGTGCACCTCTCCAAAACCCCAAGGAACACCCTTCAACACTGGGAATGGGAGACCAAGAGAAGGTAGGGGGAGGAAAACCCATCTCTGTGACAGCCATGAATTAAATCAGCCCAGAGAGCTCCCTTTTAACAGATGTACCCCAACCTCTGGTTTCTCTGGGAAGGAAATCTGCAGCCTCTGAAGCTAAAAGCAGGGATTTAGTGATAGGGATCAGAGCTTACAGCTCTGAGGCATTCATAACTGCCCCAGCTGCCAGGGTGGGAAGCCTTTGCCTGCCACAAGCCACCCTCTGCCACCACAGCCACCAGCTCAGAGTGACACACCAGTCTCTCTCCCTCCAGGAAATCGAGGAGTTCATCTCCAGTGAGCACAGAATCGTGGAAGGGTTTGGGTTGGAAGGGACATTAAAGCTCATCTTTCATCTCCCTGCCATGGGCAGGGACACCTTCCACTAGCCCAGGTTGCTCCAAGCCCTGTCCAGCCTGGCCTTGGACACTTCCAGGGATGGGGTGTCACAGCCTTCACTCCATAATGTCCAGCTATGCCCAAGGCAGCTGGAAACACATGGCAGTGACAAGCAGTAGCACCTTCCCTAGGAAAGATATAAAGGCTTCACCTTGACACAAGTCACAAGAGAAATGAATCCTTCTCACACAGCGTAAAAATTGTCTTCCTGAACCTGTTTGTGCTTTAAAGTGTTCAGGTGTAGTTTATTATAATTACATTTATTAAGCAGTCTAGACAAACTATATTTTCTTGAAATCAGGTGAACAAACTCAAAATGTGACTTGGATTTTTATAACGAACAAGCTGGTTTGGCTTTTTAATTTGCACACGCCATGAGACCAGACTTTGGAACCTTCACCTTGAAAAGGTTGGAAGCTCAGTGTCCCCAGAGCTCTCAGTGGTGTCAGCATCTCCCTGCACGAATACAAAGCTCACATCCCATAACACACATGCTGGAAAGCACAGATAAGGCATTATCCACCTCACAATTTTTTGGAAGCTTAGAGCAGAAGGGCCTAGGTTATTATCCAATCTGCAAATAAAGCCAGGTCATTAATTTAGTAGCACGACATCACATCCTGCAGGCTGAATTTCAACACACAGCTCCAACAGAGGAACCACGTGAAGAAATACAGCAATTCCCTAGGATTTCTAATATATAGAGCCATGGGAAGACCTAACTGGATGTCCTGAATGTGGAAACAAGATCACCAGTCACAAGACACAGTAATCGATGATGCCAACAAACATTTCTGTAGAGTGGACAATTACTTTCAATATTTCCTCCTATCCAACTACAAATGGACAGCATTAGAGCACTATTAACGTGTGAGGGGGATTACACAGGGAATGCAAACATCTACTTTAACCTTTTAAGCACACCGGGTGATATTAGCAAAGAAGTCTGACAGGAGGAATCACAAAAGGATTTTAAAGACTGGCAGCCACTCAATAAAATGGCCAAGGAAAGTTCCCTCTAGGCAGTGATATATGATGCTGGTAAATCAGCATTTAAAAATGATCACTTGTGCCCTGATGGGACCAAGACTTAAGCAGCACCCATTAGAAGTGAAGATATTTAAGGAGTAGTTCATTAAAACATCAGTTCAGCTGGACAGGCACAGAGAACAACTAACAGCCTTCTGTTCCATAAACCTGGTGCTCCTGTATCAAATATTATCTGTACCTCAGGTTCTTCCCTCTCCTCCACTCTCATCCCAGCTTGGCACTGAGTAAAGCCTGCAGGATGGACTGTCTCCCCAAAGCCCACGGGAGGTTCTTCCAGCAACACATTTCCTTCCTTGGAGAGTTTCAAACCCCAAGGGAACCCTGAAAAACCTGCTGTTCCTTTGAGGTTCGCTCTGCTCTGAGCAGGAGTTAACATAAATTGGGCTGTGATTGTTGTCTCCACTGGTATTCTCAGAGCCACTTATGCTTCCTGAATTCATGGTTGAACTCTGGCATTCCCTCTCAAAAACATCACAATGCTTGGATGCAGGACACGTGGCTAGATGGGGCTGTGTCTCCTCAGCACAGACACTCCTCTTCTTGCCAGTATTCCCCCAAAAAATTCTGAACAAACTATCAGAACTCAAATTATCCCCTTGTGATAAACGTTCTTTGGGCCCTGCTTTTGTGTTTAAAATGTCCTTTGATAACCCATCTATTTACGTTTTGAAAGGCAGAAAAACTGAAATAGGAAATTGCACAGCACAAAAACAAAGGCGGTGTCTGACAAGGAGTTTGTTAATTTGCGGCTAATTGCTCATTACTGCGAAAAAAAGGCTTTTGCAGTGTTTCATGGAGAGTAGATGAGAAGCCCCAGCCCATTAGTTTGCTTTTGGCAAACACGAGCTTCTCCCAGCGCCCAGAGTCTCCATAAAACCATGGTGCCATTAAATACGTATCCTGGCACCCCGAGAGCACCCGTGGAAAGAGAACAACGTGTTCTGTCAAGTCATTTAGGAGGGATCTTCCCATGCCTGCATTCACCCTTTCCCCTCTGTTCCTGCCTTGTTCACAGTGGTGCTTTGAATGTCACCTACCCCCCTGCCTCTGCTCAGCACCCCCAAACTCCCAACCTGAGCCCTTGTATTCCCCAGACACTCGATGTCTACGGACCACTGGCACTTCACACTCTCCAAAGCTCACCCTGAGCTCCCCAACCACCCACTGGCGCTGGAATTTCACTCCCAGTTAAAGCAAGCAGGTCTGGAGCCCTGAGGCACCACAGAATCCCAGGATGGGTTGGGTTGGAAGGGACCTTAAAGCTCATCCAGTTCCAACACCTCCCACTAGCCCAGGTTGCTCCAAGCCCCGTCCAACCTGGCCTTGGACACTTCCAGGGATCCAGGGGCAGCCACAGCTTCTGTGTCTCACAGCCCTGAAGGCCCTGGGAGTGACTCTGTGGGTGAGCAGGGAGCTCTGGGAGCCGCATGGCCAAGCAGGTATTTCTGCAGCAATCGCCCTCGAGGCGCCTTCAAGGTCTTTTTCATCATGGGAACAGCAGGAGCCATTTTTAAGCCTTTCAAATAGTTTTAAATTAACTTCCCCCGACCAGGTTTTCCAGAGCAATATAACCTGACTGTGTAAAACTCCCCGCAGAAGAGCAGGGGCTCAAGGAAGACAAAGTACAGACCTGAGAGCTCCAGCTGGATTTCGATGGAGCTGTTTCATTAGTATGTAGATTCCCAGCCATTCCTGCAGTTACTGAAGCGCTCCCCCGGCCCTCCTGGCAAGCAAAAATCCATTTTGTGTACAAATAGGGCTTTTACAGCTTGGCACAGTGCTCGACTGCAGAGTCAAACTTTTCAATGCCTGATAAATTTTTACTTGAAAGTGGCAGGAGAGCTCATGCCAGAAGCCCGTATGAAACGCCAGCTCAGTGGCAGAAGGTCAAAGCGTGGTATCAAGAGATTTAATGGAAGTGTTTCAAGACAAACTCCTTAAAAGCACTGTGCTATCTAGGGAGGCACAGATTTACACTGCTTGGAAAGCCCAGGAACAACCTTTGCGACTCCTTTTCCAATGAAGGGTAATTTCGTTAACATTCTACCTCTCAAAAAGCACCACAGTAGGGTCTCCTGTTTGCAGTAGGGTCTCCTGTTTCCGTGTCTGTTCAATCCTTGGGTATTTGGCCGAAGTTAAAGAATAAAGAAGTGTTAAATGCCACAGGTTTTGTGCGGACTGCCCTCTAAAAACAAAACGAAACAAAACAAACAAAAAAAGCCAAGCAGACAAAAAACACCCCAAACAAAACCCCTCAGAAAACAAACCCTCAGGTGCTAAAGGTGCTAATTTCGTGATTAAAAACCTCAGAAGTCAGACCCACAGACAATTAAGACCAAGAGCCCAAACAATTAACCTTTCTCCTAAAACTCTGCCTGGAGAAGAAGATATTTAAATTGAACTGAGAGGCTCCATAATCTTTACCATTTTTACAGAAGTATTTAAGGTTAAATTAGCGTCAACAATGACCCTGAGCAGACGCCAAGCGTTAAGAGTTTCAACCTAATGGATTTTGCCAGCTGTCACCACATTGTAATACAGAATTGGACCGTAAAACCCCATCAAACCCTGATCTGTCTGCTCAGGGTGTCCCCACGCATCTTCACAAATGCACTGCTGGAGTCACTTCCAAGAGCAGCTTCGCAGCAGCTCATACACATTTCAATTGTCTGGATCTGCCATTTCAACAAATTCAAGTATAAAGACTTTAAATTCAATTAGCGCAAATCTCAGCGCTCCCAGCATTAAATTTGCAAGTGACATTTAGTGGCATTCAACACACACCGAGCTAAGCTAACACACTAATGGACCAGCAAGGGACATCGTAAGGCACTCCAAATTGTGATGCTCTTTTTCAGTCAAGGAAATTAAAGGAGTAGGCTGCAGTGGACAGGAGGAGATGACAGCTATTAAAAATCCTTCTTAAATAGAGGCTGCAAAAGCTTTCCTCTCCGGATCCACCACAACACAGCTATGGCTGGGAGCAAACAAGTGGGGCTGTGTCTCGGCCAGCTTGGGAAGAAAGCTGCCGGTTTTCCTCCAAAGAAGAACCCAAAGCTACTGGACTTCAGGGATTCCTTGAAGTCCTTTTTTTTTTTTTTTCCAAGTGGCAATAAGCTTCGCCTTAATTCCATTTAAATAAAGCAAGCTACCTCCAAAGAGCTTCAAAATCAGGGAGACAGAAAGCAGACCACGCTGGGAAGTCAGAGAGAAAAACAGCTTTAGAGTCCTGGTTAAGCAGGGGGAGATTTGTTGTTGTTGTTCATTTAAATCTAAGTGAATTAGCACAAGCAAAACCTAGGGAAGATGCTTTCCCAATCAAGATTTATTAGTGTTTTTCTTTGATTACAGATGGGTAATTGGATACCAGAGCACACCAAGGAAGCATCAACAGGACATGTTCTGTTCCACTCGAGTCTTGCTTCTCTGCTTTGCATTAGTGAGCTGTAAAGAGCAGCAACGGCAGTAACTACATTTTAAAAGCTGCATTTCTTTAAGAGACATCTTACAGTCTCCAAAATTAAGACTTTCTCTTATCAGCTCTTGACCAAATATTATCAGAACAAAGCTCGTGCAGTACTTTGGGGGATTTTCCCCCCTCAACTACATTAACATGTTTGATAAGACCAGAAACAATACGGACAAACATTTTAAAGATGTTTACACCACAGAATCCCAGAATGGTTTGGGTTCGAGGGGACCTTAAAGACCATCTCGTTCCAAACCCCTGCCAGAGGCAGGGCCACCCTCCACTAGACCAGGTTGCTCCAAGCCCCAACTACACAGTTACACTTAGTAGCTTATTAAGATGGATGTTCCTTTGATCCATGAAAACCAAGCCCAAGCAACCTGCACCAAACACTGCCTCTGATAAGCAGATTTTCAAAATAATAAAAAATATTTAGGTGAAAGCATCCCAAGAAAAGCCAGTAGGTTTCAGACCTTCCTCAGTCTTCTGCATTTCCCCCAGCATTTTGGGGATGGGGGAGGACGGGACTTAATAATTAACTTAATGATGCCACACACTTTGGGAATTCAAGCTGTATGAAAAGCCGGAGTTTCCAATCCCCAGCACAGGAGTCGTGCACCACACCAGCCCTCCAAAGGGCTGCCTCTGTGTGCTGGTGTCCTGGGAGCAAACCAATCCTCCGCCCACACCAAAACCCCTGGGAAAACACTGACAGTATGCGGGAGCTCAGGCCGTGACCATGAGATTCCAAGAAAACCTCTCAAACCTCGGGTTTCTGAGCTCATTTTAAGCTCACCTCTACTTCAGAGCAGTGCGGTTGGGTTTGATGTGTCGCACTTGAATTATGACTAAAATAGCATTCGGCTGCTCTGCTCTACTTCAGCAAAGAACAGTTTGGACCTACCTTGCTGAGTAGCCTTAAAAATCCTTCCTGCCCTACACGTGTCCCTGCAAACCACGCTGGGAGAGAGGGACCTCATGCCATGTCCAACAGAACCAGCCCTCAAACCCTAGTGCAAGTTTGGGGGTTTTGATGGTGCCATAAGGATTTATTTTTTAACTCAAACAGGCCCTTCCCGAACAAGGGTCTGGATTATTTTTGAGCATTTTTTGGTTTTTTACAGGATGTCCTGCTGCCCCAGTTAGAAAGCCTTCAATTCCACAGCCATTCCTTACGGCCAGGCTGAAATTGCTGTTAAATCTGAGTAACTCCCAGGCCACCCATATTTAGTGCACCAATTAACCAACGCTGAGCAACCAGAAGACAGGGAAGAATTTTTCAGTTGCCATCACCCACGGTGAGTGTGTTCTCCCTCCACATGTTCAGTTGAGCAGAGCTCACTAATTATTTAATTAAAAGCAGCACCCATTCAAGTTTGGCAAGTGTTAAGAGATACATTGAGAGCAGGTATATAACAAACCACTGCCTTTTAACCGTTACCTCCGAGTAGTCCAAATAATTTCCATTAATACCTCCAAGTCCTGAAAAGGATCCACCTACTTGGATTTACTCAATGTGTAAGTGTCACATTAAAAGCTAATTAACATGTGCAGACATGTTGTCTGCAGGTTGATACTGTGGAAGGCGAAAGAAGCGTGATAAACGATTCGGGAATCACAGCTTGTTGCACAGATCACAAACACAGTTTAAAGGTGTCTGAGCTGAATTTAGTTCTGCTCCACATGCCCAAACTCGGAAAATCAAGGCAATCTCTCCGGATTCAAAGGGGGTTTATTACCCATATTGTAAAAGTAGCCATTATTTGTTGTTTGCCACCAGCTGGGGAGATTTGCGCTCTCTTTCCCAACTCTAAACAACATCACAAAGCTGAAGCAATTCCAACCCCGACAAAATACTACTGGAAATAAACCAGAATGCGACTCCAATGCAACATCCGCTCCCCAAAAAAACACAGCCAAGCCCAAATCCACCGAGACCCACAGCAGCACTGATTTCAGCTGACAGGTGTCACATCTGGACTTTGGACTGGTTCACAGGCGGGCACGGAATCCAACAGAAACCACTTCCATCCACGTGGCCCTGAAGCAGGAGAACGGAGTCTGAAGGAATGGCTACAGAACGCGCCCTCGCTCCACGACGCACCGACGCTGCCACCAACCCAAGTGGCACGAGGACGTTCACCCACATCCCGTTGCTGCTCTGCTTCCAGAGGCTGCCTGCATCAGCAAGCTCCCGCAGCACCACGGCAGTGTGGCAGAGCTCCCTTTTTTTTTTTTACAAATAATACTCTTTTTCTCTCTCTTTCCATCCTTGCTTCGCGTACTTATGGCGCCTGGAGGCACCGAGGCACTCTTTAATGAGGTTTTCACACAAGACAGAATAAATTAGAAGCCTTGATCAAAACAGGGCCTCCAGGAGGAACACAGTACAAAGACGGCCACATGCGTTATACACCCCGAAAAATCCAAATACTGCAGCCAGGCAATGGGCAAAGCCATTCCACAAGCACACAGGGAGCACACCCGCCTGCCAGGGTGCCCGTGATGGCGAGGTCTCTCCTTCTCAGCCCCGTTCTGCCTCCCAGCCTCTTTGCCCCCAGGCGTGTCCCCACTGCCACCCCACAAACCTCAGCCCCAATGTTGCCTCCATGGCCCTCACAGGCGTAGGCATGGGATGGATCTGCTCCCGGCTCCAGTGGATGCTTCCAGCTTTTTTTTGGAGCAGGGAGCATCGCGCCTTCGCACCCCAGGGAGCAGAGGGACAGGAGCCCCGGGGCTGAAGAGGGGGTCCCGTGGTCCCCCAGGCTGAGGGGGACCCCCACTGCCACCCGAGGGGACCACATGTCCCCTCAGAGCCTCCAGAGCAGGGAGGACCAGATCGCTCCCTCCAACACCCTGGGAAGGAGGGGACAGACCCAACCAGGCACTGGGGCTGAGAGGACCAGAGCCCCTCCTGGGTCCAGGGGCTGAGGGGGCTGCAGCCCCCCAGGCTGAGGAGCCCTGACTTCCCCCAGGACAGGCTGCAGCCCCCGAGCTGGGGGTCCCAGAGCTCCGCTAGGATCGGCTGCAGCCCCAGGCTGGGGGTCCCAGAGCTCCCCCGGGATCGGCTGCAGCCCCAGGCTGGGGGTCCCAGAGCTCCCCCGGGATCGGCTGCAGTCCCCGAGCTGGGGGTCCCAGAGCTCCCCTGGGATCGGCTGCAGCCCCCGAGTTGGGGGTCCCAGAGCTCCTCTAGGATCGGCTGCAGCCCCCGAGTTGGGGGTCCCAGAGCTCCCCAGAGCTGCAGCCCCAGGCTGGGGGTCCCAAAGCTCCCCCGGGATCGGCTGCAGTCCCCGAGTTGGGGGTCCCAGAGCTCCTCTAGGATCGGCTTCAGCCCCCGAGCTGGGGGTCCCAGAGCCCCCCAGGGCTGAGCAGACCGCAGCTTCCCAGTCCCCCCGGAGGCCGAGGGGCTCAGATGCCCCCGGGCCGCGGAGACCGGAGCTCCACCAGCCCCGCCGAGCGGACCGGAGCGCCGCCGGAGCCGCCGGGGCTGCGGGGCCGGAGCTCCCCTCGCACTCCCCGGGGCTGCGGGGGCCGCCGCCGGGCTGCGGGGCCGGAGCCCCCCGGGACGCGTCCTGCCCTCGGGCAGCGGCCCGTCCCCGCCGTCCCCGCCGCCCCGTCCCGCCGCCACCCCCGGGCCTGCGCCGGCCGCTCCGCCGGCCCCGCGCTCGGGCTGAGGCCGCTGCCTCGCTGCTCACTCACCGTGCGGAGCCGCGGCTCGGTGCGGGTGGGTGCGGCTGCCGTGCGGGCGGCTCCCCGGGCGGCTCCAGCCCCGTGTCCCGTGTCCCGTGTCCCGTATCCCGTATCCCGTATCCCGTGCCCCGTGTCCCGTGCGGCGGCCGCGGGCGGGGCGGGCGGCACCGCGCGCCACGTGACCGCCGTGTCATCCCCGCCGCCATCTTGTGTCTCGTCAGTTGCTGGCGGGAGCGCTGCGCCCAAAAAACCGCGTTCCCAAAGGGATTTATCCCCCCCGCGCTGCTCCTTAAAGCTTGGGGCACCCAGGGAAAGGCCGCTCCTCGGTGTGGAAACTACTGTTTGACAGGATCACAGAATCAGATCCCAGCCCATGGATCCCCCCTGTGCCCGATGCCCCCCTTGTCCCCCAGCCCAGAGCACTGAGTGCCACGGCCAGGCCTTCCTGGGACACCTCCAGGGATGGGCACTCCAAACCTCCCTGGGCAGCCCCTGACAAGGCCTCACCACCCTTTCCAGCAACAAATTCCTCCTCCTGGCCAACCTGAGCCTCCCCTGGCACAGCCTGAGGCCGTTCCCTCTCCTCCTGTCCCTTGTTCCCTGGCAGCAGAGCCCGACCCCCCCCGGCTCCCCCCTCCTGTCAGGGACTTGCAGAGCCAGAAGGTCCCCCCTGAGCCTCCTTTTCTCCAGGCTGAGCTCCCCCAGCTCCCTCAGCTGCTCCTGCTGCTCCAGCCCCTTCCCAGCTCCGTTCCCTTCCCTGCACACGCTCCAGCCCCTCCGGGTCTCTCCTGTTGAGGGCCCAGAACTGGGCACCCAGGTGTGTCCTCAGAGAAGGCACCTTGAACCTTTCTGAGCGTATGTAGCCCCCCTAAAACATTAAATTCCAGCATCAGTGTGGCTTAATCAGAGCAGCTGTGGCATAGGAGGGTGTGAGAAGTTCACCTCCTAAATCCGACTGGCATCTTTCCAGTACCTGAAGGGAGCCTACAAGAAAGATAGAGAGGGACTTTTTACAAGGGCATGTAGTGAGAGCAGGTTCACATTGGATATTAGGAGGACTCTCTTCCCTGTGAGGGTGGGGAGGCCCTGGCACAGGTTGCCCAGAGAAGCTGTGGCTGCCCCTGGATCCCTGGAAGTGTCCAAGGCCAGGTTGGACTGGGCTTGGAGCAACCTGGGCTAGTGGGAGGTGTCCCTGCCCATGGCAGGGGTGGGATTGGAACAAGATGAGCTTTAATGTGCCTTCCAACCCAAACCATTTGATTTATTCTTTGATTCTGTGATCCTGGCAGAGCTGGGCCTCCTCCTTCAGGAGGTGAGGTATGCTCCATGCTGGCACAAGAAACCATTCCCTTGGGATACAGGGTTGGGGCGAGCACATCCAGCCCTGAGATCCATGAGTCCAGAGTGTACAGTGTTGGAGCAAACTCTAATATCTGCCTTTATTTCACTTTGCAGACGCTTTTGTTTACCTTCTTCATCACAACATCGAGAGCTCTGGAGATGTGAGAAGTCAGCTGTTATTAATAAAATCCTAGTTAACATAAAAATCACTGGACAGTTTAGCTTGGGAGCAACCTCTGAGTGTCACCATCTCCAGGTAGAAAGAGGTTCAACTTTTGTTCCATGGACACTAACACATCCTATTTCAAACCTTGCATTCACAAATTGTAACCTGTAATACAAAAAAAGTAAACCAGTGGCTTTTTTCCCTGCAGAAAGGTATTTTGTGGTGCCCACAGAGGGATTCCTGCATGTGCTGAGCCTGGTTTCCTGCAGGGCTGTTCCCCAGCGTGGGAAGATCCCTAAGTTTTGATTAAAAGTTTTCCCCTATTTCACTCGTTATCTCACCAATGTGGTTCCTCGCCAGCAGATCCCGGAGATAACAGAGCTACACATCCAGCTACCCCTCTCCCAGGCATGGGAGGATGAAAACACACATGGGAGGGACTGGATGTACCAGAGTGTTACAGCAACATCGGGCAGGAGACAGTTTTTGCTGATCTTGGCATGTAAACATAAAATATCTGAAAAAAACCCTCATGACTTATCCTGATCAACAAGTGATTACAGACATTACCCAAGCAAAATTAAGAGTCAAGCTTGAATAAGTAGTGATTTATGCACTGGAACAGGTGAAACACAATGGCCCTCTGTAAGGAGCTGTCAAATCCTGCGCCTTCTTAAAAGGCAGTTGAGCCATTCTGAGGGAAAATGCTCTGTAATAAAACAGAGGGAAAGTTATTATTTTGAGATCTGCCACGACCTGCAGCTCATCACAGTTTTTCATCGGGGCTGATGAGAAGGGGAGGAGTTTTGTTTGACCTCAGGATCCAGGCACGGCTTTCACCCTGTGCAAACTGCTTAGTAGCTGGGAAGGGAAATGCAGGTGGAAGAGGATGGCTTTGGAGAAGACTGCACTGGACTTTTCTTCCCAGCAAATCGTTTGCAGTGTGTTTTTCCCCCTGGTTGTCTGAGCACAGCACTCATGGGCTAAACATAAACGTGTCTTTTCCATCTGAGAAGGAAACCAGAGTCTGAGCATGGTATTGGCCACTATTTTCCCACTCTTTGCTTGGCATCTCCTGGAAGTCATCATGGAAATGAGTGAGAAATGCAGGTGCCCAGTTGGGTCACCCAACTTCTGGGCAGTGCTGAGCCAACCATGCAGGAAGAGGAGCTTTGGACTGGACCAGAGCCAGAACTCCGTGATCTTCTCCCATAGCACAAGAAAGCACCTTGTGAACCCTCTGAGCTACCAAATATTGCTTTAACCACGAGATTCCAGAGGCCAAACCCCACATGTATCCCCATCGCAGCTTGCCAGTGACTCCTCTCCTGCCCCAGTCCCAGCGGGTCCTTTCCTCCCCCTCACTTTCGTTGCCACATTGTTTTCAGTTCAGTCACTTCATCTCTTTTTTGGGGTTGTGGCTTAAGACAGTCCAGGCACTGATGGCTTCAATTCTCTCCTCCCTGAAGAAGGGTTTATTTATTTCTGAGTAGGTTTAATACCAGCTCGGTTCTGGTTTTTCCCAAGTTGACCAGGCTGGCTTCCAGGAGTCTAGTTGCACCAGGAAGGGTTTAGGAATAGGGAATTGGGCCAGCTCGCCTCCCCCCAGGTGCTGAGCATCCACCCAGCCACAAAAGGCTTGGGGCAGTGGAGCCTTTGGGGGACTGGCAATCCCAATCCCCATTTATCTTTCCATTTGCTCCCCCTGTGTGATGCCATCCAGCCATGGATGTTCCTAGCAGGGTTCCTGCTTTTCAGCAGGGCTCTGTTTTCTCTCTGACTGTCGTTTCCTGCCATCCCATCTTCCTAATGCTCTAATAGGATTAATGTTGCTGACGCTCCCCCCGGGGTAATGGTACAATAAATCCCCCCTTTCTGGGGTTGTTCCCCCACTATGGGCATTTTCCAACAAATAATATGAACCTGAAGTCTGTGCAAATTGATTCCCAGGGAGCCTGACCTCTCTGCTGGGAATGACAAAGGGCCATCCAAGAGGCTTAGAAATAGCTGTCCTGGGCTGCTGCCTGGGCTTAATCCTGCTGAGCCACTTCTCTCCCTGAAAACAACCTTTCCTGCCTGGCTACAACCAGTCCCCAAGCACCGAGGGCGGGGGAGATGCCACGAGTGTGCCAGCACCAAGGCCAGGTTGGATGGGGCTTGGAGCAACCTGGGCTAGTGGAAGGTGTCCCTGCCCATGGCAGGGGGTGGGTTGGATGGGCTTTAAGGTCTGTTCCAACCCAAATGATTCCATGATTTTATAAATATCATTTCAGGGACTTCCTGCAAGAAGGGGAGGGGGAGAGGATGAGCCACACTGATAGTGTTTGATTAAATCAATTAATCAAAATCAATGAACGTGTGAATGGATCAACAGTAAAATGCTCATAGATCACCATCATTAGGCATTGATCAATAATTCATAAATTAATGATTTTGCACTTGAAGAGATGTTTTTGTTTAGAAAGGATACATTGGCTATTAGCACACCGATACTTTATTAATGAACTAATATTAAACTAACTTAAATAAAATCCCAGTAAGCATCTTACCACGCTCACCGTAGGTACCTGTCTCAGTGCAGCCATGACTGTACCCAGTCATTGACACCATCACTTGATGACATCCTTGCCTCACTGATGATGTTTATGACACCAGATGACACCATTTTTGTGGGTTCTATAATTTATTTAGTGCCTTCATCCATGCCACCATTAAACACCAAATGGCACTGTCAGCTCGGTGCCTTTGGGATGCCATCTTGGTGTCATTTTGACCCCACGTGACATTATTTAGTTGGTGATTTTACACCAGCCCTGATGTTTGACGGGGTTTTAAAAGCCTTAGAAATAGAAACAGCGATAAAGGTCGCTCCAAACTGGTGCAGCCCCACAGGGCTTTGTCCCTGGCCCCTGATGGTGGCAAGTGGTGTTAAGAACGTGGCAGCAGAGTGAAAAATAAGAATTAAATACCTGGTGAATGGAGTCAAGCAAAGGGCACATTGAATCCACGTGCCATGGCTTTAAAGAGCTGCAGAGCAGGGGTCTTAGCTGCAACATAAATGGGAAAAGAGACCAAAATACCTGTTTCCAAAGGATGGAGGAGATTCCAGTCCAGCTTCTTTATTATTCAAGCAGTGATTAATGGGGAGGTGATGTCATCCTCTCAGATCAGCAGTATCAGCCAGTGATCTGTTGCAGACAGACAGCATTATAAATGCAGGGTTGTCGAGTTTTCCTCCTGTTCAGATCATTGGGAAAATGCATAAACTCATTTCTTTAATTAATCCAGTTTTAATGGCTGATTGCTCCTGATTAAAATAGCACGTGTCTTGGGGGAAAATGCGTCAAAGTTGGAAGTCAAACGAGAAGCTCTTAACAGAGGGAGGGCAAAAACCATTTCCCCACTTAAGAAGAGAGTAAAATGAAAAAGAGGTGTGGTAAAAGAAGGAAGCAAAGACAATTCCAAGGGGAAAACAAGCCAACAGTTCTCACTATAGGACCAGTGGGATTCCCAGAGGCACAGGCTGTCACTGCCTTGCCCAGAGGATCCCTGTTGGAAGTGCAGTGTCTCACTGCTAACAGGGTTTGCTGTGCTTCTTAGGGAAAAAAGCCGTTTTCTTTCCAGAAAGTGGTGTGTCTCCTGGAAATGGTGGCTCCCGGGCTTTTTGTACCCCTCACCTCCTTTTCTCCATCACCGTTGGCTCCAACACTCCGTGCTGCCTCCTCTTCCAAGGAGCCCTGTCAAAACTCCTCAGGACAGTCCCCAGCACCTGTTTATGGAGCAGATTGATTTGAACAATGTTTTTTAACACCAGCACGTGCTTTCCATCCCTCCCAACAGGGAGGAGCACGGCTGTTGGAGTGCCACCCTCTCCCTGTTGCAGGGTCTCGAGCAGCACAAGGGGACAGGGACAGCAGTGTTACACCAGCAGCTCGACAGGGTCATTATCTCTGTCCTCCTGCATGCTGTGGTATGAGTTTGGATCTGATTTGCTTGGAAACTCCTATAGGAACTGCACCTCACATGCTGCAGCCCTTGATTTTTCCCACCGTGCCAGTGCTGCTCGTTCCAAAAGCTTTTTCTCCCACCCCTGACATGAACTGTAAATAAATAAACGTAAAGGTGGGTGTGGATTGTTGCTGTGCTGCGTGTCTCTGTGTGCCTTTTTCCTTGGAAAACCTGTGCTTATCCCCAAAAGGGTTTTGCAGGCCCACACACGCACTAGCAGGGCCCGGGTGATCCTGGAGCGGAGCCGACCCACTCCAAGCCGGCATTGCCACATCCTCCCCCTCCCTGCAGACGGTGCCTGCCTGCTCAGGCAGGTCCAGCAGCCCAGGAGACATTAATTATGGAATTGTTAAAGCTCAGTTACCTCTCCAGGCAGGAGTTAGAAGAAGGAGAAAAGCCTGCTCTGGGAAATCAGCAGCACCAGGGTGGGGTTTCACCTGTGCTGTGTCTCTGCAGTGACTCGGGGAGCCCCGGTGAGCTGCCAGCTTTCAAAAGGGAAGATTGCCTCGCATTCACTTTGCCAGCAGGTTTATTCTCCAAGCAGCATGCTAAAATCCTGGGAGGACGGGAGGCAATGGCTTTGTAAGTGCTCCAGGCTGAGTTAGCAGTGTGGCAGAGGCTGGGAAGAGGCAGATTTCTTGCAGCAAAGGGTGTAGCAGTTCTGTTGTAAGAAGACGAGTGGGAGCTGGGTGCTTCACAGAGGCAGCAGCAGTGAAGTCCCTGCCCCATCCTACTATAGCCTTTCAGGAATTCTCTGAATCCAACTGCTAGGACTAGTTCTCAGCCAGCATGGAGCTCTCCACTCTCCAGCAAGTCCTGAAGATGGTCACCTGGACACTGATGTCCCCAGATGTGCCATTACAGGCTGAGGTACCTTGGGGCGGGGGTCTCTGCTCCATCCCCGCTCCCAGCTGCAGCAGGTCCCTGGTGGCTGTGCTGGAGTGAGTGGTGACATCCCAGGGATGGGGATCCTGGTGGGGATGGGCTGTTTCCTTGGGACCAGCTGCTGTTTCCAGCTGCTGCAGCTGTGCCAGAGCCTCAGGGGCTCACACTGTGCCCCTCCAAGCAGAGTCCATCCCCAACGTCTCCGAGATGTCTTTGGGCAGAAGGAGGTGCCACTGGATCCCCCTTTGCCTCCTCCTCTGGTTGAGGAAGCCCAGCTCCCGCAGTCTGTCCTTGCTTGCCCTGGCTGCCACCCACCTTGCCAGGATGTCCCTAGGCTTTGGAGATCCCTTGGAGCCCCAAACTGGTCCCAGTATCCAGCTGTGGCCTTCCTGGTGTGGAGCAGGAGGATGTGCTCCCCGCTTAACCTGCCACCCACCTCATGTCAAGTTGGAAAACAGGGTGATGCCCCCAGATCATCTTCAAGTCACCAGGAAAGCCTGCCTGGAGTGAAGCTGTGCACAGGTCCAGGGCTGTCCCCCTGTGCCAGGCCACTGAGCTCCAGACAATGTCACCTCCACAGCGTCCAAGCAGCAGGAGCCAAAGGACACGTGGAGGCTCCTACTCAAGCTCTGTGTGGTCTGTGCTGAGCCCAGAGATGTCACCCAGTGACAGCTCTCGAGCTGAGTCCAGAGGCCTTTTCAGGTCACACCCTGTATTTGTCCTTCACCTCACATGGTTCTGGGAACTGCCATTGCCAAATGGTTTGGGGATTTTGTCCTCCTCTGGTGCTGGCACCCGGGGAGGGCACAAGTTTCTTTCCTAGGCTGGATTTTCTCAGTTTTCCCTGTAGGGGCAGCAGTTGCCTTTCAAGCCAGCCTAAAGGAAGAAAAAACTCTGTATTTTAAAACCTAATTCCTGATCCCAGTGACTGCAGCTCTGATAATGGGACTAATATCAGCATGAGCTTCTACTGAGTGGGTTTAGTAGTTATCATGTTCAACTCAGTGCCTAAAGCTGCTTAGTGATTTGTGTCCTTTGTCACTATGCCAGCTCTATTCCTCAGATTAGAATAAGGACTATAAATCAAGCTTCCTTTTATAATAATAATAATAACAACAATAACAATAATAACAATAATAATAATAATAATATGGCTGTCCTGACTGAGTGCAGGCAGTAGTCTTGCCCTGGAGTGGAGATCTCTGGAGCCCCCTTCCCAACCCCACTGCTGTCATGCAGCAGTCCAGGGGAATCAAGGACATGTTATTAGGAAAAGGTTCTTCCCCCAGAGGGTGGTTGGGCACTGACCAGACTCCCCAGGGCAGTGGGCACAGCCCCAAGGCTGCCAGAGCTCCAGTAGCATTTGGACAACACTCTCAGGGACAAGGTGGGATTGTTGGGATTGTGCAGGGCCAGGAGTTGGAGTGGATGATCCTTGTGGATCCCTCCCAACTCTGGCTATTCTGTGACTCTGTCTTTAAAACAGAATAAAATCTCTGTCTGGATCCCCTCATACCTTTCAGGGAAACCCCAGATTCTCATAAAACAGATAGAAATCCTCTTACCAGCGTGATAAAGATACAAAATCAGAGAAATCTATAGGCCACCAGTTTCTTCGTGTGAGGACAAGGATCAAACATTCCAGCTTCAGTGCTTGTACAGTTTTCCCTGTAATAGCCTCTAGATACCATAATCTAATGCTGCCTTTAGGAAGAAAGGAAAGAAGGAGAGAACCTCATGCTGAGGTTCTCATTTTGATGGCAAATGTTGGTAACTTGGAAGTTTAACACCAAAATCCAAGTGGAGCTCACATACATTACTTGAGGAGAACTGCAAAATAGTACAAACTGTATAAAACATAAGGATACAACTTCCTCACTCCGTGGAGCCTTCAGGGTGGCTGCACAAGTTATCAGTGTAAAAAAAAGTCATTTACACCTTTGCTAAAGCAAAAAAAAGGCACCTCAGAGCTCCTTGGTCCTGGGGGTGGTTCAGGCATTACTGGGGCTCAGGCCCCCCTGGCTTGGGCTGCGAGTGCCTTTCAGAGGAGGCGCTGGCAGAGGGTTTGCGGGAAGGACGCGGGAGGCGGAGCCGCTCCCGTCACATTCCGCAGGAGTTTTGTGC
Source organism: Pseudopipra pipra (assembly GCF_036250125.1). Classification (NCBI taxonomy): domain Eukaryota; kingdom Metazoa; phylum Chordata; class Aves; order Passeriformes; family Pipridae; genus Pseudopipra; species Pseudopipra pipra. The sequence continues at coordinate 986,569 of NC_087556.1, read as the reverse complement.
CCGCTGGTCAGACGTGTCAATCCTATTAGCTGGGTTATCCATGGGTCACAGCACAGGGGCTGAGGGTTGAATGTGTTTGTTCTGCAAATTGGGCTAATACTGTGAGACCATAAAAGAGGATGTGTAACGTGTTTGGCCTCTTGCTGGTATCTGAGATCACAGCGCAGGAGGTTTCCTTGAAACTGCGTTAGCTTGGACCTAATTTTAGGCTACCTTACAGCTAGGAAAGGCTTAAATGTCATTAATGATATCTTTTTAACATTTAATACATCATAAATCATAGCAAAAAAATTTTGCTCCTGATTTGGAACGAGGGAGTTGGAACAAAATTAAATCTGAATAAAATCGAGTTGGCTGAGGCAGGGGATTCCTCCTGGAGGCTGCTGTGCCACCGGGTAACCTGGCAGGCTGAGCTGAGTGTATTCATGGAGGTGGCATCACAAGAGGTCATCTAAAGCTCAGGTCAACACAGCAGCCTCATCCTAAACCAAGCTCTCACTGGATGGGCTGTGCTGAGGTTCAGATCCAGAGCTGGGATTGTCACCTGGCTGTACCAAACACCGTGACCAGGGCGGTGGCTTCCCTGTCAGACATCCTGGCAATCTTTTTCTTTGCTGCCCTCACTTTTGTGGTGACACTGCTGTTGTCTGTTGCCTCTGTCCTGGCTAGAAACAGCAATGTGATGCTTAACCATGGCTGGGTGTGATATCATTACTGTACTTGGTGCAAGAAGGAGATATTAGACATGATTAATAAAATGGCTCATCCAGTGTCACCTCCTGTCCCTCAGAGCTCAGCCCTGTGCACCAAGTGTTGCACATGTCCTTCAACACCCACTTAAACACACAGCAGTAACAACACAGGGCTGATAATAATAGTCCTGAGCTGAGCTCTAAACCAGGGGAAAGCTGTTTCCAACTGAGTGTTTTTGATGCAGGAAGGATGTTTGATGTAAATGTTGGGAGAATAATTCGTGTTGGGCATGTACATGAATGCAGATGTGATTTGGATGGCAGGCACAGGACGTTTAGAAATGGAAATCTCATTAGCCTGACAGTAATTCAGGACTATTAAAGGGGAGCTTAGGGTCTTTAATCAGTAACACTGTATTAGCATAACACAGTTAATTGAGATAAAGTAAAAGATGCTGATTAAAGAACATTTTTCTCCACCTAAGCCCTGCTACCTGCTGTATCCAAACACGTCAGTGGGCCAAGTCCTGCCTCTGATTTGCTGATCCCTTCTCCTTCTCCCCAGTCAAGGTGAGCACAGGTGGGTTTGCCTCCTGCCAGAATCACAGAGCGTTCTGAGCTGGAAGGGACCCACAAGGATCATCGAGTCCAACTCTTAAGTGAATGGCATGTACTGGGATCTTTAGCTCGATCTCACAGCAGAAGAACCTGGGGACAGCCTGGATTAACACCTGCACATCTTTTACTGACCTGTAGAAGACGTGATGTCTCACAGGGGACAAGGGCAAGGCAGGGAACAGTCCCTGGGGCTGGAACTGAGAGCAGGGACACTGCTGCACTGGGTTTGTTCCCTTATAAAGGCCCTTCTCCGGCTTATTTTAAACCCCACTAATCCTGACGTGACAACAGCTTTCTTATCTCTGTGCCCTGGGGGTGGTTCTGCAACCAGTGTGGCTGAGCTCAGCAAAGGGCTGTGATTCAGAGAGCCAAATTCACCATTGCAAAGATTTCCTTGCCCTGGATAGGAAGCCTGGCTGGGAGCTTGACCTGTCATTTCTTTCCTTTTGCTGCCACTTGAAGCCTTTCTTGGATGTTGTCTGAGATGGTCCCTGTATCCTTCTCTGCCCAATGCTCAGGCCACAGCCGTGCTCCAAGGATGCAGCTCCTACCACACTGGTTTCACTCCTCTGTGCCCCAGAGCCACTTTTTACCACTGAAAAGATCAGACACTTCGAGATAAATCTCTTACTTAACTGCAGTTTGTCCTGGAGCTGTCGGTTTGGGAAGATCATTGGGTTCATGTGTGGCTGGGCACTCCTCTGAGGTCTCCTAGTCACAATAGCACTCAGCCATCCCACCCAGGTCAGTCTTAGTTCATCTCCTTTGGAAAAGTGGCCCTTAACTCAGTCTTTCTCTTGGTGGTGACCACACAGTTTTGAGGGCTCCTCTGCTGTGCCTTTGAGTTGAGTACAAGGACTCCAGTACCAGCTCTGTCATCATGGGTCCAGCTGCCCTCGGCTCTTTCTGGACTCTCCCAGTAACCTCTTATATATCCTTTAGAAAACAGCTTAGCATTCCTTTCTAGATCCCTTCCTCCTGCCTTTGGAGACCAGAGCTGTATGTGGACACCATTACCATCTCCATGGAGAGCACAGAGCAAACTGAAGCAATTTTGCTGACTCCTTTCTGCCTCAAGCAATACCTCCTTTTGTTTGTTTGTCCCTAAATCCTTTGAAAAGGGGCATTTAGAAAGGACTGTTCCTCTCCTTTGGGTGACCCAAGCGTGTGTGGTCCGTACAGGAATGGCCACAGGGAGTCAGATGCGAAGGCCCTGCCGGCTCTGCCGGCGGACACGGAGCACAGAGCTGCTGCAGCGAGACCTTCTCACAGGTCCTCTTCGTGCTCAGCAGCCCGTGGTTACTTCCAGCTAAAAATAACGTGCTCTAAGGTCTTGGAAGAATTAGCTGGCTCCCCTGTGCCTGAAGAAGCGCTGACTTTCCGTGTCAGCCCCAAGTTGTTCTCGGTGATGAATTAGCCCTTGTTCCGACCGCGTGCTGTAATGGGCTCCCTGGCTCTGCCTGCCTCGGCAGCCAAATGCCACTGTGCACTCAGGAGTCAAACACACAGTGCTTTCAGCTGGGGAGAGAAAACCTCCAAGGGGAGATCTCCAGCCCTGGCTGCCATAATCAAAGCTTTTGCAAAGCGTGTTTTCCTTGTGCACAGTTACGGAGGAGCTCGAAACCGTAACGGCGCGATGGTTTCAGATGCAGACACCGTTGATCCTTATTAAATAAACAGCTCGGAAGAACACACTTGGTCAATAGCAGGAAGATTTATGATGGCTACAGGAACTGCAAAAGGATATTTGGGCTGCCATCAGCAGCTTTGGTCGGAACAAAAGAGCCCAGGCAGGATCTTTAAACACACAGACCATTAAACACACAGACCACAAGTGTTTTGTTCTGTGTCTATTTAAGTCGGAGTAAAAATACACCGACAACAGAAGGAACAGATTGACTTCTAAAATATTCCATGAGATAAACAACAGCTTTGGCTATGTCCAACTGAGAGATTTTTACCTCGTGAAACATCTGAACAGTCCTGGAGCTCAGGGGGTTTGTAAGGGTGGCACAAGCCACTGTTTCAAACGAGCTGTTTTGTAAACGTGCAAAACCAGGCAACGTCTGTGTCACAGAATCACAGAATCTGGGATGGTTTGGGTTGGAAAGAACCCTAAAGATCATCTGGTTCCACCCCTTGCCATGGGCAGGGACACCTCCCACTAGCCCAGGTTGCTCCAAGCCCCGTCCAGCCTGGCCTTGGACACTTCCAGGGATCCAGGGGCAGCCACAGCTTCTCTGGGCAACCTGTGCCAGGGCCTCCCCACCCTCACAGGGAGGAATTTATTCCTGATATCCAATCTAGACCTGCTCTCCTTTAGTTTGAGTCCATCCTCCCTTGTCCTGTCACTACACTGCTTGTAGTCAGATGATCTGCTTCAGCCCCAAAGTTTAGCTGGAGTTTCTCAGGCTGAAATTATAGGGAAGCTAAACCAGAGGTTTTATGAAAAGAACAAGCTGCAACCTCTCCGTGGAAGAGGGAATATTTTACAGTTAGCAAGAAGAGCCAAGTGTCACCTCTTTTTTATTTTAATCTTATTCCAACCCCATGATTTCCCAAAAATAGACTCACTCACCGGGAATGTCACGTTCATCTCGATTCAGCTAATGATATTTATACTTTTATATTGGATAGGATTAATTTTCCTATCCTGTTAATGCAGCATGTGATTATTAAATACCTTTACTGCATGCATAGACATATACTTTCTGTGTCAGAAAGGAAAGCAACTGGCATTTTAAATTACTGAGTGATAATTGTAGGTGGCTGTTTTCCATAATGGTTAAGGAATTCCTTTCAAGATGATAAATGGTTATAAGACTCCCTTTTACACAAAATGAGTTCACAAGTGAATTCATTCGACAGTCACTGGTTGTGGGTCTCCTGGAGAACATTTCCACCCCTCAAAGGTACATGTGTTAATGCAGTGAACGTGTGTAACAGCACATTATGGAGGAAAGGTATGGAAACTTCCCAAATGATGGGTTTGGGTACTAACACATTGTACAACTAATGCTACAGCTCAGATCTGGCCAAATTTCAATGAGGCTTATTTCACATCCACAGCTAAAGAAGTGCAGTCAGTGCCTGAGCAAAAGGGGATCCAATGACAAGCAAAGTAAATTATTATCCTGGCATTTTAAGTAAAAGGTTTTACAAAATCAATACACAGCCCTGCACTGTTAACATATCAATTGCAGAGGTGAATTCCAAGGAGGGAAATCTGCCAAAAAGAAAAGATTTTATCCTGACAGGAGTGAAAGAAACAGACATTCAATCAGAGCAAGTGTCAGGGAAGCCAAGAGAAATAAGAGCTCTGTTCTACCAAGCACTGTTTCCCCAGTCATAAAAGCACTGATTGAAAAAGAGACTCTGCTGCTTATGAAACTCTAAAGTCTGACTTCAAGGCTCCTGAACAGCCCAGCCCACTGATGATTTTCATAGCTCTCTGCTTTCCACACGAGACTCAAAGGCATTCCCAGAGCAGGACATGGCAGCATTGTTTCTCCAGCCTCCCTCTCTCCAGGCCCATGCCCCGAGCACTGTTGTCGTAGTGGGCAGCACTTTTCAACCCTGTATAAAGAAGAGTAAATGAATTTACCTTAATGAATGGTAAACCCAGCCCACAGCTCTCTTTGCCTTTATCCAAGCTCAAAGTGTTGCTGACACGCACTGATTTGGAGGGGCAAGCAGACAAAAGTTTTTAATTTGTTACTCCAGACTTCAATGGGGAAGTTAAGGATTTTCCAGACAAAAGACTAAGACTCAGCTAACCCCAGCTGAATGCCTCTTTCTGTTCATTTGCCTTTTGTGCTGTAACTGCTAACGGTGCTAAAAGAAAGAGCCCGATGACTGACGTGCCCCTTCATTCCTGTTATACAAATCTGTGCTCGGAAACAGGCAGGATCAGCTGAGCTCTGGGCAAAGCTGCAGAGCAAAACAACATCTTTCCTCTGCAAAGCTCTGTTTGCCACCAGTCTCAGCCTGGCTTTGGGTGGAGAAAAACCTTTCCAAAAGCATTCGTGGATTATATGCTTTGTTTGCAACCCACACTGCCTGGAAAACATAAAACCAGCTCGATATGTAAGGGCCAGAACTAAACAGACTGTGAGCACAGAGAACAGATTTCAGTCAGTTTGAGTGTGAGATTTATTGGCTGCACCCTCAGTGAGTGTGCAGGCAACACCAAGTTGGGTGGGAGTGTTGACCTTTGGAGGGCAGGAAGGCTCTGCAGAGGGAGCTGGACAGGCTGGATCCCTGGGCTGAGGGACAACAAGGCCCAGTGCCGGGTCCTGCCCTTGGGTCACACCAACCCCTGCAGCTCCAGGCTGGGGCAGAGGGGCTGCAAAGCTGGGAAAGGCCCTGGGGGTGCTGGTGACAGCGGCCGGACAGGAGCCCGGGTGTGCCCAGGGGGGCAAGAAGGCCAAGGGCCCCTGGGCTGTGCCAGCCATGGTGTGGGCACAGCCCCAGGGCAGTGCCCGTCCCTGTGCTGGCACCGCTGAGGGACCACGAGGGCTGGGCCCAGTTCTGGGCCCTCAACAGGAGAGACCCGGAGGGGCTGGAGCGTGTGCAGGGAAGGGAACGGAGCTGGGGAAGGGGCTGGAGCAGCAGGAGGGGCTGAGGGAGCTGGGGGGGCTCAGCCTGGAGAAAAGGAGGCTCAGGGGGGACCTTCTGGCTCTGCAAGTCCCTGCCAGGAGGGGGGAGCCGGGGGGGGGTCGGGCTCTGCTGCCAGGGAACAAGGGACAGGAGGAGAGGGAGGAATTTGTTGCTGGAAAGGGTGGTGAGGCCTTGGCAGGGGCTGCCCAGGGAGGTTTGGAGTGCCCATCCCTGGAGGTGTCCCAGGAAGGCCTGGCCGTGGCACTCAGTGCTCTGGGCTGGGGGACAAGGTGGGCATCGGGCACAGGGGGGACTCCATGGGCTGGGAGGGCTTTTCCAACCTGAATGATTCGGGGATTCTGTGACAACTGGTCTGGACTGCCCTTGCTACCATAACCACGATGTACTTTTGGCATGGCTGCAGACTTTGGGGAGGACAGAACAAGCACCTGTCTTCATCTTAACACCGAAGGGATTAGAAGTTCATTTTGATATTTGCTTCTCCTCTTGTGTGAGGGCATTAGCAAGTACAGTAATTTCTTTGGCTTCCTAATGCCTCACCATCTCTCAGATCTAGAGGAGATGAAAGGTAAGCTTCACAAAACAAGAGCACACAGAGAAGAAAAGTGAGCCAGCAGTGAGTTGTTACCTCCTGTGGAAAAAATAAAGTGGCAAAGTTAACTAGTCCAGATAAGAAAGAAATGTTGAATGGCATTTAAATTGCCTATAAAGTTCTTAAAATAAATATCTATAAAACGGCTTCTTACATCCATTGTCAGATAAAAGTTAACATGGCCTTGGTTTTTCTAAGGGTAATGTGGATGATCAACACTTTTTAAAAGAAAATAAAAACTCTGAGCAGCAATAAAAAATGTAGAAGGATTTGAAAAGCGGTAACACAAGGATGATTTTCTGCCTTAGGATTAGGAGAAACGTTACCAGACAACATTTTGTTTACTGAATCACCTAAAAAGGTGCCTTGGTCATGAAGAAAATCTGTCTTAGATGCCTGCTGTAATTTTAGAAAGCTGCTGGCCAGCCATGACTGTACATCTGCTGAATAACTTGGCAAACTGCCCCCCTTTCCAGTTCTTCACCCTGAATGATTTAACAAGATGTGGCTTTGAATGCAGCGTGATACAGTTGGATTTGTTTCATGCCAACTCCTGACACTGAGTTTTTCTGAAGCTCTTTCAGAGCTCCTCTGTCCCTCTTTTTTGCAGAGGATGGATGGCCCTGGCCAGGGGAAGTCATGCTGTTGGCATTGTCACTACAACAGCCCTGTTGTCTTGGGCAAGAAGCTTGGTCATAAAAGCAGGCTTGAACCTCTGGCTGGAAGCAGAGTAGGAGAACAGAGCACAGGACCAAAAGCATCCTGTCTCACCAAGCTCAGGATCTCCCATCAGTGGCAGGCAAACCACCTCCTCCCTCTCACCGAGGAAGTCAATCTTGAAGTTTATCTTGCCAAGCTTATCTTGAGGCCAGCTGGGTCATGGACTGCTGGAAGACTGTTCCCAAGGCTGCCCTGCCCAGATGAGAATCTTCCTCGTGTCCAGCCCATGTTCACTCATGTCCAGTTTGCACCCATCTCAGTGCCCTCTTTGTACCACTGTGCACCACCCCAGCCGCGCTTCCCTGCCATCCTGCCCGTGGGTGGGTGTGGCTGTGGGTGCCCGTGCTGTGACCGAGGCAGTGCCACAGTGGGGAGTGTTAATCTCTCCCTGTCTCCACTGATAATGTCCTCCCTGTTAAACCTCAGCCCACCTCTGACTTGTTCTCTCTGCTGGGTCACTGCTGAGCTTTGTGCTGTCAGCACTTAGTTATTATGGCCTTTTTTGGCCATCCAAGCCCAAACCCGGTCTGACAGAAGCATACAAAAAAGAATGCCACTGGACTAAATAGTTAATTAATTGCTCTGGTCAGTTTGTGGGATCACAGAATCAGTCAGGCTGGAAAAGATCTCCCAGACCATCGAGTCCACCTTGTGCCCAGTGCCCACCTTGTCCCCCAGCCCAGAGCACTGAGTGCCATGTCTGGTCCTTCCTTGGAATAGGGACTCCAAACCTCCCTGGGCAGCCCCTGCCAAGGCCTGACCACCCTTTCCAGCAAGAAATTCCTCCTCATGGCCAACCTGACCCTCCCCTGGTGCCACCTGAAGCCATTTGCTCTTGTCCTGTCCAGTTCTTTCACTGTTCTGACTAGTCCCTTGCATTGAGCATGTTCAAATCTTTGAGTTTCTTTCTGCCTGTTATTTGGTGAAAATACAATCCAGAAATTTTCCTTTTCCATATACAGAGCACACATCCACATTGTGTAGTTTCTATCCTCCTCTTACTTACCTGGAAAAAGAAACTGTTATTATTTATTTTTAGTCTTGGAAAACCCAGCTTGGCTGGATTTTGAGGCTTTCTGAATTTATCTCTGCGTTTTTGACATTCCAAGCCATCCCACAGCCCGACTGTTTTGCTGTGTGGGGTCACACTGCTCAAGAACTGGAAGGGCCTGACGTGCTCCAGAAAGACAACCACATAATTATGGGGTGGCCAGGCTGACAGAGTTGCCCACACAGGGTGAAGCCACACTGCAAGACCAGAAACTCTGCTTGCAAAGAGGCCAAACCACTCGGGATCCCCAGAGGTTTCCGTGTTTTCTGGGAGAACAAGGCATGTGACACACAGCCTCCTTAGGACATGGCTGTGCCTCTGGAGCCATTCCCCACAGCAATCAGGTGGTGGCTCTGCCCTCATTACAGGCCACTTAAATGAACAAAAAGCAGCAACCAAAAGTATTAGGAGATGGTCCCTCTCTCTCCATTAGGACGGAATGGATGAGATCTGGATTCAACCCTTTTTGCAGAAAGCAGTAATTATCAGTGCACGTGTTGTTCCTTTTGCAGTTCTACAACTGCCAACCAGAATGTGCCATCAGGTAAGGCAAAGCCCCTTGCTTTCCTTGGGAGCAGTGAACCTGTTCCTGCTCTCTGCTCACAGAGAACACAAAGGGCTCCCCAGAAGAGCAGGAAGTGCCTCTGAAGAGCCCACACTTCCAAAGAAGCAGCAGGGACCTGGCAGTGTCCCCAGATCAAAGCAGTTTTGCACCCAGGGTACAAAAACATGCATCAAAGTGAGCCCCACTCTGCTGACATGGCTTTGCACTGGGCTGAGATGTGATGCCAGCTGACAGAGGATCAACAGCCTGGGTTTCTGGATGCCACCATCTCGCCCACCAGCAGCAGCAACTCAGCTGTGCTTGCTAAGCACAAACACAAGCTGCTGCATGTGAGCCAGGGAAGTTCTCGGGGAAGAGGGTTACCCTCCTCGTGGGAGAAATAAAAGCAGCTCAGTTATCGATGCTACAAAGTGCACAAGAAACCCCCAAAGCTGCTGTGCTGGTCCATCATCTCCAAGTGTGAAGGCGTGACCCAAAAGCTGCTCCAAGCCCACACCCTCCACCTCCTGTGAGTCTCCACCACACCCCTCCATCTTTCTGCCCCTCTTTATGCCAGACCAGACTCCCATCAGCTCGGCTCTGCCCTGCCCTGCCCCACCCCTCCTGCCCAGGCCCAGAGCCAGAACAGTGACACTCTCCTGGGGATCACACCTGGGCTGCTGGCTGGGCAGGATGTCTGCGGCGCTCATCTGCTGGAGTAAGATAAAGTTGGCTTGTCTGGAGGATGCATTTGGATGTTGTTGAGTTTGCTTTCTGCCTTCAAAGCTGGGAATTCACTTGCTAAGGGAGAATAACTCAATAGCAAAGGAATCAAGGACAGGTTTTGCTCTGAGCCAATGCCTTGGTCTGAAGATGACACCCAGCAGAGTGTCCCAACAGCACCACTCCCAAGTGCCTGACTTTCCTGGTCCTTTGGGACTGCAAAGCTCAAAGACTGACAACAACTGACAGGCCAAGTGCTGGTGCTGCCCCTGGGTCAGGAGAACCCCTGGGATCAATCCAGGCTGGGGATGAGCAGATGGAGCAGCCCAGGCAGAAGGCCCTGGGGGTGCTGGTGGGGCAGAGGCTGGACCTGCCCCGGCCCAGAAACCCCCCGTGCCCTGGGCTGATCCCCCAGCGTGGGCAGCAGGGCAGGGGGGGATTCTGCCCCTCTGCCCCTCAGGGGAGACCCCCCTGCAGAGCTGCTCCAGCCCTGGGAACAGCCCAGCAAGGACATGGAGCTGCTGGAGCCAGTCCAGAGGAGGCCCCAAGAGGATCAGAGGGCTGGAGCAGCTCTGCTGGGAGGAAAGGCTGGGAGAGTTGGGATTGTTCAGCCTGGAGAGGAGAAGCTTTGGGGTGACCTGATTGCAGACATAAAATTACCTTCCATGACATGAAGGGAGCCTGCAAGAAAGATGGAGAGAGACTATTTATAAGGGCCTGGAGTGCCAGGATGAGGGGGAATGGCTTCCCCCTGACAAAGGACAAGGTTAGATATGGGAAGAATGGGATATTGGGAAGGAATTGTTCCCTGTGAGGGTGGGGAGGCCCTGGCACAGGTTGCCCAGAGAAGCTGTGGCTGCCCCTGGATCCCTGGAAGTGTCCAAGGCCAGGTTGGATGGGGCTTGGAGCAACCTGGGCTAGTGGGAGGTGTCCCTGCCCATGGCAGGGGGTGGCACTGGATGGGCTTTAAGGTCCCTTCCAACCCAAACCATTCTATGATTCTATAATTATTTCCTCTCCTAAAACCACAGCTGGCCACCAGATAATAAGGGATGGCTGCAAACCAGCAGGAAGAGATCTTTGCTTGGAGATCCATTCCTTGAAAGTAAAGGAATGAGGTTGCATGGGAAAGAAAACAGAACACAAAATTCAAGGGTGACACCTTTTCCTCCCTGGACCATGGAATTGATATCATTGGGTTCTAAGGCGTTATACAGAGAGCTGAAACCTAGAACCACTCCTGACCTTTACAGCTGCAGGCAGGCAGTTCTGTAGGATGGGAATGACCCCAAGGCTCAGACTGGCCACGGGAGCAGTTTCTTCACTCCTGAGAAGACCAGGTAATAGCATACACTCAGCCAGGGATGCAGTAAACTATGGTTTTTCTGCCCTTTGACTGCTAAAGAAATATATCACCATTAATTGCAATTACAGGCCACCAAAGCACTGAGGAGCAGGAAGGATTGATAAGAAAAAAGGTGCTTTCATAAGAGGTTGGTGCATTAACTTCCTCGGTCATTTGGAACGTAGCTTGGGTGGGAAATTGAGGGACACCTCTATGGAAAATCCACAGATGAAGCAGAAATAAAGAACTTGTCCAGGACAGGACTAATTTGACTGCACTCTCTGTAAGAGAACAAAAAAATGCTACTGAATGGAAACATGAGTCATGAAATAACCACCCTCAACATCACCACACTTGGAAATGGAAAGAAACAAAAAAGATAAAGGAGAAAGGGAGAGAGAACAATCTGATAATGTTGCATTTGGAACAGGCATGTTTGTAAATGCTTTTGGCTTCTAATTTAAACACAAACAAGAATGAAAAAGAAAATGACAATATTGTGGAGGATGAAAATGGTAACATGGCTGTTGTGTAAATGCTTTGTCCGTGGTTTTGGGATATGAACTGGACTTGTCCTGACTCCTTATAGAGTGATATCTTATTAATGGGATTATCCATGTCTTAACAGATACATAGAAAAAAATCCTGTGAAACCATTCAAATGACATAACTGAACAATTTAATGTTCAAACCAACTTAAGACACTATTTTCTGAAAACTGCACTGTAAGTAGTTCCATGCTGGTTTTGTTGTAACAGATGATGTGCTAGGAATTATTGTGGTAGATGTGCCTCATATAAACTATGGAATTATGTTGGAGTATTTGCATTTTATCCCCTCTGGACCTGTTTTCAACCTGAAATCCAAATTCATTCTCTGTGCTGGTCTTGAAACGCTTACTTACCAATTTAGTCCAGCCTTGTAAAATTACAAAGCCCCCGGAATAATTTTTGAGGAACCATTTAAATCTAAAAGACCCACACTTAAACAAATGATAAAACCAGTTTTGTTTGTCTCACTGTTCCTGAAAACTACTGTTTTATAGTGGTGTCCTCTTTTTTAAAACAATAGCCAGTGTTTAGCTTCACCTTTGTGCACAAACTGGGGTTTAACCCTTCCCAGCACAGCTCCATGAGCAGTGAAATGCATGTGCAGTCATTAAGAGTTTGTTTACCTGCTCGACGTGGTGCTGGCAATTAAAATGAGGTGCAATGGGGTTTCCACCTCTGCACTGGGGAGATTGTCCTCTGAATCACCATGGAATTTGCTCCCTCTCCCTTCACACCCTTCAGTGTGGCTCACACACAAGGGTCTTGTGATGGAACCCCCAGCAGAACAACCGAGGGCGTTACCTGTCAAGTGAGATGAATTTGAGGACAGCTGGTGGTGTTCAGACATCACAAATCCAACCCTGTATTATCTTTATGAAACAAACGGCACAAAATCCCCCCCTGTCCACAGTTCTTGCTCTATACCCTGAAAGTTGCCATTCTGCTTGATAAGATGTAACCTTTCACACACTACAGAGGGTCAAGCCAAAGCCTCCAAGAAGATAATGTAGTTTGCAGTCATACTTTTCCTTTCCCAAAGCCAGCAGGAAACGTGCCAAGTAGCCCTGCACAGTATCACTGGCAGACAGCTAAGTCTGCTTAGCTTTGAGAGCCCATAACCTTGCCCAGAAGCTTTAAAACTTACTTATTCCCATATTTTCTCCCATGAAAATTTATTTATTCAGTGAAAGTTGTCAACTGTGTAAGCAACAGCCTGACTGTGTAGGCAGGGAGTAAAATCTGCCTGTATAAAACATAGGTCTCCCCAGGACATCCTGTGGGCCAAAAGCTAAGCCTTTCTCATGAGACTGGAGATGTTTTTGTTAACAACAAGCCTCGCTTTTTGCTACAGATAACTCTGTTTCCTTAGCTACAAACTGTTACCTATTCAGAAGTGAGGGTTTATGTGAAAATGGGTATAATCAGCACTGGGGATGTTTTGCTTATGCTTTTGCCCAAATGGTTTTATAACCTGATGTGTCACCAGCGTGCTCAGGCTTTTCCACAGGATGACTCTTTTTATTCTTTGCTTTTCTAAGCCTTTCTAAGCTTTTCTGGATAGATTATTACAATGCCTTCATTCCATGCTGCCAGCAGTGCCACGGGATGGGATTGAGTATCTGCAGGGAGGGGGCAGAGGATGGAGCAGGCTCTGCTCAGGGGGCCCAGCAATGGCACAAGAGGAACGGGCAGGAACTGATGGCTAGGAAGTTCCAGCTGGACAGGAGGAAGAATCTATGCAGTGACCAAGCACTGAACAGGCTGCCCAGAGAGGGTATGGAGTCTCCTCACTGGAGATACTTCAGAGCTGTGTGGACACACTCCTGTGCCCTGTGCTCTGGGATAGCCCTGCTGGAGCAGGGAGGTGGCACCAGATGCCCACTGTGGTCCCTTCCAGCCTGACCCAATCTGATCCTGTGATTATTACCAATACTGGTGGCTCTCTGGATACCTGTCCTGGCTGGAAGCATCCCTGGCTGCAAACTCTGTGCTGGCACTCGTTTTTCCACTGCTCCATATTTCCACCTGTTCCTGCTGGGAACACAAAAACCATGTTAAACAAAGTTGGACTCCTCTGAGGAGGCTCAGGGATGTGTCTTATCATTGTCTGCAACTCCCTGACAGGAGGGGGGAGTTCCCTTGTTCCCTGGGAGCAGAGCCCAAAGGACAGGACAAGAGGATACAGCCTTAAGCTGTGCCAGGGGAGGGTCAGGTTGGACATCAGGAGGAATTTCTTGCTGGAAAGGGTGGTGAGGCCTTGGCAGGGGCTGCCCAGGGAGGTTTGGAGTCCCCAGCCCAGGAGGTGTCCCAGGAAGGCCTGGCCGTGGCACTCAGTGCTCTGGGCTGGGGGATAAGGGGGGGGATCAGGCACAGGTTGGACTTGATCGTCTTGGAGGTCTTCTTCAACCTAAATGATCCTGTGATTCAATGATCCATATGGATCCCTTCCAACTCAGGATATTGATTCTATGATTCTATTGAAAAAGCCACATGCCCCACACTGCCAGCCCCTGCAGCAGTGACACACAGTCCCCTCACAGCATCACTGCCTGTGTTTTGAGTGCAATCCAACTGCTTTTTGGCAAAAAAGGGGCCAAAAACACCCTCGAAAGCCCCTTCTTGAGTTAGCTTACCCATGTTGGAGGACAAAGTGGGCTCTGAGGGAAGCTGTAGCCTCTGGCAGCATTCCTGGTTTGGGATGAAATTTTATCATGGAAAAGCACAAAGAAAGAGAACGTGCTGACTTTTTAAAAATCTATCTAAGCCAAGGCTTTTTTGATGCTGGAGATAGGAACACCTTATCTGAAGTTTTCACACAGCTCTGAGAAACAGAGATAGCTCTAAAGTTTACTTCCACATCCCCACTTGCCCAATTTCCAGCATGGCCCAGGTCCAGGGTTTTGCTGAGGCTTATGTCTTAATATTTAGCTAATTTAAATGCTAATTAGACTAATTTGTTGAATAAAACATGGTAGGGATTTCTCAACAAGTTTCTGCTACTGCTTTACATCTACAGAGAGATTTTCTGAAACAGGACACCAGGGACAGTACCACATCTGTTACCAGTCAAACAAGTTGGATTTTCTGTAATCCTAAATATACTGCAGAACTGCAGGGAAGACGGAGGAGCAGTATTAAATTCTTGAGACCTAGCACATCTGGGACACAGGAGCCCATCTGCTCCATGGGGTTTGCTTTGAGTTTTATATGCAAAGAAAACGTACCTTTTCTCTGCCTCTCATTCCTTACTGCAGTCGATCCAGTTGCTCTGCCTGGCGTTATTGGCGCCTGCACAGAGAAAATAAACCTTTCCCCTCGTGTCTGATACTGCGGGTAAACCTCTATGGGTTTAAGGAGCTCCGTGCAGTCCGTGAGGCTCCACAGAGGCAAAGGAAGTACAAAAATAGGCCTGACGGCTCATGGCTCCCCTCAGGGGTCCCGCCGCTCCCTCGCCGGGTGCGAGTGTCCCGGGCTGAGGCGGGCGAAGCTGTGAAGGGACAGCTCTGTACGAGACCCCGGGCTGAGGGGCGGCTCCTGAGACGGGTGAAGCCGGGAGGGGACAGCTCTGTACAAGACCCCGGGCTGAGGGGCGGCTCCTGAGGCGGGTGAAGCCGGGAGGTGGGCGGCTCTGCTTCGCTCCGCCGGAGTACGAGAGCCCCAGGCTGAGGCGTGTGAAGCCGTGAGGAGAAGGCTCTGCTCCGCCTGGGCACGAGACCCCCGGGCTGAGGCAACCTGTGAAGGGGCGGGTGAAGCTGTGAGCGGTTGGCTCGGCTCGGACTCGGTACAAGACCCCCAGACCGAGGCGAGTGAAGCCCTGAGGAGGCGGTTCCTTCACCTGGCTCTGAGTGTTCCGGGCTGGGGCGGTCCCGGGGGAGGGTGCAGCCGTGAGGGCGCGGCTCCGCTCCTCCCGGCTATAAGAGCCCCGGGCTGGGGCGGCGCCTCCCGCGGGTGAAGCCGTGAGGAGGCGCCGCCGCTCCGCCTCTTCCTGCGGCAGTCGCCGCCATGGCGCCGTGCCGGGCAGCCGCTCCTCTCCTCCTGCTGCTCCTCGTCCTGCGGCCGGCGAGCGCGGGCTTGAGCGGCTACTTCGGCACCAAGTCCCGCTACGAGGAGGTGAACCCGCACCTGGTGCGCGACCCGCTGTCGCTGGGTCCCGGCGCGATCGAGTCGCCGCCCGTCACTTGCGCTCCGCTGCAGCTCCGCGCCGTGCTCCGGCACGGCACCCGCTACCCCACGGCCGGGCAGGTCCGCCGGCTGGGCGAGCTGCACGCCCGGCTGCTCCGCCGGCCCGCGGAGCCCGCAGCCTGCCCCGCCGCCGCCGCGCTGGCCGCCTGGCCCATGTGGTACGAGGAGAGCCTGGACGGGCGGCTGGCGCCGCAGGGCCGGCGCGACATGGAGCAGCTGGCCCGCCGCCTGGCCGCCCGCTTCCCCGCGCTCTTCGCCGCCCGCCGCCGCCTGGCGCTGGCCAGCAGCTCCAAGCACCGCTGCCTGCAGAGCGGGGCCGCCTTCCGCCGCGGGCTCGGGCCCGACCTCAGCCTCGGCGGCGACGGTGAGTCCGGCACACCCGACCCCGTTCCCTGCGAGAGCCCCGCGCCCTCCTAGAAGGTCAGGGGAGTCCCACACCCTCCCTGAAGGACTCCCAGCTCTCCCGAGGGGGTTGAGGGGCTCCTGTGCTCTCACCGAAGGAGCCCCCCCTGCTCCCAGAGGGAGACCCGTGCCCTGACTGAGGGATTCCCGTGTCCTCCCAGTGGGGCCGGGGAAGTCCCTGGGAGGCCTTCCCTGAGGGATTCCCGTCTCTCCCCAAGGGGATGGGGCTGTCCCGTACCCTCCCAGAAGGAGAGAGGCTGAGGACTCAAAGAGGGTCTCAAGACAAGAGGGCATGGTCTCAAGTTGTGCCAGGGGAGGTTTAGCTTAGATATTAGAAAGAATTTCTTTACAGAGAGGGTGGTCAGACATTGGAATGGGCTGCCCAGGGAAGGAGTGGATTCTCTGTCCCTAGAGATTTTTAAAAAGAGACTGGATGTGGCACTTAGTGCCATGGTCTAGTAACCGCAGTGGTAGTGGATCAAGGGTTGGACTTGATGATCTCAAAGGTCCCTTCCAACCCAGCTGATTCTATGATTGTAAGGGCTGGCAGAGTCCTGTGCCCACCCTGAGGGAGCTGCATGTCCCCCTCCGAGAAACTCCCAAGCCCTCCTTGAGGGATTCCCGGTTCTGCCAAAGGGCCTCCCATGCCCTCCATGAGGGAGCCCCCAGCGCTCCCTGAGTAGCTGAGGGAGATGCATGCCCTCGCTGAGGGATTTCCAACTCTCCCAAAGGAGCTGGAGGAGCCCCGCGCCCTTCCTGAGGGGTTGCAGGTGTCCCATGCCCTCCCTGAGGGGCTGGAGGAGCCCTATGCCCTCTCCACTGGCCTGTGGCTGAGGGAAGCCACGAGCCCAATGCCATGTCCCCCATGCCCAGGCTGAGGGGACCTCGCACTCTGCATGCCCTTCGTGGGGACACTGCAGTGGTGGGCAGACCAGGAGGGTGTCGGGGTGGCCGGGCGCTGATGCCCTTGGGGATGGCGGTGCTTCTCCTGATGCCCCCGTTTGCTTTCAGAGGTGGAGGTCCAAGTGAACGATTCCTTGATGCGGTTTTTTGATCACTGTGCCAAGTTCGTGGCCCTGGTGGAGGAGAACGATGCGGCCATGTGCCAGGTGAGCGCCTTCAAAGAGGGGCCCGAGATGAAGAAGGTCTTGGAGAAGGTCGCGAGTGCCTTGTGTTTGCCAGTGGAGGAGCTAAATGCAGGTAAGGGATTCCTGTTACAAGTGACTTTGGCTCCGAGTCTGGCCCAGAACAACTTCCAAGGCTTATAGTTATGCAGAGTAGGTAATTTAGAGTGTGCTGTAAGTTGGAGATGCAGCCAATAATTAAATGCGTGAGGCTGTAAGTGTATGTTGGTGTTGCAGTAATGAATGGTTGTTAGTTACTGGTCACAAGAAGATGATGTTTGAAAACATCTCTCCCTTAGATTGAACCGACTTTACCTTTGTTTGGAGGGATTTGAGTGTTATTCTTTTAATTCTGCTTTCTGGAGTGGGCAAGTTGAGAGAAAGTTGCTACTTGTGTAGCAGTGCTTTATCTTTTGCTTGTTTGTTGGATTTGTTGCAGATCTTGTTCAAGTGGCTTTTCTCACCTGCTCTTATGAGTTGGCTATAAAAAATGTGACCTCCCCATGGTGTTCACTCTTCACTGAAGAAGATGCCAAGGTATGTGGGGCTCAGAGCAACCTGGAATAGTGGAAGGTGTCCCTGCCCATGGCAAGGTGTTGGAATTAGATAATCTTTAAGGTCCTTTCAAACCCAAACCATTCTATAATGCACTAAAAGGGAGAGATTTGAGAAGCCTTCAAAAGATGCCATAATGTTCAGATTTAACTCTTTGCACAGTCAGAAGTTGTGTTTTGTTAAGTCAAGAGGCACAAAACTTACTTTGTTCTCCAAAGAACTCTGAATTAATCAAGCAGCAAGACTGAAATATCCTTTATTCAGACTTGAGTGCTGGTGCAGTCTTGATTTGTCCTGATATAAAGTGTCTTTTCCTGTTGTGCTTAATTCATATAATACTTATTTCTGTGACATCAGAAAAACTCTGGACAGCTTTCATATGATAAAATTTGTTCCAGATAGAATGATAGAATTTATTCTAGAGGACATCAAATGAAGTCTTCTAGGGACTCTTTTTATATGGTTTTGGGGACTATCAGATACCTAAATCAAACGCATGTTAATAAAACCCAGTAGAACCCAGATAAATGAGACAAATTTTTGTTTTTCCTCTTTCAAAAAGTGTTTGATGTACTCTTTGATGTTCTGTAAGGCTTCTCTGAGGCTGTTAAGGAAATTTCCACCCTTAGGAAAGCGAGGAGATGTGCATGGGTAGGTTGGCTAAAGGGTAGGCAGTGGAGTCAGAAGAATCAGGATCACCATGGGCTTCTGCTGAGACCCACTCTGTTAGATGTGTTTCTAAATAACTCGGCAGTGAGATGGGAAACAACTTTGATGGCAGGAACTGCAAGCAAAGGAACAGAGAACAGGGAGAGCACCGTGTGCTCCTGCATAAACCCAAGGCACAGTTGTGTCTGTTTGAGGTGTGTGCACATCTCCAGAATGTCAAAGCAGAGAAGCTCAGCTAAAGGTGTGGGATGGCTTCTGTGGGAAGGGTGGTGAGCTCAAGGCACAATCAGAAATGCTAAAAAAGCAGTGGATAGTGGCTGTCCTGTGATGTGCAGCACCTCACCTGGCTGTGAGGGTGGTCAGATGCTGAATGTGGTGGCTCTTCAGCTTGATCTATTTTTTTAGCTCTCCTTTTATGCTGAAGTTTCAACTGGAGCCTACATGTTTGGGGTTGATTTTGCATCAGCTTTGTCCATTTCTTTCAGTGTTAGCAACATCATTGCTCCAGGTTGGGGGGCTTGTTTTCCCTCAGAGCTCACAGGTGTTTATTATTGCACTACTTTAGGTCCTGGAATACCTGAATGACCTGAAGCAGTACTGGAAGAGAGGGTATGGCTATGACATCAATAGTCGCTCCAGCTGCATTTTATTCCAGGATATCTTCCAGCATTTGGACAAAGCAGTGGAAGAGAGCAAAAGGTAAATCAAAAGGCTTCAGTGTTTTGAGTATTAGTTTTCTATGGTCAGTCCTGAGCTGGATATCATGTGAATAGAAGCTCAGTACTTTACTTCCAAATATGACAATATTAGGAGAGTTTGAGCCAGGTGAATTTTAACAGAGATAATGCAATTTTTAAGGGAACAGTATTACTTTGAAGTGTATATATTTTTTTTTTCATTGATGCTCTTGTGCCCAGCTCCTGTAATTCCATCCTTTAACTTGCTGATCCACAGAGGCCTTTGTGGACAGCCAGCTGCTGTCTGATAGTGGTGTTCTCTTCCTACACAGTTTGAGGAGAGACCATTGAGTTAAAGCAATGAGGTTGTTTTGTTTAAAGTGTCCTTGTTAAAAATCATTTGTGGCAGAAATGGCAAACTGTGGGCTGAAAGCACCCTCATAACACATTGTGACAGTCTGTCTGTCTGTCTGCCTATGTTTGCCTTGAGTCTCTTGTGTTACTAAACCTTTCTGTTCACATTAAAGGCGTTGAAATGCAATTACAGAAAATAATTATTACAGATCAATCCCAACAGTGACTTTTAGACCAGAACAGGCTGCTGCAGGATCCAAGAGGCTGGAGAGGGAACTGCAAACCAGCCTTCTTGTAACCTGCTTTGTTGGAACTAGGGAAGGGCAGACTTTAGGGGATAACACTCAGTGTCTTGTAAGAAGAGGAAAAAGACACTTCTCCTGAAATTGGGTTCACGTGACAAATCAAGCCATTTACAACACAGTCAGTAGTTCAGCCCATCAGTCTGAGACCTCTGCCTGGGGTATTTAGTTTCCCACTGTTTAGGATGTTTAGTTTCCCATCCTCTCACAGCAAAGACATAGTTTGGGAGCAGCACTGGAGCTGTAGGAAGATATTAGGCTTTACAAGCAACCGTTAGTAGACTCAAAGATGCAATACCCAGGTGCCCTCAAAGGCTGGTGCCCTGATAAAGTCATTTGTCTTGGATTATTCCCAGGATTTGACAAGCCACTCTGTGTCAGTGGAAGAACAGTAGCAGTGGCACTGCAACCACTGTGTTGTGCAGTCCTCAAAACTGCCTTTGTAGTGTCATGGACCTGACTGTCCCTGTGCTTGCTCAAAAATGACAGGGGAGATGCCTGTGCTATTTTTGGGTGGTGTTCACTCCTCTGAGCCTGTAGCAGTTGGGGTTTGGGAGTTGTTTGGTGTTGCTCTTGTCTTGTGTGGATTGGTCTGATGGGGAGAAGTAAAACAGGGACAAAAGTGGGATCAGTTTTGGTTCAGTTACAGGTTGGGATGTCTGTGTCACAGAATCACCTGCATTTGCTTACGTGTGCTGATAACTTTTGTTGAGAAAGCTGCTTTAAATGGTAATTTATGATCTGTGTGCATGTTCCTCTTGCCAACTGAACAATTGCAAATTCATAGTTCAGTGATCAGTCACATGAATTAATACCTTGGCAGATTAGCATGGAAATGTTGGAAAAAAGTACATGATATCAAGGATATGACCATTAAATACTTGTGCCGTTAAATACTTGCTAAAAATTCATAAGTAACTTTGAATTGCAACCAGCAAACTCAGCTTTGGGGTTGATATGTAAGCATTGGACCCCTCTAGAGCCAGGCTGGGTTGAGGAATTGTGCTGTGTTGTCTGGAAGTGGAAGGTTGGTGTGGGAGTAGTGAAACCTTGTTGGTAGGGATGGAGTTAAAGCAGTGGTTGTGCTACACCACTGTTTATTTAAACTCCTTCATCCTTTCTTAACACCCTGTTGGGAACAGAGGATTGCTGTGTCTGTCAGGATGATCAGGAAGAAGTGCAGGTTAACAGATAAACAGAAAAGGAAGGCCCTTAGACTGCTCTGTCCTTCTGAAATCTGGGGGGGAAAAAAAAATAATAAAAAAAAACCACAACCAACCCTGAATCACAGACTTGTTAAGCACAGAAAGGCCCTTGAGATCACTGAGCCATGTCCCCAGGTGCCACATCCAGATGTGAGGATGTACCTTGAGTCATCAATTTTGTTTCCTTTCAGTGGAATTTACTCTTTGAACAGTGACAGCCTTTCCATCCTTATATTCCATGCACTGGTCACAGCTGTGTGTAAGACATCCCTGTAAGTTAAACAGTAATTTAAAACCCCCCAAAAAAGCTGTAAGAAAATGCTCTTATCTCCTGAGCACTGGGTCAGCAGTGCTGCATTAGGAGCTGGGAAGAGCAGACGTTGAAGGTATCCAAAGGAACGGTGTAACTGCATCCTCCCTTCCAGCCTTGGCTGGGGAAGTTCAGTTGCAATCCCCGGGGCTCTCGTGGTGTTTTGCCACCACAGAGGGAAGCGGGCAGTGAGTGTGAAGGGTCGGGACCCTAAATCTTGCGACATTCCGAGCTGGGTGAGCGGGCTCGAGGATGAGCATCCTCCTGAGCAGGAGGCGGCGGCTCCCGGGGTGAAGCAGTGTGTCACTCCGCTCCACAACGGAAGGTGGCAGTCGTAAAGCACCGGAGCCACGGCAATAACCTGGCTGGGTAACCCTGCAGAGGATGTGGGAATCTGCCGCGGCGTTGGAACGCCTTGTCTCTCTCGGGATCTAGGGAGCGGAGGTGCGGCTAATCCTTTTCCAGCTGGGAGAGAGGCTTAGCCCGGATGCCGCGGCCACCTGAGAGTACAGATGAAAACAAAATGTACGACACCAGTGTTAATAACAGAAAATATTTGTGTGTGAGCATCTCTTCTTTCTCTTTCAACTTCGGGGCAACGGGTTAAATATTTTTGCAGCAATTCCTTACTCAGAAAATGAACTGTTGTGATGACAAAATGTCTCTTAGAGGAATGCTGTTCCAATTTGACAGTGTTTTGTATCTGGCTGTTTGCTCTAAAAATTTAAGAACAGGAAATTTACTTCCAATTGCCCCAAGATCTCTTTTCTTTCTGGAAAGCTTAGCTTGGGCTATCCAAAAGTAGAAGGAGAAGCATTTGTGTTCCAGCAAGAAGCTGAGGGATCTGGATTATCTGTTCTGCTTCAGGCTTGGCAGTAGAGAACAGTGTTGGCAAGGCTGTATTTCTGTAGAATACTTTATGTATTTCTGTTGAATAGCTTTGTCCTGTTTTCATTGCCAGTTACTACAGAATTAAAAAGAGCAACGTTGCTTTTATTGTGACCCTTTTTCTTCCATTAAGTGGTTGCTGACCTTGCAACCTGCTCA
The DNA here is from genome assembly GCF_036250125.1 of Pseudopipra pipra. Taxonomy (NCBI): domain Eukaryota; kingdom Metazoa; phylum Chordata; class Aves; order Passeriformes; family Pipridae; genus Pseudopipra; species Pseudopipra pipra. Next base: position 964,286 of record NC_087556.1, on the reverse strand, counting down.
CCTTCTTACAGTCTGTAAGGAAGTGTCATGAGCCCATTTCTAGGGAGAGATTGGGAAGCAGGACTCTCTTCCATACAAATTTTCTTAAGTACAAAAAAAGGTATTAATTAAATGTACCACAGGGTTTGCACATAAAATGAAGCCAGGTGATTTGCTGTGCTGAAATGGCATTCTTGGGCAGTGTCTTAGTCCATAAAGCACTTTATTTTTGTGAAGGCATAAGAACTGTGGTTTTCCCAGGTCTTCCTCTTAGGGATAGAAAATAGTCAGGCTATGCAACTATGTGGCAAAGAAGTTAACTGGGAATTCTTCCTCACTTTTGATTTTCCCAGCAGTTTAGTGAAGAGTATTCTGCCAGCAGTGTGTGTTGATGAGAAATCTGTGTGTTTTGGTAGTTAATGTAATATGAAGCTGCTAATCTGATTTTAAAAGCCTTTGCAACCACACACTTGGGCAAGGGTGGATTTGCAAATGGGTTGTGGCACTATTTAAACATACCAGCTATTCACTATAACTGTTTTAAACTTTTTTTTTTCCTTTCTAGCTTCAAATATTTAACAATTCTGCCTTTCTTGCTCGTGAAAGAATATGAAATCCCAGTTATTATGGATTGCCATAAGGATCTGGAAATTGGGAGGCATGCTTTGGGCAGCCTTCTCAGTATTTATAGTATGGATGGAAAATACCAACCAGGCTACACATATACATGGCAAAATATTTGGGGGTTTCCTCTGAGTGAAAGCAGGTTCAAGGTATTTAAAAAAAAAAAAAGACTTATTTGAATGTAGTTCAAGATCAAGTGAAGGTGATCTTTGTGAGTTATACCAGGCGAAGCTGTAAGGTAAACAGACTAATTTGGCAATTTACTGGTAGTTTTTATTGTTCCCTGTAATTTGCCATCCTCTTTCAGGTCACTTCCCCACGCAATTGGTCACCTTTCAGTAGTCATTGACTCTCATTGCTCCTCCAAAGCTGTGACTCAGTGCAAAAGAACACAGTGCGTGATCGAAAATCACTTAATTATTCAAAACTCTTTTTATAGCCTGTACAAAGGGACCAAAGCCAAAGCTTCCCAAAAGGGAAGTAGAAATGAAATAATTTAAAGAACCCTTTTGTTCAGATCCGAATTGTTCCATCATTTCTTTTGCTAAACCCCCTTTGTTGCTGCTGGGATCCCACGTTTGCACAGTGCAGGGCTGTGGCTCCGGGTGCATCAGCAGGTTCAGGCTGTCCTGTGAGCTGTTCCTCTGTCTGCCTAGCACTAGATATTTCAAGTGTTTCTTGGGCCTTTCAGTCTCCCCAGGATGTGCTTAAATCTCTCCTTAGTTACCCAAAGTGTGCTTGCTCAGGACTGCTCTGAAAAAGTATCTCAGCAACTTTTATGGAGTTGTATCCTTTCATGTAAGCAATTAAAAGCCCAAACAAAACAGTAACAAAGCTAACACACCAAGGGACTGATCTAAGCAGTGTCCACCTTGGGCAGGAAGTGGCAAGACCCTCTTGGTTTGGTTTGGGCTCGTTGTAGTGAATCAACATTCAGCATCAATGTGCTGCTGGTGCATTAATGCATCTCATCTCTGAGGTGTGAAAGAACAGAGAGGTGGGATCAGCCAAAAAAACAGCCTTTGGAAGTGCAGGAGCTCTGAAGTGAAACCCAGTAAAGCCTAATTAGCTGAGTGGTTAACTCTTTCAGGACTCCATAAGAGCTGTTGGTTTTTAATGAACTTTGTGTAGTCCCTTCAGCTGTTCCAGTTTGCCTTTGTCACAAGTGAGCTCATGTGGGGCCTTGTTGGAAAAGAAGAAACATTTTACCTTGTCAGTATTTGCAGTTGCTCTGAGCAACACCACTTTTTAATATTTCTGCTGCCCTTTGAGTCCCACCACTGCCACTGCATTCCCTGTTCTCTGCTGTTTCCGTGTAGGTTTAAGGTTCCTCCAGCTGTTTTTCCCAGAAATAAATCACAGGGAGGGGAGGAAGGATGAATTCATCCTACAGCTGAAAACAGGTTTTGGAGTGTTTAGTCCTGGCTCTTTTATTAGGGAGAAAAAGGACAGAATGTAATCTAAGCTTGCTTGTTAAATAGGTGTTAAAACTTACATTCTCTGAACTTGTTGGAGGGATTTTTACATGAGGTTTGAAGGTTTTGCTGTAGGAAATGTCTTTTGTGTTATCTCTAACTGAAAGTCATATCAGTTCTTAGGAAATACAGTTAAAAGAAATATCACTTTGGATATGGAACAAGTGAACTCTCAGTAGTCCTGGGAAAGGTAGGAATGCTGTGCTGTTGAGGGTGGGTGAGCTGGTGCAGAAGATTCTGGGTTAAACCCGAATCTGCTGAGACCGACAAGAAGTAGAACTTGCCTGGCTGATAAATCCCATGTCTCTGCTTTTCCACCATGCCTTATTTTTTTCCCCATGGTGAGACTTGGCTTTCAGGACTGTTCAGCTGTGGTGAGATTTACTTAAAAGGTAAAACTAACACCTAAAACCCCAGTGTGGGTGGTTCAGTGGCTGGAGCTGCCACATGTCTCCAGTGAACCCCGAGCAAGCCCTTGACAGCCACTGCTGCTCCCTTGGAAGTGCCCCATGAAATGGGTACAAAGCCAACCTGCAGCAATCACTTTTACACAAGCTCTCAATATTTTATGGTCGAGTTTTATGCAACTGCATTCCAAGGTGGAGGTTTATGCAGTGGGCTTTCCCTGCTGAGTGCACAGCAGTGGGTTGAAGGACCGGTGGCAGTTGCCAGAGTGCGATGTCGAGAACTTTGGTGCTTCCAACACGATGCTGAGTCATGAATTGATTGTGAAGCAGATTGAGTGAGTGTGGAAACATCAGGCCTTTCTTCTAATATTTATTAGCCTGTGCTACTGTTCTGAGTTTATCAGTGGTTTGTGGCTTGTCCTGCCTTTATCAGAACTGTAGGGACAGCGGTAACCTTTGCCTGCGTGCATTCTCTGAAGAGGCAATCTCTCACTCTCCCCATAATTAAAAATATTGCTGCTTTAACCTTGATGGCCACTTTTATTGTCATCATTAGATGATATGAAACCCCATCTGAACTGGAGTCCTGACCCCAGAGGCTGATCAGGGAGTGCTTGAGCAGTCTGGGAAATGAGACACCAAGACACCTCTACTGTGTTAGAGGGTGTTGAAGACTCAGGATTGTGTCGTATCAGGAAACAGTTTTAATCCTCATTAAAATAATCCAGTGGGATACTTGTGAGTGGGAGAGGTTTGTTTTGCCTCCCAGGACGGTTTGACCACTCAGCATGAGCATTTCATGAGACTAAAGCAGGTGAGGTAAAAACTCAAGTTACAGTGAGAACAAGCACCTTGTTTAATCCTTCTTTTGTCTTCAGGAGCTGTTCTTTCCTTGTCCTTATAAACTTTTCTCTGTATATGCTATAATTTGTTTCCTGCTTTGGAAACATATGTCTTGCTGTTTTTTTTAACTCAGATATTCACCATCTTTTTGGTGATTTACTTCCATTTCAACATCCCTGCTAGCTGGAAGACAGAGCCAAACCTTGCTGAAAGCCAGCACTGATAGCCAGAATGTTAATTTATTTTTTTCTTTTTTGGTCTTAGCATTTCTGAAGCATTTTTTGGAGGGGTGGGATATGAAATCCACTCCCCGTGGAATGAATAATGTCTGTGTAATGCTGGTTTTGGAGACTTTAGCAGCATATTTACATTACTGGCTTCCTTGCTTAGTAAACTGTAAAACTAAAGAGACCACCACGCAGCTGGGAGGACATGAAAATGTGCCAAGTTGCTCGAGCTGGGTGATATTACCCCAAGAGTGCTAAAAACTTGAAGGAAGTAGCTGAAATAAGAGCCAACAAGCTTCTGGGGCCTGGCAGATGTGATGATTTAAATACAAATAGTTAAATAAAGGGGAAATGCAAAAAGCAGCTCCAGGAGCAAATCAGAATTACAGGCCATTCTTGTAGAGATAAAGCCCAAAACTAGTTTTGGTGAGCTCCCTGATGAACATGAGTAGTGTCAGTGAAAGGAAATCATGGCTCTTGGAGCTCTTAGGAAGGGTCAGGGAGTATAAAATAGGGTGTTATGGGAGCCACAGTCATGATTTCCAGGCATCTTTCCACAGGTTTCCTTATCTAAAGAAATCATGTGGGTGGGGTTAAAGGGGAAAGGTCCTTACAGGGGTAGAAATGAATAAAATTACAAGAAATGGAGGGTAGGGACAGCTGATGGATATTTTTTTTCCTGGCAGAGATGGATCTGGAAGGATTTGCATGTTGTATATATAGAAAAAAGGAGGTGAGAAGTTCAGTGGCACTGCAAATGTGGCAGTTTCAATCAAGATAAATAGGAGGGATTGTTTCTACTGGGAAGATTGTAAAGTTGGTGAGACCAGCAGAGCTTTCAAGTAATCCCCACAGGAAAAACCATCTTATCACCTGTCAGGTAGAGTCTGGGATAAGTCACTGCTCAGGAGTCCAGTTTTGAGGTCACTGTAGCTGGAAAGAATATTATTGCAAGGCTGTAAGTAGAAAGGATTAAATGGGCCACAGCCTCTACAAACAGAACAAATTCAGAGCAGTGTGTGAAGCTGGGCAGCTCCTTGCCATAGGATGCTGCGTGTTAGAAACGTGTGTGGCTTTAAGGAGAGATTTGGCAAAGGAAAGGTTGATTAGATGGGTGACCCAGGAGACCTCTGAGCTGGAAATTGCACGAGATCAAAGGAGCAGCCTTTTGTCTCCTAACATAGGCATCTGTGTTTTGCTGCTGCTCCTCTTTGTTGACTGACAGAAGGGATGTGAACGTGTCCCAAAACCTAAAAATACTTCCCTGCAGGTGTATGTGGACGGGCAGGAGGATATACAGGAACTAGTCAAATGAGTAAGAGGGCTGAACAAAGAACAGAGAGGGAAGAGAAAGGCACTGATGGATCCAAAAGCTTGACAATTTTAAAATGAGCGAAGAGGTCATAAATAGCAAGGGGAGAAACACTAATTTTGGAGAAGCTGGAAGAGGGGCTGTGGTGAATGTACAGCTCCTGGTGCACCAAGGGTGGGAAAAACAATGTCCTCCAGACAGAACCCCTCTGTGTTTGAATGCTGCTTCTTCTGAAGGGGAAGCAGAGGCATGGTTGGGTCTATCTTGGGATGTTTTGCCTGAGGGGAGAGTCTCAGACACGTGTGTACGTACGTGCACAGGAGTGGAGGCAGAAGGGCCCGGGTTCCCTGGGAGCAGCATGGTGCAGGGCAGGTCAGGCTCCCAAACACCATGGCTCCATGGAGCTGGTGGGACCCAGCCTGTGCCAGCACCGAATTCCAGCTTATCTGATCCAAGTTCCAATCCACAGGCAGGTCTCCCAGTTAACCAGTCTGGCACTGCTTTAGGTTGGAGCAGAGGAAACACCTCCTCTTCAGGCCAATCGAGATGTGTCTCCCAAAAGCCACGTATTTACACGTGCTAGATCAAGTGACCTGGGCTCTGTGTGCCACCTGGAATTGGTTCCCAAAAGCCATGATCCTCCTCTGGAGCAAGGGTCAGGTTTTCCTCTTGGCTGGTGCTTCCTGGCCCAGCAAGCCAGCTCTTCTCTTCCCTTGGGCTGAGCAGTGTGTGTCCTTTTGTTGCACAAACGCTCCTCGTTTTAGGCTCTGTTCTTGGTAGAATCAGTGGCTTAACTGGCTGTCCTGTGTGCTGCTTGTCCTTGACTAGCTAGTATCCTCATGACTTGGGAATAGCAGTATTCCTGCTTATAATTTGGACTAATAAATTGGGGAAGGACAACTGTTTTCTTCCAGTGACTGGACTGCTGTCTTCAGACTAAATTTGGGAAATGCTGCTGATGATCGGAAGAGGACTCTCACATCTAGTGAAGGGCTTGACTCTGTATGTTGGCAAAGCTTTGCAGTGGGCTTAATGATCTGCTGACCTTATCTGATGGGAGGAGGCAGTGCTATCTAAAAATCTGACACTTAATCCAAACCTGTTCTTCACTGTTGCTTGGTCACTGGATCATCCCATACTCGGGAAGAGCACAAGTGAGCAGGTTCACACCAGGAGTCAGAGATATGCTGAGTATAGAGATGCAAACCATTAATCTATTTCTTACTTTTGGTATTCATATTAGGCTCTAGCAGTAGCCTAACTGCATTTATTACAACTTAGAATCCCAGAATCATTCAGGCTGGAAAAGGCCTTCAACACCACAGTCCCCCCTGTGCCCGATGCCCACCTTGTCCCCCAGCCCAGAGCACTGAGTGCCACGGCCAGGCCTTCCTGGGACACCTCCAGGGGTGGGGACTCCAAACCTCCCTGGGCAGCCCCTGCCAAGGCCTGACCACCCTTTCCAGCAACAAATTCCTCCTCCTGGCCAACCTGACCCTCCCCTGGCACAGCTGGAGGCCGTTCCCTCTCCTCCTGTCCCTTGTTCCCTGGCAGCAGAGCCCGACCCCCCCCCCAGCTCCCCCCTCCTGTCAGGGACTTGCAGAGCCAGAAGGTCCCCCCTGAGCCTCCTTTTCTCCAGGCTGAGCCCCCCCAGCTCCCTCAGCCGCTCCTGCTGCTCCAGCCCCTTCCCAGCTCCGTTCCCTTCCCTGCACACGCTCCAGCCCCTCCGGGTCTCTCCTGTTGAGGGCCCAGAACTGGGCCCAGCCCTCGCGGTCCCTCAGCGGTGCCAGCACAGGGACGGGCACTGCCCTGGGCCTGTGCCCACACCATGGCTGGCACAGCCCAGGGGCCCTTGGCCTTCTTGCCCCCCTGGGCACAGCCGGGCTCGTGTCCAGCCGCTGTCACCAGCACCCCCAGGGCCTTTCCCAGCTTTGCAGCCCCTCTGCCCCAGCCTGGAGCTGCAGGGGTTGGTGTGACCCAAGGGCAGGACCCGGCACTGGGCCTTGTTGTCCCTCAGCCCAGGGATCCAGCCTGTCCAGCTCCCTCTGCAGAGCCTTCCTGCCCTCCAAAGGTCAGCAATCCCACCCCACTTGGTGTTGCCTTACTTAGAGTGCACTCTACAGTTTCTGTAAGAATTGATGCCTTAAACTGAGACAAAATTTAGGAAGCTGCTTTTCAAACTGTGATAACTGATATTCCCAAGCAGGTTTTTCTCAGGACTAAACCAGGCTCAAGGTGTCCCTGGGCCTTGGCTGCTGGCAGCTGTGCCCTGTGTCGCTGTGTTGGTTTGAAAGCCCAGGCTCTCGCTCATCCCTTGCGCTTTTTTCTTTTGTAGTTCAAAACCCATTTCTTCACCTCTGATTGTCCAAGTTGGGCATGCAGAGACACTCCAGCCCCTGCTTGCCCTGATGGGTTTCTTCAAAGACAAGGAGCCTCTCCTGGCCAACAATTTCGCCAGGCAAACGCACCGGAAGTTCCGCAGCGGCCGGATCGTGCCCTACGCGGCCAACCTGGTGTTCGTGCTCTACCACTGCGACCACGTGAACGCCTCCAGGGAGGAGTACCAGGTGCAGATGCTGCTCAATGAGAGACCAATGTCCTTCCATCACTCCAACGAAACCATCTCCACCTACGCCGACCTCAAGGACTACTACAGGGACATCCTGGAGAACTGCCACTTCAAGGAGGAGTGTGAACTGCCCAGAGTCAATGTGACTGCTGTGGATGAGCTCTGAGGGTGTTCTGCTCATTGATCTCGGGTCAGTTCAACAGGCCCTGCAAACAAGCACTTTGGATGTTTTGCTGCTGCTGTGTTAACTTCCTAGACTTGCAGATGGGGTGGGTTGTCTCAGCTCAGTGTGCTGGTTCTCTGTTGCATAAGCAGAACTACAAAAACAAATGCTGTAACAGGGAAGTTGCTGAGCATTTGTAACAAATATGTGATGCAAGACACAAGTCCCTGTGTGTTTATATGTACCAATAAGCTAAGTTCATTGGTCAGTCCCTCTATGAATATGCTATAGATGGATTTAAGAGCTAGGGCAGCTTCTGTTTTATCAGAGCTGCAGGTGGTTGGACTAATTCAATGTTGCTTTGCACTGCCTGTGTTGCTTGCTGCTGTTTCCCTGTGCCAGGCATGAAATACTTCAAACCTGTGAGCTTTTTTTTACTCTTTTTCCCAAGTTTGTAGAAGGGAGAGAGTACAGAGCCTTTCTTCACAGCTGCACAACTTCTGCCTGGACAGCACCATCTCTTTTTTTTTCTTTGGGCCTTTTAAAGCAGGAGGAGTTGCAGTGTTCCTGCATGCATTACCTGCCTGAAAAGGGGTGAGGAGTTAGAAATCTTAAAGTCCTCACCGACCCATCCCACATGCCAAGTTAGCCTCCAGGGTAAGTAAATCATCTTTAAAAAGGAGTAAAAATAAACAGAAAGAAGTGAGGGAGTGGAAAGTAGCAACTCTTCCTTTAAGTTGCTCTGGGAGATGCAGCAGTTGTTCTCTAAAATAATCTGGGGTGTCCTTTCCCTGTCACCTTCCGTTTCTGGTGTTGAATCCTTGGGCTGGGACATTTGGGTTAAGCTCTGCTATGGCTCTGAACAGCTTGGTCCTGTCTAGGTGCTGGCAGTTTTCCCAGCAGCTCTGGATGGAAGGGATCTCTGGATGTCTCCAGCCTCCTGCTTGAAATGGGATTAATGCTAACCCTAAATCCAGGCAGGTTTTGGACTATATAAAGATCTGGGTGAGACTTGACTTCTGCTGCCTTTAAGCCACCACATTTGGTGCCACTTACATAGGCCTTATATGTTTGATGTGCCACCTTGGTTTTGAAGTGCAGCTGGTTTTAAAGAGATGAATTGTGTAGAAGGACTGGTGATCTCTTAAAGCAACTGCACTTTAAAGTTGTTTCACTTGTGACTGAAAGCTGGGAAGTGTTTTAGAGCTCTGCAGTGTGGCAGAGAGAGGAAAACTGAAGATAACTGATGAGATGTGTCTGAAATGCAGGGAGTCAGATAAAATTCCTTCCTCACCTGGAAGGGAATGGCTGTGTGAACAAATGAAGCAAATGAAGGTGTGGATTTATGGTGCTGGTAACTCCTGAAGTGTGTACTCTCACCCCACAGTGAGTGTTCCAGGGCTCAGCCTCTCAAGTGAGCCATGTTTTGCTGTGTTTCCTGGTGAGGAGGGGAAAGGTTGGAATAAGTGATTACCACAGCATATCAGGAGCACTATATGTTTATACCCTCATTTGCTGAGGGCTAAGTTCTTTTTGTGGGCTCACCTTCAGAACTGGGAATTTAACTGCTGCAAAAACAAGAGCAGAAAAGAGAAAGCCAACCTGGCTCAAAGCTGAGGAGTTAAACTTAGTGTGGGATATTTTTTTTTTTTTTTTAATCTTTCTTGAGGACTTAGGCTTCTGTCACTCCTTTGCAGTATGGCTTGTGGAAAAACACTTAAGATTTACATACCTGTGAGTTAAGGAGCCATCAAACACCTGGTTTTTACTGTTGTTCTTGGAGTTAAGGGCTTTTCCCTACCTGGGCACGTAGGGCCCTGTTTCATTAGTGCACCAGCAGCTGCAGAGACCAAGAGATTACTGAATATACTGGCAAAATCTGGTGGGTGTTCCAGCATTAACATCCCAGTGAAACACTTGGCCTGTGATGGCTCTGCAGCTCCCTCTGAAGCTGGTGACAAGGCTGGGGAGGAGTTCAGTGCTGCCACCAATGTAGGGATATAGGTCAGGGTAATTGTCAGGCCCTGCATCTGACTTTACTGCTCTATAAGCTTTGCATGTCTCCTTTTTCACATGATCCTGCCTTGGGACCAAGTCAACTGATGGTAATTGCTGTGACTGATGCCAGGTAGGGACTTGGTTGCAACATTTGAGGCGAGCTACAAAGAAATGAACCTTTGTTTAAAGGCAGCTGAGTTTGGAAATAGCAGATAGCAGAGTGAGAAAATCCACCTCTGAACAAATATTTTTTTTTTTTTCTGTGAGTCAGTCGCCCTGAGATGATTCATGGACAGAAAGGATGAAAGCCTGACTATGGGAGATGGATGGAGGATTCTGTTGTCAGTTCAGCAAGACTGACTTTAAGACATCACATTTGTTAAAAGATACATCCTTTTTCCTTGTGGAGGGAGGAGTACAGTGCACTTGACTGCTTTTTTGACTGTGTGCCAGGTGAGGTGGAGGAACCAAAAAATTCCTTCTGCAGTGGAGTATCACGTGCTGCTGCATTAGCAAGTTGATGGTGTGCTTAAATTTTGTGCAAAGGATGGTTCCTCAGGGGCTATTCCCTGTTTTACCTTGGACTGCAGGTCTGTCACCCCTCCAGCCAAGCACATCTGGCTTCAGTGGTGTCAGCAATTAACTGGAAAGGGAAATGTGCTGCCTGGGCTCTGGTCTGGGTTTAGAGGATGCTCTGACTCACCCCTTTGGCACAACTGGAGGCTCAGTGTGGAAACTTTGCACCAGTAGAAGTGTTGGGACATGTAAATACTCTGGGCACTTAATGTGATTTTTACCACTGGGGAGGTGACTTCACTCTGACCCTTTTATCTGGTTAACACAGACACTTGTTTAGACACTGGAATGGATTGAAATATTCCTATCAAGTTGGGCACTAGCTCAGTGTGAGCAGTGCTTGAAGAGGCTGCCACATCTCCTGGCATAGCACATTCCCACACCCTGCAAGAAAAACAATGCTTTCTCCTCCTTCACCTTGCCTCTGGATGCCTCATCTCAGTCTTCTGTCAAGGACTCCTTGCAACCTTTCTCAAACTGGAAGCTCTCACTGATGGAAAATACTGACAGTGTTCTTGGCTGCTGGCCTTAAATATCTGTGAAATGTGTTTTAATTTGTTAAATGTCTAATCTTTCTGGCAAATCAGTTTTTTTTTCCTCCTAGAAGGTACTGCTGTCGAGCTGGCCAATGCCAGTTTGTAATAATAATGGCACTAACTGGATGAATTTTGAGAACTTATGTGGATTTGTGGTGAAATAAAACTGCACCCTTCTTTCATCTCTATTTGATGATCTCCAGTACCATGGCTGTGTTCTGCTTCAAAATACATTTGGTGGGTTGATATTACTTATGTTGGTGTCTCTGATTATTTTAAGTGTTCAAATTAATGGTTAATAGAAAATGCCTCAATTGGGTTTTTACTCTCATATTTTGAGGGAAGTGTAAAGATTTACTCTAGTTTCCAGGAGCCCTGGTTTAAAACAACAGCAGCAGTTTTGTGGCAGGGTTTTTGCAGATGCAGAAAGGATGTGATGACTGAACAGCATCTTTGATCAAGTGCTGTTTCTGCATTTTCTATGAAGATGTGTTAGTCTGTAAGGTGGAAATAGAAAATAATTGAGGCTGTTTTTTTTAAAACAAAGAAACCCCCCCAAACTCTTTAGGAAAAGGAATGAAATGCCTCAAACATGAAGACCCCAAAACTGTATAGAACCTTCAGGGGGAGGAATACAATCACCACCATCCATCTCCCCTGCTCTGTATTTTAGATGTGGGTGTGTTTTGCCACCTTCAAAGTCATCTTCACCAAGACTCAGCAACTCCTTTGTATCCAGTTCAGCTGCTGAGTGCTGTTTGTCTGCCTGATTCCTCAGGATTTGGGATCCAGTAAATAGAAAGCTGTTTCTGATGTTCATAGTGTTTTTGAAGAGGTTGGTTTTTTTGGCTGTGGAATATATGCCAGGCCAGAGCTGGGTTCTGCTTCCAGATCTGATACAGGGATGTGTTTATAAAGGTCCTGTGACTTTATTCCCCTCCCTTGTTTGCATCTAGAAGTGGAAAATGAAGATTATATATAGATAGTTAGTTACATTTACAGCTATTTTTTTCCCACCCAACTTATTTCAATACCTTGAAGAGTTATTTTTATGTAAAATCAAGACAGAGGAGGTTCAGGCTGACACCATATGAAGTTTATGGTGGTGGATTCAATCACTTATTTATTTTAACAATCCCTTTCAGAAGGGGTTTAAAGGGAGCATTGTTTTTCTGCCATTCTGTTGAAAGGTTTGAGCACACCTCTTACTGTGTTCAGTTAACAGAAACAAATCTCTGCTCTTCAGGGAAGGGATTATTGTTGAAGGGCTAGTATGGAAGGAGCTGAATTCCTTATTTATTCAGGGGTCAGAAGAGCTCTGCAGACTTTTCCACACCAATAACCTGCAGCTCTCAAATGGCTCAGTGGATGTGATAACCAGTCTTGAACCTAGTACAGCAATGGAAGGTGCCCAGCTGATCCCAGGAAGCACTCCAGAAAGAGGAACCAGCTTGGATGGGGCTGAAGGTCCTTTAGCCTGGTGACCTCTGGTTTTTGGTAGGAAGTGGTGCCTGAGCAGATGCACAGGGATAGAGCAAATATTTCCCATACACTCCTGGCTGTGGCTGTGGGGTTTCTTTGAGTTAAGCAAAGTGGATTTGTGTTTAGCTTTTTATATGTCTCATAAGGAATTTCCCTTTGGCACAACTCTCCTGACCCAAAGCTGTGATCCTGCCCCTCTCAGGTGAGACCCCCCCCCTGCAGAGCTGCTCCAGCCCTGGGAACAGCCCAGCAAGGACATGGAGCTGCTGGAGCCAGTCCAGAGGAGGAACCAAGAGGATCAGAGGGCTGGAGCAGCTCTGCTGGGAGGAAAGGCTGGGAGAGTTGGGATTGTTCAGCCTGGAGAGGAGAAGCTTTGGGGTGACCTAATTGTGACCTTCTGGGGCCTGAAGGGGCCGACAGGGAAGATGGAGAGGAACTGTTTGTACTCCAAGGTCTGGAGTGCTAGGACAAGGGGGAATGGCTTCCCACTGCCAGAGGGCAGAGATGGATGGGATATTAGGATGAAATTGTTCCCTGTGAGGGTGGGGAGGCCCTGGCACAGGTTGCCCAGAGAAGCTGTGGCTGCCCCTGGATCCCTGGAAGTGTCCAAGGCCAGGTTGGACGGGGCTTGGAGCAACCTGGGCTGGTGGGAGGTGTCCCTGCCCATGGCAGGGGTGGGACTGGGTGATCTCTTAGCTCCCTCCCAACCCAAACCAATCTGTGACTCTATGATTTGCTTTGCAGTGGGATGTGGATGCTGCAGCTCAGCTGGAGCTTTGGGAAAGTTCAGCTCCTTCCATTTGAGCCTCCTGCTAGGCTGGAATTTCAGCCACGGTTTTGGGAGCTGTGATTTTTTAGAACAGTAATAGCTTCCAGCATACTCAATTAGCAGAGTTGATTACCACATGCAAATGGTAAAGCTAAAGCTTGGCATGTGTTCTGGAGCAGTTCTTGTGATACAGATCTTGTTTCAGTGTTGTGTTTTCCTGAACACCAGCAATCCATCTGATTCCTTGGAGCACTTCTCCTGGGAGAGGAGTTAAACACTCGATCTCTTTGCATCCCACCTGTGCTACTTGGGACTTGTTCCCCCCCCCCCAGATGGCAGTGGCTTATCTTGCTTATTTGTTCCTTGTGCTGAAATCACTCTGTTCTTCTCATGGTTATCATTGCTACCTTCATTTTTGGCTTGGTGTTACCCTGTGCCTATAAATACTTTTCCTGGGCCGGACTTGCACACCCTGTTCAAGGTGAGGCTTCTCTGTCAGCTTGAAAAGGGGTGAAATGATAATTCCTGTGAAATTTTCTAGGGTTTTATTTCACACTTCCCCCACACCAAATAGCATCCCAAAAAAACCTCTGTCCTCTATGTATAATGTATTCCTCCTTCTTGCTATTAGAGGCTATTTACTGCTCTCTGAGGATTTTGGTTATGTAAAAATACCTGTGCACACTGGAACAGCTTTTTATCCTCATGTTTACAAATTTATGGTATCCTGTATTTTTTAACTACAGTATTTTGAAATGAATAATTGGTTCTTTAAAATAAACAGGCAAGGGATGAACGGTAGAGGGAATATTTTCAAACCATCAGGTAGTTCTGGCCAAAGCACAGGGAGGTGGCTCTTAATCCTCTGTGATCATACCTTTGCTTGATCAGCCCAGGACACAGTTGGCTTTCTGGGCTGCCAGCACACATGGCCAGGTCACGTCCAGCCTCTCCCCCCACCTAGCAATTTAAAACCCCAACCCCCTCAGCTCTAGTTCCTGGTGTCCCTGCCAGGAGAGATTGGAAAACCTTTGTGCTTTGATGTTCAGCCTGCAACTTTACACTTGGCCTCTATCTCCCAGTTCTGTGTTTGGACATCCAGTCACTGACCTGCCTGATCCCTCTGGAGATGCCACTTGCCTCTGACTTCAGTCTTTGCTTTGCCAGATCTGATAGGTCAGTCCTTCATCTCCTCCTCACCTGACTTATTTCTCCTGGTTCGCTTCACTTCAGTTCTTTTCAACTTAAATGCCCACAACTGTACTTGGTTTTCCAGATGAGGTCCTGCTGGCAGGGAGATTTCCCCACCTTCCCTTTGGGAAGGTTAATCATTATGCAAGTGGGGTTTTTGTGTTCATTTGGTTGGCCGAGGGCTGTTTTCTGTGGCACTGGGAAGGTTTTGTGCTCTGGCTCCCCTCTTCTGCCACAGAACCTTTTCACCAGGTGTCACAGGCCATTTCTTGTACTTTGATCTATGTAGAACAAAGTTTTGTTATAATATAAAGAGTATTACTGATTATACTCTGCATGTCTGCTGCCCTTAGGATCCAGTACCTGGTGTCCTGGGGCCTTGTGCTTCCAGCCCTCTCAAGCATGAAGCATCTGCCAAGTCCTGCTGTGATTTGGCTTTGCAGGAAAGCCTTTGGGACTCAGATTTTATTTCACATAACCCAGAATTTAGAGGGCTATTCCTCAGCCCTCACAGGCAGTGGTGTGGCAAAGAATGGCACATCTTTCCTCTGCAGGGAATTCAGGCTCTGCCCTGAACCCACCAGCCTGGATGTCTGGTTTTACAGGGATCGATTATCCCCAGGGATAATCAGAAGGTTCTTCCTTTGCCTTTCCTTTTCTGGGTTTGAGGTCAGATGAGATGGATTCTCCAGTGTTGCCCTGCAGATCTGCCCTGTCTCCATCTCTCAGCCTTCCATGCAGAATTGGTAGCACGTGTCATTCCCAACGTGCCATGGCCTGGCTGTCCCGTGTCCGTGTGCTCTGTGCCCCTGGTCAGCCAGGTGAGAGGTGGTAAATCAAACAGGTTCTCGATGAGTTCAAGTTCCTCTCTTTTCTTTTTCCCCAGAAGGTTCTGCTGCTCCCAACCAGCTTTTGGCACGGGGCTGGAGTTGGGTGCCAAAGCCAAATCTGGGGGTGTTGCTTTGAGCCTCAGGCTTCCAGCTGGATGAGGCAACACAAGGAACAGCAGAGGCTCATGTGACCTAATTCTTAAAGCTTGCAGCCTGCAGAGCAGAGACCTGGAGACAGCTCTCAGAGTAAATGAGGAATTGCTTCCATCCTGCATGGCCATGGAGAGCTTTCAGGGTGTTTTTAACTATCATGGTTAATGGGCCACTTTGCCCAGAGAAGCTGGGGCTGCCCCTGGATCCCTGGGAGTGTCCAAGGCCAGGTTGGATGGGGCTTGGAGCAACCTGGGCTAGTGGAAGGTGTCCCTGCCCATGGCAGGGGGTGGAAAGAGATGGTCTTTAAGGTCCCTTCCAACCCAAACCATTCTGTGAAAATCAGTGTTTGGATAAAGCACCCAACGGGTGTCATAACTAGTAAATGACAACCCGAGTTTTAAAGCTTATCACCTCCAATTAAGGATGGCTTTTCTAGGAGAGTGGTAAAAAGGCTTCTCTAGATTACTCTAAAAATTGCAAATTAAAGTTCCCCGAACCTGGAAAAGTTTCCCTTCCCGTGGTTTCCTGTAGGAACAGTCAGTAACCTGTGTGACAAATCCTGCTAGGAAATGGCAGGGAGGGAGAAGTGCTGAAATGCAGCAGTGTATTGCAGATCCAAAATCTGTCCCTGCACAGGAGTGAAACAGGTGAAACCAGAGGGGACTGTGGGGTTGTTCACTGTGCTGGCTGGAAAAGTGCCTGGTGCTGGAGAGCTCCTGTTCCCAACTGCCTGGAGTATGGAGATGGAGGGAGTGAGGGCTGGGAGCTGCTGTCACACACAGCTGGGTGCTTTGGAAAAGGATTAGGATGAAATTAAACTTGGGAATGTGGTAGGAGCTGATTTTGCTTACCTGCCTGTGCTCTTCTAGCTCTAACACTGCCCAGCCCTGGAGAGGCTGGATTTTTCCTTGGCCTTTCCTTAGCCTCTATTAATTCCCCTTCAATTGTGACTGCTCTGGCAGCACTTTTGTCTGCAAAGATCCCAGAGTGGCTATTTTATGCCTTTTTCTCTGTTAACTTGCTCTTAGAAGAAGCCCCATGTGGCTTCTGAGTTCCCAGTTTAGAGCAGCCTGTAGGGAAGTGAGTCTGAAAATTTCAGGAACTGAGATCTTTATTCCAGTATTGTAAAAGGAACAGGGTAGGGATATGGGTCAAAGTCTGTGATAGGGATAAGAAATTACACGGGGCAAAGGCAGTGGACCTGTAGTAGATAATGACACTCAATAAATAAATAAATATCTTTACTGCAATACGATACAGCACAAAAATGATAAGAATCTTTGCTTCTGGAGAAAGAGATTTGTGAAATCAATACTCCTTTCCTTGTGGAATGTTGTCTGAGCCTTGGTAGGAGTGTATTTTACATATTTTATATCTTGAAGCTGTGGCCTGAGGTCTCTCTGCAAACAGGAGCTGGGATTGCTCCAGCCTCGCCAGGGAAATCTCGAAGGCACTGGAGGTTTGTGAAGGCAGGCAAAGGAAAAAAAGAGAAATAAGAACAAATAGGTGAGTGAGAAAAATCAAAGACCCCTGTTAGTTTACAGATCTGGTGGGCACAAACTGATGTCCATGAAGTTCCACCTGAACATGAGGAAGAACTTCCTTTCTGAGCAGCGCCCAAGCACTGGAACAATTGCCCAGAAAGGGTGTGGAGTCTGCCTTGCTGGGGATATTCCAGAAGTGTCTGGATGAAATCCTGTGCCATGTGCTCTGGGATGGCCCTTCTGGAGCAGGGAGGTGGGCCCAGGTGTCCCACTGTGTCCTTTCCAGCCTGTGATCCTGTGTTGAGCGGTGCTCGGAGGACAGGACACGTGTTTGTACCCACTCCAAAAAGCAGAGTGGCAGAAGCAGCTGTGGGATTGTGCATTTTTCCTTAGTACCATTCCCCTAATGATTATGGGGATTTGCTGCATTTGGGCTGCTTGTGTGGGATCCTATCCCACTGGCTGGCCCAGCTGCACTGGGCACCTTCAGAACTGTCAGGCACAGAGCAGAGAGGGTGCAGGAGAGCAGGATCCTCACGGTGCTGAGCATTAGTGGACATGTCACTGGGGCAGGGCCATTCAAACCCCCCTGGCAGTCCCACATCTGGCTTGTTTCAGGTGAGCTCTGCAGCACAAGGAGACCCAGGTAGGTGCAAAGCTCCCTCCTGGCTTGGGCTCGTTTCTCCCATTGTGAAATCCTGGCAAACTGGTTTTGAGCTCAGTTTCTGGCTGGCTGTGGCAGTCCCCACCAGCAGTGGGAGTTGCCAATGCTGGAGGTTTCAGTGGCTGATTTGTTGTCCCTTCTGGAGCTCATGTTTCTCTCCAACAGCTTTCTGAAAGTTAGGGATGATCACACATGTTTGAATTGTAGAACAAGGAAAAGGAAA
Source organism: Pseudopipra pipra (assembly GCF_036250125.1). Taxonomy (NCBI): domain Eukaryota; kingdom Metazoa; phylum Chordata; class Aves; order Passeriformes; family Pipridae; genus Pseudopipra; species Pseudopipra pipra. The sequence continues at coordinate 946,781 of NC_087556.1, read as the reverse complement.
AAAGTTTCCTGCTCTCATTGAAGTCCTCATTGCTTGTGCCAGGAGGTAGTGCCTTACCAACCTGTATCTCTGGTGCTTCCATTAATCTGTGCTTTGTTTTTGTGGTTTCTTTCTAATTTGTTATCTCACCAGTGAGGTTTTAGGGCTGCAGATCCAGACTTGACTTACACACAGAATTCACAACTCTCTTTGAAAGGCCCTGGGTGAAAGGTGAGGTAGATAAGCTGGAACTGCTTGTTGGGGCAGTTCAGTATCGCTGTATCTCTGCGGGCCGATGCCAGAGGTATTACACGTGTTCACTGGGGAATATTTAGGTTTCAGAAGCACTGATCTTAATGCATTTGGGATTGCACGAGCAGAATTCCACTCCTGGTGACTGGAGGATGCTCCTTTCACTGGGGTGACAGCCTCCCCTGGGACTGCTGTCTGCATGCAGCCAAAAGCTGCTGAGCCTGCATCTGCCTCGGGTGTTCTGCCACTTGTTTCCTCCTGAGAGCTGTCTTTAGGCTGTGTGCCCTCTAGGATCTCAGGTGGGGAACTCCTGGAGAAGCACTGTGACAGGTGTGGATTGAGGGAGCGTGGAAGTGGAAGTGCAGGCACTTCACTCTTCATGTAGGAGAACAAACAAAGCCAGAGAGTCTGAGAAAGTGCTGCTGAAGATGACAACTGTGTCTCCTTGGAAAACTAAGCAAAGTGCTGAACCTTCATCTGCAGGTTCCCCAGTTCTAGGAAAGCAGATAAACAAGAGCAGAGACACTTGTAGTAGTTTGAGTGCAGGGTGGATGTGGCCAGTATAGCCCTGGCACATGGGAAAGCTTGGCCATCCTCCCTGCTTCCTCCACCCTCTGCTCCCGCTGTGCCAGGCGGACAGCAGGGAGCAGGCAGGGGCCAGGGAGGGAATGGTGTCACTAGTAACTTCACAGCTGGTCTCTGGGCTCCTTCTCCAGAGGTTTGATGCTAATTTGGGTGGTGCTTTTCCAGCAAGATGTCATCAAGGGGGAGGCAATTCCTGCAAGGATTCAAGAGTACAGAGTTGTGCCAAGTCAGAGACAGTGACATTCCCCAATTTCCACGTGGGAGAACACTGCAGGGGACACCCCTCTCCTTCCATGACACCTGCCCAAAGGCTGCAGCACCTGGGGGTTGATACCACTGAGCAAAAAGGATGTGTGGCCTGTTTTAATATCCACCTCTACCACCTTGGTGCTGGTGAACTTGTTGGGCATGTTGAGGTGGGTGTTCAGGAAACCAGCGCTCGTGCCTGGCTTTGTAAACACTCACAGGAGTGCTGGCACTTTGGGGTCATTTCTAGGGTTCTGCTAGGACAGGAATTTCGATTAAAAAGGTGATTTGGAACAGGAAGATGGCTGTAGCAGAGGCCTCCCATGCAGCTGCTCACGGGGCCTGTGGTGGTTACACACAGGCTTTGCTCTCTGGGGGTCCTGTTGGTGTAACAGGTCACACAGCAGGCTCTGAGAGAGCTTTTGGTCAAGGGATTTATTGTCTGTCTGAGATCAGGGTGTTGGGGCAGTACAGGCTTCCCAAGGAAGTGCTGAGTCTACGTGCACAAGGGCAGGTACCCAGAGCATGACTTTCTTGTGTCCCTCTCAGTAGGGAAAGGAACAAGTCTCCCGTCCTGTAAGTGTGGTGAGAATCCCCCCCAGATAAAAATATTCCCTGGAATGAGAGAATCATAGAATGGGTTGGGTTGGAAGGGACATTAAAACTCATCCAGTCCCACCCCCTGCCATGGGCAGGGACACCTTCCACTGTCCCAGGTTGCTCCAAGCCCTGTCCAACCTGGCCTTGGACGCTTCCAGGGATCCAGGGGCAGCCACAGCTTCTCTGGGCAACCTGTGCCAGGGCCTCACTTCCCTCAAAGGGAACAATTTTATCCCAATATCCCATCTAACCATGTTCTCTGGCAGTGAAAAGCCATTCTTCCTTGTCTTGGCACTCCAGGCCCTTGGAAATGGTCTCTCTCCATCTTTCCTGTTGGCCTCTTCAGGCCCTGGAAGGCCACAATTGGGTCACCCCAAAGCTTCTCCTCTCCAGGTTGAACAATCCCAGCTCTCCCAGCCTTTCCTCCCAGCAGAGCTGCTCCAGCCCTCTGATCATCTTGATGCCTCCCTGGACTCTCTCCAGCAGCTCCATGTCCTTGCTGGGCTGTTCCCAGGGCTGGAGCAGCTCTGCAGGGGGGTCTCCCCTAAGGGGCAGAGGGGCAGAATCCCCCCCTGCCCTGCTGGCCTTAGGTACCAGTGCTGTAAGTTGCCAAATCATTCCTGAAAGTGCTTGTTATCAAGCAAGGCAGCTGCTCAAGTGCCCTTTTCTTTCCATCTGGAGAGATTTTGCCCCCATGTCTGCTCTGCTGGAGTGCTGCTGCTTCTCCCAGCTGTGTCAGCTGAAGTTCTTACAGCTTGTTCAAGAGCCCAAGAAGTTCTTCCATGGAAATGGAGTGTCACTAATACATATGTCTCCTGAGGTAAGCAACTAGATTTTCTTCTTTTTTGCTTAATTTCTGATTCTGTTTCATCATCACTTCCTTGAAAAGCCCACACAAATTAAAACTTGAGGCAATAGACACATGTATTTAGTTATTAGAGGTTCATGTTACAGAAGTTCATACCATTTTTTGCATTATACTTGGGAAAAATTGGAGAGGAAAACCCCCTTGATCTTTGGTACAGAAAATACTAATTGTCCCAATTCTTAGGTAGGTTGTGAGCAGTCAATTTAATTCCTAGAAGGGAAATAACTTTGAAGTTAGAAATGAAGAATGATGCAACAAATGGAGATCATGTTGACTCATTTTCTGTCTGATAGATATCTAAGGGGAACATGGAGGTGTTACATGTTTTTGATGCTAATTTTTCTGTTACATAGTAACACAAGTTTTTTGTCTTTCCCCTGACCTTCCTACTGCTTATTTTTAGTGAGAACTGCTTTTCCTTCCAAAGTGCCCTCATTGGAACCAGTTGTGTGTCAGGCTGGAATGGTTTAGAGTGGTCAGTGGTTAGAGAGGCCCCTCTTTGTGACTTGTCCTCATAGACACCTTCTTGCTGCTCCTTTTTCTTCAGTAAATGTATTTCCCCCCTTGCTTTGGTCTGTTGGGCATGTTTTACTGAAGGTACACAGAGGCAAAGTAACACAGAAAGGCTGCAAAGATGTGAGCTTAAAATTCATCCCACAGAAGCAGAAGATTAAATGTTTTTATCCAACTAAACAAACAAACAAAAAACCCCTTAAAAGTAATACTTACAGGAATCAAAATGCACAATTGACTCATGAGAGATGACTTTCAGTCATTTAACTTGTCTTTCTCCTGGTGTCCTCCACTGGATGAGATGTAGCCTGTGTCCTGTCCAGGCAATGGCTGTGGGAGGGTTCCTTGTGCCAGATGTGCTTTTCCAATGGATATTGTGTTGGGGCTCATTTTCCTGTTCTTCCAACTTTGCTGTATTGATTTTTATGGCAGAAACTTTAATCTGCCCTTAATTGAGGAAAAACCCCAACCCAGTGTAAGGAAAAGCACGAAATGAGTGATGCTAAAAAGCGACCCTGGTATTATTTAGCTGAGCTAATCCCGAGTGTAATGCCATGGGTTTAACTGGAATTACACTGGGGATTAGTGCAGTTGATAGCTGATTGCACTCTAATAGCTGCCTGGCTCCAGGAGCTATTGGTTGACTAAGTGCTGCTTGCCTCCTTCCAGCCCCATTCCTTCACTTCCATGTTTTCCCTGCTCCCACGGCAGAGCCCAGTTCTTCTTCCAACAGGAACCCCACCTATTCCACTGTCTCTCCTCTCACCTCTGCCCTGGGGTTTCCCACTTTCTGTTTTAAGGGTTCTTCGGGAGAACGAGCCTTTTTTTCCTCTTCCACTGAGGGGCTTCACTCAGGGCATCGTGACTTTAAACTGCTGGAATGAAGGACAGAGGTGGAACGGGAGTGTTTTTATGGGGAGGGACATGCACGGCTGGTGGTGGCTGTGTGCTGAACAGGTACTAGGAGCAGCCCAGAGTCGGCTCGGCATGTTGGACCTGTCTGAGAGATATCTGAGAGCACTTGCTCTTCTGGGCACGATGAGAAGTGAGTTATCTCCTCCTAGAGGAGAGGCAGCACAGCGTGCACAGCCATCCTGACAGCCCTGGGCTGGGTGCATGGATGGATGGGTATGGATCAGGAGACAGTGGTCAGAGGACATGTGCCATGCTGGACCGGGCTGTGCGTGCCCAGGTGCAGAATTACACACCCATGGGGATCATTTCTTCCTGTCTCTGGCTCCTGGGCCATCCCAAGGATGAACGGTGGTTTCCCTCCTCCAGCACACTGCCTGTCCTCCAGTTCAGCAGCATCCTGGGATTTGAGCTTTTCCGGTGGTGGAAAATGGCAGATTTGGGGCAAAGCTGTCAGGTGTGGTGTTTCTGCTCCCCTCACATGCTGAGCTTTGTGTGCTGGTAGACTCCTCCGTGTTTCTTTTTAACTTCCTTTGGCATTTTGGCCAAACACTCGGGGACTATCCTCCAGCACTGCTTGGTCTTAGACATCATCATCATCATCCTTATCATCCTCCTCCAGAGGTGACTTTTCGAGTCGTTTCGTGCAGGCTCTTGTTCCTGCTCTCCCTCCCGGAGCCCGGACTGGTCGGAGCTGATTTTAGGGCAGCTTTACGTTGTTGCCCAGCGCTCCGGGAGGGTTCCCCTCGGCCCTGGCCGGGTGGGTGACACGTCCCCCCGGTGCCGGAGCGCCCTGCCCGCTGCCCCGGGGGGCCGGGCCGGAGGAGGCGGCGGCGGGGGCGGGCGCAGGGCGAGAGGGGCCGGCCCAGGGCCGCGCTACGTGTCGCCGAGCCCTTATAGCCCCGGCCCGCCCGGCCCTGCGCGCCGCCCGCACCATGTCGAGCACCGAGCACACGGTAGGGACGCGCCGGGGGGGCCCTGCAGAACCCGCTGTGCCCCGGGATCCCCGCGGGCATCCAGCGCCTCCGGGAGCCGGGCCGGCAGAGCATCACCCGGGGGTGCCGGGATGGGAGGACGCTCCTGGCAGCGGGCAGGGGCGTGCCCGGCCATCCCTGCCAGGGGTGCCACGGGCTGCCGGCTGCCATCCCCGCCGAGGCAGCGGGAAGGCTGAGCCTCGCTCCTCGGGGGGCTTTTTGGGCGTCCTCTGCCCCGCTCCCACCCCGGGGAAGGCAGCCTGGCGATGGGCTCCCAGCACCCTGCACAGCCGGCGCTTTAAAAATATGTAACGCGCGCAGAGCGATGAAAAAATAAGCGTAGCCAGGGCAGAGTTCAGTTAGAAATTAAAATTGCAAATCGCACTCGCAGCCTGAAGTCGCCTTCCGCTTGCCAGCTGCCCTCCCTTACTCCTTGGATTTGGGATGCGAGCCCCGGGTCCCTCCGGCTGCGCCATACGTTTTCCAGGTTTTAAATCAGAACCAGAAGAAATCTTGACGGAAGTCTTTCGGGCTGCCGTTGCTGGTTGATTTTTACTTTTTTTTTTTTTTTTTTTACTTCGTCGTACGTTTTTCAGATGCGTTTTGGGCACCCCGGTAATGTGTGCGGGTAGGAATGCAACCCCAAACCACGCGGAACAAAGCGCGCCTGTGCAGCCGGGTGTTCTTGGGCACGCGAAAACCTGTGGTTTAGGGATTATTTCAGGGAGGGGAGGTGCAAGCTCTGAGCTGTGCATGGGAGTTCTGTTTATTGCTGTGTGACAGGAGAGAGGCATTACTGAACTTCCAGAATAATCCCTCTCCTTTGCCTCCACCCTTGGCTGGAAAAATGACATTTATAAGCAAGTTTGCGGCTGACCTTTGTACGGTGACTGTCAAAACAGATCCTATCTGGGTGACAGTTGTGGGCGGATTTTCGTGTGCTTATCTGCCAGGTATCTGATGGACTGAGAAAAGGCGTGATTTCACTAATTACCAGAGGTTTTGGGGATGGTGATGAAATGGTGATGTCCCATTAGTGATGTGTTGCACAGAGCGTGGAGGAAGTTCTCCCCCCTCACGCAACCTCAGCGGCTTCTCGGTTTCAGCCATCTCCAGCTGATATCAAAGGCACGGGATGAGGGATTTCCCTTTGATAGGGATCCTTTGATCAGCACGATTATTTGCATGTGCACGTGGACGATTTCTCCCGACACTTTCTGTAGCTGCAGCCGAGGCAGTTCCATTCGAAAATGAAGACGGGACACACAATAATTTGTCCTATTAGGATGGGTACAGCCCCCTTCTTAATCCCCATTCTTCGTTCTCCCAGTTGCATGAATCGTTATTACTCCTAAAAATCCCTGTTACTAATAAAATCCCAGTTTTACCACGTTTCCATGACGTGGGTGGTGTGTTAATGTTTCTCCCACAGCCCAGGTTCTGTGAGGCTGGATGTTAGCAGCATTTTGCACTGGCTGAGAGTATGCCAGAGCCGGGATTTGCAGGTGATGTCGATCAGCTGTGAGCCTTTGAAAGGCATAGCAGTGCCACCTGTGGCAAGATGGACAGCTGTGTTATTTGACTGTGCTCCTCCTTTTGTAAATTGAATAATTAGAAGCCCAAGATTTAAATCCGAAATTCAGCCTGAATGCCCTTTGGAGTTTGAGGATGGTTTGAGGATGCTTTGGCTGCATTTATTAATAGAAGCTTCTGGTAGGGTGCAGAGAAGAAAACTTAGATTTATTTTTTTTTTTTGCTTTTGCATGTGTTGTCCTTGAAAATGACCATGGCTCCTTAATTCTGCCTTGTCTGAGGACCCAAAACTTGGTGTGCAGGAATCTCTGTGGCCGGTTAGTTTGGAAATGCTTTGTGCTCTTTGTTTCTGCTCACAACGTTGCAAGAGGCATGAAGTCCTCTGTGTGCCAGGCAGCATCCTCCTGTTCCCAGACCTCGCTGACAGAACACATTTATTACTGACCTGTTTCAGGGCTGATTTTTGGGGGGAGAAGAACGTTCTTTAACGATGACCTCAAAGACTTAATGTTCCTCACACAGCCCTCCTGTGTGCTCGCAGGCAAACCCCAGCTCTCAGGAGCGAGCACACGGGGAAGGAGTTGCAGCGAGGAAGGTGGAGCTGTGGGACTGCCCTTGTTTATTGTGTGGGCTCCTGCACAGCGTGGCATTCAGGGCTGAGGGGTTCTTTTAGCTCTGTCCAGACAGCAGCCTGTTCTCCCTCCACCTGCGGCGTCCCTGGTATTTCCGCAGCCCGGCCCCAGCCTTTCCAGGAGGATACAGATGGTGCAGTGTGCTCCAGGCGAGTTGGCCACGGAGCCCAAAGCCACAGGCACGGCCTGGGAAGGGCTGGCCCCTCGCTGGGGTGACTGCCTGCGTGGCTTTGTGTCCCTGTGGGTGCATGGAAAATGCAGCTCAGTGCTTCTCGTGGGATGGAGGCGTTGGGAGTTCTGTCCCTGGCAGGGGAACGTCCTGAGTTTCTCTTAGAGGTGCTTAGGGCAGAATGAGAGCCTGGCACTGAAACTGCCCTTTTCAGGGTAAGTGTCACAGCTTTGTGAGCCCCCTGCCCTTGTCACGGCATCTCCAGGAATCCCACTGGAGTGTGGCATCCCTCCCACTGGAGTGTGGCATCCCTCGCTCTCACCGGGATGCTGCCGCTGGAGCCTGATGGGGCACAAAGCTGTAACTTCTGCTAATTCACTTCTGTTTGTGTAGGGCTTATGTGCAAATGGTGTGGGCTTATTTAAATTTATTTAAAGAGAAGGGGAAAAAACCACAAGCTCAGATGACAACCCTGAAGAAAGAGGCTTAGTTTCTTTGCCTAAAAACAACTCTCGTGTTGAAAAAACTGGGGCCACGGGGCAGAGTTCAGATGGACTGAGTGATATCCCAGGCAGAGCAGTAGCATATGTACAGCTTCATCAATTTAATTGCTAAGCAACATAGAAGAAAAAGCTTATTAAAAAAACCCAGACTGGGTGTTTATCTCCTCTCAGGCTTCCTCTTAACTGTTGCCTTGAACACAAAGAGCGAAACACCTTTAAAGGTGTTTATTTTCCAAGCAGTTGTGAATAGCTCAGCTATTCACTGACACTTGTCCAGGTGACAGTGCACCCTGATTTTGGGGAATTAGTGTGGCTTGCTCTGGGTTGAATTACTCGAGGAAGAGTTTCTCAGGTTTTATCCAGCGAGTCACAAGCCTTGTTCTTACAGCATGATTTATTTTGTGAGATACAGTGCCTAACTCATTGCACCATGACAGTCAAAGGAGATGGTTTTCCTGCTGCTCATCACGTGCTTAGGATTTCTTGGTTTATATTCTATTATTTTTTTTGCTTTACATCTGTTTTCTTTGAAGATCAGGGAAAGGTGAGGTGATTAACTTTTGTTAACTGTAGCTCTCTCCCCTTTTCTCCTCATTTCTTTTGAAGCCCTTTGCTATTAACAAGTTCCCTTTCCAGTCTGTTGCCCACACCTTGCTGTTTCATTCACTTGGGCTGCCCCAAGACCCTGTTTGGTAACAATATCCCGCTCTGTTGGGGAATTCAGGGAAGAAAAGCCAGAAAAAGTTGCAGTCTTCTAAATATGAATGCCTTTTTCTTTCCGTGGCTGAGCCCTGCAGGGGTTGGGGAGTTAAATAACCACCTTGGTGTGGTCCAGCCCCAGAAGCTGCAAGCTGGGGACCTTGGGGGACCTTCCCCAAGTGCAGGAGGGCTTCTCTGGTGTTCCCTGGCAGTGCCATGGCAGCAGGAGCAGCGGGGTGTGTTTTCCAAGGAGCTGCCTGGACAGACCATCTGCCAGGACCGCAGAAGGACGTGCACGTGGAAAAGTAGAAGGGTTTTTCTGCTGGGGTGGGTGGTTCCTGCCTGAACACCCCTTCCCTCTGAGGAGAGAGGCAGACAGGGCAGGCCTGATCCCTGCAGGTGAGCTTGGAGGGTAATCTTTCGCTTTCCCAGGAGGAACGGTGGCTCTGCAGGACATCTCCATCTCCCGGGGGTCACCAGCTGAGCTGCTGCTGTGGGTTGCTGGGGTGGTGGCTCTGAGTCAGTATGTCCCTCCTGTCCTGCTCCTGAACTCCTGGATAAACACAGACTCCAGCCTCATCCGCTTTTCAGGGTGCACAGATGAAGTCACAGCCAGTTACAAATCCGTGTCCAAACCTGTGACACAGGCAGAGGTTTCCATCCCTGGGCAGCCCCTACAAGAGCTTTGATGCAAGATAAATGATGTTGAAGACCCCCCACACCCCACACTACCCAGACATGTGCAGTGCAGCTGCAGCTTGGATTTAGGCCACGGGGATTTTGTTTTTCTGGAGGGTTTTCAAGAGAAACACTGGCATACTTGCCTTTTTTTTTGTTTGTTTGTTTTGTTTTTACTGGGCTAATGTTGATCCTGGAGGGTGTCTCGAAATAGAAATGAAAAGACCTTGCCTATCTGAAACCAGGTGTTTTAGATAAACTTCCAGCTGTATGTGCCCCCAGAAGATAAGTGGTGTGCAGGGCCTGTGTTAGTGCTGGTCCTGCTATGTCCTGCCTTGAGCTTGTACTTTGGTCACGCTGCTCCTACGCTTTGATATCTTAAAAAGTCCATTAAGAAGGAGGCTGTTCAGTTCAGGTTTGCATTCATGAATTTTCTGTTATCGTGAGCAGGGTGACTACTAATGGTTATCTCTGATTGAGCTCTGAATCACAGCTGGGGGAAGTGAGAAGTAGTTCCTTAATGGTTTCACAGCTTAATAATTTCCAAGGGAAAATTTACCCCGAGTGTATCATTAACAGAAAGGAGGGATGCGAAAAGCCCGGTTCAGGTGTTCTGTGCTGGGCCTGCGTCACAAAATGGGGTGTGGGAAGTTGGGATTTGCCTGTGGGGCCGGTAGTTCCTTGCCAGCCCTGCCTCCCATCCCTCACAGAGCGGGCCTTGCTCCTTTGCTTGCAGCTTGGCTCAGTTCCAGTGATATGTGTCAAAAGCTTTGTTTGCTGACTCGGTGCCAACGTGAGCTTGAGAAAGGAGTTGGTTTGCATAGATTTGATTTGATTTTTTTTTTATTTTTTTTTTTTAGATGCAGCACTTGGTGGTTTGTTGGGATGAGCTTTTTTTGAGCACTGTTGGAAAACAACGGTCTGTACCTACATTTCCAAGACTTTCTGACCTCGAGGTCTTCACGGCCTCTCTGGCAGAACAAAATGTTTTCTTCGATATCAAACCCTTTTTTAGCTTCCCATTGTGGTGCAAAAAAGTGTGTCGGGCAGGAGGTCATTTTTCAGGCCTGCCCAGCCCTTCTGATGGGAAGATCATTAGGCTGTGCTGCCAGAGAGTGTGGGAAGAGGGGAAAAAAACCTTGTTTTAGAGGAGGGTTTTATAGAGGGCTGCTGTGGGGGATCTGAGTTGTGGGTTTGCCTCTGGGAATGATGTGGATGAGTCCCCACAGCCATGGCTGGGGCAGCTCATTGCATCTGCCCTCATCTCTGTAAAGCTGGTCTGAGGCCACGGGGATGGATGTGAGGAGTGTTGAGCTCTCAGAGGTGCAGCCTGAAGTCTGGGGGAGCTGCTCAAACGTGTGTCACTTTTATGTCTTAAATGTTGTGTGGGATCTCGAGTCTTCATCTGCTGTTGGCCTTACTCTGGGCTGCTCTTCCATGGCTGTAAAATTGGGGATGATGCCACCCTTAGAGAGATACTGGGAGTTTTCATCAACTTCTGAGGGACCAATTAACAGTAAACTCCAAGGAAAATGTGTAACTGCCCTTCAGCAAGCCTTGGAATAGCGTGGAATGACGAAGATCTGTGCCTACACCTGGTTTAGGGAGGGATGATGGAAATGCCAAATAGCCCCTTGTTCAGGAAGGGTACAGCATTCTTGGTGCTGCCTTAGGCCAGGCTCTGGGTAACCCCCTGTGCACTCCTGTGATTAAAAGCCCGTCTTGCAGCTTGTAGGGGTCAGGTGCACAGGGAGATGGGTCAGGAAACCTTCATCCTGCCGCCTCCAAACTCGAGTCCTCAACTTGGACGTGTCCCCTGCAGCTCGTTGTGCAGGGTGGCACATTCAGTGGTGTGACGATGAAAACAACCCTGTCTTCATCCAACAGAAATTCCAAGGGGACTGAGGAGGTACTGAGTGATGGGGAGGCTTGTTTGGCTCCATCTGTTGATTCCAGTAGCACCCAAGAGCGGGAGCCAGGCGAGACTTTATGGCTGGGGCACCACAGTTCATTGTCCACCCTTCCACTGGTTTGTGACCCGAGGTACCAGAGGCTGTGCCTTTCTTCCTGATAGCGCTGGATGAACTTCCCTTCCATGAATTCATCGTAATGATTTCTTCCAGCCAAGTGACCTTTTGCCCTCCCCATTTAATCGTGTCCTTAGCGGTGTTTCTGGCCAAGCTTCCCTTCGCTCCTTCCTCCCGCTGCTTTTGCGCTTTGCAAGCCTTAACAGAGTTGCTGAGGTGGAGAGAGATCTCCTGTTGCCTGCTGGTGGCCATCCACCATTGCAGAGTCAAGCACACGGGGTTCAAGATGCCGGGTTCAAGCCTGAGCATCCAGCCTGAGGCAGAGAGAGGCACTGTGAGACCCAGCCTGGGCTTGAGTCCAGCTTTTTCCTTTCATCAGGCTGCTGAGATGTCCTGTAGAGGACAAGTGATGCAGGAGGATTAGTTCTTTTACAGAATCAAGGATTCATTTAGGTTGGAAAAGACCTCTGAGATCAAATCCACCCTGTACCTGATGCCCACCTTGTCCCCCAGCCCAGAGCACCGAGTGCTATGGCCAGTCCTTCCTTGGACACCTCCAGGGCTGGGGACTCCACCCTCTCCCTGGGCAGCCCTTGCCCCTGATTGACTCTTCTGTGAAGAAATTCCTCCTGATGTCCAACCTGACCCTCCCCTGGTACAGCTTAAGGCCTCTTCCTCTCATCCTGTTGGTGGTTGCCCAGGAGAAGAGACCAATTCCCCCCCAGCTCCCCCCTCCTGTCAGGGACTTGCAGAGCCAGAAGGTCCCCCCCGAGCCTCCTTTTCTCCAGGCTGAGCCCCCCCAGCTCCCTCAGCTGCTCCTGCTGCTCCAGCCCCTTCCCAGCTCCGTTCCTTTCCCTGGATTCGGAAATATATGCATTTTAAAACCTGACGGAGCTGCTTGAAATCTTGATCCTCTGTAGTTCCCACTGCTTATGAACCACTAGAGCCTCTCTGAAGGTGCAGGATTTCTCTCCTGAGAGGAATATGTCAAAAATGGATATCTTATCCTATCATTGAGAGCTGAGCTGGGTTCAACCTGTGCTGGCTGAAAGGCTGGAAGGAGGTTCTGCTTTCTGACTTAAGCCCTCTGGACTCACATGGCATTTCTGATCAGCAGAGCTTGTGTTTCTGGTTGTGTCTTACAATTTAGCTCAGCTGATGGTCTCCTTGCATGGTGCTTGGAGCAGGAGTGCTGGCATGTTTTCAGGGACAGGGTGCCTGGCCTGCCACAGTAGGAGGTGGGACACGTACGGGGGTGTATTTACCATAGAGAACCACAGCCCAGTAATTAAATCCCTCAATCTCATATTCAAGTGAAAAGAAATTGATTACCTGTGGATGCAACTCCCACCTGGAAAGCTCTTTGATACCGAGGTTAATGTGTAGTCAAAATCTGTACCTTTGTTCTCCTTCCCTCTTGTCCGAGGGACTGATCCTCAGTTTCCCATTCCCATAGCTGGTTGTTTCTCTCCAGAAGAAGACAGAGAAGTGTGGCCATGTGTTCTGGGTGGGTTTTCCTGGCAGGGGAGCAGTGTTTTGGTGTGCCATTTCCCAAGCAGATGCTGTTGCTCCGTGCAGGGCAGCTCAGGGCTGTCAGTCGTGGCTCTGCCAGGCACAGCTGGATTTGCCAACAGGCTGCACCATCTCTGCTTTTTAACTCGTCATCTGCCTTCTGGTCACCTAATTCCCTTTGGTTTAGTTTCCTGGGAGGTTAAACAGACGTGCTTGATCACTTCCTGTGAGTGTTCAATCCCCAAACTGGTCTGTACTGTGCAAGACCATCATTTATGCTCCTTTCTTTTTGCAAGACTTTGGCATTGAAGGTGGTCCCGCGGCCTTGGCACCATCCAGAGTAGCCTTGTGACAGACCCCTGGCATCAAAGCAAGGCAGTTCTCCCTCTGCAATGTCAAACCTATTGTTTGCAAAACGAGCAGGGCTCATTTGGGAGAGATCATTCAGCAGAACCGCTCTGAATATTAAAAATTGGGCAGCCATGGAGGGATTTCGTGTTTATATTGTTATTTTTGTCAGCAGCTGACTAGACGGCTTTGTTTGTCAAATATTTGTTACCCCTGCAGCTGTCTCTTGGGATTCCAGGAATGAAGATGGGGAAGATTGTTTTTATAACAGCTGGCCTGGCCTTGCAAATTCATCCCGAAAATGCAGGAGCACAGGATGACTCACTAGTTTTTTCTGTGAGGAAATTAAAGTAGTGACATCATCTAATTCCGAGATAAGGGAACGCCTGGGCTGGGAGCCTTCAGAGAGGCAGATTTTAGTGCCTAGCCTGCTGATTTGGACTCACACAGAGTAGAGATCACTGCCTCATGTGCCAAGTGAGCCTGGAACGTGAGCCTGGAACGTGAGCCTGATTTTGTTGATTTTATTTTTTTTTTAAATTTATTTTTTTCTTTTCGTGCCAAGGCTGTACAGAACTTGATTGTGGCCATCCAAGCCATGCAAATGTATGCCAAGAAAAAAATATTTGAGCAGCCATCAAAAAAACAAGGTCTTGCCAAGAGCTCAGAAATTCTTGTGGCTTAAGGAAGGAAAAAAGAAAAAACAAAACACTTTAGCTGACAGCAGCTTGAAAATCCCGTGTGGTAGCAACGTTTGGCATCTCCAACCGTCTGCTTCCGAGCTGAAAGGCTGCTTGTTTCGGGGAACTGGGATGTCCCTGCTGCTCTCCTGAAGGTCTCCTGTGTTACACTCCTGGCAGTGCCCGGGGGTTGAGGTGATGCCAGGAGGAACGGCCGTCAGAGGTGGCGGGTGCCAAGGAGCAAGTGAGGTCTGCTGGGGTTTATTCCCAGTGCTGGATGAAGAAAGGAAGGCCAGTCCTGCTCCCAGCCTGGGCATGGGAGTGCTGGCAACCCCTCAGCCTCAGTGGGGTGTTTGGTGACACGTCCCCGTGTGCTCAGCTCAGGCTGGAAGGAAAACAACGTTGTTCCTGCTCGAGTCCAGGTGGTGGGAGAGGAGACATCCTGAGGGCAGGGAAGAGGGAGGACCACCAGCATGGGAAGCAGGAGGGTGGATACCATGATGGGAACACCAGCATGGGAAGCAGGAAGGTGGATGGCACAGTGGGAACACCAGCATGGGAAGCAGGAAGGTGGATACCATGATGGGAACACCAGCATGGGAAGCAGGAAGGTGGATACCATGATATGAACACCAGCATGGGAAGCAGGAAGGTGGATACCATGATGGGAACACCAGCATGGGAAGCAGGAAGGTGGATGGCACGGCAGCAGGTACCACTTCCCTGTCCAGGCCTGCATCCTGAGAGGTTAAACAGGCAAAATTTCCAGGGTAGCTCCGTCTTGGTGGGGTTTTCCCCTGGGAAAGAAGGGGATCAGTTTGAAGCGTTTACTGCCTTAGTCCATTAAATGAATGTTTGGGAAAATCCATAGGTTTAGGGTTACAGGAGCTAAATCAAGACTTAAGAAATGCTGAGGTTTCTCCATCTTCTGTATGGTCATAATTAAATCTTTGTTTCCACTGGCAAAAACCACCCTTTTGCCTCTCTTCCTCCTTCTGAGTATAATCATTTTGCTCTTCTGCAGCGAATGTCTCTTTTCTAGAAGGTTCTTTCCCCATTGTTGCTGATGGATTACAGTATCACCCTTTTGCCAGAGCACCCAGTGGGAGTTGCCCTGCTAGAAGAAATTCATTTTTACCAAAAAAATCGATGAACTTAATTTTTATGCTTCAAATTCAACTGGTAGGGCAAAAGATCTTTTAAACTTGGGGGTTTTTTTCAGTTCAGGTGGCAGAATTTGGGAGGGGATTTTTTAACAGTAAGTTAGATCCATCTCCAGAGGCTTAAGCAAGTGTTTTATTTCAAAGTCATGGAGTCACAGAATCTCCTGAGCTGGAAGGGACCCCCAGGGTCCTGGAGTCCAGCTCCTGGTCCCAACAATGCCACCCTGTGCCTGTGCAAGTGAAAGCTTGCTTGGATCATTTTATCACTTGAAAAGCCCGTTTTACCATTTGCAAATAGGATCAGCTGAAAACCTTTTGAAAGCCTCTGTTTTTATTTTGACCTTGTTTTTCCCTTCCTGGAGACATGTCCAGGCTGCGGGACCGAAATAGGGTGTGTGTGAAATGCTTGACTGGAAAGAAATGAATCATATTGCTGGTGCAGTGAGCTAGCCCTATAAATAAAGATGCAGCTGGGGGAGTCCTGACCCTCCCCTGGCTGTTGGGTCAGGGTTTCCCTGGGGCTGTGAGCGCTGCCAGCTTCCAGCTGGATGCTCAGAGGAGGAGTGAGCCGGACGTGTGACTAACGTGCCCTTAATAGCTCTTCTCGGCTGATCGTGTTTTCAGGAGGGAGTCCCTCTCCAGAGTGGGATGCTGCTGCAGCCTGCTGTGAGCTGTGGCTCCTGGACAGCTTCCAGAGCCCTGCCTGTGCCAGCTGCAGCAGGCAGAGGTGCTCCTGTGGCAGCAGGGGGTGAGTTGAGGGCACAATGAGTGCGTTGGGTTGGACCTCCTCGGCCGTCGCGATGTCCAGCTCGGCTTTCTCATGGCAAACCTCCTTCTGCAACATCACAGAGTGGCTGGAGAGCAGCCAGGCAGGAAGGGAGCTGGGAGTGTGGATGGACAGGAAGCTGAACAGGAGCCAGAGTGTGCCCAGGTGGCCAAGAGGGCCAATGGATCCTGGCCTGGCTCAGGAACAGTGTAGCAGCAGGAGCAGGGAAGTGATTCTTGGCCTGAACTCAGGGCTGGTGAGGCCACCCCTGGAGTGCTGTGTCCAGCTCTGGGCCCCTCAGCTCAGGAAGGACATGGAGGGGCTGGAGCAGGTCCAGAGAAGGGCAGCAAGGCTGGGGAAGGGACTGGAGCACAAGTGCTGTGAGGAGAGGCTGAGGGAGCTGGGGGGGCTCAGCCTGGAGAAGAGGAGGCTCAGGGGAGACCTCCTCACTCTCTGCAACTCCCTGACAGGAGGGGGGAGCCAGGGGGGGGTTGGGCTCTTCTCCCAGAAAGCAGCAGTAGGACAAGAGGGCTGGGTCTTCAGCTGTGCCAGGGGAGGGTCAGGTTGGATATTAAGAAAAAATTCTTTCCAGAGAGGGTAATCAACCATTGGAATGGGCTGCCCAGGGAAGGGGTGGATTCTCCGTCTCTGGAGGTGTTGAAGGTGAGACTGGATGTGGCATCAGTGCCATGGACTGGGAACCACAGTGGGGCTGGATCAAGGGTTGGACTTGATGATATCTGAGGTCTCTTCCAACCCAGCTGATTCTGTGATCAGAGAGCTCTGCCTTCTGTGGGTGGCTGAGCAAGGGATGGCCTGAGGATGTTGTGTGCACTAAGAGGGTCTGTTGGATGTCCTGCTCAGCTCCTGTCTCTTCTCTTTACCTTCCTCTCGGCTGTGGCACGTGGCACTCGCCCCCAGTTCTCACCCTGGTCCCACTCATGATGCAGGGGTTGGTTAAAGAAGTGGGGATGTGGGGGCAGGAGCAGGCACTGCCTAAGGAACAGAGTTTATAAATACTTGGGTTTCGAGTGGAAGATGGGTAAACAACCATATAATTTGTTTTGATAACCCTAAACACAAAAGGGCAACAAAGGAGCGGCTGAGGGAGCTGGGGGGGCTCAGCCTGGAAGAAGGAGGCTCAGGGGGGACCTTCTGGCTCTGCAAGTCCCTGACAGGAGGGGGGAGCCGGGGGGGGGTCAGGCTCTGCTCCCAGGGAACAAGGGACAGGAGGAGAGGGAACGGCCTCCAGCTGTGCTGGGGGAGGTTTAGATTGAATATTAGGAAATTTTCTTTTAATGGAAAGCGTTGTAAAGCATTGGAACTGGCTGTTCAGGGAAGTGGTGGAGTCACCATCCCTGGAAGTGTTCAAGAAAAAGTGGGCACTTGAGGATGTGGTTTAGTTGATAGCTGGACTTGATAACCTTAAAAGTCTTTTCCAGCCTTGGCAGTTCTACAATGTTGTTTGTCTGGTGCATTTTCTGTTATTTGTGCAGTGGTTCTGCTCCCAACAAACATCAGCAGTGGCTGGGAGAGGTCCCCCAGCCCTTGTGCCCTTAGCTGTCAGATGTGTTGTCAGGGAGCATCTTCTCCTCTCATCTCCTGAGAACAGTCACACACAGCCTTTGTGGGCAAGGACAGCTACTCCCCTCCAGGCCAAATACTTCAGGAAGGGCTGAGTTTGCTTTTCTGGACACTGAATTGGAGCAGAGGACACTGATGGTTTCTGATTTCCAAGAAGACTCTCTTGTCTCAGAGCTCCCATCTCTTTATTCAGGAGGAGCACTAAGGACAAACCTCCTGGCTCTGCCTGCAACCTGCTTTCAGAAAGCAGGGGAGCATCTTGTCCCATCAGGATGGTTGATGAAAAGCTTGTTTGCTTTGGAAACCAGGTGAGGAGACACTTGGTAGTTAGCTTAGTTAAACCTGATCTTAAAGAGCCGAGATCTTGGTGTCTCCCAGTTTGCCAACCTCATGGAAGGGTTCAGTAGGAGGGAAGACCAAAAGCGGAGTTCAGATTTGGTTTCTTGGTCCACTGCAGCCTCAGTTACAAGGTTTGGAGTGATGTCTTTATTTTTTCCCAATTTCCTGGATGAGCTAAGATGGGGTGGGCTGAGCACTGACATCATCCAGACAGGCCCAAACAGCAGTTTTTCAAGGAAAGGGGGAGAGTGTGGCAGTGTCCTCTTTAACCATCTGTCTGGCAGAGGCTGCACAGCTCTTCTTTGGAGACCTGCTGGATCATTTATTGCCTTGTTTGGGACTGAATTATAGGTAAGAAGTTCCTCTTCCAAACCTCACTTCCTTGATCTAGACTATTCCAAGACATGCTGACCAGTGTCCCTAAATTGTCCCTGCTGTAGGGCCCAAAATGCAGGTGTGTGATGATTGGATTAATTGTTTAAATATGTTTGATTTATGATGACAAGGTTAAAACCCTGAGAATAAAATCAGTAGGACAGCCCTGCATCTGATTAAACCCTGTTCATCCCTTCTCTCTGCCTCCCAACCATCTTGCAGGACGTGCCCTTCCTAGGTGAAATCTCTCCAGGATTTGCTCTCAGGCCACTGATGCTTATTTTTCCTGGTGCCTTCACTCCCTTCCATCTTGTTTCAGCTCTGGCTTCCCAAGCCACTTCAGGGCTGCTGAATTATGAAGTGGGAAGTCCATGTTTCCCACTGAACAGCCCATTCCCAGCCAAGGAAAAGCCTCCAGCCCAGCCATCCAGTTGCTCAGGGTTAAGAAGAGTTTCCCAGGACAATTATTAACAGAGCTGGAAAATCTGAGGGCTTGGTACCACCTGGAGCTGCCGGCAGGAAGGAGAGGTCTGACAGTGTTGCTGAATTGCAAAAATGCCCTCAGTGATGCCTCCCCAAGCTCCCAAAAGATGCCAGTGTGCAAAACAGCAGGTCTGAGATGCGCTCCCAGCGCAGATTTCTGGCACAGCAACATGTGCTCACAACAGGCTCGTTACGTCAGCCCCGGAGGAATGTGTCAGATCCTGCGCCTGCCCGCGGTATCGGGGCTCATCTCCTGCAGGACACAGCCAGCACATCAACACTTTGCAAAGGCTGCAGTCCCTGCTGATGCAAAAGAGAGATTGGAAGTGTGCAGGTTCGTTTCTCCATGTGGAAATATCAGTCTTGCTCGTTCACATCAGTCCTTTGGTCTCTGCTGGAGCCTGAGCCCCAGGGACAGGTGGAAACGGAACCATGGTGTTGCTGTCTCACCTTGGCAAGCTCAAAAAATGTTCTGACTTTTGACAACCCCCCTGCAAAAAAAACCCCACGAAAAACAGCAGAACAGAACAAACCACAAAAACCAGATCTTGAGCTACTTATCTTTTATTCTCTGAGTCACAGGATGTGCAGTGTTCACTCGCTTTTTCAGGGGCAGGTCTAGAGCTGTTTTAAGTTTTTCATCAAATCCCAGACTGGTTTGGGTTGGAAGGGACCTTAAAGCTCATCCAGTTCCACCCCCTGCCATGGGCAGGGACGCCTTCCAGGTTGCTCAGAGCTCCATCCAGCCTGGCCTTGGACACTTCCAGGGATCCAGGGGAAGCCACAGCTTCTCTGGGCAACCTGTGCCAGGGCCTCCCCACCCTCACAGGGAACAATTCCTTCTCAGTATCCCATCTAACCCTGCTCTCTGGTAGTGGGAAACCATTCCCCCTTGTCCTGTCACTCCAGTTCCTGATGAACATTCCCTCTCTGGCCTCCTCTGTAGGTCCCTTCAGATCCTGGAAGGTGCTGTGAGGTCTCCACACAACCTTCGCTCCTCCAATATACATCTTTCTCCAGGATATATTTATATCCTTGTTCTCTCCTGCTCCTTTCCATTGGATACCTCAACTAGAAAGATGATCCTTGCAATGAATAAGGTCTTGCAGATACTTTATGTGCACAATTCCTCGTCGAGCTGCTGCTGCTGGAGCTGCAGGGGCACAGACAGGCTGTTCCATCTGCATCCAGCGGAGAGGCCGGGGTGGGCAACATTAGGAAGCACCAAAATTCAGGCCTGTGGCTCAGCGTTGTGCCAGTCCCTTGTTTGCTCTGGGAAGTGCCCACAAACCCCCCAGGTGTTGTTCCCCTGCCTCCCATGGCCGTGTGTCCCTGGCGTCGCTCAGCTCGGTGGGGCTGTGCCGCCGTCTCCTGCCCCGGTTCTTAACGGCCAACTTCTGCCAAACACAGCAGGTGAACGAGCACCTGAAGTTGCCCCTGTTTTGCAAACACAGTTAAAATTATTGGCGAGTCTGTTTGTGTTTTAAAATGTGGAAAAGGCGGGGGGGTGTCTCTGTGCCTGGGCTCTGTGTCCTCCCTCCCCTCCCTGGCAGTGCTCCTGCAGCAGAGCGAGGCGCGGGCACCGAGGCATCGCCACCAGGAGCACTCTGGGCACAGGCACAGAGCCTTCAGCAGATCACTCTGTGCTGCTGGGACACAAATCCAACTTACACCAAAGTTTGCTGCGTGGCTCGTTGATGAATTTGTATTTCTCTCCCATCTGTCAGTCCCAGCAGAAGTTTTCTTTGTTGCTCCCGGTACGAAAATGCTTTGCTTTGTTTTCCTCAGGGATCAACCAACGTGGTTTACCAAGCCCACCACGTGAGCAGGAGTAAGAGAGGACAAGTTGTGGGTACCAGAGGAGGATTTCGAGGCTGCACCGTTTGGCTGACAGGTACTTTCAGCTGGGTGTGAGAGCGTGGCGTCCCCTGTGCAACTCCCTGCACGAGCGCGGCTCGGAGGAGGGGATCTGGGATCTGCAGGAAACGTCAGCATTCCTTGGGAGCTGGGAATTGCAAAACATTCACACGTGGGAAACACAGACACGCGGTGCTGGCGCAGCAAGATGTTCTCCCTGGCAGCTGCTGCCCAGAACTGGTGTTTTGATGTATTTCCCAGCTGTTATCAGGCTCCTTTGAACACGTCAGAGGCCCTAAGGGGAGCACTTGTTGTTCCCAGGTGTGTAGCTGAGGAAGCCTTGGCTCAACCCCAGCCAGTCCTTGGCAGTGAAACGTGCCCAGGGCTGTCCAAAATGCGGATGTTTTCATTCAGGGGCGGTGGGAAGTCTACTGGGACGTGCAGGTTTGCTGTGTGTAAGGCAGCACAAGGCAGTCACCTTGTCTGGAGAGTAAATACTCCCAGCCAGTCGCACTGGAAGAAATTCCTTGCTTGTGTTTTGTTGCCCTTCTCTTCTGCTTTGAAAAATAAACTCATTGTTTGGGGATTAGGGGCTGCTGGAAGTGACAATTGCATTTCTCATTTCTAATGTTTAGACAGCTCTGTCTTTTGCCACTTGTCCAGTTGTTCCTTTGCTTGTTAAATATTGGCATTTTTGTTGATGGAGGATGTTGAAGGACGTGCTTGGGAGGGTTTGTAAAGCCATTCTGATTTGCCTTCCTGTCAGTTTAGGTGGTAGATGTTGGATTACAACACATTTCTGTTTTGTTCTCCTCTTCAACTTCAGTTCAATTTCAAAAAACCTGTCCAAGGCAATTTCCTTCTCCTTAGAGTACCACACAAAAAACCTTGTGTCTGAAAGGTTTGAGCTTCTCTGGCTTGTGATTATTCTTTGAAATATGCACCTGGAGAAGGAGTGTCTGTGGATGCAGAGGGGCCATTGCTGCTGGGGCCTGTCCCACCCCACACAGTTGCCACAAGAGCCTTTCCTTGGGTTCAGTCTGGAAGAGCAGTTGGCTCTCAGTGGGAACAGAAGGAGGAAGAGGAGGCAACAGCACCCTTCCAAACTTCCCCTACTTCCTGGTGCCTATTTGTCCCACCACAGCCCAGCAAGAGGTGCTTTTGCAGCACTGCTGGGTTGAGCCCCTCCAGACATTGAGATGTAGCAGCTTTTCTCATGGCAAGATAAGGGGGCTTGGTCTTAAGCTCTGCCAGGGGAGGTTTAGGTTGGATATCAGGAAGAAATTCTTTACAGAGAGGGTAACCAGCCATTGGAATGGGCTGCCCAGGGAGGAGGTGGATTCTCCATCCCTGGAGGTGTTTAAGGACAGACTGGATGTGGCATCAGTGCCATGGGCTGGGAACCACGGCGGGGTTGGATCAAGGGTTGGACCTGATGATCTCCAAGGTCTTCTCCAACTCGACTGATTCTATGGTTCTATCATTAATAAGAAGGGTTGACCCAGGTGTGCTAAAAAGATGAATCCAACTTCCCTTCCTCATTCCTTCCTGAAGTACCTTCAGACAGAAGGAGTCTCTCTGCCAGTGTCCCAGGAGGTCTCACGTTACCCCCTCACTCTTTCGCCCTCACACCTGACCCTGGCTGCTCTGCCTCCAACAGGCCTTTCTGGAGCCGGCAAGACAACCATTGGCTTTGCCCTGGAAGAGTACCTGGTCTCCCATGGCATCCCTTGCTATTCCCTGGACGGCGACAACGTCCGGCACGGCTTGAACAAGAACCTGGGTTTCTCGGCGTCGGACCGCGAGGAGAACATCCGGCGCATCGCCGAGGTCGCCCGGCTCTTCGCCGACGCGGGGCTTGTCTGCATCACCAGCTTCATTTCTCCTTTCACCAAGGTACCTCCCCGCAGCACGGCCTGCCCTCCGCCCCGGGATCGTTCCTGGGGAAGGGGGGTTTGCACAGAGCGCTTCCCAAACGATGCTTCTGCCCACTGCTGCTCTCTTCCCTCGTCAGACAGCTGCGCACCGTCGGTTTTAGGGGGGCGGTTTGACGTGGTACAGATTGATGAAGAGCTAAGAGGGGTTTAAAATGTCCCTGCAGAAGGCAGAAACGAGGCACAGAAGCAATAGCCTATCCTAGAGAGAGTTATCTCTGCTCATTTGGAATAAGATGTGATTGTGGGGTTTCTTGCTTCCTGAGAGGACTGAGTAGCTGCTGTTATCAAGCTGCTGCAAGCAGTTCCTATTTTCATAGGACCACAGAATCATTAGAGGTTGGAAAAGACCTCTAAGATCATCAAGTCCAGCTGTTTTTTTGGCACAGGGCAGATAATTATTCACAATCTGAAGTTCTGCTGTCCTGCTTCACAAAAAGATCTTGGGGTTTCGGATGGAAAAAGCTGAAAACAGAACGAGCTCGTAGATTTGTACAATTTTTTTTCAAGTATCTTTAAAGAAAAGGAGGGAAGGGAGATGAAAAACCCTTATTAGAATTAGTGTAAATTTAATAAATCTGTAGCAGAGACACATTTGCCTGTGTCAAATTCCAGGACACATCATGTAGCAGGAAGGTGCTTGCTGCAGTTTGGACACACAGGATTTTCCCATCTGTCTTCTAACAGGATCGTCAAAATGCACGGAAAATTCACGAGGCAGCTGGACTTCCTTTCTTTGAAATCTTTGTAGATGCTCCTTTAAATATCTGTGAAAGCAGAGATGTGAAGGGTCTGTACAAAAAGGCAAGAGCTGGAGAGATCAAAGGTATGGAGGAGCGAGGTCTTATTTTGCCTTTACTTTCCAAAGCATTGAACACCTCGTTGCACGTAGAGGTGGGTTTCTAAAGGCTCTTTGTGGAGCACAAGAGGATCCTGTTTCCCTAATCTTGCTGTCACAAGTGTCACTTGTCATACCCAGCATGGTTGAATGCCTGCTGGTTGTTTGTACAGCGCTGTTGGCTCTGGGGCGCCGAGTATAATATTAAATAAATTGAATTTGGGGTTTAATTGCCCGCAGGATTCACAGGGATTGACTCAGAGTACGAGAAGCCTGAAGCTCCTGAACTAGTGTTGAAAACGAATGTTGCATCAGTGTCTGAATGTATCCAGCAGGTTGTGGAGCTCCTCCAAGCACAGGTAGGTCGTTTTTATGCCACTGTCACCAGCAGATTTGGAATCCTGCTTTGGGACATGGACTTTTTGATGTGCACATAAAACCCAGTGTGTTTCTTACAAGTGCTGTCTCTTCTCTGTCTTTCAGAATATCGTTCCCTGGGGCTCAATTAAGGATGTTCTTGAGCTGTTTGTGCCTGAAAATAAGCTCAGCAGTGTCCGAGCTGAGGCAGAGAAGCTGCCATCCGTGGAGATCACTAAGGTACTGTCAGGGTCAGGGGTTCTGTCATTCTTTAGCTGTTCCACGGGTCGAAGCTTCCAGGAGAGTGTTGCCAGAGGGGCCTGTGTTCCTGTGATGGCCATGTCCCTTTCTGGCTGTGGGTTGTGGTGAGCTGAGGTGTGATCCTGACCCTCAGCTGTTTTCTGCTGTGTCTCTGCCCTGTGCTGGTGGAAGTCAGGGCTGTCAGTCCCCTTTGTTGTGTTAATACAGTCCCACAAGTTCACACTGACAGGTTGGATATGAGGAAGAAATCCTTTCCTGTGAGGGTGGGGAGGCCCTGGCACAGGTTGCCCAGAGAAGCTGTGGCTGCCCCTGGATCCCTGGAAGTGCCCAAGGCCAGGTTGGACGGGGCTTGGAGCATCCTGGGCTAGTGGGAGGTGTCCCTGCCCATGGCTGGGGGTGGAGCTAGATGAGCTTTCAGGTCCCTTCCAGCCCAACCCATTCTGTGACCCTACAGGAGTGTGACAGGGGTGCCCTGTGGGTTTGTTTTGCAGCTGGATCTGCAGTGGGTGCAGGTGCTGAGCGAAGGCTGGGCCACTCCGCTGAAGGGCTTCATGCGGGAGGCAGAGTACCTGCAAGTGCTGCACTTTGGCACCCTGCTCAACGGTATGGATCCCCACTCCCTGTGGGAATGCTGGCCTGGGAGCCACTGTGGGATGGCATTCTCACCCCACAGAGCACCTTCATGCTTGGCCTGCTCTCATCTCCTGTGTTAAATGCAGGGGCTCCTGAAGGTGGCCGAGGTCACGGCCCTGGCTCACAGCTCTGACACCCTGCAGGCATTTCAGGGACCCTTGTGTAGCTCTTTCCACGCTTGGTTATACCAGGGTAAATAGAGATGCAACCCCGAGGCCAGGCTGGGCTTGGAGGTGGGAGGAGAAGGCACCTGTTCCTTGGAAACAGGAGCAGAGCCTGATTTTTCTCCCCCCACCCCACTTCCCTGCTTATCCAATACGGTAACTTGAGACGACTCAGATTTCTCTATCCATTGGCAGCATGTGCTCCATCCCTGGAAAAGGCAGGGAGTGCTCAGGTTATGATCATCCACAGCTGAGAGAGGGGCATGGATGTTCCCATCCAGTTTCTCAACTGTAGATGCTGTCACTGTGACCTCACTTAGGGGTTTGTAGACCTGGTAGTGATCTCTGCCCTCAGGGATCTGGGATCTTGGTGAGCCTTTGAGCCTGGCCTTCCCTCTAGAAGATCCCATGGTCAGCTGGAGCAGTGACTCCCTGCTGTTATTAGGATTTGTGCAGCAGAGTCAAAGCCCAGGGCTGCTCCCTTTGGACTGGAGGAGTGTCTGGGTGGGGGCTTCTGCTCTCAGACACGTCGTAGCCTTTCACCTCCTTCCCAGGGTGCAGATAGTGTTCAGCAGCACATGTCCTTGTTATCAGAGCCTGCTCTGTGGTCTTTGAGCTGCCTGCTGTGCCTGACGGGGTCGCAGAGGTGCCCCTTGATGACCACGTTGCTTCAGAGCTCTGTACTTTGCGCCGGAGGCTCGTCTCGGAGAGCATCTGGTTTTGGGGTGCTCCCCCATCCCTGCAGGCATCACTGAGCAGAGCTCCTCTGAGCTCTGTGGGCACGTGTGCAGGATCTGTGGAGCTCTGTGGGGTCAGGGACAAAGCCAGGACAGCAGCTTTGCAGGGGGATGGACTCTTCAGAGCGAGGTCTTTGCAGCAGAGAGCATCAGCGTCAGTCCCTGCTCCACCTCATCTCCATGGAGGTCTCCAAGCTCTCCTGCATGGTCAGGCCCTCAGGGTGACTTCTGGGCAGGAAGGAGAACATTCCAGCCGCTCCTGGATGAGCCTTAGGAAATGGTGGAAGGTTCCATAACGTGCCTGTGAGTGTTAATTATCTTAATTGTGTTTGTGTTCTCGCAGGAAGGAGTCGCTTGGTAGCTGGTATGTATGTAACTGTCCTTAGACTGAACACAAATTACTGCAATTGAGATTTTTTTGCTGTAATTTTTTGAGATTTATTAAAAAAAGAAAAAAAAAAAGGAAATTATTAACCGTGGCCTGGCACATCCCATGTCATCCAGACCACAAACATCCCAGCTGTGCAGTTCTGTGATTACCATCACTGGGGTGATCTTTTGTTAAATCTCCATCTTGCATTGGGAAATAGAGCCTGAATATCCTCCCTTGCAGCATCATTGGTTGGTTTCATAATCCAGCTTTTTGTTTTTCCTGTGCTGACTTCATTGACTGATCAGTGTCAATGTGATTTGAATGTATGAAGTTGATATTGATTGGATCCCATGTGACTGTAATTCTGATTATTCATGAAAATTGCTGCCTGGCAGACGAATGATACCCGGTTGTGAATTAAAAGTAAATGCAAATATTTTAATAAGGATTAAAAAATCTACAACCCAGTCAAAATGCTCAAATTAAGACTCTCAGGGGTCCAAACTGATTTCAGTCGGATCAGAACGAAGTGAATCAGTGATTTGTTTGTGACTGGAAGCTCATGGGAGGGACTGATTCTTCTGTATTAACACTGGAATTATCCAAGGAGAAATGGGAGGGCTTTAGTGGAGGACTGGGAAATTGGGGGAGCAGGGATAAAACCAACATGATTGCAAGGTATTTAGGGACAGCACCGAAATTAGGAAGTTCATGTGCAAATACAGACTTGCTGTATAGACACGGATTAAACATGGAGAGTGCAGAGATGTCAGGGAGGGGGAGTAGCAGTATCCAGATATCCTGAAAAAAACCCCAAACAAACCAAGCGTGGTGGTGTTCTCCCTGCTGGAAGAGGCAGCTCAGGAGGTGTGCAGGGAATGGGATGCTCCAGGGAACACCATCTCCACGGAGGTGGCTCTCCCGGAGGAGAGGCAGGGGTTACATCCAGCACTGCATTTTCCAAGCACATTTGCATTCTTCACCTTTACAACTGATGGAGAAAAACCAGGGGAAGAGCAGGAGTGCAGGAAGTAATGAGATGCTCCATGTGTCTCGGAGACATCAGTGTCCCTGGGATGAGGAGCTTTTGTATCCCACTGACGTCACAACTTATGGGCAGCGCCGAAGAGAAACCGGCACCACGACCAAACTTCCGTGGAAACCTCCTTTTCCTGTGTCCCCGAGCCCCGGGGCTGGAGGATGGTAAAGTTGTGCCCCTCTCTTGGCAGATGGTGTGGTGAACCTGAGCATCCCCATCGTGCTGCCGGTGTCGGAGGAGGACAAGCAGCGGCTGGAGGGCTGCGAGGCGCTGGCGCTCAGCTTCCAGGGCCGCAGGGTGGCCGTGCTCAGGAGCCCCGAGTTCTTCCAGCACAGGAAGGAGGAGCGCTGTGCCCGCGTCTGGGGCACCACCTGCCCCAGGCACCCCCACATCCAGGTAAGGGTTGTCCCCCTGCTGCCCTGGGAAGCCTGGCTGGGGGGGACAAACGCAGGCAGGGGCTGGGGAACCGAACCTTTCCCGGGTTTTGAGGGCCACGGTTTCCTGTTTGCCCAGTTCCTTGCTGGGAATCGTCGCATCCCGAGCAGGCAGGACTGAAGAGTCGGACTCGATGGTGCTGGTGGGTCCCTTCCATTTCAGAATATTCTGTGAAATTTTGGGCTAATGAGTTAGTGCTCCTCAATTTGGCTGTTCTGTACAGGCAGCCAACGGGGGTGTCATGTTTTTACGGCTCCTCTCTTCCCACTTACTCTCTGGCAGTACAAGGAACTTCATCCCTCAGAAAGGGAGAGCTCTGGGTGCCACCCAGTGACTTGAGCTGTCAGAACTTGTGACTCTGCTTAGAAAGGCTAGAGCTGTGTTAGTCCTTTCCTGCTCCCTCAAAACACCTCTTGTAATAAATCAGCAGCAGGTGTTCACCATGCAACAGGCGTATTCCTCCTGCATATTCCCAGGAGGAAAGAGCAAAGAGTGAGGTGGAGGAAGGTCTTGTGCCAGAGTGCAGCACAAGTGGTGGGTGCAGTGGTGGGGACTGGGTGGCTGGTGCCTTGTGCTGCTCGTGACATTCAGTTCCTGTGGTCACTGTAAGGATGTTTTCTGCCCACAACGTGCTGAAGGAGAAGGGAAAATCACCCCACCAGCTGAGTCAAGCCTAACACTTTCCAAAGGGAGAGGGAAAAGGATGTACTTGCTGCCCCCTCTGCACTGCACGTGTGTGTCATTCACAGATGGTGATGGAGAGCGGAGACTGGCTGGTTGGTGGAGACCTCCTTGCCCTGGAGAAGATCAAGTGGAACGATGGGCTGGACCAGTACCGCCTCACCCCACGGGCTCTGAAGCAGAAGTTCAGGGAGATGAATGCTGGTGAGTGCCCTGGGTTGGCACTGGGGACACGGCTCTCCCTGCCCCAGCTGGCACCAGGAGGTTGGTGTGATCCGTGGTGCTCCCAAGCTCACAACACTTGCCAGGTTGCTTCTGGATCCTCCCAAAATGGGGCTGTTCAGGTGGGGTTGAGCAGTAAGAGGGACCCAGGGCGTGGCACGAAAAGTGGAGCAGGGTCTTCATGGTTTAAGGATGGTGCTTGTGATGGGCTGGACAGTGCTGAGCATCCTGCTCGTGTCCTCCCTGGCAGGTCAGAGCCCCCCTGTCTGCACTGACATGGTTGGCCTTGAACATGGGCACAGCTCAGGTGTCTGCTCCCAGGGGGCTATCCCACAGAATCACAGAATGGTTTGGGTTGGAAGAGACCTTAAGGATCATCTCATTGCAACCCCATGCCATGGGCAGGGACACCTTCCACTAGACCAGGGTTGCTCCAAGCCCTGTCCCACCTCATCCCAGCAGGCTGGCAGAGGTCGGACACCCACCCTTGCTTTGGGGAGAGTGTTGGTCTTCCTGAAGGTGCCATTGAGCTCATGGAGCTGGCAGGTCACTCAGGAAGTTGGGGAACTTGCTGGAGGTGTCCAGTGGCACTTACAAAACATGACAGAAGGGCTGAACATTTTAGGACTGAAACCAGCCCCAAAGGAAAGGGGTGTAATGAGAACAACCTTGGCAGAACGATGGATCTGTGTGAAACACTCACCTGAGGCATTTAAGGCCTCACTAGTGTGGAGACAGGACACACTCGTGGCTGTGTGGGAATGCCAGGGGTGTGAGATGAAGCCAAGGCGCCCGAGGGTCGGTGCCAGCCCCTGACCCTCTGCATCCTGCCCTTCCAGACGCCGTCTTCGCGTTCCAGCTGCGCAACCCCGTGCACAACGGGCACGCCCTGCTCATGCAGGACACGCGGCGCCAGCTCCTGGAGAGGGGCTACAAGAACCCTGTGCTCCTCCTGCACCCCCTGGGGGGGTGGACCAAGGATGACGACGTGCCGCTGGAGTGGCGGATGAAGCAGCACGCGGCTGTGCTGGAGGAGCAGGTCCTGGACCCCAAGTCGACCGTCGTGGCCATCTTCCCCTCTCCCATGCTCTACGCCGGCCCCACCGAGGTAACATAGCCCCTGGCTGCTCCCCAGGGCAAGGTGTGAAGCCTGTCCGTGGGGATTCTGCTGCCAGCCTACTCCTGCTGCTCCGGGAAGTCCCAGGAAGGGAGGTGTAGCCTCACTGTTAGTTCCCTCCACAGTTCCCCTGCCCTTGCTGCCACAGCCATGTCCCGGCAGAGCTCCCATCCCCTCACTGGGGACAAGGGGGAGAAACAAGATTTCACCTTTTCCTGTCAGGCAGGGACATTCATTTGGTTTCCCTCAGTGTTTCCCTTCCGTCCCTAAGTCGCTGGGACGAAAAGGGTCAGTGCTGGACCTGCCCTGAGGGAGGAGTGGAGGGATGTGTGGGCAGCCTTTGGTGTGTGAACACGCGCTGCTTTTGCATGTTCAAGGTTCCAACTGCGACCTCCATTTGCCACCAGTCTGGGACAAACCCCGTTCCCATGCCCAGTGTTTCCATGGAAATACGTGTCCTTAGGAGAACTGTGGTTGCATCGGGTCCAAGCAGTGGAAGATGTGTCTGGGCGGCCTGAGTGCTGCGACAAACCCCAGCGCGGCTGCTGACACATCTCCTGCCTTCCTTCCTTCTTTCCTGGGAGTGCCTGGCCAGGATGTCTCTTGCAGCCCGGGCTGGGTGGCCCCGTTGCTGCTCAGCCCTCAGCCCTGTGTCCCCCCGTGCAGGTGCAGTGGCACTGCCGAGCCCGGATGATGGCGGGGGCCAACTTCTACATCGTGGGGCGCGATCCCGCGGGGATGCCGCACCCCGACACCAAGAAGGACCTCTACGAGCCCACGCACGGCGGGAAGGTGCTCAGCATGGCCCCGGGGCTCACCTCGGTGGAGATCATCCCCTTCAGGGTGGCTGCCTACAACAAGCTGAAAAGGGCCATGGATTTTTATGACCCCAAAAGGTAACGCAGCAGCGGCGTCGCGGCTCCTTCGGCCCCCACGGCACGTGGGGTTTGTGGTCACCTCGGGCTCACGGCTTGCCAGGGTGGAGGGAAAACCCTTGGTGTTCTTCTTAAGGAGAGGAGTGGGGGGAGAACCTGGGAAAGCCACTTGGAATTCCCCCCCAGGAGCTGTCACCAGGTCAAGGATGGGTCACGTAGAACTAAAGATGGCACAGGGAGGATAAGCAGCACAGTCTGGGGACTGAGTGGCAGGAGAAACAGCCTCTCCCAGCTGGGGAAGTGTGTCCTGGATGCTGCAGCTCCTCTCGGCCGAGGAACCCCCGGGGGCTGACTGGGGCCAGCCGTGCTGATGTCGCCTGTCTCTGTTTTGCACAGGCACGACGACTTTGACTTCATCTCAGGAACACGCATGAGGAAACTCGCTCGGGAAGGGGAGAACCCCCCGGACGGCTTCATGGCCCCCAAGGCCTGGAAAGTCCTCACCACCTACTACCAGTCGCTGGAAAAGAACTAACACTCCTCCTCCTCCTCCCCAGAAATACTTGTATTAAGAGTGAGCAATGATTGATTGATTCCCTATGACACAGATCAGTTACTTGGCATTTCCAGTGCTCTGACTGTGGGATTTTCCTACCCAGGTCAGAGTGGTTTTTACTAATCAGAAATACTTTGAGCCTGGTCCTTCTCCCCTTGAAGCTGCTGGGAGCATCCTTGTGGAGCCGGAAGGGAGAAGGGCAGCAGGTCCTTCATTCCCAGCTGAGCCTGGTGGCAGGAAGCCCAGCACAGCCTCCAGATGGGCCACACGGATATTTTGGTGCTGCCGGGGCCACGCACCGGCTCCCAGTGCAGAGGTGGGGCCTCAGCACCAGGATAAATCCTGCCTGTCCCTGCGTGCAGCAGGAATGAAGAAGTGCCTTCCCAGTGCCCCTCTCCCAGCACTGCCTGACGAGGCAGGAGCAGGTGCTGAAGCCAGGAGCAGATGCTGCTGCTGGGGTGGGAAACGGGCACCCAGTGCCCGGATCCAGTCACTGCCCTCCAGGTTGTGCCTTAGACAATTTTTCCTGATAAACAGCGGAATCTTTTTAATGCCCTTTTTTAAAAGGATTTTTTAAAATCAGCCTTGACCACCACCAGTTCCTTGTGGCCGAGCCAGTTGCTCACTGTCAGTCCTTGCTTCCTTCCTCCCGTTTGACCTCTCTGGTCACACAAAACCCTGGATGAGTGTTTCTGGTGCTCTGAGCTCAGCTCTCTGCGGGGACTGTGCCGTGGTGCTCCCTGTGCTCACAGCCTGGCAGGGGAAGCTGGCCTGGGAGGCACCTGAGATCTCTGAGGAAGATCTGAGCAGCAAGAAAAAACTGGGGATGCCATCCACATGCTATGGAGTATCTTCCTGCCTGGGAGGATCGGATCCCCCTTCCCTCTGCCTGCGCTCCTCCCATCCCAAAGGCAAATCAAAGGCCAAACAGCCAAGTGGCCACGTGAGGGGGGTCTGAGCAGCTGCCCGTGGTAAACCAGGTGAGAGGAGGCTGAAGCTCCTGCCCCCCTCTGTACCTGCAGCCCTGTGTGGGTACAGGTGACCCAATTCCCTCCGTGCCAGTGGGATGGGATCAGTGGCTCTGGCTGGGGGACGGCAGGAAAGCCCTTGGGCCCCCCCAGCCCTTTGGGGAGCTGAGAGCCAGTGCCTGGTGCTGCTCCCAGCTCTGGCTGGTGGAAAGTTACCCCAGACTTCACCTCCTTCCCCGGCCTCAGCCCCAGCTGGACTTTGCCGCTGTGCCTGAGGCTTTTCCACTGCCTCCCTGGGCCGGGAGCGGGCAGTGATGCAACCCTGGAGCCTCACCCGCTGTGCTGCACCCCGAGCATCCCCCTGGGAGCCCCATGGCCACCTGCCCCTGCCTCAGGTGCTCCCTGTGGCCAGCAGAGCTTTCCCAGGGAAAGGGCTGATCCCACTCCACCTTCCCGGGCGGGAGGTGCCAGCAGAGGACAGTCATGCACTCATTTGTTACTCCAACGACCTGAATTTGTGATTTTTGTACCTGTCCTTCTTTAGTAGCTGCCCCAGATCCGGTCAGGATGTGTTCCCAATGAACAGGAACCAGCGTTCCCTTCTCCTTGTGCTTCAGTGTTAATGACAAACGGATCTGTGCTCAGCAAAACCCACCAGCTTCCCCTGTCAGGGTCGGGAGCGACACCCCCAGCTCCGAGCTGCTGTGCTGGGGCCACGGCACAGCCTCCAAGCCTTTGGGCATGGCTGGAAAACAGCCTTGCAAAAAGGCTTGTTGGGTGGGTTTTTAAGTCATTTTTTAAAAGTATTTGGAGCAAAGAGCCCAAAGCTTGTGTCATACCCCAAGGAAATGCTGCAGCCCCCGTGGTGGGAGCCGACAGCACCTCAGCACCTCACCTGCTCAGGCCCTCTGGCAGGGACCTGGAAGCCAAAAGCAATATTCCCACTTTGGATTTTTAAGGAGTGAAGTAGCACTGTTGCTGCTCATCGTAAAACAATCCAACATTAAAAAAACCCTCTGTGGTAAATCCAAGTGGTTACAGCAAACACAGACGTTGTATTATCCTGTTAAACCAGCGCAGTGTCCCGATTACCTCTGATCAGAGTATGTGGGCCGGGGGTTTTATAGTGTATTTATTGAAGACATGAGACTGGAATTTGTACTTCAACTGATGCCTCTCATGATTTAATATATTCTGAACTCGATAGTCTGCTACGAAACACTCACTTTTAGTACAAATAAATATTTATACACGGAAGGAGCTCTCACTTGGATTTTTTGGAGGGGGGAGCTTTGCTTTGCATCTCGGAGCTCAACGCTGGAGACTCGACGCAGTTTGAGGAGCTGGCCCTGGAGATGTGGGAGAGGGATCAGGCTCACCCCCAGCTCTGAGGAGAGGCAGGAGCAGAGGGTGAGGATTGGATCAAACTGCTGGAGCCATGGGATCATAGCAGCCACATTCCTGCAGGACAAACCATGCTGCCTCCCCAGCCTTTCTAGCAGGGTTTGTGCTTTGACGAGGACTCCTGAGGCGGCAGCAAGAGCAGACAAGTCTGGAAAGGTTCTTGGAGAAGTGGGACTTGCAGTTCAACTGCAGTAACTGCCCTCAGGGGCAAGTAGAAATAACTCCTTGTGCCTCTTCAGTCAGCCCCTTACGCCTGCGGTGACACGGGCATGAGGAAAAGGCAAGCTCCAGCCATGCCAAGAGCCAGGATTTTGGAGAAACAGGCAGATCAGAGCTCAGCCAGAGGCTGCCCCTGGCACCTGCCAACAGCCCGGGGTTTGTTCCTGCTCCCCTGCCCTCAGTGGGACATTAAAGCTCCCCTGAGGATACACTTTACACTCAATTCATGCCAATTAAGACCTGCCTGTGCTGGGTCTTTACCAAATAGTGAGCAGCCTGAAAAAAAGGAGGTGCAGGAGGAGCTTCCCAGCCTGGCATTTCTCAGGTGTAACAACCCCAGAGAGGGGCTGGAAGAGTGTCAGAATGGGCATGGAACACATGGATCAGCTGGAGCACCTGGCACAGGCGTCATTCCAACATCCCCAGAAACAGATCCTGGTAAGTAGCACAATTTACAGGTTTAATTCTGAGGTGAGTCACAGAATCATGGAATGGTTTGGGCTGGAAGGGACCTGACAGACCATCCACTCCCACCCCCTGCAGGGACACCTCCCACTAGCCCAGGTTGCTCCAGCCTGGCCTTGGACACTTCCAGGGATCCAGGGGCAGCCACAGCTTCTCTGGGCAACCTGTGCCAGGGCCTCCCCACCCTCACAGGGAACAATTCCTTCCCAATATCCCATCTCTCCCTGCCCTCTGGCAGTGAGAAGCCATTCCCCCTTGTCCTGGCACTCCAGGCTCTTGGAAATAGTCTCTCTCCATCTTTCCTACAGGCTCCCTTCAGGCCCTGGAAGGCCACAATCAGGTCACCCCAAAGCTTCTCCTCTCCAGGCTGAACAATCCCAGCTCTCCCAGCCTTTCCTCCCAGCAGAGCTGCTCCAGCCCTCTGATCCTCTTGGGGCCTCCTCTGGCCTGGCTCCCTGAACCCAGAGCCAGCACTGTCACTCATCCCTGCCCTCAGCCCCAGCACTAACATGACAGGGCAGGATTAGCATCCCACATCCCACATCCCAGACTTTTCCCATTTCCGTAGCAGGGTGTTTCTGCTGTGCCTAATTTCCCACCCCCTGTGTTAGAGCAATGTGCATCTCCCATTGTTTTTTGATACGAGAAAAGGAGTCTAAGCAATCACTCAGTTACTTTTAAACCCCCCTCCCTCCTCATTTGCTTTTAAGATTAAATGGGTCAAGCTCAGCCCTGCTGCATCCCCAGCCCAGCATTCCAGGAATAGCAGGGAGCAAGCTGTGCTGGATGGACACTGTCAGCAGCCCCCGACACTGACGGCAGGGCTCCAGCCCTCTTTATTTCACTTTATTTTCCTTTGCAGTGTGTTTGGTTTTACATCATTCTCTGCTTCCAGCGCCTCCCTCCCCTCACAGGCAGCAGAGCTGTGACACAACACTCCACCCCAGGGGTAGGAAACAATTCCCTTTACAGATTTGTGTTCAGTTAGTGCACAGTTCGTAAAATTAGACAAAGAAAAATCAAGTTCCTGAATATCTCTGACAAAAACTTCACCAAAACACTTTTGCCACTCACATTTGCAACCCTTCGCCTCCGTCGCGACAGAACATGAACTCACCACAACTGTTACCAACAAGTACAGCACGCTGCTAAATCACATTTACAAGCCTAAAGCCCTTCCTCTCCTCTCCAGTGTCACGGATCCAAGCGTGTGACAGAGCCAAACATCACACAGCGTCCCCCCCGTGCCCCAGAGCTGTGACACTTCACGGGGTGGTGCCACACTGGGGCCTCCAGAGGAGACACAGAGAGCAGCCAGTCCTCAGCACAATGCACAGGAGCTCAGAAAGCCACGGCTCCAGAGAGCTCAGAACACGTGGGGCTTCAGGAGAGACCAGGGAAGAGTCTACTCTAATTGCTCACATCAAGGGAAAACCCAAAATAAAACCAGCGTTCATTTAAAAAGCAGGATTCATACAAAATTAAAAGTATTCAAACGTTTGTACAGAGTAGTTTGCTATCTTTACTAAATGGCACCAGATTTCAAGTGGTCACGTGAAAGAGAAATCAGTAGCATTTCAAAGTTTGCTTTGTTCTAGAAGCAGTTTCTATCTTGGTATTTGCTGCTAAAAGGTAGAAGTGAACTGAGTATCGAGGAACCTTTCGTCTATACATCTTCTGATTTGGTTTGCTTCAGTTAAGTAGAAAAGATTTTCCATACTCAAGTTATCTACAGATTATGTCTATATATAAAAAAAAGTGTGGCTATATACAGGTCACAGGTAGCACAGCCCTGCCACGGATTGTCCCCCTCACCCCCGGTGCCCCCGTGTCCCACCTGCTGGAAGGCTCCTCAGTGGATCAGTGTGGGACAACACTCTCGGGCTGGGCTCAATTGTTCCACTCATGATCTCTTGCTGCACTTCCAGTGGCGCGCGATGGAATTTCAATAACTTAGAAGTTGTTGTATCAAAACGATTCCAGAAAGCAGAACTCCCCGGGCCACCCCCGCTCCCGCCCCCGGCACTGGTTTTGCTAACTGATTACAGAAGTCAAACTAAATCACGTCAGGAACTGCAAACACGCTCTTTGGGCTTAATCAAACACAATCTCCATGGCGAGGTTCTGCATGGACACATCCTTGGATTTCCTCATCTTCTCGATGGCCCTGTGGAGATCCTGCTGCTGCACGGGCCGGATTTCATCCTCGTCGTGGCTTCGAGAGAGAGGGAGAAACAGCAAGGTGAGGGTTCAGCTGCTGTGGAACAGCTATTCCAGCAGTGAGCAGCAATCACTGGAAACAGGGGCTCTGATGTGGATCCAGCATCACACTGGAATCCCAGAATCATTCAGGCTGGAAAAGCCCTCCAAGGTCACCGAGTCCCCCCTGTGCCCGATGCCCACCTTGTCCCCCAGCCCAGAGCACTGAGTGCCACGGCCAGGCCTTCCTGGGACACCTCCAGGGATGGGCACTCCAAACCTCCCTGGGCAGCCCCTGCCAAGGCCTGACCACCCTTTCCAGCAACAAATTCCTCCTCCTGGCCAACCTGAGCCTCCCCTGGCACAGCTGGAGGCCGTTCCCTCTCCTCCTGTCCCTTGTTCCCTGGCAGCAGAGCCCGACCCCCCCCAGCTCCCCCCTCCTGTCAGGGACTTGCAGAGCCAGAAGGTCCCCCTTGAGCCTCCTTTTCTCCAGGCTGAGCCCCCCCAGCTCCCTCAGCCGCTCCTGCTGCTCCAGCCCCTTCCCAGCTCCGTTCCCTTCCCTGCACATGCTCCAGCACAGCCCCTGTGCACGCAGGGATTCCCTGGAGGTGTGGGAGATCCCAGAGGAACGTTGGTGTCACCAGCACTGAACCCTGGTACCAGATAGTGCAGCACCACGACTTGCTGGCTCATGGCATCTCCAGCCTGGCACCTTGGCACAAACACTGTTATTTCCAGAGGCAAAATCAGTAATGGTAACTTTGATTTTGAAAGTTGGGCGGGTTTTGGAAAGGCAAACGAGACCCTCCCGCACTGCGAGGGGGTCGAACCCCCTGTAAATTCCTGATTCCAGTGAGAGCACACCAAGGCCAGGCTGGGCAGGGCCCGGGGGGTGAGGCACGTACGTGTCCTCCTCGCAGGCGTTGTTGACGTACTCCCGCACGCAGAGCAGCGCCGCGTCCCGGCACATCTCCTTCAGGTCGCTGCCCGAGAACCCGTCCGTCTCCTTGGCGATCTGCAGGAGGTCCACGTGCCTGTCCACCTGCCACAGACCACAGGGGCACAGCATGGAAACTCCACAAGTGTTGACTTCCCTCACCAAGGACAATCAAGTCAACCCCCAGTACTCTTCCCTGCCCCGAGATCACCTCCTTCACCCCATGTTTTGTGAGATGAATTATCGACTCACAGCTTGCACTCAGAACCCTCCGAGGAGTTCATTTCAGTAAGGGAACTGAGGCTTCAGCTCATCAAACTCTGGACTTGATGAAGAAAACCCACCAAGAGCCAACCAAAAGCCAACCATCCCACTGGTCTATCCCACCACTAATCGAGCTCCTGCCTGGATCTGGGTGGCAAAAACTGGAGCACAGGAACAATGCCCCGTTTTCCCGGGTGCCCACAGAAGTTTCTCAGCAACTCTGTTGTCTGGACACCTGCTCCTACTTTATACGACCCCAAAATGGGGATTTAGAGGCAAAATAACGTGTCTGCCTCCACGCACTGGACCACACTGGACTATTCCCAGTCAAGACCCCACATTTATTCCATCTTTTTATGGCCCCTTCCAGCACATTCTTCCAGTCCATCGGTATTTGCTTTACCTTTGCAGCAGCAGATTCGAGACAAACAGTGCTGCTGACTAAATCTGGGAGGGACCACTGATAACATGGATCCCATATCCTGCCCACAGACACTTCCAGGTGTGCTCACACCGACCCCTCAGAGGGCAGATGGGACACAAACACCACACAGTAATGGTAACAACATCTCTAAACATATTCCTCTAAAAGAAATATGAATTATGGAGCAAAAGCAGCACTGTAAAAAAGTCACTGCTCCTTTCTTGACTTGAGCCAAGAAAAAGTTAGAGTCGGTATCTCCCTGCTTCAAGAGGTCTTGAAATGTCCTTCACTCATCCAAATGGGATTCAGCATCCTTAGGGAGATAAATATATCATCTAGTTACAGCATTAGTAAATGGAGACAGAGAAATGAAGTAACTCTGCTCAGAGATGGTGATTCACCCCCAAATCAAGGCTGCTGCTCTGCTGAGGCTCCTGCTTACAGGGGAGGCACCTCTAGTGCTTTAATGTGAGGCCACACCTAAATCCACAAAAGATTCCCAAGTTATCAGCACGAATACCTTGGTAGATAAACTCCCCCTCCCTCCAAGGCAGGCAATTATAAAACATGTTTTCTGCAAGGCCCCTGATGTCACCAGCAAAGGACACATTAACGGGGCTCTACTTACATTTTCATTTTTCAGGATGAGCTTCAGGATGGCTTCTCTTTGCTTCAGAGCCTGCAACAGAAGAGATCAAAGTTACCAGGGGACAAAGCCAAACCCATGGAGCTCCATGGTGGGGCTTTTGGTCCCAGTTCAGCCACACGAGCTGTGGAAACCTGTCTGAGAGCAAATGGAGTTCTCCAGGTGCAACAGAAATCCCACACTGTAATGAGGTCACTGACAGAACAGCTGAGCCCTGAGCAGATCCCTACCAGCAAGGTAAGACACAGGCAGCAAAGACTTGGGGTTTGTGTCTCCCAAACTTCACCTACATCCTTAAAAAGGGAAAACAATCCCCTATAGATACTCTGGCAGCTGCACAGTTGCTACTCTGTCCCAAAAAGTACTTCTTCCACTTCCCTCTGCCTTGCAGATAATTTTTAATGAGTGATTTGGGGCATTTTCAGCTCAAACTCATCTCTAAAATCTGCAAGGCTTTCCCACCTACCTGTGGCCATTCCCAATCCACAGCACATCAGTTATCCCAGTGGGGATCAATCCTGCCTGATCCCGAGCACAAGAGCCAAGCAGTAAGTTCATGATAGGGCTGTAGTGGGGTAAGGAAAATCTGTTCCCTAAATGACACCTCCCTTGGTAACTCTCATCCTGGGAGAGGGAGCCAATCCCTGGAATATCCCAAGGCTCTGTTACCTGCACATAATTCCTCCTTCTAATGAGGGTCTTGCTAGAAAGACAAGAGGAAGTACTAAAATCCACATCCTTGCCCCTTGCTAATTCAAGGAACACCTGGAGATGAGGAAGGGCTACGGGACAGGTATGGAAGCTCAGCAGTCACTGGGTTATAAATGCCTTGTTTCCAAGAGGATCCTCCCACACAGAGTGAAAGCCAGTTCACACAACGTGGGCCTGGGAACACAGGTACTCTCTTGCACAATCAGTAAGATTGAGTTTTGTCTCTTTAAGTTTCAGCAAAAAATGAATAATTATTTCTGTAGCCAGAAGGGAATTCTGACAGGGACTGAACTCCCAATAACACCAACACAGAAACGGCTGGTGACGAAGCCAAGTGTTCAAAGGAGACTAAAATACCTGGAAAAGGGTGGCAATAGCAACACTGGGAGTAAGGGCAACCTTGTGACAGCTGGCTAATTGATAAAGAGCTTAATTACTGCCTCTTTGTCATAAATCATCGAATCATGGAATGGATTGGCTTGGAACTATCTCATTCCAACCCCACCATAAGCAGAATAAACCTGTTTTTCCAGAGTGCCCAGCTGTGGAAAGGCCTGAGCAGAACACAGGCTTTCATAGGCAGAGTTCATTCCCTCTTCCCTCCTTGCAAACTGTGTATCCAGAAGGCATAAATGGCACTCAGCATGTACCTGCTTCTCCCCCCAGCTGACCTGGGTGCCATCCTCACCCACAGGCGAGTGTGTGCAGCCACTTTCGTGCTTTCTGTGGCTGTTTCCAAGTTAAAAACAAGCTGTTTCCCAGTGTGCAGCATCTAAACCACTCCATTCTCCAGGAGGAAGAGGAGGGGTGGGAAGTGTTTTTCACATAAAAGACCCAGGGCATCAAAACCTCCCTGAGAAACATCACCTCGCAAAGCCGAGTTACGGACGCGCTTCTGAAAAACAACACCCAGACCAAAGGAATGCAGGGAAAAAAAGGATCTAAAGAAAAAACTCCCAGAGATGTGCATCTGCTGGGTGCTGAGCCCCTTGCTGTGGCTGTGGCAGGACTCACAGGCTGGTTGATGTGGAAGCGGGTGGGCATCCTCCTCATGATGGCCGAGTCCAGGTCCTGGGGGCGGTTGGTGGCTCCCATCACGATCACCTGGGAATGCCAGCACACAACACCAGTCAGCCTGACAGCAGCTTTGGAAAGCATGGAGGGATTGGGAGTTTCGAAACCAAACAAGTGACTCTTCCCCACTTTATCAAGAACATCGACATCTGAAGAAGTTACATAAGGTTTCCTGGCAGTGATTTCAGCACCAGGCAGCTGAGGAGAGAACTGCTGCCACAAACACCACCTGGGGGGAGATTCTGACATCAGGCTGAACTTTATGAGCCCAGTTTGAAAGTTCAAGCTCTAAGAGGGAACTTTAAAACTTCTGCTTATAACTCTTGGTGATGTCACTCTTAGTTCCTGGTGCTCTGGGAGGAGGAGGAGTTTGAAAGGAGACGTTTTGGTAAGGTATTCAAAAAATGTGGTGGTTTTGTGTTGAAAAAAGAATCCCAGGACGGTTTGGGTTGGAAGGGACCTTAAAGATCATCTTGTCCCAGGGCCAGGAGCACCTTCCACTAGACAAGAAAGGCAATCAGCACCTGGCAGCTTCCACATGCACTAGAAGGGTGTCTCTGTTTTTTCAAGCATTAAAAAAAGCATTAAATTAATCTCTATATGCACAGGTCCATTTGCCAGCAGTGGGTTACACTGTCCAAGCCAAGTCCAACACAAGGGCACTGTTTACCTCCTTGGAGCACTCCAGTTATTAATTCCAGAACAAATTTACTTCCCATTCACACCGGCCTTGTTTTCCCATTTGTTACTCCGAGTTATGTACATGGTAAACACCCAGTGGGGAAGGGGAAAAATGTCAGGGCAATTAATCTCCACTCCAGAGGTTTTCCTGCCGTGCTCCTGGCCTTGTGTCCAGGCTCGGTGCTGCAGGGCAGCTCCAGCAGGGCTGGTGGCACAGACTCACCCTGCCACCTAGAGGCACCGGGGTCGCCGCCTCGCTGCTCCCATCCACGCTTCCCTGGCCATTATTTCCTTTGGCTTTCTAGCCCAAAGGCATATTTTTCATCAGGGCTCTGCCCCCGAGTTCCTGCCAGACTCCTGACTCCATCCTCAGCAGGTTTAGCCCAAAACTGAGCATGGTTTCCAGGTGCATGGGAACAAATAACATCCATCACAACGCTGATTGACAATTTCCTCCGAGCCTTTAGGATTTTTGGTACTGCAGCAAAAGCCAAATTCTGCTGAACTGGAGAGCCCCTAAATTGTCTTACTGCAGGGAATGAACAATTTGACTTGTTCCAAGAAATTGTCAGTGTACTGGGAAAAAAACCAATACACTGTGATTGAAAGATGATATTAGTTTGTAGTGAAGTGTTCATGCCATTTTATTAATGGTAAGCAAACATCCTGCTTTAAGCTCCTCAGTGTATATATATATATATATGTGTGTGTGTGTGTGTGTGTGTGTGTGTATATTTACACTGTCTTCTACTCCTTTTTGGGGAAATCAACTTAAAAACATCTTTAGCACAAGCTTGAGAGAGGAGGAAAAGCAGATTTTACAAACCAACGGATGTCAGTGCATCAGCCATTTACACAAATACAGATGAAAAAGGCTGAAAACTTTAAACTGGGAGAATAAACATCCTTTTTAAAGGTTTTCAAAGCATTGTTCCAGGTGACAGTTCAGAACAACACCACGCAGGCTTTTTGCTGCATTCAAGTACTTTAGAATCCCAGACTGGTTTGGGTTGGAAGGGACCTTAAAGCTCCTGTCATTCCACCTCCCCTGCCATGGGCAGGGACACCTTCCACTAGCCCAGGTTTATTATAGAAATATTTACTTCATGAATGTTTTTTGTTGGTTTGTTTTTACAGCACCAGCAACTTTTGTATTAGTTTTCCTCCCCAAAACACAACAGTTCAGTTGAGATCAAGGAGGGGGACGGAAGCACTTGGGAATAATGGGATGGAACCATGGCTCCACTTAACACAATCATCTGCCTTTTGGTAATATTCACTTCTCTACCCTTGCAGATTAACTCCAGAGTCTAGTGCTTGTCTAATCCCTGGAAGTGTTCCAGGCCAGGCTGGACAGGGCTTGGAGCAACCTGGGACAGTGGAAGGTCTCCCTGCCCATGGCAGGGGTTAGGAAAGGGACGATCTTTAAAACCCTTTCAACCCAAACCATCCCATGATTCCATGACAAACCAACCAACCTGCACCTGGGATGAATACTGGGATGAATGCTCAGAGCTTTCAATAGCTTTTCCTGAAATCAAAGATTCCCTTCACCTGAAGAAACTATTCTCCAGACAATGTTTTTTGAAACAGTTTAAAAATTCCCAGTGTTGGCAGCTCAGACTATACACTTGCATTGCTGACACTTCTGGAAATAACACCTCAAATAAAAC
The DNA here is from genome assembly GCF_036250125.1 of Pseudopipra pipra. Classification (NCBI taxonomy): domain Eukaryota; kingdom Metazoa; phylum Chordata; class Aves; order Passeriformes; family Pipridae; genus Pseudopipra; species Pseudopipra pipra. The sequence continues at coordinate 904,617 of NC_087556.1, read as the reverse complement.
CCAAATAAGTCCAAACACGGTCTTCTCAGGAAGCAAAACAATCTGTTAATATCTCACCTCGTTGCCATGAAGTGCTACTCATCACTGTCAGGTAATGAAACTATTTGACAATTCCTGCTCCGTGCAACCTGCCATCCTTCCAAAGGGGCTCCGTGCACAACAGCCCAGAGGAAGGAATCCCATCCCTTTTCCCACCATCCTCTGTCCTTACCTGGCAGTTATAGTCAGTGTCCAGCCCATCCCAGAGGCTCATGAACTGAGCTTTCATCATGGCTGTGGCTTCGTGGTCAGTGCTCGACCGGTTCCGTAGGAAGGAATCTGTGTTGAGGGAGAAAAGCAGTTCACTCCCAACCCAGCTGGATTCCTCCTGGGCTGTTCTCTTACCTTAGAAATGCATTTTTAATAACCACTGTCACCAAACAAAAAGCATTGCTCGGGATGAAGAGCAGCAAAGTGGAACCCCCCCATCTTTTCCATGGCATTACACAAGTGTGGACCCATCACACAAGCTCACCCCAAACCTTGTGCTCCAAACTTTCACCTTCCTGAATTCATGGAAAGCAGCCTCCCCTCCTACTTCTTCAGCCTTATTAAACTGCTGTTCCAGAGCTCTCCTAAACCCACAGTTTGTTTTCCATTATGAGCCCTCATGGCAGAAGCACTGAAGTGTGCTCAGTGATGGGTTTCCTTGTGAACCAAAAATAAGCAGCAACTTGTTCTAAATGTAAATTCCTCCACTACCATGAGGAAGAAATACATTATTTTTCCTGATTTGCCATCAGTACTTTAAGTTTATTACTGAACCTTTCTTCAGTTCTATTTCTATTCCTGAACCTTCCCTCTTTACAAGGAAAAGATGACAGCGATCAATATATCACTGAACCCACAGTTCCATGTCACTCTGCTACAGGTACTTCCATAAAAAGAGAGATTTTTACCTATTTCATCAATGAAGATGATGGATGGTTGGAGCTTTATAGCCAGGGAGAAGACAGCAGCAGCCAGTTTTTGGGACTCTCCATACCACTTGTCTGTCAGCGTGGAAGGCTGGAGGTTGATAAATCTGCACCCTGCTTCCTTGGCTGTAGCTTTGGCAATCAGGGTTTTGCCACAACCAGGGGGGCCATAGAGAAGGACTCCTGCAAAATTCACGGGGTTAATGACAGACCTGAGCGTGTCCAGGCTTGGATTTCATCCAGGCCTTAAAAGGGAAGAAAGCAAGATAAGGAAACGCTGTTCCATCAAAGCAAATTCAGAGATATTTAAGATAATCCTTATTAAATTACAGCTGAGACTATCTAAAGACAGGTATAGGGAAACTGGAGGGAGACATTTGGAAAAGGGCTGGTTTATTGTCCCTGCCCATGGCAGGGGGTTGGAATGAGACAATCTTTAAGGTCCCTTCCAGCCCAAACCATTCCGTGACTCCATCCTATGATTCTATTTCTGTGCCTATAAAGGTTCCATAAAAAAAAAAAAAACTAAGCCCCCATTTATTTCCTGTCAGCATCTGACAGGCCCTGTTTATAGCCAGTTTCTGCCCTGCTAATAAAACTTAGCACAGAGGGGTGAGAAAAGGAAAAAAAAGAAAACCACCATAAAACTGAGCCCACTGACATTTTAAACAAATTACCCCCAATTAAACATGACGTCTCGTATTATTTTTAAAGCTGTCACAGTGAAAGGACTCACAGGGGTGTTTTTCTACCACAGCTGTAAAGAAATTACAGAATTACAATTTAAAGAGAGAAAATTCAGCCCAAGAAAAGCCTGAAACACAGAGAATTATGAAGGGTTTTTTCCCCTGTTTACGTGACTGAAGGCCACAAACATCATCACTCTGCAGCAGTGGCTTGGTATTAACACACAGCACAAGCCACTAATAAAGCTGGGGAGCTGCCCTAGGTGGAAAGTCTGCTTTAAAAAAGATAAATAAAAATATCATTTTTTCCCTTCAGCTTATTAGATCATGGCATTCAAGTAATTTTCCAGACAGCTTCAATCTGTGACTTGAAACAGAGAGTTAGCCTGGAAAAACCAAACCAGCCACAAAAGTGCTGCATTTTCCATCCCTTGGGGCACAGAAGAGAGAGGGTCACAGATCCAGGCAGGAATTAATAGGTTCAGAAGACAATATTCCAGGGATCAGAGCAGGAAAGATAAACTTTGGTGGTTTGTCCAGTGGTTTAGGTTTAAACTCTGCTTTGCTTTGTAACAACATCCCACAAATGTGGCTGTAAGGATTCCAGCAGGGCCCAGCTGTCCTGTTTAACTGGAAAGTTGATTCTCCACCTGCCAGTTTCCTCACTGCCCCAACTCCAGAGAAAATCAAGGGATCTCTGGAGTAAAACTGGGATGTCTGTCTTGTTGGATGATGGGAATTTCCAGGATTAGAGCAGAGAGATGCCTCAAGCTTGGCTCCCATTGAGGGCTCATGTTATGACTTCTGTTTCTACAACAACACAGAAACATTAACCAAGTGTCAAAGCTGCAGAGCAAAGTTATAACTCAACTGCCAAAGGACAAGATGGGGTGCAAGATGAAAAACAAGACAATTTAGGCAGTGAAAAATGCAGGATATATGGATTACATGGGGCTGGAGCAGGGGGACAAGGGGGAATGGCTTCCCACTGCCAGAGGGCAGGGTTAGATGGGATTTGGGAAGGAATTGTTCCCTGTGAGGGTGGGGAGGCCCTGGCACAGGTTGCCCAGAGAAGCTGTGGCTGCCCCTGGATCCCTGGAAGTGTCCAAGGCCAGGCTGGACAGGGCTTGGAGCAACCTGGGCTGGTGGGAGGTGTCCCTGCCCATGGCAGGGGGTGGCATGAGATGGGATTTAAGGTCCTTCCAACCCAACCCATTCCACGGTTCTATGATTAGTGCCCCAAAGTGTATCATCAATGACCATCATTAACATGAAACTTCTTCACTAAAGCAGGAGAAGAGGGAAAATCTGAGGGTTTTCCCTGGCATCAGTCCTAATGGTTGCCCTTTGGCCTGGCAACACACTTCCCCTTCCCTTTTTGAGGAACTGCACCTTTTGTTTTTAAATACCAGCACACAGATCCATAACATTCCTCTCCTACCTTTTGGGGGCTGTAAGAGCCTGGAATTCTCAAACAAATATTTCTTCTTGATGGGCAAAATGACAGTGTCTTTCAGATCTGTAATGACATCATCCAAGCCTGCAATATCACTCCAGGTGACCTAGGAGGGAAAAACAATATTAGGGATGATCAGCATAGTTCCTGACAAGGGGAAAATATCCTAAATTCCCCAAGGAAAAATACAAAAGCTTCAAAGTAGTGCATGGCCTCAAAAATAAGAGACAAGGGATTAAAAACCTCTGCTCTCAACGACACAGTTGTAGTTTTAAACCACAGGAACGTTTTCTGTGTGTTTCCACAGATGTGTATATGTGACAACTAATGAAATCCAGAGTCAAAGCCAAGATATTCCATGTCTGAAGAGCAGGAGGAGCAGGGAAAACTTACATGCATGCTAAGTGGGTCCACGAGATGTGCAGCAATGCTCATTTCATATTCTGTCAGCTTGACATTTTTCACTCCAATTTGCTTCATTAGTTTTTCAGCCTGGGGGGAAATCAAACACCAGGAGAATCAGAGACAGAACTGGAGTGTTCCCCTCAAAAATTAGCTTTCTAAAATCTTCTGTGTGGTGTTTGGAAAGAAAAATCTTTTATGTGTCCCTAAGTCACACCCTAAAAGAGGTTAAATCTTGCTTTAAGTAGAGAGTTCTGCTGCCTCCTAAAGATTTGTTGTCACCTGAGTGAAACCAAGTCAGATGCCTCAGTTCCCTCCAAAGCAGTGTCACCCCAGCCCTCCCAGTCCACATCCATGACTCAGCCAGTATGACCCAAAAAACAACCCCAATAAACATTAAAACACGGAGTTTGGCTCCCCCCAAACCTCCACAGTGCTGCATCAAGGAGAGATTAATGTATTTTTAAGGTAAAAAAAGCTAATTCCCAGAAGCCAGTCAATTTTTTAATAGGCAGTCAGTGGGTTTTCCCCAGTTTAAAAGGAAAAGTCATGAGCTGTGCCAACACCCTTGCACAACTTAGTTCCTCTTTCTGCTCAAACTGGCACTAAGTCCAACGTGCTTTTGGGATATTGCAGCTTCTTATATAACAGCTGGCACTGGCACAGATTGGGAAAAGCTGATTTTTAACTCAAAAGTTCGTCAGAAAAGGAAAACCCGCCAAAACAGGCTGAGGTTGCTCAAAAACTGCTCTTTGAACCTGTGAAATTTATGTCAGCCAGAAAGCAAACCAAACAGCTGCCACAATTCCAAAGGAAACATCTCCCTTTTGGTTCTGAACTGCCCATAAAGGTTTTCCCAGGGCATGAATTGTTTTAATTTAACATAAGGCTTTTCCCTTTTTTTCCTCCCCTTTCCAGGAAGGCAGTTTGACTGCTCCCAGAGGTCTCTGCCATTAAAAGCAGCAGGGAATTAAGTTCTCTCTGCTCAAGGTTTTAAAAAGCAACCAAGAGACTGATGAGGGTGTGATTTAAAGCAACTGCTGCTCAGCAAAGCTGTCAGGAGGAGAAGCAGCACCGGGACTTGCTGAAAACCAGAACCAACATCAGCCTCCAGTTCAGCAGTTTTGCAGTTTTTCCACCACTTCAAGGCAGAAGCTGTAATTCTGGAATTTTTTGAAGAGACCAGCAGCCTAAATCCTGAGATTTACTAAAAAAGGAAACCCCAGTTTTCTTTTGGATTATCCCACGTGCTTTCATCCGTTTTGTCGTCGCCACGGCCAGTCCGCTTTTCCACCAGAACATCCCGACATTCCACAGAAATGCTGGAGAACGGAGCGCTACCTGCTTCTGAGCTTCTACTTTCTGCTTCCTGGTGGGATCGATGGCATCAACCATCCACTTGATGGTGAAGTAGGTGACGGCCCCGAAGATGGTCAGGCGGAAGATCAGCCCCACCACCTCGTTCCGGCTCAGGGGCCGCGAGAAGGCCTCGGCGTGGACCATCCTGCTCCCGGCTCTGCAGGGGGGGAACCACAGGGAGGGGCAGAAGGAAGGAAAAATCAAAGCTGGGAAAACGTCTGCCTCGTGTTTAAACACTGAGTTATGAAAGCTGTTTGCCAGGGCCTTTGGAGAAGGGCCTGCAGGGACAGGACAAGGGGGAATGGGTTCAAACTGAAGAGAGGAGGGTTAGGTGGGATATTGGGAAGGAATTGTTCCCTGTGAGGGTGGGGAGGCCCTGGCACAGGTTGCCCAGAGAAGCTGTGGCTGCCCCTGGATCCCTGAAAGTGTCCAAAGCCAGGTTGGACGGGGCTTGGAGCAACCTGGGCTAGTGGAAGGCGTCCCTGCCCATGGCAGGGGTGGAATGAGATGATCCTTAATTTCCCTTGCAACCCAAACCATCCTGGGATCCTGTGTACACATTCCCACTAAGACCATCATTTTGGGACTGTTCTTGACCCAAGAATGCTAAATCCTGGAGACAGAGAACTCCATTATTTAACCAGAGAGGTCTTTTCCCTTCACCCAAGTGCCACATTCCGGAGCGATGGATGACTTGGATTTGATTAAAACGAGGTTAAGAGCTGGAGGCTGCAGCTGGCAGGATAGATGTGGAGTTATTAGTATCCGTGGAAACCTGAAAATGCTGGATGTGGCTCACAGCTATCCAGGGAAAAGCCTGACTGCTGTAGGAGCCAAGCCCAGACAGCACAGCGCCTTCAGTGTAGGGGACGTGCTGCACAGAGGAAGGACTTTTCCTAAAACATTGGGAAATGGCTGGGAAAAACAGGGTCCACTTCCTCCTCAGCTGGTGGGGGGGTTCCTCTTGACAATCCCCAATCACTCCTCGTGCACTGCCCCGTTTTCCTGCTGCAAGGAAAAGCCAGTGGCAATTCCTCTGGCAGCTCCTGACATTCCCTGGCCACTCTCCAAAGGGAACTTTGGCAGCCAGGGCAAAGCTGGAGCACCCACAGCCAAGATATTCTTGGATTCCCCCTGCCCAGGGCAAAGCCGGAGCTCCTACAGCCAACATATCCCTGGATCCCCCTCCCTGTGTTATGCTGACCCCAAGGCTCTGCCACACCACTGACTCTGGAATCTGGAATTCCACTGGGACTGGGCTCAGGAGAAGCACCACTTGGTGGACATCAACCCCCGGCTCCTGTATCCCAGCAGGATCACTGGAATCACTGGGTTTGGGGTTTTTTAACACTGCCTTCCCTGTTCAGGCAGTTAAAAATCCAGCCTGTCGCTGTGCCCACCTGCCTGGAAACCAAATTAAATTTGCCTGCTTTGGGATTTAAGCAAGTCATCCCGAGCTGGAGGGCTCTGTGTGCCCTCCTCAGCCTGATTCATTAAAATAAAAGGGCTCTGGGTCACTGAACAAGGGAAAATCCTTCCCAAAAAGCCGCGGAAGGAACCTCCTCTTTATGCAACCCGTGCCCTGAGCACCAACTGTGAGGAAAAGCTGTAACAGGAGAGAAACCGGAGCACAGCCTCGCTGAGCAGAGCCCTGACAACAAACGGAAGGTAAATCCCGCAGGACTTGAGCGTTTATTTCCTCAGCGGGGAGGACGGTTCGCTCCGCTCCGCCCATGCCGGCGCCAAAGGGAAACCAAAAGCACGGCGGCTGTTCCGCTCCCAGGGAATGCTGAGGCACTGCCGGGAACCCCCCGCCTGTGGCGGGCCCGGCGATGCCCTCCCATGCCGGGGATCCCCTCCCGGGCCCCTCATCCCCCCACGGTGACCCCGCGAGGGCCGGACCGGCCCGGGCCGCCCGTGACCTTCCCGCCGCCCCGCAGCTGCGGCGCGGCCGCGGCCGCTCCCCCGGCCGGCACTCACCGTGGGCCCGGCGGGTCACTCGCGCTGCGGGACGCGGGGCGGGCCCGGAGGAGGAGGAGGAGGAGGAGGAGGAGGAGGAGGAGGAGGGAGCGGCAGGAGCAGAAGGAGCCGCCGGCGGCACCGAGGGCCCGGCAGCGGCCGCGGCGCGTCCCGTGCTTCCTCCGGCCGGCCGGCGCCCGCGCCCCGCACGAACGTTCCGCCCGCCGCCGGCCCGCGCGAAGGTTCCGCCCCCCGGATAATCGGGAGCTCCAGCCTGGAAATGGTTCGGGGTGGGACGGATCGACCGGAACGAGCGTCAGCGGAAGGGAAGGATTCACCGCTAATTCAGCCGCACACACCGCGGGCACGGGGTTCCAACTGCAGCTGTGATGAGAGCAGTGACTTCAGGCTCTCTGCTCATGTGTGAAAGGCGTATAAAATATAACGTCTGTATGACATAACATATCCGTAACACATGCTCGGTATAGAGATAGAGACATATACAGGTGGATATATAAGTGTCTATATGACTGATGATGAGTATGTATATATAAGTGTCTATATAGTATATCTTTTATATATCATATATATTTTATATATACATATATATACATAAGCCTAAATAAATATATTTTTATATATTATATGGAAAGTTATCTATATCTATTCATATATTTTATATAGAAATTATATTTTTTATATATCTTAAATATATAAGTATATATATACTTATATACATAAGTAAATAAATATGTATTTTTATATTATATAGAAAGATATATTTTTATATATTATATAGAAATTTATTTTATATATGTAAATCATAGATAAGTAATTTGTATATATTACCATATATTATATATTACTATAAATTATATAGTGTATATTTTGTATTATATAATAGTATGTAAATATATATTTTTATATATTATATAGAAAGCTATCTATATTTAGATATATAGATTATATAGAAAGTTATATAGATTATATAGAAAGTTATAGATTTTATATATATTATATATTGTAGATGAGTAATTTGTATATATTACTATATATTCTATATTACCATATACTATATAGTATATATTATATATTAGTATATATTATATATTAGTATATATTACATACACATACATACTATACATATATATGTATAATATATAGGGATAACATGTTTTATATATACAGTATATATATTTCATATATATATGTAATATATGTAACATATATATATGAATAACTTTACTGTATATATACAGAAATACGTCCAGGAAAAGGTTAAAATAGCAGGATCTCTGTAATTCCTGTAATTAACCCAAAGGTTTGGCAATTCCCCTTCAACCCTCCTGCTCTTGTGTCCGTGTTTTCCAGGGAACAAGGGGCAGGACAAGAGGAAAGGGCCTGGAGCTGTGCCAGGGCAGGGGCAGGTTGGACAGCAGGAGGAATTTCTTCCTGGAAAGGCTGCTCAGGCCTTGGAAGGGGCCTCAAAGCCCATCCCATTCCACAGGGACACCTTCCACTAGCCCAGGTTGCTCCAACCTGTCCTGGAACACTTCCAGGGATGGGCAGCCACAATTTTATCAACTTTGGGGTTGGAGCCTTGGGGGAAAAAAAAAAACCAAACAAACATTTTGGGTTTTCCAGTGAAACGTGTGGCTGAGTTGGTTGGACTCCGTGAGACTGTAGTAGGAAAACTCCTGGGAGAAGGTAAGCTGGAGGCCCTGGGATGCAGCCACTGGAAGGGGGAGCCTGGAATTGGAGGGGAGCTGGGCAGAGCTGCCCATGGCCCAGGGGATGTGTGTGCCCCTGGGAGCACAGAGTGCCACACAGCAGGAGCTATTTAAGGCCAGTGCTGGCACAGGGATAAGTGGAGACTGACCAGTCCCAAATACATTTAGCCTGAAAACCAGCAGAAGGTTCTGGGAACGGCTTCCCAGTGGGAATAATGGTGGCAAAAGATCTTAAGATGCAACTTGATACGTTTATGAAAGGAATTATATAATACAGCATTTGCAAAGGCTGGAGGCTGCAGCAGCCCAGGAAATCCCTCCACCTTATGTTCCAGTTTATTTTGAGCCCTTAAAGGAAAAGCTAAGCTTTCTTCCCCCTTCTCCCTGTTCCTTTTCCTGCTCCAGCATCTGCTGCCAGACCCCAGCACCTCTTAAAAGTGTTTAAAGATGGAGCAAGTCACTGAAGTAACTATTTATTTATTTATTAATTTTTGGTTATTATTGACATTCATTATTTAGATACAAAGTGTCTTCAGTGAGATGCCTTTCCCTGCCAGCCCAAGAAACATTTGAGGTGGACTTACAGATCTGGTTTTTTGGGAGATACCTGGTTTACATCATGTGCTTTTTATGGAAAAAGGGGTACATGGATTCTCCTCGTCCCCTCAGGACACTCCTTTCCGTGGTGTCTCTTTTCTGGTTGCACAAAAAGTGGTTTTTCAATTTTCCTCTTGTTTTTTTTTTCTTTGCAGATTTTTTTATAAAACAACCAACCACCCTTTAAAGATTTCCTTCCAAGGTGTGTTATCCTTGGCTTCTATGGGATATCCCTCATCCCTGCCCAGCGATGGGATGACATGAAGACCGTTTTTGAGGGAGGCAAATTTACACATGGATTGTCCCGGTAATCCCATTTTCCCAAACATATCACGTGCCAAGCTTCCTCCTGATCCCTCAGCAGCTGGGGCAGATGCTGATCTCCAACAGATCCCATTCCTGATGCTTTGCAGAGGTCCTACATGCCAAACTGCCTCCAAATTTTAGTTTTTATTACCTCAGGAACCCAATATCTCACCTCTCTGCACAGCAGAGGAAAAAAATCACACAAAAGATCCCAAAAAAAAGCCCTACCAAACAGTGAGAAAGATGGAAACTGGTCCCAGACTGCAGCCAGTGTTGATATCCAGAAGCTCAGGCTGCACCAGGATTCCTGATGGTCGTTTTCCTGCAGAACATTAACATGGGTAATTCCCAAAGACTTGCAAGAATTCTCAGCTTAGACTGTGAAGGACCTTGTAGGCTGGGGTTAAAAGGGGTTTAAAGGCTGATTTAGAGATTTATAGACAGTGCTTTCCCCCTGCCAGGATAATTGTCATCCATGTGGGAAGGGGGATGGAGTGGGACAGAAAACTCCATGGAAACAGCACAGCCGGGAGGGCTGAGCCAGCCGGCACGACCCGGGGGGACTGTCAGGTCCCCGTGCCCATGCTTGGATTGTCCCGAGGACACGAGGAGGAATTTCTTGCTGGAAAAGGTTGTCAGGTATCGATTGTCAGGGGCTGCCCGGGGAGGTTTGGAGTGCCCATCCCTGGAGGTGTCCCAGGAAGGCCTGGCCGTGGCACTCAGTGCTCTGGGCTGGGGGACAAGGTGGGCATCGGGCACAGGGGGGGATCCATGGGCTGGGAGGGCTTTTCCCACCTCAACGATCGTGTGACTCCGAGGGCAGCAGGTGGCCCCAAACCCCCTCTCCCTCCCTTCCTCCGTGCCCGGTGGCTGCAGGGGGCGATCGGCGCTCGCTCACCGCGGGCGCCCCGCTCCTCGCCAAACCCGGCGGGGCCACAGCGGAGGACACTCAGCCCCCTCAACCCGCCGGGCTCAAACCCCCCCCCCTCACCGGGGCCGCACCGAAACCGCTCTTCCCCTGTGCTCGGCGGGGCGGGCCTGACTGGGGGGCGGCGGGGCGCGGAAGGCCAGCTCGGGGGGGGTGGGGAGCTCGGAAGGGTTTCGGGGCGCCCCGAGGGTGCTCAGGGGTGCTCCGAGACGGCTCGGGGGGCTCTGAGGGGGCTCCGTAGCCGCCCCGTCCCCTCACGGCCACTTCCGCCCGCGGGGGAGGCGCCGCCGCGAGCGCCCACGTGACCCGCCGGGCCGCAGAGCACCCACCGAGCCTCACCTCACCGCCCGTATCCCTCCGCCCGCCGGCCCTCCCCTCGCTCCCGGACGGAGCGAGGGGGGGGCCGGCGGGCTGAGGGGTACGGGCGGCGCGCTCGCAGCGAGCCTCTCCCCCCCCTTACCCGGCCCGCTCTCCGCTCCCCCGGTCCTCCGGTGGCGGATCCCCGGAGCGGACTACTTTTCTCTCTCGGCGGATGCGGCGCGGTGGGCGTGGCGGCGCCGCCCGCCGTCCCTCTCGGAAGCCGCGGCCATGATGGGAGCCCCGCGCCGGCGAGCGCTGCGGGCCGGGGGATGAGCGCGGCCGCGCCGCCCTGAGGGAGCCGCCGCCGCCGCTGCTGCCGCCGCCGCCCGGGGGGAGGAAAAAAAAAAAAAAAAAAAAAAAGAGGCGCCGAAAGGAGCGACCGGCCGAGCCCCCGGGGGGCGCGGAGGGCGGGCGGGGGGGGGGGAGGGAAACGGGGAGCCGGCTCCGGTGGTGGGGACTGGGGGGGGGGCGCGCCCCGCGCCCGCTGTCACCATTGCCGGGGCCCGGAGCGCCGCAGAGCTGCTCCCCCCGCCGCCGCCGCGCTCGCCCCAAACACGGCGGCGGCGGCGGCACCGCCCGCAGGGGCTCGGCGCGGCTCCCGACGCGCTCGGGGGAGGAGGAGGAGAAGGAGGAGGAGGAGGGAGCGGCAACAGCGGCAGCGGCGGCAGCAGCGGCCGGTGCCGCCGCCGGCAGGAGCCGGGCCCGCCCGGGGCTGAGCCGGCGGAGCATCCGCGCCCGGGGCCGCCCGGTGGTGCCTCTCGGCCGCCGCCCGGGCCCTGCGCGCTGCCCCGGAGCGGCCCCCGGCTGCCAGACATGACCGCCATCATCAAAGAGATCGTCAGCAGGAACAAAAGGCGATACCAGGAGGATGGCTTCGACCTGGACCTGACCTGTATCCTCTTCCTCTCTGTCTCTCCCCCCCCCACCACCACCCTTGCTCCTTGCTCTTTTTTCCCCCCCGCACGTCCCCGGCGATTGCATCAGACCCCGGCGCGGCGTTACCTAACGCGCTGCCCCGCGGCCGCTCCGCCGGGGCTCGCCCGGGCCGCCGCGCCCTCCCCCGCCGCCGCCTCGGCCGCCTTTTGTCCGGGCCCGGCAGATTAACGGAGCTCCAGGATTAACGCCAGCGCTCCGAGCCGCCCGGGGGCCGTGCCCCCCCAGCCCCCACCCGGCCCCGCAGCCGCTTATCTCGGGCCGGGGTGGCTTTTTGGGCTCTGGGCGCCGCGAACGTGCCCGTCCCGCCGTGACTCGGGTCCACAGCGCTTTTTTTTTTTTATTATTTTTTTATTTTTAATTTAGCAGCTCGGATTGCGAGTATAATCGTGGCAGGCCTGTGGCTTTCCTCGGGTTGCTTGAGTCGAAGGCTGTGTCCTCTGCCCTGATTTCCATCCCTTCGCCGAGGCAGAGCTGTTCCTTAGGATGCTGCGAGGCTCCCCACGGCAAGAGGTGGCAATCGCTGCTGCCAGATTAAAAACCCCACGGTTTATTTCCTGGTGGACCGCACGAGGATGTGTCAGAGACACGGGTGCATCGGGTCTCGTCGAGGAGGATTGTATAGAATACTTACTCTGGAATAAGTAATTAGCGAGCAATTACGGCTAATGAGGCAAAACCCAGGGTGTAGTTTTGGTGGCCTTTGGAGCAGATGTGCTGGAGCGGCGGCAGGCAGATGTTTGGCTTGGAGTGCCTTGCAGGGTTAATGGTGTGTGGGGGCTCTGCTGTGGCCACGGTCTTGCTCCTTGGAGAAAGATCAGTGCTGGGTGGGAGGGATTTTGGAGCAAGAACCTCGCTTAGAAGTTGGAAAAATGAATATTGACAGTAGTGTTCAGGGCTGGACTTAGCCCTTTAGAGAGATCTTTCTGTTCTGCAACAGGAGCAGGGGGAAACTTACTGGGTTTTGGAGTAATTACGCTCGTGTCCGAGCAAGTTCTCCAAATAAATCCAGTTCTTGGGCAGGATCAAAGCTGATAACAGCTGGAACCAGCACAGAGCTCTTGCTGTTCCATTGAGCCTTGGCCTAAAATTTTAGTGGCTTTAAAACAGCCCAAAAGGTTCTGGACTTTAGCAAGTGGCTGCTGAGCTCTGGGTGAAAAAGCAGCAGCTCTGGTACATAATTCCTGCATTCTGTCTGCGATAAATATAATTTTAGGCCTGAAAGCGTTTTCACTTGGCCACTGGGGTTATGAAAAGAGTGAAGTGGTGGCAAAACCAAGAGCTTTTGGCTTCACAGTGCAAGAGTTTGGTATTTCAGGTATCTTTGCCCAGATATGCCAGTCGTAGGGAGAGATTTTTTTGGCCCAAGCTGATCTTTTTAACTAGTCATATGGTCCCAGCAAGAAAACTGGTGAATGTAGAACCCTGATATTCCTGCTCAAGACTGCTAATGATGTGTCAAATGGAACTTATTGCTTATTTTCTTACTTTTTTTTTCTCCTTGTCTCATTAATTTTATTCTTAGAATTTTGTGTTATAAACAGGCCACTAGAGTGGGCTTAGGCTGGCTTTTCTAAAAGGAGCAGCTGGCTGCAGTTCTGCAATGAAAAGTGTAGAAAAGGTGGGGGTTTTTTCCAAAAATATTTTAGGAATAAGCTTATACTCAATCCTTATTTTTATAGCTGCACATTTTGAGCAGATAATTAATGAATGAAGACTTCTGCCTTTACAGTGCCATGGCTTTGCTTGGAGGCTGGTGTTGCTGCACAAGTGGAAGTTGAATTTTTTGATGACTCTGTGCAGGGTGGGATTGTTTCTCACCATACCTGGCAGCTGGAAAATAACCTGTTTGTTCTTTACACCTGTAGGCAGGGAGTTAAATCTCCAACCATGTGGTATTAGGGGAAGGAAGAGAAAACTTGAAGGCCAAGCGAGGTGTTCAGCAAGGCATGGCAGGAGGACCAGGTGGTGCAGATCATGGTGAGTTCAGGGAGTGAAGAAGGGAAGGCTGACATGAATTGGAGAGCCCAGGGATTTTGGCATTTACCTGGGATATGGGAAGAGGAGGCCTGAGTTCCTCCTGCAGTAAATATTTCTGTGTGAGGGGTTCAGTGGTGGTTGCTCCAAAATCCTCAGTAGCTGGTCATTGATTACCTGGGCTTTGGGAGGTGGAAATCAAAGGAATGATGGTGAATCCAGGTGAGGTGCCTGATCTCCAGCCTGTCTTCTGTGACCTGCCCTTTCCTCCCACCCGTCTTTGAGGGAGGGTCTGTGTCTTGGTGGCCCAGGTGGACAAAGATTTGTGGTCTTTGCATTTCGGTCGTGGCTGATTCTCCCAGGCCTTGGAGGAACACCTGAGTGCCAAAGCCAGGCTGGGTCAGGTGCTGGAGTGCCAGAATTCCCTCTGAGGACCTCTCTTCCTCGTTTGGGCTGTGTCAGATCCTTTTAAAACTGATGCTGGTGCAGGTACAGTACAGGACGTTGTGCTTGGGACTCTCAGTTCCTGAGGAGTTGGTTCAGAATTCCTCTTGTGTGGGTAATGTAGGATTTCAGCAAAGGGAAGTAGCACCTCCTCAGAATCAGTGAACAGTCTGAGAATGGTCCTGTGTGTCCTTAAAATCCACACTGACATTACTTTTCATCTAGGCAGATGTTCTCCGTGAACAGTCCTTTTTAATGCACCTCTTGGAAAAAAAATACTTTGAATTTAGAAGAAGAAAGGTTTTGAAGGCGGAGGCATTAAACAAGCTTTTTAATACTTTATTTCAGCTGTTTATTCCGGGTTTGTTTGGGTTTGCAGTTGCTTTCTGTAATACTGGCTGCCTTTTTGTGCAGATGGGAGAGAAGGAAAGTTGGGATTAGCGGCTTTCTTCTGCCATGGTGACATTTCTTGATGCTGCAGCCACCGGTCTGTTTTCTGAGGCACTGTAATGTTTGGTATTTCTGAAATTGTGCAGCTTGGTTCATGTCCACTTCAGGAAACGGGGCCTGGATTGCTTGTGTCTTCAGAGCTTTACTGTGTTTAGCAAGTGGCTCAACTATTTGAGGCTGGAAAAAAGCGGTGGAGCTGCTTCTGGCTTTGGTTAAACTGTCTCGTGTTTCCAGGCCTTCTGTCAGGGGTGAAAATGGCCAACTAGGCTGAGCTCAGGGCTTGACTGAAGCATGTGCAGCTCGTGACCTACATAGTGGTACAAACTGCAGCAATATTCAGTGAAGATGAGATGTTGGGTGCAGTTTACACGTCTCACACGTCGTTTGTCTCGTGCAACGAAAGGCAGAGAACGCTCAGATTGTGAGAGGGAGCTTCTGACAATCTCCTCCTGCTTTCTGCTGCTTGCAGTCCTAAAGCTCTTTGCATTTTTAATGAAATTTTAAATTATGGGACTTGACTCAAAATGGCTCAGCTTCCAGGGGAAAAAAAATGAATTAGTGGCATGAGGTACATACCGTGTTTAAAAATAGAGCCCGGCTTGGAAATGCCATTCGTTTGAGGGACTTGGTTTCATTTTAAAATTGAAGTTTGTCAGAGGTTTTGTAACAAGTTTTTCGTGAGGGTTTAGAGGAAACTAGAAGAGACCAACTGGCAACATCTTTTATTGGTGGAAAAGTATTTCTTTGTTCTGGAGTAAACCACGTTACTTAGCAGTGTTTGGAGCTCGTTTTGCTTCTGGAGCCCGGGATGATCTTGGGTTTTGGACAGGGAGATGAGTGCTGGGAATTCATGTAACAAGTCAGTTTGCACAGACAGCAGTACAATGGTCCTGCTGGCTGGGGACTCCTCGGAGTTCCAGTTCCCTGCTCGCTGTAGGATATGTTTGATCCCAGGAAAATGGCTCTTTCTGCTCTTAGCAAGGAGAGGGATGTCTGGAATTGCCCAGGTGGTGGTTGCTGGAGGTGTGTTTGTGTGTTTTTCTCTTCTGGGGTTGCACGTGAGCTGGATCATTTACTGTTGCTCACAACCCAAAGAAGCCCCAAACCCTTTGCCATGCTGCTGTAGAACATGTGGCTGGTGGTGTTTGACAGCTGAATTTTTTCCCACAACCCCCCCCATTTCAGCAGGTGCTCCGTTGTGCAATCCCATTCAGAGTCACTCGGCCCCTTCCTGCCCTGCTTTTTGGGTGCTGCTGCTCAGAAAGGGGCTTAAAAGAAGCTTCACAAATTACAGCTCATCTCTTTGCCCTTGTTTAAGTGCAGGCTTCCCCATGTACTGCTTCCTCTTGGATCATCAGGAATTTTTAATCCATGTGGATGCTGTTTGCACAGGGCTGAACTCCAGGTTAAGAATTCCCTGACAGAAGGTTCTCCTTGGTTTCATGCTGAGGTGGTGGCTGTGTGTTCTCAAGGTGGGGAGAGGAACAAGTACAGCTCATGTGGACACTGCAGAACACTTGTGACCCTTTGGAAAAACCCCAGCTGAAGTGACTGATTGTTGAAATCTGGGTGGAAGCTCAGCTAAGTGTTTGAAACCTTCAGAACATCCAAAGCTTTGCCATTAAACAGGAAGAAGGTGGTGCTGAACAAAGTGCAAGCTTTGCTAGGACTGGTATTGGTTTTGAGTGTTTCCTTTCCAAGGAGAAATCCAAGTTCCTCCTCATGGCACTGAGCCTGATGGGCTGTTGGCACTTGAGAGGTTCCCTTTGTGGGTCTAATCAGTGGCTCTGGTGGGGACTCCTGAAAATCCCTCCCCTTTGCTCTGCGGGTGGTTGGTTGGCCACGTGTCAACTGGAGTCTTGAAGGGTGGTGAGTTTTGGAAATGCATCTTTCTAGGAATCTCTGCCAGTCAGGGAGGCCTTTCCATCCAGGGGATAATTCCACCTGACTTGCAGTGCCTCAGTGAGGGAGAGGACACAGCCTTGAGTGTGGGGCTTATGCAACACTGCAACTGGCTCTTACTGCTCAGTTTAGTACATGCCCAAAGATTAGCTGGCTCTTGGTGCCTGCTAGGCTGGGATCAGCAGGTTTCTTTGGGACAAAACTGTGGTTTTCCAGTGGCCATCCAGTGCCTCACTCCTGTAGGACCTTGGTTTTACAACCAGCATAGTCTGAAGCACAGTGACTGCTGTAGAGACAGTGAGTATTTGTTAAATGTCTTAAAACACTGCCTAGAGGAGGACAGAATTGTCTTATTTTGGAATTTCTACTGTATTCCTCCTTGTAGGTTGTTTTGTACACCTCAATCCTCTTTGTTGTGCAAGCAGTTGATACAATTTGCTCAGTAATAATATTGCTGCAAAAATGTGTTTCTTTAATACATTGTGTTTAAACCCCCCCTCATGCTAAAAAGCATAAAGCCAAAACTAAACTTCAGGATGTAACAACTGCAGAGTTCAAATATTATATGTAAAGTTTCTGTCTACCAAGGTTTTTTTCTGCTGATTGTGAATCTCTGAGCAGTTCCTTGAATGAAATTATATTTTTAATGGATTAATGTTGTTGCCACATTAATTCTGCATAAGCTGACAAATTATACCCCTGGTACCTTAGCCTAGGGACTTCCCCTGCAACGGGTTTAAACATGAAAATGGTCCTTGTGTAATGATCTAAAGGACAATAGTTGTGTTCTGACAAAGTGGGAGAAAAGGGAGGGAATAGGCAGATGAGCTGTCAAATCCCTTTATTACATTAGAGCCCAAAGCTGGTGTCATTACTCATAACTAACTCCCTTTTAAAGCCCCCCTCCTTTCTGGTTTAAGTCATCTGCAGCTTGGAGCTGCATGCAATGTGTATTTATTTACTGTGCCCAGTGTGGGGGGGATATTCAAGGTTAATTATGGCATGGCTTTTTGGGGGGGAAGATGGGATGTAGCCTGGAGTGATTGCTGGACATGCCCAGTGCCTCATCCTAATCCCTGAGGTAGATGTGGGCTCCTTTGACTTGGCAGGATTAGAGCTGTGCACATCCCATGAGTTACTGGAAGGCTGATTCCTGGGC
Organism: Pseudopipra pipra; assembly: GCF_036250125.1. Taxonomy (NCBI): domain Eukaryota; kingdom Metazoa; phylum Chordata; class Aves; order Passeriformes; family Pipridae; genus Pseudopipra; species Pseudopipra pipra. Next base: position 887,013 of record NC_087556.1, on the reverse strand, counting down.
TGGAAAGAAGGGAATTTATTGGAAAACGAATTCCTGTCAAGCAGAATCTTTCCTGAAACACGGCTGCTTTGTGGGTGGTTGCCTCTGCTTTGGGTTCTGTTGGTTTCTGAGCGTGTCTTGGGCCCAGGTTGATATTTCAGATGTAAACAAATCCTCGTTCCAGTTTCTAATTGGAGCCAGCATCCTCTTCGCTCCTGTCGTCATCTGCCTCGGTCGCCGTCTCGCCTGCGAGGCCCTGAGAGAAGAAAAAATACAGCAGCACTTTTGTAGAATGGAAGTAAATAATCTTGCAATTAGGCCCTGTATCATGCTGCATAAATCTGGGTTATCTTAATAACGATTTTTAGGCAACAGGGCTCAAGTAGTGGCTCGGTGATTCAAATGGTAATTGACTGTGCAGCTAAAAAATTAAACTCAACTGCTCTGTGTTTGGGATGATGACTATTGCAAAAGCTGGCATTGTTCCCTTTAAAGATGAACTCCCAGCTTCACAGCCCCAGCGTGCAGCAGTGCAGAAAAACTGCTTAATATCCAGTTTTTGGTAGTGAAGTGCTTAAGAAACGTCTTTATAAACTTAATTCTGCCTTTGTGGAGCGGTAGTAGAATAGCTTTTAATTGCATGATTAATTTTCTTAGAGGCCTCTGCTTAATTCATTGCATTGCCTGGGTGTATATCAGGCTAGAATTGAAGGAGTTGTGTATTTTCTGCTCTTTAATTTCTTGTGTGGGTGAGTCACAGAAGTAATGTCCTTTTTTTATACTAACATTTAAAGGAGGGAAACACTAGATCTCATCAGAATGAAATTATCTGCTTGGGGCTTACTGGTTGAGGAACAGTTTATTAGGATGGCCTTGTGTCTTGTTTTGCCACTTGCCATTATCTTCTCTTGGACTCCAAAGAAGGTTTGATAAATCCATACAAATCCTAGTTTTTGTAGCTTCTGTTTTAGAAAGCTTTTTAAACGTGTGCCACATTTGTCCTCTTTGAAATTCCCTTGTCTCTGAAAGTTTTGGATGTTCTTTCAGGCTTGCAAAAAGTTGAGTCTGAGCCATTTTTCACTTCCTGTCAGTAAATATCAAAGTAGTGACTCTTCTGTGCTGACTTTTCGTTACTGAATAAAATTCTTGTATTTTTCTGGGGGTGTCTGAGGTTAGGATGTGCTTCAATGCACGTTAAAGGAGACCCTGCCAAGTGAGGTGGCGTGCTGGGAACATGGACCAGGGAGACCTCAAACTTCTTCTTGAAAGGGTTCATGTGGTTGGTGGGTTAAAATAGACAAATCTGGCACTTCAGAAACTCAAACTGAGGTGTCTGGTCTGGTTGACAAGGTGGTGATGGGTCACAGTTGGACTGGATGATCCCAGAGGTCTTTTCCAGCCTTGGTGATCGGGTGAACCTGCCCCACTGACCTTCCCCACTGGCACAGCTCTTGCTCTTGGGCCTCCCTGTGTTGCTGCAGCTGGTTGGGATGCCAGGGTAGGGAGGGTAAGATGGGATGCAGCTTGTTCCAAAATGGGAGCAGAAACAAAAGAACCTTTTTAACTGGCCCCCTCTGCATGTTTCCATCTCTGGGAATCCCTTGGGATTGCAGGGTTTTGTTCCCTGCTGTAGATCTGGACTTGAGGTTGAGTTAGGGAGTTGAGGCCCAATCTCTGACTTCTCAGCTGAAGAGTCCTTTCTGTCAAATTTTGTGTGAATAATACAAAGTTTGGTGCATCATTTGTTATGTTCCTGTTTACTCTTAGTTTTCTTTGAATGGGAAGGACAGCTTTTTTTCTGTCTGTAATACCATCAGCTATTTTAGAGGGATTTCATAGAGTCATAGGATATCCTGAGCTGGAAGGGACCCACAGGGATCATCCAGTCCAACTCCTGGCCCTGCACAGGACACCCCAACAGTCCCACTGTGTCCCTGTGAGTGTTTGTCCAAACACTTCTTGCAGCTCTGCACAACCAGCTCATGTTTCCTTTATTACCTGCATGCTTTTCTATATCTATGATTCCAGACCATTTTGAAATGAAAGTTTAAGGCATCCTTTTCTCAGCCTTTGTCAGAACAAGCTCTTCTCTAGAGCAGCCATCGTCTTTCATGCTGCTTTTAGCACTTCTTGTATCTCTGCTGGGAGGTTTAGGGGTTTTTTCCCAATCTTAGTAACCCCATTAGCTGTTCAGCAAAGCCTCCCTGTGGCTTAGAGCTCCAGGACACATTTCATACACCTCACAGAGGAAGGAGAGGCTCTTGCTCTGGGAATACTTCCCAAATCAATGTAGTAAGCAGATCTAGAAGCCCTGCTGTGGGATAGAACTGAGTTATGGCTGTAGACAACCTGGCAGTATCCCCTTCAGGCATCTTTGGATTTCCCTCTTTGTACTGGGGGAATTTGAGTTCCCTTCCAGACATGTTGTCAGCCCCATGACTTCATCTGGACAGGTTTGCCTCCTGGATAGGAAGGAGCTGCAGTTTTGTTGTTCCTTGTCTAGGTTGCTGTGTTTAAACTGCAAGCTGAAATCTGAAAAAACTAAAAAATGGGGGGGGGGGGGGGGGGAAGATCATAGTTGAAATATGGAGCATTAAGGGGTTAAATGCATTTCTTCTAAATCATAAAATGTTTCAGCCACATCTGAGTTGGTCCCTTTTCTTGTTCTTTAAGGCACAGATGGTAGAGTTGGCAAGTGCAGCTGGCTGGCTACAAGGAATCCTCCTTTGCTCTGAAGAACTTTCTTCCTGTTCATTTCCCCTCTACTTCCTGATGATCCAGGCTCATAGAAAAATAGTAAACTTATTTTGTGTTTCATGCTGGCTAATGGAAATGCTGCCTGTTGAACAGAAATTTATGCCTGGGTCCAGTTTGAACAGCATATCTGCTAGGAAACTTTCCCAGATTGGTCTGGGTGTATTTTCCCATGTCTTTTGCTTTTTTTTTTTTTTTTTTTTTTTTTTGTAGGGATGCTGTCAAGAAAATGGCACTAATAGGAGCTTGGCCATTTGTCAGGGCTCTTAAATCTGTTTGAGGATGGAGTGTGGACACTTCTCATAACACTCCCCCCGTAGCTTCAGGCTGTCAAGCTGTTGAACAGCAAGAACAGTGTGAGGGTTTTTTTTTTTAATCCTTGCTGTTGGTAGATGGACTCGTTTAAGCTGGACTTAAAGGGCTGGAGGTCACTGCTTCATGGCTGGCAGAGCATTGGGAGAAAGGGGCTCGTTGTTTTGTTGGCAGGGGGCTGGTTCAGGTTGTGCAGTAAGGTTTTAGCTCCAGAGCATGATTTGAGCAGTGCCATCAGTCACAGCTTCAGGAACACTCAGCTTGTTTTAAATTTCCTTCCTAAAGGAAGAGGAAGTCTAATGCCTGGTAGGTCTTCTGAAGCCTTTGGTTCAGAGTGATAGGATGGCTTGGATTGGAAGGGACCTTAAAGATCATCCAGTCCCACCCCTTGCCATGGGCAGGACACCTTCCACTAGCCCAGGTTGCTCCAACCTGGCCTTGGACACTTCCAGGGATCCAGGGGCAGCCACAGCTTCTCTGGGCAACCTGTGCCAGGGCCTCCCCACCCTCCCAGGGAACAATTCCTTCCCAATATCCCATCTATCCCTGCCCTCTGGCAGTGGGAAGCCATTCCCCCTTGTCCTGCCACTCCAGGCCCTTGTAAACAGTAAATATTTATAAGACTGTAAAGGGCTCTGAGTTTTAAAGTTGTTTTTTATTTGCATTTTGATGTAAAATCTGTCCTCAGTGTTGGGTTTGGAAAGTAAAGCTCTGTGTAAATTCTGAAGCTCTGCATGCTCTGGCCTGCTTATAAAATAGGAGATGAGGTCATTTGCTCTTTGTTTTCCCTTTAAAGCCACCATAATGAGTGGAGTGAGGATCCTATATTTGAAATATAACACTTCATAAAATTACTCAGAAATTCTAATGCCGTTGTAGTTCACTAATTGAGAATGTTGATCATTGCAAGAAAGGCTGCAGCTGTCTGTTCTTGTGGCTGTTTAAGAATTAAGAATTGGTAAATATTTCGGTATGTTTTTTTGGCCACCTTCCATTATTAGGCAAAAGGCTGAATTTGTGAGCAGAATCAGTTACAGGACCAACATGAGTAATTTACTTTTATATCTCCATGTATGTGAAGTTGCAAGTGTATACTGCATATTCTTTAATTTGATCTTGGCATAGTGTGAATATATAGACAGCTATTTTTGAAAGTGATTATAACTGCTGATTTGCATAATGATCCAGGATTTTTCTCATAGCAACTGCAAAGACTGTCATCTTCAGCAATGTGGGAATGATTTCAGGCTTTAAGGAGCACTGTTTTGTTAAATCTCTGAGCAGCATTAGAGCAGAGGCATCTCTGAAGTGGCACATGGATTATTTACTTTGGTCTGGTTTCAATGTCGACACTTTCTCATTGTGGATGATTTAGCAAATCATTGGATGTTTTGATTTTAAGGTTCCTTGGGCACACCACAGTGTCTTGGTTCCTGCAAAAGCTGCAGTTGGGTAGTTAGTGAGAGGTAAGAACTTGAGCAGAGGATGGTGTTTTGGGATTTTGTTGTTGGACTCTGTGTTAGAGTCCAGCCTCTAAATTCCAGGGGAAACGTGTGTCTTAGGAAAGACCTACTTTGGCAAACTGTGGCAGGGTTTATTTTATGCTGTTTAAGAAAGCCCAGTTCAAAATTTGGTAGTTACAGCTCTCTGGTTGACTTTGTTTTGTGTGTGTTGAACTGCCTCAGTCAAGGCCTGAGGCTTTTTCCGTTTTTGTTTGCCTGCCCTAAAACAAAAAAAAGCTTGGAATTGACAATGAATTTGTTGCAGGTTTTAAATGATCAGTTCTTCCAGATTTCTAAAATTAGCAGTATCATTACCAATTTCATGATGACTCAGAGTTCTCCCTTTGAATGGAAGCCCAGCTTCCAGGCTCCTGTGTAAGAAATCTCCTCTTGGTAGGGAATATCTTAATTTCAGCTTTGGGAATCAATGTTAAATGAAGTGAGGTGTGAAAAGGAGTGTCTGTGAACTGTTGAGCGTGGCTGGTGATAGAACTCCATGAAGATGATGTTCCCTGATGCTCCTAGAACTGCTCTGTGCAGTGATCACGGGCTGTCCCTGTCCCCGAAGAGGGGTTTTATTCCCCAGCATGGGGATAAAAACATGCAGGAATATCCCCTCCACTTGAGGCAAATCTTAGGGTGGAAGAACTTTGGTTTCATGGCAGCTTTTCCAATTAAATGTTGAATCTTCTCTTTCTGCTCAGAGATGTAGATCATGTGTGCAAACAGCAGCACCACTTCCACCATGTTCTTCCATCTTATGGTGCTCCTTAAGGCCAAAGGCTTTTCTTCAGTTGCTTGAACCAACAAAAGAGCTTCAAAGCCACATGTCAAGGCTGCCAGAGCTCCAGGAGCGTTTGGGCAACGCTTCCAGGGCCAGGGTGGGATTGTTGGGGTGTCTGTGCAGGGCCAGGAGTCCCTCACACTCCTTGTGAGTCCCTTCCAGCTCAGGATATTCCGTCTTGAGCACATATTGAAAAGACATAAAGTTATCTTGCCCAGCAGTAGGAATGCATTTGTCATGGCTGTTCCTTGCTTTCCTTGGGAGCAGAGGAAGCCTGGTGCCATGAAAGGGTGTCACTGGCTGGCAGGGCCGTGTCCTTTAGCACACAGGGGTGAGTCAGCAGTGGCGTGTGAACTGCATTCCTGCCTAATACTTTGAGATAATCACTGAGGTACTTCAGGACGATTATATTTAGGTGGTGGAGAGAGATTGCCTCGCCTGTTTTTTAAAAAAAACAACCCAATCATATTTTTCTAAAATAACCCCCCCTCCTCAGTGGGCTCACTGTTGGATGTGTGGTTTTGAGAAGCCCCTGAGTTCTTGTGCTCTCAGGTTGCCAAGCCCCAGAGCACACAAAATGCTTTTAGTGAATCAGCATCACAGACTCACAGAATAGCTGGGGTTGGAAGGCACCTCTGGAGATCATCCAGTCCAACCCCCTGCCCAGGCAGGGACTCCCAGAGCAGGTGACACAGGAACATGTCCAGGTGGGTTTGGAATGTCTCCAGAGAGGAGACTCCACAGCTTCCCTGGGCAGCTGTTCCAGTACTCTGCCACTCTTCATGGAAAGGTCTTCTTCATGTCGAGGTGGCCTCAGTAAATAGATCTTATATTTTCCCCCACCCTGCCCCTTTTGAAGTATTTTTCCATTTTTTGTTCTTTACTGGGATATCGTGGAACACCTTTTGCAATACCCACTCTGCACTTAAAAAATAATTGTGATGATCCTGGTATAGTTTAAGAGACCTTAAAGCTCATCCAGTCCCACCCCCTGCCATGGGCAGGGACACCTCCCACTAGCCCAGGTTGCTCCAAGCCCTGTCCAGCCTGGCCTTGGACACTTCCAGGGATAGGGCATGGCTAAGCTTAAGCATTCCTAGTGATTCCTAGTGGTGATCAGTCAAAGGTTGGATGATCTCAGAGGTCTTTTCCAGCCTAATTGATTCTGTGATTTAATTCTGCCCCTCTTTAAAAGCAGAAATGGCTGTGAGCTGTGCATGTGCCCTTGAGCCTGGGAGGGGAGAGGGGTCACAGGAGAGGCAGGATCCAGGCGGGAATTGCGCTTTCCAAAAGCCGGAGCCCGCCCCGGTTATTTTGGAACTTTTTATCTCCCTCTGCCTGCATGTTTTGAAGCTTTGGTGTTTGGACAAGTCTGGGAACCTGCTGACTGGAAAGGCTGCTGTTGAGATGTTCTCTTCCCTTTGCTTGGGGTGTCTGCTTCGCTTCCATCTTGCACCAGCTGGGAATCCTGGAAAGTGTCTCATGGCTCAGCCTCTGGGAGAGGAAAAACATCTGAGCATAAACCACAGGCTGCAATGCCTGAAAAAACCCTGGAGTAAAGCTCACAAACCGAAATCTGAGCAAGTTGCAGCGTAATTTGGTGAAGTTTGGGCATCTGTCTCACGGGTGATACTCAGCTGAAACTGGAGTTTGATGTGGTGTGTCAAAATGAATTGATTTTACCCCTGGTTTTTTTATTTTACCCTGGCAGGAGTGCTTGTGTTGCACAAAGAAGTGCTGGGGAAAGCAGCCTAATATATTGGATTATTTTGCTGTGGTAATTTATGTGGCCCTGCTGCTCAGGGTGGGACCCAAAAGGAGGTGCTTTGCAGGAGAAATGCTGGGAGCAGGGAGAAATCAGGTTGAAATCAAGGAGGGAGTGATGTGTGTAGCTGAAAGCCAGATAATTCATTGTTAGCATAATATAGAACCAGTTTCTTCTTCTTATAGCAAGGAGGAACTGATAAAATAGTGAAGGTACTGCTAATTATATAGCACCTTTTCTTAATTAAGGAGGTGTGAACTGCTTGAGGAGTAAAATACCATCAGAGTGGTGTTCAAAGTTTGTTATTTGAAGTTATCACAAGCTCTGTAATTTAAGCAATTTAATGTTTAGGGTTTTTTTTTCCTCCAGTGTAAGTGTTTTTTAGGGTTTGAGCAAGTACAGAATAAACTGGAAACCAGCCACAAGCCCCTTTCAGCGTCTGTATTTAAGGCAGCTACAAATATTTATTTCATTTACTCAAAAGCTTTCCTATTTTTCTCATTGTCTGCACAAATCATCTGTTGAATGGCCCGAGCAGACCAATGTCTATTAATACTTGGATTACAACACAGTAAATGCTAATTCTTTTTTTTTTTTCTGAGAGTACAAAACATTATTTCCGTGTATTCAGCTCTTAATGTTTTTCTGGAGTCTTGCAGTTAACGGTGTAAATGCAGAACTTGGTCTGTACTGCTCTGCTGTGAGGGCTTGAGCTTGTGGGAATTCTGCAAGGGTGGAGTAAAGGAGTTTGTGTCCTACTTCAGGCTTTGCTTTGTGGACAACTAACTGGAATTTTAATATCTTGGAAGCTGCTGCAGTGTCTTCCATCCTGATGTTCCTGCCCTTTGCAGCTTTGGGATATTTTGACCATAAAAATGCTTCTTGAAAGGGTGGGATAATTTAGGTTAAAAGGGCCCTCTGGAAACCACCTCCTTCAGCCCCCTTGTTTAAAGCAGGGCCAACTTCAAACATATCATGCTTTGTTCTTGCTCCTTCTAAAATTAGTTTGAGGAGGAGTATGTTAATGCAGCAGGGTATGGGCTGTTGGAGCTGCTGCTTTCATTTCTGGTTTGATTTGCAGTGAAGCTCCTTCACTACATTATCATTTCTAATAACGTTTGAAACTTGGGAGTGCTTTCTTTATTGGAGTTATGTTAAAAAAAAAATAAAAATCCATGTATCATTTCACCACCAGAAAAATAAATACCAGTAATTCTCTAGCAATTTGCTGTGAATTCTTTAGAGATGTAAACTTAGAGTTTTCTTGTTTGCCCTTTTTCCTTAGCACTGATTTGTTTGGGCTAAGAGGTCCTTTGCCTAAATTCTTTTATCCCAGGTTGCTTTTGGCAAGTGAATTGCAGGTAGTTCAGAATAAGAGATGAGGATATTTTTTCAGTTGGGTTTTTTTGATAAACAAGATACATAATCCTTTTCACATTCCCATCTGTTGTGTGGAGTCGGTTGGAGTTGTTGCTTTGACTTGGATACAGTAAAACATTGGATTAATGTCCATTTAATGCTACTGCAGACATTTCACTTGCTTTACAAATATTTCCTTAACTTGCATATCCAGATATTTATCCAAACATAATTGCTATGGGCTTTCCTGCAGAGAGGCTTGAAGGAGTGTACAGGAACAACATTGATGATGTAGTAAGGTAAGGCTTTGTTTTTTCTTTTCCTTAACTTATGAAGCTGGAATATTCTTTTCTGTACTTATCTGTGTTCTGCTAAGGAAAGGATGTGTGTTCTGACTGGTAGAAATGGCAAGGTTTTTGCATCTTGTCGATGTTGCCTTATTAGTTTTCCTGGAAAATGTTGGAAACAAAGAAAATGGTCAGGCTGCTCCTGTGGGTTGATCTCAAATGCACGTAATCTGCTTTTTTTAAGGTGAAAATTCACTTCAGTGAGTTGTGTTGGAGTAAAAAGGAGGTTCTTTGCTTTTAGCAAGACATGGGTCCATCACATTTCAGGATATGTTTGCCCTTACCCTTTCTTCAGTCATTAATAAAGTACTTCATAAGTTAATTTTGAGTCAAAGTACTAAATGTAGGTGACTTTGTCTAAAGGCCTTTACTTTGGGTTGTATTCAGTAATCATGGATGAGAAGAAAAATCAGCTAAAATTCATTATTGCTGCTAAAAACCCCTCCAGGTTGTCGTTTTTATCATCAAATAAAGTCATTTGCTGTGAATTGCTGGCTGCAGCTGCAGGAGGGGTGCTGAGTGTTTTGGGAGCATCCTTGTAATTCTTTAGTCATCAGCACCCAACCTGGAGAGTGCAGTGTGAGAGGCTGCATTAAAAACTAAATACTTGGGAGAAGCTGCCAAAAGTCTGTGTGTTTGGGATCCTAGGCTGTGGTTTTTTGAAGCCATGTGTGATGCTCTAGAGATCATTTGAGGCCAGGAGCTCAGTAGCTCCAGGAGAGACATGATGTTTGGGTTGGGGGTAGGGCAGGAGGGTTTGCAGTGCAGTCAGAAGGAGGGGTGTCCGGGCAGGAAGGTGCTGCTCCCAGGTTTGAGAGTTTCTCCTGATTGTGCAAAGGGTTTGTCGCTCCCACACAACATCCTTGGCTCTGAACTGGAGAGACATGGATTTGCTGGATGGACCACTGGGTGGGTGAAGGATTGGCTGGGTGGCTGCACACACAGAGCTGTGGTTGAGGGCTCAGTGTCCACATGGAGAGCAGTGAGGAATGGGCTGATCCCACAGCGTGGGCAGCAGGGGAGGGGAGGGGGGGATTCTGCCCCTCTGCTCCATTCTGACGGGACCCCACCTGGAATGCCGTGCACAGTTCTGGTGCCCCCAACACACAAAGGACTTGGAGCAAGTCTGGAGGAGGCCACAAAGTTGCTGAGGGGGCTGGAGCACCTCCCCTGTAGAGACAGGCTGGGAGAGCTGGGATTGTTCAGCCTGGAGAGGAGAAGGTTGTGTGGAGACCTCACAGCACCTTCCAGGGTCTGAAGGGGCTGTTCATCAGGAACTGGAGTGACAGGACAAGGGGGAGTGGGTTCAGATTGACACAGGGCAGGGTTAGATGGGATGTTGAGATGAAATTCTTGGCTATGAGGGTGGGGAGGCCCTGGCACAGGTTGTCCAGAGAAGCTGTGGCTGCCCCTGGATCCCTGGAAGTGTCCAAGGCCAGGTTGGACGGGGCTTGGAGCAACCTTGGATAGTGGAAGGTGTCCTGCCCTGCAGGGGGTGGAACTGGATGCTCTTTAAAGTCTCTTCCAAATCAAACCATTCTGGACTTCCATAATCATGGACAGTCAGAATTAGCTCTGCTTGGTTTCACAGGTGACTGTTTGCATCCAGTTTAACCAAGAGCTGAGTTGAGAGCAAGTTGAGCTCCTCAGTTCCCACACTGGGAGGAGTCGTAGCCCTCACCTGGGCAGCAGTGGTCCTGAGGCAGTGGCTTCCCTGCACAGCTGCAGTGAGCTGGGCTCAGGGGGTTGGTTTTGCATGTCCAGCTGTCGTGACAAAGCTCCCCATCCACAGACAGCACTGAGAACATCAGAGACCAGACCTGACCAGGCTTGCGGAAGCCACTGCGTTCTCTGAGGCAACAGGGAGGTGTCGTCACTTATCCAGAGCTGGTCGTGTCAGGGAGGTCCAGTAGCAAGCTGGAAATACTCATGCAGAGTGTGTGTGTGTGTGTGTGTGTGTCTCTGCTGGGATTGTTAACAGAGGTTGGAGTTGTGTTCTATGATCATACGGTTGCACACAAGAAAAGTTTTCCCAGAGAGATTGTGGGCTCCCCATCCCTGGAAGTGTCCAAGGCCAGGTTGGTCAGAGCTTGGAGCAACCTGGGCTAGTGAAAGGTGTCCCTGCCTATGGCAGGGAGGTGGAACTGGGTGGTCTTAAGGTCCTTCCCCACCCATAAAACTCAGCCTCTGTAGCCAGCTTTCACTGCCAGCAGTCAGAGCCACGTTTTCGTGGAGCTGGTGGGGGCTTTGCATCTGCTGAGTGAAATATCTGTTCCCTGAGGGGCCCCATCTTTGGGAACTGTGGGATAGGGGCAAAGGCTGCATTTAAAATAAATCCTAGAATGGTTTGGCTGGGAAGGGACCTTAAAGCTCATCTTGTTCCAACCCCCTGCCATGGGCAGGGACACCTTCCACTAGCCCAGGTTGCTCCAAGCCCCGTCCAACCTGGCCTTGGACACTGCCAGGGATGGGGAGTCCAAAAAAACCTCTCTGGACAGCTCATGCCAGGCCCTCACCACCCTCACAAGGAAGAATTTTCTCCTAATATCTGACATGGGAATAATCCAAATAAATAACAATAGGCAGCAGCCTTTGAAGGCCCTCTTTTATTCCCAGCATTGATTTCAGTTGCTTCTGGATGAAGGGAAATACATTTTATTGAGTACATAGGTATGTGTAAAATAGACTTTTGAAAGAGAATGCCTATCTAATTATTAAGCTGTCCATAAACACTCTGATCAAAAGGAGCAGTGATCACCTAAAAGCATAATCAACCAAATTAAGATATGGAGAGATGTAAATTAAGTGGCTGTAGGGAACTGGATGCTGAGGTGTGATATGTTTGTTGCCTCCTATTTTTAAACAAGAATAAAATGTGATCATGCAGCGTTTTCCACGTTGCACTCCTCATCTGCTCCGGTCATTTTTTATTGTGGAATTATTTTTCCAAGAGCTTTTTATGAGAAATTCAACGTTCTTGAGCCCTGGAGCAATTGGCATCGAGCCAGGATCCACCAGTGGGCTTTTTCTGACTATCCTGACAAATTCCAGGCTAATACTGCGTGAGAAGTACGACCTGGACCGCTGGCAGTGTCACTTGGAGAGGTTTTGGATGGAATTTTGTCCTTAGAAAAATGACTTCTCCTCCTCCCTGTGGATATTACTGGCAGAAGCAGAGTCAGCTCTCCTCGCTCTGGGGTGTGTGTGAACCGAGCAGGAATATCTCCCAAAAACAGCTCTCCTTGTCCATCCACCATCTTCCTTGGGCTCTCCAAGCCTGCCAGGGGAACCAGCAGGAGTCCTGGGATACGTTTTCCTGGTGAAATTGGAATCTCCCCCTCGCTGTGGCGTGAGGAGCGCTCACATCTGTTCCTGTTTTAACGCCCGGCTGTAACCACGGACTTCTTCTGGGTTCTTCTGGAATATTATGACTGATAACCAGAGCTTGTTTTTGCTTGAGCTTTCCAGGATTTTAGCAGCTAGTGTTTCTTTTCAATTCGAACAGCATGTTCTGTCATGGCTAATTAAATTCCTCCTGGCTGATGTGCAGATACACACTGTTGATGATGTTAAGTGTAAACATTTGTATGTTATTCCTTCTTGCACATTGCCAGGTGACACATCATATATAATCACGGCAATTTTGATGAATCATGTTTGCAGTTTGGCTTGCCGAGGCTTGTATGGGAAGTTTTTTTTTTGGTTTTTGGTTTTTTTTTGTTCCAAAGTGAGCTTGGAAATGAAAGGAGTGTGAAAAAGTGATCTCCCTCCTTCCTTTCAGAACCCACAATATCACCGGGGACAGACTTTGGTGGCAAATAATGGCCATTTAAAAGGGGATTAAAAGGAACGGCTCAGGCTGCAGTTGGAACACAAAAGTTACTTTAACTGCTCTTTTTCGTCGTGGCACTAAAAATATTTTGCATAGATGATGAAATGGGAAGTGTTTACAGATCCCTGGTGCGATCAGTGCTTTCTGCTTTTCAAAATAACCAACCCTTCCTCAGCTTAACACAACGATCTGCAGCTATTTCAGGGGTTAGAAAACCAGTCCATACAGTAAATATTTCGATTGCAGGCCAGATCTTGGTTTTCTGAGTTGCAGTAATCATTTTATCCATGTTGCTGGATTATTTGGATGAGTGAGGCTTTGGGGCACTGCAGGGAATGCAGAGCTGCACATGCTGGGTGGTGCTTTGAGGATGCTGCAAATTAAGGTCAACATTATTGCAATGTATATTAATACACGTTTTGTTTTTTCTTTCCTTCCTATTTAAGGTTTTTGGATTCAAAGCATAAAAACCATTACAAGATATACAATCTGTAAGTATGCTCTTAGAGATGCATTTTCCCAAAATAATGACTTCTAAAAATAGCTTTGGGGGGGGGAGTGCAAATGGCTTCTTGTTGCTGTCCCGAAGCGGAGCCGGGGATGTTTTGCACATTTCTTAAAACAATTAAGGCTGATTGAGAGCACTGGTACTTCATTTAGAGGAGCTGAGTGAGGTTAAATGAAATGCTGGGGTGTATTCACATTACTTGAACGCTTTTAAATGACTTGGCACCCAGCCCATCTGGAGCTTGTACCATGTGATTAAAAAGTGAAAAGTAATTCACAGCAGGCTTTCTGTTCGTGTATTAATGTCCAATTGCCAAATGAATATTTTCCTGGGGTTTTTTTTCTCTGGTTTTGGGTTGGTTGTTTTTTTTTTAATCCAGCTACATTGGTACCGTGGCTCTGTTTGCTTCCTCACTCCTCTTGTCTGTCCCTATTTATTACTTTAAAAAAAGCTGTTGGAGCGATGGGTGATGGTTTCTCACTTCTCTAAGTGCAATGTTTTTCCTCTGAAAATTTAGTTATGCAGAAAGCTGTTATTGTTGCTGTTCCCTGATCAGATTTATATGTTAGCTTAGGCTAATTTCATTTGTATAAATGATTTGGTGATGTCAGCTGCCGTTGAAAAGTAGGTCGTGGTTTTCCTACCCCTCATCTTTTTCCTAGAAATCTTAGTTGAAGATTGATTCTCTGAAGTGCTACAGTTTTATTTTTATTTTTTTTAATGAATATGTTTCCAAATATCTGCAATTAATGGAAAAAATTACTGCAGTCTGGAAATCCAGGCAATGCATGACACTGTAATCTGTCAGTCATTAAAAAATAAGAATTTAAAAACGAGGATTTAAATCTGCCTCTAAGTTAGCTGAAGGATTATGCATCAAGCAGCTCTGTTTCGTGATGTTGGGGAGAAGTGACAGTAGAAACTGAGAAACTGTATTCTGATTTTGAAGTTTTCTGGAGGGTAGGATGGGACAGAAGATATATGGACATATAGTCAGTGGCTATCTTTCGTACAGTTTAGGAGCAAAATTGTATTTTTCAGCTTAGAAGCCCTCCAGAATGTTATCCTGTGAATAAATGGATACAATTTCTGGGAGGAGGTTGCTGTGTGTAAACCAGGCTTGGTCAGAAAGTAGGATTTTAGTAAGCCTGATGTGCATCTTAGCAAGGCGCTCCTCGGGGAGGTGGTGCCTGAAAAGTTTCCACTTGGTCTGCCAGCAACCTCATTTTACTTAAAAAAAAAAAAAAGTGAAAAAGGGCAAACCCCAGTCCCCCAGCCCTACACAGGAACAGCTTTAAAGTTTGTAAGTGAGAAGAGCTGTGATGAGACAAATGCATTTGACATTTACGTTGCTGGGCCGTGTGTTTTCAGCTGTGAAAAGGACTTGTCCAGGTGTGCCAGAGGCTTTTGTTTGCAAGTTCTTCGTGTAAAAATGGATTTCCCTCTTGCTGACCTTGAAAACAAATAAAGCTTCCTAAAATTACTCACCCTCAGATGAAAACTTTTGGAGGGTAAAACATCCTGTTAAAGTGTTGAGGGGGTTTTTTTCTTCCCCAAGGCGTGGGTCAGTTGCAAATGAAGATTTAAGTGATTTACTTGGAAAGTGGAGCTTTTAAACTGTGCATCCACGTGTGGAGAGGCCAGATTATCTCTTGGATCCTTTTGCAGGCAAGGTTTATACACATAAAATGCCACCAGGTGACTTGCTGCAGTGTTTGGTCAGGAGATGGGAAGGAATTGCATCCATCAGGTCTTCCAGAGAACTTCATCTCTTCAGATGGAGCTGTAAATAATCACCTATTGTCTGTGTTTCAAAGGAGGAGGTGGGAGCTCAGAGGAGCTACGTGATTATAGTCAGAATTATTTCAAACTGTCACGGGGTTTGAGTTCCCTTAAGGTGGCTGTTCTATGAAGTTGGATTTAAAAGGATTTAGAGGTTTTTCTGAAATTATATCAGTTATGCTGCATCCTCACATCTTGGCTTTTTAACTGCTTGAGCAGGTTCATTTTGCTCCTTGTTTGTGTGGGTTCTCTCCTGTGTTCCTTTAACCCTTTGCTTTCTCAGTATTCTTCTTTATTTATATTCATCCCCTTTCAGTTCACGTGCTGCCAGATCGTTACCTCCCCTTCTGGAATCCTCTCCATCTCCTCCAGGGTATTTCCTACAGGCAGATGGTTGAAGGAAGGAGCTGTGATGAACAATGTGGATTTTATGTGCATGTTTGTTGCTCTGGGGCAGAGGAGGCCTGAAGTCCTGTTGGCAGTGGGATCATGATTGATCAGGAAGGTGCCTGGCAGCCCTTTGGTGCTTTAAACTCCCTTTAATCCTAGGGAGGGTTATAAGACCTGTGCCAACCCTCTCCTTACCCCCAAAATGCAAAGAAATATTCAGGTTTCATCTGGAGACCTGACTGTTACAGGTGTTTAAAAAAAAAAAACAAACCAAAATGCTTTTGAAGTATTAAGCCCCTCCAGCACCCTCCAAAGTGTGTGTTGGTGGGATCTCTGCTGCAAATACACGGGATTTTGGTGCAGCTGTGCCTGGATCTCTGCTTCAGTTGTGTTCAGCTCCCAAAAGAGGGCACAGAGAGGACCATGGCTGTGTTCTGTGCTCAGTTTCTATCCTTGGTATCAGCAAAACTATTTCTTATCCCTCATGGTATTTGACTTGATACTCTCTCAAACTTCAAATTTTGAAGGCTGCCCGTATGCAGATTAATTTTTTTGTGTGTGTTTTGAAGACTTTCATCTCTTCCTACCCGTTTGAACTGGGTGTTTCTTTAAAAGGAAGCAGGAAACCTTCTTGGATAAGATGCTTTGTGTTAACTGCTTTGCTTCCTAGCAGGCTCTGCTTCCAAAGTGCAGGTGCTGAATGGTGACTCCATCCTGGGGGAACATCCTGCATCCAACCTTTCTTCTGCAAGGGTTGAGTGCAGATAATGTTTTTGGGAGTCCCACCTACCTTCACCTGTGTCGGGTCACTTCTGACCCGGGGAAAGTGTCAGCAATGTGGTGGGAGCTGTAAAAGCTGCCAGAGTTCTCCCTAGGTGAGGGTAGAGTCAAGAAGGCTCTGGAATGCTGAGAGAGGGAAGCACTGAGAGCACGTGTAACCCCAGCAGAGCTGCCTCTGTCTGGTGTGTGTCTCGTGGACAAAGCTCAGAGCAGCTCTGTGGGGCTCCAGTTACAGTCACAAGTAGGAGCCCAAAAGTTTACGTGTCTGAAAGTGTCAAGTCAGCTCCATATGGCTCCAAAGGCTGCAGTCATAACAGACCTGGGGAGGAGAGATGAGTTCATCCCAGTCCTGAAACTGCTGTGGGAATTGGAGTCCTGGGAAGAGCAGAGGTTGCAGTCAAAGCAGAAGATCTACGTGTGCTTCATCTGCTGAAATGACTCCTGGCTGTTGTGTTTCAACCTGGGGTCCTGTTAGTTAATAGATTTACAGGATGGTTTGGGTTGGAAGTGACCTCAAATCTCTCCTCATTGCACCTCCTGCCATGGACAGGGACACCTCCCACTAGCCCAGGTTGCTCCAAGCCCGGTCCAACCTGGCCTTGGCAGGATTTGAGTCAGGATTGTTCTTTTCCTTTCTGAACTGAACTTTCACTCCTGTCATTTGGCCTCAGAGAGCAGCTCCAAGGAACATTGCAAGGGCAGCCACTCTTGCCTTCTCTCCCTTTATCCCAACATCTGATCTGGTTGTTCCCTTAGCATGTGCCATTTGGGCTGGTTTAGAGCCCAGCTGCTGGAGTTCTGTCTGATCCCTGGTGTTTGTCACCCTGCAGGACAGCCCCAGGGTGGGTCACTGCTCTTGCTTCAGTGGGTCTCTTTGAGTGGTGAGAGGCACTGATGCAACTCCCAAGTCTTCAGAAATGTGCCATTTTCCTGTGTCTGGGGGGGAGAAACTGGCTGACTGGCATTTTAAGTTCACTTAAATTCAAGAAGCAATGCCAAGTGTGGTCTCTGTGAGAATATTTGGTGGAGCTTTCAGTTGTCTGTGGTGGTCCTGAAATGGCCTCGTGATCCCCATCACTCCTCTGTTGCTGTAGAGGCATCTTGATGTGTGTTTTGAGTTCAGGATCAGTTGGATGAAGGTCACAGCTGTCTGCTCTTCATGTGTTTGGGAGCATAAAGCTGCTGGAGTGGCTGGAGCTGTTAATACCACAGGTTAAAAAGTAATTATATATTGCATTACTTGGGTGAATTGTGTCACGTTGGTTAAACATACCAATGGACTACAGTTAGCAGAGGGTAAGTTTTGCCTTTCAGTAAAATAACTTGATATTTTAGTGAGCAGTTTTCTATATCTGCAGCAAAGCAGTTTTTCTGTGTGTAACCTCTAGCTATAGTTTTAAATCCTAAAGGTGGTGGGCGCACAGGATCTTCCCAGCTGTGTGTTCCAAGGTGTGACAGATGTTGGGAGTGTCTCAGAGACTTGAACTCTTGTCTGTTTTTCTTTTTCAGATGTGCTGAAAGACATTATGACACCGCCAAATTTAACTGCAGAGGTATGTTTTTACTGTTTGATATGTGTCCTCTTTAAACTTCAGTGAATGAAGGGCTAAAGGAGGAGCTGATGAACAGTCATGTAGGAGATCTGGGCACCAGGAATGATGTCAGATTGCTTTGAGTCATTGGAAAAACTTGCTGTGTTCTTGGTGCTTTCAAAAAATGTTCCTGACAGTTAAAGATCAGGACCTAATAAGAAATGTACTGTTGCAAAAATCTTTGCAGGAGGGGTTGTAGAGAAGTTTCAGTTCAGTTCAGCGAGCAAACTTACTGTACAGTTTACACGTGAAGCTTTGGAGGAGTCTGGTTCTTAGGAAGCATAAAAGTGGAGAACACTTAAGCCACCGTCACTGTTGGTATAAAGCAGCTTTTTGAAGATCTGACATAACCTTCAGGGGCTTAAAAAAAAAATGAATTCCCGTGTGGTGCCTCTTAGAGATGAGCTGGGTTTGAGACACTTTGCAGGGCTACTAAAACCAGCAGGGAAACTTTCAGGAGGGCCTTTTGACCAGGTCTTTGGTGAATGGATATTGATATGCCTGTTGTGTCAGTATTAACTCCCCAGGTAATGAATAAATACAGATTTCCCTTCATTCTTTGGGCAGAGGAACTCTCTGGCCACAGTAGCAGAGCTGCCTGGGTGGGTGAGGAGTTCTTTTGTCTGCACAATTGTAGGAGGTGACCAAATTTTGGCAGCGTGGGCTAATCCTACATCATAGCAAGAGCTCATCTTCTTTTTTTATTTTTTTTTAATTATTATTATTTCAAACCATCCTTCTAGTTATAAAAGAGGGGTTTAGGATGTGACCAAAATATAATTGGCTGCTTTAATGTGTGAATATAGGACTGAAATTGTCATGTTGAAGCCATCATCACTTCTGATTTGCTCTCACCGTGCTGAATGACATGTCCTGAAACCTCACTCCATATATAAAAGCCAGGAAAAAAAAGTATTTTAAGATGTGCTTGAGCAGTGCTTTGGGTGAGGAGAGAAAAGGCGTAAATGAAAAGGACGTGGTTCTAATATGGCCAGAACATATGTTTGCTTTAATTTATGCTTTTGGATAGGGAGGTGTCAGATCCCTTCACTGTCAATCCCAGCCCCAAGTGTTGTTTGTGACAGCACCTTTCACAGCTCCTCTGCACATGTAGCATTTTTTTTCTTTTCATCCCTGAATTAGTTAACCTTAGATAACCAAATTGGTGACTCAGGACTTCCCTTAGCAGAGGAACAACAGCTCTACTTTGAAATCCCCTGAAGTGAATTAATTGCAGAGGGAACTTCTTACTTGTACATTTAGCATGAAACACCAGAGTAGTTCATTATTCACCTTGGATGCTCTTGCATCAAATTAAACCCTAAAAAGCTCTTCATCTTCTTTGGGAATTTGCTTTCTGTCCCGGGTTTTGCAGTTCCCAGAGTACTTCTGTGCTGGAAATTACCTTCTGCTTTGCCACAGACTTTCCTTTTTTTTTTTCCCCACTCCTTTATATGCTGTGGGATTGGAGAGAGTGATCAGGCTCATGCTCCAGCGTTAGGAATCAAAATCCACCGAGGACCTGCACCTTCTCAAGGACCAGCTCGAGGCTGGTGAATGTTTCCTTCCTCTTAATCCCCCCCCAACATCACAGGGCACCATTTCATCTTCAACTCATTCCATCTCTGAAGAAATTGCCACGAGGTTTGCCTTTGATCCCAGACCTTGGAGAGCACCTTCAGCATGCTGTGACTTCTTGGGATTTTTCAGGCTGTTCTTTCAGGACTGTTTTACTCCCCTTTCCACGGGAACCTTGCTGGCTGAGAGGAGACTCAGAGTTGGATGGACAAATTTGCAGCGTTTTTGCAGCTTCTTTTCTTAGGGATTTCTAAGTAAATTCCTGCTTTCATTTACATCTGCAAAAAATGGCATCTCTGAGTTCACATAAAACGATCGTTTGGGGAGTCTTTGGATCTTCCACGTGGGAGAATTTATTAGTTATGTGTTCATGTTGGTGAACCTTCATTGTTTCTTTAGCAAAGATTATTCACTTTGTTGGGCTCCCCTATTTGGTCTTCTGGGAGAAGTGAATAAACTGTCCTTGTAGATCCTTGCAAAAGGCTTCAGCCTTGTGCTGCAGTCATTTAGCAGTTCCATAACTTCATCCCTCACTTCTGCTCTTTTAAGTCCTTGGGGATTCATCAAAAGGAGCCTTGTGTGTGTGACCAGAGAGTAGGGCTTACGAAACAAGTGCAGACCCTTGCCAAAAAATGGAATGTATTCATTTTTAGCCCAGAAAAGGAAATGGTGTTCCTAGCTGAGAGTTTTTTCAGCGAACCAGAGTTGTGTTTATAAGATCCCAAGGCAGATGGAGAATTGGGGTGCACTTCATCAAGTGCCTTCTCCTGGTGAAACTAAAACATCCCTTGGAATTCTGCTGGTCAGCCTGACATTGTCTGTCATGTGATCTGAAGTGGTCAAAGTCTGGGTGCTTCTCTCTGCTTATTTTTTGCTCTCTCGAGTTTCCTTTCGTTTCTGGCGTGAAATTCTTTCCATCTCCAGATGGAACAAAGTGTGTGTGTGTGTGTGTGAATACACCCATGTGAGAAAGGAGGACTGCAAACCCCACAAGTATTGCCAGTGTTTTATATGGGATTTCTCTTTTGATTACCATTATTTTTTTAAATATGGAAATGGCAGGTTTTTGTTTCAAAGCACCTTTGAGAGTTTGTTCCCAGTGCAGACCCAACTGTGCTCAGTTATTTTTCAGCAAAATTCCTGTTGCCTGCCCAGTGACTGAGGTCTGGCCCTATTCTCTCTCAGCAGGTAGTTTAATTATTGCTGGAGTAATGGGTTTCCACAAGGCTATTCTTTGTGCCAGCACGCTCTGAAATTCTAGAAGATTCCTGTTGCAGAGCCTGTGCCTCTCATTTCAATAGAGGTGTGAAATAGTTGCTTCATGGAGCAGGATTCTTATGGATTACTAGAGAAATGTCTGCAGTGCTTATAATATACTGACTAATATTAGAATAAAAAATAGATACCTATATGTAAATTGGGGGGGGTTACTTAATAAGTTAATTTTTACATGTTTGTCACCGAGTTGCTCTGTCTGAGCTCTCTGCATTCCCCTTGGACATTCTGCTGAATTCCTCCTTCTCCTTGCAGTTGCACAGTACCCTTTTGAAGACCATAACCCACCACAGCTGGAGCTCATCAAACCTTTTTGTGAAGACCTTGACCAGTGGCTGAGTGAGGATGACAATCATGTTGCAGCAATCCACTGTAAAGCTGGAAAGGGACGAACTGGTGTAATGATTTGTGCATATTTGTTGCATCGAGGCAAGTTTTTAAAGGCTCAAGAAGCCCTAGATTTCTATGGGGAAGTAAGGACCAGAGACAAGAAGGTGAGATACTCCCTGTTCTTGTGTTCCCCTCCCTGTAACTTGCTGCTTTTCCTCCTTGGGGTCATTTTGATACTCCAACCCTTAAAGAAAAATACTTCCCATCAGTTGTGATATCTGCTTTGATTGAGCTTTAATATTAGCAGATCAGTGCAGTTACAAATGAAAAGGCTTTCCTAAGCAGTAGCAGCAACTAGTCACAACACTAACACAGCCTGGTTTTTCCATCTCCTGTTCAAGAAGACCTGGACAGTCTATTTTAAATAGCTCTTTCAACAGGGTTCTGCTGTGTGTTACATCAGGTGGACAGTCCATGAGGGAACTTTCTCGTTCAGCATTTTTGCCCCAAATAAGAGGATTATTCCAGCTTGTTTTGCCTGAATGGATGAGCTGTTCATCTCCTCAGGTTCTTTTGACTTCTGTGGTGTTGTTTGGAGATGTGTAGGCATTACAGTTGAATATCCCTACTGTAGGAATATACTGGCATGTTGTTGGATGCCCCTTTTCAATAGAAGGGTAGTTAAGGACCTTTCTGGCCTTGTTATCCCTCATTAATGGGAATTTAACCTCCTTATTTGAAATAAGTTGTGAATTGCAAGGTCACTTGAGCAAGCTTCCCTGCTCATCTTTCATCATTTCCTTGAGTATGTTGGTTGAGCATCCCAAAGGCATCATCCCAGCAGGGCAGTTGTTCCATCTCCTCAAGTACAGAGCTCTCTCTGTTCCCGTAATGTTTGCACAAAGGCTTAATTTCACAGTGTGAAGACCTCTAAAAAGCAGAGCTTCGTGTCTGAAGGCTCTTGAGAGCAGAAGTGGCACGTGAGGAATTGTAGGATTTGGCTGTTAATTCACTGGAAGGAGCAAGTAGCTCCTTAGTTTGCTCCCTGGGCCAGGTGGAGCTGTTACTCCTTGGACTGCTGAGTTGGTTGTGGTGTAACACCAGAGCAGAGGTGCTGTCAAGGTCTCCCATCAGAACTTTGAGGCTTTTGGTGAGAGTCCATGCCTAGGGATGAGTGGGGTGAATAAACACAGGAGATTCCTCCTGCTGATGAGGGTTATCTCAAGAGCTGGCTAAAGCAGCCCAAAAACCACAAAGCTGAAGAAATGCAGGGTAAAAAGGGTGTCGTGCCTCAGTTTCCCTCTTGGAAAAAGGTTGTATTCCTGCACATCACTGGGGTGGGATAAGGGCAGCTGGGTGTTCATCAGTACCCCAGTGATACCTTGGGCAACTTGGAGATAAGGGAACCTTAGTAAGCAGGAATAGTGAGAGCCTTGTTTAGCTTTACTCTAAATACTGTCTGTGACCAGCACTTTGTTTTGGTTTAGATGTCTCTACTGGAAGAGTTGATTTTTTTTTTCTTTTTTTTTCCTTCCCAGCTCCACTTGAGCATGGTTATCTTGATGTGGCCAGTGGGCAGCATTTGATTCACATAATCCTTCAAATAGTGTTTATAAACAGCTATTCCAGTGCAGGTTCTGGGAACCTTTTCCTCCCTTGTGGCCCATATTTCAGTGTTATATGTCAAGTGCTGCTCTCTGATTTGCTCTTTCACCACACCTTTATATAACTGACTTCCTGAATTCGAAGCAAATGAGGCATCAGAAGAGCTGTTTGCATCTAAGGATGAGCAAATGCCTCTTCTCTTTCTTTTTAGTTTATTTTTCCAGACCAACCTATGTATGATGAAGGAAAACTGGCTTTAATCAGGCACCAGATTTTCTTGGTTTAAAGCAAGAACAAGGCACACACTTTGCATGTAGCTGCTGAGAACAGCCCAGCTCAGATCACTGTTGCCATTAATGTTCATGGCAGAGTGATTCTTGGAGGGTTCAGTCGGTGCTGGCAGGAAGTGTGAGTCTGATTGCAGGAGGAAGTGTGACTAATTGGCCAAGGGAACGAGCTCTCAGACTTCTGGAACAGGCTTTTCCCAAGTGCCTGCTGGGAGAAGCAGCTTCAGGGAGGCCTTTGCACCATCCAGTGAGAGCTGTTGTAGGTGAGGCCGAGAGTTGTGCTGTCCTGGGGAATTAAGAGGTTGCAAAACTGAGTCTACAAAGAGACTGGGACCAAAACCTGCCGTGGGGGTTGGTTTTTATTGCCTGGATAAGCTGCCTCTTTTGACTTCTCTAACTCAGGTAGTGGGGGAAACTTTTTCAGAAGAAGGGAATGATGAAGATTAGAAAGTATTGACTGCTGCTGCCTTGATGGGTTTTATGGTGAGGATTAGGCTGGGAAGGAAGCACAGTGTGGACAATGGACAGGTATCAGCTGGGAACAAGTGGGGCTGGAGCTGGAGATGATCCATTCAGGAGCATTGTTTGACTATTATATTGTTGTATTTTCAAGAATGACTTCTAAGAGCTTTCCTATGAGGAAAGGCTGAGAAAATTGAGATTGTTCAGCCTGGAGAAGAAAAGCTTCGGGGTGATTTAATTGTGACCTTCCAGGACCTGAAGGGAGCCTGCAAGAAACATGGAGAGAGGCTCATTGCAAGGCCTTGGAGTGACAGGACAAGGGGGAACGGGTTCAAACTGCCAGAGGGCAGGGTTAGGTGGGATATTGGGAAGAAATCCTTCCCTGGGAGGGTGGGGAGGCCCTGGCACAGGTTGCCCAGAGAAGCTGTGGCTTCCCCTGGATCCCTGGAAGTGTCCAAGGCCAGGCTGGATGGGGCTTGGAGCAACCTGGGCTAGTGGGAGGTGTCCCTGCCTGTGGCAGGGGGTAGAACTGGATGATCTTGAAGGTCCCTTCCAAGCCACAGCACGCTGTGATGCTGTGATTCTGTGGCAGTGGTATAACTGAACAGGAAATGCAAACCAATTCTTTTGTGTGAGGAAGTCTCAGAATGACTCTGTGAGCAGGGCAGGGATCCCGTGGCTGATGGCAGAGCTCAGCACTTGTGATTTCTGTTTGTTGGATGTGCTCAGGTGACAACCTCTGCTAAACCTCATGCCCCAAGCCCAGTGTGAGGCTGCAACTTTACTCTCACAGTAGAGTGTGTTATTGAAGTGAATGTGGGAGTATTACTTCCAAAAATGTTTGTTCTTCATGATACTGCCTGTGCTACATTGAGAGGAGAACCAGGAGCA
Organism: Pseudopipra pipra; assembly: GCF_036250125.1. Classification (NCBI taxonomy): domain Eukaryota; kingdom Metazoa; phylum Chordata; class Aves; order Passeriformes; family Pipridae; genus Pseudopipra; species Pseudopipra pipra. The sequence goes on along the minus strand of NC_087556.1, from coordinate 862,899 downwards.
GCACCTGACAGTTTTTGTGATGTCTACACTGCTCACCAGTGCCCTGGGAAGCTCTGCTACAAGAATTAGAGAAGCTTATCTGACATCCATTTAAAAATGGTGGCAGTGATAGATGGGAAATACCAGCTTCTCAAGGAGAACATACTTGAACTACTTCCTTGTTCTTATTCTCCTGGAGTAAAAGTGAGCAGGGGTTGATTGTAACTCTTGTTATGAAAATGTTCCACTTGGAATTCAGACCTTTGGAAGTGGAGAACTCTGAGTTTTGCTTCAGTGTGCCTGGTTCTTGGGGTGTCTAACGGGAAAGGCTGTGTCTCCAGGGAGTAAATCTCTTTGGCTGGAGGGATAAAACTGCCTTGTTGGACAAGAGGTGGATTTGCTTTGGGATTGACAAGCACTGTGAACGTGACTGTGCTCCCTTGGCTCTGGTCCCAGCCTTGGTTGTTCTGGTGGGGTGCTGGGGTTTCTCTGTAGGACACGTCCTTCAGGACAGGAGGGAGCAGTGAGCAGAGAGGTTTGTCTTCTCCTGACCTGCCTGGTTTTCCTCTGCTTGGCAGCACTGGCAAACTCTGCTGCTCTGCTCTGAGCCTGGGCTGTGCTCAGAGCCCAGGAAAGCAAGGGTGAAAGCTCCCTTAAGAAGTGGGTGTGATAACTGCTGAGGACATCTGAGCCAAAACCACGGGCAATGTAGAAGGCTTAGGAAGGTCATTGTACAAGTGCTGCAGGGAAAGGTCTTTTGTGTAATCTAGAAGCAGCTGAAGTGATAAGGAGACATAATTATCAACATTTTTTTTTTTTAATAATGGCAGGAAGTGACTATTTTCATGTGTGCAGAATAGAGATTTGCTAAATTGAAAGTACTCTGGCCACTCTTAAGCTTATGGCTGCTGTGAGGTGAAGCAGGTGAAACTTAAGAGCTTGTAGAAATAGCTTGGGGTGGGTTTTGTGACCAAAATGCTCACAGACTCATGTATGAAAACCTTTTGCTTATTTTTATTTATTGTAATCCCACCCAGCTTTAATCAGAAAATTTACTTACTGATGCTGTTGTATGTAATACAGGTTATTATAAATGTAAGGCATTTTCTGGGAAATGAAATAATTTTTCATCTTTCTCACTTTTGCTTGAAAATATTAGCTGTAAGAGCTTTAAAACTGTTCCCTTACTTGAAGCTTTAAGATGATTGAAAATCAGTAATGAAAACATTTGTAGGTTATATGCTCTCAAAGCAAATATTTGCTTTAGAGTTGTAACAACTGAAGTCTTTCATTGCACACTTTGGGCTGTAGGGCCTATTGTAATGAAACTTCCCAGCTTTTTGGGGGGAAAACATTTCAGAGGAACATTAGAAGGCAGCATCTGTCCTGAGTACGGTGTGATATTAGTAAACATCAGAATCTTTTGACTTAAACTGCTGTCAAAATGTAATTCCTCTAGTGGTGCTTAAAAATTAGAGTATGTTCAAGGCACCTCCTGCTTAACACCTCACACTGCCCCCTCCAGAAAAAGCGGGAGCATGACCCTCAGGGTGTCTGCAGGGTTTGTTTTTAAGAGATGGGAAAAATCTGCATTCTTTGCCCTCATTACTGGAGGTGGATGTTGGGAGAGCACAGAATCATGGAATGGTTTGGGTTGGAAGGGACCTTGAAGCTCATCTAAGTTCCAGCCAACCTGGCCTTGGACACTTCCAGGGATCCAGGGGCAGGCACAGCTTCTCTGGGCAACCTGTGCCAGGGCCTCCCCACCCTCCCAGGGAAGGATTCCTTCCCACTATCCAGTCTAATCCCACTCTCTGGTCAGTGGGAAGCCATTCCCCCTTGTCCTGTCACCCCAGGCCCTTGTCAGTAGTCTCTCTCCATCTTTCCTGTCATCTCCCTTCAGATCCTGCAAGGCCACAGTTAGGTGACCTCAGAGCCTTCTCTTGTCCAGTCTGAACAATCTCAATTCTCCCAGCCTTCCCTCAGAGCAGAAGTGCTCCAGCCCTTTAGGATGTACTAAAGTTACAGGAAAACCGGTGCCCTGCTTGTTGCTGGAGACTGGTTGCTGATGATTTCCCTGTTCCTTGGTGGTTCCTTTGCCCTCAGGGGTATCTGAGGAGCGGGGCAGGAGCTCTCTCAGTGATGCTGATGAACGGTCAGGGTGGTGTCTGACGCTTGTTTTCCCTCTGTTTAGGGAGTGACAATTCCCAGTCAGAGACGCTACGTGTACTACTATAGCTACCTGTTAAAGAATCACCTGGATTACAGACCAGTGGCACTGCTGTTCCACAAGATGATGTTTGAAACAATTCCCATGTTCAGCAGCGGAACTTGCAGTAAGTACCCGGCCCCCGGTGGGAAACGTGGGCCTTGAGCGTGGTGATGGCACCAAGAGCTGCACACCTCCGTGGAGAAGGTCACATTTACACCCCTCACCTTCCAAAATCTGCTGGGTTAGTGTGGTCTGTCCGCTGGGATCCTCCCAGGTGGGGTAACTCGAGGTCTGGGAGGGACTCGGGATTGGTTTACTGCAGTTTGAAACTGGGAAGTGTTTGATGGTTTGAAGATCAGTGATGCCATATACAGAGTCAGTTAGGTTGGAAAATACCTCCAGGACCATGGAGTCCAACCTCTGACCCACCACCACCTTGTCAACCAGAGCAGAGCACCGAGTGCCACGTTCCTTGAACACGCCCAGGGATGGTGACCCCACCGTCCAATATATTTATATTTCCATATTTGCTCCTTACTTTTATAAAAAGCCTCCTTTTTTTAAAGTACAGCAACTCTTGGGAAACATGAATTGCTGCAAAACATTTGCTTAATGGCATGTTGGCTTCAAATGCAACAACATCATTCTCCCCATGATGTTTAAAAAAATAAATGAATCAGTTCAACTGGGTAAATATCTAATTAACTCTGGAATAAACTTTTCTTTATGTGGAGGCTTCTAAAGCCTGGAATACACCTGTAAATGATTAACCTGATCTGCTGGTACTCAGTGTTAGGAAGGATCAGCAGATTTCTTGAAGCTCTGTAATATAAATACAAACTGCTGTCCTGTGGGCTGCGTGACAGGGCAGTCACTGCCTAGTGCTGCGTGTTCATTTTTTTGGTGGTGGAAAAAATCTTTCTGGTGGTTTTGCTATGGGGATTACAGCAATGTGTAATTAATTCCAGTGCCTCCTGTGGCTTTGATTAAAATGGGCCCTGTTAATATTGTTGTGAGACACTACCTGAACACGTAACACGCAGAAGAAACAATCGAGCAACTTGTCAGGCTGGGCTGAGGAGGAGGAAGGGAGGAGCCTCTGCCAAAAAACCTCTGCCTCTAGGGGAGAGGTGTGGAGGTTACAGATTTCTGCAATTACCACTTATTTAATGTTTTGGATAAACTGTGCTGTACTTGCCAAATGAAGCTACAAGTCTGAATCACTCGTGTGAGCACTGACTTGGGTGTCCATGGCAGGCTCTGGGTGTGCTGTTTTCATGGGATGAACAACAGATTTGCTAAGCACCTGAGAAGACAGATGAACTATCAACTTCAGCATCTTTGTCTGCTGCAATATTTTAAGTTTCTCTGGAGTTTTCAGTGATTTTTCAGAACGTGAAACCCGTGGGCTGTGTTGTTTCTTTAGTTGCATTATCGACTGCGATGGGAGGAATTTTACATTGAACACAGTATCTTCAAATCTGACTTCCTGGTTATCATTGTGCTGTTCTAAAGTCACTGACCAAGAAGGGTTGTGCCTCTCAGGCAAAATGAAAGGATGACAGGGTTTCACAGCTCTGAGGATTTGAGGGAGATAAGGTGAGAGAGTCGGGGCAGTTCGGGCCTGGAGAAGAGAATACTGTGTGGAGACCTCACAGCACCTTCCAGGACCTGAAGGGGCTGCAGGGAGGCCAGAGGAAGACTCTTATCAGGAACTGTGGTGATAGGACAAGGGGGAAGGGCTTGACAATGGCAGAGGGGAAACTTAGGTTGGAAATATGGATGAAATTCTTCCCTGGAAGGATGGGAGGCCCTGGCACAGGTTGCCCAGAGAAGCTGTGGCTGCCCCTGGATCCCTGGAAGTGTCCAAGGCCAGGTTGGACAGGGCTTGGAGCAACCTGGGCTAGTGGGAGGTGTCCCTGCCCATGGTAGGGGGTGGGACTGGATGACCTTTTAGATCCCTTCCAGCCCAAACCATTCCATGGCTCTCCGAGTCTGTAACAGTTTCCCAGCTGGGCCGTTCAGCAGGATAATGTGGACGTGCTCCATAGGGATTCCCACAGCTCTGCAGGGGTGTCTGGCAGTTTCCAAAGAAACCCTGCTTGGACTGCACTGAAAGCCTCTCATAATGTCCCCGTTACCCCTGCAGATGTAATTTGGGAGTTCTGCTGTGGCACTTCTTTGGTGCTGGTGATATGTACAGGACCAAGTCGGTGCTGGTTGGTTTTGTATCTTAATGTTCCATTCTATCCTTGGTTTTGTTTGTTTAACAGTTGTGTTTGTGTAAGAGTAGAAGTTTGTGCTGACATGACCACCCACTCTACAATTGGAAGAAGAGATGAGAGAGAATAAAACCCCTCAGATCCATGTGATGTAGCGAGGAGAGGCAGCACACAAAGAACATCAAGCAGTTGTCACTTCATGTAGTTATTTCTTACTATATTGAAAACAACAACTTCCTAGGAGCTCTGGTTGCCTGAAAGTATTGCCATGAAGGACAGAAATCTGTTGTTTGCAGTAGCCTCTAGAAAAGTTTGATGCCCTGTGGTGCTTAACATTTAAAAGATATTTATTTAACTTTGAAAATATCACGATTCTGCTGCTAACATTGTGCTTTTTGACACTTTGGAGGCATTTCTTACAAAGTGACACTCTGTTTTGCCATGCAGATCCTCAGTTTGTGGTGTACCAGCTCAAGGTAAAGATATTCACCTCCCCTTCAGGACCCTCGAGACGTGAAGACAAGTACATGTACTTTGAATTCCCTCAACCTCTGCCCGTATGCGGTGATATCAAAGTGGAATTCTTCCACAAACAGAACAAGATGTTGAAAAAGGTTGGTTTCCTTGCTTTTCCTGGAAAATGGTGTCGAGCATGATGCAGGGCTGGTACTCTGGTTCTTCTTCAGGGATGTGTAATCACAGTGTTTAGTTCTTTGATTCTTTAATCCTTCGAGTTTTCCCAAGGAGCGGATCCACCACCGAAGGAAAGCTGGGTGTTTGGGGAGCTGGTGAGATTAAGTACAAAGGTTGGATAAAAATGATCCTGGATATGTATTGCAGTCGTTTGGGTAGTAGTGAGTAATCTAATTGAGGAAGAAACATTCTCAGCCTAAAAATAGACTTGCATACTGAGCAAGTTAACTCCAGCTGTTTTCTTCACTAAATTTTCCTAAGGTTTTGAGCAGGCACAGAAGATCCTGTCTGTGCTGTTGGCTGATTCCTACCCATCTGTCAGATGTAGTTGAATTTCTGAGATAATTAAGTTCCTACGCACTCGGTAAAAGTATCTCTGCAGTCTCTTCAACCACCTCTCTGTTCCTGGCTGCAGTGCCTCCACTTCAGAGAATTCACTCACCACTGAGGATTTTATCAGCTGTGGAAAGAAATTAATCTAGAACTTATTTTGAAACCAAGTTCTTAAAGCTGAATGGCTCCTCTCTGGGGTTCATTAGTTCTGGTGCTTGTGGTACCAGTTTGCATCTACCAGAGTGAAAGGTGAGGGTGAGACCATGTTGATTAAAGGCTGCCTTTGGACTTGCTGCTTAAAATTCTTCATCAGTAGTTGCTCATGGTTTAATGGAGGTTCTAAAACTTGAGAGCATCCAGTGAGTGAGTTCTGTATACAGGCAGGGCCTAAAAATAAGAAATCCTGCAGTGGATTGGGAGACAAAACATAAGTGATCAGTCTCTTAAAACTGAGCATGCAGGTTGTACCTAGTAGCTGTGTGTAAATACACATGCACACTGTTTTGTGGGCTTGTTCAGGTACCAGATGTTGTTAACAAGTTTAATCTGTGTGCTGATGTCTGCAAAAGTTTTGAAACTGTTTCTCAGTGGGACTGTTTTCTGTTTAATGAGGTATTTTAGTTGGTCAGTGCAGCTATATGCAATGCAGTGTCTGTAAAACAAAGCTTTTGAAAAGTAGAAATTCTGCTTTCGAGTCAACATTAAGATGATTGGCATTTCAAACAGCCACACAGAGCAGCCACTTTTGGGAACAGGAGCACCCAGGTTGGTACTGTGGGCTAGACATGAGGGATGCAGGGAGGAGATAATACAAACCCCAAACATCTGAGGACAAGGCCCTGTTTTATCTGCACTCTGTCCTATCTGGACTGTGAATTTGCTGGGTTTTTACCATCTCCAGTAGCACATGGATTGCAAACAGGCATTATAGGGAGCACTGTGCTGCCCTGCCCACCCCAGAAATCCCAGTGTGCGGGTCAGCTGCTGGATCTGGGCCCTGTGGCCTCAGGAACACACTCCTGTGTTTGTTTTACCCCTGGAGAGAGCACTGAGATCCAGTGACAGCAGAAACTGGAGCTCCTGGTGAGCACACACCATTTCTGCAGTGTAAATTTGGTCTTCAAGAGCATGTAAAGCTTCAGAACCCCCACAGCAGGAGTGTTACTGGGCCAAACTTTCATTGCAGTGTCAAAGATTGTGGTTTCATTTCTTAAGAGTCCCTTTGTAGTTTCTGAGGAGCTGGTTGATGTATTTTTTTTTTCTTTTTGTGTATTCTTACCAAGCACCAGGACTGTTTGGGTTCTGTGGGTTACAGGTAATGCAGAGGTGCTCCTTTTCTCAGTGTTCTTGGCCTGTTAGGGCCAAGAAGTGGTGAAAGCTCTTTTTTTCACACCTGCAGACTTTTTTGAGATAGAAACCCTTCACCAGACAGTAAAGAAACCACCTTGACAATCAAATATCTGTTGAACTGAGTATCTGATTGCCTCAACTTTCAGTACCAGTGGAGGCTAGAAGGAAATAGGTGTGAGATGTTCCCCAGTTCTGGTAAGATCACCTCTCTCAGCTCTGCTGGAAACACAGGCAGGAGCAGATCCTTCCACATGGTCCTTTGACAGCTTGTTACATGAAAAGGTGGGAACAGGGCAAAGGTGAATACTGGTGACAGAAAAACCTACCTTGGCTCAAGGTTGTACACATTTCTCTGTCCAAGTGTTTCACTTCTCTGCCTGTTCCTTTTCTAGATCAACTGACTGCACAGCTTTTACTCAAAACCCCCAAAGTGAGGGCCTTCCAGTGGGGAGACTTGTGTTCCAGAGCTCACCTCTGCGCAGGGATCACCTGATTCATGAGGAGCCGTATAATTAGGAGTAACAGGATCTTATCTTCCAGAGGTTCTGGCTTAGTCACCAGGTTTATGAAAGGTGGAATTCCAAGTCTGTTGCCTGTCTCTGGTTCTTGTCCTTCCCAGGTTTTCTGTTAGCAGATTTATGGGTAGCTGTGCAAGTCTTAAAAGACATCCCATATTTACCAGTCTGCATTTTTAACTTTAATATAATAAAAAAAACCTAATAAGATCAATTAAAAGTGTTACTCCTGATCCATTCTGAGCCTCAGGCTGAAGAATGGCTGTGACTCAGGCTCTGGAGAGAAGGAAAACTTTTGTGTCCTCCTGCTGGGCCTGGGCTGGTGTTTGACAGCACCGACCTCAGCTGAAGTGCCCCAGATTCCTTCAGCATTACTTGCTTCCAAAGTTCTTAATCCTTTGGAGAGCAGCAGCATTACCTGCAGAGCTCTCTAGTTGGGAGGGTCCTCCTGAAGTTTGATCAAGCTCTTTTTGGATAAATTATTATGCACAAACCAAATCTAACTGGAACAACCAGGGGACCTTAAGCACCTAATATTGCAGAGACAGTGTGAAACTTAAAACAGCCACACGTCCTGCCTTTTAATGGCAAAAGTTAATTTTGGTGGCTGTTGAGGGCTGACCTCAGCCAAAGGATTGTTGGTAAGGGGGTGACTGCTTTGGAAAAGTTTCCCTCTTTCAGCTCCTCCACAGTCTCTGCCACCTGGCATCAGTTAGGAAGTCCAGAGCTTTTGGTCTTTTCTTGTCTAATCAAGTTGTTTACTTTATTCTCAGACCATTTCTTCAGTGTGATGTAGCTACTTCCTTTCAAGAATGAAATGCATGCCCACATGAGAACAAAATGGCTTGGGGCTCCAGTACAGTTATTGTGTATGAATTTCTGATGGATAGAATTTAGCAATCTGGGGGATTTTTTTTGGAGCGTGGCTTTTTGTTGTCCTGCCTTGTAGCTTGACTGTTCTTCCATCTCAGACTGCTGCCATAGTCTCTCTAGGTTTGCTTCCTTGTATCTGTGCAGAGCCTTTTTTCTTCCAGTTATTGATGCTGACATGATAATTTTCAAGTATTTCAGAGTATCCTTAGATCACTTGGTTCAATGAGAGTCTGTTTAAAAATAATACAGAAGATCTTCTAATCTTCCTGCCTCCAGAGCCTGGGGGTGAAGGAGACCTTTTTCAGGAGTCCTCCCAGTACAGATGAGAGGGAAATGCTGCTGTGGGTTTACTTTGTAGGAGTCAGTGGTGTTTTAGTGCCAGTCTCCAGCGTGGGCAGGGCTAACAGCATTGTTAGAGCAGCTGTGTTTCAGCTCTCCAGTCTGGAGATGAGAAGTTCTGCTTCATAGTTCAAGGAGACTTTTGGGCAGTCGCTGTTTGGCAAACACTGAAGAATGAACTCTGAAAATGTCAGAAGACTTGAACTGTTGATCTGAAAATGGTACAAGAAGTTCCCTCAGCCATGACTGTGGGAGGGCTGAGGCCAGCCTGGAACAGGCTAAAACAGGATCTCCATGTCTTGGACAGCATCTCCAAACCCCTTGGTTTGCTGCAGAGTGACTGGAAGGGCCTATAGATCTCCCTGCAAAGTAAACTCTGAGGAGGAGATATGAACTCCTAACTGATGGCTTAAATGATCTTGGGTTGGGTCTCAGCCTGCTGTTAGAGACAGGTCCCAGCTCTGGAGTGAAGAATGTTTTTCTGTCAGTGAGAGCTGAGGAGCTGCACGAGGTAGGAGTAGTCCTGTGTGTCACAATAGGGAGATTAAATCAGCTTTTTTTGGTAGATTTTATGGTACAGATTTGGTTATGGAAGAAGTACAGCTGCGATTTTTTTTTTTTTAAGACAGATGTCTGTGATGTAACTGGAAGTGAAGCAAAACACATTGAAAAACAGTCTCCAATACTCTTTTTCAGAAGCCTATTCATTAAATTGTCTTATGTGAGCACTTGGTCTGGTATTTTGATTTGCTATATAAAGCCCAAATTCAGTTCATGCCTTGATTTTTAAAAATTCCTATCTTTGGCCCATATTACATCATCTTTCTTTGTTGTCTTGCATGAAATATCTTGGAGTCTGATGCTTTAGCTGAATCCTCACTTTGAATAAGGAGGTTTATTCAGTGCAAACAGTGACACTGTTATCACCCATAGGAGCTAATTCTAAAAAACCTGACCAAGTCTTCCCTCAATTTGAGTGACTGTGCCATGTTCCAGGACCCGTGAACTCAGTTTATTAAGCTAATTAAGTTACTGTAGTGGGAAAGAAAGGAAAATAACCCAGTGCTTTACAAAGCTGGAGGGAGATAAAAGGAAAAATGACCAGCTCAGCTGAGTTGTATTGTTTAGTTTGAGTCCCTGAAGACCTCTGGAAATTTATCCCAAGGAAAACAGATTAAAAGCTGTCTAGCAAGAAGTTTGTCATCTGTCTTGTCTTCTCCAGCCTCTGTCTGTGGAGCTGAGTCCCTGCAGTTGCTTGTTCAGGCAGGCCCTCAAATGCCAAGTAAATCCTTCCTGGTTCTGCCCCCGTGCTGGAGTTGAAGGTGAGGCATGACAAGCCCATGCCTTCTGCTGGCATTGCTTCACATCCAGGGGCCTGGTTTTCTTTGGCACTGCTTCCTTCCACTGTTTTGAGCCACTTTCCATCCGTGTGCTGCACACTGGAGGTGACACAGGTGGCACTGAGGACCTGCACCAGTGGCAAAAGTGTTCCCAGAAAAAAGGCTTCCAACACAACTGTAATTGCAGCCTGTAAATTTGGCAGATCAGCTTGATTCCCAAAGGTGCTGGAGAGGCCTGTGGTGAAGTGGGTAACTTCTTAACTTCCAGAAGTGTTTCTGCCTGAATTATTTGACTTCTGTCTCTGCCATTGCCCTTTGTTACAGGCTGGGAGTCTCTCGGGCGCTCACAGAAATGCACACAAGCTGGAAGGGTTTTTTGTAGGCTTTACCTGAAACACTGGAAATGGGGCTGCTGACCTTTGGTAGAGAAGGCAGGCAGGTAGAAGTTGGTTGATCAGACACTTCTGAATTTCCAGGATTTGTGTACTTATTTTTATTGATTTCTGAGGCAGGTGGATGTAAGTTAAGGTTCTGGAATGGAGCAGCAGATTCAGCAGGGATGCAGCAATACTGACCATTGTGGGGCAGAAGGGCAAGAGGTGGAGAGCTAAACCAAGGGCATTCAGTGCATCCTATGGAGCTGCTGAGGGGAAGTTCCTGGGTGTATCACCCTCAGAGCTTGTCCAGCCAAGAGCAAAACCTGTTGAGCACACAGGGAGAGAGACGCTCCCCTGCCAGTCCGAGTGGGGAGTGTGTGATGCTCTGGCCAATATCAGCTGGTTCTCCAGCCTTTAAAATCACTGAGACAGTGATGGTTTGCCTCTTTGTGCAGGTATAGCTGTGCCAGTGTCAGAGTGGGTAACCAAACTTGTACCTGCTGGTCATCTGTGAAGTTCTCCTTAAGCTGGATATACCTCAACTATCCCTGCCTCAGCTCCTCCTTAAAAACCTCCTGCTGAGCAGAAGGACAGCAGACACTGAGTCTGACTTCTCTTAGTACTGGTCATCAAAGGTCTGACTGGTAGGAACCACCTCAGGAAAGCAGTAATGAATCCACTGCTAAAGGAGTCCTGGGTTTGTAGGGTGGTTTTGCTCAGTTACAGCTATTTCTGTATAAAAATAAAGGAAAGCTTTCTGGTGGGGGGTAGACTGTTCTGTATTATCAATGTTTAACTCACCTGAGCTGGTTTACTTGTGTTGTCTGTTAGGTTTGGCAATTGCTTGGCAAGGTGTGAAGCAAACAAAATCTGTTTATGCCTTGTGATTGCAAGTTTAAGACTTATTTAATTTCTTGTCATCCGCTTTTATTGTAGGTGTAAACCCAACTTTGGATAAGGAGTGACTTGTGAAAGCTTGATTGCTTAAAACTGAGCTTGATTAATGCAGAGTTTTGTGTGTTGTGCAGGAGATTTGGTGAAAATGTCTTTGCATGCAATGTAACCAGTGATGTACTGTTGTCCAAACAAGTTTTGTCTGTTATTACCTGTTTGTTTCTGACCAGATGATGATGATATTAGTCTAATGAATGTGCCACTAGTGAATACTAAAGCAAGCTTGTTTTTTGTGTTCTTCCTCCCCCAGGACAAAATGTTTCACTTTTGGGTAAATACATTCTTCATAGGACTGGATGAAAATTCAGACAAAGTAGAAAATGGAAGTCTAGTTGCAGATCAGGAACTTGATGGTATTTTCAGTACAGAGCGCTCAGATAATGATAAGGAATATTTAATCCTTACATTAACAAAAAACGATCTAGACAAAGCAAATAAAGACAAAGCCAACAGATATTTCTCTCCAAACTTCAAGGTCAGTATATATTCTGTCTGAACAAAGCTGAAAAGCTGCATGACTTGCTCTGATTTGTCTGTCTTGCCTCGTGGAGGGATGGTGTGAAACTGCTGGGTAGAGATTGAGTGAGTCCCTGTGTTGGTGTTGCCACCATTTAGCAAAGTTCTTTGCTTTGGATGTTTATCTGCTTTCTGGGAAGCTGATAGATGTTGAGAACTGGGATTAAAGCCTTCAGGTTGTTTCAGGTATTTCTCAAAGCCATTAGAGACAAGTAGCAGGAGAGCCAGTGACCCAGGTGGCATCTTCCCTGTAGCAGCTGCATTGCACGAGCTCTGAGCTTGACACACTAATTCCTGACTTGATTTACCTGTTTTGTGGGAAGCAGAGGGGCCACAGGGATGATGAGGGGTCTGGAGCATCTCTTATGAGGAGAGACTGTAGGAGCTGGGCCTGTTCAGGCTAGAGGAGAGAAAACTGAGAGGGGATCTCATCAATCCACACAAATATCCCCAAGGCAGGTGCCAAGAAGATTGTTCCAGACTCTTTTTGGTGGTGCCTAGCGACAGGATGAGGAGCAACAGCCATAAACTGAAACACAAGAGGTTCCACCTCCACATGAGGAAGAACTTCTTTGTGTTGAGGGTGGCAGAGCACTGGAACAGCTGCCCAGGGGGATGGTGGAGTCTCCCTCTCTGGAGACATTCCAGACCCACCTGAACATGTTCCTGTGCCACCTGCTCCTCTGGGCAGGGCAGTGGGGCTGGGTGATCTCCAGAGGTGCCTTCCAACCCCAGCTCTTCTGTGAGTCTGGGAATACCTTAACCTGGGAGTTAAGCCTTGGGGAATACAAGCCATTGCCAGCAGTGTTTTAAACGTGGGAAAGGCATTTTCTACCTTGCTCAGAAAATATCAGCCAGACCCTGGCAGTGCTGGTTTGAAGGTAATGGTCAGAGCTGCTCGTTGGAATGTTGCTTGGATCAGACTTTTCACTCACCAGTCACCCATTAGAGAGTGTTTTATTCGTTCCTGTGCAGTCTTACCACAATCCCAGAGCTCTGGAAGGCAGGAGGATTGCAAAGCTTGGCCTGCTGTGATGGTGTGTCCTGCTGCTACAGCTCAGGAGCACCAGTGACTGCTGCAGGCAGGCACAATGGGGCTGGAAAATCCTGCTGCTGGGCCAGGTCTTTATTTTGTCTGTTGTGGCAGGGAGAGGCTGGAAAACCTGTCTCTGGAGAGAGGGGAACACTCGTGTGATTCAGTGTAGCTGTTAAAAATTGCTTTGTTACCTGTGCTCGGTTCAAGTCCAGGTTTCCTATTTAAATGTTGTTTTTTCCTTCCCCAGGTGAAGCTATTTTTCACAAAAACAGTAGAAGAGCCATCAAACCCAGAGGCTAGCAGTTCAACTTCTGTAACACCAGATGTTAGTGACAATGAACCTGATCATTATAGATACTCTGACACCACTGACTCTGATCCAGAGAATGAACCTTTTGATGAAGATCAGCATACGCAGATTACAAAAGTCTGAATATTTTTTTTATCGGAGATAAAAAGAAAAAAAAACCATACAAAAAAAACCCCACCAACCATGAAGAGAGACAAACTTGAATAAACTGAAAAAAAAAAAAAAAAAAAAGGACCTTTCTAAATGGCAAAAGGACATAGTGTCAGATTACCAGTTATAGGAACAATTCTTTCCTGACCAATCTTGTTTTGCCCTACGAATCTACAGGGTTTGACACTTGTCCAGTCGGGGGGAAAAAAGGAAGGTTACGTAGCTCTTATATGTATATACCTTTTTGTGTCAAAAGGACATTAAAACTTCAATTAGGAACTATAAACATGGCACTTTCCCATTTTATTCCAGTTTTATAAAAGTGGAGACAGACCTAATGTGTATGCGTAGGAATTTTTCCTTTTGTGTTCTGTCACCAACCGAAGTCCCAAAACCGAAAACGACAACAGCGACGACAAAAAAAAAAATTCCAGGTTCACATCCTGCCCCTTTTTTTGCACTCGTGTGGCAACAGAAAAGTCTGCAGTTGGCTAAGAGATGTCTCTAGAAGGTTTTCCTACATTCTAATGCATGTCTTTTGGCTGGGGGATGGAAAGGAATGCTCGGGAAGGAGCGTGGCCTCCGCCCCGTGCCCGGCTGTTCCATGCACCTTTCCTTAGCATGCTGCCCCAATCCACCCGGGACAATGGAGGAGGAGCCGCCGCTGTCACTGCTTGTCCTTCGTGCATTTTCATTTTTCTTTTTCAGTGTAATGGTGCTAGAAAAGGCAGCTAGAGGGGAGTGATTCTGTGGTTCTGTACCGGGGGGACAGGAGTGAACCTTCCCCGCACCCGCGAGACCCGCGCCAGGAAGGGAGACCAATTCTTGGGGTCACACAAAAAAATATGAAAAAAAAAAGGAAACACAGCAACAATGACTTAACCATACAAATGTGGAGGCTATCAACGAAAATAGGAGCTTGAAAACAAATGGTTACAAAATTTGACAATGATTTATTGGGTTGTTTTTTTTTTTTCCTGAATTGTAAAGGCTGCTCCATCTCCTGTGTAATCAAGGCCAGTGCTAAAAGTCAGATGCTCTTAGTGCAGACATCAGTCAACATCTTACGTTTATATTAGTAGTTTTTCAATCATATTCCTGCTGTGAATACTTCATGTGCTGCCTTGCAAGCTTTTTTTTTTTTTATTATTATTTCCTCATGAATATAAAAATATTTTGTAATGGTGCACAGGAAATGTCATTGGAGATTCTCCAGGTCAGTGTTTGTTTTGAAGGTTTCTGATGCATTTATTCAATCAAACCTCTGTCAGCCGTTCCACCCCTTTGACCTTACACATTCTAATACAATGAGTTTTGCAGTTTTGCACACTTTTAAAAAAGAAGAAAAAAAAAAAGTCAGTAACTGTTAGGGAATTTTACTTGAATGCTCAGTACCTACAACGTTTGAAAAGCAGACCTTACACACGATAGAGAGTGTTGCAGTAAATTCTCAGCACTGCAAAGGAAGAATAAAAAGCAGAACTTGTCCCAGATAAATTGCTTGCTATGAAAAAAAAACCCAGCAAATTAGTTTTGTACACTAACTGACAGCGTTGTGTTATCTGTTTGTAGGGATATTAGCCAAGGGTAGGGCTTGAGATTCCCTTTTGGTGTGTAATTGTCATGCCCAGACTGCAGATGACTTCAGGGTGCAAGTGCTGTGGCATCCAGAGGTGAAGCAGCTGCCCAGATTGTCCCCTCTAAAGTACATGGTGAAGAGCTGAGCCCAAATGGATGCTTTTTTTAGTATATAACTCATCCCCCCCCACCCCCCATTAACTTACTGGTGCTGACAGGGAAGTTCATGAGCTGTGTTCTCACCTGGAATTACTTATGGAATCTGTACAACAGCATTAATGGTTGGAATTGGAACGAGACAAGGCAGGGCTTCCAGTAATTACTGTTGGTAAACAAAGGTATAAAGGGCTTTTTTTTTTTTTTTCTTGTCTGGTATCAGTTGGTCAGTTTTGCTCATCAGATTCATGATTCTAACTTCTAACAAAGCTGGTCAATACTTTCTGACTTAGAGGTTTAATTAGACTTTAATAGCTTAATGGATCAGGATTGCTGGTTCCAGCACTCGTTATTCCCAGTGCTATGACGAGCAGGAGGTGGTTCCCTTGGGACACGAATATTGAACTCTTACCCTTCCAATCACGTTTCACCTTGTCTGGTTTATAACAGTTGAAAGTTGCGTTGGCTAAATAAACAAAAACTGTTGATGCTTTAAAAGTATTTGGATATTGACACTGCTGCGTGTCCTGCTTTGGATAATAAAGGTGGGGTCAGTGTGGTTCCAGCCTGGGACGCTGAGGGATCGGAAATCATGGCGCGATGGGCTTTTGCACTGTTATTTTTCCTTTGGAATGTGAAGGTTGGAATGAGGGTTTTGATTTTTTTTTTTTTTTTTTTTTGAATGTTTCGATGTCTTTGAGAAGCCTTGCTTACATTTTATGGTGTAGTCATTGGAAATGGAAAAATGGCATTATATATATATATTATATATATAAATATATATTATACATACTCTCCTATACTTTATTTCAGTTACCACCCCCATAGAAGTTGACAAGAATTACTATGACTGAAAGGTTTTTGAGTCCTTATTAAAACTTTATTTATGACAGTATTCATAATTAGCTTGAACTGCATTCTGTAGGTAATCTTTCCTTGAGTTTCTGGACTTGTACGCTCCGATCTTTTTGGATGTGCAACAGCTTACATGTCTGAAACTACTTGAAGGCATCACTTTGGTAAGAGCTTACTGTAAGGCCCTGAAAGCATCCCCTGCTCATTGGCAGCCCCAGCTCCAAACCTTGGCCACAGCTGCTGCAGGGCAGCTGCAGAACTCACACCCACATTTCCCCTCGTGGCGTAAACCCAGGTGGAGTTTACACGCAGCATCATTCCAAAAAAAAACAAACCAAACCCCACAAAAAACTCCCTTTGTAACGATCAAAAAACCCCGGGATGCTGGTGTGCAAGTTCCATGTTTAGTCCTAGCAAATGTGTGCAATATGTTAACGATGCCTGTGGTTGCCACGAAGTGCCTCGTTTACCTTTGAAATGCTGTTAGGAAGTGTCGTGCATGCAGATGGATGGGGTGGGACTGTGCACTAAAAGGGGCTCCAACTGCAGCGTTTGGCAGAGCTGCCTTTCTCTGCCGGTTCAGATTTCCAGTCTGTTTTCATATAGCATATATATATATAGATACTAAAAGAAAAACAAAAAAAAAAATCAGTCTGTTAAGCAGCCTTACTCTGATTCAGCCTCTTCAAATACTATTGTGCTGTGCAACAGTGGCTCTGTGTGTAACTGAGAATACACAAAAACCAAGTATGACATGTACAGGATAATGCCTCATACAAATCAGATGTCCGTTTGTTATTGTGTTTAACAACCCTTTATCTCTTAGTGTTAAAACTCCACTTAAAACTGATTAAAGTCTCATTCTTGTCACTGTGTGGGTGTTTTATTGAAGTGCTTTGAGTATGGGAAACAGTCAGCTGGAATGTTCTCCTTGTAAGCCATGAAATTCTGAGCGTGATGGTCGGAGCCAAGGGTGCTCCTTGTGCCTCCAGGGATTTTAAGGGAGCTGCAGCTTAAAACCCTTTTGTGTTCAGAGGCTTTAACAGAGTGCAGGCAGTGGAAGTGCAGATGGGGTGCAGGGATCTCAAACCCTTCCAGTGCCTAAAGGGAGCTGACAAAAACCGTGGAGCCAGACTATTTCCAAGGGCCTGGAGGGCCAGGACAAGGGGGAATGGTTTCCCACTGCCAGAGGCAGGGTTAGATGGGATGCTGGGAAGAAATCCTTCCCTGTGAGGGTGGGGAGGCCCTGGCACGGGTTGCCCAGAGAAGCTGTGGCTGCCCCTGAATCCCTGGAAGTGCTCAAGGCAAGGAGATGCATTTTTCCTATAGAATCATGGAATTCCCTATAGAATCGTTAAGGTTGGAAAAGCCCTTTGAGATCCTCGAGTCCGTGCTCAGCACACACATCAAGTGTGTCATTTGGGGGTTCTTCTGGCTGCTGTTTGCAAACTAGACTTTAAGCTGGCACTTAAATCCTGGGTGGTGTTCCCCTGGTGTGTAGGGTCACCCCCAGAGCCTCTAGGAATGTGAGACCCGTGGCAAGGAACCAGGGAGTTCTTCTGCACCCACGGGTGACTTTGGGTAACTGTGGTTATTCCTCCTGCCTTCCCACTGGTGTTAAGAGTCAGCCCTGTATCACATTTGGCTGTGCATCTCCAAAAACCATGCAGATTGGAGTAGAGGTTTGGTGCTGTGGCCTGTTCTGCTCTTTGGTGGTTTGAGAAATGGCAGTTTTGGTGCTCTGGGGGGGTGGAGGGCTTGGCAGGTGAGTGACACAGGTGACACCATCTTTTTAGAACAGAAGGCGGTACCACCCAAGCTGTTAATGCACCTTCCTTTTGTTGGGGTGAGCTTGTTTTGCATCCAGAAAGTGAAAATAGAGTGGGAAGATGTCCAGGAAGGGTGGGAAGCTTTAAGGAAAGTCGTCTGAACAGCCTTCAGCATGTCGAGTAGCTTGTATAAATATGTAGCTCTCTGTATATGAAGGGTTCTGGTCTGGAGACAGGTGGAAAGCCCTGTGGCAGTGGTGATGCTTGACCTGCCCTCCACGTCCCCTGCTGCAGCCCTTAGCAGCTAAAAGGAGCTTCTGTACAAAAATGCTCATTTTTTTCCCATTTACAGGTGCCTGTACAAGTGCTCTGGTGCCCAGGGTGGTGACTCTGCTCCCCAGGGTGGTGCTGGGTGGCTGCACAGGGGACAGTCCCATGTGCTCCATCCCCTGCACCACTTCCCATGTCCTCTGACCACCCCTCCAGTGGGGAGGCCTGGCTGAGTTTTCCCTGCCTCTGGCACCTGCAGCTCGGTGTATTCAGGTCCCTTTTTAGGCAGCCAAGGAGGTTGGTTAATAATTAATTGCATCTTTTTTTGAAGCTGCAGCCGGAGTTCTGAATTCCACTCTTCCAAGCAGGGGTTCTGTTGGTAGCAGGCTTTTGAACCGCCTTTTTTTGCAGTTGGTTGGTGTTTTGGCTCTGAGATGAGTGCTGGTGTCCACCAGGGAGGATGTTCCCCTGTTAGTCTGGCAGATTCCCTGAGGAATCTCTGCCTGGTGCCACGGAGGGGTGATGGTGTCTGTGGGTGCAGTAGGAGCTGAGAGGCTCAGACAGACAGACAGACAGACAGACCCTCAGGAGGGACAGACCAGAAACAAAGCCCAACAAACCATCCCTCCAGGCTGAGATACAAAGGGAGGGCAGGTCAAACAAAGAGCTGGATCAGTGTCTTCTCAAAACCAGAATATGAATTACTTGCTACAACCTCTTTGGCTCCTTCTCCACCTTATTCTTTGGTATCTTCTCAAGCCCCATCTTTCCTCATCTGTCCTTGGTCATTCTGCTCCTTTTTTTTCTGTACAATCCTGTGCTGGGCAGATGAGAAAATCCATTTATTTTGAACTGATGGTCCTCATAGAATAAAACCCCACACCTGTTTTTTGGGTTTTTTTGCCTTTTGCTGCCTGTGCTTTGAGACTTTTTCTGATTGGGCTTTTTTTAATGCTGTTCCATTCTTTTTCCGTGTGTTTCTTCTCATTCTCCACTTTTCTTCTGTGCCTTCAAACTTCTTAGCCACTGCTCTCTCCGTTGCAAAATAGGACAGATAATTATTTTCTGCCTGCTTCTTATTTCTTTTTTTTTTTTTTTTGGTACACCAAGCTTTAGTCTGAAGGAGAAAAGCTTTTGGGTTGCTTTTTTTTTTAAAAAAAAAAAAATAGCTCTGAAAACCTCAGGGATGTGCAGGTTCAGCAGATGTGTTTGCCTTGGTGAGCTGCTGTTGTGCTGGATGAGTTTCTCCAGCCTAATGGGAACGATGAGCACATGGGCTTGACTTGTGATGAACAGCCTGAATAAAAAAAAACAACTTGTTAATTAACGGCTGGGCTACGGTTTCCAGCTGCAAATGTTTCTCTCTGGGCTGTCCTGATGTAGGAAAAGGGTTTAGTGAGGTGTGTTTTTTGCTTTTTGAGGGCTCTTGTGCTTCACAACTTCGTGTCCCATTGCTGAGATGGTGAGAAAAAGGTGGCACTTTGCCTCCCTGTTCCTGTTCATGGGGCATCCTCTGTTCAGGGAGGAGTTTGAAGTTGTTAAAAGAGGATGTTTTAGAGGCTGAAGTTTGTCCTTTAAAATGCCCTTTGTGTAATTCAGGCTGCTTGAGGGTCTCCTTTTCTTTTTGGCCTTTGAGGGAGCAGTTGGTGGTGGTGATGTTATGTGGGGTTTGGAAGATGAGGAGGCTGAAAGCAGCTGGGTTGGGAATTTGGATTAAGGAATTTGAGGAGCTGGGGGGTGGGGGGGGAACAGAGAGATCAGGGCTGCCCCATCCTCCAGAAGGTTTTTGTGGTAGAAGGAAAATGGCAGAAGGAACCGGGCAGGATCCTGTAATGGAAACCCCGGGCACAAATGAACATTTCAAGTGGAAATTAATGAGTTTCAAGGCGGCAAAGTCTTTAATGTAAAGCAGGATTTGGTAATGGGAGAGAGAAACCTCGTGGGTGGAGGCATGGAACTTGTGAGAAGAGGGGTGATGGCACATGTTTAGACAGATTTGCAGGGCTGGTATAAAACAGCTGATGAGAGGTGGCTGAGAGGCATCTGGAGGGCTGAGTTTAGGCGGGAGATGCGTTTGAGAGGTTGGCTTGGGGATCCTTGGCTTTAAAAGTGTTTGAAACTATGGAAACGGGATGGCTGAGAGCTACAGACCGTGGTTAGGACTGCAGGCAGCTCAGGGAAACCTTGGGATTTGCGTTGGAGGCTGGTGAAGAGCTCATGTTAAGATCACCCAGCAGGGAAAGTGGACTGATAACATGCACTCCCCAGCAAAAAGGAGAGTTCTTGCCCTCCTCTGAGTGTTAGCACTTGGGAAGGACGTGGCTTTTTCACAACTCTGCCTGAAATCTGGAGGTACAGTGAAGGATGCACGGTGGGTTCTGAGAATCTGAAGGTTCAGTGTTGCTCAGATGTGACCTACAGGTGGGCTACTGGTGCAAACCAACCTGCAGCTGAGGGCTGAGGATTTGATGGTTTCTGGGATAAACTGCAGCCCTGCTGGAAGGGGAAAGGGCTGGAAGCAGCTGGGAACCACTGAACTGAGAAATGCAGGCTAATAATAAAAAGCAAAATAGGGAGGTGCTTCTGCCAGGCTGGGGTTATTTTTACCCCAGGTTGTCCATCCTCTTGGCTCTCAATTTAGCTGTTGTGTTGAAGGGAAGGAAGAGCTTTGCACAAGAGCTCACAGCTTGTGTTTGTGCCTTGCTTCAGGAACCTGGAAAGCTGCTGCTTGCTGCCTGTCTCTGGGATGAATTCCTCCCCTCCTCCTGTGGAGCACAGGGGGGTGGCAACTGGTGCTGTACAGGTTGCTTTCCTTGAGTGAAAAGGATTTCTTGACATGCTTTCATCTTTCTCTCACCATTTGACTTCTGATGGCACCTCAGGGTGAAGCCCAAATACCCTTTTCTGGTTGGCTCTGTGCAGCAGCACTCCAGGGAATGCTCTGGCTTCCCCTGAAGGCTGAAGTGAAAAAGAAAGATGCTGCAAGGAACACACTTTGCCTCCTTCATCTCCCCAGCTCCATCTGACAAACTGACACTGCAGACAAGTAAGATCTGGAGATCTTATTTTAGGGGACTCAGATCAGATCTACCAAACTTTTATGTCCACATAGGATAAAACTCTGCCTGTTTGATAAAAACCTGAGCTTTGGCAAAATATCTCTTGACCAATAGCTGGAAGGCCAGGTATTTGTTGAAGAGGTGAAGGTCCCAGCTTGTGATCAGGAGCTTAGATGGGTTGCTTGCTCAAGTTGTGTGCTTAGCAGAGATTTTCCCTCTCCTTTCATCCTCATCCCTCTTATTCCCTGTCCTCGTAGCCAGAAAACTCTGAAGTGGGAAATTTTAATTCCTTTGGTTCAGAGCAGTGCAACAGCAGGACTCCAGGCTCCTCTGGGAAGGTAGGACTTGTTTTTTAAGGATTTGACACATTTCCCAACACCAGGAGGTGGATGGGTGAGCACAATCTCGTGCATGTGCACCCCCTGAGGTGGTCATTCCACTGAGTCTTGCCAGAGGAGGTGGGAAGAGGTGGCATGAGGAGGTGGATGTGCCCTGGAGTCACTTGCACTGGCTATTGATGCTCTCAGGCACATGATGTGGGTCCTGGGCAGGGCTCGATGATCCTTGTGGGTCCCTTCCAACTCAGCATATTCTGTGATTCTGTGAACAGGGAGTTAAGCAATATAGCTGGGAAAGGAAATCAGTTTGGGATCTGTTAAGCACAAGACAGTTTTCTGAGAGCAGTTTGGGACCCTGTACCAGTAACTGCACCTTCATGTAAACGCTGGGGCATGAGCTGGCCAGGAAGCACTGTCCAAAAATCCTGTTGATGTCAAGATGTTCAAGCTGTGGGTTTGACATACCAGTGGCTGCAACCTGATGTTCTCACTTCAACACTTGTCTTCCCTTTGAAGAGCATTTCTCTAACAAAAGGTCATGACCTTTCTGGGATGGAACACCGTGCCCAGGTCATCTGGTGCATGTCTCTGGCTGAGCAGTTCACAGATCAGCCCACTTCCTGCAGCAGTTGCACGGGAGCTGCTCTGTCCTGCGTGGTTTCAGCCCCAGAACAGTCAGGCGGGTCAGACATTCCCCCCTGCTCTCGGTTTGATGCTCTGTACCTGCAGCCTTGGGTGATCTGTCCCTGTCAGGCTGCCAGGAAGATGATGACTCATGGCAGAAGTGGCCCCACTGCTACTTGTCTCTGTCCCTTTTGACAAAAGCACTGGTGTTTGGCACGTTTGCTCATCTGTTTGTGGGGCTGGAGTGGCTCGTTTCGGGCCGTGCATAATCGCGTTCAGCAAAGCTTGTGAAGTGCTGCCCGAGTCCTCTCTCGCCTCTTTCCACATGGAGCACTTTCTTAATGAAGAATTAAGAGACCCTGGGGGCCAGATGCAGCTTGATGATGGAAAGAGTTGCACAACAGAGCATTTGATTAATGCCTTCTGACTTTCCCAAAAGTTGAAGTCCTTCAGACAAAGCAAGCTTGGCTTAACTGCAGGGAGAATGGGGAGGCAAGAGGAGAGGGACAGGCAGGCTGAGATGTCTGGACAAGGAGGTGGAAGGGAAACCTGAGAGAGAAGAATTGAATTGGCCATTGCTGCCTGCTTGCTTTGGGGGGTTGGTTTTGTGGTGGTTTTTTTTTTTAGCTCAGTGTCTTGCTGTAAAGCCTTAAACTATAAGCAGGAGAGTTTTGAGTGTACATCTGCGTAACTGTGCGGCCGTTTGGGTTTGGGGCTTGTGGCAATGGGGGTCCTGCCTCTGTGGCTGGAGGTGACTGCTCAGGGATGAGTAAGAACAGGGTATGCACACGCAAGAGCAGCCTGTAACCAAAACCAGTTGGTGGCCAGGGACTTCCTGAGCCTGAAGTGGTTGGTTTGTTTAGCCACCTTGTCTTCAAAGCACTGGTCCCATTTCCCCTCAAACTGGTGTATAAACTCTTGGCATCTGCTGAATCTTCAGACCAGGGGTTTACAGATCCTATGAGCTTTTGAGTGAAGTGAGGAAACATCTCCTTAACTTCAGTCAGTCACTCCTGGGAGAGCCAGCAGGAGTCCAGTCCTCCCTCCTCCGACCTGCGCCTCCTGCCTCTTTGCAGACCTCCGGCAAAGACACCCCCCAGGCTGAGCAGCCTTCCAGTCTGAACTTCACACAATACTTGTGCAAGAAAGCCTTCTCCAAAGCTTTATGCTGAGGCAAAAAGCACCTCCGAGGCGCCCGTGCCTTTGCCCCCGTGCCTCCCCGCGCAGCTGTGCCCGCCGGACCGCGTTCGGAGTTTGCATTCCCCGAGGGGCCGCGGTTGGGCGTCATCCTCCTCTCTGTCCCCGGGGTGTGATGGTTGGGCGGGGGGACAGGCAAGGCTGGTTTCCCCCGGGGTTTGGGGCGGCGGGAGCCCCGCGTGTGCAGCCCCACAGGTGTGCCCGGCGGATGGGGCGTTTGTGCTAAAATGCTGTTTCTATCTGGCCCGGGTGCTGAATTCAAAATCACAAGATCAAAGTCAGCACTTTCTATCTCAAGCGTCTCAAGCACGTGTTTCCTTTTTTTTTTTTTTTTTTTTTCTAATTGAAGCCCATTAAGGAGTTTAACTGGGAGACGGTTGCTCTTGAATAATAAGCGTTTTGAATTAATGAGCTGGCTTAGCGGTGCTTGTGCCTAATAATGCTTTTTTATCTCGTGCAAGAGTTGGTTCTCACCTGTCTTCTTCCTCTTCGCTGCATTTGGGCGACGAGCCAGGCTTTTTATTCCCTTTGCTTGCTGGGGCCAGCGGGTGCTGTCACACGGTGCAGGCGGCTGGGAAAGGGTTAATCCCCCCTGCGGGGGTGGCTCCCCAGTACTCGCTTAAACAAATAAATAAGCGCTCCGTTCTCACCTCTCAGGACTCAATCAAAGCCCCAGGGGGAATTTTCCAGCCTCTCGTGTCCGTACAGGTGCTCTGCGCTCATGCTGTGCACCAGCATCACCCGGCTGCAGCCTCGGGGCACTCCGCTCTCCTCGGGGCTGCAGCTTCAGTTTTTGCTCCACTTGCTGCTGAAAGTTGACTTTTTATCTTATCTGTGGTCTTTCACCGCGAGCTGATGTGGTCCCCGCTCTGATTTCTGCGCCGGCCCCGCTGAGCTCGGCTCAGGTTGCAGCTGTGGTCTCACAAAGTCTGTTTTCCTTTAGCCTTCGTAGCAGAAATAAATAAAAGCAGAGCCACTCCGTGCCACGTATGCGAGAGCTGCCGCTCCCGCTCCCCTCCCGTGGACACTGATCTCTCCGGGGTTGTGAACAGCTGTGGTCTGACCTCCCCAGCTCCCTCACCTGGAGCCGTATCCTCAGGTTGAGCTACAGCGTCTTTTTAAGGAATTTTTTTGCTCTTTTTCCCGAGGCAGAACACGCTGGTGTTGGGCAACTTCAGCCTGGAGGTGGCAACCACCTGGCTTTCACCCAGGGGCTTTCATGGCAGGAGCCTCTACCAAAGCCTGAGGCCGTGTCCAGCATCTGTGGACCTCAAACAGCTGATCTGGAATGGATCATAAATCCATAGGAAACGCTCTCTCCTCCATGGCCATGGCTGTTCAGCACAGGGTTTGTCCTTCTTGGTGAGGCACCAGAGGCCAAATAACAAACCCACTCCCCCCTGCTGCTGCCACGAGGTGCTGATCTCCCGAGAGCCCAGGGTGTGTGCTCCCCAGGGCCAGTGTCCTCTGAACCTTCCCATCCCCTCCTTTGCAGCTTTTCTTTCCTTTCTGGTTTAGCTGAGCTCCGGGTAGCACGTAATTATCATTCCTTTACTGGGTTAGATCCTAAATTAGGGCCTCATCTCATCTCAAGTGCCTTTGCCAGCACACCCCTGACACCGGGAGCGTGGGGAGCCACCGAGTCCAAAACCCGTCAGCTTTACATGGGACTCGTGGGGGTTTGGGCTTTGCACATGGAGGTTTTTTTATTTCTTTTTGCTTTTTTACTTAAATGTGGAATAAACGCATCCTCATAAGCCCCACGGGTGGAAAGAGCAGCTCTGGCAGGGGATAGGGATGGCTCAAACCAGCAGGAGATGGCTACCACCTCACCTAGGTGGTCTCTTCCTCCTCCAGGAGCTGCTCACGGGGCTGAGATGCTGATAGTTTTGCACTCCCACGAAAAATTAGAAGGTTAGAAATTTCCAGCTTTTTCTCTGCATTGGGACAATCAAAGAAAATGTGAGGTGTGTGCAGGTTTTGGCATCTTCTCGTGGATGCTTCCAGATGGAGCATCCTGTGGCAATGCTGGTGCCTTGTGCCCAACTCTTGATCTTGAGTTGGGTGTAATCAAGAATAACACATGATTTTTTTTTTTCTCCAGGTAGCTCTGGAAAGCTCTAATCAGGTAACTCTCCCTCCTGCCCTCCTCTCCCTGTGACAAGCTGTTGATGACCCCTCTGCTTACACAGCAAATCTCCTGCTCAAATGGATATTTCCCCATGAAAAACCATTGCCAAGTCAGTGGGGTTGTTTTTTTTATTTTTTTTTTCCCATCAGAAAGTAAAAAACCATCCCGGGCTGGAAAGATTTCTCACCTGTTCAATTTACTAGCAGTAAATCGAATACTTCTGGGCTGTGCTGTAAAATCTGCCCACAAGTCTGTTTAACAGAATAGGGTATTTTTTTTCCCCCCTCAGTAAATGGAGCAAGAGGGCATTTTCACCTCCAAAAGAGGTAGAGGGCTGCTAATACGGTTTTTATTCCAAATTCTCTTGAGATGAGGAGGGACCAGGCAGAGCAATGTCTCCATGGGCAAAGGACTGGAAGGTGATGCAACAGGAGATTATTTAGGAATTAAATACAACGGAGTTGATGCTGCTTGAAATCCCAGGGGCTGCTTTCCAAGCCTGACCGTGACCAAGGGTGGGCACCGGGGACTCTCAACCCCACCCTGCCTGGCCCGGGTTAGAGGGTTGTGGTCGTTTTACCCCCTCCCCAGCTGCCAAGAAAGCTTTTGCTCTTTCAAAGACGTGTTAATTGGGCTGTTTGTGATGCTCTGTCCAGCTAAGTGGTTTAGTTTCAGATGCAAACCGTGTTGTTGTGGCTCGGGTTTTCTGCCCCGTGTTTGATCAGTGAAGTCACCGGTAAAGTTTCCGAGCGCCCGAGTCCTGTCTCAGGGCGATCAGGGGTTTAAGTGTTAGCTGGGGGTCGACGAAACTTGGTGTTCGCCCTTCCTCTCGCTCTCGGAAAAGAGCCCGAAGGCTCCCAAAATGCTCCAGGTGTCTTTGAAAACGAAGCTCCCTGTTTGCCTCGGTGTAATCTTTAGCAAATTTCTTGCTAAAGAAATTCAATTAAACTCGGAGCGACTCCCGGTGAAATTCAAATTTGGTGATTTGTGACTAATTAGAATAGAATGTTTTCAGTTGGAAGGGACCTACAATGATCGGATTAGATGTTTCGAGCTCCCTGAAAACGTCTCCTCTCTACAAACTTTTCTTCAATTGAACATGGTTTTGCAATTATACATCATTTTATTTACCAATATATATAGAATCATTATTATACATAAGTTTTATTGCATAGAATAATGGGACATAGTGCATATTTTTTAATAGGAAATAGAAAATGTGGACCTTGGTAAAAATATTGATGATTGTGCACAGTGATGGCAGGGTAAGACTTGTTCTCTAAACGGCATCAGATTTTATTCAGGAGACATTTTCTCTTTAAAACAATAACAAAAATTAAAATTAAAAAAAGGCCCTCTGGAGAACAGCAACACTTTCTCATGGAGAAACAGGCTCATCACTTCTGATTTTCTTCTGCACAGTGGGTGGAAGAGGGATCCCAAACACTTTCCTGCTTCACAGGACATGGGAGCAGCTTTGGGACGTCGCTGGTGTCTGTGAGACGTCTTCTGACCAACGCTATTTGTCTGAATTCCCAGGAATGTTGCTTGTTATTCCGAGCGGAAAAATGTTCTATTTTTGGCCGTGACAACTTTTTTTTTTTTTTTCTGGGGGGAAAAAAATGTTTTAAACAAAGCATAGCAAGGGTTGGGGGTGGTGGTGGTGTAGGTCTGGGTGGTGTGGGATGGGGATGGAGCGAGGCAGAGCTTCAGGCAAGGACACCAGGGAGTGATTAATGCTCTATTTGCAATTTAAGGTGTCCTCGTTAAGTGGATGATGATGGTGGAGATCCCGGTAGACTTGGATATGTGGGAAGGTGTCTCTCTGACCAGAAAAAGGATCAGAACCAAGGGGTAACTAAGCATGGCTCAGGACTGGAAAAAAGGGAGATGGGGGGGGATCAAACCCCAGCATCATTCAGGAGCTTGAGGTGGCCCTGGGGGAGCAGAGGCACAGCAAGAAGCTGTGGCTGCCCCTGGATCCCTGCAAGTGTCCAAGGCCAGGTTGGACGGGGCTTGGAGCAACCTGGGCTGGTGGGAGGTGTCCCTGCCCATGGCAGGGGGTGGCACTGGACGGGCTCTAAGGTCCCTTCCCACCCAAACCATTCTGGGATCCCCTCCAACCCTGCCCAGGCTGCAGCTGGGAGCTGCTCACAGGTGTCCCCAGTGTCCCCACGGCCAGACCCAGCAATCCCACCGATGTTGCAAACCCCAGAAGTGCTTTAACGTTTGCAGGTAAAACGGAGTTGGAATCCAAAGGTGACATCCCTGGGAAGGACCAGACTGGCCCATCTGATTGTAGGTGATGGCTTAGAGAAGGATTTGACTGACTTGACATTTGGCTGGTTTCTTCTCCTGTGATATGTGATGCCATGTGTTAAAGTGTTTTATGGGTGGAGCTTTTTTTACCAACTTTTTAAGCAAAACCAGCAACTGGAGAATCTCAAATGTGTTTGGAGTCGCCCATGAATGAGCCCCAAACTGCTTTCCTTTAGAAACTGCCCTGCAAAAGCTCTGGTTTGAGAACCCTCTGAAATACTTTGAAGTAGTACTGAAGCAGGAAGTTAATTAGAGCTGCTTTGATATCTTACAGTGTGTTTTAACAGCTGCTTTGGAGGCAGCTCGAGCAGTAAGAGCTGCTGTGGTTTAGTGCATGTTCCTGAGAGTTGTCCCTACCAAAATGACTCTGCATGTCACAGCACAGCTGGTTTTTGATTTCCTAAGAGCTCCAACTCGCTTTCACGGGGCCTTGGGAAACTAAAATGGCCAAACCTTACTGACTGTGGCTTTTAAAATTCTTTTTTAAGTAATTAATAATTATAATAATAATAATAAAATCCCTTGATGCTGTGGCGTTGCAGCCACAGTCTAAAATTTCCCGTTTCTCACTTCTGTTTTCAGTTGTCTTTCTCCCAAGTTCTCCAGCAGGCTAACATTTTCCATGGCTTGTTTGCATTTAAATGACTTCCCGTGATATTTTAAAATTAAATCATTGCAGTGAAGAAGTTCAAGCTGTCTCTTCTGGGTGAGGAACCTCTAAATAGCCCAAAAGCAAAGGTTTTGACCCTGTTGGTCCACCCTCTTGGAGGTGGTGTGGTGATTCATGGCTGGGTTTGGGCAATGTGCTCTGTCATGGAAAAAAATGGCTCTTCCAAAGTTTTTCCTCCCTGCAGCTCTAACTTTTACCCTTATTTCTTGTCTTTTGATTGATCTTTAACCTTATGACTTGATTTTGGTCACGTTTTATCATTTTGATTGGATAAGAAAATCATACAGTGATAGAATGGTTTGGGTTGAAAGGACCTTAAAGCCCATCCAGTCCCACCCCCTGCCATGGGCAGGGACACCTCCCACTAGCCCAGGTTGCTCCAAGCCCCGTCCAACCTGACCTTGGACACTTCCAGGGATGGGGAATCCACAACCTCTTTGGCAGCTGCTCAAGGGCCTCCCCACCCTCCTGGGGAAGAATTTATTCCCAGTGCCTGATGTAAACCCTGTGAGTCTGAAGCCATTTGCCATTGTCCAGTCGCTCCATGCTCTTATACAAGGGATGCTTTGGAGCTACACATCAAGTCCCGCTCTTAACTTTGTTCCTCCCCACGTCACAGGGGAAGGAAGAAGTGGAGTGACCACGTGTGCCATTTGATGTGTGTGTCCAAATCCTTGTGTCACCTCCCATGGTTTGAGGTGGAACCAGAACACGGTGTTAAGGCTGGAGAAGGCAAAAAGTGCCAGGTCAGCCCTGGCTTCTCGCTCTGCCTGCTCCTTCTGGGCAGTGTGACAGTCTCTGTCGTGCACATCATGGACAGGGCTGCACCTTTTCCTAGAGGAGTGCACAGAGGGGTTTGTTACCCCAGGGTGGGAGCTCAGACTGGCAGAGCAGCTCCAGCCCCACTGAAGCTCCAGACCCACTCAGTCCTTGGCTGCCCGTGCTGGGTTTTTCCTAAGCGAGGTCAATGCCTGGGTATAGAGTAAAAATAGAATTATTTTGGTGGCTGCAGCGAGTAAAATAAGGAAAGCCAAGGAAAAGAAGTGGGGTTAGGGTTCCCTGCAGCCCACCTCTTTTGGCTTAGTGTTTGTGTACCTAAAATGGGGGGAAACACATCTACGGGTCACAGGAAAGGGCTGAAAGTGCTGACTTGCTGAATCGTGGGAGCGGGGGACATATCCGGGCTTTTTCCTCGCTCATTGCTCCTCCTCTTTTGGCTTCGTGTGAGCTTTTAGGAAAGCGTCCGGCGCGGGCTGAGCTGTGCACACGGGGCAGGTTTGCGGGCTGCGGGGCTGTGCCAGAGTTATCCCGGTGCCCGGCAGCAGGAGGACCTGACCCTGCAGGGATGCACAGCACCGAGCTGTGTGTTTTCCCCCCCGGGAGGAGGAGCAGCCTCGGCGCATCCCTTCTGGAGGTGTGTCCTGAGGACGAGTCCCCCCGGAGCCCCTTACACCTCCCGAGCCTCTTTTCTCCTCCTGGATCAGCATCCCTCCTGCCGAGCCGTGGCCCCGGGCCCGCCCGCCTTCTGCAGGGCCCGCAGCGACATCTGCTTTGCCCATCAGTGCCTGCCCTGCCCTGGCCGCCCGCCCGCCCGGCGCTGCCATCCATGAATCCATGCACGGGGGTTTCCTTCCCGCCTGGAAGCGCAGCCCGAGCGGGGCTGTGGATGTGCGCGGGACCCCCAGCCCCGTTAGGAGTCTCGGGAACTCTTTGCTCCCCCCGAAGCTGGGATTGCCTTCCCGCAGCCTCCCCTCTGACCCCTAATCCCAGTTCTCTCCTTACCTACTCCCCCTTTTGCTCCTGCAGCCTCGAAGCTGCTCAGCAGTGACTTGACTTCCCTGGAGCCACCTCTTTGCTGTACAAGGGCCCCTGGAAAACAGGGATCTCCCTGCCTGGCTGTGGTTATTCCCGGAGCCAGAAATACCTGCACCTCATTCCGGGCGTGGGGAGGGTGTTAATCACCTTTTGGAAACGAAGTGCTTGGGAGCCACCTCTTGGGTTAGACCAAAGTAACCAAATGGATGGTTAGGCAAGGGCTTTGGGGAGGGATGTGGTATCTTCCTGTGGTGTCTGAGGGCTACTCTTGAAACAAGAGGCTTCTTTTCAGGGTGAAAATTGATGATCCTCTTGCAAGATTCATTGGAGCCTGCTGTGGATGACTCTGGGTGGGCTCCAGCCAACACTCTGCAGGGTGCTGGGGGGAAAAGGGCAAGAAGATGAAAGACCTTGTAGCTGATCACCTGCTTAAAGTCACCACTTCTGCTTCTGCAGTCTTTGAGTTTGCAGTTTATTGCCATGGATTATAAATGCTCGTTGTTGTGCTGCTTGTATTTTGCAGGAATCTTTGCTGGTTTGTCCTGCCATGGGAAACTAACGGTGGTTACAGCTCGTGAAACATGTACTTGTCTTTCTGGAAAGGAAGGGAAGTTGTTAAAGTGTAACTGTGGCTGGTTTCTTTACATAAACAATCTCTTGCACATTTAAAAATGTGGTTTTTTTTTCACCCAGTGTCCCAGATCTGTGACCCTTTAAGTCTCTAGAAAGCCAGTTGTGTTCAACTGGTTTTTCAATTAGCAAGGAGCCTTGGCACACCCCCTGTGAGGGCCGGTGGGAAGACAGAGCCCAAGGAAGAAGGGAACTGCTCCCGGGGGAAGTGCTGTACCTGGAGAGCCCGGGTGTGTGGGATGTCAGCTGTTCTCCTCTTGGACAGACATGTTTGCTTGGTTTAAAGCAGGATGTGGCTGGGTGAGGCTGTCTCCAAAAGAGGATTCCGAGAGGAAGCCTTCATGAAGCAGAGCATCATGATGTGGAGCCAACAGAAACACCAGAGAACAAGAAGGAATAATCTGGTGTCTGGTGGAGGAGAGGGGATGGGGCTTGGGATAAGAGAATGATTTAGGTCAGAAGAGCCTTCTCGGGGTCTCTAGTCCAACCTTTACCCAGCACCACGCCAGCTGTAAGATACTTTGTGCTGATTCTGCAATCTCCTGCTTTCCAATGGCATTACTGGAATCAGGTGGGATGGCTCTCCTGGGATGTCAGACTGCCTAGAAAGGCACTTGGCCTCCAGGATCCTGCCTCTTGCAAACAGAGTGCCTGTCACCAAACCTCTGAAAATGTGGAGAGGGAGGGGAAAAATCCTCTTGAGTGCCTGCAGGTCAATGTCCTTCCAGGAAAAAAAAAAAAAAAAAGAAGAAGAAAAAGGGAATAATAGGGTTTGGCTCACGCTAGGGAACAAACACAAAACCTCCCCGGCTGCCTCAACTGCCATCTGCAAGAGAGGGAAAGGGGAGAGCGTGTTTACCATGGCAGGCTCCAGGGTGATGCAGGCTGTCAGAATTATAAAATATTCTTGGAATATTTTATAATTACAGACAGGAATTCCACCTCGGAAAGTCTCCCGGCGCGGATGGGATCTGTTAAACTGTGGCTCGACCCCAAACGAAACTGGGCATCGGCGGAGGAACGAGCTGATGGTTGGTCCCAGTGTGTGGGGAACTGCTCAGGGATGTTTTACTAGATGGTCCCAAGCCTGGTCAGGAAGGCTGTGTTGGCACGAAAAGCTGGGTTGGCATGGAGGGGAAGTCAAGAGAGCTTGACTTCCCTTCAAAGTGGAAACCACACTAAGCCTTCAAACAGTCTGCAAGAGATGGAAACAGCAAACAGGGAGCCACGGGGGCCACTGAGATGCTGGGAGCTGTTCAAAACTGGTGAGGAAGTAAAAGTAAATGGGAAGGAATTTTGGGCTGCTGGGATTAAAAGGAAAAGAGAAATGCCACCATCTCCCTGTCCTGCTGCCAGTGCCACCATCAGGAGAGCTGAGCCTGCAGGTAGGCAGGGCTGGTTCAGGGTGGGTGAGGTTAAATGGCTGGGGTTAGACCTTGGGAGATAAACTGCATTGGGATATTGGGAAGGAATTCTTGGCTGTGAGGGTGGGGAGGCCCTGGCACAGGTTGCCCAGAGAAGCTGTGGCTGCCCCTGGATCCCTGGAAGTGTCCAAGGCCAGGCTGGACGGGGCTCGGAGCAACCTGGGCTAGTGGGAGGTGTCCCTGCCCATGGCAGGGCGTGGGACTGGATGGGCTTTAAGGTCCCTTCCAGCCCAAACCATTGGGATAAATTGACAGGAAGGTGTTAGAGATTCTTAAAGTCAGAAAAATCTCCCTTGGGAACCCCATGCCAGTGGGGGAGAGGCAAAACATCATAATGTCCTTCCAGGGCACTATTTGCATGAAAAACTGCCATGATAATGCCTTTGGCTTTTGGATAAGTAGCTCCTGACAGCTTTGAAGAAGGCTGAGGAGCTCTCCCAAACCCTTCTCTTGGGATGGTGGCAGCTTCCAGAAGACAACTCAAATGCAGGTTTGACCCTGGCAGCAATGAGAGAGGGGATATTAATCCCACTTGGTGGGCAAACACAGGAAAACACCTCGTTCAGCCCTTTCTGCTCATGATTGGCAGGTTTTAAACACTGAGTCTCGTGCAGATGAGATGTTTGACACCTATAAATGTGTTACATCTGTCCTTCAAGACAGGCTGAGCCTGAGACATCCAGACGTGTCCGTGGCACGTATTAACAGGCTGAGAACTGGCTGGTGAGCCTGGACATCCCTCTAATTGTAAATAGTCAGAGGGTGTGATTCCCATAGCGAGGGTCTGGCCTGGGTTGTTTTTTTGGCCATGTGCTACTTTTTATTTAAAAAAAAAAAAGGCATTAAAAATGTTGGTGGTGTTTGCATTACACTCCTGTGCTGCTCTGGGGGAAGGGAGGAAAGCCTTGCCAGCATCCTTTGCATGTTTTTATGAACTTTCTTCGTGCTGATGAGCTTTTTCCAGTGCTGGCCCCGTGGCAGAAGTGCTGTTTGGTCCCAGTGCTGGGCTTGGCCAGGCTGTGTCCAGCCTTGTGTTGCACAACGGCCGCGGGTCCTTGGTTGCTGCTCGGGCTCCCTGTCCCGAGGCACAACTTGTTCCCATCTCCTCACACCAGGGGTGGTTCTTGTCGCTTCTATTTTACCCTCCTCTGGCAAAGGGTCCCTCTGGAAATTAAAAAACAAACAAAAAAAAGAAGTGGTCATGTAAATAAGAGGTTGCACGGGAATAAAATTTAGGTAGTGCCTGGAAAAGGCGGGTAAGGCAGAATTTGGGTAAAAGCTGCTGAAGCTGCCTGGTTTGTCAGCTGCCACTGCTGTGGAGCTGAATAACAGCCTTGGGAGCAAGCCAACCAGATGCTGTTCTTAAAAAAAAAAAAAAAAAAAAAAAAAAAAGAGAGAGGGAGAGAAAAAAAAAATAAAAGAAGAAAAGGAAAAGCAGCCCCGCCAGGATCCAACGTCTGCCGATGGCTGCGGGGGTAACACGGTGAGGAGGGAAGCACAGGCTGCTGCTGTCACAGGTACCACCTTGGCTGCTGAAACCCCCTCGTGTGGCAAACCTTGGTGTCCAGGCACCTCAGAATATCACAGAATATCAGGATGTTTTGAGCTGGAAGGGACCCACATGGATCGTCGAGTCCAAGTCGTGGCTCTGCACAGGCCCATCCCCAGGAGCCACACCCTGTGCCCCAGAGGAGCAGGTAATAATGCACCCAGGTAATAATAAATCAAGCAGCACAACCATCAACACTTAAATGTGTGGTTTATACTCCATAAAGAGTTTAAAAGTCCCACTTAAATCTGTTCTCCCTTTGAAAAATCAAATCCTACTCGGGGAGCGACAGTCTGACCTTGTTGAACTGTGATTCCCCACGAGCAACCAAACCACTAATGATGGACATGTGGTTATTTTTGGATGTGGAGCTCCTGTTACTTGGTTTGTTGTCAGTTTTTCTTGAGTGAGTTTGGCCATGGAGATCCGTGGGGTGGTTTTCTTTCTGAATTTGATAACGGGGACCAAACTGAGGCACTCAAAACATCAGTGTGGTTTGCTCCTTGATTCAACAGACTGATGAAATATTTTCTCTCAGAGGGAATTTGGGGCAAAGTAAGGGTTTACCTTTCAAATGTAATTGTGATAGGGGATAAAAAGTGATGAAGAGCAACAGGCATACAGAAAAAAAAGCCCAGAATATTCAGAAAATTTGAAGTAAGTCATGTGCTGGTTGCAGAATGATCTCCTTGCTTGCTAAAATCTGAAGAGACTCAGCCCTCTTGTTTGGTTTTGGCACTGAGGGTGCAGACTGGACTTGCACTCCAGGAGGGTGGCAAGTCTAAATCCCACTCAGATGTTTCCAGAAAGAGTTTCTCTTTAGAGGGAAAGCTGATGCCACTTCCTAAAGACATGCTGTGGTGATGTGGATAGCCCAAAGGAAAGGTGGCAAAGGTGTAATGTGTCCATATGATGAATTTGAGGCATGGGATCCATTTGGGAAGTACTGAAAGGAAAAAAGGGATGGGAAGGTGGTAGAAGGAGAGCAATGCTGAAAGGGATCTGAGGTCCTAAGGGGTGGGGAACTGGTCTGGAGGCAGCAGGGAAGGTCAGCCCTGTCCAGGGCTGCGTTGGCCAAAGCACACTCAGCAGGTCTGGGGAATGCAGAATCAGGAAATCACACTGCTTTGGGCTGGAAAGGACCTTAAGGACCATCTCGTCCCATGCCCCTGCCATGGGCAGGGACACCTTCCACCAGAGCAGGTTGCTCAAATAATTCCTGTGCTCATCACTGGGGACCCACATCTGGATACTGGGAGCAATTTGGTGCCCCCAGTGCAAGAGAGGCATCTGCAAACTGGAGCCAGTCCAGTGTAGGGCCCCGTGGAGACTGGGAAGGGGGGGGAAGCAGCCCAGGGTTTTCTTTCAAGGGAAGGGTAAATGTTCAGGGGGTTAATTTTAAGGCAAGAGGTTTAAGGTTTTGAAATGGGCATAAGGAAATCCTCCCTCCAATGCTCATTTCTCTTCCACAGAATCTAAGGAAACCCTGTATGTCCTTTTTTTCCCCCCTTTGGCACGTGTTCCAGAGGTGCTTGCAAGCATTTGTGCACAGCTGAGGAGCTGAGATGCTGTGCACAGGCTGACTCCAAGCACGGGGCTTTGAATGACTGATTTGATTTAGAAAGTCTCAAATCCACTTACTTTCCAACTGTGCTGGTTGTGCTCATTTATTAACTTCCTTCTCCACCTCATTTACTGCGTGTCAGATGTTCACACCCAGGAAATGTGTGCTTGCATAACTGAAGCTTTTGCAACTTCAGTGTTCAGTGGTAACTTTGGCTTCTAGTTATTTATTTATTTTCTTTTTAAAAAAAGCTGTGTTTTGCAGCCTCTCCCGTGCATGAAGCCCTATAGTAATAATGTGGAGTTAATCCCTAGGCTGAGTAAAACAGACCCACTCTCTTCTTCCAACAGGCTCTGAAAAACAGCTCTGTGTAGCATGGGAATTGTCTGGGGTTTTTTGGGGCAGGGCAAACGAAGCATTTTGAGCAAAAATGTGAAGCAATGACACGGAGCTGGGCTGCTCCAGGTTTGTTTTCTGAATCCACTTGTTTCATTTGGGCAGTTGTAATGGGTTTGTTGCCCTCCCTGGGAGGGAAAAGGAACTAGATAGATCACCTGATTCATATTGTGCCAATAAGGTATTGTCTGAAGACCACAGATAAACACCTGTGGTAGCCAAGTGCTCGTGCCAAGACCACTTACTGCAGGCCATATGAGAAAAAAGTGATGATCAGCTCAATACTGTTAATAATACCCAGGGAATGATCTTGCCATGCTCCCAGAATTTCGGTGTGAGGGTTTGGAGGGTGCAAGAGAAGGCTGTGCATGGCATCCTGTAAAAGAAGCCCCTCAGCGTTGCCTGTGCAGACACCAGGGCGTGAGGAGTCTTCTCTGAGCCCTTTGAGACAAACGCTGTGATTGCATCGAAGTGGGGAGAGACCCTCATTTTGAGCGGATTTTTAAGCGCAAAGCCCGCAGGCTGGAGGGTCGGGGGCTCTGCTTCCCCCTCTTGGTGAACACGGAGAACAGCCACAGAGCCACGGCCCCGTCAGGCTGCTGCTCACCTGGAGACCTCGAGCTGCCCACGGGGAACAGGTGGGCACGGACCTCGGAGACCAAGGGGGATCCTTGTCCCCCTTCAGGGCTTCAGGGGGTGGAAAATGCCTTTGGCAGGGGCAGATCTGGTGATGGGGAGGTTGCCCAAACCCATCTCAGGGCTCCCAGGCTGGAATTTGCTGCTGCCTGTCCAAGTGGGGTGAGCAAGCTGTAGGGGAAGGGGTCATTTGCCTGGGGGTTTAGGGAAAGAAGAAATGCCCTGTTGTCCAGGCCGGGATGAACACACTGTGAGAGCTACAGAGAGCCACCAGGCAGGACAACCTCTGCTCCAGGGTCATCATGGGGAGCATCAGTGGTCTTCTAATGAAGAGCTGATGTTGTGTTGTGTTGGGCAGGGCAGAGAGAGAGAAAGAGAGAGAGAGAGAGAGGCTCTCTGATGGGTGCTGTTGCCATCTGCTACAAGGCTGCCAGTGTGGTTTCCTATGGAATCCTCTCTAATCCAGGGAGCAGAGCAGATGCTTCACTGTGGACCTAACTCGTTTTGAGGCAGTTACAGTTCTTGCACAGTGCAAGAGCAAAGTGGCTTCCAGATCAAACACATCTGAGGTGTTACTTAGAGCACACAGTTCTTTGCTTCTCGGTCGATTGCAATCTCAAAAGAATAGATGGATGTAAAGATATGAGGTGAGACAGGTTGAGATTGGGATCTAGAGAGGTGTTGCAACCCGTGCACTGATGAGTGAGATACAGGGACTTTTCTGGCTTCTGTGTTGTGCTAAATTTGCAATAACTTGTCACAGATGTGGTGGGTGGGGAGGCCCTGGCACAGGGTGCCCAGAGAAGCTGTGGCTGCCCCATCCCTGGAAGGGACCTTAAAGACAACCCAGTTCCACCCCCCTGCCATGGGCAGGGACAACTTCCATTATCCCAGGTTGCTCCAAGCCCTGTCCAACCTGGCCTTGGACACTTCCAGGCCTCACAGGGAAGGATTTCTTCTTAGTATCCCATCTAACCCTACTGGACCTGGAGGGTCTGGAGCACAAGTCTGATGAGGAGCAGCTGAGGGAGCTGGGGGGGCTCAGCCTGGAGAAAAGGAGGCTCAGGGGGGACCTTCTGGCTCTGCAAGTCCCTGACAGGAGGGGGGAGCCGGGGGGGGGTCGGGCTCTGCTGCCAGGGAACAAGGGACAGGAGGAGAGGGAACGGCCTCCAGCTGTGCCAGGGGAGGCTCAGGTTGGCCAGGAGGAGGAATTTGTTGCTGGAAAGGGTGGTGAGGCCTTGGCAGGGGCTGCCCAGGGAGGTTTGGAGTGCCCATCCCTGGAGGTGTCCCAGGAAGGCCTGGCCGTGGCACTCAGTGCTCTGGGCTGGGGGACAAGGTGGGCATCAGGCACAGGGGGACTCTGTGAACTTGGAGGGCTTTTCCAACCTCAGTGATCCTGGGATTCATATTTATTTGGTGTGTTTTTTAATTTTTAACTTACACACACCCACACACACCCCACTGCCTTTCTTTTTGTTTGGTAGAAGTTTGAGATCTTTTCTCAGTGTCCTCTGGTGTCCATAGCAGGAGGAAGAGCCCTCACAGCAGCTGCCGAGGGAGCGGGACGTGCAGCCCGGGGAACACTGTGTCCTTCTGAGGCACAGAGCTTGGCTCTGGGGGTGCTTGTTTCAGGTGGCTACATGTGTGGTGTAGGTGCCATGGATGACTCACAGATGACTGCAATGCTTAAGACTTCTTACACGGGGTTGATTTGAGGTGAAGAGAGAGAGAGAAAGAGAGGAAAGAGAAATCTTACATGACTCTGTGGGCTGCTTCTTTGAGGGTGATGTAGCAGTCACTTGCCTGTGCAATTCTCCCTCTGGCAAAGCTTAGCCTTACAGCAGATTATTCCCAGGAGTTCTTCAGTTCTCAGTGACCAGTGACAGGACCTGAGGGAATGGCTGGAACAGTGTCAGGGCAGGGTTAGGGCTGATATTAGGAAAAGGTTCTTCCCCCAGAGGGTGGTTGGGCACTGACCAGGCTCCCCAGGGCAGTGGGTACAGCCCCAAGGCTGCCAGAGCTCCAGGAGGGTTTGGACAACACTCTGAGGGACAGGGTGGGATTGTTGGGGTGTCTGTGCAGGGCCAGGGGTTGGACTGGATGATCCTTGTGAGTCCTTTCCAACTCAAGATATTCTGTAATTCTCAGCTTGTGAAAGCCAAGATGACCAGCGCATCCAGCAAACTGAACATTTCCTGATGTGCGCTTGAGTGCAACCAAAGTCTTTATTTAACGTGCCAAACTGCTGTGAAAACTCCTCCAAAATTAGAATTTAGCTTGTGCATCCAGGCCATCCTACAGCTGCTTCTATAGGCACTTGTTCAGGTCTATGAGAGCTCTGCCTTCAAGCTTGCCCTGTTGGCTGTTGCTCATGTCTCTTTTGGAGGACCAGAGAGTTTCAGAAGAGCTGGTTGTGGTTCCTGTAGTTGTTAGAATCACTGATTCATAGGATGGTTTGGGTGGGAATGGACCTTACAGACCATCCACTTCCACCCCCTGCCATGGGCAGGGACACCTTCCACTAGCCCGGGTTGCTCCAGCCTGGCCTTGGACACTTGCAGGGATGGGGCAGCCACAGCTTCTCTGGGCAACCTGTGCCAGGGCCTCCCCACCCTCACAGAGAAGGATTTTTTCCTCGTATCCAATCTAACCCCACTCTCTGGCACTGGGAAGCCATTCCCCCATGTCCTGTCACTCCAGGCCCTTGTAAATAGTCTCTCCCCATATTTCTTGTGGACTCCCTTCAGGTTCCAGAAAGCCACAGTTAGGTCACCCCTCAAGCCTTCTCTTTTCCAGGCTGAACAGTCCCAATTCTCTCAGCTTTCTTTGGAAAACACGAGTGAAGAAAACGACAGGAAAGCTCAGGGTTCCTCTGTGTCCCGGGGCAGAAGCTTTGGAGATTCCAGAGGTTTGAGTCGCCCTGCGTTTCCTCAGGTCTAAAATTCACATGTGCCTTTAGTGGCTTGGACTCAGCCTTCACGTAAGCAGCCCCTTTGGCACGTGACGCTGTGGCTCTCTCTGGGTGGTGTTGCAATGTCCTTTGGGCTGTGGGAGAAGGGAGCACTGGAAATATGCATGTCTGAGCAAGTTCAACGCAGCTTGCCCGTGCTGGAGCCTGACTTCCTTCCTTGGACGAAGCCAGAGGTTTGTGGGCTCTAATAACGTGGCAGGGAACCAGCTTGGCATTTGGGAAGGAGAAGGGCGCGTCCCCGCTCCGGTTGCACAAAAAACGTCGGAGCGTGTGGGGAGGAGATGAAGGTAGAAGGAAGACCCGGTTTATTTTCTTTCCTCCAAGGTGTCTCGTGTTTCTGGTTGCTGGGAACGATTCCTTAATTGCAAGTGCATGGGGAAAATTTCTGGGGGCCAGTAAAAGAGCTGGGGACTGAACCTGTGGCGTTTGGGGCAGGGAAATCTTCCTGTGACCAAATTTCTTGGCGTTTTAGCACAGGGAGCAAAGTCAACAGATGCTGGTTGTGGTTATTGGTGTCGCTGATTCCTTGGCTGAAGGAAGTGCATTTCCTCAGGCAGAGACTGTGGTCACCTCTGCTCAGAGCTGGTGTGTGATGGGTCTCATCACTGCCAGCCACGTGATGACCTGGCTGGCCCAGGGTGATCTCAAAGCACAGAACTAGTCCAGCGTGGGCTGTTCTTTGTTTTCCAGCTTTTTGACTCGCTCAGGGCTGTGTTTTTGGGCCATACCCTGTGGCCCCGTGCACTGGATGTTTCCTTCTGAAGGCACGAACGGAGGCTGGGGCAACTATTGGTGTCCAGGAGCAGAGGCTTTAAAACAAACCATCAGAAGTTACAAAATCTCTTGTAAGATGGAGGCTTCGTGTTTTACTTGTTACCGTGGTTCCAAATGTGAAACTGGAGAACGCTCCAACCTCATTGTCACAGTGCTCTCCCCCACCAGGGAAAAATGCCTTCGGTCTGCCGGGAATGACAAACAATGCTGGCAAAGGGAAAGTCAACAAGGCTGAAATCACAATGCTTGTGTTTCTAATTGCCTTTACCATGAAAGGCTCCCGTTGCAGACGCAGCGTCCTGCAGGGTTAGGTGCTCTGCAGAAATAGGACAGAGCACAGTCCCTGTCCCCAAAGGGTTTGAGCTCTGTGAGGCTCCTCCACTGCCCAGAGTGACACCGACACGCCTGGGGACCGTGTCACAGGCACACTGGTTTCAATTGAAAATGAGAAATTTATAGACTCCTTTTTCAGCTGCAAATTGAATTTCTTCTGTCTTGTCAACGGCTCTTGGAAGGCCACTGCGGAAGGATCCCTTTGGTGAGACAAAAAAGGCTACAGAAATAATAGAAACGAACGTCTGCAGCTGAAGAGCTTGACTGAGACTTGAAAAGTTTGCTTTGGGTGGCAGCCAGGTCCTGCTGAGGTCTGCAGGAGTTTTGCTCTTGGCCTTGAGTGGGGCCAAGCCTTCACCCTTGGAGATCATGTCCTGAGGAAGAATTTAGTCTAAAATAATTTTCAAAACTTGTATTGTTTGACTCACATCCAAGCGGCTTTTTTGGAGCCCGAGTGGCTTTGTGTTTCTGACTGACTCGGGTTGCTCCCCTCGGCATCTCCCAGGGATGAGTTCCCAACGAAGGGCCAAGCACCAGGGAGGCTCAGATGGGAACAGGCCTGAATCTGGGTTTCTAAACCAACACATTCTTTGATCATGTGAGTGTAGGACTCGTTGGGTGTGTGCTGAAGCTGGGTATGTTTTTGGAGGGAGATGTGCCTTGGGCCCATGAGAGAGCCACACCATCGTCCTGACCAGGATCTGGAGCATCTTTGGGGCATCCTTCCCTCCCCTCCGCTGGTGTCCTGTCCAGCAGCTTTTTGACAGAGGAAAAAGAGGGATGGTAAAAAGCAGTTGGATTCCTCCTGTGTGTGCTGCCTCTGCTTGATGATTTTTCCCTCTTTTTTCAGAACGTGGTGGCAGGAAAAGCAACTTGTTCAATTCACAGCCCTGAAATCTCTGGAGATGCAAGGCTGGGCTTTTCCCTCGGTTTTGAGACCTGCTGTAGCATCACACTTAAACAGTAGATAATTATCAAGATTTAAGGTTTGCCTCCCGAAGTTGAATGGTGCCACAGCAGACCCTGAGAAATTAATTTCTTTTCTTTACTGAAAGAGAGTGTGAAATCATTTTAACAGGTTCCTTTTGGAAAACCTTGAAAACTGTCTGAGAAATAGATTTATAGCATATAGGCTCTGTTCTGTTGCACTTGAGGTTGTTCAGCATGGAGTGCATGATTTAGACTTGAAAAATAAATTATTCTGTGAATCAGTGATTGCAGTACAGGGACTATCAACCACCAGTAGGCTGCTTTAAATCTCTGCTGAGCTGGTCTCTCTAAAAAGTGTGGGGAAAATAAGGAGAATAAAAGGAAATCTGAGAATTATTAATTTTTTATTATTATTTTTAGAAAAATGATTCCTTTTTGCTAGGGGAGCTTTCATTTTCTCTGCTCTAAAACGGAGCAATGATATGGTCCTGCTGTGCCTCAGGCTGTCCACTTAAAATAAAGGAAGGGCTGAAAAGATGGACCATCTGGAAGCCTGTGCAGAAGGAGCATGCCAGGGCAGTCTGACGTGGAAGAGCATCTCTTGGATGTATTTTTGAACACTGGTCAATCCACCGAGGGCTTTGGTTTTAATTATTGTTTCTGTGATGAGTGGATGGCAGCTTCTCAGAGGCTTTTGCTGCATGATCCAGGCCTGGGTGCTTCCTTCCTGTCCCATTACAGGCTGAAAGGGAACAGTGGGACACAGTATTTCTCCCTGGCAAACAAGGCAGATATTATTATTTTTTTTAGGAAATGTTGGGAAAATCCTTTGTTTTTGTTTTTGTGTTTTTTTGTTTTTTTTTTTTTTTTTTTGTTGTGGTGATGCTGGGTTGATGGTTGGACTTGATGATCTTAAAGCCCTTTTCCAACCTGAATGATTCTGTGATTCTATAATGTTTTGGTGGAAATTTTCAGGCCACAAGCAAGACCAAAGCCTCTCAATGCTCCGTGCAACCTCCACGAGGAGCTGATTCTTGGGGGCTTTTTGGAGGGTGATGGAGAGGGACATTTGAAAGCTGCTAGAGTTTTTTGAAAAGGACAAATGTCGTCACTTTTTCTCCTCTCAACACGGCCTGTGTGGAAAGCGTTGAAAGACTAAAGGACATTGCCAGTGTTGGGGCTATTTGTGCTGTTGCTCTCTCCAGCCATATGTACAGCTGCTTTCTTTTTACAGTGCTGCATATGGCACCGTCATAATTGAATTTTTTGTGATAATTGATCTGACCTGTATCATTCTGTTCACTTCAGCAGAGCTAATTCAAACAGACTGAGGTCGGGGCTTCAAATACAGCCCAGTTAGCAGAGGAACCATGGAGAGCCCCACTTCACAGTGATGATGAGGCACAGTCTGTTTTGCCCAGTCCAGTTTGTACTGTTTATATGCTGCATGTGGTCAAGGCTGACAGTGGGTTTGTTTCCATTTGTTTTCCATAGGATGGGATGCAGGGGAAGCAGGGGGCTGCCTCTGTCCACGTTAAGCATCCTTGTTCTCTCCAGCAAGGTCAGCAGGTCTGGAATGCTGTGGTTGGTGGCTCTGTATGGAAAACAGGCGTGGGAGGGATTAGGGCTACGGTGTTCCATCCCTGGACAATTGGGGTGCTAAAGGATTTGGTATCACTGGGGATGGGCCTGTGCAGGGCTAAGGGTTGGACCTGATGATCCCTGTGGGTACCTTCCAACTCAGCATGTTCTGGGATCATCTGCTTGGATTCATGCAGAAAACTCTGGCAATGCCAAGAAAGAAAAAACTGGAATTGGAATTGGTGGGCTAAGCCTGCCCTTGTATTTAGAGGGATAAAAAAACACCCCTTTGGTGGTCTCCAAATCTCCCCTCGCTGAAGCCAGAGTTTCACTCTCCAGCTCAGACTCTCAAAGGAAGGAACAGCAGTGACGGGCTGTGGACAATTTGAGAAGATTAGAAACTGTCCTACAAGATTAGGAAGCTGCAAAAATGGGCTGTAGCTACTTTCTCTCCCAGTGCTCTCAGCTGCAGCTGAGAATCTAGACCAGACTTTATTTTTGGCAAGGGGGAAAAAATAAATCTCCTTTGATACTGTGCAAAAAAAAAAAAAAAAAAAAAGAAAGTAAATGTTAAGCTCTGTGCCTTGAGCAAGGATCTCTCCTGCTGTACAGCAGCAGTGTTTTAGAGCTGAAATCCACTTGCTTTGATCGCTGATGGGAAAAAAAATAATAAAAAAAAGACCTAAAAGGGATTTATTGTGAAATAATGGATTTGATCCCTAGTAATCCTTTCTTTGGGATTAAACTTGGAATATTATTTTTGTGATCTCTGGAATTAGACTGTGCTGGCGTAACAAACCAAAGCATGTGAGTTCCACTGCAGGAGGAGGCTGAACTGTGAATAGAGCCCAGCGAGTTACTCGCACAGAACAAAGCAGCTGATGAATTTGCAGCTCTATTTTTGATTACTCAAGGTCTACAGGCAGCCATAAAACCTAGGGAAAAAAATCCAACCCAAAGCAGAAAAGACCCCAGACTTTCTCTTCTCTGTAGCTGAGAGCACAGCTGAGGCACTGGGGTCTCTGAGGGCTGTCACTCAGAGCTTCTTTATTGAGTGTTTTCAGCTTGTGGGAATTCAGG
This sequence comes from Pseudopipra pipra, assembly GCF_036250125.1. Classification (NCBI taxonomy): domain Eukaryota; kingdom Metazoa; phylum Chordata; class Aves; order Passeriformes; family Pipridae; genus Pseudopipra; species Pseudopipra pipra. The sequence goes on along the minus strand of NC_087556.1, from coordinate 819,051 downwards.
AGCTTGTGCCTGCTCCTGTTGGTGTGACCATGGACATGAGGTGTAAAACACTGGTGCAAACCTGCTTGCTGCAGGTCCCTGTGTGTGGCCACAAGGGAGAGATTTGGCAAGCCTGGGCTTCTGTGCCCCAACGGTGCCCACGTTCCCAAGCCTCGGGTCTCTCAACACATGGTTCATTTGGCCCGACATGTGCTGAGAAATCTTCCTGGGCAGCTCATTTATGGGCCTATTAAAACGAAATGGGTATGAAATGTGCTGTGAAACCTTGATGTGGAACTGTGAGGTCCCAAATCTTTCACACAGAAAGCTGCTCCAAGGCACTTCTCTCCGTTTCCCTGCCAAATTTCAGCTTTCTGCACTCATGGTGGGACATGGATGGCTTTTAAACAGGGGGAAAGTTCTTCTGTGTTGTGCTTTGAAACAGCTGACCTGAAGAAAAACCCCAAAACACCACCACAAAAGCCGTGGGACAGAGAGCAAGCTATGGAAAGGGAATAACATCCATTGCCTGCCCCATTCCTGGGTTTGCTGTTGGACTTGCATCCTCCCTTCTGGTTGCAAAGGTCACTTTGCCATCGAGCTTTGATCAGTCTCCCAACATCACCCTCACCTGTCACCCTGGGGCAGCACAAAAAGTGTGGGTGAAGAAGAAGCAAGGAAAGGAGCCCTGGGAACCCCCCTGGGAGCAGGGGCCACAGGGGTGTGATACCCTGTGCCAGCTCCTTCTCCGGGGTCTTGGCAGTGATCTCCATTGCTGTGCTGGGGGGCGGCCCCTCTTCTGGGAGCCGTGGAGACCCCAAGACAGACAAGAAGCTTCCCAAGCATTGTGTTTTCTGAAAAAAATGTTCCTCCTGAAAGCTCTGGCGGTAGGACTGCTGTGCCTGCTCTCCACATTCAGAAACTCAGAGTGTTTGGATTCCCGTTAAAACTTCTGCTGCTAGCATGGGGATCCCTACCAGAAACCCCTCCTGTGGACTTCTTGAAACTGGGCTAGGCATGCCATGTAATCCCTTAGGAAGCACTCAGTGACTACAGCCCATTTTCCAAAGGTAAAACAGTCTCGTGTTCTTGAGGGGGGAAAAAAAATGTGAGGGCTGAAAAATGTGTTAATCCTTTCCATTTTTGGTTCAGGGCGAGTGAGCCACCTTTCCCAGCAGCGGTGCACGTCGAGGGGGTTACAAGCGGTGCACGAGGAGCTTGGAATAAATCCTGCTTGGCTGATGTTCAGAAGCTTTTCTGGAGTGCACTGTGTGTGATTATGGCTGCTGACAGCCCCGAACACGGCGTCCAGAGACACCGCTCCCGTCCGGCACCGCTCCGTGCCACCTGGCAGGGAGAGCTCCTGGGAGCCAGAGCCTGACGTGTGTGACGGTGTCTCCCCTTGGAGCCCTCAGGGAACGGCAGGAAGGACGGGTCAGGGGCACAGCCTGCCCTGGGGTGAGTGTGTTGGCACGTGTCTTGTCTGCTGCTGCTTGTGGTGGGCGCTCAGCAGAACCCTCAGCCCTTGTTACCTTCATGGACCTCTCTGGACACCACTCAGCTTCCATCCATTTGTGCCTCGTGCTGCTCCCTTGCCTTTCAGCCACGCTGTGGGATGTTACCCAGACTTCTTCCACTGTGAAATGCTGCTGCTGGATATTCCCTGGCCCTGCCTGGCTCCCGGTGCCTTTCCCCCTTCCTCCCACGCGTGCCCTCGGACGGAGCACACCCTGCACCCCGGGCAGCCCTGCGGCCGGAGCGGGGCCGGGGGAGTGGCTGACGTGCTGAGGAGCAGCGTGTGGGTCCAGAGGGACCTCCAGAAACTTGGGGATTCTGCCAACAGAAACTTCCTGAAGCTGGTCAGCGAGATGTGCAGAGCCCAGGCCTGGGGGCGGGAAAGCCCCACTGCAGAGATCCAGGCTGGGAACCCACGGGCTGAGCAGCATTCCTGGACAGGACCTGGGGGTCACAGCACGGGCTGCGTTGAGTGTAACCCAAGGTGTGCTCCTACCACAGAGAAGGCAGATCACATCCTGGCCTACCTTAAGCAGGAGAAAAAAGGATATTGTTCTTCCCTCTGTTCAGTACCGGGGAGGTCACATCTGGATGCTGTGTCCTGTCTTGGGCATCACCCCCAGACGTGCTGCTTGCAGTAAATCTGCAGAGCCAGAAGGTGCCACAGGTTCCCGTGGGCTCAAAAAGAGAGAGGATGAAACCACAGAGGAATCTGCTGGGAATGTATTAACAACAGAAAAGTCTGCATGGGAAACCACTGATTATATTGATATCCCCTGGAATTTGGTGAAGGACCTGAGCTCCCAGCTGCTGGAGCTTTTGGGGGCTGTACAGCCACCTGCTTGAGCTGCTCTTCAGCAATAAGTACCCATGAGTGGCTCCTGCTGAAGGCATAAGGATCCAGGTTTGAGCTGCAGCAACTGATTTGTTCTTCTGCATCTTCCTGGGAAGTCCTTCTTCAGTGGGAAGGGTGGGTAGAATTGTGCCCAGGTTTGGAGAAAACTCAGAGGGGCTGTTGGAGGTGGAGCTTGGGATAGTGGGCAGAAAAAACAGGATAAAGGGTTTTTGCCCCATGCTCAGATCTCACACTTGGCAGAGCTGGGAGAAGAGCTGCTTTGAAGAACTTCGTTGAAGTTCTCTCCTCTCAGATCTCCTTGGGAGTCAGACTTGGTGGATGTGAGTGTGATTTGCTCCCCCTGGTCCCCTGGCTCAGTGGAGAGCAGCGTGGCCCTTGTGTCTGTCCATGTCCTTGAGCTGGCTTTGTTGCCTGTTCCCTTATGGCCCTGTGTTGCTTAAGCCTACAGCCTTTTGTGCTTTTCCCTCAAAGATGCCAGAGTGCAAAATGTACAGGCAGCTTTCTGGAACATCACCTGCTCCCTGGGGAATCCCTTTCTCTTTGGATGCCAGAGCCAACTTCCTTCTTCTTGCTCCCCCCCACCCCTTACCTCATGTTTTTCTGCAATGGCATCTGCTGTCACTGGCAAAAACATAAATGTGCCATGGATAACATTTTTCTTTTCCAAAACAGACCCAGGGCTCCTCCACAAAATTTGCTTCCTACCCTGAGCAAGAGGCCTGTCACCAGTGCCACTTAAATTATCATGCTCGGAGGAAATGTTTGGGGACACATCCCAGTTTGGCTGAAATGAGCAAGAGAAATGCTTGTTGACTTTACTGGAAAGTCTCTGTTACCACAGTCATGTCACAGAGATCTTTCAGCCATCCAAATTTGGTTCAGAGACGTGGGCACTGGCTCTGCAAGCTGATCTTGTGACCAGAGGTGAGAGGACTGAAGAGCAGGAGGGGCTTGTCAGCAGGTTTCGTGTGGAACTCACAGAGAAAAAACACCCAAGTGATTTCCTGCCCATCAGCCTTTTTGCTTTTTCTCCTTCCTTGTGGAGTGGTGGCTCTCAAAGACAAACACAGCTTGTTTATTTGGAGAATCCTTGTTGGAATGGGAGGAAAAAGCAAACCGAAAGTACTGCCTTTCAAATGTCCATGTTATCAAATATTTGGAAGTTTGGGGGCTTAAAATAAGGAATAGAGCCACAAGTTTCCAGGAGCAGACACAGCTTGACAAAGGAATGCCCATGCTAAGAGCTGAGTGACTCCATGGCACTGCCAAGCTCCACTTGTGTCGTATCCAGAGAGATAACAATTTTTTTCAACCTTCATTTACTTTCTGGATTTGGACTCTTTGACCCAAAATTCCCTATCAGCAGAGTGCTGATGTTTAATTTCTCAAGTCACAGTGGAAGTGTTTCACGTGGTGCTCTGAAAAAGGCACAAGCCAAAGACTACCACTGCTGCAAAGTCCACATCTCAAACACTGCTTCCATTCCTCACCGGGAGTGAGCCAGCACAGTTTGGATGTCTGAGCATCAGCCAGAATCTTCTTCCTGCTTGTTTATCCTGCTGCACATCCAGTTTGCAGGAAGGTTTGGTGGAGGGGTCGTGGGGATGAGGCCCTCAAGGTGATAAAGACACAGGAAGACTTTTCAGTTGGGGAAAAATGAGAATATCCCCTTGTCTTCCTCCAAATATCTTTCCCCAGTAAGGATCCCTCCTTCTCTCCTTTGTGTGTATGAAAACTGATCCTTTCTACCTTCCTACAACTTCCTCAGAGCATGTTTGACCCTGTGTCACCAGGAGGAATCATCCCTGAACTGAGGGGAAGACCAGCTGGACTCTGCTGTCCCTCACCTGGTGGGTACCTACCCTCCAGGTTACTTGTCCCACTTCTCATGCCACAGTAAGTCAGGCAGTCCCCTTGGAGCTCAGCTGTGTGTGCCAGCTTGGGGGGGAGGTTTGCATGTGCAGATCTTCCCCACCGTAGGCATGGTGTTGGTTTTGGGGTTAGGCCCAGCTTGCAGGAAGGGCTGGGTGCTGGTTCTGCCAGGAGAAGACCAGAAGACTGGCTGCATGCCAGTTTTGCCAGCTGGCTGTGAGGGATGAACTTGGAGAGCCTCTTTGGGCAGGCTCATTGCTTCCTTATGGCAACAGAGAGGTGCTGGTGGGAATATCTGTGCTCTCAGGGCTGTCTGGGGACACAGCCTTGCTGGAACCAACCTGCCTCTTGTGCTTTCAGCTCTGGCAAACTGCTGAGAGCCGAAATCCAGAGAAAGACTTCTTTGGTTTCCAAAGAAACCTTTATCTTTGGCCTTTTTATTTCTACCTTCACTTGTTTGGCCCTTGGGCTCCTCCCACGTGAGACAGTGGTTGCTTGGTCCAGTTTGCTGAAAGGAGGAGGAGGAGGAGCAGAAAAATCTCAGTGTTGTTCAAGGAGAAATAACACTTCAGCATCATTATTAGACCTCTATTGTCTCTGTTTCCCTTTCACTAGATCCAGGACAAATAAAATACTACAAGCAGTTGCTTTGCATTCTTTCCATTCTTTTTTCCCCCCCTTCATTGTGAGTCAGAGTGCTGAGGTTCGTGGAGAGGCTGGAAAGAGAAGAGTGCCTAATTTCCATGGGCACACAGAGCATCTGGACAGAGTTACAACAAGCAAAAATTATATGTAGTGTTTATGGCTACGAAGAATCTCCATTTCTTGACCATATGAGGCATTCACAGATTTTTTAAGAGGGGAAAAAAGGCTCAGCTTTTTTATTAAAAGTGACTGTGTGATAGAAGAAGAAAACCAGAGCAACAGCTGGAAATGTGTCACCAGTGTTAACATGAGCTCTGCTGGCTGGAGTGAAGCTCACTGCCTCGGGCATGTGGACACGTGTCCAGGGCCATGGACGTCAGCTCACATTTCACCTGCCCTGGAAATCACAGGAAACATGTCATTTTGGTGACAGGAGAGGAGCAAAAGCACAGGGATGAAAGGATGAACCTTGGTGGTGGATTAACTCTCCTGTTCATCTCAGGCTGGAAGGAGATGCCGGAGTTCTGTGCCTAAGTAAATTGTCTTCCTGGGAGCACCAAGACTTTCCCTGCAAAACTGGGTCTAAAACAACTGAAGATGCCATTGCCATCAGCCAAAAGGAAGGACACTTTTGTTTTCCAAAGGGAAGGACCAGTTTCATGCAGGGAAAGACATTTATGGCACAAACAGTGTCTTAGTCCCGTGACCTGAGGGCTGCCAACCTTCACCATCTCTCAGGGGCCAGGTCCAAAGGGTCTGTGTGACTGTGATTGCCATGATCACTGTGGATACAGGTAAATGATGCAGTGAGATGATCATCCTCCTGTTCTATGTATCTCCATCACAGAAAACAAGGTGCATAGGTACCCATGTTTTGTCTCTTCTGCTGTTTGGTGTAAGGGTGGATGGTCTGGTCTTGCCTGCAGAGACAGGACTACCTTATTCCCTTCACTGCTGGAAGTGGTCCATTTGCCCATTTCAATGATCTACTACAAAATATCCATTAATTTATTTTTGTTTTTCACACTGCTTATCTGAGTTGGTGCAGTGCTGAGTATAATCCTGTTTTCAGTAGAGGTAGGTCTGGTTTCTACTCTGGAAACACCCAAAAGGAGTTGTTTTTAATTAAAAATTACCTAACAGAAAATGAGTGTGGGCACTGTCCCACCAACACACCGTTGCCTGTCCTGATCCTCAGAATGTCTCAAAGCACAGATACCACATCAAAAAAATATTACAGGGAAGCCAAAAAACTCCCAGTCAGGAAAACTACATGGCCTTAAGCCAAGGGGGGCTCTTGACTTGGAGTCAAGTCCTGTTTAGCACCAGCTAAAGAAAAAAATGAAGAAAACCCTGAGGAAGAAAACAGGTTCTGCCTTGGGATGTATGGACTGCACAGGCAACCGGTGAGTGGTTCAATCTGTAAGATCCATCTCTAAATTATTAAAAAAAACCCCAAAACCATGGCTGATGGTGTCAGGCTGCAAAATGGCTTTAGCTTCTGCAGTGGCAGAGGGGCAGCCAGGTGGGGATCTCCTCCAGTCTCCACAGGCTTTCTGCAAACTGGACCTGAGCCCGCTGGTTTCAAGGGGTATTTCAATACCTGATATTGCAAATCCCCCATGAAAAGCAGCGGGGTGATGGAAAGCATTTCTTCATTCTCACACACTGTTACCCCCATCTATATATTTTATGAAGCGTGGGAACCCAAAAAGCTGAAGTTTATTTTCCATTACTCATTGCTTTACTTTTACATAGTCATTTTTCTTGCCTTAGTGGAGCTTCTGCTTGACGTTGTCTGATAGACCTCATTTCTTTCTGTGGCCCACTCACCTTGGAGGCAAGGTCACAACTTGCTGATCTAGCAAGCCCTGATTTTATTCTTTTCCCCACCTCCAATCACATAAAAGAGTTTCTCAAACACACCTGCGTCATGACCTCGATTTTGATAATCAGTCTGATTAAAGAGTTTTCACAGAGAGAAGGAGGCAGCTATGGGGAGGTTCTGCTCTTTTCAGCCCCATCAGCACAGGAACAGAACAAACCACAACCTGCAAAGCACTGCAGGAAACCCGAGGTGTGATGTGGAACCCTCGGCCCATGAAATGTGAAAATATAATCAGGGGATAATGGCACAATGGAAGTAAAACTATTAATTCCTGAGTTCCCTCTTTTGGGCTGCAGCGGAAGGAACATCAACCTGCCAGGGGAAACCATGGCATAAAAACAAGTGTTAAGGGATGTTTCATGACGTTTAACAAGTGCTGGTGCTGCCCCTGGGTCAGGAGAACCCCTGGGATCAATCCAGGCTGGGGATGAGCAGATGGAGCAGCCCAGGCAGAAGGCCCTGGGGGTGCTGGTGGGGCAGAGGCTGGACCTGCCCCGGCCCAGAAACCCCCCGTGCCCTGGGCTGATCCCCCAGCGTGGGCAGCAGGGCAGGGGGGGATTCTGCCCCTCTGCCCCTCAGGGGAGACCCCCCTGCAGAGCTGCTCCAGCCCTGGGAACAGCCCAGCAAGGACATGGAGCTGCTGCAGCCAGTCCAGAGGAGGAACCAAGAGGATCAGAGGGCTGGAGCAGCTCTGCTAGGAGGAAAGGCTGGGAGAGTTGGGATTGTTCAGCCTGGAGAGGAGAAGGATCCAAGGGGACCTCAGAGCCCTTTCCAGGGCCTAAAGGGGCTCCAAGAAAGCTGGAGAGGGACTTTGCATAAGGACCTGGAGTGCCAGGACAAGGGGGAATGGCTTCCCACTGCCAGAGGGCAGGGTTAGATGGGATATTGGGATGAAATTGTTCCCTGTGAGGGTGGGGAGGCCCTGGCACAGGTTGCCCAGAGAAGCTGTGGCTGCCCCTGGATCCCTGGAAGTGCCCAAGGGCATTTTGGACGGGGCTTGGAGCAACCTGGGCTGGTGGAAAGTGTGGAATGAGATGGTCTTTAAGGTCCCTTCCAACCATGACTCCAGGATAACTTTCACTTTGCCATTCTCCTAGAAACTTTCCTCACGAGACAAACACACAGGTTGGGGCTACAAGCGACCTTCTTGCTGTCCAGTGAAGAGGTGTTGCAGGGAGGACTTTCACTGCAGCTCCTGTCCACGGAGACCTGTGTGGAAACCAGCCTGAGTGAAAGCCAGCACAGGACAGAGTCTCTCCAGAACAGGGGAAGAGTTTTCCAGTCTCAAAGATCTAAAGGTAAGTAATACAACAACATTTTTTTTCTTTTTCTAAAGCATGAATTTTATTACAGTACATATTTTTTAAATTTACTTTACAAAGTAATGGTCTCTGCACGAAACTTCCATACCTTGAGCTGCCATGTGGTTGTGCTTGAATTGTTCTGGTATGTGACACAGAAGATGAGCAAATTCTCATCCCAGGCTCAGTCCACACCTGCCACAGGATCAGAATTTCTGGACAAGTAAAGCAGCTTCTGCAACTTAAAAAAAAATATTTATATATATATATAAAAATATATATTATATATAAATATATATATAAATATATATATTAGTCTTAACAAGACTAATATATTATATAAATTTATTATATATATAATATAAATATATTATATATTTATATAATATATTAAATATATATTATATATATTTATATAAATATATATATTAGTCTTAACAAGTTTATCTGAGAGACAAACTGCCCCAATGTGAAATAGAAGGAACTTTACACAAATGAGGATATTCACCTTAATTGCATTTTAGCTTATTAACTAGGATAAACACCTCTATATGTATGTATATATATACATATATGTATATGTAGCTTTGCAGATTTATTTAACCAAAGTTTCAGAGCATGGCCTCTGCATCATTTCATCCTCTAAATCATGTCTTAGAGTGGTGTCCACTGCAGGAATCTGTTGTTATCATTGGATTAGAGCTCACTAATAAATAACATAAGCATCTGAGTAAGTGATGCTATTTAGAAAAAACTAATTAAATTGTCCTTTGGTAGGTCTAAAGGCTGAAAATGAGTCAGGTCTTGCTGCAGCCTTATGCCCACTTCCAGATACATCCCTCCCTCCTTCCTGGGGCTGCTCTCCCAGCTCATCCCAATGGCTAAATTCCCAGGCAAGCCGGTGATTCCCAGGGCAAAAATGACCTCCATGAAATGCACTGGCCCAAGGTCTCCAACCTGCCCTATGAAACCTCTGGCCAGTCCCAATCCAGGCCAGCAGATCCATAGGAATGAGCCTCCAATGAGCCTCCATGGCAGCGCCAGGAGAAGGAGGCAGGAGGAAGAAACATTCCCCCCCTTCTTGCCAGGTGCCAAAATGTTAACACAACCCATGTGTCCCTGCATGGAAAAGGAACAATACCCCATGCAAACCAGCTGTCCCTGAGCTGGGAACAGCCTTGGCACTTTCCCCTTGCTTTGGGATTTTGGAGTGGGGTGTAAGGTTAATTCCTGCAGCAGCCCTTTGAAGTAGGGGCAGAGTCCCTCCTCCTCTGGCTTCCTTGAGCGTGGAGCAGGGGAAGCCCCATAGGCCTTATAGGACAGATTTGGAAGACCCTTTTTATTTCCAATTTGGGGGTCCCTGGTGCTCAGGGACTTTTTTCTCCCCAAATTTGGGGGGTCTGGGTTTTTTTGGAGACCCCGGGCTCGCCCAAAATGTCACTGTTTTCAAATGAGTGATGGTTATCAAGAGGATTGCAGATTCCATCTTGACTCCCTAGGACATCTGATGGATTTCAGTGATCGAAGCTAAATAGCCTTTGGCATCAGGTCTCTTTATTATACATGAAAAAGTAGTGGGATTTCAGTTCCTATTTGCTAAACTTCAACATCTTCTGGGTATCTGCTAAAAAAGCACAATAACAGGGTGGTGAAGCACCACAAATATCCAGTATTGGCTATGAGGACATATCTCTTCCAGCACGCTGGCTTAATCTCCTTGGATTGATGTTGCCCCTGCTATTTTAGTCTTAAAAGGTTCATAGCCCTCTGAGGGATGAAGACCAAACAGTCCCTGATGTAAAACAGAAAGAATCCTACACAAATGAGGATATTCACCTTATTTGCATTTTAGCTCATTAACTAGGGTAAACCCCTGGCTCGCTGCCTCTCTGAAAAGGCAAACCAAGTGTTTTCCTTGTCACTGCAGATTTTTAGAGCTCCAGGCTCATTCCTCAGGACTTGGGCGATGTTCAAAAGGGAGCTGTAGGTGCTACCATTCCCATTTCCAGCCCCAGCTGTGCCCCTGCCATGCCCCAGGATGCTCCTGGTGTCAGGGAAGATGTAGCTCAGTGAGGGTACAGAGAGATTTGGTATTTGGATCCAGAGTCTGCTCAGAGGGGCACAGTGAGAGCTCCAGAGGCACCAGCACAAGCTGCAGCACAGGAACCCCCACACTACTGAAATCCAGGCTTTTAAACACATTCCTTAGCTGCCTGAAAAAGAGCAGTATTGCTGGTGATGCTGCCTTATGCAGAATGGCAAAGCTGAGGGACAACAGTGAAGAAATCCAGAGGCACTAACCGGGTGGTGCACAAAGGGAAAATAACCCAAATGCCACGTGTGAGGTGATGGGCTCTGGTGGGTGATGAGCACTCCAGAAGGAGATCCCATGGATGGTTTTGATGGATGGTCTCATGAAAGAACCAGTCCATTGCTCAAGAGCATCAGAAAAAGCAAAAGGGGGTTACCAGGAAAGGAAAGGAGGGCATCACGATGCTGCTGCACAAATCCAACGTGCTCCCGTGTCTTGGGTGCTGGGTGGTGTTTTAGTCTTCCTGTCCCTGAAACCAGGAAAGCTTCAGGGAGGATGAAAGATCTGGAATGGCTTCTGTAGGAAGCCACGTCTGTCTGGTTGTACCTGATGTGTCCTGCTATAAAAAATTAGACTGTATCAGATGGCACCAATTTCAGCTGGGGGCAGGTTCAGGTTGGACACAGGAGGTGTTGCCTCTCAGGACATGTTTCCCCTGCAGGGTCTCCTGGGTTTGGGGATGTGAGGAGTTTTTGTGAGTTTAAAAGGGCAAGCTCATGAGTGAGGAGTTTGTTTTGGAATGAGGCTTCCAAAATGACCTATTTCATAAAACCCCCGAGCAGCAAAGTACCAGAAGCTGTGAGAGCACCCAGGTGAAATTTCCCTGCATGTTTTTCTTGTTCTTACGCCTTTCCCCAGGTTTTTGGCCAGAGTTCAAGATGGGATCCTGGGTTCAGGGAGTTTGCTCCAGTACAGGCATTTTCATGTTCTCCTGCCACAGGAAATCAGAGACATTCCCTTGTGAAGATGGATGTGATGAGGAAGGTAACCTGCACGAGTGATTTCTGCTTTACATCCTGATTCAAGCTAAATGTTTAATGGTGAAGCCCAGAGGTCACAGACAGAAGGATGTAAAAATACACCCCCCCCAAATCCTTCTGTTTCAGAACACTTGTATTACCAGGTTTCTGAGTAAAAGAACTCCAGGCTACCTCAGAATCCAGTCGTTCATGAGCTGAATTGGTGAGCAATATTGGCAGGATAAAAACTGCTTGCACCAAAATGCTGAATGAGCAAAGAAGCCTGTGCCATTTGCAATGTGTTTGTGGCTTCTTTAGCCAGCAGAAAAGGGTCTTCTGGGTGATTCACTTGCTGCCATTTGGCTCCACTTCAGAGGTGAGGGTTTCGGAATTACTCACAGCCCCGTGCTAACGAATCGGAAACTGTGTAAGTGCTATTGAAGTGTCTTGTAGGTTTGCCCCCTTTGAACCCAGAAGAGGCACTGAGCAGATGACTTCAAAATGAGACCTCCACACTCTTTCTGTTCCCAGTTTGATGCAAGTTTTATTCTGGTTTTGTGAGGCTCCTTGTTTTAGCCACACTGGTGATGGCTGATATTAATGAAGGCACAACGACACAGTCTCAGCTCCTCACTGTGAAGAGGCAAGTGGGCTTTAATTATTGATGATATGGTGCTCTTAACCTTTACCCAAGCATTATAAAGACTTTTCCCAAATACCAGAGCCTCTCTTTTCTAATCCAACTAGTACAAGGAAGGAAGAAGCTTTGGTGCAGAGTGCCTAGGGGCATGGGGATGATATGGCAGAGACGGAACAAGGTGGAGAGAGAGGGCTCAAGCACCTAACAAGTGTTCACTCCATAGAGTACTGGAAAAACCTCTCTAAGACATGCACAGGGGTGTCTCTTCAGCTCTGTAAGGCTGGGAAACCTTGAAGCACAGAGCTGAGATCCAGCTCTCTCTCCCCTGTGCCTGGGCAGCCAAAGCTCAGCATCACAGCCTCGTCAGTGGGGTAAAACAGTGGGAAACCACTGGGTTTAGATTGCTCTGATTGCTCAGGACTTTTTTTCCCCATTGTGCTTTTAATTTGTCTTTCACCTACATACCTATCTAGCTGGGACTTTTGCAATCTTCAAACACCTTGAGCCATTCGAAGTAGTGCTAATTTTGTGTGATTTCAACACTTGCAACACAAGCTCAAAGCACATTTGTTGTTGGAGTTGCGTTTAGTTGAAACTAGAATCTGACACACAAGAACAAAAGAAAAATCCCCAAAGCCTTGCTCAAGACGTATATCCAAAACTCTTGTAAAGGGAAAGCTTGGAAGCCAGACAAATTTGTTTGTTGTTGTGCCAGATACAGCTATTTCCAAAGTCCCCAAGTGTATTCCTTTTCCTTCCACAGGTCTGCCATTAAAAAGCTCCAACGCTCCCTGCACAGACATGTTTCTAAAGGTGTAAAGAGTTGCTCACCAGGCTGGAGGGATCACAGGAAATCCTGCAGTGGGGATCCTGCTGCAGTGGGTGCCTCAGCCTGCCTGGGCTGGAGCTGTAGGAGGAAATGCACAGTGTCATCTTGGTGTAGATGGATTTTAGGCAGTGCCACCTGAGGCTGCCCTGCTGAGACAAATTCTGCTTCCAGAGGTGCAGGTTGAGCCTCAGGGGGTGTTGTATGGATGCACCTCCTGAAGTGGAGAGGTGTGCTGACAGCAAAGCAGGAGCATCCAGGTTTCCTCCAAGGGACTTGTACCTTGCCAGCAGTGAGCGTGAGGCTTGAGGCTGGATGGAACAAACCTGCTGCCTCTCCTGCTCCTGCCTCTCCAGGTGACTCCAGGGCACAGCTCTGGGTCACAGCATGCTCTTCATGCCATCTTCCTGGCCAGCTCCATCCTGAACTCTCCAGGGCTGTGCTCATCTCCACCACAGGTTGCTTCTCTCAGCATTGGAGACATCTCTTGGTGGGAAGAGAGGAGGAAGAGCAACTCTTACAAGGAATCATGGATTTCTCCAGGAGCCCTTGCAGGATCACTGGGGACAGCCTCCCTAGCCCCTGTGTTTTCCACTGAGGGGAGTCTTGGCTTGTTTTTCTCCACTTTTCAACTACACATCCACCTTTGTTTGCTCCATGAAGCCTCCTTGGCCAAACAAATATCTTTATTAATACTTGTCAGCAAAAATATAAACAGATACTGAGTTACATCCACAGGCTGAGCTCTGATTATTTGATCTTTGGTTTCTATTGACAACAGCAAAGTAAACAATTTCTGTAGAGACTCAATGCTGATTTCAGCCAGAAATAAACAAGAACATGAGAAGAACACAGTGAGCTCTGAGTTGTTAAACCAGAGACCCAAAGCCATTGAAACTGGCAACTGCACTAAAAATATTGATGCCAGTGGAGCAAGGATTCTCCCTTGAAAAACGCTGCTCTTTCCTCCCCTTGCAGGCAGAGGTAGGTTGGATTAGCATGGATCTGTCCAGTGGTGTAGATGGAGCCAAAGTGAGTTTGGGATGGGCATCTTCCCTCCTGACTGGTGCCAGTGGTTCCCTTTAGAGCTTGGAATAGGCAGTGAAGTTTCTGTGCACAGTTCTGGTGCCCCCAGCACAGGAAGGACATGAAAGTGTTGGAGCAAGTCCAGAGGAGGCCACCAAGTTGCTGAGGGGACTGGAGCACCTCCCCTGTGGAGACAGGCTGGGAGAGCTGGGAATGTTCAGCCTGGAGAGGAGAAGGTTGTGTGGAGACCTCACAGCTCCTTCCAGGGTAAAGGGGCTACAGGGAAGCTGGAGAGGGACTGTTCATTGGGAACTGGAGTGACAGGATATAGGGAATGGATTCCCACTGAGAGAGGGCAGGGGTAGGTGGGATATTGGGAAGGAATTGTTCCCTGTGAGGGTGGGGAGGCCCTAGCACAGGTTGCCCAGAGAAGCTGTGGCTGCCCCTGGATCCCTGGAAGTGTCCAAGGCCAGGTTGGACGGGGCTTGGAGCAACCTGGGCTAGTGGAAGGTGTCCCTGTCCATGGCAGGGGGTGGAATGAGATGATCTTTAAGGTCCTTTCCAACCCATACCAGTCTGTGATTCTATAATTTTATGATTCATGCAGAGCAGAGGAGTAAAACCCTGGATCCCACTCCTTTATAACCAGACAGGATAACATTAATAACTCACAAACAGTCCGAAGAAACCTCAAACACCAGAGAACCTGCAATGAAATAGAATGTCTTTGAAGGCTGTGCAAAAATCCCCACTTTTAGCATAATTACTGCTAAGAACCATGTGCAGGTCTCAGTTTAGTGTTCTTCAATCTGAGCTGGTCCAGCAGAGGCCTGATATAGTCGGAGGGTTACGGTAGCCGCGTGTGCCACGCTGACCTTTCGGGAGCTGCGAACCAGCCAGCGCTCCCATCCCTCCCCCACGGCCTGGGACAGCTGTAAACAGCCCCATAATAAAGACACAATTGTAATATCCTATTTATTTCCCATTAAAAACCAGCCTGGCACAGGCTCAGGTTGCCCGAGGGGCTGGGCGAGCGAAGCCCACCCGTGTCCTCCTGCCCCGACCCGGGCGCTGGAGCCGCGGGAGCACCGTGGGCCACCACGGGCACACAAACCCTCTGCTGCTCTCCCCGTGCCCCTGGAGCAGAGGCTGGCGCCAGCATCTCCAGGAGATGAAAACAACAGCCCCTCATCCCTCTCCTCCTCTCACCAGCTCTTCCCATCCCTGATTTTCCCCCGGGTGCGGGAGCCGAGGGTGGGGAGGAGGGCAGGAAGTCGCTGACACGTGTGGTTGGATTTTAGCTTGAACACCGTCCAGAAAGGAGCACCAAATATTAGTAAACAGATCAGGAAACATTTCCGTGTTTGGCAACAACTCCGCTTTTCCATGGCAGCAATCTCCAGTGGTTTTTCCACCGGAGAAAAAGGCCCCGCTTGGTTGATTTGCTTAAACTGCAGTAGCTCAGTTCCTGGGCCACCTTTAGATCCTGACCTTCAAACTCAGGTCTCTGGGTGCTGCAGCTCCTGGCTTTGTGCATGGAGTCAAGTCCTGCAGCTCTTGGACGTGCCCAGGGGATTTGCAGGACTCTGGTGCCATGTCCAGCATCTCTGTCATGGTCCAGGCTGAAAAGGAAAGGATCAAGATGGTTGGCCTATTTTGCTTCTGAAAAGAAGATTATGAAGCTGTTTCCTTGCTGGAATTATTCTGTTCCAATGGGCTCCTCAGGGCAATGGCTGAAGGCCTGTCAGGTCCTGGTGGTTCAGGCTGCAGTCAGTCACATCAGAAAGAGGACACAGGAGTGAATCAAGCACTGAAGCAGGTCACTGAATGAACTCTTAGTTTTACCATTTCTTGACATCCTCAGGTCAAGCCTGGGATGAACCCAGGCTGCTCATCCTGCAATATGTGGGGGGGAAATAATGAATGGCCCCTGATTTTGGACAAATGAACTGATGGTTCCCTCTGGCACCGTGTTGCAAACCCTGCTCTCTTCACTTCAACAAGCTCAAATGTAGATCCTTGGATAAGAAGCACATGGTCACAGACTGGTTTTGGAAAGACCTCATTTTGTGCCCAGCACCTCCCACTGCAGGTGTTGATGGATTTTGATGCAGATGGAGGTGCCACCAGCATCAGGAAGAGCAATTGAGAGGACGAGGGTCAAAAATGAGCTTTGTGAGGGGAAGATGATTTACCATTCCCAAGACAATCCTGGTTCACAGCCACCAGCAACGCTACAAGAAAACAAGGAGCAAAAAGAAGCAGAGTGTGTCTGGTTTCATGTTGAACTTCATGAGGTGGTGTGAGAAACCGTATGACACCTCACATGACCGAGTCATGGGACTGCATAAATCACCCCAAACAAACACATCTCCCTGCTGATGCTAAAGGTGACACTGTGACACCCAGAATATTCCACTCCTCGGGCCCTGCCACCCGTGGTTTTAAATGATGGAATCAATGCTGCCTGCAGTAATTAATAAGTGGCATGTCTATTTGGGCACTAGTGTCTTCAGTGAGATGCCACCACACAAATCACCTTCTGCTCTTGCTGTTTCAGTCTCCTTCTCATACCTTTGCCCTACTTTTTCTGGTTTGTAAATCTAAGGGGCCTTGTGCACGGAGAAACTGCTTGGAAATACAACTTTCTCCCAAAACCCACAACTCTCCTCCTGTCTCCTGCTTAGGAGACTGGCTCCCACCCTGTAGGGTGCCCTGAACATGGGACTGCCCCTGTGGCCATGCTGCCCACCTCCTATTTGGCTACTGCATCCAGTGCCAGGTTGTGCCTTTCCCTGGTGTCTGTGTCTCTTCCTGTTTTGTCTTTTTTTTGACCGCAAATGAAGGGAAGAAATGCAGCCTCTGAAGTCTCAGCTGTGCCCAAAAGGTGACACTGCTCCCATGGTTTTATTCCAAAAGCCCACACAGCCATCTGTCCATGTGACTGCTACTGAGGAGGGGTTAGACCAAGTGCTATAATAAAAGAAATCAAAGGGGAAAGCCCCCTGTCCTCCATCAGCTCTGGGCTGCGATGCCATCCCATGTCTGGCTGTGGATTGTGTGATATTCCAGAGGCTCCAGTGCCCTCCCCACCAGCACCCAGAGGGGCAGGACCTCTGCAATAATCACATCCTTACAGGGAGAGTTGGGGAGGTTGTTTTCATTTGTGCTGCAAAAGGTTTCATCCTGTGTCCCTGGGTCTGAGGACAATTCCCATGCAGCAGGATTAGACCCCAAATTTCCCTTCTGTGGCTCTTTGCAACATGATGAAATGCCCACAGGATTTCCCAGCTCTTCTGTTGGTGTTTGCAGACACTATTGTAGGGAGGTGAAAACTGACCCACAGAATCACAGAATGGTTTGGGTTGGAAAGGATCTTAAAGCCTTGTGCAGCCTCCCAGCACAGCTGGGAAGTTAATGTCCAGATTTAAGGGGCTTTGCTGGTGATGGGCTGCAGATTAGTCGTGCACTCACCTTCTGCAGGGCTCAGCTGCAGCTCTCGCTCCCCAGTGAAAGCCCTGAGTGTGCCAGTGTGCTTCAACAAGGTTCCCAAACCATTTCTACCCTTCTCCTCTGCATATCAGGCTGACATGCAGTGAACAGAACTGTGCTGAGGAGCCTGAATCTGTTGCTTGCAATGGCCAAGTGGGAATAAGAGTTACTTCTTTATAGCAGATGTGTAGCTCAAAGTTCACCACAAGTGCACTCACATCGAGAGCACAGCGTGTATTGTTCTACAAGAAGGCGAAGCTCAGCCCTTCAAAAGACTCTGGAACAACTAATTTCATTATTCAAAGAATAAAGTGAGGGAGAGGGAGCCAAAATTAACCCTCTGGCTGCTCCCCGGGAGCAGGGATTTCTTTAGCACCCTCGAGTTCAGCGCCTGTGCTCACAGATGCAGGCAGAAAATCTGCCTTACAGTGCCCTGTCTCTGTTTTTCTCACTAGCTTAGGAGTTGAATATCTTATTGCTTTCAAAAATGACTGACTGGACAGAGGCCAGGCTGAGAACCCCCACACGAAGTCCTCTGTGTGTATGTTGCCTCAGCGAATATGGCTCGGGAATTTCAGCTCCAGTCATGACCTCCAGGGAAAATCAAAAGCTACAAATCATGCATTTCTTTTTTTTTTTTTTTTTTAAAATGATCCATATAGAAATAAATTTTTCTCTTAGTGACCAAATCAAAAAATAACACTTGCAGACAAGAACAAAAGAAGTCCCACAAGAAAACTTCTCCTATTTTTAGGTAGATTTGAGCAAAGAAAAGTACAGCCAGCAAAACCACTTTTACTGGTGGACCTTTGCCTATGCTGTTTATTTGTTCAGAGGAAGAGATGAATGCAACCCCTCTCTGCAACCTTGATTTTGGCCTGGTGTGGTTCCCGTTAATTCAGCACGACCAGATTCTGCCCAAAAGCTGACCCTGACCCTTGTAATTTTTAATAATTGCAATAGCAAACCCTGTGTCTCTGTTTTTACTGCAGCCCTGCTCCAGCAACACACCAGGGAATGGGAATAGGGAGGTTCAGCTCCTGGTGTTTCCCTGGGGAAACCTCCACAGGCTTTGTAGGACGAGGCCCACCTGGTGTCACCTTGCTCACAACGCAGTGCCAGCAACAAGGGCAAAGCATTTCCCCTCCTCTCCCCCCCCTGCATTGCTCGGCCATGTGGGGTGTGAATTAGTCCTGAAATTCTCCCTGCCTGACCAAATTCCCCTCTATAGAGCTGAGCTGCTTGCTCAGCATCAACCCTACCCTCCCACTGCTGTTTTGCTTCCCAGTTCCAGCACACGGTCCTGGGGTGCAAATATGAGGAGTTCTTTTATCTTCAGAAACAGCCAGAAACCATCTCCAGCCACATTTGGGGTGGAAAACCCAGTTTTCTCTGCAACCCAGAGCTGTCGTGTCCTGCTCAAAAATTCCTTTGGCAAGTCCTTTGGCAAGGGCCAGGGGACTGGCTGGAACACTGGACTGTGACATTTTGTGGGGTTAATTTGTACGTGCTCCAGCCCTGCTGTGCTTGTGGTTTGCATTCCCAAACTGGCCTCCAAAACTGCCTTTGAACTACAAGGGAAGTGGGATTTGCACTACACAGGTGTGCTGAGGGAGGCAGCAAATCCAAAATGACCGGGGTGCAGGGTGCTGATAATCCAGGTTTTGGAGCAGAATTGCTCCAGCTCTCCCTATAAAGATCAATACCCACGTACAGCCAATGGTTATTGCTACAACACATCTGTGAGCAGCTCGAGAACAGAAATCCCTTTGTCCCAGAGTGTTTCCGAGATTCCCTTTCTCCCGTGCGGGGGGATGGCCACGTGTGTGCTCCCTGCAGAGGGAAGGGCTGTGCCTCACTAAGCTTTGGGGTGCTGAGCTGGGATTTTTTGTGCTCTGAAAAGGTGGCGAAGGAGAGCGGCCGAGCCCCTCCTCTCCTGCCAGCTCATCTCCTTTCCCTCTGCTCTGGGCAAGGAAAGCAGCTTCCAGGACCGAGGCTGACCTATATTCCAAGCTGAGCAGTGCCTGACTGCCCACCAATTTTTTTCTTTCCTATTTTTTCCCCCCAGTCTGGGCTGAAAAAGGCAGAGGACGGTCAAACCCGCGCACGGTGCGAGCATCGCCTCCGTGCCCCGAAACCAGCCGGGGGAAACCAGCAGGTCCTTGCAGCAGGGCGTGCTCTGCTTTAAAGACCTTGACGTGTGTGATCGTCCCGGAGGGGAGATCTGAGGGGACGATAGCGCTGAGAAAGGAAGGATGTTTCGGCACCGGCGCAGGTGAGGGAGGAGGTGCCGCCCGGCCGGGCAGGAACCCTGCTCCGCACAGATAATCTCCCGCCGAGCTGCGGTTCACCGCAGCGCCCCCGTGACCGGCTGAGCGGCCGGGCAGGGGAACGGGCTCCTTTTCCCACAGCAGGGCCTGGACAGGCGTGGCAGGGCTTGCCTGGGGCACGGCCGGGGCTTTTTGCTCGCCCGCGTGGCCCTGGCTTGCATTAACCCCCCTGGCATCAACCCCCCTCCCCCAGATGTTCAGAGCAGCTGGGGACAAGGGTGACAGCCACACACACGAGGGCCCCTTGGGGCTTTTTTGGATGATGCCCGAAGCACCTGGTTACAGTGATACACCCGGTTATAGTGATGCACCTGGTTATAGTGATGCCCCCAGTTATAGTGATGCTCGGCTGTTATGGGATGAAAATTGGGGAACGACAGGAATCAGGAGCCTTTTCGAGGCTTCAGCACCACAACCCCCATGCCAACAGCAACCTGCCCTGCACCCCCTTTGCTCGGCACAAAATCTCCCCACTCGGATTCAGCAGTAACTCCCCGCGGGTTATTTCTTGCCCGTTTCCATCCATTCAGCCCCAGAGGAGAAGTTTTGCTTGGCTCTGGAACGAGAGCCGCCCCCCCCCTCAGCCCTCCTTGGCCAAGGGCTGTGTCACTGCCCTGTGGGGCCGCGCCTTGGACAGCACCTGGAAGTGTCATCACCGGCTGAGCTCGGAGGTGCCACCTGAACGCGGGAATTAAGCAAAAATCCCAAGGAGGCTGATGGTGAGCCGGGCAGAGCAGAGCGGCAGCAGAAGGCTCCGGGATTTCAGGGCTTCAGCTCTGCCACGCAAAGCGGCTTACGGACGGCACATCTGAGCCGGAGACTGGATTAGAGGCAAAACCGGCTCTGGCTCCAGGGAAATCTCTGCACGGGGGCTCAAGGTGCTCGCCGGGCAGCTCGGGGAGCGCCCTCGTCCCCCCACGGCAGCGCTTGGGCTCCCGGTGCCAGCACCACCTCCCGCCGGCTCGGCACAGCCCTTTGGAGCTGGTAACGCTGGATTTTGCAGCTGGAGCAGCCGAGCACACACTGTGCTTCCCCAGGCACCCAGGGCTGGCTCTGCCGCTCAGGCTGGATGGCCCAGGCACAGTTTGGGTGATGCAGGGTCAGGTTCCTCTTCTTTGCACTAACTCAAAGAGGAACTCTTGTCAGGGTGATGCCACGCTGGTGCCACGGCTCAGCGATGTCTGCTCTTCATCTGCTGCTGCACCAGCACAACGCTGTCCCTCCATCAAGGAGAGGTGTGGTCACGGTGGAGGATGGGGATGCCCCAGCTTGCCCAGACATGACCCAAGCAAACTGTTTTAGCTGTGGTGTTGGTCCTGCTGGGAGCAGAGACCTCCACCCCCTTCCTCCTTGGTCACAAGTGCCAAATATGGTGATGCTGGCACATCCCAAGGGCAGCGAGATCCCTAGGAAATCCTGGCCTCTGGGAAAGCAGAGTGGCTTTCACTGCAGGGATGTTTCCCAGCTCAGTGCTGTGAAACCCACCGGGTGTTTTCAGCTGGGCAGCACCTCCTTTTGAAACTGAAAAAAAAATAAATAACCAAACCCTCCAAAACAAAATTAATCTCTTTATTTATTTTCAGATGCCTGAAACACAGCCCCAGTCTTTGGAGATGTGTGGTTTGGGAATTGATGTGGGCTGAGGAGCTGGGTGCCTGTCTCCTCTTCCAAGCTCTTTTTGGAAATGGGCTCAATTCCTACAAACCAAATGCACTGAGAGCAGTGCAGGTGATTTTGCAGGATCTGTGAGAGTTACCCCAACCAGCAGCCACATTATGATGGGCTCTCAGCAGAGTCCTGTGGCTTCCTTTGGCACTTGTGTTCTATTTTATCTGATTACAGCATTTTTACTCCATCTTAGGGATCTGCAGGCGGGGTCAGATGCCAGGAGTGGGCAGAGAGATGGCAGGGTTGGATCCTTGTCCACAGGGCCCTAAATTCAAGCCAGAGAGATGCCCCTCAGGAGAGGGTGTACCATGATTTGAAGCCCATCTCTGCCAGGGCCTCCTCCAAAACTCATCCTGTCATGGGATACGACAGGTCCATCTCAGCACCCGTGACATGGTGGCAATGGCAGGACAGACTGTGGGATGGGACAGTAACTGAAAAGGAAGGATTGCTGTCAAAGGCCTAAAGGTACACTTCAATGCCCTGAGATCAGGAAAATGCATCTCTTCTGTGGCAACAGAGGAGACTTGTCTGGTTGATTTCCTGTGATTTTCCCAGGATGGCTGTGATTTCTGATTAACTGGCAGATCCATCCATCACAACCACTGTCTCCTTGTTCCCATATTCCCTGATCACACTGTAAGAGCAGCGACTGCACAAGATGCCACAGGCCAGCCCTGCCAAGTGATGCTCACAGGAGGGAAGCTACCACAACTGTGAGCTAAAAGGCTTTGAGCATTTATAACCTTGACTTTCCTCGTGCTGAGGAAGACAATAACATCATGGTCTGGGAGCTAAAACACTCTAATTCAACTTCAGGCATTAGCTGTGGCTCGTGGCATATATGAGATCAGACACAGCCATCACCCTCGTCTGGGAACAGGGAGATAGTGGTTGTGATGGATGGATCTGCCAGTTAATGGGAAATCCAGGGAAAATCCCAGGAAATCAACCAGACAAGTCTCTTCTGTTGCCACCCTTTTGGACACAGTGGCCTCTTTGAAACATCACCCCTCGTTCCCCGCCGTGTGTGGGAAAGTTAATGCCATGTCTCCCTCCTCCAGTTAATGCCATGTCTCCCTCCTCCAGCTACAGAATGAGACGTGGCCACAGAGACCCTCACGTGCCCAATGCTTGGAGCACATCCAGAGGGACACATCCAGGAACTTTTTCACTCCACCTTTCAAAAAAAACCCCACAAGTAGTTTCTGTCTAAATCATCTTAATCTGGGGGGGAAACTACAGGACAGAAGCGTTTTGATAGACTGTCAGGATATTTTCAGGAAGAATTTCTTCACTGAAAGGGCTGTCAAGCTTAGGAAGGGGCTGCCCAGGGAGATTTGGAGTCCCCAGCCCTGGAGGTGGCCAAGGAAGGACTGGACGTGGTGCTCAGTGCTCTGGGCTGAGGGACAAGGTGGGCATGGGTTGGATCCACAGTCTTGGAGGTCTTTTCCAACCTAAATGATTCTGGGATTCTGTGATATGAGGAAGGAGGGGAGCAGTTTGAGACTCGCCGTGATTCATGCTCAAAAACCTCAGAATCAAGAACCCCACGATTTAAAAAAAAAGTAATTTGCTTATGAACAGGTATTTTGAGGTCTCAGAATGACCAAAGTCGAGAGATTGCTGACAGGATGGAGCAGAGACATCTCCACTTCTCTGTCCCTTGTGGTATTTGAAGGCTGCTGCTGATACAAAGCCCCTGAGAGATCATCACAGCTCTCTGGAGCACAGCTCTTTGAGAGACAGTGAGAGGAACAACACAGTGTTAAATCAGACATGCCTCACATTCAGTTTTCTGCAAGCTTTTAAAATTATCAAGTTTTACAGTTCTTGCCTTCACTTTAAATGCTGCACTAGGAATGGTCAAACACAAATAACTCACAGCGTTCAGCTGTTCAGCTCACAGGATGCCAGATTTTTGGTCAAATGCAGAGGTATTAAAAAAAAAAAGAAGTGGCTGAATTGGACTCCTCTAACAGTTAAAATTCTGTCTGGTAAATTTTGTTATTTTTAGTGCTGTGGTAGACAGGCACTAAACTCGTGACATGTGATTTAAGAGGAAGGGTGCGTTAAAATCAGATTTAGAATAAATAAATGATTTCTTGGTTAATTTTTGAGTAATTTCAAAACTGACTTCACAGAAACACAGTTTAGTAGCTTAGAAATACTTGAAACCTTGACAGGTAGTATTTTCAACACAATTATACTTGCTGTTTATTTTTTTTAGTATTTCAAATCAAATTCCTTGTCATTCACTCACATGCCCATTTATACCCTTCCCTGGACCTGTCCTGCACCTGTTCTGCCAAAATAAAGTATCAAGCTGTCTAAAAGTCACCTAATTTTTGGACTGGCTGTTTACTTTGAGCTTTTATGGTGGTGATGAGGTAACTCTGAAATGTCAGCACAGTTTTCTTACTAACACCGCCCCAGACCACGCTTAGATAAACTCCTTTCCCTCCTTCCTCTTGGTATTTGCCAGGCAAAGCAGCTGAACCACCTTCAGTGTTGGCTGCTCCTACCCTGACTCCTCCAGCACCTGGAAGGAGGAAAGGGCTGCTCCTTGCTCAGGGAATCCTGGACCAGCACAGAGCCATGATGAGCCTGGCACTCTCTAACCTGGCAAATACTGAACTATTTTAAGTGCATCCACCCCCCTGGCCAGCATCTTTGCTGTGGTAAACTCATGGTACAGCCCAGATGCCAATGTTTATTCCCAGGCTGACTCTGGGACAGCAGCCCTAATGCCCACATGGATGTATGAAATCTCTGGGATCAACTGTGCATGCTCCTTCTGTCGCCTCCCAGGCTCCAAATGCTCAGAGAATCCCAGAATGGCTTGGGTTGGAAGGGACCTTAAAGCCCATCCAGTTCAACTCCTGCCATGGGCAGGGACACCTCCCACCAGCCCAGGTTGCTCCAACCTGGCCTTGGACACTCCCAGGGATCCAGGGGCAGCCACAGCTTCTCTGGGCAACCTGGGCCAGGGCCTCCCCACCCTCACAGCCAAGAATTTATTCCTAACACATCATCTAAACCCACTCAGACATTTTGCAGTCATTCCCCCTTTTCCTGTCACTAAGACAAGGAGTAAACAAGGAGTTTACAAGGAGCAAACTCGGTGGCTCCATGGATTTCTGTGCTGTTTCAAGGCAGGCTCCTCTCCTTGACATAATTTTCAGGGGCTGTAAAAGTATCAGGAGACCTGGAAAGGCTGCTGGAGCTCCGTGCCTCTGACTAGAGCCAGAAAAAGCTTTACTTCAATCAAAGCAACCACTCACAGCACAGATTCTGGAAAATCCAATTTAATTCAATCCCAGTAATTATTACAGCACACCAATACATCTCCCTTTATTTATTTTAGCAAGACAGAGGCCAGTGATGTTGACATTAAACTCAAATTTAATCCATCACAGGAAAATCCATCATAAATCTAGATGAAATTCAGCAGCTTGACTTGGAAGTTGCTATAAATGAGGCTTCACAGCCTCTGCAAGGCTCATGGCAGACTCTATGCAGCCATCGAAGTTGGAGCGGGTGAATCCATCGCCCCCACAAATCAGAAGAGGTTGAGTATGAAGAATCATTTGTCCTGGACAATTGGGAACAGCCTTTGTAACCTGGAAAAGAAAAGCATAGAGAGAGTTGGAAGAGAAAGTATCTCATTTACCTGAATTTCACACTAGAAGGGTCTGTTTTCCTTAGGGAAAGCCTTGGTAAGAATCCCAGAATGGTTTGGGTTGGAAGGGACCTTAAAGATCATCTCTCCTGGCTGTGTGACACATTGTTTAGCCTGTTCCAAACCTACATGTCCATGTTGTACTGGATCAGTGCATCCCAGAGCAGCACTGGTGAATCTCAGCGTGGAGACAGGGCAGCAGAAGGTAAATGTGAGGGCAAGGCAGGCACAGGCAGAGAGGATAAAAAATGGAAGAAGATAACAGAATCATAGAATCACAGAATCATGGAAAAGCCTGGGCTGGAAGGGACCTTAAAGATCACCTAGTTCCATCCAGGGATGCCACAGGATGCAGGAGGAAGGTGGGAAGAAGTAGTCTGAGAAAAGGAATGACAAGACAAGATCCATAAGGATGAACTGCTGAAAAAGAGAGAAAAACATCTAGAAAGGCAGAGAGGGAAAACAAAAGGGCAGGAGCACATCAGTAGACCAGCAATAAAGATCAAACCACAGGCTCCTAAAGCATGGTACAGAGAGGACAATTTTGTTCTCATCATTTCTGGATTTTCTGCCTTTGGTCCAAAGAGCCGTGCTGGATTCCCGTGCAGTGACACATTCCTGTGTCCCACTGTGGGACTGCCAGCTGCACTGAACAAGCCCTTATGTCCAAGGAATCTTGCTAAGTCCAGGGCATTTTTCCACTGATTCAAATGTCCACTCAGCTGGCCACTGCTGAGCCATTACCTGCCACTGCCAAGTGTGGAGCAGCTGCAAACCAGCCACATTTATGTCACTGGCTGCATTTTGTGTCACTGCAGCTCTTTAAAGGAGGCAACTATCTGAAACAGCCAGTTGCAACCCAACTTAACAGAAGAGTCTATCCAGGTATGGGAAATCCAGCCAGAGATCCTCCCTCTCAGACTAATTTTAAGTCAGTATTTAATTTATTCCTAAATTTTTTCTTACAGACTGAGCAGAGTATAAAGAATGAAGAAAGGTTTAGCAGAAAGAGGTTTTTTGAATGTCCTTCCTTGTTGGCTGCTGAGTGCTTGTTTGATGCTGGCTGTACCAAACAGCTCCTGGTTTGTGATCCTGACCACAGGATCAATATTTCCACACCTCAGCCTGCAACCTTCTCACCTGCATGGCAAGATTGTGTGAGCAATGTATGAAAGACCCTTGCTCCAGGCAGGGGAAAGGAATGATCCTCCTCCTCCTTCACGTTCTTCTGGTGGTGTCCAACATAAATTCCAGATTACCCTTATTGGTATTCGGTCAAAGGTTGGACTTGATGACTTTGGAGGTGTTTTCCAACCACAATGATTCCATGATTCCACATAAAGGGACTCTCTCAACGTGATGGGTTGGGAAGCTGGTGGCTCTGAATGCTAATGGTGCCTCCCCATAATTAAAGCAGGGGATCCAGAACTGCAGCTGTGCTGCTAAGCAGTGTCAGTAGAATTTTGGGAGTCCTAATCCCTCATCTGCCACGGATAATTGTAATGTCTGCATTTTAATCCCAGGATTGTGTTTGGCCATGTGAAGGATGTTACAGCCGGATTTAATTAACAAGTAGGATAAATCCCATCTAAAAGAGTCAGGGGAAAGATGCACCCATCTTATCAGTTCCCTTTGCCTCTGTGGCAACAGCTTATTATAATTGAAAGTAAAGATAGCTTTAAGAGAAAGAGGGAGCTCTGTCCCAGATATTTAATTTAGGCAGTGATTATTTTATAGGGTGGCATTAGAGATCTCTTTATGGAGATAACACATCTGACCTACACTGACTTCTTTGCAGCCTAAGACATATTGACATTCATCTCCCGAATTACAGACTGGGGGTAATTCCTCCTGTGGCACAGCCAAAAAGCACCAGCAGCTGCTGAAAGGTGGTTTGCAGCAACAGAGACAGGGGCTGGATGGGGCTTGGAGCAACCAGGTCTAGTGGAAGGCGTCGGAATGAGATGATTTAAAGTCCTTTCCAACACAAACCATCCTGTGATTCCAGGATTCCATAATCAATCCCCCGTGTCCATCATTTTGTCAGGCTGCAAAAAGCACAGTTGTTTCGCAGAATGCAATTGAGACTCTTTTTGTCTTGATTCATTAGGAAGAAATTAACTGCCATTCCTGTCTTTTCCTTTATCCAGGGTGGAATAAATCCGAACGGGCCATACATACTGCATGTCACCTTTTATGTCACCTTTGACACTGTGCTGAAAGGGTGGGTAGTGCAAGGAAAGGCACATTAAGCCCTCTCCTTGCACACATAAGCAAAGCAGCTGAACTGGACAGATTTTATGCTGTATATCTGTGATAGCAGCAGAATGTAGGGTGTATTAATTCTGCTTAGAAACACTTCTTACTTTGTTTTGGGAACCCTTTCCAGAGCTGGCCAGCCAAGTGTGTGTCTGCTGGAGACAGATCCAGCCCTCCTCCTCCCTACCACCTGCAGCTCTGGTGCTCACAAGCAGTTTGAAGCAGGAAGGTAACAGGGAAGGCAGAAGAAAAGACCAGAAGTCAAACCAGAAAACAATACCTGAACAGTGACAACTGTATGGAGACTTAGATTTATTTTTTTTTGGAAAAAAACCCCAACCCTGAACTGGTAAGAGGAACATGCAAAACATACCATGATTTTGATATGATTTATATAAATATTAATAATACCTGTGCTAAGGTTGCTTTTGCAACCTAACTCCCAGAAAAATAAACCTTGTGCTAACGAGACCAGGTTCCCAAACTGGATGCAGATCAAGGGCTACGAGCAGACTTCACAACAGTTGTCTACAGCAACTTTTCCAGACTTCATAAAAAGGAGAAATTTTTAGGGGACTGCTTTAAAAGTAAATATTTTGCAGCAACTTCCACGTTCAATTTCACCAATGTAATTTAACTTGAGAGGCTTTGGGTAAACATGTAGATACACTCCAATACTTTAGGAAATTGCCAACAATTTCCTTGGATTTTTAAAAGAAGCCTGTAAAATATACACATTTTGCTATTATTACCCTTAGGTAGTTTACTTTAAAATATTTTTTGCGTAACATGCTGTTAAATTGAACTGGGCCAAATCAAATAATAACAATTAGTCCCTCTGAACTCAAGGACTTCTGCTACTCTGTGGTAGGGTGGGAATTTTGCTAATAATATCACATATTTTTGGATGTGGAGAAATGGATTGAGTCATGTTTTTAAATACCAGTGAAAATCCCACTGAAGTACATGGGATTTACTTCCTTCCTGCACGCTGCTCCTGTCCCTCCTTACAAGGAGAGCTGCACAACTGACCACTGAGCCAGGGCCAGGATGCAGAAACATGGCTAGAAATGACCTGGCTGTCGCTGGCCAGCCTTGGATGCTGCTCATGGCTTCGTGGAGGAATGTACTGTGGATATTGGGCAACTACCCCCTTTCCTCTTGCTCCCTGAGGGTGGAAACCACAGCTCCAGACTGATCCCACCGCAGAGTACCTGGGAGTATCTCCACTTGTGACACTTGATGCTGCTTGGTTTGGGCAGGGATGGCACAATCCTCTCCAGGTGACTGAGAATTATCTGCTGCACCTCTGCAGGGTCTGAATCCAGGTGCTCACTTCCAAATGTCACAGTCGTGTGGACAACAAGTGAAGGCCCAACTTCAGGAGACTCTGAAAGAAAGAAGAGAGGTGCTTTTGAAGGATCACTCATTAATACTTGCCTTCCCCACACACTGACCATTGTGCCTCCAGCCTAGGAGTCAATAAGAATGAAAATATCTGCGGTACCACCCTGTTCTTCCAGCTGGAAAAAATCCACAAGGAATAACAACACAAGTTGTCCACAAGGAACACAAAGAAGAAGTCAAGGGGGACAATCTCTGCAACATGGAAATACAGAAGACTTGAATCACAGAACGGTTTGGGTTGGAAGGGACCTTAAACATGATCTAGTTCCAATCCCCTGCCACGGGCAGGGACATCTCCAATGAGCCCAGGTTGCTCAGAGCTCCATCCAGCCTGGCCTGGGGCATATCCAGGGATGGAGTGTGGTCTTTGCTGTATTTCAGCTGAGACTGAGCTGATGTTTGAATTAAGCGATTCCCTCTCACTCCATTAACCAGAAATTCCCTCTTTTGGAAGCAGAAAGCCTTTTCTGGTTAAACCTTCCTTTGAATTAGCACATACCTAGAAAAAATACTTTAGTTTCAGGTAACGAGTGTTTTATGAGCAAGGAACCCACAAAGGAAGAGGCAGCTGAACACTCTCTGACCCGTTCTGGCTGTGAGGTACCAAGCTGGACAGAAGTCTTTATCTCTGCTGTGTCAGCGAAGAGATTCCAGCTCCTCAAGCTGGAGACCCCCTTTGGGAAGATGACAAATTCCAGCTTTCCAAAGGCAACCAAAATGTCTTCCTCTGGTAAGCTTTCTGTCTTGGGCTGATCACTTCAGCACACACCACTGAGGTGCAGCAGTGCCAAGTCTGGCACCCACAGCAAGCATGAAAACCACGGCTTTAACTTCAGCTGGAAGGACCCCCTCACTGAGTCTCTTTGGGGTGGGCCAGCTCAGCCAACCCTTGCTCTTGAGAACTGGGAAAATGAGGCAAAAAGGGTGGGAAGATGTTTCCTGATTTCACAGGTCATATCTCTGTGGGCATCAGCTTTTCCAACTGCCTGGAAAACCATCAGAAACGCTACTCAGCCTTTCCTTCTCCTTTTGGGAGAGAAAACAGGGATTCTGATGGCTCTCCACAGAGAATGTGAGGGACAGAAGACCATGTGGGGAAGCCTATAAGGTACCGTGGGATTTATTACAGTGTACATGGTATTTTGGCAAATACTTCCACCTCAACTTGGCAAAAAGGCTCATTAAAAGAGCATTTTAATAAAATAAATATTCATTGCTTGCTGTGTCTTGTTAAAGCCAATGATTCCACCAATGATCCCAGCCAAGGGCCACCTTCTCTCAAATCTCTCATCTCTTCCACAGCACGTACAAAACAAGTTTCTGGAGAACAGGCAGTTCGTTGAGTTTTTAATTCCTCTGAGCTACTGATAGCTTGGAGAGCTTCCAGAGGCCACTGAGTCACAGCCTTCCAGTACTGAAATATGCAGCCCAAGAGGATCAACTTTAGCCTCAAGCCCTTTTCTTTCTCCTGCAAAAGTACTGGCTAAAACAGGAGTCCAAAATAGATTTTTCCCTGACAGCAATGGGGGGATCTCAGTCCTGCTGCCCCGTGGGTGAATGACTGTTGGGGGAGTAAAACCCATCTTCTTCCTTCCAATGAGTTCAGATCAGGCTGCAACAGCCTGCTGGGAAACCAGGGCTGCTGGCAGGGCTGCTGGGGAGGTTTTAATTTCCTTTGTTTGTGGCAAGGATGCAAGCTGGCCATGGCCGTGCCAGGAGGGCCAACCCTGTCCTGGGGGCATCAGGGAGGGGACTGTCCTGCTCTGCTCTGCCCTGGGGCAGCCTCACCTCAACACTGGGGCAGTTTGGGGGGACACAATATCGGAAAGATCTGAAGCCATTGGAGAGTGTCCAAAGAAGGGACACGGAGATAGGGAAGGTCCTTGATTTGAAACCATGTGAGGACACTGAGGGTGTTCAGCTGGAGCAGAGGAGACTGAGGGGAGACCTCACTGCAGTTCCAACTGCCTGGGCAGGGGTAGAGGAGGGGCAGGGACTGAGCTCTGCTCTGGGGGGACCAGGGACAGCACCCAGGGAATGGCTGGAGCTGTGTCAGGGCAGGGTCAGGTTGGATCTCAGGGAAAGGTTCTTCCCCCAGAGGGTGGTTGGCACTGACCAGGCTCCCCAGGGCAGTGGGCACAGCCCCAAGGCTGCCAGAGCTCCAGGAGGGTTTGCATGACCCTCTCAGGCACATGAGGTGATTCTTAGGGATGGTCCTGTGGGGCCCTGAGTGTTGGGGGGGGGGTTTCCATCCTTGGGGACTGCCCCAACTCCCCTGGACACCTGCTGTAGCTGTGACATTTGCTCTGCCAGGAGCAGGGACAGGTCAGAGTCCCTCACCCTGTGTAAATCCATGAAAACAGAGGAGAACCTCCATCACTGAGCAGCATGAAGTACAAGCTGCCATAGGGAGAGGACACATCAGCTACCCGGAAGGGGTGTCAAGGACAAAGAGAATGGGGGTGATTAAGGCTCACCATACACTACACTTTGGCCAGTTCCAGCCATGAATTGAACAGAAAAGTCTCCCCATGTTGAACTTCCTGTGGAAACTGGAACTTGACCTAGAACCTGGGAACGAGGGGAAAGGTTTTTGGATCGTGAGCAGAAGGCAGCAGCCATCAGCTTCTTAAAGTTTTGGGACTGTCTCAACACTCGTCATTAATTCCCAGCTGGAGAAATCACACGGGCTGTGTTAAAAAAGAGGAGGACAGACTGCTGACAGTGAGAATTTATACAAGATTAAGCCTGTTAGGAGTCCTGTCTTCCAGAAAAAGGATGGGGCTAATAAAAGATCCCTGGAAAAGAACACAGAGAAGAGCTGGCTTCCCCAGCACGGTGGCTTGCAGCTCCAGGACATCTGATGTCAGAAAGGTGGCTCTTAGCTTTGAGTAACACATTTAGTGTGGAACTGTGGTGTCCTGGGTGAAGCTGCTCAGGCTGGAAGCGTGGCTGTTTCTGTCACATGGGATACAGAGATTCAGGGGTGAATTTCTCCAGGCACTCTGTACTCCAGGACAGTGACAAAGTGAACGGCCCGCGGAGCCAAGTCCTCCCACGGGGACCTCCTTCTGCCCTGAGAAGTTCTCAGATGGTATTGAGAATGTGAAGTCAGCTCCTGGGGTGGCCACATCCTCCTTACCAACAGTCTCAGGGAAGGAAGGGGACAGGGAAATCACAATAAAATAAAGCATATAAAATTATGATGAAAACAATAAACCAAAACATATGTTCCTGGAGAAAGATCACAGTGCATCATCTGTCCACCAAAATCTTCTTCCTTGCAAAATGCAAAAGCTCCTTTTTTCTGATGAATCTATGCCAAGGTCAGGGTTCAGAGTCCCTAAATTCAAAAGGGATTTTAGAGATGAGCTGCAGTCCCTGGGATCCACGGAGGCCTGAAGTTTCCTCAGAAAAGAGAACACCATCAGAGCCTGAAAGTCATAGGATCCACCTGGCAAATGGTCAGGATGGTGTTCTGGGGCAGGTTGAAAAGTAACTGTGGAGAGGGAGGAACTGGAGGGTAACATGGATTTCAAGGCACCATGAAGGGGACAGAGCACAGTGCTCTTGGGACAATATCAGTGGCAGAAGGTACTCTGCCCTTTGACACTGCCCGGGGAGACCTGGCACACACAGGGAGCAGCAGCTACAGCTCCTACTGTCCCCGAGAAAGCAGAAACCAACTGGATTTTCCCAAACAACAATATTCTAGGAGAGATAATCATGTCTAAGGGCCACTGTGGAGCATGTTTTGCAGTTGCTCAGCCGAAAGGCTTGGAAGCAGGAAATCCTAGGCCACAAGGGACACAGTGTCCAGCGAGGCGTCAAGGACAGGGCGTTCAGAGAGGCTCATCAGCCCTGACCTTAGAAGTCATTGTGCTGGTTTAGGACTGAAGTACTTTTGTGGAGAAGCATGAGGCAGCACAGGCTGGAATCTGGCCCTGCAGAGCCCAGAGATCCACCAACCCTCGGGAGAATGAGATCTGCTTCCACAGAGGCATAAAAACTAAGCAGCCACGACCTGCTGATCAGTCTGCAGGCTCCACAGATTCATCCACAAAACGTCCATAGAGAGGGTGGAAAATTCTTCCTGGTTCAGCTGTGCTGACATTAAAACTTGCTGGACAGCAAATGTGGACAGAGCTTGAAGAATTTCCTGTCTTCGCCAACGGGGTTTGCTTGGACTCACTTCCCAGTTCATTTATTAGTGTGTTCAGTAAATACTCACCAGAACATTGTCTGCCTCAGAGTCACAGGACTTAGGGAGGGAGGGAGGAACCTCTGGAGGTCTCCAGTCCAACCTCCTGCTCAAAACTGGAGCCAGCTTCAAAGGGAGATCATACTCCTATTGTTGGAGTGCCCAGGGATTGATCCAAGGGTTACAACCCAGTCTCCAGAAGAGAACTGTATATGGATGTGACAGGCACGCATCTCCCACAGGAATGTTTTCCGCCTTCTTAGAGGAATGGAGTCAAGTCTTTTTCTCATGTTCCTGCCCAAAACCTGGAGTCATAACAGACACCGATAAAAAACAAGATGTGGTTGTTTCCTGCCCCTCGGGATTTTTTTAATCATACTGGGGAGATGTGTTTTGCAATTCAAACCCCGTTCAGGTTGTGGATAGCATGAGGGGAAGGGAAAGGGCATTTGCCACACCAAAAAAAAACCCCTGGAAATTAAGGCTGCAGAGGAAACGCTGCTGGGTCAGCGTGGAGGGCAGCAGAGAAGCTGGACACCTCCAGACAGGCTGGAACTGTATCCCTGCACCCTGGGAGGGGTCAGCACATTGCCAAAAGAGAAGTCAACATGCAGGACTCATAAAACTCTACCTAAAATGAAAAAAAAAAAGAAAAGAGGAGTGATTAACTTTACTACACCTAGAAAATAAGCAAGAGAGATGGAGGGTCACTTCCAAAATGCCACGCTGCTATTTGGCAGAAGGGTTAGCAAGCTCTCCCAGTTATCCTCAGAAGTTCCCATGGTTTGTAAGGTCCCATATTCTCCCTGGAATAAAATCTACTCTATCTGACAAGGCACATTTGGGAGGAAAAATTTTTCTTTTGGTACTGAGAAGATAAAGGAATCTATATTTTAAAATTAAAAAGGATATTCGAGGATTACACCAACCCTAAAAACCTCTAAGAGGAATCTTCCCTTTAAATCATACAGCCCAGGAGTGAAAGAAGGGAACCACTTCCATTTTTATGTGTCATCTATCTTTAGTCCTCTGGAACACAAAGAGATGCAAAGACTGCGGTATTACAGAAATAATTTATACTGAAGAATTCCCACTGTCCCCCCGACCAGTTCTAAATATTGATGGGGTGTTTAAGGCAGCCAATCACACAAATATTTAATATTCATGCCCGGGGAATTCAACATACACTTCTTGTAGGCTCTTCCTTACGTAACGTTCCAGCGCGTTACCTCTGCGGATGGGATTTCTACAAGCAGCAGCTGAGACCCTCAGCTGATGGAAAAAGCCTTCCTTCTCGGAGGGCCACCCTGCTCCCCATGACACTGGCAACGGCAGCGTCGGAGAAACGGCCTCATCACCCACTCACCCGCAGAAATCAGGGGAAAACAGAGGTCAGCCACGGTTCCCGGGCAGGAACCAGGCTGTGTCACCATGGAGCCAACTGGAGAGACTGAGGAGAGACCTCACTGCACCTACAACTTCTGCGTGAGGGGCAGAGGAGGGGCAGGGACTGAGCTCTGCTCTGGGGGGACCCGAGGGAATGGCCTGGAGTTGTGTTAGGAGAGGTTCAGGTTGGATCTTAGAAAGAGGTTCTTGGGCACTGCCCAGGCTCCCCAGGGCAGTGGGCACAGCCCCAAGGCTGCCAGAGCTCAAGAAGCGTTTGGATGATCCCTCAGGCACATGGGGTGACTCCTGGGGATGGGCCTGTGCAGGGCTGAGGGTTGGACTCGATGATCCTTGTGGGTCCCTCCCAGCTCAGCATATTCTGTGAGAGTTACGCTGAGCACAAACTTATGACTCACAGACTATCAATACACTCCAAATGTCTGAAGAAGCAGCAAGCCTTGAGCAGTCTGCACAAAGGAATTAAGGAGGGAACAAAAAGGGAGGGGATGCTGACACGTCTGCCAGCAAGGAGAGGCTTTGTGAGTTCGCAGGTGTCGCGCAACGAGCGGCGACTCCGAGAGCGCTGCCGCTCATCCCCACACAGCAAGGCACGGGAGGTCCTCAGGGGAGGCTGAGACTGCTGGAAAATCAGACTGCAGCTCGCTGGCCCCACTGACAAACCCATCCTACTGTACATTACAACAAGGCTGTTTCGGTATTTCACGGGTAAAATGTGAAATTTGCACCAGTTGTACATCTCTGCTTCGCTGAGTGAGTCAAAGCAGCCACTGCCACGCCCCATATGAATGACAAGGACACCTTGGACTTCCACAGTGAGGGCCAGACTTTGTCTTTAGGCCTTTGAAGGTTAGACTACCTGCTTTTAGGGAGGTGTCATACATGCAGCTATTTGAGTCCCTTCGCAGGAAGCTGACAGAATCCTGGAATGGTTTGGGGTTGGCAGGGGCCTTAGGGATCATTCAGTTCCAACCCCGCTGCAAGGGAGAACTATCAGCTACAGTTATTTCCTTTGGACCTCTATTGTTCAATGCTGCCTACTAAAAAGCCACTATTTGAGGTAGTAATGAGGGTTAGATAAACCTCCATTTATTGTGGTATATACATCAAGGTAGGTGAAGAAACAACTAGAGAAGGTGATGGCTTTTTGGGAAGGATGACTGTCCTGAAAGATCTCAGCTGCCTCACCCAGGAGTCACAACATAAATCTCAGCCTGAGCTGAACACTTACATTTTCCTTGTCACCACCATCTTCCTCAGATGAATCACAATCAGTCAAGGTTGAAGAGCAGAAGAATGAGAAGAAAACCGAGTGGAGCACGGTGCTAAAATGGACAGCAAGGTGCTGCTGTGCCTCCCACTGACATGTTCTGGAGGTCAGTCAGAAGCACAGAAGGAAAAACACAAATGAAAGACACTTGCAGGTGCACTAAAACAAACACAAAGGAACTTTACACTCAAGTGTTTTGGTTGCAGGACTCCACGTGTAAATAAATCTCACACTCAGCCTCCCTTGCCCACCTTGTCTGAAGTCTGGATGTGTGTGTCTGCCTCCACCAGCAGCACGTGCTTGGAGAAAAGTGGGTGACCACTTCTGGTTTTTACATAATATGCTCTGTACTTGGTTAATTTTTTTTGCATTTGGAGGCAGCAAAGCTATTTGATAATTCCATTAGAATCCCACGTTCGTTGTTCTCAGTGCTGGCCTTTTGAGGCCACATAGGAATGCAGGTGGGGAAAGCATGGATGAATTTCTCCCTTGGGCTGTGTCCTCTGTGACAGGACTAAGATCAGATATGGATAATACCAGTAGGTGCTATTAACTATCAAGTATTTTTCATTAAGTGCAACAATGGCAATGTAATCTCAGATGGAAGAACATCTCCAGCTGAACACTGTCAATAACAAGGAGACAATGCCAGAGGAAAACAAAAAATCATCTGTATTTGGCTTTCCTCACACTGTTTTTTACATATTCACTCTTGGTCCCTGCTGGAGAAAGCACACCAGGCTGGATACATCCTTATTTTGGCCAGTTCAGCCATTCTTTTGTTTTGTTTCCTCTCTTTTCAGAGCAACAGGCTAAATTCTTGGGGAAAATAACGAATTTGGGCTTCCACAGAGGGCTGGAGCACCTCTGCCAAGAAAGGCTGAGAGAGCTGGAGCTGTTTAGCCTGGAAAAGAGAAGGCTCCAAGAAGACCTCAAAGCCCCTTCCAGTCTCTAAAGGGCCTCCAAGAGAGCTGGAAAGGGACTTTGGACAAGGGCCTGGAGTGACAGGATGGAGGGGAATGGCTTCAAACTGCCAGAGGGCAGGGTTAGATGGGATAGTGGGAAGGAATTGTTCCCTGTGAGGGTGGGGAGGCCCTGGCCCAGGTTGCCCAGAGAAGGTGTGGCTGCCCCTGGATCCCTGGAAGTGTCCAAGGCCAGGCTGGATGGAGCTCTGAGCAACCTGGGACAGTGGGAGGTGTCCCTGCCCATGGCAGGGGGTTGGAACAAGATGATGCTTAAGGTCTCTTCCAACCCAAACTGTGATTCCAACCCAATTCTGTGATTCTCTGACTCTGATCAGTGGTAGCAGCAGCAACAGATCCGGCAGCAACATCCCTGAGCTGAGCCTCGGGGAGTTCAGACTGCAGGTGAAGAAATGCTTCTTCCCCAGTGGAGGGGCAGCCCTGGGCCAGCTCACCAGTGATGTGGGGGATCTCCAGGCTGGTGTTTTTAAAGCCTCAGACAGACAAGGCACAGCCACCCCAACCCTGTGTTCGCAAAGTCTGCTGTTGAGTGGGAGTTGGAGCAGAGGTTTCCAGAAGACCACGTCATTGTGGTCCTCAACATCCTCCCAAGGGGCAGCAGAGGGGCAGGTACTGATCCCTTCACTCTCATGACCAGTGACAGGACCCAGGGAACGGCTGGAGCTGTGCCAGGGCAGGGTCAGATTGAATCTCAGGAAAAGGTTCTTCCCCCAGAGGGTGGTTGGCACTGCCCAGGCTCCCCAGGGCAGTGGGCACAGCCCCAAGGCTGCCAGAGCTCAAGGGGGGTTTGGACAATGCTCTGAGGGACAGGGTGGGATTGTTGGGGTGTCTGTGCAGGGCCAGGAGTTGGATTCAATGATCCTGATGGATCCCTTTCAAGTCAGCATGTTCTGTGATTTCATAGAGGTCCTGGCCCCCACTGCCTCCCGACTGCTTATTCCATCAAACTGCACGTACCAAGTGAACTTGGGAATACTTAATAACTGCGTATTAGACAGCAGCTGAATAAGAAAATCTTTATTCTGTGACTGCGAGTCACAGGGCTCTGTGGGTCACCACAAAGGTGGGCAGGTTTTTCACCCCACAACACGGTCGTGGTTCACCCTGGTCACCATCACAACTCAAGTAACAGAATCGGGCAGCGTCTCCAGCTCCTGATGAACTTGATTAAATTCAAATGCTGGTGGTTTCTCTTGAGCTATTCTATGCCAACACACTCTTCGTATATGCAATACATTTAATAAATAAAACATATACTTACTCGACTGCCGCCTTCCAGAAATAGATGAGAAGTGTCTGCCTTGTGGGATATCCTCCAAGCCTTACCAAGCAATCATTTCAAGGATTCTCCGTGATTATAAAAGCACACTGGCTAACTCTGAATTGGGCTGAACAGCCTCAATTATATAACTCATTACTACTTCCAAGCTTGCTTAGTGGAAAGAACAGGAGTTGTAGAGTGAGACGATGGGAGAAAAATTGGCATGTGCATGAATCAACGTTTAAACAAAGGCACTCCGGCTCTTTCTTGGAATAGCAACATTTTGATGTCTCAAATCCCCCGACACTGGTTTCATAAACGCAGTAACGTAAACCATGTGCTGGGTGGTGATTTTCTGAGGACCTTCCCGCTTTCATTGTGTATTTTATTACAGGCCAAATGTGACATTAAATGCTATCCGCTGCGGCTTGGAGTTAAATACTTGCTCTGTTCAGAATAGCAACACTCAATTAAACAGCATTTTTCATGATCTACACCCTCTATTGTCACTGTGTTAAAGGGAAATAATGGGAGCACTGACCTATATTGCGTTTCTTATTATCGATGGAGATGAAGCGTATGCAGGGATTATCAGTGATGTACTGAGCAGCCCAGGGGACATCAATCCGTGCACCAGCTTCATAAAAAAGTCCCAGAGCGTAGCGGGAGGAGTAGCTCACGGATTCCAGTTGCTGCTTTTGACTTTCATTAATTACTGTAGGAAAAAAAAAAAATCAAAAAAATCAGACAATCCCTCTCTCCTCTCAGAACATTAAATATGTGAATGCTGCGGTTAAGCTGATTATTCCTTCCAGAAAATGACCAGACTGCTAAAACTAAGAATTTAATATTAAGCCTAGTGCTTTGTAATATTTTTTTCTGGGACACCTCTTCATGAAGTTTTAATGGTGCATTATGTAGAGTATGCCCTTCACACACAACCCTCCCCCAGCCGCTGGTGGTTCATCTTCCAGCTCTCTGCTAGTTGCCTCTGACTGGAAACTTCAATGATCAGTGACTTTTTCCCAGATCTTTTCTCAAAATGGTGAATAAATTTTAAGAGGTTTGGGTTGCCTCAAGCACACCAAGTAAATGGTTGCATGGCTCAACAAAAAGCTAAATGACTTCACATACTGACAAAATGAA
Organism: Pseudopipra pipra; assembly: GCF_036250125.1. Lineage (NCBI taxonomy): Eukaryota > Metazoa > Chordata > Aves > Passeriformes > Pipridae > Pseudopipra > Pseudopipra pipra. The sequence continues at coordinate 780,349 of NC_087556.1, read as the reverse complement.
CCCAGAGACTCTTGAATGTCTGGGGAAAATACCCCACAACTTGTGTGTTGCAACCTGAATGAACAAAAGCACACAAAGGGTTTGCAGTGAGGCTCAGCTCCTTCAGCTGAAGGTATTTTAAAGCAGTTTACAGTGCAAATATAAATCCATTTCTCCCTATGATTAACTCCTCTATCTCCTAGTTACAGTAATATCTGCTTTTTGCCTCAATTCGATAATCTTCACAAAAAGCTGCACAAAGTGGCATTAGCCCCACTGTGCACTCAAATTCTATTTAATTTCATGCCAAAGAGAAAGACAACAGTTGGACTAATCGTGGAGGTGGGTTCCATGTCTCTCTTCCTGTGACTGCATGGACAACCAACACTTCTGTGAGCTGGAGCAGGACATGCAGAGGATCACAAGTCAGATTCCATCCCAAATCCCACCAGAAACCAACCCTGAAACGTCTTCAAGAAAAAGCCTCACGAATTTTGAGGATTTTCCCCACGTATTTTCCCATCCACATTCCCCATGTATTTTCCCCACAAATATGCTGGGGAATGGAGAAATGGGGGGAGAGGGGGGCAGAAAGAAACACTGATCAAAGTGTGAAAGCTGGGCAGTGAAAAGGAGGAGAAACCAGGCATCTGGCAGTAGGGCTGGTGGTGGAGATGGAGGAAGGCAGAGGACAGGGTGCCCAGGAGGGCAGGACTGGCTGAGCACGATGGGGTTGGAAGGAGCTCCCTTTCCCTCTGAGAAGGTGCCAAGGGGTTCAGTTGCCTCTCACCTCACCCCTGGCACTCGGATCTTTCCAAGCAGGATTTACTCCAAGGCTGCTCTGCCTTCCCCCGGGGCAGGCTGCTCCCCTGGGATCCAGGGCTCCTGGGTGCCTAGGGCTCTATGCCCACAGTCCAGAGCAGCGTGGCATGGAGACCACCCCAGGCTGCAGCAGGGCACTGGATTTCATCCCGCTGTTCCGTGCCATCCAAACATTTTGTGTTGACCCAGGCGCTGGCAGGACTCCCCCAGCTCCATGAGTCTCCTGCAGGCTGTTAACTCACTCCTCCTCCATCCCTCTGCTCTTCCACAGTTTCTCTCCAGCTTTTGCAGCCCCCGGGACCGGGAGATTCCGCAACCTGGCACAGCCTGTCCCAGGAGGAGGGAAAGGGAAGGGATTAAGCAGGGCTGCGGGGCGGGCTGGAGGACTGCCCTGGAGGAAAGGATGCCAGAGGACCTCGCACATCCCGCCCCACTGGAAACACTCCCTGGCCTGCGCTAAGATCCTGCTGAAGCCATGGATTTAACAGCACGGGCACACGGTGCCAGCATCCGGGAACCACCTCGGGGCTCTTCTCCAAGGGGGAACAGCGGCGTTGGCCATTTCAGCCCTGCCTGTCCCAGTTCCTCCTGGCAAAGCACAAGAGCCCAGGCAGGGAACAGAGCTGCTGCTGCTGCTAAACACATTAAGCACAGAGCATGGGCCAGATCTCACCCAGAAACCCCCCTGTCCTCTTTCAGGTAAGGGCTCTGCCCAGCTGGGTTCTGAGATGTCCACCAGCACCAGGTCCCCTTCCTACAGTACGATAAATAATCACAGTGTGTTGCACATTCTTGCTGTGCTTTGAAAGAATATTTAAGTCCCATAAACAAGCAAACAAACACAAAGCCCTAACATCCCATCTAAACCAGCACTCTTTGTCCAGGTTACTCTGGCAACTCATTTCCCCTTGGGGAAGGAAAAATAAACAAGACCTCCCCCGGCCTGCAAAGCAAATTCCCCCAGCAAAGCCGTGCTGCAGGAATGCATCTGGGATGGAGCTGAGCTGCAGGGGAAGGGACCAGCAGGTTGAACTTTGCTTCAGGTTTACTACACAGAGCCCTTCAGAAGGCACAGCCTTCACAACCAACGTTCAGTGCTGCCAAAGGCAAGGCAGCCAGTTGGCTCGTTTAAGACTTCCCATGTCTTTAAGGACCTGCCTTCACAAGCTGTAAAGGCTCAGAAGGTGTGAGGGGTCAGTGGGGATGGATGCTGAGCAGCAGAGCAGGAACCAAAGCTAAGCCAGGATTTTGTGAGCTGTATCTATGCACCTACACACAGAGCTTGGCCAGGGGATGCTGGGGAAAAAGGGATGAAGGAAAGAAACGAGCCCAGCTGGGCAACATCCTTCCCGGGTGAAGGGAGAAGAGGGAGGGCAGGCAGACGAAGTGACAGAGCTGTGACTTCACAGATCAAAGGACTGTAAACAGCCAGGGTGGCTTGTTCACAGCAGCCAGGAAAGGAACAGCTTCAGGAAGGAGTGACTTTTCAAAAAGCCTCGAGGAGCTGGAATAACACACAGGCTGAGGGCAGCCTGTCACAGTGCCCAGCGCCTGCAGGCACTCTGGGGACAGTGACAGCCTGCTCACTACAGAGATGTGAACCCCAGAAACACTGAGGAGTTCACAGAATCACAGAATCAAATAGCTTGGAAAACACCCCTGAGATCATCAAGTCCAACCTGTGACTGATCCCCACCGTGTCCCCCAGCCCAGAGCACTGAGTGCCATGGCCACTCCTTCCTTGGACACCTCCAGGGATGGGGACTCCAAACCTCTCTGTCTAATCACCTTTTCTGTGAAGAAAGTTTCTGTGAAAAAAGGTTCCTCCAGACTCTGCCCTGCCCTGTCCTGGGGGCAAACCAGAGCTGGAAGGGAAGCTGCAGGGTGGGAACAGGAGGGCAGCGCTGCCACGCTGGTCACCCCACACACGGGCACTGCCAGGCTCAGGATCAAGGCAGTGGCAGCAGGTCACTGGGGCCACGTCTGAGCTACCTGGGGCATCCCTGGGGATGGGGATCCCCCACCACTCTGGGCCCCTTCCCAGGGTTGCCCCACTCTCACAGGGGAGAGCTGTTTCCCTGGGCTGGACCAGGGTTCCCTGCACTGCAGCTGTGCTGGTGCCTCTGCTCTCCTCCTGCCCACACCATAACCCAGGAATGACTAACACCCACCACCCCAACAGTCAGGTTTACATCTCAAAAGTGTGTTAATTCAACTACTGATGCACCAGTTCGCTTCGTTATGGCTCAGGTTTTTAAAAAAATAACGTCTGGGGTTCACTGGGTCCTAAACGGCTGCAAATTTAGTTTTTACAAGGGAGTTTTTACAGCTTGAGAAGACAGGCAAGAAAGTGGTATCAAGTCTGAAATCCAGCAATGAGAAAGTTGAACTACAGGCAGAAACAAGGTTAAGAGTTGTAAGACTGAGGTTTTTTTCCCCTGCTCCATCCATTATGTGTTTCAGCAAGGCCAACAAGTTGATCTAAGGACATGAAGAGAACCTTCATTTCGAATTTCCATACTTTTATTGCTTTAAATGAAAACCAGACTGTTGTTTTAATGCTGTGGATGAAACCACAGAATAACTATTAATTTTTCTCCTTCCAACAAAAACGGTTAAGATGATTTTAATAACATTTTGGAAAAAAAAAAAACACACCAAAACACAACCCTCTAGCTTTCAGACCACGGAATTGCCCAGCATATAAGAATCAGCCATAGCAATATTTTTAAAGCACTGCATAAAGACACGAAAATCTTGTATTTTCCACTGAAAAACTCAGCTACAGCTGCACTGCGAGTGCCACTGAAGTAAGTGTCCTCTGGAGATTTCATCACATCAAAGCAAGGGGCATGCATACTTCATTTGCTGTTTCTCCAGACACTGACAGCACAGTGGATTACTTATCTGTGACACTCAATAAATACAGCCAGGGCCTTTTATCTGCCGTTCCAGTACTTTAATGTCACCTCGCCGCCTCACTCGTGTTGTGGGAAGGAGAGGACCCAGAGATCCCATTAGGGCCAGCAAGAGAGAGGAGAGCCAAGGCTTGAGCTGGCAGGCTGGGAGCACGGGCACCAGGCCATCCAGGCAGCCAGGACCGAGCCCAGCCTCCCATCACCAAGGCCAGGGAAGCAAAAATAAACCCAGCTGCTCCGACGGCCAAGAACCGACTGGGACGAGCGAGGTTTAATCCCGGACATTAGGTCTTTTGCCAGCAAAGTCCAGGAGGAGATTGCAATATCACAGACTCACAGAATGGTTTGGGTTGGAAGGGACCTTAAGCATCATCTTGTTCCAACCCCCTGCCATGGGCAGGGACACCTCCCACCAGCCCAGGTTGCTCCAAGCCCTGTCCAACCTGGCCTTGGACACTTCCAGGGACCCAGGGGCAGCCACAGCTTCTCTGGGCAACCTGTGCCAGGGCCTCCCCACCCTCACAGGGAAGGATTTCATCCCAATATCTAATCTAAACCTACTCTCTGTCAGCCTGAAGACACCTTTCTCTGCAGAGAGGCACTGCAGGAGCCATGCAGCACCTGGATCACTCACCACCAGCTTTCGGCAGCTGTCAGAGGCTCCAGCAAGGACTGGGCTTGCAACAGCACTTTTGAGCAGGCAGAGACAGGGATGAGACACGATGGGCCAGTCCAGGACTCAGCTCAGCCTGGTAACTGAAGCAGACAGGTCACCTGTGACATCCCACCAAGTCCCATGAACCCGCCACTGTAGGTCACAGCTGCTAGGGCCAGGGAGAAACCACGTCCAGAACTGCAGGGAAAAGCAGATGCTACAATGTGAGATGCATTGCAAATGATACTTGTTCTGCAAAGTTTCACTATTCCTAACCCAGTACTTCTGAAAGCCTGTGGATACTTATCTCCCCATCAAGCCACCACGTGATGTCAGAGCTCAGCTGGGACGCTTGTATCCAGCTCCTGCATGACCAAAGGGATGTGTGGGCAAACCTGGGTAAACAAACTGAGATCCTGGTTTGAAAGACTTCCAGGGAGAAGGAAAACTCTTATTCTGCTTCACCATCCAGTCTTGCTGAGTGGCACAGGCCCCTGACAACCAGTAGCTCCAAAGGAGATAACAAACAGCTGGATACAGCCTGTGCTTTAGTGCACAGGCTGCCTAATAGGTTAATAATCACTTATTAAGGTATGGCCAAGGTGGCTGTAAATCTAGAGACAAGCAGACATGACCAGCCACCAGAGCAGTATGGAAAAAACCCCTATGGCAATACTTTTAAGGAATGAAAGTGCTATTAAACCAGCAAAATATGAGGATGCTGGGCTTGCAGTTTTCTCTTTCAGGAAAAGATTGCTCTTTTTAGTCTTAACTTCTTTAACTGGAAACTTCTTATGCTTCTAATCATCCGACAGCTTTAGTGGGAATAGCATTCAAGTCTGGCTTGAGCTCTGTGACTTTGTCACTGCTCAGCCACCCAGCAATTTTCAGATCCTGAGCTTCCTTTTCTGGAAACAAAATTAGTCCTGCCCAACTCCCAGTCCCCACTTTCACTTCTCTTCACTAAGAGAAGTAAAATACCCTGTCCATTCCTTCTTGCTGGAAAACACCTTCTGGAAAATGTTGTGAGACATCCAGAATTAAGAAAACCTGACAAATCCGTAACTATCTCGGAGGTGTTGCTTGTTTTCCAGCAGATGAATGAACTGGTGCACAAGTCCCCCTGTGACCCCCCAGAACTCAATTCAGCCTTGGACTAGGAAGGTTTCCCTCTGCCTTCTTCATTTTTTCTGGCCCATACTTCCATGACCACCCACTGCTCTCACAGCCGTGCCCTCAATAACCCCACCACTGACCCAATCCCCCCAAAAGGTTTCATGATTTCCTGAGGCTGCTTTGCTGACGACTTCACTTGCAGCACCCGACGCTGCCAGCGATGTAAATGCGTCACTCAGACACTGCCAGTGCCAGGGTGTCTGCAAGTGGCAAGTGCCCACCACTGTTTTAAAAGTTAAAAGGAAACGCTGTGGTTAAACGGCAGCAAAGGTATTTTTAGCCTGGGTATCAAGTTTAGAGATTCCCATCAGAATGGGCAGCTCGGGTAAGTACCTGGAGGGACAGTTTATTGTCACAGCTGGCAGAGCAGGAGATGAATTATTCAGGCTGGCACATTATCATAACCTTCACACAACGAAGCCTCCTTGGATGGCAAACTCTTCCTCCTCAGCAGGCTTGCAGAGACCTTTCCTACTGCTCTCTGGAGGCAGAAGCTGCTGCCCTGAGCTCTCCAGCTGTGTGGTGACAAAGGACAGGCTTTCCAGGCCATCCCCCTCGGCAGAGCCACCAAGCCACTGGCCCTCTGCCACGGCGCTGACCGATTCAAGATGCAGCCTGTTCCTGCCTCTGCCTTTGCGTAGGAGGGAGCAGAGGTTATGAGAAAGGCTCAGTTTCTAAGTCCAGCTTCCTTATCAAACAGCTTGGGAGCTTTTTAAAAAAGGCAGCATAACAGTTAAATGCAGCCCTGCCTGTATCTGCACTGGAACGCTCACTAAACGCAGTTATCTGCTGGGATACACTTCTCATTGTTGGAATAATCCACTCTGGATCCAACGCAGCACTCACCTCTGAGCATCTGAAACGTCCACGAGGACTTAAATAACTGCTCCAAATCACTGCAGTCCTGGCTGACTCTGGCCCAAAGCTTCTTTATCTAAAGTTTGTGGCATGCAAGGGAAAGGAATGTTTCGAAACGTAGATGATTAAGTGGAAAAGAAAGATGCTGGGGGATAAAAAGGCAGAACAAGTGATTTTTTTAATGAACTTCATAAGAATTATGCTTGGATACCTGTCTACCAGCTGCTCTCGACAAGATTATTAAGAATTCAGACTCACAGAATAGCTGGGGTTGGAAGGCACCTCTGGAGATCATCCAGTCCAACCCCCCTGCCCAGGCAGGGTCTCCCAGAGCAGGTGACACAGGAACATGTCCAGGTGGGTTTGGAATGTCTCCAGAGAGGAGACTCCACAGCTTCCCTGGGCAGCTGTTCCAGTGCTCTGCCACCCTCCATGGGAACAAGGTCTTCCTAAAGTTGAGGTGGAGCTTCCTGTGGTTTAGTTTATGGCCACTGCTCCTCATCCTCAATATTTCACTCAGTATTAAACTAAAACCTCCATCGATTTGCACAAGAAACATTTTCATGAACCTCCTGCAGCACCACTTATGTCCAAGTCAACTTTTGAATCAGCAGAAAAAAGGAACTGCACCTTTTCTAGGATGGGGGACAAAGCTGGCATGAGGGCTGAGAGCCACCCACTCCTGCCTCCTTGGAAGGAAGGGCAGGGATAAGGAAACAGGGGAGATGCTCCACAGGATTTCTGTCGCTTCAGGTCATACTTTTTACCAAAGAAAACTCAGATTCAAAGCAGTAACGTTTTTTGTTACTTCTACTATACAATTCCAGTTTTCAATTTAACAAACCTCCATCCTCCTTCCCCAGTCCCACAGTTACTCTTCCCCTGCATTACCCACAGCCCAGGAGCGTGGCCATGCTGCTCTCTTAGGCCTGTGTGCTCAGCCTCCAGTCTGAAAGTGGCTTTAATGCACACATTCACATTATTTTGCACTTGCATTGATGGGGAAAATAACTTTTCAGATGGGTTATCTGGATGGCTGAGAAGCTGCCTCAACCAGCAGTCTGGTCCCACAACACACAGCACACCCCACAGTTTGTTGTATCCAGGGTTTGGATTCAAAATTAATCACATCTTCGTTTAAAACATGAACCTCTGCTAAGCTCCCACCCTGGGAAGGACAGGATATGACATTTACAAGCAAGTAAAACTAAAGGAGAAGACAATAACTGATTCTTTCAGCGATCCAAACCCTTCCTGTGGTTACAGCACAACCTGCTCGGGGAAAGGAATCCAGTCCTGTAATGGTTCAAAATGCCCATATTTTAGCTGGGAAGTTTCTTCCAGTTTTGTTTGGGAGGGAGCAGAGATAAACATCTCTGTGGGACAGAATAACTCCTTCCAGCAAGGAATACTCAGAATTTTCCAAGAGATTTTGGACATGCTTGGAAATTTCATTCATTTAAGAAAGAACCCCAAGAAATAGGTCAATAAAGTCCAAATAAAAAATATAATACACATGGTACACTCCAGCTTTTGCTTTGTAAGCATTTAGAGGTAATGATGTAGAATATACATGACATGGCATCAGGTAACTCTCACTAGCAGGACTGCAAATACCATTTCCATACTACAACAACATTTTTAATGTGTTATTCTCACAAAGCCCACTGGTTTCTGTGGCTGGCACTGAAGTCGACAGAAGCTGAAGACAACTTTGAGAAAATCTGATCTTATTCAGAAACCTCTGTATAGATTTAAGATCTCATCTTGGAGCTAAGAGGCTTGGAAAAGTTTGGCTAAAAAAAAAAAAAAATAAAGCTCATTGTCACATTTCCCCTGGATTAATTTGCAAATTAATTTGCAAAAGTTACTCTGTAACTTGATGTAGGAAGGAAGCTCTTCTAAGTCCCTCTGTAATGACACGGCACAGCAGGAAGATGAAGCTGGATTAATTTGCAAATTAAGCTTCCTTCCTACATCAAGTTACAAAGTCCTGCACACAGTTCTGTTACTCTCTGGTGCCAAAACGTAAAAGCTCATTACTTACATAATCGCCATCATAAAACATTTAGCAAATAACTTATGCACCTACTGTACACAGCACTGAGCTGAATAATAAAGTCAAGAGGATTTATTTTCTTTAAATATTACACTAGTTGCTGAAATAGCATTAAAAGCTTTTCAAGGCAAGCAAGTAAGAGGTTGGCTTACGGCTCTGTGTTTTGACTCGGACAGAATAAACACACAAATAAATTGAATTAAGATCTGCCTGATGTTTGTGGCTTCTGGGCTGCAGCTCCTCGCTGGTTACAGTGGAGGACCCTAATGGCACACAGAGCTGGAGCACAGCAACTTGTGGGGTTCCCCCACGAGGTCCCAGCACAGAGCAACCCCTTGCAATGCTTCCCTTTTCCCAAACTCCCATCCCTGCCTGTAATGCGACACCAGACACTGGGAATGCAAACTCACAGCACCAAAATGCAGCTTTACAGTAATGGGCAGCAAAGCTACTTCCATTTAAATCAGCACCAGAGGAAAATGCCTTCAGGCATTAATTATTGAGGAAGGATTCAGCCAGTCACTGGAAACTTCCACTTAAGACAAAAAATTAACATATTTTCTTCTCTTTTTAGAGAAGTTCATTACCAGGAGGATGCAAAAGTTACAGAAACACAGGGTAGAACTGTGCACATCAGAAAGTCACAGGAATTGTATTCAACTTTGACAAGAATCACCTTTGGGGTGATCTTTAGGGGATTTTTCCCCCCATTCAGGCCAGACCAGTTAGGAAGTTTCAGTATTACCTTTATTCAGACCTCTCTTTTTTTTGTTTTCATGTTCTGAATCACTCCAAACAGCCTGTGCTGGAAGAGAGGTTTATCCTTCCAGAGACTGCTAATACAACGCAGCTGCCTCTTCCAGGCTGAAGAATCCCAGGATACTTAGTCATCTCTTCCATGCCTCTGGCCATCCACCCCCGTGGGCACCTCTGGAGCTTTTTGGATGTTGAACACACAACTGCACGCCACAGTGGAGCTGCAAGCACACCAGGGACGTCTCCAAGAGCACCAAGGAATGCACAAATAGGAGGAGCTGGGAATCTGAACAGGAGCCCCTGATCCACTTCTCCTCTGAGTCATATGACCTTCCTATACATGGGTTAAAACCAAATTACAATGGTCTCCCTCCTAATGTTGGGGGCATTATCAACCACATTCCTTCTTAAACAGCACATGTAGTAGAAGTGGAGTGGAAGATGCAGCCAAGAAGTGGTTTGTTGCCATCCCTCCCTCCTGTGACTATAGTTCCCATATGGTTTTTACTGGTAAGGAAAGCTTGTGTTAAATACTGGAGGATCTGTCTGCTGCTTTGCTTATTCAAGAAAAACGGGGGACTAAATGACCTTACACATCTCCAGGGAAGTTTTGAACATCTACTCTACTGTTAATTCTCAACATTAAGTTTTGCTTTCTCAAGCCATCATAAATAGCCTCCCTTTTTTTAACATTATTAATGACTGTGAATTTATATCTGCCACACAATTTAGCCTAAATGCTTCCAAGCTGCTTCTCTTCAGTTCATTAGTTTGGCCTGAAGGTGCCTATATATTTTACCATCCTCAGCTGGGTCATCTCACAGCTCTGCTCATTTCCACTCTCTTCTACTGCAGCAAACCTGGACCTCCTGAGGAGGATCTCAGTGCATACTGATGCTTCTCTTGGAAAGGAAAGTGTTGGAATCAGTGAGAATGGTGTTCTCCCAAAACTGCTCTCCCAGTGGATGGCCAGGCACACCTCTGATCACACTGACCTTGCACTGTACTGACTGATTTTGCAATACCTTGAAGTAAGTTGGACACCTGACTTCTCTGTGAGAGGCAAATAATGATGGCACAAACAAGTACATGGATAAGAATATAATTTAGTTTATAATTTATTTTTTAAATCTGAAAAGAATGATCCCCTTACAGAGAGGACAGGAATCAGCCCCCTCATCTGTTCTGCTTCCACCATAGAAAGCACGGACCAGTATTAAGGCAAACAAGCAAATAAAAGGCAGCATGGAATAAATCCCAAAGTGAGAAGGGGTTCTGAAGTCATTCTTAGTATGAAAGGCTCAAAGAACTGGGATTGTTCAGCTCGGAGAAGAGAAGCTTTGGGGTCACCTAACTGTGGCCTTTCAGTGCCTGAAGGGAGCTGGCAACGAAGATGGAGAGAGGCTATTTCCAGGGGCCTGGAGTGCCAGGACAAGGGGGAATGGCTTCCCACTGCCAGAGAGTGGGGTTAGATGGGGTATTGGGAATAAATTGTTCCCTGGGAGGGTGGGGAGGCCCTGGCACAGGTTGCCCAGAGAAGCTGTGGCTGCCCCTGGATCCCTGGAAGTGTCCAAGGCCAGGTTGGACAGGGCTTGGAGCAACCTGGGCTGGTGGGAGGTGTCCCTGCCCGTGGCAGGGGGTGGCACTGGATGAGCTTTAAGGTTCCTTCAACCCAAGGAAACCCCTCAGGAGAGCAGAGTTGCAGCAAGAAGATGGTTTTTCCCCATCTGATCAAGTCCTGTCCTCTCCCTCGGGTGGGTGAGCTGAAAACCCAACAAATACCAAATCCCACCGTTCATGTCACCACAAGCTGTGGAATGTGTGCCCTGATTAAAAGGCAGAAGGATCAGGATCAGAAAGCTTCCAGTGAGGAATGAGGGAATGGCACTGGCACAGAGACGTGCCAGCATCGAGGTGCCAGAAAATTCATGACAAACCACACACGAATATTTGCGGGGGGAAAAAAAAAAAAAAGGACCAAATTATATTTGGAGGAAGTCTGTGATTTTCTACTGTTGGGAGAAATCTTCTCATCACGAGCTTAAACACTGAATCCATTTAAATGTAATTTAAACTCCCAATGAGGCTTTCAAGGCGGGGTTTCCAAAGGCATACAAATTATTTCAGAGGATAAGCTCGGATTCCACCAAGGCAGGGCCGAGGGAACCGTGCCTGGTTTGCCAATACCTTCACCTGTAAGACAGGCAGCAGGAAGGTGCAGTGGGTTTTAAGGGAAGAGAGGAAGACACGGGGCAGAGAGATGTTCAGACAGGTGACACAGGACACTTGTTCCCACCTCGTAACAGGGAAAATAAATATTTGCTTAATGCAATTCACCACAGCTGGGCCAGTGTAAACACAATGGCCCTCAACTACCTGGCACTAGAAGCTTTCTGATTATCAGCCTTTTGCCTAATCACACCTAATAGCTCCCTGTCTCAGAGAATTTTTATGAAGCCTTTAATTCACCCCAAATGCTTTTTAAAAGCAGCCAGTAAATGCACCTGCCTGCCCTATTAGGACTTTAGGGGGTTACGGGGAAGGAAATAAACCCACAAACTTTATTCTTTCACAGGGAAAATTCAGCTTTTCTGAAGAAAAAAGTTATTATAAAACATAATACCTAATGAGAAAGTTTAATTTTAGCAGCTTTCTGCACTGTAATAATTAGTTCAAGGGAATTTGGGACACAAGGTTTCAGGAATCTGCATCCTGAGATAAAACTACGTAACGCTGGAGCATCACAGGGCTGCTGATGTTTATGAGCATGTCACAAACATCTACAAATCCAAATTTGCACAGCATTTAAAAGCTGCACATTTACAATATTGTGTACAAAATAATAACAAAAAACCAAATCCATTTACTTTCATTTGAGAACTACCTAAGCAGTCTTGGAAGATAAAGCAAATCCCCTTCCTGGGGAAGAAGAGTCTGTGGGACAATGGGAAATGCCAGGACTTCACAAATACCTGACTGGGCAGAAAGTCTCATCCCTCACATCTTTTACAATTTACAGGACTCTCATCTTCTCTAAAAATGGCCCTGATGAACCCTTCTTCTTAAACTCACACCAAGTTCTGTTGGTTTTCATATGAACCACCAGAACTGGGAAATACACAATAAACCTCCTCACACAAACAAAAAGACCCAGCATATAAAATACCACTTAGAACTACACTGACACTGTCCACAGACAGAGCACACATGAGATTTGGGGCTTTTGTTTTGTTCTGGTTTATTTAATCAAATAGGTCATGGCTATATTTCTTTCTGGGTTTTATTTTGCCTCTTTTTTTTTCCCTTGCAGCTGAATTAGTTCTAGACTTTCTGGGGCTTTCCTCCCAGAAGTTCTAATAAAGCGAAGACTGAAAAGCTGAAACAAACAGTTTTATCCTTTGCCTATTTTTAGAAGCCCATTTGAATTCTTATGTGCATATTTCAGTAACTAAAAGGGCAAGGGAGAGGGGAAAGCATAATTTCTGATGTGTTCCAGCACTGCAAACAGAAGAATCTGAAGTGGTTGGAAAGGGAGAGGCAGGAGAGGAAAGGGAAGAAAGCAGGACTGAACAAAGGAGTCAGGGGATAAGCAGGAGGGCAGATGAGAACCAAGGTACCTGGCAGTCCACACAGGAGAGATAACATGAAATACAAGGCAACAGGACAGGAGGAAAAGACAGTGGAAAACAAGGTAGAGGTAACAGATTTACAAGCAAAAAAAAGTTTAAGGAAAATTGCTTTTCAAAGGAAAGATTAATCAAGAGAAACCTGAACTAAATGAGGAAACATAGAAGTGAGGTTTGGAGAGAGGCAGACCAGAAGGAAGGCTCACAACTGAGATTAACAGACACTTCTGTGCATTCCCATGCCAGATGTTCTGTCTCCCTAAATTTAGAAGAGACAATGGGATGAATCCTTTTACTGATTTGGCAGGGTACTTTATTTTCGATTACGCGGTTTAAGAATTAAAGTTGCCTCGGCCAGTGTTAAATGCCTGAAAGTCCCTTTAAAGATTTCCACTGGAACTGCTGAAAAGAAGCATCTAGAGAGCTGCTGTTCTCCTCCCAAGTATGCTGTGTGTGTGTTGTGATTTACCCTTCTGAACTGTAACCTTCAAACATTGTATTCTACAACCGAACGTGCAGCACCATCACCAGTCCCCAGCAAGTTCTGAGTTCATTCTACCTTACCAGGAAACAAGCCAAAAAGCTGAGACAATAAACAACCCAAGCTGAAAAATTATTCAGGCCCACCAGTAGATGCAATGCCATAATACACTGAAAATAGAACAAATACAGAAAGGTTGAAGGCCAGGTTGGACAGGGTTTGGAGCAACCTGGGCTAGTGGGAGGTGTCCCTGCCCATGGAATGAGATGGGCTTTAAGGCTCCTTCCAACACAAACCATTCTGGGATTCTGTGATCCTCTGAAATGGGTGAGGAACTGGTGGGCTGACAGGTCTCGAGGAGCAGCTGTCAGTGGGTATTTTTAGTGGGTTTCTGCAGAGACTGGTACGACACAAGTGTACCAACAATTTGACTGCTGAAAAAATAAGTGGCAATGAGATTTCCTAATGGCACAAAGTCTGCCTGTGACACACCAGGAACAGACACAGATCAAATGATCTGCTCCATCCTTTGCAAACAATTGTGATCCTTTAAACCATTTGTGAGACCTGTGCAAACTCTCTCCTGTGACACTGGCACTATTCCAGTACCTACAGGGGCTACAGGAGAGCTGGAGAGGGACTTTTCCCAAGAGTATAGAGCGACAGGACAAGGAGGAATGGCCTTAAGCTGAAGAAGGGAAGGTTTAGATTAGATATTAGGAAAAAGTTCTTTACTCAGGGGGTGGGGAGGCCCTGGCACAGGCTGCCCAGAGAAGCTGCTGCACTGTTCCACCACACCTTTAGACAGGAGCTCTGAAGGAATGGGGGATGAACCCTCCCTCCCTCATCCTACTGCACCAGCCTACGTGACTCACTTAAGCCAAGATCAAACCATGACTTAGCCATGTACAGCCCTGTAAGTGTGACAGACAAATGACACTCTCACACCCCTGTCAGCAATTCTGGTTCTTCCCACTGTGAGCAGTCTGACAGGGGAGACACAGCGCTCAACTCCCCACCTGGAAACCTCAATTCCTCAGTCAACTCCTGACTTGGACACAAGGCCATACAGAGAAGGTGACAGCCCTGCTGCCCCATGGCTCGGATGAGCAGCCAAGACGAAGCACGGGAGCTGCCAGGCACAGGGAGCAGGAGGTGGGATGTGCAGGGAGCACTGGGAGCACTGGAAGCACTGGAAGCACTGCCATCTGCTGCAAGAGAGCTGAATGTCAGCGCTGAGCACAGAGCAGAACCACGGAGCAGAACAGGGATCACAGCCTAACCTGCTCCGGGATGCTGTGGCACCTGGGGACACGGGGTAAAGGCTGGACTCCATCTCAGAGGGCTTTTCCAGTCTTAACAATTCAGTGGTTATTTTGCAGCACGTGGATCAGCCAGAGAGAGTCCAGAGGAGGCACCGAGAGGATCAGAGGGCTGGAGCAGCTCTGCTGGGAGGAAAGGCTGGGAGAGTTGGGATTGTTCAGCCTGGAGAGGAGAAGCTTTGGGGTGACCTGATTGTGGCCTTCCAGGGCCTGAAGGGGCCAAGAGGAAAGATGGAGAGAGGCTATTTCCAAGGACCTGGAGGGACAGGACAAGGGGGAATGGCTTCCCACTGCCAGAGGGCAGGGTTAGATGGGATAATGGGAGGAAATCCTTCCCTGGAGGGTGGGGAGGCCCTGGCACAGGTTGCCCAGAGAAGCTGTGGCTGCCCCTGGATCCCTGGAAGTGTCCAAGGCCAGGCTGGATGGGGTTGGAGCAACCTGGGCTAGTGGAAGGTGTCCCAGGCCATGGCAAAGGGTGGAATGAGTTGATCTTTAAGGTCCCTTCCAACCCAAACCACTCAATGATCATCAAACTTCAGCATCTCCAGCTCCCAGGTCAAGCTTTGAAACTAAGCATCTGTTTGCCTTCTGATTTTATTTTTTTAAACTTCTCTCATTAGCCATACAAAGCATAATATTTAATTTTTCAGACATGGTCAAAGCAGCTTAGCTAGAATTTAAGGTGACTTTAACTCTGGATTTAAAAAATCCCAAGCCAACAACAAACCAAAACCAAACCCACCAGATGCTGCAGAATAAAACTGATACCGCTGTAACCACATGAAAAATACTATCCTGACAGCTGCAAAAACAGTATTTCTAGTTCTGAGTAGAATCATATAATCAAAGCTCTCTGACAAAAACTGCCAGAGAAAAAAACTCCTGCAGCCCCTCCCCTGTAACAAAGCTATGACTGAGGGGAAAAAAAACCCAAACAATATTAGTAGAATTATGTTGGCAGATTAAAAAAAAACTAAATCTGTGGAGTAGAAGTACATTTTAAAAGAAGACCAAGTACTACAAATTAGGGACCAACTGTCTTGATCCACAGCAAAAATCCCATCGATGCCCACAGAAATTCTGGGATGAACTGCTTGCTGAAAAAATATCCAGGTTGCAAAGTACCCATGGCAGCAGCAGCACTCATTGGAAAAGATGATTCTGATCATTTCCTGGGCAATGTTTAGCTCTGCCCTTTCATTATGTGTTGCAACACTGTTAATTCATATCTGATAAGGAACAAAGATTCAAAAGGTCTTCAACTAACACACTTCAAGCTGAATAAAACTACCACTACATCTTCAGGCTAATGGGCAGAAGGTTCACTCTCCATCACTAGGATTGGAAGCTACTTATTTTCAACAAATCCCATCATTCTGCAGAACTTGGACTTGTCACAAAAGCAACAGAAACCCATTAAGTGAGTGGTCCAGGCTGCCAGAGTATTAGGTCTCTTCCCTGGATCAACTCCTGTATGTTTAAATATAATCCAGAATAAACAGCCAAATGTTATCACATTAATAGTAAATAACAGCAGTGCTTTTCAACTTGAATAGCCAACCCAAAATAGGAAACTTCTTCTGGAGGAATAAAAACCCCAGGAAAACTTTGTTACATTTCAGAGCATTGTGCTGCTCTCCCACTGGCACAGGTTCTGGCCCTACAGAAACCTCTGAACAACCAGTTACTGAAAGGAAAAATCCTTTCTAGCTCAATCCCGTCCGTAGGAAACTGCTCTGGTATTTCCTCACCTGACTAACCAGAAGTCAGAAAAAAACTCAGGCAACCCAAAAAACCAAACAGCACAACAAACCAAAGAAAACCTGTCTGGTTATCTGGAACCAATTCTGTCCAAAAATCACATCCTGGACCTTAACAGATGGTCTGCTCTGTTAGTTCATACATAATGCACCTGCCTCACTAAAACACCTTATTCCAAGTTTCCAGCTTATGCCTTTGGCTGAAAACAGAGCACAGCACAGCAAGTGTATCCTAAACATGTGGAAAGGTTGCAGTTTACCTCCATGCTCATTTGCTTGGCAGTAACACATGCCCCCTCCTACACTTTTCTGTTGTGATTTATAGGAAGGGTATTAACACTCAGGAACTGTCTCTTCTGGTGTTTGAACTGAATTGAAGTCCCAGCCCTAAATAAGAAACAGATATATCAGTATTTAAATTACATCAAATTGCAGAATGACCATAATGGTTATTTCATGGTTAAAAATATCCTAAAAAATACAGTCACTTCAACAGGACTGAAAACTCTTCCTTTTACAAATAAAGATTTCATCCGATTGAAGAAAGATATCTTTGCAGCCATACTTTTTTTTTTTTAAAAAAACAGATTTTAAGTTCAGAAAACACTTAAAGATTGAAGCTTTCCTAGTCCAAGTCTCAGCCTGCAGCAGATTTTGCAGTTGAGTAATAAACCCTTTTAAAATATGGTTTATTATGGAAATACTGTCAGAGCCTTAATTAAAGAAGGCGCCACACAACAGCAGAGCTGCTTACACAACAAATGGATTCTGCAAAGAACATCAGGCACTCACTGACCTCTGCATTAAGTGCTTTTATTTCAGCCCACCGTTTCCAATGGCGCTGTCAATAAAATCAGGGGGATGAGATCACTCCCAAAATCCCACTGCACACCCCACGGAGCACCAGGAGGGAGGAAACAGCAGCTCACAGCACCAGCAGTGGCTGGAAACCACCAATGTGCACATCTCCTTCAACAGACCAAGGAACTGCTGTCTGGAAAATGAAAAAGGACCTTTAAACCAGACTTTCAGGTCTGAGATTTAATTCAGCTTTGCTGTGTAGATCACAAAGAATTAAGCTCCCATGTCAACAATATTTCTGTCTTATTAAATTTTCACACAGGGTGAAATCCTGGCCTCACTGAAGTCACCTGGGAAATTCTGCCCATGGCTTCAGAGCCCAAGTTTGACCTGAAGTAAATCAGAGAATCACCTGCTCATTAGGAAAAAAAAAGGGAGGCTTTCAGAAAAATGATGCTTTATGACAAGGATTTGTTATATGCTGCTGAAGTGGAACAAGATGGATAGAGTCCGATGAGCACAAAAATAACCTCAGCATCCTTCCATCCAAGAAATTCAGAGTCTGCATGTAAAACACACTCAGTGTGCCTATCCCAAGCAGGAATGTTCCCAGAGCACAGTGCCTCCCCTCCTGTCAAGCCTTCATTTCAGCAT
Organism: Pseudopipra pipra; assembly: GCF_036250125.1. Classification (NCBI taxonomy): domain Eukaryota; kingdom Metazoa; phylum Chordata; class Aves; order Passeriformes; family Pipridae; genus Pseudopipra; species Pseudopipra pipra. Next base: position 762,482 of record NC_087556.1, on the reverse strand, counting down.
GTGCTCCCTGTGTCTAGGTTTAATCCCACAGTTCCTTACCCTGAGGCAAACAGGATTCTTTCCCAGTCAATTATGTTAATTGCAAAAGAACTTGTCTGTCCCTGGGGAAACTGTGGGAAGATCCTGCATCACCACGCCAGGGATTCCGGCCACATCCTCAATGTCACTGCAGGGGAGGAGGGAGGAAAAGGGGCTTCTGCCTCCAGGGTTAAGGAATGCTGACTGTGCCAGCAGCCTGCTCTGAGGAAGAGGCTGAAGGTTCTTTAAATAGATGGTGGCCTTGGACACAGACACCTCTGAAGTGGTTTTTTTGTGGTTTTTTGTTTTTTTGTTTTTTTTCAGGCACAGTCTCCCCTCAATTTCTTCAAATGCCACCTGGCTATCAACAAATGTCCCCACTGCCAACTTCCTTCTGTGTTTGGTCTTCCCCCCCCCAGAAAAAAAAAGACATCAGGAGTGTGCAGGATGCTGTGAGAAGAAATGCAGCCATATAAATTATCCCTTCATATGCCCTGAATTGGGGTTTGTTCAGTGAAAGGAATGCAGGGGTAGCACACCCAAGGACCCCCGTTCAGGAGGACATGAAGACACAGGATTGAAAACCACGTCTGCAGAGGAAAAGCTCGTGGGCTGTGCTCCATCCAGCCCACACAGACAAGGCCAAGGAAGAACTGAATCCCACAGGGATTGCCTGAGTATGGGAAACAAACATTCGATAGAGGACTTGTCACTTTGGCAGACCCAAGCCTAGTAAGATCTAATGGCTGGCTAAATCCAGGCTCACTTCAAGGCAGGGCTTAAAGGGAGAAGTAAATCAATCAAAGGAAAAGAATGGAAGACCTCTTGCCCTTCCCAAAAGCTGAAAAATCCCAAGCCAGAGCGAACCCCACCAAAACATACCAAGCATCGCTCGGATCATCCATCACTGGAAGTGTTTATGCCAAGATTGGATGTTTCTTTCTAGATTGGCCCCAATTAAAACAGTCTTATGGCCTGCAGGGGACTGTTTTATCTGGTCATAGTGGTCCCTCTGGGCTTTCTAATCTGTAATCTAATTTCCAATCGTGGAACAGCACTGCTATGTACTCTCCTCGGTTCCATCCTTGGAAGTGTCATGCGGTGCAGGATGTGGTAAATAAAAGCACATAGCACTTATTTTTAAAGCTGGCTGGGATGAGATAGAGAGGAAAGACTATTTGTGGGTGGTTTAAATGAATGTACTATATTTAATTCACTGCATTCATCAGATGACAGGGCAAGAGGAGCATAACAAGGATCAAACAATTAAGATTTACTGAGAAAATGCAGTAATTCTACTTGTTTGGAATGAGTAAGGATGGCCTGTTCCTCAGCCAGCCATTTCATTTCCCATTCATCAGTCTCCCCCCAAAGCCTGGCAGTGCAATCCGTATTTATTCACATGGGGTTTGGTGACATCATATTTAAGAACATACCAAATCTCTCTGTCCCGCTGACAAATTCTGGTGTGTAAAATGGGAACAGAACTGAAAAATAACCATGTCTGACTACGGGCTCTCAGCATTTAAGTGGCTCCAGCTTGCTTCCCATCACTTTTAATTCTTTGTGGATTTGCCAGGGTGGAGGTGGCCAAGTGGCTCTTCTACTTCCAATTTCAGCCCATGTCACACCTGGCAGGGCAGGCGCCAGGTCTGCCAAAAACTTGGCTGGATTTGTATAATAAATAATAACAAATCTACCCAGCCCGAGAATGCACTTTTTTTTCAGGAGTCTCCCTCCAATTCTCCACACAATCAACAGACAAAAGATGCTCCTGCCTGTTTCCTTGAAAAGAACGTCTGCAATTAGACAGAAACTTGACTGGTACAAAGTTAGCTCAGTGGAAAACTGCAGGAATCCTGAGATGATCAAAGTCATTTGTAAAAACAGACAAAACTAAACATTTGCTCATGTTTATCCAATGGGGCTCCAGGAAAGGAACACTAATGAACATTTTAACAGCACATTTCACAGCCCAGACAAAAACCCTACGAAAAAAATCTAATTCCAGATCATGGGCAACTTATAAATGAAAACACTCAGTACTGCTCTGAAATGAGCAGTCTCCTGCTTTTTATGTGATAAGCAAATCTCTGTTTATTAAATACCAAGCGGCCAATTTTCATTCCACAAGAGCTGTATGTATAATTACTTTCAGTTTTTCTGGAAGGCAGCGCTGCAGCGCTCGGGACAGACAGTCATTCTTTTAATCCGTTGTTGTCTGTACTTCATGAGCTTCTGAGTGGGAGCTCCTTTAAAATTAACATGAAAGAACTATAACACACATAAAGAGCATATTCACAGCCAGACAAACAATAAATAGCTCAATGAGGCCAGATTGTGATATTACAGCAAAGACTCGTCCAGCATGTGTGCACGTTATTTAAAAGTTCAAAAAGTCACATACATTTTTAACAAACCAAAAACACACATTATGAGTTCATTACTGCTGAGTCTTCAGCTTAGTGGACTGTAATAATAATCCAAGTTGAAGTTTATGACGTTCCATGTCTCTTTCTGCACGACAGATTTAAGCCTCGCACAGCTCTGTAACCAGACAATTCCCACCCTTCCCTCAAGCCTGGGATTCCCATGAACTACAAACTTCCTCCACCGTAACTAAGTGAAACTAACACCCCAAAATTATGCAAATCACTCCCCAAAACGTATATCTCTGTCTCAGAACAAGAAAATGAAAATAATGACTCTACTGTAGTTTAAATAATTATTTTCTCTCACTTCAGTTAGCACAAAGGAGACTGAAACAGCCTGACTGCTTTGTGGTTAAGTTGTGATGCATTTAGCCAATTTCCACGGTCCCTGCAGTGGATTTAAAGCCCACTGTTCATGTTAAATAAGAAATTCCACAATTTGGAAAAAAATCAGCAACTCCTGAAAACAGAGAAGTGCAGACGTAGCTGTTTAACCACCCTAAACCCCCGTTTAAAATAAATCCAGTTTGTTAAGTGAGGAAAGGAAGTAAAGACGTCAGCATCACCCCCAGCACGTTTCCTCCAGAGCCTGTCAATGTGACAGGCAGGCTGTGTCATCAGCCCACAGACAGGACTGGGGTTATCTGCACCCCAAAACCTGGGGCTCTGCTCAGCCCACGGACAGGACTGGGGTTATCTGCACCCCAAAACCTGGGACTCTGCTCAGCCCATGGACAGGATTGGGGTTATCTGCACCCCAAAACCTGGGGCTCTGCTCAGCTGGGCAGGGCCTGGCCCTGGGCACAGTGAAGGGGTGATCCTGCTGTCCCAAGCTTCCTGGAAGCCTGACTGGAAAGGGATTTTTCTGTGTGTGTGTGGTCAGGTGGGAGGATTTGGGAAAGGTCCTGGAGGGGGATTTCGGCATCAGGCTCTGCTGTGTTGAACCTCCCAGGGGAGCCTCAGCTGGTCACTGGGTCAGGGCTCATTTTGTCCCTCTGTCTCACAGACTTCACATTTCTGGGGGATCTGAGGAATCCAGCACAACCTTGCTGGGGGTCTCAGTCCCCTATATGCAACTGCATCCCTTGGAAATGACCCTGGAAAACGCCCCACTGAGCCCTCCTGACAGGCTGCATTTTTCAGTGCAGGAGAAAGCCCATCCAAACTCTTGCCCCCACACTTGTGAAGGACAGTGACCACCAAAACACAGCACCTGACTTCATCCTGGCCTCCAGCAAGGAAGCAAACAGGGAAAAGCAGAAGCTACTCTTAGTTTCCTCTCAGTGCACTCCTTTGTGCCACCTCTGGGAGCACAATCACAGCTCAGTGACTGTGGTACAGCCACAGTGGTACCTCCTCTGGATGAGCAGAGACACTGAGATGGGAAAGGCCAAAAAAGAAATCCTCAGTGCCACCTCCACTACAAGGGAAACATGCTCTTAATTGAACTAAGTACCTCTAATGAACAAGGTTACAAAGAGAGTTCACTAATATATATGTATATACACACCAAGAGAGTTACCAGCTTTCAAATCAAAGATATTAAATCCCCTAAGAAAACAAAATAACTGCTGAGTTTTATAAAACCATTCAGAGAAATAGCCAGTGATGCACCTCTCCTACAGAGACAGGCTGGGAGAGCAGGAGGTGTTCAGCCCGGAGAAGAGAACCTCCAGGGAGACCTCAGAGCACCTTCCAGGGTCTAAAGGGGCTCCAGAAGAGCTGGAGAGGGACTGGGGACAATGGATGGAGTAACAGGACACAGGGAATGGCTTCAAAGTGACAGAGAGGAGGTTTAGATGAGATATGGGGAAGGAATTGTTCCCTGGGAGGGTGGGGAGGCCCTGGCACAGGTTGCCCAGAGAAGCTGTGGCTGCCCCTGGATCCCTGGGAATGTACAAGGCCAGGTTGGACGGGGCTTGGAGCAACCTGGGCTGGTGGGAGGTGTCCCTGCCCATGGCAGGGGATGGGACTGAACGAGCTTTAAAGTCCCTTCCAACCCAAACCACTCTATGACTCTGTGCCTCTGTAAGACACACAGTCACTGTGGCAGCAGCAGAACCTCTTAAAACTGTGTTCCATCCTTCCTTTCACTGGCTGAAATTACAGGGATTAGGATTTCCAAGGGACCTCATCTGTAGCTGAACATAAATGTGCCCTCTCTGCCTGTCCTCTTGCTTAACTTTTAGCTGGTGGCACCACTCAGAGCAGGCTAGAGACAACCCCAAAACCAGTGTGTCCCCTTATCCTGGCAAATCCTTGCCTCCAGCAGCCTCCTGATGCTGGAGGATCTCCCTGTCCTCTCCAACAACCATTTCAGTGTGACAGGCCTGCAGAGGTGTGTCTGAAGGAGCCTCAGCAGCTCCAGGATGTCTGTCAGACAGAGAAGCTGCCACGGAAACTGCCACTGTCACTCCTCTGGAGGCCACTGCTCACTCACAGCGTGGTGGGGGGGTGTGTTCTCTGCTTAATTGGCTTCAATGGTCCCAGCAATGAAGTATTTTCATCCTTTCATCCTTATTTTCACACCCAGGAGACCTGCCTGGAGTTTTAATTCAGCAACTCTCCAGACTAAAGCAGGTTACCTTCTCCTAGTTGTTGTAAACCACAAAAAGGTACTGAGAAGCATTTAAAGAGCTTGAAATTGAAATTACTCTAAACCCCTGATTTTAAGTTTTCAATGAAAACTCACACTGGGCTTAAATTAGTGAAAAGAGTCAATCTGCCCCCTAACTTGTAAACTGTACAGCTTGTAAACATTACATGAAGGATATTGGGGTAAAAGAGCCAAATATTTAATGCGTCCATTCTAACCAATAACACAAATAGGAAGACTTAGAATCACGGAATTATTTAGGTTGGAAAAGACCTCCAAGATCATTGAGTTCAACCAACCACCACCTTATCAACTTAGAAATTCCTCCCCCTGAAATTAAAAGGAATTCTAAGGCACAATTTGCAAACTGACTGTGGACAAGACCAGGAAACCTGACAATTAGGAAGGTGGTTCAGGTTACCTGGAACGCCACAGCCTTTACTAAACAGTTCTTTGCATGCAACCAGGGGTACTATCAACAACTGAAAATCCAGTTTAAGGCCTGCACTCCCAGATGACACCTCCAGCTTTGGCACTGTCAGGCTGAGAGTGCCAGCTGGCAACATTTCATCTGGAAGATCGTGCACACCACAGCCAATTTTCAAGTTAACATCAAGTTGTGTGTGCACAGGATGGAGGGAACTGCAAGGCAGCTGCAAGTTCTCCTGACTTGCCCAAACAGGCCTGTATTTAAAGGCTGCCTGAATAACCCTGATGCAGTGGTTAGCTGCTGCTCAAATGATGGGATGTGATGGCTGTATTGTTTACCCAATCACACTGGATCCACTCCAAAATTTCATGCAGTCTGTTCAGAATTACCTAAGTTGAAGCTTGCTGAAATCACATCTGCTTTAGCCTACAGCTGTGTCTTACCAACTTGATTAAAAGAAGGAAAACAAAGCCCCAGTGAAAACTAAAGCCACGGGTAGAGCTCACCTTTAAAATATTCCCCACTCATCGTTCCTCTGCTGCCCAGCAGAAGGCTTTGCTCATTTTAATAGGGTGGGTTTTAAGGCAGGACTTCATTTCCTAGTGATAAGCAATAACCAACTTAGTATCTACCCAAACAGAGAAACTCAAAACAACATAACCAGAATAGCTCATCTTGTTTAAGGGTTAAGGACATTCCGAGCCCCAGTTGCAGAAAAAAAAACAACAACAAAAAAAACCCCAACAAAAAAAACAACCAAACAAAAAACAACCCGAAACAAACAAAAACCCAAACAAAAAAAAACAAACAAAAACCCCAAAACAAAAACCCCCAAACAAACAAAACAAAACAAAACAAAGCAGCATTAGTTCCCATATCAAAACATCAAAACATGAAATTTGAAAGTTTATCACTTCTAGCACGTGCCATGTTTTGTGATTGGCAGAATAAAATCTATCAAAGAGCATACAGGATTTGCCCTTGTTATTCCCCCACAAATTAGGAAAAGTAACACAAAGCAAATGAAAATGAGGGAAAACTTTGCAGAAGAGATTTTTGGGTTCTTGGGCAGTGAGAGTCCTTACTTGCTTTCATTTGGCTGCCACAAACTTTTCCTCGTAACTGTCCAGCTTAAAAGGAAAGGAAAAAGGAGAAAGGATGCTACATCCTAGTGAGATTATTGACACTATTGACAATTCTGAATAGAAACATCTGGAATGACCAGTTATGATAACATGCAATTCTCAATCATGGCATTCCCAGCACCCAGCCAGCCTTGGGAACTTCACCAAAACCCAGTGAGCCTTATGTTTTAAAGAGTGTCTGTACACACAGGGCTGTACATGGATACAACCTGCACTGACACACCTACACACACAGGCAACCTGTTCACAATCCCAGAATGGTTTGGGCTGGAAGGGACCTTAAAGCCCATCCAGTGCCACCCCCTGCCATGGGCAGGGACACCTTCCACCAGCCCAGGTTGCTCCAAGCCCCCTCCAACCTTGGACACTTCCAGGGATCCAGGGGCAGCCACAGCTTCTCTGGGCAACCTGTGCCAGGGCCTCCCCATCCTCACAGGGAAGGATTTCTTCCCAATATCCCATCTCTCCCTGCCCTCTGGCAGTGGGAAGCCATTCCCTGTGTCCTGTCCCTCCATCCCTTGTCCCAGGTCCCTCTCCTGGAGCCCCTTCAGGCCCTGGAAGGTGCTCTGAGGTCTCCCTGGAGGTTCTCATCTCCAGGCTGATCACCCCCAGCTCTCCCAGCAGTGCTCCAGCTCTGTAATCTTGGTGGCCTCTTCTGGACCTCTCCAGCAGCTCCACATCTTTCTTGTGCTGAGGACCCCAGACATGGACACAGAACTCCAAAAACTGCCCAAACCTAAAGCATTCCTGAAGCTCCTGCAGATCAACCAGGCTTAACAAGAATAAGCCAGGGGAAAAAAAAAAAAACCAACAACAAACAACCAGGAATTGTTTTTTTGTGTAGCTTCCAGAACCTTAATCCCCTGCGATGCTTGTGCACATGAAGAACAGGCAACATTCTCTCCATCCTTCTAAAAACACTCTGAGGAAGTCACAAATCATCGAGCAAACAACTTCAAACCTTGCACAAGATTTCTAATCCTAATACAATCGATGACTCACGATTTGTAGCCTCAGTAAGTGAAACTGCTGACATCAAAATCAGTGCCAAGGGTGAGCTGGCATGATAATTATGCACACTTACTTTCAGCTAGCCAAATGCCTCCCAAAAATAGAACCAGAGATATGAGGTCTAATTAGAAGTGTCTGAATTACCAGGGTTCCTATATTTAAAAAAAAAAAAAAAAAAAAAGCTATTGATGAAATCTCAGCAGATGGTTTCCATTTTCCATCCCCCTACAAGTATTCCAGTAAAATATTCAGAGTATTAACACTGAGTTTAATGACTGGCCCCGTGAAGAAGTTCCTACCTGGCAGTTTTGTCTTTCCTTCAGAGTGAAAGATTTACAACAAATTAATTAGTTTTTGGGAGAAGATGTTTTAGCTGCACTGCAATGAATGCATCTCACAGCCAGCATTCTGCATTGAGAGGTTTTGGAGCACAAGCCAGTGTGGTAATGAACAATTAATTAGCATGCATTTGTAAATGCTAAAATTTAGGGCTGGCCAGATTAAACCTAACCACCCCTGTGCAGCACTGGCTTACCTCCTACACTGCAAAAAGAATCCTGAGAAAGTGCAGAATTGTATGTGAAATCAGCAGCTATATAGAGTATTTTGGAGTCAACACAAGTCCAAATTAACTCCTTCAATCCAAACTAATTCCTTGTGTCCCTGCTTTGGAGCCTTCTGCACTGAAGATGCTGAATTTAATCTCCCTAATTTTCTTAGATCCCTGGGGTTCCTGCTCCCAGAAGTCCACATCCCTTCTGCTACTGCCTTTCGGACTCGGGCACCAGTTAACACAGGCTCACAATGACTGGGAATCAGCTGGCATTTTCCTTGCTTCTTGTAGCATCTCAGGACACTCCAGGATGAGCCACAGGCACATCATCCCTCCAGTACCTCACATGAAGGCTGGAGAGGGGCTTTTCACAAGGGCACGTAGTCACAGGACAAGGAATGGCCTTAAACTGAAGGAGGGCAGGTTTGGAGTAGATGTTAGGAAGAAATCCTTCCCTGTGAAGGTGGTGAGGCCCTGGCACAGGTTGCCCAGAGAAGCTGTGGACTCCTGGAAGCATCCAAGGCCAGGTTGGATGGGATTGGAGCAATCTGAGATAGTGGAAGGTGTCCCAGCCCGTGGCAGGGGGTTGGGACGAGATGGGCTTTAAGGTCCCTTCCAACCCAAACCAGCCTGTGACTCCACTGCACTGTTGATAAAAGTGCTGTAACAGAGCCAAAGTCTATTCAGTGAACTCTGCCCACCAACACACCTCCACTTTCCTTTGCCAAATCCTGGTAACACCCACGTGCACACACCAAGGCACCGCAGTCTCGTGTGATGCTCACATTGTGTTTCACATGTTGATGGGAAGCACCAAAGGTCCTTGGACAGCAGGGACTGAGAGTCTAAGGCAGCAGTCTGGAGGCTACAACAGCTCACTTCCCCAACAAATGATGAAAATTATGAAGCTGAGAGCAGTAAAAGCTGTTAGTCAGCACGACAGCCTTCAACAGCCCAGCTCCCTTCAGAGATCCAGCTCTTATTTCAGGAGAAACAGCTGGCAAACCACCCAGGACCCATCCTGCAGACACCTGGGTGCACGGCTTTGTTTGACACACAGACAGCAAGACACAAAAAGGGAAGAACAAAACCTTTCATTTCCTAAAGGTACTTGTTAACAGCAGCCACTGTGCAAAACTGAGCTCAGCTCTTCAGGCCCTCCAAACCTCAGCAAGCCACTTGATATAATGCTTCCTTAGAGATCACTGTTCCCTGCAGCCTAAAATATCACCACCTTCAAAAAAAAAAAAAAATCCTCATCAAGTGCTAGAACTTAGTCAAGCCACAGAAAGCAGCCCTTGCACTGCTCTGAAATGAACATTTTTACACACCAAAATGAAGCATTTTTGGTAACTGTTCCCACAGAAAGGGAACACTCACTCCGATTTCCCCAAATGGAAAAAAAAAAAAAAAGCAAGGAAAGACATTTTTAGATCACACAAAAATACAAAGAACTGATATAACCAACAAGGAAGTGTGGCTTGTGTGCACCACTATTAATCTATCTTGACTGAACAATATATATATATTTTCTTTTTTTATTTCACTCTTCCGCCTCCACTTTTTGTTTGCTGTTGAGGGCAGATAAGTGCTCCTGGCAGTATCTTGGCACAGGCACTTCACTAAACAGTAACTCCTGTAAAAAAGTCTTAGGCCATCAGCCTTTGAGAATTTAGCTTTGGGCCCATAAGACTGAAAGATCTCTAATTCCAGGTTCGTGCTGGGAAAACAAGTATTTACAGAGCAACAACAAGCATTTCCTCTGCAGAAAGGGGTAACCCAATCAATGAGGTATTCTGAAATTCTGATTAAGTTCTGTAGGCTTCTGGTTATGAAGGCAAATAAGAGCCAAGACAAAGAATCCCACTGCTGGGGATCCAACTGGAAGTACAGGTGGGGGAGTGAGACACAGAGGGAGTCCCACGCTCAGGGGGAAAGGCTGGTGCTGGACATTCCTTAGTAACTGGATCTGGAAAGTAGTTTTACTACCAGCTGGCATTTAGGAGAAGCACGTTCAGCACACAGACAGAAACATGAACCAGCGTTTTGACACCAAAAGCTGATTAAACTTTCCAGCTCTGGAAAGCTATGGCTCCCTTCCAGTGGAAGGTGTCCCTGCCCATGGCAGGGGTTGGAACAAGATGGTCTTTAAGATCCCTTCTGACCCAAACCATTCCATGATTTTGCAAATATCGAGCCCTGGTTGCTCAGCACTGACAGCACCAAAATAACCCTGGAAAGGAGGGGCTGCAACAGCCACAGGCTCCAGCAGCAAACCATTCCCAGGGGAAACGGGGATGGCTCAGTCCTGCAAGGCTCTGCTTTACACCTGACCACAGTGGGGCCCCAAAAAGCCAGACTGACACCTGCACAGGTCCCCATAGGTCTGAGAGCCAGGGAAGGCTCAGTCAGCTCCACCACTCCATAAAGGCAAAAAGGTGGACATCCTGCTGGAGACATCTTCCCTGGACTGGAAATCCAGGAGGGACTGAGGACAGAGGCTGAGATTATGAAGTGGATGGGGAATTCTTGCCTTACCAACGTGAAAAACAAAAAAAAAACCCCAATCACCAGCAGCTCACACATCAGGAGTTTCACATGGAAAAGGACAGCAGGGACTCGCTCGTTCTAGTAAATATTCAGAATTACAGTGTGTACATTCTCTTTTCAAAGGGATTTTTCAAATCAGTTCACAGCTGTGTCATCTTTTGTACCAGTTTTGTCAGGGCTACTAAATTAGGTTTTTTTATTTACTCTGAAGTGTCTTTTTAGGGAAGATTTAGAACTGTGCCAAGAAATAAAAGTGCTAAATCTTCTCAGACATGAAGGTATCTTAAATAACTGTGTCGCTGTGCCTTTGATCATTTAAGGGTATAAGCTGTTGAGAGAAGTCATAGCCTCTATTAGTTCAGCAGATACTGCACAGACAAAACAGACATCCTTTGATGCTCACTAACCTTGCCTGCCTTTATCAAGTCTGAAATAGAAGCTGTAATTGGCAAACTAAGGACTAATTGAGAGCAATTGCTCCGACTGTAACTTGATTATGTTAATCAAGTAACAGTTTGGGGGGGAAAAAAAAAAAAAGCTGGTTGATAGTAATTATCTTTTTCTTCTGCAAGACTAATGCAGGCATCCTCTTCCCCTGTGCTAAACCCTTTTTTACACAGGCATCCACTACCTTTTCCTTCCAACTGACTGAAATACAGCTGTGCCTCCACAGGCAGGATGTGACACAGGCCACGCTCAGGTTTTGGAGGACACAGCCTCTGGACTATAATTTAGCTACTTGTTTTCTAGAAAAAAAAAAATTAAAAAAAAAAATTAGCATCTTTTTCATCCTCACCTTCAGCTGGATTTATTTATGTTCTTATATTTTTCATCCTCACCTTCAGCTGGATTTATTTATCCCCAGTAGCTCTGCAAAACTGAATTCCTTCATTTTTTCAGCTTTCTTGGATAAAGGCAATCACATCCTTTTTTACTCATTATAGGTGAAGGCTGAGGCAAAATCCAGCCATGAGAAAAGAGCCAATGGAAATTCTGTTAGCAGCTCTGGGCAGGAGGAGTTGGACAAGCTGCTGGATCCGGGATCCTCTGGCTTTGCTGGTGACCAAGTTGTGACAGTACTGTTTTAAAACTAAGCTGCATTTTTCTATATGCTTTTCCAGGATTCTCTTACCCCAGCCCCACCACGGTTCTGGGAAGGCAGGCATTGATGCATATTCCTGTAAACCCTTCTGGGTTTTTTCAAATGCTCAAGTTTTCCATCAATTTTAATAACCAGCATTTTTTCTGCTGACTGCTTCTCACTTCTTCCTCCTATTCCCAAGTTCAGGGATTCCATATTTTATTTCCTCTTTTTCTTGCTGTTGGGACTTTTTTTTTTTTTTTTTTGCATGGATAGTTCCTGAATTTTGTAATTTTTTTTTTCATTTACCAAAGTTCTCACAAGATAATTACCTAAAACCAGGAGATCATAGTTAGTCAGGGTTGTCTCCTACCAACTTCCTCTCAAATATTACCCGTGCAATTAAAGGCAACTCAATTTAAAATTAATTTCTGTGTAAAACAAACACCTGAATTCCAGCTGAACACGTCTCAAACCTCTCAGTGCATTTTTTTTCACTGGAGGACATGCTACAAAGCATGAAGAAGTGACAAAGAGATAAGAAGAGGCTCAAAATACCTTCCCACAGCAACACACATCTTGCTGCTTTATTGCAGTCCAAAATAGCCCTTGTGTTTTGATTCAAAGAGCTTCAATCAGCTTAGCCCATCAGTATCATGAGCAGTAATTCTTACTAAACCCCACTACTAATGTTAATGGGGGGAAAAACACTCCAAGTATAGATTTTCCTAGAGCTAAATATGTAATATTCCGAAGCCGCAAGCAGCGATTGTAACAAAAGAAGGTGAGCTGCCAGAAGTTGCAAAAAGAAAGTGATAAAGCCCTCAAGGCCCCATTAAAATCTCCCCTGGGAATAATTTGCAATCTGCTCTGCTTCATGCAGACATTGGATTAAGCATCTGAGTGTAACCCTTAATCCAGGGGTTTATTTCCCGATGGGTTTCCCTCCCCGTTTCCAGGGATTCAGCAGGAGCTTTCTCCACCCGTGGCTCTGGAAGGATTTCACTGATCCCAGCAGCACACGAATTTCACATAAGCCTGTGATCCTGCTGGGAGCACCACTCAGCACTGTGCTCTCCCGAGCCAGAGTTTGGACTCTGCAGCCTCTAACAGATGGCAGGTTCTCCCACCCCACTGTTAGCTGGAGATGACACCCACAGGGCCCTTCCTCTTCCCCTGCTCTCATCTCCAGCCCTTTTGATTTAATACCACACTCACACCCTTTACTAATCTGCTGTAATTGTCACTGGCTTTAATGCCAGGCAACACCACAATCAATTTTTAGCAGCGTAAGGAAAGATTCAAATGGTATTTCCTCATGCTGGCTCCAGGCACACGGTAACATCCATGTTATAGAGCCTTTTTCATGGATCATATCCTGTTATCACCCTAATGCCCTCCTGGCTGCAAACCTGCAGCCCTCAAAGATGTTTTCCAAGGAGTCATCAGCTGCATTTCAAAGCAACCAAACAGGGAGTTAAGGCACCTCAAAAATAACAATTTGTTATTACTCATCGCCCTGGGAGATGATGAGCTTCGGGCTCGTGAAAGCTGATCCTTGTCTTCCACTTCCCTCTTTTGTGGCGCTGCTTTAGGTGAGGGAGACAAAACCTGCAGACGTGTGACAGTCACTGGGATTGCTGCAACTGAGAGGGAGAACCACAGCAACAGAGCTCAGAAAACACACGCAGGGGTGCGTGTGCTAAATCAGATTGCAAAAAAAACCAAAACCACCCCAGAACAAACAAAAAAAAAACCCCAAAAACAACCAAATCCAACAAAAAAGGGAGAAGCGAGTACAGGGGAGAACTTCAGAGTCAAAACTGGAACTGGAAACAGAGGGTATCAACTTTCCTGTAGCTGCCTATTGTTCTGGAGTGTGACTCAGCAGAACAAAGGCTTTTGTCTCCAGGCAGGAACAGAGTCCATACTGCAGAGGAAGTGGCACAAATCCACTGCCTGGAATGGGACTGTGGTTCCAGTTGTTCTCATGGGGATGCTCCACAGAGAGTCCCTACCTTTATAGGGACTGCAAATCATGACCCTGCTCCACAGGAACCGAGGAGATCAGGGTAAGACTGGTTGCCCTGTAAGCATGGAGAAGCAGTGGAAAAGGAGAAATTGGTAGGAAAAAACCCGCAGGACTGAGATGGTAATTCCATTTTGTACTTCCACATATTAAATCTGAAAATACCCGTATTTACAAACTGAAATAGGACACAGGTACACGACAAAGTCTGTGCTGCCACCATGATCCAACACTTACAATCCCCACCAAAAAAGTCAGCAGGTTTAAGACTAACATCTATATTTGAAATACTTGTACTTCCCTTTTTATACCAGATCTGTCACATGTGTAAGTGTTACAGGAGGCTGAAAGGGGAACAAGGACAAATAGTTTTTAAATCATCAATTAAAAAAAAATTAAATTGTTTTAGCAGTACCAAGAGATGCTATTAATCACTTGGATGTGATCAGACCAAGAAGCTGTAGTTTATTAACATTTTGAAGTTAAACATCACGTAGTAGAAAAAACAAGCAATATGTTCATTCAAGGACAGATTTTTCTGTTCATGCACACATCACAATATCTGTGTTTGGACTAGTCCCTGTCACTCTTCCTCTCCAAGCATTCCCATATCATCAATCATCAGTGAGTTTTCTGATGAAAATACATTATTCTACACCCAGAAACCACGTGCCATCATGCAAAGCAGCAAACTCGAGCAGCATGTGGTTTTTCTACTACCTAAAAGTTAATTTTCTTTATTTTCAGTGAAGCCATGTTTATCCTCAGCTGGATAAAATAAAGCTCCACCTACTTCCATGCACTTTCTCTGTTTTTCTTGAGATTGTGAGTGCACACATTCACTTGCAGGGTGGGTGAGTGGGAGGGTGGCACACAAGTAAACCCCGTCTGTGAACGTCACGGTTGTGAAACACATTCTAAATAAAACCAAATGCTCTCAGAAGAAAGTTTCATCTCTCCCCTTTTGCTGCAGGAGGGGACAGGCCCCAGTGCAGGAGTGAGGACTGCAAACACACCTACAGAAAGCTCTGTTGAGAAACTGATAAAAATCACATTAATTTCTCTTTCTTTCCTAATTTTAAGAAGAATTCTATGGTTTGGCTCCCTCTCTTATTTTCTCCCTTGAGACAGTTGTGAACTGGTGTCAGCTGGTACCTGTGATGTTTTAGTGTCTAACACTTCAGTGATTTTCAGAGCACACAGCTCATGATGACGGGGGCAAAAAGAAATACCGAGCCACCGTTCTAGTAAAAATAACCTAATTAATAATAGATTTAATCCAGAGCTGGTTAGAAAGGTCTGCAGTTTGTCCTACCAGGTAAAACTTTAATGATGCACTGTGCAGCACTCCCCAGCTATGAAAGCAAAGGAGCCTTTTGGTTAATTCTCTGTAACATTTTGCAAAACACGCCTCTGACACGCCAGGGCAATAAGTTTATTTTACTGAAACCATGTTCTTCTTTTTCCTTCCTTATTTTCTGCTAAAATACGTGCCTTGGTGACAAAGGAAGGCCAACACAGAACATGGTGAACAGAGATAAACTACCTCATTTCTCCCTCATATCATGACTTCTTTTAGTGATCTAAAACACCCCAAAGGGGAAGTACCATAACTTTTCTCAGTGTAATCTGAATCTATTTCATTTCTAGTTCTGGGTTATGCAATGACCTCTCCTGAAAGCAGTTTTCTTTCCTTGGCTGGTATTGGGTTTTATGCAGACACAAAGCCCACAGAAAGTTCCCATAATGGCATTTTTCTCCCCTCCTTTGGTATCTCACCTGCTGTTCACGTTGCTCTTAATAAAAGGGGCAAAGCCAAAAGCAGCACTTCCCAGTGCTGCAGTTCTGTAACAAGGGGAAAATTAATATTTGGAAAGCAAATCAGCAAACGTGAAGAGTCAGGTCATTCCAAGGTGGGAGAAGGAGAGAGGAAAATACCTCAGGGACTCTGACAACAAACAGTGACAGCATCATACAGGGGGAAATGCTTCTGGAGAATAATATAAACATTTTTTGCTTGTTTTTTTAAAGCAGCTTCCTTGCCTGGTATTCAGATATACCTAAAACATAATCATCACCAGAAGGGAAGGTAAAATGGTTAAAAAAAATAAAATTAAAGCTGTAATTTGTAATTTAAAGCTGTACATTTGTAATATGTGGCTTCAACTGGATCACATGTTCTGGAGGTCTCATCTGGTTTTTCTTCTGTTTTATCCCATATTCTTTCCTTTTGCATCCTGTCTCTCACCTCACAACTTTCCAAAGGATTTAGACATGCAGAGCACGTGTTCTGAAAGCACAGATAAATGAAACAAGAGTGTACCTGAATGCAAATGGCCTCTCTCTGCCATAATTTATCCAACTTTTCTAAATTAGACAGTGCAGTCAAAGTATGCAACTTAAAAACCTCGTTCTCCAGTCATTTTTTTTTTTTTAACTTGTAAGAAGGTAAGTCTCTGCTAGCAAATACTACTGCTCAAAATGTGACACAGTGGGGGAAAAAAAAATAATGGTTCCTTCAAAGTTATTGACAGACTGGCTGCAACCTACCAGAGGCTGGAAAAAAAATACCAGATGGGATAAAAAAAAAAAAAAAGGAAAAAAAAAATCCTTGCTATTAGTACATCATACCAAATGCTGTATTCAAAAGCCAAACTCTCCCCTCCTCCTGCTACAAGAAACCATTCCTTGGGAAATTGTTTATGCCTCTATCAGTGGTGAGTATAGACTCTAAAAGCTAAATCTGACAAAGACCAAAAAAAAAACCCCACAAAACAACAAAGCAAAAATACTGATGTCATAAAATGCCAGATTTATCTGCCTTGCAAATTCCATTAAAAAAAAAAAAAATATACAGGTACTCACTGAAAATTGAACCCTAACCCCCCCACACTGTTATTAATACCCAGTACCTTGACATTTGACTTTACAGTAAAATTCAAGTACTGCTGGGATGACACAAAAGTGGGGAGGTAAGACTTATGGCTAAAGGCAACATGACAGAAAGGAACAAAAATAAGCCAAATATCAGTGTCTCTCAATGCCTACAAACACACACAGACCAGCAGCACAGTTTCACTGCCAGAACACTTACGAAGGCTTAAAAAACACAAAGCCAAACCCCTTAAAACCAGCATGGATATAAAGCCCAGTTCAAGCCAGCAAACCACCAGAAAATCCCACTTAGATTGGTCCCAAAACCGAGGCTACCTCACGTTCCTGAGCACCTACAGGACACAAAAGCCATTTTCCCCAACAAACCCCCAGCTGAAGCTGCTCACAGACTCCTTCCCCACGGGATTGCTACGGCATTTTACCACCTCCTAAGGGCTTAAAAAAGCCAAAGGACCGATGTGTTACATTTGTTTTCCAAACAGCTGATGGTGTTTCAGCAGCTGAGGCAGCAAACACGGCACCAGACAGGGGAAAGCTGGGAAAAAAAAATCCCACATACTAAAGAACCAAGGGGCAAAAACTTCGAGGAGTTGGGAGTTTAGGAAGTTGGCACAGTTGTGACCTTCCCTGGTATTTTAAACAGGACACAAACTGAGACTAGAATGCCTGGAGGCACTCTGACAGCACCACAGATATGTCATTTCTTAGTTTACCTCTTCCCAAGTGTGCAGGTGCTGATGGTGCCAGGAGCCTGCAGCACAGGCAGGAGGCAAACAGACTTACACTGACATCTAAAGGTATCTCTGATGTGATGCCTTAGGAGTGTCTGCAAAAGGGACCAGCACCCCACAAAGTGCTAACAACACAAAGATGAAGAAATGTCAGTTTTCATACCCAGAAGACAAGTTTTCTCTCTCACTCACACATGATACACTTACAGAAGTTTAAGACTCCACTGCACACCATAAAGAGATGATGGTCTGCAAATGAAAAGGAATGCTGACATACTCTTAAAATATTAAGAGTTACCAGAAATTTGTATTTCTGAAGTTTAAGTCAGGACTGACTTACTAAATGACATGAGCTGAAATACAAATACAGGAAAGGACACCCTAGGACCAGGAATTTCAATTTAGTCACTACTTAATTCTTCCATGTGTCCAAGGCCAGATTGGACGGGGCTTGGAGCAACCTGGGCTAGTGGAAGGTGTCCCTGCCCATGGCAGGGGGTTGCAACTAGATGACCTTTAAAGTCCCTTCCAACCCCAACCATTTTATGATCCTTTGCAGACAAATCCCAAATTTGAGGCAAATTTCCTTGTTTCTGTGAGAATCACGTGGCATTTTTGTCAGAGCGGAAAATTAAGCTCTTACTTAGGCAATCCTGTCTTAGGGAAAATGACCCATCTTTTCAATGGAGTTGGGCACAAATTCAGCCACTTGAAAACAAGTGCTCCTTTCCAAGTTAGTGGGTTTTTTGCTGCTTCTAAGTTGGCTTTGAGCATAATATACATTAGAAAAATGTGAGTTCTGGTTTCCAGGCTTACTCTTGCAACCAGCATGCCTTAATTCACACTACATGAAAGCATTTCTCATCAGTGTTCCAAAATACAGTTCCTACTGTGCCAGAGAGAAAAGGATATGCAAACACCCAGCAAATCTATTTCTTTTAAGCTTTATAAACTCGTACACCACTTTCCTGCTCTGCACTTAACAGTCTGCAAGACACTTAAACCACTTGCTGTCTGCACATAGTTCATTGAGTAAAATTTACTTTCCTAAATTTCCATAGGCATCTTCCCTGCTCTCCCTACAGTATAAATCCAACGAGAGGAGACCAATAAATCCTTCTTTATGCAGAGGGATACACTTATCCTCTCATACCTGTCTTTCCAGAGTTGCACCACTCGGCCACATTTCAGTACAGCTGTATTTTTAAAGCATGACTTTGGGAATAGAACTGGACGTTACTGGTGCTCTAGAAAGCCTTGTTTGCATGTCCCCTGTTCTTCTGAATAAATCAAGTGAAAAGATAGCTCTAATCCCTTCAAATAAGGCAATATGTTCTTTACACTTTAAGTAATTTGCAGCAACCAAGTCCATTTCTGTAACACGGGGGCTTCATCAACTGTGCCAATAAAGGAGACCAATCACACCTTCATTTCTCACCCAGACTATTCCATTTCCTAAATTGACTGAGCCTTGGGACGGTGAGACTGCCTGTCTACCCTGCTGGATAGCAAGGGAATGGGAAAACAGCGACCCACATGATGCTTCCTGAAACATAATCCCCACTGAACTCCCCAGGATCACCCTGACAGTAAACCCTGATCGCTGCTGTCCAAACACAGTCACCACCTTAACAACTCCTAATGAGCTGATAAATAGTGTTTTAAATCCAGAGGGGCCACCAAGCTGATCAGAGGAAAGGCTGGGAGAGCTGGGATTGTTCAGCCTGGAGAGGAGAAGCTTTGGGGTGACCTGATTGTGGCCTCCCAGGACCTGAAGGGAGCCTGCAAGAAACATGGAGAGAGGGTTTTCACAAGGGCCTGGAGTGCCAGGACAAGGGGGAATGGCTTCCCCCTGCCAGAGGGCAGGGTTAGGTGGGATTAGTGGGAATAAATTGTTCCCTGTGAGGGTGGGGAGGCCCTGGCACAGGGTGCCCAGAGAAACTGTGGTTGCTCCATCCCTGGAAGTGTCCAAGGCCAGGGCTTGGATCACCCTGGTCCAGTGGAAGGTGTCCTTGTCCATGGCAGAGGAGTTAGAAGTACATGATTTTTAAGATCCTTTCCACTGCAAACCATTCTGGGATTCTGTGATTTTATAATTATCAGTAACTTCTGAAATACTGGGTTACAAAGCCAGATTCTGCCTTGAAATGAGGTGAGAACTACACTAGTCACTGGACAGAAGTTTATCAGGGCTTTCTCTTTTTTAAAGAACAATTACAATGCTTTGAGTATCTCTGGAAAGGTGGGTGTAGCAGAAAAATCAAACCCTAAGGAACAGCCAGGCAACTAACAATAAACTCAGGCTTCCAAGCAGCACAGGTAAATCCAAACCACCACCCAGCTGCAGTATTAACAGCATATGTTAATACTGCATGGAATATTATTACAGAAATTACAGAAGGAAAAGGTCACTGCTCTCAGTTTCTGACAACACAAGCCACTGCCAATGTTGTCTTTTCTCCCCCTACACCTCCCAACCTCATTGCAGTTGCCACTCAGGCAAGAGGATTAAGGAACTGACCCAGGCTTTAATCTGGTAAGGAACAAAGATCCACGAGAGAGGGGACAGGGAAAACATGCCTGGATCACAGGCAGCTTCCACTGACCCGACTGCACATTCCTCAGCAGAGGGGGGATTCCCATCTCTGGGGATTCCCATCTCTCTCAGGTTTGCTCAGCTCTGGAGCCCACACAGACCAAACCAACACAAACCTTGTCAGATTGTTTTTTCCCTCCCTAATGTTAGTTTTCAGCCACATCAGTGAGCTGACCCAACTGAGACCTTCCAGGCTGAGAACTGTGCCAAATAAAAATCTTTACCTTCTACACTATCTCATCTTCCTGCTGTAATCCAAATGTGGACTGCAGAAAGGACTTGGAAGTTTGCAGGCGTATCCTTGGGAGGTAAAGATAATCTTTATAAAGAATGGTCTCAATTACAGTGATGTGAGGGGCCAGCAATTATTAAAAATCCCTCTAGAAATCCAAAAACCCCCCATCCAGTCTAGAGGCACTGCCTAAGCTGGGAGAATACATTTAAAGATCCTGTTCCAGTGAAGACTTCTGTCTGCTTATTTGATTGCAGCACCAACTCAAAAATAAATAAATCCCAAAGCAAGCAATTAAGTGTTAAGACAGCTTGCAGACCTGCACCTGGCTTTTCAAAGGTTTTCAACCCTAGAAAAGCCATAGTTGGAGTGGCAGATTTCACATCAAAACAAAGGCTGTAAAGCCCAAGTCACCCCTGCACACTTCTCTCCCAGGTTTGCTGAGCAGGTGTGGGAACAGGAAAGGTGGGAGAGCTTTTCCAAACACGTTTCCACCACCTCCCCACCCCAAAAAAAACCAAGTGAAAATCGCCAGATGAAGGATTTTACTCCAAGGCAGAAGTGACATGTACATTATCACTGTTTCCCAAAATCAAAAGCATCTTAGATTCAGGATCTACGAATTCAAGGCTGAAAATAAAGCCCTCACTGGACTTACTGAATTCAGGGCACATCCAAGCTTCCTACAACACAGAACACATTAAACACACAAGACACAAATAAAGAAGTTTCAGAATTGCTCAGTTTGGGCACATTTTTTTGGCAGGGAACTTTTTTTTCCTCTCCCCTTTTGGTCTCATGGCAAAGAGCAGCTTTGCAAAAGATTTTTCCATCTAAACAGAGAGAACCAAAGACTGGGAAAAACTGAGAGGTATCTGTGTTTATTGTTGAGATAAACAAATTTCAGAGTATTTGTTTGTTCTGTTCCAAGTATGTCCTGTGCTCAAATACCATCACCTTTATTATCTAGAAGAAAAACCCCAATGAGTGCATAGGCACACGGGCTTGTGTTTAGCTGATCCAATATATCTGTGGTTCCATTCTCTGTTTTGAGATACAGTACTGGAATGACACAAAACAACCATTAAATAAAGATCTGTGATCAAGTCCCCGGGTATTGAAGCTCTTTGCCAAACCAGCACAGGCTGCATGACAGGAAGAGAAGCATGTCCAGGTTAAATTAACTACAAACAGCCAGATCAGGTGGACTTAAACATGTCAACACACAAAAGCAGCACTGCCTTACATGTCAGAAATAACTTTTTCTTTTTTTTTCTTTAAACCAGTTTGGCTAAATCAGCACAATCTGCTGCCAGTTTACTGTGCAGGTGCTCTGAGTCTCTCCTGGGACTGCACAGGAAACCTAAGCTTAGAATTCAAACCACAGAATCACGAGCATCGCCTCGCTCAGACGGTTCAACCAACTTGCACAGCCCCTGTGCTGCTCTCCTGCCCCTGCTGAAAGAGCACAGTGTGCCAGCCAGCCTGCAGGCCACATGGGGAACCCAGGATCACACCACTGATCCTGCTAAAAATAACTCCCCCGCCGTTTTTGGGGGGGTAAAGGGCGGGGGCACCACGTTCCTGTGGCCCCACAGAGAGCTGTGCTGAGCCAGCTGCCTTGCTGGAGGTGAGGCAGCACCAGGACCAGGGGCTGATGGAAGAAATGCTTCTGACACGTTGCCAGGCACTAAAAAGTGGTGCTGTGATGGCATGAGACTCGCCCACCCCCGCATGGGTTTTTTTTAAGAGCTGCCACGCTGGTCTGGGCAGAGGATGTAACGTGGGTTCCCCTGCCCCACTCCCTCCAAGTCTTGCTTTCTTCCTTCAGTTTTACCCTGAGATCTGTCAAATCCCAGGTTCAGCTCTCCACCAAGGGCAGGCAGCCTCCACAGACAACACTCAAATGCAAAGCAGCCCTTTATCTAACACATATTCTGTTTCACTCTCCTTTTCAAACCTCTCCTGCTCCCAGGCATAGGGTTTAACCCTCACACTTCCCAGACAAAGAGGGTCACTGGGATCACTGTGGTACCTATTTGACTTTTGAGAGGGTTTCAAGGTGCTCTAACTAATAATTGCAGAACAAGTCCATTACAAGCACTCTGAAGAAACACCTAAAAACACTGAGTCAAACACACACTTGAGTACACACACATCCTACTTTGACTTTTCTCCCTGACGTGCAATTCCAGCTCCAGCAGCCTCTATTTTTAGAAGTGCTCCCCAAGAGAGGCTGTGCCCAAGCAGCAGAAGGCAGAGAACACGCAAGAGCTCTGCCTGCTTTGAAGGCTGACGTTGTTTCAGCAGCAGCTGCTCCTCCTTAGACACTCCTCTGCTTCCCAGAGGTTTTGTCCCACCTTCTCCTCGCTGCCTTGTCACACCACTCCACCAGCAAATCCTACTCCTTGACCAAGAAATATCAACCTCCCAAAGGAGGGCCACGAGATGATCAGAGGGCTGGAGCAGCTCTGCTGGGAGAGCTGGGATTGTTCAGCCTGGAGAGGAGAAGCTTTGGGGTGACCTGACTGTGGCCTTTTAGAGCCTGAAGGGGACGAGAAGAAAGATGGAGAGAGACTATTTCCAAGGGCCTGGAGTGCCAGGACAAGGGGGAATGTCTTCACACTGACAGAAGACTGGGTTAGATGGGATACTGGGAAGAAATCCTTCACTGGGAGGGTGGGGAGGCCCTGGCACAGGTTGCCCAGAGAAGCTGTGGCTGCCCCTGGATCCCTGGAAGTGTCCAAGGCCAGGTTGGACGGGGCTTGGAGCAACGTGGGCTAGTGGGAGGTGTCCCTGCCCATGGCAGGGGTGGCACTGGATGTTTTTTAACATTCCCTCCAACCCAAACCATTCTGGTGTGTGTATATACATATATATATATCCCTGCTGGATTGGTGAGTCAGATCAACCCCCAGGAGGGTACCAAACGCTGCAGTGGAAGGTCAGAGGTGGAGGTGACAGCAGCACTGGGAGGCAGGGCCAGGAGCCATTCCCTGAACCCAGAGGGAGCACAGCTCACCCCAGCTGTCAGGTTACAGCTCAGGGGAGCTGAATCCTGCCCTGTGCCTCCTGCAAACACCTCTCCCACGGGCAGGGACAGAGGGTTTCACTGCAGAGCGAGATGCCCCGTGTTATCAAGTGAGTGACAGGTTTTAAAAGGACCCAAAATAATAACTACTTGTACTTCCCAGAAAGCACAAATATTTGCATGTTGTGATCTCAGCTCCTAAGGCCTGATAAGTAACCAACAAATCAGTGTACATGTTTACACTGGACATTCTAGATACGTTAGGTAATGAGAGCTCCGAGCTGGATAAGCCCTGCTTAGATTGCTTGGAACTGGAATTATAAAATTCCAAATTTATCATCGTGCTATCCAAAAATAAACACATTCACTCAGCAAGGACTCGGGACTCATGAAAAATTATCAGAGTTGTGCTTTCCTAATTCACATTATAAAGCCTCCCTATGCAAATACAGTCCTATTTTACTTGTATCTCCTCATCAGCTTGTATTATTTAAAACATGTGGGACATTCACACAGATGGAAAAAAAAATAGGTCAGGCTGGAAACAAAAGCCAAGCCATTCTGTTTTATTAGCAGATTAAACATGCAGAACTGTAATTCGAAATTCCAAGGAAAGCGACTTAATGAAAACATTCTGAACGCCCAGATAAAAAAAACCACTGCAAATTGTTGCAACCTCTAATTGCCGTGCTGCCAACTGAATTAAACTGAGAACAGAACCGATAAAAAGGCCTGTCCACCTGGTCTGAAAATGCACAGAAAGAACTACACTGCTTAGTGACTGTATGGAATCTGGGACACAAATCTAGGAATTTTCTGCCATCAGCAGCCAACACAACAGCCCAGTTCCTTTGAAA
The DNA here is from genome assembly GCF_036250125.1 of Pseudopipra pipra. Lineage (NCBI taxonomy): Eukaryota > Metazoa > Chordata > Aves > Passeriformes > Pipridae > Pseudopipra > Pseudopipra pipra. The sequence goes on along the minus strand of NC_087556.1, from coordinate 738,295 downwards.
TACTGTAGGACACTGAACATTTGCAAAAATCTAGTCCTTTCATTTGCAAAGACCCTACTTTTAAATATATTTATTCCTTTCCTGACAACAACTTGACATCACAAACCTCAGAAACACTTATTCATTTCCCTTTTATCTTCTGCATAACCACACTATTTGCTACCAAAATATGTAAAGCCCCAATACAAATCAGTGCACTCAATTTAATTTAGTTATTCAAGCTGAATGTCCTGAACATCATTTGATTGCTGCCACCTATTGTTGTTCCAAACATGTTGCAAGGAGTTAACCCCTTATCCAGCAGCTACTGGAAGTCCTACTGGAAATACTATTTCTGCCTCTGCTATTGCTAAATATGCAACTGATACGTCTATTCGGCCATGAGAGCTCTAGAAATTATGAATAAAGGTTGAAAATGAAGGTGGATAGAGACGAATAAATCTAAAAAGATTGGCCTCAGGCAGGTCGTTTCCCTCCCTGTCCCCCTAATTTATCAATTAAGAATTTAATCACCCATCAATGCTGGAAAAATTCAAAGAGTACAAACAAACCAAACAAAAGAATGCAAGTAAACAGTACCAGCTGCATATATATGTATACTATTTATTATATGTTTATTTTTAAAAATTAAGGTGTGCATACACAGTAACTTCTCCATTAATTCAATATTTGGCTTTTCACTCACAGGAGAAGTAAATCCTGGGACAGTAATTCTGGAACAGTAACTCCTCACACAGTTCATTTAAAATGATAATTCTAGGTTGCCAAAGGCCATTTAATTCTGTCTTCTCATAAATGCAAAGCCTCACATAACATCCAGGTTCATCTGAAATGTTAAAGGACACAAAAAACTAACCCTCAGCCTTTAGTCTGCAGAGCTTTAAGTATTAAAACAGCAACTCTGTCACTGAACATGAAATTTGAGGAGGCCATTATTTCAAAACCTGAATTCCCTGAATATAATGTAAGTAAGTGAAAATTATTTTCAAAAAACATGGGAGGCAGAAGACCACCTCTAGGCTGTGATTTCCCCTGTCAGGGATCTTTGCTCTTAACAACAAGGACTGATCTCCCTGAGGGGAAAATTTTGGTCCACTGCAAATTGACAGTTTTCTTTCTGCAACAGGAGGTTAAAGATGTCCACACAGAGATGCCACTGGACCAAAAGGCATCTATGAAAGGTAACTCAAAATCCAGCTGCTGGTCATTCCCACACAACTAAATGGAATTCCCAGCACACACAGGTAGGACACCCTTGTTGAAGCAGCTGACTACAAATACAGGAGTCCAAATTTCCCAAGATGACTATGAAAACATGGGCATAGGTGTCTAGGGTTTGGTGTTTTTTTTTTTTTTTTGAGAAAGATACTGCATGTTTATGGCAATAATCTGTGGGACCAGTGCTTAAAAATACAATATTCAGACAGTCCAATATTCTCAAGGGAGGGGAAGGGAATGACATGGCAGCCAGCCTGGAGGTTCAAACAGCAAAGTGGTGAATTCCTGCAAGGGGTGAATTCCCACCTCTAGGCAGACATTTGAACTCTTCAGCCCAGCCTCTTTCACACACAAATGTCAAGGGGTAATTCCAATGCTTACTGCTGGATCAAAGCACATTCTGCTCCCCCCAGCTGTTCCTTTGCACCTTCTCTTCTTTTACAGCCTTTATCTATACATTAATGCCAACAATCCCTCATCAAAATCCATTTAAAACTTCATTTGGCTCCAAACTGATAGATCCAATTATACTTAAGTGGCTAAAATGGGACCTGGCACAGGTCCACAGTCAGCAGTGCAGTCTCCAGCGTGCTGCAAAACCGCCGTGAAAAGGCACCTCAGAGAGGAAAAGTGAAAAAAGACTACCAGGATAGGGAAGATGTTCAGCTAATGCCCCCAGTGAAGAAGCTGTCAAAGCAGGGATGTTGAAGCAGAGTGTGCAGTAAAGGTTAAAAACCAGCACTGCTGGGAATCAGCCAAAGCTCCCTCCTTTAACACTCATCACAAACCGCAACAGCAACCGTGGTCAACATCCTAACGGACTGAACCACAGGCACGCCTTCCATCCAGCTCCAGAGTCTGTCCTCTATGTAATAAGGGCCTTCCAGATGAGCAGTGAGGGCAGCTGTGCTCCCCAGTCCAGCCCCCTTCCCGTTGAGCCCCTTGCCTGCAGTGGCAGAAGGGCCACACGTGACCCCGCGCTGGCCAAGGGCTGCTGCTCCAGGAGAGGGAACCCTCCCCTTCCGCCAGCTCTGCGCATCCCTCAGTCCATCTGCAGCACAAGATGATTCCTCTGGCCCGACTGACAGCGAGGGGGACGCTTCCAACAAGGAGCAGGAACCTCCCTCCCCTTCCAGGAGCAGCTGGAATCGCTGGTTTGTCTCCAGGGAGCGCACAAACACGGCTCCTGGGAGAATCGCTGAGTTCTCTCCCTGGGTTTGGGAGACCAGAGCAGACAGCCAAGTAGGGCAGTGCCAGCACAGAAGGGAGAGAACAACCATTCCTTTCAGCAGCTGTCAAATTCCACCTTAAATTCCAAGTGAGGTGGATCCAGGAAAACCCCCATTCTCTGTCAGTTCTCTGTCAGCACAACTCGGCTGTTTGACGTGCAATCAAAAGGAGGTTGAGATTTACAGATCCAGGGATGTGTCCTGGCCCTCTCTAAGTCAAAACAGATCTGAAACTACACCCTGTTCAGGCTCTGAAACACCCTCCTTACATCCTCCTCACCTGTTTTCCCCCTATTTTAGTTCTTAGACTAAAGAAACAGGAGTAAAGGTGCCAAGAGCTCCAACGCCAAGGAACTCTGGGGTATGGGGAGTCAGTCCTGCTGCCTGAGACCAAGAATTAACAGTTGGTTGGAAATCTGGAAGCTGGTCTCACACAGAGAACAGGCAGACAGGGGAAGAGAAACAGAAACAAGGGGAGGAGAAGACAAAGCTGCTGGATTCCCTCAGATAAAAGGTAATCCTGCAGTTACACAGGAGGTGAAGGATGCTGTGAAAGCATCAGACAGTTCCAGCACTCCCAAGAGCAAGTGAAATGAACTGTTCACCTTAATTACATCTTCTGAAGGGGACCTGACCACTTTCTGCACGTGAAAGGATTTAATTATCCCAAGAAAAACCAATTTGCAAAGACATCAGTGCCGACTGAGGAAGGCCTTGAGATGCAGAGTAGCAGAACCTCGGGAGGACCCTGAGCAAACAGAACTCCACACTACCTCTTTTTTCTATTTCCAGGACATTCATGATCAACCAGACCACCTTAGCAAGGACAGGAGGGGCCAGACCCATCACTACTTTCCCTGGTAAAGGGACAGGGGAAATGAGAGGGCTTATAAAACAGCAAACAGCAGAGAAATCCTGTTCCTACAGAGTATTTACCTATTTAGGCACAGAGCTTAAAATAAGAGGTTGCAATGAAAATACTTCCCTTTAAAGAAATGCCCAAGAAAACCCCGATCAAGTACCAATTTTCCCCTTGCTGCCCTAAGATGCTGTGCTGCAGCTCGACATCCTGCTGCCATCCATCATCTTTTTGCTCATACAGGTCCTGGTTACTGAGCAGCAACTCCAGATAGACCCCTAGACCTCCATCCCTTGCTCCAATATCCTTTAACAGGCAGCTTCCAAACCACACTCATGGATTTAAACACGCTAAAATCCAAGATACAGCAGAGCACAAGGAGCCAAGTGTTAAAGTCAGCTCCTCATCATTCCAGCACTGGTGACTCTTCTACAAACCAGGGCCTGAACTTAACACTTCTTCCTCAGCATGGAGCTGCTCTTTCTAAGCCTCCATGGCACTGAAACACACTCACCCCAAAAAAAAATCACTGAAGGATAAGTGAGATTTACTCATATTTGGAGAATAAAACCCCCAGGATGCAGCCAGAAACAGCAAACAAGCTGGAGGCTTGGAGAGGTTTTCATCTTATAAACTCAAGACCAAGCAGTTCTCAGCTGGACTTTCTCCTCCCCTGCATTTCATATGATTTTAGGGTCACTGAGATGCCCTAGGGGTTTCTCCCCACAGCACAGCTGTTATTGAGGTCTCACTCTCTGGGACATCCCCACTGCAGACATACCAAGGGCAGCACCGGAGATCAGCACAAGGGGCAGTGACAGGGAAACGCCACCTGGGGACCAGCTGAGGGGCTTGTCCAATTCACAGCGACTTTCAAGTCACAGAAAGACAGGTGCTGTCTCAGAAGGCAGCAAAAAAATTAAAGATCAGATTAAAAACTGACTCACCTGTGTAGATATTTTTGCTATCGAGGTGTTACTGGTCACACATGGCATGTAAGGCCTTGAAATCACCCACCTCCTGTCCTGCTCCACCCTATTCTGTCGGCAGTTAAGCAGCTCAGACTGTTCTTTGCCACACAAGATGCTAAATTGCCATTTTAGATTGGATACCTGCGATTTTGAGGTGTGAACTTACTGTTTACAATGTCCCCCTGCAGCTGGAGAATCTGTGGAACGGGAATGGTGAGAATAACTACATCAAACTGCTCCGGTGGCCCCACCTTCCTGGAGACTTCCCACTTCCCACCTCGGAGAGAGATGTGAGTTACATGCTGCTCGTACAGGACATCTGCACCTGCATGGAAAAAGGAGCAGTTAAATCCATGTCCCAGTGAATTCCAGAGAGAAAATGCAGAGTGGTTTCTCTGGAGCCAGGCTGGGAGAGCTGGGGGGGTTCACCTGGAGAAGAGAAGGTTCCAGGGAGAGCTGAGAGCCCCTTGCAGGGGCTCCAGGAGAGCTGGAGAGGGACTGGGAACAAGGGATGGAGGGACAGGACAAGGGGGAATGGCTTCCCACTCCAGAGGGCAGGGATAGATTAGATACTGGGAAGGAATTCTTCCCTGGGAGGGTGGGGAGGCCCTGGCACAGGTTGCCCAGAGAAGTTGTGGCTGCCCCTGGATCCCTGGAAGTGTCTAAGGCCAGGTTGGAGGGGGCTTGGAGCAACCTGGGCTAGTGGGAGGTGTCCCTGCCCATGGCAGGGGGTGGGACTGGGTGAGCTTTAAGGTCCCTTCCAACCCAAACCATGCTGTGACTCTAAGATTCTCTAATTCAACTCAGTAAACAGAGGGAGAGCTCCCAGCTGCTCTCTTTGCCAGGTTATTTCCCCTGGCTTTACTGAGCTGAACCAACCCAGAGGGAAACCCAACAAACACAGGAGGTGGCACTGGGTAAGCAATGAAAGCACCCCCCCAGGTGCTGAGAAAGACAGCACTGTCCCTGTTAGCAACTGAAGACAGGGACATAGTTAATTATTTGCAAGATTAGTGCCTAAAAACCCAGCTAAGTAAAAAAAAAAAAAAAGATAACAATCACACGGAAGGACCAAAGCCTGAGTGCTCTTACAACTCATATTTTTCAAACCAGGGTTAAATTAGTCACTGAAATGCACACTTGGTTCTACCACATGACACCTAATGCAGTGGTTACATGGTTTAAACCAAGTTTAAACCAGCAGGTGATCTCCTCCTCTGGCCTTTTCTAAAGGCTCACGTCCTTCATAAGCACTCCTTCCTCCAAAACACAGGCTGGAGTTCACCACTGTGCTCCCAGTTACACAGCAGTTAAGTACCCACTCAGAAAAAAGCCACCCAAACGCTCACTTCATTCCAGCTGCAACTCAAATCTCTTCCTAACCACGATCTCCCACTGAATTATCTTGTCCTATTCATGCTAGGCCCGACTTTCATATGCTAAAGTCACCGGTGTAAATATAGGCTTGGCCCCTGAGCCTACAGATGTTCTATTTATATAGGGATTTTTACATGCCAGGCCTGCAGGACTTGGAAACTCACAGAGCTCCCAGACATGTTTACCCATCCGCGAAACTTCCAAGCATACATAAACAAACAAGGAACTTAAACATCCTCATCAGAAATTTAAATTCGAAAGACAGTTCAGGAGTGCCGTCATTAAAACCTTTCGTTTCACACAAAGGCATCTAAAAACGTTACCTGACTCTTTTAAATAATACTTGACAACCGAGGAGATGCCCTGGGGTGCCACATAATTGTAGGAGCCTTCTCTCACCACCAGTCCTTCCACGGGAGCAGTCAGTGGTGTCAAGATGCCGTGAGACAAAAGTTCCTCATAGAAGCTTGGAGGGAGGAAAAATACACAGAGGTGAAAATTTTTTTTCCATTTTTCCACAGTCAAAGTTAAGGCCAGGCTAACTTTCGAGTTTAGAGAACAGCTTTTAGCAAGCGGCGTTTGAAGGCAGGCAATGCACCAACACAGCCGTAAAACAACCAACTACCTCGCTATTGTCCTGTGTCTGGCCTTTACCTGAGAGCAAGGCTGCCCGCAGTGGCACTGCCAGCGGTGTGACCCGGAGGGACAGGAACAGGCGACAGCTCCTTAAAGCTCTGAGCACCAGCACGGACCGCAGGAGCATCACGGCCGCCGGACGCGGCTGGCTGAAACGCGCCTTCTCCCGGCTTTCCACACAAATTTTGCATCTGTTTGCATCGCTGCTACACCTCCACCCCCTTCCTCAAGGCATACCGAGCTACCCCTGGGTCCTTTTATCTCAACCCACGTGGGTTTTCCAGCTTTTATCCTCCCATTTCTCTCCGCCGGCGGGGGAGCTAAGGTTGTCGGGCTGGGGTTAAATTAAACCATGACACCTGTGCCCGCAGCGAGCCCGAGCAGCCCCAAATGTGCTCCCGAAACACAGCTTCCCACCTGCGGCGGCGGGGACGGGCGGGATGAGCGGGACGGGGGCGGGATGAGCGGGACGGGGGCGGGATGAGCGGGACGGGGGCGGGATGAGCGGGACGGGGGAGGGATGAGGGAGCGCGGGGGGCGGGCGGGGGCCGGATCCAAAGCGCTGGGGGCGGGATGGGGCGGGTCTCACCTGAGCCGCGGCCCCGCCAGCTCCGTGTCGCAGGTGACGAACTGCGCGCCCAGGTCGGCGCTGCCCAGGTCGCCGCGGGTCGTGCTCATGCGGCCCCCTGCGCGACAGCCAGTCAGACACCGACACGACACACGCACGACATGACACGACACATGACACACGACACACGACACGGTCCCCGCCCCGCCGGACCCACCTGCGCCCCGCGCCTTGTCCCAGACGGCCGCGGGCCCCCGCGCCCCCCGCGGCAGCAGCGCCGCGCACGCCCCGCCCGTGAGCCCCGCGCCCACCACCAGCACCCGCGACATGGCCACAGCCACAGAGCACCGCCCCGGCCCGGCGGGGAGCGGCCAAGGCACGCCCGGCACGGCGGAGAACCGCCCGTGGGTGGAGCGGGGAGGACACGGCCGGGAACGGCGCGGGAGTGCGCGGGAACGCGCGGGTACAGCGGCACACACGGCTGGACACACGGCTGGACACACACGGCTGGACACACACAACCCTGTACGTGCACATCTGTACACGCACAGAGCTGTACATCCTGTACACACACTTGTACACCCATCTGTACCCACACCTGTACATCCTGTTCATACACCCACCTGTACATACACATCTGTACGCACACAGCTGGACACACACAGCTGGACACACACCTCTACATCCTGCACAGACACACACCTGTACACACCTGTACATACACATCTGTACACACACACCTGTACACCCACCTGTCCATACACAGCTGTACATGCACAGCTGTACACACACACCTGTACACACACCTGTACATACACATCTGCACACACACATCTGCACACACACACCTGTACATGCACAGCTGTACATACACAGCTGTACACACACCTGTACACACACCTGTACATACACATCTGCACACACACACCTGGACATACACAGCTGTACATACACACATCTGGACACACACCTGTACACACACACCTGTACATACACATCTGTGTACACACACCTGGACACACACACCTGGACACACACATCTGTACACACACTCCTCTGTCCTGTGCATACACCTGTAACACACACACCTGTACACACAGCCCTCTGTCCTGTGCACACACCTGTAACACACAGACCTGTACATCCTGGATACACACATACCTGTGCACACACACCTGGACACACACACCCTGCATGCCCACACACACCCCCTGAACACGCGTGTTCACACACATCCCCTCTGCACGCACACGTGCCCATGAAGCTCTGCCCACACACCTGTGCACACCCCATTCACATACACCCTGTCCATACACCTGTGCACACACACGTGAGCACACACATGTGGGCACACACACACAGCCCTGCACACACAGCACCACACACACACATGAGCACACACACACGAGCACACACACACAGCCCTGCACACACACACATGTGAGCACACACACACAGCCCTGCACACACACACATGTGAGCACACACACACAGCCCTGCACACACACACATGTGAGCACACACACGTGAGCACACACATGTGAGCACACACACACAGCCCTGCACACACACAGCCCCCCACACACGTGGGCACACACACATGAGCACACACATGTGGGCACACACACACAGCCCTGCACACACAGCCCCACACACACACGTGAGCACACACACAAGGGTTGAACTTCAAGAAAGCTTAGCAAGTCCTGCCCCTGGGGAGGAACAGCCCCTCACCAGAGCATGCCAAGGGGCACCTGGCTGCACAGCAGGCCCTGGGGATGCTGGTGGACACCAAGTTGAACACGAGTCAGCAATGTGTCCTTGTGCAACGAAGGTGAACAGCGCCCTGGGCTGCACGAGGAGGATGTTGGCAACAGGTTGAGGGCGGTGACCCTTCCTTCCCCCTCCTCAGCACTGGTGAGGCCAGACCTGCAGTGCTGTGTCTAGTTCTGGGCTTCCCAGTACAAGAGAAAGTCCAACTGGAAAGGCTCCAGCAAAGGACCAGGAGGATGGTTGGGCACCAGAGAGGTGGGACTGCTCAAGCAGGAGAAGAGAAGGCTCACAGGGAGGGTCCCATAAATACCCAGGTTCTTCTCAGTGGTGCTCAGGACCAGAGACAACTGGCAAAATGAAACACCAGAGGTTCCCTCTGAACATCAGGAAACACTTGTTTACTATGAGTGTGACCAAGCACCAGTGCAGGTTGCCCAGGATGGATATTCATCCCTGGAGATACTCAAAAGCCATCTGGATGTGGTCCTGGGCAAACAGCTTTATGTGGCCCTGTGTGAGCACTGGGGGATGAACAAGATGACATCCAGAGGTCATCCTGACCTCAACCAGCCTGTGATTCTGTGATGAGCCATCTCCACCATCAGACTGACTTCATTCCAGTAGTCCAGGAATGCTCTAGAACTGGGTTTGATCTGCCCTGCTGAGCAGCTCTTACCATAATCAAAACCTGGCCCCCTGGAGATGCTAGCCAGAAGGAACTGCTGGAGGGTGTGACACCTTCCAGAAAGTGCTGATGGGCCATGTCCAACACCTGGGGGGTTTATGAAACCCTGCATGGCACTGGCATGGTTTGATGTTAGGAAAGTGGGATCCTGAGATGCTGAAATTGGAGTAGATAGTGCTGAGGGCTGGTGACACGTGTGCACCACCTCTGCCTGGGAAAAACAAACTCCCATTCTGAGAGCCTTGAGCGTGGGCAACTGCTGGGAAGTATTTGGATTGCTATCCTTTCCCAGCTGTGTAGGTGAGAGAAGAAATTCCAGACAATTTCTGATAGGATCGTTGTGGAATGGGGGACACCAGAACCTGGCACTTTGGCAATGGTGTTTAGCAGCAGATTGCTGTGAAGTGCCTTCTGTGGAGCTTGTTGTGCCTAAGGGAGACAGGTGTTGGTGATGCTCATCTTCAGTGGGAGCTCCAAGTTGACTTCAAGGCAGATATTGTTTAATGGAAACTTCTTGGAGAAAGGCTGGAGCTGAGTGCCCAACCATCCCCTGGGGGAAGGACCTTTCCCCTATATCCAACCTGTCCACGATGGGTAGTGCTCAAGTTTCCATTGCAATGGAAAAAGCTCTGTGCTCACCAGTGCACACACCATGGGGACTGCTAGCAGAGAAAGCAGGAGTGTTGTAAGAGAGGGCTGCATGAGTTGGGTGAGAACTCTTGGATGTATGACATGTTCCTGCCTTGGGGTTAAACACCTACCTGAAGTATGTGGCGGTGGCAGGCGGCCCTGGATGAGGGCAGGGCATGGTAACGCTCTGTTTAGGAGCTGTGGCATAACAGCCTTACTGGAAAGGACCTGGGAGGGGTGGCAGGCACCAAACTGAGCAGGAGCCAACAATGTGCTCCCTCCTCAAAGATGGAGAACGCCAGCCTGGGCCACTGGGGCAGCCAGGGCTGCCTGGGTCAGTTGTCACCCCTGGGAGGTCAGACCTGGATGCTGCGTCCAGTTCTGGAATGCTGGGTGAGAGGGACGTGGAGACAACCCATGGAGGCTGGAAAACTGACCCTACAGCAGGAGGTGGATGGAGCTGAGTTCATTGGTTCTGGCCTTGGGGAGGATGAGGGTGGTCTGAGAGCAGCCTGTGACTCCTCAGGGGACAAAAGCTGATAGAGCAAAATGCCTCTCTGAAGGGTCAGGGAATATGATAAGGGAAAAAGTTGTTGCACCTTTGGATGTTGGCTCTGGACATGTGGAAGTGAAAATGCTTCTTTCCATGGAGAGAGGGAGCAGCTCTGGGATGGTCACCTGTGGGGTCTCCATCCTGGGTGATTTCCAAAACTTGGCTACTCAAAGCCAGGGTCGGTCTGATCCAGTCCTGGGAACCGTCTTGCCTCTAGTGGGGCAGCAGAGGGAACCCTCTAGAGATCCTTTCCCACCAACATTTCTTTGATGTCATGGCCATGTAATGAAGTTCAAGGGACTCTCCTCGATCCCATTCAGCCTCTACAGTGGTGATGCTTCAGCAAGAGCTGCACGTGACCTCTGAGAGGACAGAGCATCTCATAAGACCTGTGATAATGTCTCACTCTTCTAGTGCTGTGGGACTCTTTTGAGTGAAGCCTTGGTCTTGCACCTTCAGGGAGGACAGTGCCTCCAGATGAGCATGACCAGAGCTGCTCTGCCCTTTCCCTGGAGTGCAGACTTCCATTATCTGTTTCCTCCAAAGATGAAAGTCAGAGATGTCTCACCCAGAAAAGTGTGGCTTCAGTACCCTAAAACCAAGCCCCTCTTAACGTCCAGAGCTCTGAATTACAAACCAATGTTCTACTGTGGCTGTGTTTAAAGAGTGGGACCAACTGCCAAATCTAGGTGTGTGCCTTGGATGCATCTCAGGTCCGTTCCAGGCTGACAGCCAGGAGACATCTTTCCCTAGTGACCTTTCACCGCGATTTTCAAAGCAAAACAATCCAGGAGAGCAGGGCAGAGGACACCCTGCCACGGGTGATGGAGAGGGATGACTCTCCCTGTTGGCAGGGCACATGTAGGACAGGGTGCTTAGGTACTCTTCATATTTTCCTGTAAGGGTGTGAAAAACAAGGGTATCGTGGTGGGTTGACCCCAGCCAACATCTAAGCACCCACACAGCTGCTTGTTTGCTCCAGCCCCCACCCCAAAGTGGGACAACTGGAGGGAACTGGAAGAGCAAAAGTGAGAAAACTGGGTCAAGAGAAAGAGTGTTGCTATGGCAAATTGGCTGTGTCCCATCCCTGTGGCATGAGGAAAGGGAACTCCATCCCAGCCTGACCCAGTAGAGATGTTTTTAGTCTGTTGCCTTGGTTTTAATCTCCATCACACATTTGACATCTCTGTCTATATAACAAGGGGTTGTAGAGTTCCACAGAAACATCATCATCTCTAAACCATCTAAGATCTGCCACTGGAAATCCATTTTAGATTTTGATCTTCCTTTGCAATAACTTAATTATGTCTCCTGGAATAAATAAATCATCTGCTCACTGAAAGGTGAAACTGGAAACTTTCTTCAGCAATATCAATTAAACCACTTTATCAATGGGCATCACCTCCGAGCATCCATGGTTATTTGACTCTGCCTAAACAGTATTTAACTGGCCTCCACAAACAAATTCTGGGAAACTGCACTTTCTAAACCATGGTGTTGCCTAATGATTTACATGTTCTATATTTCAGTGTGTTTACATTTGGCCTTCTCTGTTAGTGTCACCCCACCCTCCCAACAGTTCAAATAGGGCTGTCTCCAGAGAGATGAGGAGCACTGCATCCTGCACCAGAGAGGTGACCCTCAGTCCCCTGCTGCTGCCCTGTGCCCCCTCCATCTCCTCTGCATCGCTTCCCTGCACCACCCATCCATCCCAGGGGCTCACATCTCCCTGTCTCCTGCTGCAGGACCTGTGCCACCCCTCAGCTGGGCTGCTTGCCTTCCCTTCTGTAAAGGTGAGTGTGGGAAAAGCACTGCTCGAGCTGGGTCTTGGGGTGGGTGTGAAGGGCACTTGTGACTCCAGCCCAGTGGCCCACGTTTGTCTGAGAGCAGGGGACCCACATCTGATCTGCTGGGTTGGTTCTAGAGGTTGGTCCTAGAGGTTGGTCCAGACCAGTTTTCTCTGCCCAGTGGTCCATCGCCTCGTGGTCACTGAGGGAACAATCCTGCCCAGACCTTTCAGCATCTGTTTAAGGACCTATTATCCATAACTGTATATAAAAGTTGCTGTTCCCATTTGCTTTCACCACCTTCTGTGGTAGACGCACTCTCCAGAACACAGAGTACTTTTTTAAGCTGTGTGAAACCCAGTGATGTCCAGATCTCCTGGAAGATACATTTCTCTCACTTTTGTGCATAGATTGGCACTTATAAATATCCTTTTCTGAATTAAATGTAATAAATTCTAATTTTTTTCACAATAATCAAGGAGAAGGACAAGTAGTTAGAGATTTTCTTGTCACAATTTCATTTCTGTTTAGGGAGGGAATGCAGTGTTGGGGATGTGAGAGACAGTGTTTGCACAGCCATCAGTCTGCTGGGGGGAACACCAGAATTTACCATTTAAGGTGGGACCCACAGCACTCTGTCATGGGTTGGTTTTAAAGCCATAATTAAATGCTCAGTGATTTCCAGTTTGCAATACTTTGCCTTGCATCCTGACACTCCTGTGGAAAGCAGGAAAAGTCGCCCCCAGCACTGGCAGTGTGGCTGTGTTGTTCCAGGCAGAGCGAGGATGTGGCTGGCTCTAGCTCTGGTGTCCATGTTCCACGGGATGGGATCCGGGCAGTGCCTCCTGAATTCTCCATTTCCCAAGAATCCAGAAGCACGGATGAACGTCGTAAGTACAGTGGCACTGGGGCAATAGCCCAGGAAACAGCCAGTGTAAAACACTGAGAGTTAAATACTACATTTGGGGATTGCCTCGGAGGAGCCTTGAAAACATCATTGTTTGCTTTCTTCTTCTTGCAGAGTGAAATGGTCTCGTACTGGGGATACCCCAGTGAGGAGTACGACGTGGTGACAGAGGATGGCTACATCCTTCACCTGGACAGAATTCCTCATGGGAGAGGAAATGCTGGATGCCTAGGTAAAACTGGTACCCTACGGGACACCCACACCTTTTGCTGTTGCCTGGGATACCAGGGCTCGTGCAAGAGGGTTTCCAAGGTTCCCTGTGGCTTGGCATCTGTGGCATCACTGTTGAACAGCCAAAATTTGTAGGGTAGACTGATCCCTTGCAGCCATGTTTTCTCACCCTTTGTGGACCCCATGCCCCTGTCAGGCTGCAATCTCAGCAATGAGAAGCATCCCATCCTTCCTGGTTCCTCACACACACCTTGGGTTTCCCCCGGGAGCCTGGATTCCAATATGTGGTCCTGCAGCCACATGGGAGGTCAGGATACTGGTCAATACTCCTTGAGGAGCTTCCAGGGGATCCTCTTGTCCTGTGAGGAGTGACAAGGGGGGGGGCAGATCCATGAAAAGGTGCATCTTTTCCCATCACATCTCCAGGCTGCTCCGTGTTTGCCCACAGAGCTCCCCGGGCAGCCCGAGTTCTGCCAATGCTCCCAGAGGCACAGGGGATAAAGGCAAACATATGATGCACCCGGTGCATCTGCTACATAACAAACCTGCTTTGCTACTGAAATCCAGGGGAACGCTGACACAAACCTCCCCAGACCCTGACTGCCACAGTTCAGGAGGATAATGCTTCCTGAACTGTCTCCAAGGATGACAGACAGCACTGAAAAAAAAAGCCATCCTGTCTTCCAGGTGCAAGACCCGTGGCGTTTCTGCAGCATGGTCTCCTTGTAGAAGGCAGCATCTGGGTCACCAATCTGGCCAACAACAGCCTGGGCTTCATTCTCGCCGATGCTGGCTACGATGTTTGGATTGGGAATAGCAGAGGGACCACTTGGTCCAAGCAACACCTGCTCCTGTCTCCCAAACGGGACGATTTCTGGGCTTTCAGGTAAACGGGTAGTTTGGGGGCCTCAGGAACAACCAAATTCCTTCATCTTCAAAAGGTGGTGATGCCCTGTCTCAGGGAGGAGTGAAGCAGGCTGAGCTGAAGCACATCCACTTATTTGAGGTGAAAACCCCGTGTGCTTTCCCAAGGACACACTGAGTAGGATGAAGGAGTTTGTGGGGTCATCCTCCCTCCCTGCTGATTTTGTGATTTGGTGGTGGTGGTTGGGCAGATGTAGATGCTGCAACTCTCAGTAAGGTGTCTACTCTTCCCTCTGCAGCTTCGATGAAATGGCTAAATACGACCTCCCAGCAGTGATAAACTTTATTGAACAGAAAACAGGAGAGAAACAGTTGTATTACATCGGTCATTCACAAGGCACCACTGTAGGTGAGTGGGACTTCTGGACCCATCTTGGTGACAGTAGGGAATGTTTACATCATCTCTGGGACCTGAAAAACCTGAATTTAAATTTAATCTGAATTTTAAACCTGAATTTAAAATTTACTGAAATTAAACTGTGTACATGACTGCCTTGAAAGAGTAAACCATTTCTTTCTACTTTCTTCCCCCCCCCAGCTTTTATAGCCTTTTCCACCATGCCTCAGCTGGCTCAGAAAATCAAAATGTTCCTTGCTCTAGCACCTGTGACCACAGTTACATTTTCTCCAAGTCCAGTTAGAAAGCTTGCACTCTTTTCTGACCATGGGCTTAAGGTATGTTGGTCCAGACTATATTGTGAGTGTAGTTTTTAACAGGGATTGTGAAACTACTTACATAGAATATTTCAAATCATTTACAGAGAAAGAAACTCTGTGCTCTATCTGTTTTCATAACAAAGAGAATCACACATATCAGTCCAGAGACCTTCTGTCCTGACTTTACTCGCCAAAATGTTCTGGCAGAATTAGAGCCAAAATGTTGGCAAATAAAACTGATTGTGAATTGAGCCTCACCACTCAGCTCCAGAGCATAGTGGATGTAAGATGTCACGCACATAAAAAACAGGGAACAGAAGCATTTAACAGGATGCAAGGAAGGCTCCACTTGTGGGCATTCTCATACCTTAATATGGGGGCAAAACGGAAGCTGTGAAGTGGTGGTGCTCTGGGGGAAAAGCACGACCAGATTTTGCATTTCGTGACTACATTTGCAATTTTGCAGGAGATATTTGGCAGCAAAGACTTCCTCCCACACACTGCCTTCAGTGAGCTCTTCCTTTCCAAATTCTGTGCCTGCTCAAAGACCTGCCTGAGCTTCTTGTCTACGGCGTTCGGATTTAACTGGAAGAACACAAACATGGTATGTAGGAATAGATCTGCAGAGGGCCCTCAGTGCCCTCCTGAAGGACGAAGCCCTGGAGCCGGGTGGGACCCGCTGTGAAATGTGCTGGTGTCCTTTCAGAGCCGGGTCGATGTGTACGCCGGTCACCTCCCAGCGGGGACTTCAGTCCAAAACATAATCCACTGGTTGCAGGTAAACCTTCCCAGCTGCTCTCCTGTGCAAAGCAGAGTATTTTGTGGGCAGTCTGTTGTGTTGGTTGCTGCAAGACATATCTTGGTTGTATCTTTGTTGTACCTTCTGCTTTCGCCCCTCCAAAAATGCTTGGCAGCTTCTCGTAGAAGTAGCAAAGCAGAGTGGCCCCAAAGGAGTGGATCCGTAGAGAGAAACACTTGCAGGTGAGGACCCTGCATCCAAAGCAGGCACATGGCAGGGCTCTTATTTCAGAGCAGCTCCAGCCTTGCCCTGCAGCCTGAGGGCCATTAGTGATCACACTGGGGCAGAGATTCTTCTGGACAGCACCCAATTAAACTTATTACCAATTAAGTTGATTATTTCTTCTTCTTCCCGCTGTGGGCGTGAGAACAGCCACCACCAGAGCCCCTGTGACACTGCAGTTGTGCTCTGCTGCCCTCATTCTCTCCTCCCAAGGCTAAAGGTACCCGGATGTTTGCACAGTTCTTTGTGGGTCATGGGTTCAGCCTGAGCACCTTCTCCGCAGGCACAGCCTCTTCCCAGTGTGGCACTCCTGCCCAGAGACCCCAAAATAACTTTGGGGACTTTGGAGCAAGAACACACACTCCATTTTCTGAAGTGCTGTTGCTCAGTCTTCATCAATCCACCAGGTTTTCTTTTCTATCTGTAATTTTAAGACTGCCAGATTTCAGCGTATCAGTTTGAGCAGTGAGTGACTGAGAGCAAAACAAGGGGCACTGAGCACAAATTACAGCCTGGGGGAATCAGGCTGGAGCTGGGGAATCCTTCTTCTCCTGGAGTGGGGAATGGCCCAGGGATATGGGAGGGATGAAGCCACAGCCACCCTGACCTTGTGTTGCTGATAGTCCTGTTCCAGTTAGACAGGAGATGTTCAGAGGCTCCTTCCAACCCCACATATTTGATCGTGTCACTTCAGGCCAATTCTTCAGCCAACAGTGAATATTTAAGAGTCCTAATCCCACTCTATAGAACATTTTTATTTTCTCCTATCCTACCATTAACCACAAACCATAGCAACATAATCTCTGTTCATTTGTCCAAACTAATGACAGTAATTAACTGTACTGGGCCTGTGCCAGACCTGTGAGACACACTTGAAAAATCTTACCAGTTCAGTGGCAAAAGCCAGCTTTTGAGTTTTCTCTTTTAAAGTGGCTGGCCCCCCTCAGAACTGTGATATCATTTAGACTGTTGCCTGTCTGCATTTGCTGCAGGGATTTCAGAGTGGGGCACTGAGAGCTTTTGACGGGGGGACCATTTACAACAGTCTTCGCTATAGACAGGTAAGTGCTTCCAATGGCCCTGGTCTTCCCTTTCACTTACACATTCCACTCCCATCCATTCCTCTGAATTCATGGTCCTCTCCTCACAAATTCAAGCAGCAAGTCAGCAGGATCTCTGCTTGGAACAACAGCAATGTCTGCTCTGAACTCTGTTTTGCAAGTACCTTTTAGATGGTGTCAAGCATTCCACTTTCCACTTCCAGCAGGACAAGGGGAAATGGTCTCAAGTTGCACCAGGGGAGGTTCAGGTTGAACATTAGGGAAAATTTCTTCACTGAAAGAGTGGGTAAGCATTGGAACAGAAAAAAAAATCCCAACAAACTTCTTTCTTCCCTAAACAAGAAAAAAATCGAATTGTCCCGAAGGTGACATTCTTCTGAACTGGAATAATCACACTGCAGGTAACAAGGCACATGGCTGATAAATGCCCTGATGGCAAGTCCTCGGGGTCTTGAGCTAAAACAACCCTCCAGGGCATTTTAATTTCAAGAACTTGCTTCCAAACACTTCCCTGCTGTTATGGAGCTGAGGAAAAGTCTGGTGCTTGCGTGAGGCATAACCACAAACCCCAGCAGAGCTGGTTGGGAGGGACCTCTAGAGGTCCCCAGTCCAACCTCCTGCTTGAAGCAGGATGATCCACCAGCATTAGATCAGAGCAGCTGAAATTCTGCCTGCTTATCAAAATTGTCTGTAGGATCAGAACCAGAATTTCTAGCAGGCCAGACCTAGTTTATTGATTAATTTAAATTAAATTGTAGCGCGTCGGGTGCCACAACTTTGAATGAAATTTCTCCTCTTTCTAAAAGAAAGCCTTCCCGGTTTTTATTCCTCTCCATTCCCGAAGAACAGCAATTCCTCTTGCACAGTGCAGGTTTTGTTGCATTCCAGCAGTGTCTCTCCCCTGTGCAACTCTGCTTTTCCATCCCTTCAGGAGGGTCCGCCGCTCTACGACGTGAAGGACATGGAAGTGCCCACGGCCATCTGGAGTGGTGGGGTGGACTGCCTGGCAGATCCCCGGGACACAGCCCTCCTGCTCCCCCAGATCAAGAACCTGGTCCACCACAAGCTGATTCCCCAGTGGAACCACCTGGATTTCATACTGGGGCTCGATGCAGCCGAGACTTTGTACCTGGAAATGCTTGACATCATGAAGAAGCATCTGTAAAGATGCTGGTTTGGTTTTACCCTTTCTTTTTTTGGCTGATGTGTCTTGTAAGTTTAGTGCTGCCTTAAAAGGATTTTGAAATTTCTCTCCATCTGGAGCACCTGAATAAAGCTGATCAAAATGCTTTTAACTGCAGCAGTGACAGGTGGGGAGAGGAGCCTTCAGATTATTCCTGACTGACACTGCATTCCCTTCCCTTCTTTTTCTTTTCTTTCTCTTTCTTTCTTTTTATTTTTTCTTTTTTGTTGTTTTTTTCTTCTCACTCCACTCCCTGCCATGGGCAGGGACACCTCCCACTAGCCCACGTTGCTCCAAGCCCCGTCCAACCTGGCCTGGGACACTCCCAGGGATCCAGGGGCAGCCACAGCTTCTCTGCCCAACCTGTGCCAGGGCCTCCCCACCCTCACAGGGAACAATTCCTTCCCAATATCCCATCTAAACCTACTCCCTGTCAGCATGAAGCCATTCCCCCTTGTCCTGTCACTCCAGGCCCTTGTAAATAGTTTATCTTTCTTGTGGGCTCCGTTCAGGTCATCTCCTTAGAGAAAAAACAGTGGTTTTGAAATTCAATAAGAATTGTAATTAATCACACTTTCAATGTGGTTGAATGTGGAGAAAGAATCAAGAAATAAATAAACCCTGAAAAGATATTACCAGAAATCCTGAAGGGAAATTACAGAGAGACAGTCCAGGCTGAGATTCTGATGTGGAAATGTGCAAAATCCAAATAAAAAAAGGGGCTTAGGGGATATACAAAGTGCCTTAGGGAATATACAAAGGGTTTATCTGACTCGTTTCGAAAAAAAAGATTGAGTCATTCATTTTTGTGTTGTGTGTTTTCTTACTGGGGTTCTTTCACCAACTCCAGTACACAGGTGTGGGAGCAACAAAATCCTCCCTGGCAGTGGATTTGTGCAGCTCCAACCACATTTGGCACCCCCGTGCCCTGCTCACAGGGAAAGTGGTGATCCCAGAGGTGTCAGGAGGTGTTGATGACTTTTTCTTTAGCCTGAAGGAAGGACAGTTATTTTACAGCAACAGCCAAAATCCCGAGGCTTTTTTATCAGATAAACTTGATAAATACGTTAGTGACGTGACCACCACATCATGAGCCTCAAGGAGGAAGAGTCCAGTTGTGAGGTGAAGCAACACTTCAAGGAGAAATTAATTCCTCCAGCCCATGCACTGGGGCACAGTCAGATCTTCAGGCTGTTGTGCTCCCTTTAAAATTCCCTGGAAAACCTGCATCACCTGGAGGCAGCAAAAGATCAACGAGAGGTTTCTGAAAGCAGGAAATCAGTGTGAGGGAGAGCAGCCTTTCCAGATGTTGTTGCAGGTTATTTTTTGTAACAGAATCTGTCGCTGGAATTTGCGTGGCAGAAATGAGTGGCAGGGATTCCTCCCCCGTGCTGGGTGTCCCTGTGCTGGATATGTCCCTGTGCTGGCCATTCTTCCAGGAGAAACTTCCCAGGGGGACTCCCAGGGAAGCCACGGCAGGTTTGTGTTTGTTCCTCTGCCCCTTTCTCCACACCTCCTGTCCCAAGCCTTTCTTCTCAGGAGAACAAAGCCAGCAAGCAAAATGAAAATTTAATGAAAGTTACTTATGAAAGGAAGCTTGCATTCATTACAGTTCCCTGGTATAGCACGAAGGCACGTTGGTTACAGTAAATAATTCATGATTTCATTCTTCCTCCCCCCCCCCCCCCATTTTCTCCCTAAATATGTTGCTTCTGCCTCATTCCAAGCAGCTTTCTGTAAAACTGTCCTTTTAGGCAATGCTCTTCACCTAATCTGTTTATTCAGCTTGTTCAAGACAGTCCATTTCCAGTAAATACTTTTTTCTCTGCTAAGAACATGACTTGTAATTTTTATCAGGTGATCAGATTATCAGATTAGGATACTGTTTGCTTTTCTGACTTTAAGAAATTCTGTAAGCATCTTTCTGTAATACAAATTCTTGCTTAAGTTAATCCTGTTTAAACACATCTCTTTTTTTTTCTTTTTTTTTTTTTAAATTCCCTTTCCACTTCTGTGGAAACAATTTACCCAATACAAGAATAAAAAAAAAAATAAATAAAATTAATATGCAGCTTCAGTTGGTATTTTGCCATAGGGACAAGAGGACTTTTCCCTGATTGCTTTGTCTCCTTTGCTGTGCCTGAGTGTTTTCTTTCCCTTTCAAACCCCCGAAACAAAGCCGTGACCCAAATCCTCGCTGAAATGAAAATAAATCGGCTGCCAGCAGTGGGAGATGTTTGCAGATGGGACATGTGGCTGGGCCCAGGAGGTGTATAAACAAACAAGTAAGCAAACTCCAGATCCTCCCGTGGGGTCTCCAGAGGGGATCGGAGATCCCGGGCCCAGCCCCTCAGCCAGGAGCTGGGGATGACACAGCATCTCCTGCCTCTGCTCCCCCAGGGTGTGCCAGGTGGGCACCCAGGCAGTGGGAAACACGGTGCAGACCAAAAAGCACAAATCACCACTCTGGGGGGACTTCCCTGTGAGCTGGTGGCATTTTCCATCAGTGCTTTCCCCTGGATGCTGCCCGGCAGTCAGGTGGTCCCATCTCACCTCATGGGGCCGTGGCTGGGGCACAGACCCCAGGACCTCTTCCCAGCACTGCTCCTGTGACAGGTGTGGGACACCCCAAAGGCTGTCACCACCCTGTTCCTCCCCAGCTTCCCAGTGTGACCTGCTGTGCCTCGCTGGGAGCACTGGGAGGAAGGCTGAGGGTGCTCAGTGCCCATCAGCGCTGCCGTGAGGCTGGCACCGCTCCAGGGGAGGAGATCTCCTTTATTCCGTGCTGTTTTGGTGGGAAAGGGTGATTGAAGCTGTGACATGCCAGACTCCACTGCCTGCTGAGCCGGCAGGTTGTCCCCTGGCTGATGGGAGAACACATCCCTAAATAAAAGGCTGTCGAACAGGCTTTTGCCACAGGGCTCGTGGGCTCCAGGAGCAGCAAGTCCCAGCCGGCACCATGACAGCCGGACCTGCTGGTCCTTGGCTCCTCAGCTTCTCTAATTCGGTGTGCCAGTTGATTCCTGGTGAAAGATCCCGCTGGGAAGCAATATCAAACGGTGGTTAGGGCTCTCTCCCAGTTCTCATAATTTTGTGGATGAAATGACATGAACCGACCTTGTCTCACCTGAAGAAGGTACCCGAAGCGTGTTAACTGAAGGTGCGGCTTTAAACACAGGCGTGACCCACCCTCATTAGCCTCAGCATTGTGTTGCAAATCGATGGCAACAGCTCCGATCCCGAGGGCCAATTTCTTACTCTTAACACCCTTTTATTAGGCAATCTACTGACTGACTGACTTTGCTGCTTCCCGAAGTGACTTCTGCTCCTTTTACTCTTCGGATACAGGTCAGGGGTGGGAATACCTTTGCAAACCTGAGCTGGGCGCTCCAAATGAAGCTCAGCGTCTGGCAGAGCCCCTCAGTGCAGCTGGTGGTGGCACCACGAGATTCCTTACGACAATCGACGCCCTGAGCTCATCTCTCCAGCCCCACAAGCTGCTCCACTGACGTCAGATGGGGTTAGAGAGCAATGCTTTATCCTTTAAACATATTTATCCCTCTGTTAAAAGGCGGGGGATGCAGAGGTTGCAAATTAATCTCACTGAGTCCTAATCCAGCCAGACTGTCAGCATTTTTATTTTCTTTGGACTGGAGGTCCTAAAAGCTTCTGCTCTTAGGATCACCGTGGGTGTCTCTTGCCACGTGCAGAGACTTGCAGGCAGAATCATGCCCAGCTCTGCAAACTGCTTGAGTAATAAATAGATAAAGTAATAAATAGATGGGGCTGTCATAAATAATATGCAATAAACAGAGTAAATAAGTAACATGAAATAAACAGATGGGGATATTAGGCTGGGCATGAACACGCTCACCACACCTGAGGAGTGGCTCTGCTGGCCGGGCAGTTATCAGGGAGGTGGGGAGATGCTGTGTGTGTTCCTTGGAAACCTTTCTGATTGTCCATTCTCCAGTCAGGTTTCCACACCAAGGTTTTTTTTCTCCTGAGTCCTGGAGTTGCTGACAAGATAGAAATAGCTCAGTTCTGGCCACTGGGCCACACCAAGGACACTCTGTTGATCCAGATTATCTTCTTCTTGCTGTCCACTCCTGGCAATACTCTGCCATTCCCACCCCCAGCAAGGTGAAAGGCACATACAGAGGACTCATCCACACCTGGTGCTGGGCCACTCTGCTCCCACAAGCTGACACATGAATGGCTTTGGCCATTGCAGGATTTATCTCTCAATAGTCCCATCGGGAAGGCAGAATCCAGAAAATGAGATGCTCCTCTACTGCATTTGGTAGGCTCTGGGAAGTCATCCCAGCACTACTGTTGACATTGTGACACTGTTTGAGACTCCCAGGTCCCATCTATTATTTATTAAACATCATGTAGCTGGTTCTGAGGAATCCTTCTCCATGTTATCCTGTGTGGATGCTGTGAAGCTCAGCACCCACACACGGGCTGCCTTCGTGCAACCAGCCTTGTCAGCTGTCCCCAGAGTGTGAGCCCAAATCATGGCATTGTCAATCCCTGCCCTGTTTAATGCAGCACAAGTGTAGGCAACAAAAAATTATCATACCTTTGGTTGCAAAGAGCCATTAAGGAGTTAATCCCTCCAGGGTAAACAGAGTTGCTGAAATTCACTTCTCTAGTCTTGATTTTTTTTTTTTTCATTTCAACACCAAGAAACTGAACAGGATGAGCAAGAAAAGCTTGGCAAGAAACAATGTGATTGGAGAGGGATGACTGGGTGGATTTGTGAGGTGAGGAAGGGCTCAACCTCTCCGAGCTCTTCGTGTACATTTTGCCACCAGTAAATCACCAGCTTTTGAACTCCACTTGGCTCGGTGAGGACAGTCCCCTCCTACTCTGACCTTTTCCAACCGTGCCCAGCTCACATGTGGCCTCTTTCCCTTTCATCCCCTGCCTTTGCTCATCCCTTGCATCCCCTGGAGACCCCCAGCTCTCAACACTCATGTGCCACTCATGTGCCACTGCTGTTCCCACTCGGGTGGCTTTGGCTGGAGCTGGAGGATGCTAAAGAGGAAGGGCAGGCATTTCGGGCACATCTCACCAAAATCATCAGTGCTTTCATGGGTGGGGTTGTCCTGAGACCTGAGCTCCATGAAATCCTGTTCTCAACCTCTGCCTTTTGCTCACAGTGCTCTTCCCATGCTTAGACTTAGACTTATCCTGGAGTTAAATATCTTATCTTATCTTAGACTTAGATAGACTTCACAGGTGAGCACATGTTTCTTGGAGGGAGGGATGAAGGGATGGATGGATGGATGGATGGATGGATGGATGGATGGATGGATGGATGGATGGATGGATGGATGGATGGATGGATGGATAGATAGATAGATAGATAGATAGATAGATAGATAGATAGATAGATAGATAGATAGATAGATAGATAGATAGATAGATAGATAGATAGATAGATAGATAGATAGATGGATGGATAGGTAATTTTTCAAATATACATGCTAAGAACAGAGCTTTCTAAGAATAAAAACTGTGGGCCATGTTAAATTCAACTTCCCATAAAACACAGGATCACTAGATCATTTAGTTTGGAAAAGCCCTCCAAGATCACCAAGTCCAACCTGGGACTGATCCCCACCTTGACACCCAGCCCAGAGCACTGAGTGCCATGTCCAGCTGTTCCTGGGACACCCAGGGATGAGGACTCCACCACCTCCCTGGGCAGCCTCTGCCAATGCCTGACCACCCTTCCCAGGAAGAAATTCTTCAGAATTCTTCCAGCTGGGTTTTCACCCCAGGGCATAGCCCAGAGGCAATGTGGGACACTGCTTTGTGTCTGGGTTATCTCCCAGGAAACACCAAGCCCAACACCAAGGCCAAGATGTTTCCCTTTCTCCACCTCTCAAGCACGTGGTGTGCACAGTGGTGTGCACTGACCTCACTGATTTTGTTCTTCTGTGAGGAGTGTTTCTCTCCTGCAGTCAGTGCTCACCTCCTGCAGCCTTTCCAGAGCCACACTCAGGTCCCTTTCCTCCCCTCCTGTGCCTAAACCCACAACACAAAGCACGTGCTCAGTTCCTGGAGTCAAATTTTTTGGTCACAATGCTCCGAGCCAGCAAGAGGTAAAAGAAAACCCCAATGAAACAAAGTGGATCTCCTGCAACCCTCACCCCAGTGAGGCCCAGCAAGGAAAGGGCTGGAGCTTGGCTGTGATGCAAGAGTTTATTGCAATCCTTATAGTCACAGAGGGCGGGCAGAAACCACATCATTGCATTTAAGGCTTTAAATCAGCGTGGAACGGGGCGATAGGAGGCATTGGTAAGGAGGGAAGAGCAGCGTGGCTTCCCTCACAGCAACCCTGTGCCCTCAGGCACGTGGGAGCGGGGTGGCTGCTCCACCCCGGGGGCAGCACATGGGGCACTCATGAGTGCTGCCCCATGAGGGAGAGCATCTGGCTGTAGAGGCGCTGCGGGGCGTCCAGGCCCCAGTGGTAGTCGAAGTGGTTCCAGTCGGGGAACTCCTCGTGCTGGATGACGCTGGTGAGGCGGTGGAGCAGGTTGTGGATCTCCTGGGGGGGATTCACCCAGTCCTCCCCCCCGCTCCACACGGCCACCGGCACCGTCATGTCCTCTATCCTGTACAGGGGTGGGGACGACTGGGAGGGGAAACACGCCGGTTATTTGTGGCACAAACAGCACAAATCACAGATCAGCTGAGTTGGAAGGGACCCACAAGTGTCATCGAGTCCAACCCTCAGCCCTGCACAGGCTCATCCCCAAGAGTCACCCCATGTGCCCCAGAGGATCATCCAAACCCTCCTGGAGCTCTGGCAGCCTTGGGGCTGTGCCCACTGCCCTGGGGAGCCTGGTCAGTGCCCAACCACCCTCTGGGGGAAGAACCTTTCCCTGAGATCCAACCTGACCCTGCCCTGACACAGCTCCAGCCGTTCCCTGGGTGCTGTCCCTGGTGCCCCCAGAGCAGAGCTCAGTCCCTGCCCCTCCTCTGCCCCTGCCCAGGCAGTTGGAACTGCAGTGAGGTCTCCCCTCAGTCTCCTCTGCTCCAGCTGAACACACCAAGTGCCCTCAGTGTCCTCACACACCTTCCCCTCAAAGCCCTTCCCCATCTCCATGTCCCTCCTTTGGACACTCTCCAATGGCTCAATCCCTTCCTTCCATTGTGTCCCCCCAAACTGCCCCAGTGTTGCAGGTGAGGCCACCCCAGGGCAGAGCAGGGCAGGACAATCCCCTCCCTGATGCCTCAGGACAGGGTTGGCCCTCCTGGCTGCCAGGGCACTGCTGACACACATCCAACTTGCCATCAACCTCGACCCTCAGGTCCCTTTCCCTTCTCCTCCTTCCACAAGTGCCCATTTACCTGGTTGTACTTCTCCTCGTTCTTCAGGAGCCCGTAGTCAAACTGCTTGAACTCCCCTTTTTTGGCAGTCTGGAGGGCAGAGGCAAAGGTTAACCCTGTGCAGGTAATGCCCTGGATCAGCCCCACCTGGGCAGCTGTGGCTTTTGAGACACCTTGGTGCAGCAACTTAAAAACCCCTTTTATGTATTGACTTCAATTCTACCTCCTTACCTGTCTCCAGCAGAATTTGAAAATATGATATTCACAGATTAAAGGAAAAAGCATTGGTTTCAGTAGTTATAAAGTCAGAGTTCCTACCTGTCCCCAGTGGATAAGAGTTTTTACTGATGTATAGTCTGGAAAATGAGCTAGGTATACATCCAGTCGGCTCTGCAGGAAAAAGAGAGTATTTTCTAAATGAGCTGGGAATGATGAAAATCTGTCTAGGCAAAAAACCCCCAAATATTCCATCTTATAGCTTCAATATAAAAGTTATATGCACTTTATTCTTCAGCAGCTTTATTCTATTGAGAGCTTGGAGTGACTTTTGAAGGTAAAGCAGTTAACCAACACTTCAGAATGGAAATAAAACTGATCCAGTCATTTTTTGATTATTTTCTTCTGTAAATTTGTTGCATGTCAGCAGAAAATGAGGCAGGGGTTACCCTTCCCTTAGACACATGACCACGAGTGATTCTTTCTTACCAAAGACTCCACCAGGTTTAACACTTCAACACCACTGCAAGAAATCTCTAAATAAGTCCTGCCTTTCACACCTTGTTTTGGGGTTTTATGCTAATTTTTGTAGCTGATTAACTATCTCCAGGTGTCCAGGACAACTGGAGGTGACTGTGACTGGAGAGCCTGATGCACCCACCTTGTTCAAGTTCTTCTTGTTGTACCCGCCGACAAGGAAGATCTCATTTTCACAGACATCATCCACTGGATGTTTGCTGCACTTCTCAGCAAAGAAGGCTCTGTCCTCCCTGCTCACCAGGTGCAGCTCTTTGGTCCCAAATTTTCGCTGCAAGAGCGCAAGGAAATGTTAGGAGTGATGTTGGGATCTCCAACGCCCGCCGCAGGCACGGCATTGGTGCATAGTGGGAATGCAGGGGGTATGAGTTGCCAGAAGTCCTGGATTTTGGGAGTAATAACAGACAAACACCTCACATACCTTCAGGACTTTTTCTGGTAGAAGTGCTGTCTTTAACACAGGGCCTCTGACGTGCTGCAAGGTGTACCCAGGAGTCAGAGCAAAGAAGAGTTTGATCTTCTCTCCCAGGTGTGGCAGGCTGGAAAATGCTATGAAACCTGGGAAGCAGCAAGAGATCACAACAGCAACCCCGGCTCGTCCCAGACACCCTGCCTGAGGTGCAGAGTCTGAACAAAATGTGCTCCTGGATGTAAGCACAGCCCAGGGTAGATGGGCAAGACGTGGCAAACCTCTCCCGTGCAGGAGGACCGAGAAGGCAGGCAGGGAAAGTGGCTGCACGGGGTAGTGCAGCCCCGTTCCCAGCAGTGTCGTTTGGGGTGAGCATTGGTGCCCCTTTCCCATGGCATCCCCATGCCCCACTCCCACCCACCATCCACTCCTCCTCCTCCTCCTCACTCACCCAGGGAGCTGCCCTGAGCGTGGCCCACGTAGAACAGTTTCTGCTGCTCAGTTTGTGTGATGATGAAGCCCACCATGGCAGGGAGATCGTAGATGGCCATCTCGTGGAAGCTGGGGAGCAAGAGGAGAGGCTGGAGGAGACACCCATCTCCCAGCATCCCAGCCCTGTCCTTGGTGGCCTCCTCACCTGAAATCCCAAAACTTCTCCTGGTGGACAGAAAGGTACAGGTGCCTGCGGGACCAGCTGTTGCCCCGGTTGTTCCCGATCCAGACGTCGTATCCCGCGTCTGCCAGGATGAAGGCCAGGCTGTTGTCAGGAAGATTGTCCACCCAGTCACCACCATCCAAAGAGAACCCGTGCACGATCAACACGGGTGTCCTGGGTGCTGGAAAAGGAGGTAGCAGGTAGCTGAGAGAAGAAGATGCCTTTCCCATATGGAAATAAAACACCCCTGTGCATCTTGATGTTATTTTCCACAGGCTGCACGCTAAACATTCCCCGATCCCATCATTTCCCTGGCTCTGCTGGTGCTTTTTTTGTTGGAAGGGCTTTTGCCATCCCAGGCCCTGAGCTCTCAGGGAACACTGGACCAGGACATGGGGTTTGCTGCAGGGAAGGAGGTGCTGGGGCTCACTGGGTCACGTTGCCCCTTCCTGGATGCTGAGCTCCTGCATCCCAAGGGACAGCTCAGGGCAGCTGGGCAAACACTTCTCATGCCTCTTCTAGCTGCCAAAACCCCCTGTGAAGGCAGGGGCAGTCCCACTGCCTCATCTCTGGCAGGGTCACAGCTGCTTCACCCTGGGTGCCCACCTGAGTGCCCAGCGCCCGCTCTGCCGTGGGGGATCCGGTTGAGGCTGAGGATGTAGCCGTCCTCTGTCGTCACCTCGTACTCCTCGCTGGGATAGCCCTGGAAACTGATCTTCTGGCTCTGCAGGGACAATGGTGCAGGGGGAGAGGGTGAGCCACCATCCCATGCCTGACCTCAGTTTGACCCGCTCCGGCCACCCACCGTCTGAAGGTCCCTCTGCACTAAAGGAGGAGCAGGGAGAGACCAAGCTCACGCTGAGGGCATGAAGTGAGTGACACCCATGCAAATATAGGACACTTTTGACGCTCCCAGATCCCCAGATGTCAGGAACAGGGATGGGGTGAGCCCAGCTGGTCCCTCAGGAAGGGCTTTGGGGAAGCCTGGGTTCCGCAGGGGTGTGTTTGCCCTCCCAGCACTTACAATGTTCATGAACCTCTCGGGGTTGTGGAACTCTTCAGTGACTGGGATGGCACTGCCCAGGCCCTGGGACAGGCACAGGGCCACCAGCAGCAGCCACATCTCCCCTCTCCGCAGCACCTGGGGGATGATGGGTTTGGCATGAGCAGGGGGGGGCACTGGCAGCACGAGGGAACTCTGTGCAGCTCCAGCATCCAGCAGCCCCGTGCTGCAATGTGGAGCAGGTGTTTCCAACCCCCTGTTCAGTCAGGAACCCATTCCAAGCCTCTTGCTGACCATTCCCATCTAAGTCCAGCTGCAACTGCAGTGTGGGACAAGTAGCCTCCTGCCACCCCCCCCCGGGAAAAGCACAGGGGTGCTTTCAGGGGATGCATTTCAGGGGAAGCATCATCCCTCAGGCGGGGAGGGGTTGTGTCAGAGATCCATTCTGCCAGAGCCTCCCTGCTCCATCCCTGCCCTGGGTGGTTTACAGCTCATTGCCACGTGCTCCTGGTGTGCCCTGCCATCCCCAGCACACCAGCCCAAGGCATTCCAGACTTCAGGACAAATCCAGCAAAGTCCATTTCCCTATGATGCTGTTGCAGGAGCTAAAGATAACTCCTTCCCTCCCAGAGGAGTTGTCTGGGAGCATTTTCCCAGTATCCTCACAGCATGGAAAGCTTTTGCTCAGCAAAATGGCAACACCTACCCACTGCATGTGGGGCACAGAAAAAAATCTCACTATGACAGGAAAACAAAGTGCCAACTCAAGTCTTGCTCTTTGTTCAAGTCCACCATCAACATCTCAGTGCCTACATCTCCATGAGGAGAGGATATCCTGGGGTTCCACTGCTGTGATGGTTGAAGGAAGGAGAGGATTGTTCTGTGACCCTGTAGACAAACCACATCGCTGAACCAGACATCCTCTTGCCCTGTCCAGTTGCCCAACACCAGCGTCCACAACTACAGATTGGACCTGTTGGTGCAAATCACCACTTTAAGATGCTTTTAGTCCTGCAGCCCCTCCAGCTGCACGTGGAAGGAAGGTGGGAAGGGCAGCAGGCAGGCAGGAGTTACAGCAGCTGAATCTCACCCAGCTTAGTTGCACACAGACACAGGCAAGACATTGCAGGCCAGGCCTGGGGACATCAGAGACTGGCTAAATTATTGAAATAGCCAGTCCAGTAAGCAAGTGGATTACTAGGGACTGAGAAGCCAAGCCTCCACAGGAATTAGGAGAGGCCAGATATAACAACATGCTTCTCAGGGCTGTTTTCTTGTTGCAAAACCCACACAGAGTTTCATACCTGTTGTGTTTTCTTGTTGAGCTTGTCACTTGGGAAAGAGCTTCTTTTCCCTGGGTCTGCAACTTGGCTGGATAAAATCAGGGCTGGCCTGAGCAGCACTGGAGGTGGTCCTGCTCTGAGTAGGAAGTTGGACCAGAAGTCTGCAGAAGATCCCTTAAAAAAGCCATGGCTGGGCTGGAGCCAGCTGGAGCAGCCTTTCCCTGTGCCCTGTCCAGAAAGGGGTCCATTCCTTGCCAAGTTCTGCCCCTACAGTCCATCTCCTTTCCATCTGCAGCCAGCTCTGCACTCCACCACATGCAAGAGGACCATCCACTGCTCCATGACCAGCAACAGCCCACAGGCCTGTGGTTTCTGTGGCTCGTGCACATTTTGTGATGAGAATTTCCTGCTCCAAACGCCCTCTCAGCCAGCTCCTGAGCTGTGGCACTAAGACTTCCCACATGTCTTGGAGGTCACCACCACCATGCTGGAGGCTCTGCTGCCCACCCCAGTGTCACCCAGGTGTTGTGGTGGCACACCACGGTGGCCACAAGCTGTGCCACAAACACCACAGATTCCAGAGAGTGGTCACTGAGAGATGAACAGTCAGCAGTTACAGAAGCAACTCCTCCTGGTATCCCAAGGGATTAAAGCCCTTGTGGCAAAGAGGGAAGGATTAGTCACTGTGCATTCCTGTGGCATTCAGCAAGCACTAACAGACCCCGGGGCTGGGGGGTGAACACAGGGTAGGAACACATAAAGACAAGCCCAAATGACAGATGGGAGGGAGGCTGCAACACATCCCACCATCCAAACCCACAACCACCAGTGACAAACTGCTGCTCTGCTACAGCTCCCTGGGCATGGGCAAGCAGGACAGAGGAGAACAGAGATGGTCTCTGCTCCTCCTCAGAGCTGCCTTTCCCCATGCATCAGCCCTGAGTGATCCAGCCCAGCCAACATTAGGGGTGCAGAGGCACCCCATCCCCCTCACACAGCCAATATGGATAAAGACCCAGGAAAATGTCTAACCACATCCAGGAGGACTCACAGCACCCCCTCAGCTCACTGGAAAGCACCAGAGCTCATGCCTGCAAAAAAAAGTGAGAAGCTCAGATGCAGAGCTGCGAAGCAGACCCTTTAACTGTGATGGTGACCACAATGCTCAAGTTCTCCATGCATAAATGAGTAGCTGGAGGGATAATAAAGCCTCTTGGCCCGGTTGGGATCCTTTCTTTCAGCAGCAGCCCGGGCCAGAAGGAGAGCAGGCACTGCACCTCGACCTACCTGCTGCTCCAGGCCCATCCGTGCCGTCAGCGGGGTTGGTGGCACTGAGCAAACCCATCCTCCTGGCTTATAAAGACACTTGGAGGGGTTGGGACTCATCCATCAACATCTGAAAGCCCAGTCCCTCTCCAGTCACACTGCCCAATGCTCCTCCCCTGCCCAGTGATCCACACACAGCATCCCAAATCCCAGGGAGCTCAGCAGCAAAGTCCCACATCCTAAAAAGGCAGGTGAGCTGCTGGGCAACATCCCCATCACCAGCTACAGCACAGGTCTTGTGGTGTCCTCCAGCTGGGAGCTGCATTTTTGGCATTCCTCTGCAGAGGAATTCAGCTGCCTGCCTGTCACACAAGGGGACTCCAGGGCTGGACGCAGCACACCAGGGCCACACCTCCCTCTTTAACCACTCAGCTCAGCATCCAAGGGACAATTGCTCCTCCTCGAAGCCAAGGTGTGCTTTCCACCCTGCTGATGACCTGCGGTGGTTTGCAAAATAGCTTCAGAGGGAGGGTTGGGAGGGGTTCAGTCATGCGAGCAGTAAAATGATCAGGTAGGGACAGAGCTCAGCACAGGCTGCACAGAGCTTTGCTTCTCCCCCTGGTGACGAAGGAGGAAAGCAGACCAAAGACATGAGTGCCCTGGGGTTTTTGGGGTTGGGTGGGGCTTTTTTTTCAGTAACAGACTTTACACTCTGCTCCACTCACACAAACCAGAAAAACCTGAGCTCAAGTTTCTTGCTAAATCAAACTCAACAGCACCCATGCACACACAGAAAGAAATGTCTCACCAGCTCTGCATCACAAAGAACAACAAAACCCCTTATAATCAGCTGGAAAATACAGGGGATTTATGGAGGGGCTTGTTTCTCCCCCTCCTGCTCCTCCACAACTGCAGAGAGAAGAAATGCAAAGCCAGCCAGGGCATGGTGGTGATGCTGACTGGCAGCAGCCTCTGCGAGTCTGTGGTCCAGCCTTGGCCCCCATCAGGGACAACCTCACAGAGCCTGAAATTACACCAATGCAACTAAAACCCCCCTCTCACCCCGACAAAGCAGCACAGACATGGTGTCACTGTCCCCAGCACGGATGGTGACAGGGCTGGACCTGGACAGGCTGCCCTCTCCCATCCTCCCAGCAGAGAGGGCTCCATCCCCACAGAGCTCCTGCCCTGGGTGGCTGTGGCCAGGCCAAAGAACCACCTCATGCTCAAGGAGAGGTGGACAATTGTGTTGTTTTGTTGTTGTTTTTTTTTTTAAATATGTCAAACCACAACACCTTCCATGAGGGTTTGGGCAAGAGACCATCTCCCTCACCAGCACTTTCACAGCACCCTCTGCTGCCCAGGCTTTCCCATTTCCCTCAGAGAGCACCATCCCATGGACAAGGGTCGCTCCAAGACCTCAGTGCCTGCACGACCAAACAGCAGCCATCAGAAGCGCAGAGAAATTTCGTAAAGAGCGCCTGAGCCTAAAGCGGCTCGGGGCACAGAAGTGCCCGTGCTGTGTTTGGTGCAGCCCAGGGTGAGGTTTTCCCCCTTGCTGCCCGGGCACTCTGCTCTCTGCTGCCCCACGATGAGCTGCTGCCAACCAGCAGCTCCAGGTCCCTGCACGGCAGCTCTCCACCCACACGTGGTGGATGTTGGACGTGCTCACACCGGTCCTGTGCTAACAGCAGCACTGGTTCACCCTGTGCCTGCTTTCAAGTAATCCCCTCCTCTCTCCCTCCCCCTCAGTGGGTGTTTGTTGTTACAAGAGGAAAATAAAATGACTTTTAAAACATTTGGAACGAGCTCGACTCAGAATTCTTTTTCTGATTTGTTCATGCCTTAATAGTCTGAACTGGGGTCATCCTGGGGGGCTCCCAGCCCCATTTTACCAGTGCTCTGGGAGACAAGGGGAGTATCCCTGGTAGTGAGATACCAGCTGGGACTGGTGCAGAGAAGGGTGAGGGAATGGGGGTGGTGCACAAAGCTCCAGCAGATGTGCTGGATAATCACTGGAGAACCTCCATTCCACTGCTAGAGCCATGGGATCTGCATGTTGGAAATGTCTGAGGACACCTAGGTGAAGGCTCAGCTCTTGCTCTGCTCTCTCTCCATCAGACTCAGGTAATAGGGGAACTGGGCTAGTGGGAGGTGTCCCTGCCCATGGCAGGGGTGGCACTGGATGGGATTTCTGGTTCCATCCAGCTGTCTGCAGATGGTGGGACGGGCTGTTGGTGCCTTGTAGCACAACTGAAGTGGCTCTGCTTCAGTTGTCATCTCTGAAGGGGTTTCACTTTCTAGAACTGACCACAGAGGAGAACAGGACAGGGTGAGGTAACCTCAGGGTGCCAGAAGGCTATGGGTGAGATAGGATCTCTCTGGGTGAGATAGGATCTCTCTGCATTGACAGTGATTACCTGCCTCACTTGGTAGGGTTGTAATGACATCTTTCTCTGGGGGATGAGTTGCTCCCAGCAGGGCTGTGCCCTGGAGCAGCATTCTTCCAGCACTGCACTGGGCTCATGCCTTGGCTATCAGGGCAAAGGCAACAAGACCTTGCTGTCTTTGCAAATAAACACCCAAATCTTTTCCCCAACAGGCTTCTGAGAAGGCTGCAAGAAACTGGAGTCCTAGAATTGTTAAAGTTGCAAGAGATCTCCAAGATCATCAGGTCCAACCCTTATTGTGGCACCCCTGTGTTTGTCACTAAGCCACGTCCCCACCTGCCATTATTGAAATGTAGTTGAAAAATACTTTTAACTTCTGAAAATTCCTAAGAAGTTCAGGCTTTAGTCTCTTCCTGTTCAAGTTAGAAGTTTCTGCCACTTCTGCAATTGTCTGGTGCAGTATTTGCATTCTCTTCCTTCCTTGTCAGTCTCCCATCAAAGCACTTGGGTGAAGTTCTGGAAGTTCTAAAGCAGGTTCTGGAAGCACCCTGCTCCCCATGGCACTGGTACTTGCTTCCCATCTGCTGTTAAAGGCTAACCAAGGGATGAAGAGATGTCTTTGGGAAGGAAACAGGGCAGTAAATTGATTTATGCTTGGAGCATAAATGTTGTGGAATCATCTGGAGTCGCCTTGATCAATAAATGGATGGAAGGCAGCGAAGGCAGCACTGCCAAAAATGACACCCACAGCCCATGCCACCCCTCACCCACCCTGCAGGGAACTCCTGGGGCATCAGGCAGCTCCTGGCCAAAGGCACTGCCAGTTGGGAAGCAGTGGAGTCTGGGAAGAGGTGAAGGCTTCGTCCCCAGCTTCTTCCCTCCCCGGGGATGGATTTACTTCTTATTTTTTAAAGAGCACCCCCTGAAGTCACTGTGGGCACTGGGAAGTTCTGCATTTTCAGACAGTGGCTCATTGCAAGCCAGGAGGCAGTGAGAAGAGGCAAAAAGAGCTGGATGGCTTACCCACAGGAGCTTGTTGGGATGAGCTAGGCTGGTCCCAGGCACCCCAGAGCACCCTGAGCACCCCACAGCTCCGTGCACCAACACCAGCCCTGTGCACCATCAGCCCCATACACCAACACCAGCACCAGTCCCAGGCACCAACACCAGCCCTGTGCAGGTGGAGAGTCCAGAGGCTCCATGTCCTGCAGTTCACAGAGGTCATGGGTGACACCAAATGACTCCATCAAGTGGAAAGAACCAATTTGTTCCAGCTCTCAACTCTTCTGCAGCGCCACGAAAATATTCCCAAGCAAGCCCAGGTGGGCGGGCTGTCTCCTGCCGGAGCAGACTCCGGCCCTCAGGTAAATTACATCCTCGTGGGAGGAAGGATTAGAGGGAGTGGCGACCCGTGACGCTCCCGAATCCGCGGAGCAGAGGGAATATCAGCCCGGTGAGTGCTGGGCGAGAGCAGTGTGACGGGCAGCAGGGACCTTCTGCGGGGTGGACATCGGGAGCAGAGACACCCACACCTCTCCTGCTGCAGCCCCTGCACCGCCACAGGTAATCAATCAATCAATCAATCAATCAATCCCTCCTCGGCGGGTGCCCCTGCCTTGGCACGGGCTGCCAGCGAGGGGCTGTCCCTGGGCACGGCAGGAGAGAGCTGCAGGGAGCTGTAGGCAGTAGGGTGGGACAGCGGGGCTTCCCCAGAGTCCTTTAGCAAGGGAATGTGGTTCGTGCTGCGGGAGGGGCAGTGGGAGCGCTCGGGGGGCAGGTGCTGGCAGAGGTTTCACCGCGCTGCACCTCTCGGAGCTCACCGGGGGCTCTCCAGCCCTGCTGAGCTGAGCGACGCTTCACTCAGGGAGCATTTCTGCAGGTTTGCTGTTGGGAGGAAAGGGCCATCCCAGGCAAGGCTCTTCCCTGGAATTTGCCTTCTCTCCTCCTGACGTTACGCCACAAAAATGCTTTCTGTCTCTCCTTGCTTCTTCTAAAGGCTCAGTCTGAAAGTCCTGAGTGCAGAGCCCCGGGGCCGAGCTGGGCTGGGAGAGTGCGTGGCTGCCGTCCCCGCCGTGCCCCCACCTCTGCCCGCCTGTCCCAGAGACCCGTGTTCTCCTCAGGAGCATCCCGGGAAGGATGCGGGGAAGGAGGGTCCTGCTGCAGCCCAGGGATGTCGGCAGGGACAGGCGGGGCAGTGAAGGGTCTTGGCCCCAAATCGCGGCCCAGGGGGTGCAGGGAAGGAGGGTGGTGGGGAACCCTCCTTTCCCCAGAGTGGGGGTCAGTGCCAGTGCCATCAGTGTCTCTCACATTCCTGCTGTTGATGATGTTTTGCAGAGCACCAGGATGTGGCTGTTCCTGACCATTGCTTATTTAATGTGCATCGGGGAAAAGTCAGATGCAAACCCCGAGGTCTCCATGGATGTTGTAAGTCCCAACTTCTCCCCCTTCTCCCCCGCTTGGTCAGGCAAGCTCC
This sequence comes from Pseudopipra pipra, assembly GCF_036250125.1. Taxonomy (NCBI): domain Eukaryota; kingdom Metazoa; phylum Chordata; class Aves; order Passeriformes; family Pipridae; genus Pseudopipra; species Pseudopipra pipra. The sequence continues at coordinate 702,446 of NC_087556.1, read as the reverse complement.
CTGGGCATGGTCTCTGTGTGTCTTCACCAATGTTTGATACCAGGTTTTATTACCTGCCTGTTCTTCTTCATGATAAATCTTCCCAGATTTCTGGCAGACATTTATGGGGAACTTCATTCCAAGTCAGCAGGTTTGGCCAAGGCAGCTGTCTGAGGCTCAGAGCGTCGCTGTCACTGCTGCCCCGCTCTTCACACGCACTGGGTGCAACACCACAAGAGACAGTTCTGTACCAGACCTGCTCAGGGAGTGCAGGAAACTCACGCCTGCCAAAGGTTCCAGCTGCAGTCGTGGCAGCGCCGGTGGAAGGGCCCTTGGGAGGTCCCTGCCCCTCCCTCCTGCCGGCAGCAGCCGCCACCAACACCAGCTCGGGGCAGCCACTGGTGGCTTTGCCCAGCCAAGCCCTCACAGCCTTCAGCAGAGAGACCCCCAGCCCCTCCCTGCAGACCTGTCCCACACTGTCCTTCCCTCCCTGCAGGGTGAAATCGTCCGCTACCACGGGTACCCCTACGAGGAGCACGAGGTGCTGACGGATGATGGCTACTACCTGGCCCTGCAGAGGATTCCTCACGGCAGGGGCAACCCAGGCAGCAGGAGCATCTCCCATCAAGCAGAGGCACGGGGCTCCAGCATGTTCTGTCCCCGTAAGTGTCCCAGGAAGGTCTGCCTGGTCTCCATGCAAAGGGCACAGTCAGTGTCCAGATGTGGACCTGTGTCTCTCTCTGGGAGTGTGACTTATCAACCTCCATTAAATGTAGAGCCCAGTTTTCCATCTTCACTGTAACAATTTCCTCTGCCCTGGCAAGACCAAAGAGCCTTCTTCAAAAGCACCTCTCCAGAGAGGCTGAGGACAGAGGTGACCCCCTCCCTGCACTGGTGGCACTGCCCCAGGGGGTTGCTGCCAGAGCAATACCTGGATGGGAACGGTCAGTGTTCCCAGCGGTCAGAGCAAATGATTCCTCCTCTTCTTCCTCCAGCTCCAAAGGCTGTGGTCCTCCTCCAGCATGGGCTGGTGTTGGAGGGAAGCACCTGGGTATCCAACTTGCCCAACAGCAGCCTGGGCTTCATCCTGGCCGACGCCGGCTACGACGTGTGGATCGGGAACAGCCGGGGGAACAGCTGGTCACAGAAACACAGAGAGTTTGACTTTCACCACCAGGAATACTCAGCTTACAGGTATTTGCTGCCAACCTGCAGGGCGGGCAGGTACCTGGCACCCTCAGCAGGGTTCTGCAGCTGGAGGAGCAGCGCTGCTGCAGTCACACCATCTGCCAGGGGGGAAAACAAACCAGCACCACCGGGACTCCACGGGGCTGCCCAGACCCACCACAGCCCTTGCCTGCTCCCAGGCACCCAGGGCACTGCTTGCCATGCGCTCCCAAGGTCAGCAGGAGTGATTTTGTCCTGTGCATGTCTCCACTGCAGCTTCCACGAGATGGCCATGTATGACCTCCCAGCCACCATCAACTACATCCTGCAGAAAACCGGGCAGGAGCAGCTGTACTACGTGGCTTACTCTCAAGGCACCACCACAGGTACTTAGCAGGAGGTCAGCCCAGTGTCACAGTTGCACCCAGTTTTGGAGTGTTCTTAAAACCTTGGTCAGGGACGGCAACATCCAGGCACGTCCAAACAACAGTGGGAAAAGGGCAGGTAATAATCCCTGTTTGCTTTAACAGAACAGTTTTGAGCAGTGACAGCCCAAAATCGGTGGCAGTCACAGCTTTTGGTGCATCCCACTGCTGCCAGAGCCCCAGGAAGAGCTTTGGGAGGTGCAGCTGGGCTGAGCACTCGGGCTGAGCACTCAAGCTGGGACTTGAAATACATCAGCAGCAAAGGCTTCAGGTGAAGTCACCTACCTGCTAGAGCCACTTTTAAGGGTCTTTCTGGTGGGCTCACACACCTGAGAGTCAACAACTCCTTCAAATACAACAGAGCAGGGTCTGCTTCCTTCTCCCTCACACAGGTTTCATTACCTTTTCATCCATTCCTGAACTGGATCGCAAAATCAAGATGTTTTTTGCCTTGGCTCCCACCACTGTGAACTCCAACACAAAGACACCCTTGGTGAAAGTGCTTGACCTTCCCGAGGCACTGGTTAAGGTATGTCCTCACCACATGTGAGATGTGCTAAGACATGCAGGGCTTGTCCATCCCCTCCCTCCCCCTGCCCTCTGGGTTCCCTTCACCCTGCGGGGCCTTGAACAGTGTCAAACATCCCCCTGCCCAGCCCTAATCAGAGAACTATTTCTAGATATTGGGTTTGGGTCCCTTCTCCCAGGAGAAACCTCTCCTGGGAAGATCAAGGCTCTCCCAAGGCCATGGATGTTTCTGAAAAGCCCAAATGACAAAGCACAGCAAAGCTGTGGCAAGAAGTCAGCAGCTTCCAGGGCTGGGCAGGGAGGTGGGCAGCACCTGGAGGCAGAAAGCAACAGGAACCTCTCTGACCAACCCTTTTGGCTTCCACAGCTCGTTTTAGGACACACGGTGGTCTTTGATAAGGGCCATATCTTGAAGCAAGTGATCTCTGCTGTGTGCACCTACCCCATCTTCAGGAGTATTTGCCCCTTGGTCCTTTACTTGCCTGGTGGCTTTACCAGCAGCTATGATGTGGTAAGTACCCTCCAGCTTACCTTTGAAGGGATCCAGTTGCTCATTGTCTGACCAGGAGTTGTCAATTTGCTGCCTTCACATGGCATTTCACACCTTTGATGGGTAGAAATATCTGGGCTGTTGTGTTGGCATTTTGCCCCCCTGGACATTCATTCCATGCTCCAGGGGCCCCCAGGCTTTCTCTTGCACTGAGTGATTTGTGATTTCACAGGGCTTTTAGTGACATTATGGAATGAACTTCCCTTCAATCCACCTCTAGGACTGAAGGTCATCAGGCTTTTCAGTCCACCATCCCTTAGAACAAACTTGTCCCCAGATCAGAGCCTTTCTCTGTGCTCCACTGCACCAAATGTGGAATCCTAGAAAAATCCAGGCTACAGGCACCAGGCTGGGGGTCTCCATCCCAACCTGCTCCCACCAGGGCCAGCACTACAGTAGGTTACTTGAGGACACATCCAGGCAAGCTGGGCAGTCCCAGGGGGACCACAAGGGGAAGGGCTATTTCCTTGGGGGCAGCCAAGATTTCAAGGTCCACACCCTGCCAAAACCTGCTCATGTGAGCGAAACTGGAGACAGGTTCACACAGAGGACCAAAAGCACCAAAAGCAATAATAACTTAATCCTGGATGGAGTCACAACTGGGCCACTGTTTGTCAACGAAAATGTAGGTGAAATTTCTTGATATTCCAAGAAGGAAACATTAGGAACAACACACAGCTACTGCAGAGAGTTGCACTCTGTCTTTGCAATGGATCCTGAGCACAAGATGTGGAGTCTTGCTTTGGTTTGAAAAGCAGACAGACTCCTAACATGGCCCAGCATCCCATGGGGAATGCTCAGCTTACTGAAGGGAGCTCTGCAGCTCTGTGTGAGTGAGACTTGTGTGGCTGCTGAGCAGGAGCCGTTTTATTTCTGGGGGGATTTCCCTCCATGCAGAGAATAAATATCTCCCCTGGTTTCTTGCAGAGCCGCATGGACGTGTACATGTCTCGCTACCCTGACTCAACATCCCTAAAAACTGTGCTCCACTGGCGCCAGGTAAGATTATCTGCTGCAGGGGCAGATTCCATGCAACAAGAGCCCATGTTCTCTTCTCTCAGCTGCTGAGGGTCCCTGCTCAGTGCGGGGCTTCCATCCCCCACTGCTCTCCCTGCAGAGCTGGATTTTAGAGAGACAGGGAAGCTGAACTGAAACACTGGTGCAGGTGAATTCCTTAGGCCATGACCCCCAGCAAAAGGTGTCCCAGAGTCTTTGGAGCTGGTAGGAGGTGGAGATGGAACAAAGACTAGTGATAAACCAGGACAGGAGATGCCGAGGGTCAGTAGGACAGCAAATGATCCAACTAATTATTGGAAACATGCCCAGGCTCACATCTTTCTGCTGTGGGCACTGACCATGACAGACGAAGGAAACTTGCCCGCAGGTTTGATTCACGTCTCCTTTGAGGCTTTTGGTTGTACAGTAGGTTCCCTGGGGGGTTTTGGGGCCTCATCCTCCTGACATCAGTGCTCTGCAGAGAGGAGGGGTGAGCAGAGGCAGCACAGCTCAGGCTGTGCTGAGATCTTCCTGGGGACTGAGCTCTGCTCCCAGAATACAATATCAGACATAACAAAGGCTTCCTTGAGCCTGGCTGGCAGGAGGGAGCAAGGCAGCTCCCCAGTCACCCCTGTTATCCTTCTTGGGGTCCCCTCCAACACAGGGATAATAAACTTGGCTCTCCTCCTTTTCCAGCTCTATCAAACAGGGGAATTCAAGTATTATGACTATGGCAGTGACAACATGCTCCATTACAACCAGGTAAGAGAAGGCCATTCCCATTTGACAGTTTTAAAAGAGATTAAAAAAAAAAAAGGGAAATAGTAGAAAGAAATTATTGCAGTGGTTGAGACTGACTTTTGAGCATTGAGCAACCTGGGCTAGTGGAAAGTGTCCCTGCCCATGGCAGAGGTATGGAAGTAGATGATCTTTCAGGTCCTTTCCAACCCAAACCATTCTGTGATTCCTTGAACTTTATGGTATTTGTGGCATTTACTTTATATGGGGAAGCAAGTTTGTGCCTTTCTTATAAAAGAAGGTGTCTGTGATGTCACTCAGTGATGACTTTGTGACCCTCTGGTGAAAAGCACAGAGCCCAAGGCACTGTGAGGCTCCCTGGTGATAGTTTCTCTGCTCTAATTGGGCTAAGGGAGCAATCCCAAGCAGCAATCAGGAACAGGCTATACTTCCATTTGTCTTGCAGACCTCCCCTCCCTTCTATGAGCTGGAGAAGATGAAGGCCCCGCTGGCCGCGTGGTACGGGGGCAGGGACTGGATTTCAGCCCCTGAGGATGTGAACATCACCCTGCCCCGGATAACCAACCTGGCCTACAAAAAGTACATCCCCGACTTCGTCCACTTTGACTTCCTTTGGGGCAAGCAAGTGTATGAACAAGTCTACAAAGAAATGCTGGATCTCATGGAGAAGAGCTCCTAGAGCTGGAGCTGTGGCCACTGGGGGCTTCTCAGTGACTTCTGAGAGGGGGAGGTTTGGAGGGGGGAAAAAAAGTGAAGAAACAAAAGAGGGAAAAGGCTCAGTAAATTGCTACACTTGATTTGGATTGACATTACTGTGGCAAGAGGGGAAAACAAGCCAATGCCATGGTCAGGAGAGCACGCTGGATTTAGGTTCAATAGGCTGAGGTCCTTCAGAAGTTGGGCACGGCCCTTAAACCCTGAGTCTCCTGGGTGCCTCACTCACGGGGGTTTCCAGCAGCCACAAACTGCAGTGGAGTTGGGCTCCTGGTGGCCTCCTCATGCTCGTGTTCCCAGCTGCCAACCCCTGGACAGAAGCTCGGTGCCTCCTGGACGCTGGTGTTTCCCGGGAGTGGGTCTGCTGGGATGGACCCACGGGGTGGGTCGAGCGATGGATCCTCCAGGAGTTGCTTTATTCACCTTCTGGTGGCTCTTCCACGCCCAGGACCCCAACATCCCGACATTCTCTGCTTCACTTCACGGTCAGAAGGAGATGGAAGCTCTCTGCCTGGTGACAGTGAAGAGCTCTCAGGGGTTTTTCCCATGAGAACTGTCCATTTTGCTGACGTAGGGAAGGTCTTTCTCAGGTTCCTGTTGATTTGGATAACACCGGCCTTGCTCATACACAAAAGAGTTTTCAACCAGTTCTACCAGGAAACACCATTTTAAGCACTTCTAAGGCACAACCCCAGCTGGAAAGGCCACCTTTTGCTGCCTCTCAGGGAATACTTTTGTTTTCCTTATGTGGCAGAGAGAAGAAGAGTCTGGTGGAAGCCAGTAATGAGTCTAAATCTGTTTTCAGCCTCTGGATTAAGTTCTTAACAATGCATTGATCAGGGGAGGAACTGTGAATTTACCTGTTTGTGTAATTGTATTCACAAAATATGCATGAGAGCAAGCAGGGCAAAGGATAAGGTCCTCTTTCCACAAAGATGATATAATAATGATGATGATAATGATGATGATGATAATAATCATAATAATAATATTAAAACCAATAAATTTATAAGGTCTACTTGGCTCTGTGTGGTTGTACTGTCTTAAACCTCTGGAAAAATTCTCTCCTGTGAGGGTGGGGAGGCCCTGGCACAGGTTGCCCAGAGAAGCTGTGGCTGCCCCTTGATCCCTGGAAGTGTCCAAGGCCAGGTTGGACGGGGCTTGGAGCAACCTGGGCTGGTGGGAGGTGTCCCTGCCCGTGGCAGGGGTGGCACTGGATGGGATTTCTGGTTCCATCCAGCTGTCTGCAGATGGTGGGACGGGGCTGTTGGTGCCTTGTAGCACAACTGCAGTGGCTCTGCTTGAGTTGTCATCTCTGAAGGGGTTTTGCTTTCTAGAACAGACCACAGAGGAGAACAGGACAGGGTGAGGTAACCTCAGGGTGCCAGAAGGAGGCTGTGGGTGAGATAGGATCTCTCTGGATTGACAGTGATTACCTGCCTCACTTGGTAGGGTTGTAATGACATCTTTCTCTGGGGGATGAGTTGCTCCCAGCAGGGCTGTGCCCTGGAGCAGCATTCTTCCAGCACTGCACTGGGCTCATGCCTTGGCTATCAGGGCAAAGGCAACAAGACCTTGCTGTCTTTGCAAATAAACACCCAAATCTTTTCCCCAACAGGCTTCTGAGAAGGCTGCAAGAAACTGGAGTCCTAGAATTGTTGAAGTGTCCTGGCACTCCAGACCCCTGTAAATAGTGTCTCTCCATGTTTCTTGTCAGCCCCTTCAGGCCCTGGAAGGCCACAACTGGGTCACCCCAAAGCTTCTCCTCTCCAGGCTGAACAATCCCAGCTCTCCCAGCCTTTCCTCCCAGCAGAGCAAAGGTATGCATTGATAGGCAAGGCCATGATTAACACCCATCACCCTGGTGAGCACAGAGGAAGGCACTGCTGGCACCAGGAGGTGCCACAGCGGACGTGACTCACCAGCAGCAGACCTGCTCCTGCTCACAGAGGGACAGCAGTGGGGACACAGCTGACTTCAGGGGCTCCTTCTCTTCCTGTTGTCCCAGCAGCACGAGGGGTTGCAGCCCTGTGATGCTCAAACAAGACCATGAGAGACATCCAGCAGCAATGTGGCCTGATGTCTTTGAATCACAAAGTCAGCAAGATGCAGGAGTGACACCTCACACCAGAGGATGTAACTGTTGGCTCTTAAAGCACCTGAGAGGCCAAGAAACAGTTGGGGTTTGGGCCTCAAGCAGAGCCCAGGAGCATATGGGGGACTCAGCAGCTGGTAACCCTCACTCTCCTGGCAACACTCAGGGGATCTTGGCCAGCCCAGCTGGACACACCTCTCTGATAATCATGGAATCCTTCAACAGCTTGAGTTGGAAGGAACCTTCAAGATCAGCTCATTCCAGCCCCTGCCATGGGCAGGGACACTTCCCACTAGCCCAGGTTGCTCCAAGCCCCATCCAACCTGGCCTTAGACACTTCAGAGATCCAGGGGCAGCCACAGCTTCTCTGGGCAACCTGGGCCAGGGCCTCCCCACCCTCACAGGAGAGAATTTCTTCAGAGGTTTAAGACAGTATAACCACACAGAGCCAAGTAGACCTTATAAATTTATTGGGTTTATTACTATTATTATTATTATCATCATGTATTGTTAAGAACTTAATCCAGAGGCTGAAAACAGATTTAGACTCATTACTGGCTTCCACCAGACTCTTCTTCTCTCTCCCACATAAGGAAAACAAAAGTATTCCCTGAGAGGCAGCAAAAGGTGGCCTTTCCAGCTGGGGTTGTGCCTTAGAAGTGCTTAAAATGGTGTTTCCTGGTAGAACTGGTTGAAAACTCTTTTGTGTATGAGCAAGGCCGGTGTTATCCAAATCAACAGGAACCTGAGAAAGACCTTCCCTACGTCAGCAAAATGGACAGTTCTCATGGGAAAAACCCCTGAGAGCTCTTCACTGTCACCAGGCAGAGAGCTTCCATCTCCTTCTGACCGTGAAGTGAAGCAGAGAATGTCGGGATGTTGGGGTCCTGGGCGTGGAAGAGCCACCAGAAGGTGAATAAAGCAACTCCTGGAGGATCCATCGCTCGACCCACCCCGTGGGTCCATCCCAGCAGACCCACTCCCGGGAAACACCAGCGTCCAGGAGGCACCGAGCTTCTGTCCAGGGGTTGGCAGCTGGGAACACGAGCATGAGGAGGCCACCAGGAGCCCAACTCCACTGCAGTTTGTGGCTGCTGGAAACCCCCGTGAGTGAGGCACCCAGGAGACTCAGGGTTTAAGGGCCGTGCCCAACTTCTGAAGGACCTCAGCCTATTGAACCTAAATCCAGCGTGCTCTCCTGACCATGGCATTGGCTTGTTTTCCCCTCTTGCCACAGTAATGTCAATCCAAATCAAGTGTAGCAATTTACTGAGCCTTTTCCCTCTTTTGTTTCTTCACTTTTTTTTTCCCCTCCAAACCAAAGAAGCCCCAGAAGTCACTGAGAAGCCCCCAGTGGCCACAGCTCCAGCTCTAGGAGCTCTTCTCCATGAGATCCAGCATTTCTTTGTAGACTTGTTCATACACTTGCTTGCCCCAAAGGAAGTCAAAGTGGACGAAGTCGGGGATGTACTTTTTGTAGGCCAGGTTGGTTATCCGGGGCAGGGTGATGTTCACATCCTCAGGGGCTGAAATCCAGTCCCTGCCCCCGTACCACGCGGCCAGCGGGGCCTTCATCTTCTCCAGCTCATAGAAGGGAGGGGAGGTCTGCAAGACAAATGGAAGTATAGCCTGTTCCTGATTGCTGCTTGGGATTGCTCCCTTAGCCCAATTAGAGCAGAGAAACTATCACCAGGGAGCCTCACAGTGCCTTGGGCTCTGTGCTTTTCACCAGAGGGTCACAAAGTCATCACTGAGTGACATCACAGACACCTTCTTTTGGAAGGAAGGCACAAACTTGCTTCCCCATATAAAGTAAATGCCACAAATACCATAAAGTTCAAGGAATCACAGAATGGTTTGGGTTGGAAAGGACCTGAAAGATCATCTACTTCCATACCTCTGCCATGGGCAGGGACACTTTCCACTAGCCCAGGTTGCTCAATGCTCAAAAGTCAGTCTCAACCACTGCAATATTTTCTTTCCATTATTTCCCTTTTTTTTTTTAATCTCTTTTAAAACTGTCAAGTGGGAATGGCCTTCTCTTACCTGGTTGTAATGGAGCATGTTGTCACTGCCATAATCATAATACTTGAATTCCCCTGTTTGATAGAGCTGGAAAAGGAGGAGAGCCAAGTTTATTATCCCTGTGTTGGAGGGGACCCCAAGAAGGATAACAGGGGTGACTGGGGAGCTGCCTTGCTCCCTCCTGCCAGCCAGGCTCAAGGAAGCCTTTGTTATGTCTGATATTGTATTCTGGGAGCAGAGCTCAGTCCCCAGGAAGATCTCAGCACAGCCTGAGCTGTGCTGGCTCTGCTCACCCCTCCTCTCTGCAGAACACTGATGTCAGGAGGATGAGGCCCCAAAACCCCCCAGGGAACCTGCTGTACAACCAAAAGCCTCAAAGGAGACGTGGATCAAACCTGCGGGCAAGTTTCCTTCGTCTGTCATGGTCAGTGCCCACAGCAGAAAGATGTGAGCCTGGGCATGTTTCCAATAATTAGTTGGATCATTTGCTGTCCTACTGACCCTCGGCATCTCCTGTCCTGGTTTATCACTAGTCTTTGCTCCATCTCCACCTCCTACCAGCTCCAAAGACTCTGGGACACCTTTTGCTGGGCGTCATGGCCTAAGGAACTTCACCTGCACCAGTGTTTCAGTTCAGCTTCCCTGTCTCTCTAAAATCCAGCTCTGCAGGGAGAGCAGTGGGGGATGGAAGCCCCGCACTGAGCAGGGACCCTCAGCAGCTGAGAGAAGAGAACATGGGCTCTTGTTGCATGGAATCTGCCCCTGCAGCAGGAAATCTTACCTGGCGCCAGTGGAGCATGTTTTTTATGGATGTTGAGTCAGGGTAGCGAGACATGTACACGTCCATGCGGCTCTGCAAAAACCAGGGGAGATATTTATTCTCTGCATGGAGGGAAATCCCCCCAGAAATAAAACGGCTCCTGCTCAGCAGCCACACAAGTCTCACTCACACAGAGCTGCAGAGCTCCCTTCAGTAAGCTGAGCATTCCCCATGGGATGCTGGGCCATGTTAGGAGTCTGTCTGCTTTTCAAACCAAAGCAAGACTCCACATCTTGTGCTCAGGATCCATTGCAAAGACAGAGTGCAACTCTCTGCAGTAGCTGTGTGTTGTTCCTAATGTTTCCTTCTTGGAATATCAAGAAATTTCACCTACATTTTCGTTGACAAACAGTGGCCCAGTTCTGACTCCATCCAGGATCAAGCTGTTATTGCTTTTGGTGCTTTTGGTACTCTGTGTGAACCTGTCTCCAGTTTCGCTCACATGAGCAGGTTTTGGCAGGGTGTGGACCTTGAAATCTTGGCTGCCCCCAAGGAAATAGCCCTTCCCCTTGTGGTCCCCCTGGGACTGCCCAGCTTGCCTGGATGTGTCCTCAAGTAAGCTACTGTAGTGCTGGCCCTGGTGGGAGCAGGTTGGGATGGAGACCCCCAGCCTGGTGCCTCTAGCCTGGATTTTTCTAGGATTCCACATTCGGTGCAGTGGAGCACAGAGAAAGGCTCTGATCTGGGGACACGTTTGTTCTAAGGGATGGTGGACTGAAAAGCCTGATGGCCTTCAGTCCTAGAGGTGGATTGAAGGGAAGTTCATTCCATAATGTCACTAAAAGCCCTGTGAAATCACAAATCACTCAGTGCAAGAGAAAGCCTGGGGGCCCCTGGAGCATGGAATGAATGTCCAGGGGGGCAAAATGCCAACACAGTGGCCAGATGTTTCTACCCATCAAAGGTGTGAAATGCCATGTGAAGGCAGCAAATTGACAACTCCTGGTCAGACAATGAGCAACTGGATCCCTTCAAAGGTAAGCTGAAGGGTACTTACCATATTATAGCTGCTGGTAAAGCCACCGGGCAAGTAAAGGACCAAGGGGCAAATACTCCTGAAGATGGGGTAGGTGCACACAGCAGAGATCACTTGCTTCAAGATATGGCCCTTATCAAAGACCACCGTGTGTCCTAAAACGAGCTGTGGAAGCCAAAAGGGTTGGTCAGAGAGGTTCCTGTTGCTTTCTGCCTCCAGGTGCTGCCCACCTCCCTGCCCAGCCCTGGAAGCTGCTGACTTCTTGCCACAGCTTTGCTGTGCTTTGTCATTTGGGCTTTTCAGAAACATCCATGGCCTTGGGAGAGCCTTGATCTTCCCAGGAGAGGTTTCTCCCGGGAGAAGGGACCCAAACCCAATATCTAGAAATAGTTCTCTGATTAGGGCTGGGCAGGGGGATGTTTGACACTGTTCAAGGCCCCGCAGGGTGAAGGGAACCCAGAGGGCAGGGGGAGGGAGGGGATGGACAAGCCCTGCATGTCTTAGCACATCTCACATGTGGTGAGGACATACCTTAACCAGTGCCTCGGGAAGGTCGAACACTTTCACCAAGGGTGACTTCATGTTGGAGTTCACAGTGATGGGAGCCAAGGCAAAAAACATCTTGATTTTGCGATCCAGTTCAGGAATGGATGAAAAGGTAATGAAACCTGTGTGAGGGAGAAGGAAGCAGACCCTGCCCTGTTATATTTGAAGGAGTTGTTGACTCCCAGGTGTGTGAGCCCACCAGAAAGACCCTTAAAAGTGGCTCTAGCAGGTAGGTGACTTCACCTGAAGCCTTTGCTGCTGATGTATTTCAAGTCCCAGCTTGAGTGCTCAGCCCGAGTGCTCAGCCCAGCTGCACCTCCCAAAGCTCTTCCTGGGGCTCTGGCAGCAGTGGGATGCACCAAAAGCTGTGACTGCCACCGATTTTGGGCTGTCACTGCTCAAAACTGTTCTGTTAAAGCAAACAGGGATTATTACCTGCCCTTTTCCCACTGTTGTTTGGACGTGCCTGGATGTTGCCGTCCCTGACCAAGGTTTTAAGAACACTCCAAAACTGGGTGCAACTGTGACACTGGGCTGACCTCCTGCTAAGTACCTGTGGTGGTGCCTTGAGAGTAAGCCACGTAGTACAGCTGCTCCTGCCCGGTTTTCTGCAGGATGTAGTTGATGGTGGCTGGGAGGTCATACATGGCCATCTCGTGGAAGCTGCAGTGGAGACATGCACAGGACAAAATCACTCCTGCTGACCTTGGGAGCGCATGGCAAGCAGTGCCCTGGGTGCCTGGGAGCAGGCAAGGGCTGTGGTGGGTCTGGGCAGCCCCGTGGAGTCCCGGTGGTGCTGGTTTGTTTTCCCCTCTGGCAGATGGTGTGACTGCAGCAGCGCTGCTCCTCCAGCTGCAGAACCCTGCTGAGGGTGCCAGGTACCTGCCCGCCCTGCAGGTTGGCAGCAAATACCTGTAAGCTGAGTATTCCTGGTGGTGAAAGTCAAACTCTCTGTGTTTCTGTGACCAGCTGTTCCCCCGGCTGTTCCCGATCCACACGTCGTAGCCGGCGTCGGCCAGGATGAAGCCCAGGCTGCTGTTGGGCAAGTTGGTAACCCAGTTGCTTCCCTCCAACACCAGCCCGTGCTGGAGGAGGACCACAGCCTTTGGAGCTGGAGGAAGAAGAGGAGGAATCATTTGCTCTGACCGCTGGGAACACTGACCGTTCCCATCCAGGTATTGCTCTGGCAGCAACCCCCTGGGGCAGTGCCACCAGTGCAGGGAGGGGGTCACCTCTGTCCTCAGCCTCTCTGGAGAGGTGTTTTTGAAGAAGGCTCTTTGGTCATGCCAGGGCAGAGGAAATTGTTACAGTGAAAATGGAAAATAAGGCTGGGTTTACATTTAATGGAGGTTGGTAAGTCACGCTCCCAGAGAGAGACAAAGGTCCACATCTGGACACTGACTGTGCCCTTTGCACGGAGACCAGGCAGACCTTCCTGGGACACTTACGGGGACAGAACATGCTGGAGCCCCGTGCCTCTGCTTGATGGGAGATGCTCCTGCTGCCTGGGTTGCCCCTGCCGTGAGGAATCCTCTGCAGGGCCAGGTAGTAGCCATCATCCGTCAGCACCTCGTGCTCCTCGTAGGGGTACCCGTGGTAGCGGACGATTTCACCCTGTAGGGGGGAAGGACAGTGTGGGACAGGTCTGCAGGGAGGGGCTGGGGGTCTCTCTGCTGAAGGCTGTGAGGGCTTGGCTGGGCAAAGCCACCAGTGGCTGCCCCGAGCTAGTGTTGGTGGCTGCTGCTGCCGGCAGGAGGGAGGGGCAGGGACCTCCCAAGGGCCCTTCCACCGGCGCTGCCACGACTGCAGCTGGAACCTTTGGCAGGCGTGAGTTTCCTGCACTCCCTGAGCAGGTCTGGTACAGAACTGTCTCTTGTGGTGTTGCACCCAGTGCGTGTGAAGAGCGGGGCAGCAGTGACAGCGACGCTCTGAGCCTCAGACAGCTGCCTTGGCCAAACCTGCTGACTTGGAATGAAATTCCCCATAAATGTCTGCCAGAAATCTGGGAAGATTTATCATGAAGAAGAACAGGCAGGTAATAAAACCTGGTATCAAACATTGGTGAAGACACACAGAGACCATGCCCAGGGAGCTTGCCTGACCAAGCGGGAAAGAAGGGGGAGAAGTTGGGACTTACAACATCCATGGAGACCTCGGGGTTTGCATCTGACTTTTCCCCGATGCACATTAAATAAGCAATGGTCAGGAACAGCCACATCCTGGTGCTCTGCAAAACATCATCAACAGCAGGAATGTGAGAGACACTGATGGCACTGGCACAACAGCTGGGGAGTGCACTGGGGAAAAGTTGGGCAATGCCTGATGTCCACTTCCATCAGCAGATCAACATGACCACTCCACATATGAAATCATTTTAAACTTGAAGTCCTCTAATTGCTTCTAAAAATGGTTTATTTTGCTAATCTTGACCAATGGCAGAGTCCAAATTCTACCACATCTTAATCCCACACTGTTTATGAGCATCTATGTGTACAGCTATTTGTGCCCAGGCAAACCTGGTTTTCAAGGAGATTATTAGAGATTATTCATTTAGAACAATGCCTTGGGCAGTTGGAAGGAGTAAACCACCCAATTTTAAGTCACAGGACCATGGAATTTTGTTTTGAAGTTGAAATCAAACAATGTGATTTTGTTGGGCTCTCCTTATGCCTGAATAGCCCCTGGGACACCCCTGACCTGTTTTTGCAAACCCGAGTGAAACACCATCTCAGGAGCCCCCTGTTCTTTCTGGGATGGGTTTGGAAGGATCTGATTTGTCATGTTCCTACCACAAAACACCTTACTATAATTTTATTTCATATAAACACAGAATGGTTTGGGTTGAAAGAGACCTTAAAGATCATCTCTTTCCACCCCACTGCCACAGGCAGACCCTGCATGGGTCAATTTGTTGGGAGGCAACAAATTGAGGGCAGAAATACTGCCTCAGCTCTTGTGTGACACGCTGAAATAGTTAAATTGTGTGGAGCAATGTCAAATTGCCACTGAATGCCCGTGCCTGTGCTGGGCTGCACGGGGAGCAGCGATCATGGCTGGACGCCAGTGCCACCTATTTTGCACCCACCCCACTGCTCCCCTGGAGAAAGGAAGGAGAGCTGGGAGCAGCTGAGAGCTTCTGTCCCTTCCCGGCTCTAACCCTCATCATTCCCTCTCTTCTGCAGGAGGAACCGGCTTCCCACGATGCAGGAGGAGGTTTTGCAGCCGGGGAGAAAGTCACCCGCTCCCTCTGCTGTCCCTGGCGCGGACGTGTGGAGGATGCCAACTGCACCACTGCCCTGCTGAAGGGCACCCCGGGACACCCCTTGCCCACCCTCCCGCTCACAGCACGAGGTCGGGGGGCTCTGACTTGGCTCGGCAGAGCTCTGACCCCCACTCTGGGGAAAGGAGGGTTCCCCACCACCCTCCTTCCCTGCACCCCCTGGGCCGCGATTTGGGGCCAAGACCCTTCACTGCCCCGCCTGTCCCTGCCGACATCCCTGGGCTGCAGCAGGACCCTCCTTCCCCGCATCCTTCC
The DNA here is from genome assembly GCF_036250125.1 of Pseudopipra pipra. Taxonomy (NCBI): domain Eukaryota; kingdom Metazoa; phylum Chordata; class Aves; order Passeriformes; family Pipridae; genus Pseudopipra; species Pseudopipra pipra. The sequence goes on along the minus strand of NC_087556.1, from coordinate 687,331 downwards.
CGGGATGCTCCTGAGGAGAACACGGGTCTCTGGGACAGGCGGGCAGAGGTGGGGGCACGGCGGGGACGGCAGCCACGCACTCTCCCAGCCCAGCTCGGCCCCGGGGCTCTGCACTCAGGACTTTCAGACTGAGCCTTTAGAAGAAGCAAGGAGAGACAGAAAGCATTTTTGTGGCGTAACGTCAGGAGGAGAGAAGGCAAATTCCAGGGAAGAGCCTTGCCTGGGATGGCCCTTTCCTCCCAACAGCAAACCTGCAGAAATGCTCCCTGAGTGAAGCGTCGCTCAGCTCAGCAGGGCTGGAGAGCCCCCGGTGAGCTCCGAGAGGTGCAGCGCGGTGAAACCTCTGCCAGCACCTGCCCCCCGAGCGCTCCCACTGCCCCTCCCGCAGCACGAACCACATTCCCTTGCTAAAGGACTCTGGGGAAGCCCCGCTGTCCCACCCTACTGCCTACAGCTCCCTGCAGCTCTCTCCTGCCGTGCCCAGGGACAGCCCCTCGCTGGCAGCCCGTGCCAAGGCAGGGGCACCCGCCGAGGAGGGATTGATTGATTGATTGATTGATTGATTACCTGTGGCGGTGCAGGGGCTGCAGCAGGAGAGGTGTGGGTGTCTCTGCTCCCGATGTCCACCCCGCAGAAGGTCCCTGCTGCCCGTCACACTGCTCTCGCCCAGCACTCACCGGGCTGATATTCCCTCTGCTCCGCGGATTCGGGAGCGTCACAGGTCGCCACTCCCTCTAATCCTTCCTCCCACGAGGATGTAATTTACCTGAGGGCCGGAGTCTGCTCCGGCAGGAGACAGCCCGCCCACCTGGGCTTGCTTGGGAATATTTTCGTGGCGCTGCAGAAGAGTTGAGAGCTGGAACAAATTGGTTCTTTCCACTTGATGGAGTCATTTGGTGTCACCCATGACCTCTGTGAACTGCAGGACATGGAGCCTCTGGACTCTCCACCTGCACAGGGCTGGTGTTGGTGCCTGGGACTGGTGCTGGTGTTGGTGTATGGGGCTGATGGTGCACAGGGCTGGTGTTGGTGCACGGAGCTGTGGGGTGCTCAGGGTGCTCTGGGGTGCCTGGGACCAGCCTAGCTCATCCCAACAAGCTCCTGTGGGTAAGCCATCCAGCTCTTTTTGCCTCTTCTCACTGCCTCCTGGCTTGCAATGAGCCACTGCCTGAAAATGCAGAACTTCCCAGTGCCCACAGTGACTTCAGGGGGTGCTCTTTAAAAAATAAGAAATAAATCCATCCCCGGGGAGGGAAGAAGCTGGGGACGAAGCCTTCACCTCTTCCCAGACTTCACTGCTTCCCAGCACGCAGTGCCTTTGGCCAGGAGCTGCCTGATGCCCAGGAGGTCCCTGCAGGGTGGGTGAGGGGTGGCACGGGCTGTGGGTGTCATTTTTGGCAGCGCTGCCTTTGCGGCCACTTCTCCACTCCTTGCCAAGGTGCCCAGACTGCAGCACTCCGGGGCTGGCTGTGCCCCCCGTGGGCTCCTGCAGCCCTCCTGCTGTCATACCTGCCAGGTCTGGCCCAGCCACACTTGCTGAAATGCAAATAGTCATTTTTTGGGAAGCCTAAAGAATTCCACCTGTATTTGGAGCTCTACTGACTGGTCTTTACCAAAGACTAGCTGGAGGCAGTGTCAGAAGCCCTCCCAGTTGGCTCACTCTCAAATGAGAAGTGGCTCATTCTCAGAGCAGAGTGTGATTTTTTTCCCTGCAGGGAGAGGAGGGAAGGTGGAAAAACAGGACCAGGTATGCCCAGACAAGAACCACTCCCCCTTCCTCCCAGCATACAGCAACACCAACACAACTTGCCTTCCTTTTGGGGACAGGACATCGGAGAGGATCCTGGTGGAGCTGTGGCCACTCCTGGCCCTTGCATCAAGTTTGGACCCACACTGCTTCCCCTATTACTTGAAGCACCTTCCCTGTGCAGACAGGCTGGGAGAGCTGGGAATGTTCAGCCTGCAGAGGAGAAGGGTGTGTTGAGACCTCACAGCACCTTCCAGGGTCTGAAGGAGCTACAAGGAAGCCAGAGAGTGGCTGTTCATCAGGAACTGGTGTGACAGGACAAGGGGGAATGGCTTCCCCCTGCCAGAGGGCAGGGTTAGGTGGGATATTGGGAAGGAATTGTTCCCTGTGAGAGTGGGGAGGCCCTGGCACAGGTTGCCCAGAGAAGCTGTGGCTGCCCCTGGATCCCTGGAAGTGTCCAAGGCCAGGTTGGACGGGGCTTGGAGCAACCTGGGCTGGTGGGAGGTGTCCCTGCCCATGGCAGGGGTGGCACTGGATGGGATTTCTGGTTCCATCCAGCTGTCTGCAGATGGTGGGACGGGGCTGTTGGTGCCTTGTAGCACAACTGCAGTGGCTCTGCTTGAGTTGTCATCTCTGAAGGGGTTTTGCTTTCTAGAACAGACCACAGAGGAGAACAGGACAGGGTGAGGTAATCTCAGGGTGCCAGAAGGAGGCTGTGGGTGAGATAGGATCTCTCTGGATTGACAGTGATTACCTGCCTCACTTGGTAGGGTTGTAATGACATCTTTCTCTGGGGGATGAGTTGCTCCCAGCAGGCTGTGCCCTGGAGCAGCATTCTTCCAGCACTGCACTGGGCTCATGCCTTGGCTATCAGGGCAAAGGCAACAAGACCTTGCTGTCCTTGCAAATAAACACCCAAATCTTTTCCCCAACAGGCTTCTGAGAAGGCTGCAAGAAACTGGAGTCCTAGAATTGTTGAAGTTGGAAGAGATCTCCAAGATCATCAGCTCCAACCCTTATTGTGGCACCCCTGTGTTTGTCACTAAGCCACGTCCCCACCTGCCATTATTGAAATGTAGTTGAAAAATACTTTTAACTTCTGAAAATTCCTAAGAAGTTCAGGCTTTAGTCTCTTCCTGTTCCTGTTAGAAGTTTCTGCCACTTCTGCAATTGTCTGGTGCAGTATTTGCATTCTCTTCCTTCCTTGTCAGTCTCCCATCAAAGCACTTGGGTGAAGTTCTGGAAGTTCTAAAGCAGGTTCTGGAAGCACCCTGCTCCCCATGGCACTGGTACTTGCTTCCCATCTGCTGTTAAAGGCTAACCAAGGGATGAAGAGGTGTCTTTGGGAAGGAAACAGGGCAGTAAATTGATTTGTGCTTGTGGAATCATCTGGGGTTGCCTTGATCAATAAATGGATGGAGTTGCAGGGCAGGATGTGTTGATCAGGACAGGGCTGGAGTCCTTGCATGTCTCAGGTGTGTCAGAAAGTCAAACATCATCAAACAGGAACACGATCACTGCACAGGTCCAAGGTCAGGCTGGGATATCAGAGTCATAGAATCACAGAAGTTTAGGTTGGAAAGGACCTTAAAGCTCATCCAGTCCCACCCCTGCCATGGGCAGGGACACCAACCAGAGGAGGGCTGCTTCCCTCAGCAGGTTCTTTAACCTGAGCCATGTCCTCCAAGGTCACTGCAAGAATCTGGCAGGAATCAGACAAGAGCTGACCTTCTCTTATTGCTAAAATCAGGCTGATACTCTCTTTCCCAGTCCAGGACACCAAGAGCAGATGACAGAGGGTTAAGGATTGCCCTGCTTGTGCCCAGGTTCCCCTTGTGCTTGGCAGGAGATACCAAGAAGGTCTCAAGCAGCCTGGGCACACGGTCTGGTGGTTTGTACGTGTGTGAAAGCAGCAGCAGCAGAGCAGGAGTTGGAGCAAAGGTGTGTATTGATTGGCAAAGCCATGATTAACACCCATCACCCTGGTGAGCACAGAGGAAGGCACTGCTGGCACCAGGAGGTGCCACAGCGGACGTGACTCACCAGCAGCAGACCTGCTCCTGCTCACAGAGGGACAGCAGTGGGGACACAGCTGACTTCAGGGGCTCCTTCTCTTCCTGTTGTCCCAGCAGCACGAGGGGTTGCAGCCCTGTGATGCTCAAACAAGACCATGAGAGACATCCAGCAGCAATGTGGCCTGATGTCTTTGAATCACAAAGTCAGCAAGATGCAGGAGTGACACCTCACACCAGAGGATGTAACTGTTGGCTCTTAAAGCACCTGAGAGGCCAAGAAACAGTTGGGGTTTGGGCCTCAAGCAGAGCCCAGGAGCATATGGGGGACTCAGTAGCTGGTAACCCTCACTCTCCTGGCAACACTCAGGGGATCTTGGCCAGCCCAGCTGGACACCCCTCTGAGAATCATGGAATCCTAGAATGGCTTGGGATGGAAGGGACCTTCGAGATCAGCTCATTCCAGCCCCTGCCATGGGCAGGGACACCTTCCACCAGCCCAGGTTGCTCCAAGCCCCGTCCAACCTGGCCTTGGACACTTCCAGGGATCCAGGGGCAGCCACAGCTTCTCTGGGCAACCTGTGCCAGGGCCTCCCCACCCTCACAGGGAACAAATTCTTCCTAATATCTCATTTAAACCTGCCCTCTGGCAGGGCCAATGGCCTCCTTCAAAGACATTTCCCATTGTACTATCAGTACATGCCCTCTGCTGTATGAGGTTGTGATGAGATTGTGTGTATGAGACTGTGTATGAGAGTGCTCACAGGTGCCTGGTTAGAAAGATAAAAAAAATACCTCCCTGTTTCTTGAGTTTTCTTACATTGGTTCCTACAACAATGCTGTGAAAACATCCCCTGGGTGTGGTTGTAGAGCTCCATTTGAAGATGCCTGTGATAGTCTCTCTAACATTTGGCTGTGCACCCTGTCTTGTGTTACAGGGTTCTGGCACTGCAGAAGAGCACAGGTGTCCATTTACAATTCTGGTAAGTGCACAACCACAGCAGCACTGTGGTGGCACTGCTCTTTCACACACCTTTGTGTCAAAACCCCCATCTCTGGTCTCCCAACTCCAAACATCTCAAAAGTCTTCATTCCTCCCTTTGGCTAAACTACACAAGAGATTCTCTGTACAAATCCAGCTGGTTTTGGCTGGCACCTTCTCTCCTTCCCAGCACAGGTGCTGAATTACACAACAGCCTCAGAGCTGACACACTGCTCCCATAGCCTCATTCCACAGCCTGAGGATGCCAGGGAAGCCTCTTCTGCCTCTCCAACCTCTATTAGTACCTAGCACTTAATACCTCCCCTAGATAACTAGCACTCAGTGGAGTCAGGAGGCAGAAGACTCAACAGTAGATGAAGTAGCCAACTATGCAAGTAAAAGGTGAGGTCTGTCTTGGTGCTGCTGAAGGAAACCTAATGGGAGAGTTGGAAGAAGACAGGCTGGTTTGGGGTTTCTCCACCCACAGGCTGCTTTTAACTCCTCTTGGGATGCACACTGGAATTGCTCTCTACACAGCCTGTAAAGTCCATCTTCTGCAAACCTCGTGAGGTTCAACAAAGTGAAGTGCAAGGTCCTACACCTGGGTGGGGGACTGATGGAAGCAGCCCTGAGGAGAAGGGCTTGGGAGTGATGGTTGATGCCCTGGCCATGTGTGCTGACACCCAGACACCAGCCATGTGCTGGGCTGATCCCACAGTGTGGGCAGCAGGGGAGGGGGATTCTCCTGCTCTATTCTGCTCTCATGAGACCCCATCTGCAGACCTGCCTCCAGCTCTGGGGGCCCCAGCACAAGAAGAACATGGAGCTGTTGGAAAGAGTCCAGAGAAGGCCACCAAGTTGCTGAGGGGACTGGAGCACCTCCCCTATGGAGACAGGCTGGGAGAGCTGGGAATGTTCAGCCTGCAGAGGAGAAGGGTGTGTGGAGACCTCGCAGCACCTTCCAGGGTCTGAAGGAGCTACAAGGAAGCCAGAGAGGGGCTGCTCATCAGGAACTGGTGTGACAGGACAAGGGGGAATGGCTTCCCCCTGCCAGAGGGCAGGCATAGATGGGATATTGGGAAGGAATTGTTCCCCGTGAGGGTGGGGAGGCCCTGGCACAGGTTGCCCAGAGAAGCCGTGGCTGCCCCTGGATCCCTGGAAGTGTCCAAGGCCAGGTTGGACGGAGCTTGGAGCAACCTGGGACAGTGGAAGGTGTCCCTGCCCATGGCAGGGGGTGGAATGAGATGAGCATTAAGGTCCCTTCCATCCCAAACCATTCCATGATTCTGTGTTTCTGTGTGGTGGGATTTTTACACTCACAGGAGTGGGAAGACATTTTCAGAGGAAGCTCGAAGCAGACAAAGGTGCAGCACTGAGGTAATGAAAGACTGCAGGCCCTGGCCACACCTGCCATCAGGAGGACAGCGCCCACACAGCGCTTGGGGCACTGGCAGAAAATTACAGTCTGGAGGATGGAGCAACACGTGCGAGTTCTGGGCTGATTTCACAACCCACACAGCACTCATAGACCACGGCTGCTGTGGACATTGGAAGGCAACCATTAATCCGTGACCAGGAAAGCCATCCTCGAGCAGAGCAGCCAAAGGCTGGGGCTCTTAGGTGGCCACCAAGCTATGGAGAGGTGCAGGTTGGACAGGCAGGGGCTGCAGGTGGAGAACAAACACCTTTGCTCTGTGCAGTACCCGTCCCTTCAGCCAAGCAGCAGCGTTGCACGAGCTCTCCTGGCGCTGCCGTCCCTCGGGGAGGTGAGCTGGGTGCTCCTCCAGGAAAGTCTTGCAGAGCTCCTGCAAACTGCCCATTGCAAATACGACACCCCGTGGCTGTTGGGGCTGTGTGGAGCCTGGGCCTGGGCCATGGAGTGACCACGTGCCTCCTGCTGAAGCCTGGCCTGTCCACGGTGTGTCCATGGGGAGGTCGGCACGCTCCGGAGGCCTCGTAGAGCTGGTGGAGCCCGAGTTCTCCTGTTGCACCAGGAACTCTTCTGAATGACCCCGGGAGTTAGGAAATGGCCCTTTACAAAGAAAAGCTTTTGGCATCTTTTTAACTGTGGCTATCAAGAGCTTAAGGTGCAACTCCATAGCCGGAATTCCTCCCCCCACCACTCTGGGCTGCTTTGGGAAACATAATCCTTTGCAAGCATGAAAGCCACGACCACGTGGGCGAGGGGAGGGAGGTACCACAGGTGTGATCAGCACACAGCTGGTAATTTGGAGGTGGCACAGCAGGGTGGCAGCCTGGCAGGGCTCTGACACAGCGTGGTCCTTATAACACCAGGGATGACAGAGGCACCTCCATCCCCCCCACGGCCTGCTCAGACACCACAGTGGGCTCAGCCTGGTAACGTACTGGAACTCTGCCTGGGTCAGACCTGTGCTGGAGCTCTCCCGAGGCTGAAAAGGCACTGATTGCTTTTTTTTCTTGGTAATACCGTAGAGAGGCTTGCTGGGAATATTTCAGAGGGCAGATATGTCTCAGGGTGTGGGAGAGCCACCGGGAGGAGAAGAAGGAGGCAGAGAGTACCCTGCAATTCATGCTGCTGGGCTGGAGTTAAGCTCTGCCTTTTAAGAGCCCAGCAAAACATTAGAAATCATATATAGTATTAACTGTGTATATTAAAAATAGATCTCTGCTCAGGTCAGGAGTCTCTAAGGTGATAAAAGGGGTTTCTGGTTTTTTTCAGGCTATGCTTAATTAATAAATTGTCTTCCTATGAGGCTTTACCAGTTTCAGTTCATAGAATCCTTCAGTTCATAGTGGGGTTTGGGTACAAAAGCTAAGCAATAGAGAAACAGAAAAAGTATAGATATAGGTATAGTCACAGCCCAGCCAACCTAAATATGCTCTTTCTGTAGCATAAACTCCTCCTTTGGATTAATTCCCTCTGCATCACAACTGGCCCAGTGGTATTTTCTAGCACTTTATTTCTTGTATTATAGAGCTGGTTCTCTTCTTTTTACCACTAAAAATATAAGAAAGGCTCTTGCCTAGTAGCAATTCTGTCTGCACAGAGGAGTTCAAAAAGCCCTGTGTAGAATGTAATGGAAGCTGAAATTGGGAATCCCCTCCCCTTCCCCAGCCCAGGCCTTGATATGGTCTTCAAATATATGAGAAACTTAACACATCACAACCAAGTGGAAACAGACATTTATAGCAGTGTTTAATAATAAGAGTAATCAGCAACACTGGAAACAGACATTTATATCAATGTTCACTAATAATAATAACAATCGACAACAATAATAACAACATTCGTGTTATTGTTTTTATTGTTGTTGTTATTGCTCTTATTCTTCCTGTTATTATTACCATTATTATTATTTACACAGGCACAAGATGTGGCTGTTCATTGCAGTCCTGTTTCTCGTACAAGCACCCACGAACTCCGAAGACGTCTGCGAGCAGAAAAAGGCTCTGAATCCCGAGGCTTCCATGAACGTTGTGAGTCGGGAGAGCTTTGGATTCCCACTCGGGAAGCCTGGGGACGCTCGGCTGGGGGAGGGAGGGCTGGGGGTACACACGTGGAGAGGGCAGCACGGCAGCACTGAGTGCGATTGTCGGCAGGGCAGTCAGGGAAGGGGATAATCCTGGCCTGGATTTGGCCAGATGTCTTCCCAGAGGGTAGAGAGTTGTGCGTGGCTCCTGTCCTGCAGCTGCAGCAAGTTGCTCAGGGCCACGTCCAGGTGAGTCCTGGAAGTCTCTGAAGGTGGGTTTAGGTCGACCCAAGATGTGGGGGATAAATTGGCTGCCATTAACCCCTCCTGCCAACCTCGGGACACAGCGAAGTGTAGGCAGGACCTCAGCTGGATTTCACCAGATGGAAACTTCCTGAGCTGGGGAGTTCTCAGCATAAATAAAGCCCAGGCAGAGCCTCAGGAGCCGTGCAACAAACCCTGTGGGGTTTATCCTATTGCCCTTCCAGTCAGCCCAGCTGGGCAGGTTCGATGCACCACCTTATCTGCCCCTCATATCAGCTCAGGGCGCGGCGTGACACCTCCTGCCCCCGCTGGCAGCCGCCTGTAAGTCCTTTAGGCTTCAGTCTCCGGGTTTGGAGCCGTTTCAAACCCCGCAGCAGCCCTCCCGCTCACAGGCACGACGGGACTGAGCATCTCCTCTTCCCTTGGGCATCGCAGCGGGGCGGGATTGGGGTCGGGACAGAGCCTCCTCTCTCACAAAAAGCCCTCGGCTGACCCAGAGACAGCCCGGGCAAAGCAATGTCCCGGCTGCCACACCCCACCTGGGTTTTCCAAAGGCATCCCAGTGGATGAGGGGTGTGCTCTTCGAGTCAGATGAACACCTGGGCTATGGATATTTTTGCACCTGGGTTTTTCTTTCCCCAGAGCCAAATCATCTGCCACAGAGGGTACCCCAGTGAGGAGTATGAAGTCCTGACTCGAGACGGCTACTACATCCGCCTGAACAGAATTCCTCATGGAAGAGAAAAGCCAAGGAACAGAGGTACGGCTCTGTTTCCCTCAAAACCTGCAAAACATAACCCTGAACGTGAGCAGGTGAAGGGATGAACCTTACCAGGCCAGGAGAGTATTTGTTGGTAAAGCAAAAATACCAAATCCACCAGATTTCTCCTATTCGCAGTCAAAGCTGTAGCACCAGGAGACATCACCAAAATGCACATTGTATGTCCTCTGGCAGTGCAAGGGAGAGGCTTTATTGGCCTTAAATTGGGGTGAGTAAATAGAAAAACTCTGGGTCAGGGAAATGTGCTCTTTCTTTTGCACCCAGGGGCCAAGCCAGTGGTGTTTCTCCAGCACGGGATATTCGGAGAAGGCAGCCACTGGGTGGAAAATCTGGCTAACAACAGCCTTGGCTTCATCCTGGCAGACTCTGGCTATGACGTCTGGCTGGCAAACAGCCGGGGAACGAGCTGGTCCCGCAGACACGAGCACCTTTCAGCTGACCAGGCTGAATTCTGGGATTTCAGGTGGGCTGGAGTGTGTTACAAAAGCCTGGCAAACATCCCTGCCTGTCACTAACCTCAAGGCAGAGGTGGGTGCCTCCAAGTAGGCAAGTCAGAGCACCTAATCCCTGGGCACAGCCTCTCCCAGAGCTCCTGGTGGTGTATCCAGGGAGGATGGAGGTATCTGTGCAGACCTGCTGCTGACACAGTGCCAGCATCTCCCTGCAGCTGCCGAGAGCACAGGGCTCTGCTGCCTGCTGGGGACACCCGTCCTGCAGGGACATCAGCCTTGTGCCAGGGCATCCACAGGGACGCCACTGAGCTGCCCACAGGCATCACTGCCACCTCCCCTCCTCCTAGGCATTGTCCACAGAAACCTTGTCCCCACGAATGGCCTTTTTAAACTGGTAGTGCCTCTCCAGAGCCAATCTTCAGAGCAGTGCTGGATTTTCCAGGCTCACAGACATGCTTGCAGAAAAACCTGATAGAGCAGGTCTGTGTTTCACCACATCTCACCAACAGGCACACGGGCAGGAGCTGGTGCTCCACTCCCATCTGGGAAAGAGCATCCCTAGGAGTTGTTATCCTGGTGGGATCCAGCTCTGGATCTGCGGGGTGGCTGTGTGTGGCCCTGGAATGCACAGCTGGGCAGGCTCTGCACAGTTTATTTACTGCTCACAGAGGACTAAGCCCTTTCAGGGCAGGATGATGCCACGGCTGGAGGGAGGCCTTCAGGTCCTTGCAGTTTCAGCCAGCTCATAGGAATTTTCTCCTGGAAAATCAGCCCCTGATGTTAAGCCAGGCAATGCAAGGCAGCCAAAGCTCACAGGGGAGCTTGTTCTGGTGCTGCTCCAGAGCCAGCACACCCTTCCTGTGTTACAGCTTTCACGAGATGGCCATGTACGACCTCCCGGCCATGGTGGACTTTGTGCTGCAGAGGACTGGGCAGAAGCAGCTCTACTACGTTGGCTACTCCCAGGGCTGCACCATCGGTGAGTTCCTGGGGGTTCCACACCACGCTGCCTTGAAAAAGTTCGTTTTGGTGTCTGTCAGAAGAAAGCAGAGAGGTCCATCTTTGCAGGTTTAACATCCCTTGAAGTGCTTCATCAGCCACTTCCAACCACAGGGGTGAAGGTGTTGTCTCCTCTCTTGCACTAATGATAAGCGGGAAGGTGGCAAGAGATGTCAGAATTCCAGCTGGAGATAATGCCAGCTAAACAGATCTGGGTCTGAGCAAACCCAGGAGAAAGATGGACCAAGTCTGAGGTTGTTTTTCTCTTTTCTCAGCGTTCATTGCGTTCTCAGCCATGCCCGAACTGGCTGAAAAAATCAAAATGTTCTTTGCCCTGGCTCCTGTGGTGACAGCCAAGCACAGCAGAAGTCCCTTCATGAAAATATCCTTCCTTCTGGACAAGAATCTCAAGATGATTTCGGTAAGGGATTTCTCCATGCCCTCCTGCCCTCACCTGTTCTAGGAAAGGGCTCATGCCCAGACACAACATCTGATGTGGCAGAAAACAGCTAATTCCTGCTGATTCATTGGCACAGACACGATCAGGTGCAGATGCAGTCCTGGATGGTCACTTAGCTGAGTTCATGTCTTCCATCTGTAGGATGAAATTTCTTGAATTCCTGGACAAAACACCTGGAAAAGAGCAGCTGTGCCATGTTGATTTTAATGGCAGTGGAAAATGGATCCAGTGCTTGGGGAAGGTGGGGGGAGAGAGGGGAGTCCTCAATCTTAATTCCTCTGGTGTGTGTTCAATCAGCTCCTGCAGTGAGCTGTACACATCTCTGCACAGCGGGAGGGCAGGAAGGGGAATGCAGGAAATCCACCTTGCCCTCTGCTCCCGCAGCTGCTGCTCGGCAGGACGGAAGCGACCCTGCACGTGAGGAGGGTGTGGAGGTTCCTCCCCCAGCTGTGCATGCACAGGCTGCTGCACAAACCCTGCGCCAGCCTACTCTTCCTGCTGGGGGGCTTCAACGAGAAGAACCTCAACATGGTGGGTGTGTCAGGCAAGGAGGGGATGGGGGAGCCAGATCCCTCTCACACTTCTTCTCCCAGGGCAGGAAAAGTCCCCAGGCTCTGCTGGGTGAATGTCAGTGGCCAGGTGGCACTTGATAACACCTCTGAGTTAGGGCTGCCTGTCCCTGTGGCCACCCCTGTACCCCTGGGGTGCAGCCCCTGCTCCTCCTCACCCACACCAAGGGTGCTGAAGCAGCATCTGGGTGACCACAGGTAGTTCCTCAGGTCTTGAGCACAGTCCTATGAGGAGCAGCTGAGGGAGCTGGGGGGGCTCAGCCTGGAGAAAAGGAGGCTCAGGGGGGACCTTCTGGCTCTGCAAGTCCCTGACAGGAGGGGGGAGCCGGGGGGGGTCGGGCTCTGCTCCCAGGGAACAAGGGACAGGACAAGAGGACATAGTCCTTAGCTGCACCAGGAGAGGGTTAGGTTGAACATTAGGAAGAATTTTTTCACAGAGAGGGTGATTAGATGTTGGCAGGGGCTGCCCAGGGAGGTGGTGGAGTCACTGTCCCTGCAGGTGTTTAAGGACTGACTGGACATGGCACTCAGTGCTCTGGGCTGGGGGACAAGGCGGTGTTGGGTCACAGGTGTGACACTGATGATCTCAGTGGTCTTTTCCAACCTAACTGATCCTGTGATCCTGTGATTCTGTCCCTGAGCTCAGACAAGGTACCTCATGGAGCTAGGGATCCTCCATCCTTCATCCCCATCCTGACCCGTCTTTTTTAATGAAAATCATGTTCCTAAGCCTGACCCAGCTCTCTAGGCAGCACGACTCAGCAGTGGCTGCTTTGGGAAACACATCACCTGGCAGTGCCACCCTCGCTCCCCTCCATTGGAAAGCAATGATAGCTTGGATATTTCTCCTTGCAGACACGGCTGGATGTGTACACATCCCACTATCCGGATGGGACCTCTGTCAAAAACATAGTTCACTGGGCCCAGGTAGGTTCCCTGAAACACAGATGCTTCATCCCTGGGATGGGCCCTTCATAGGGAGTCTGGTGTGTCCAGGGCAGATGTGAGAGTTCAGGGATCTTGGATATTGGCAGATCCTGAGAAAGTAAAGGCAAGAAATCAGGTGCTGAATGCAGGATGAGCTGCCCTGTGGGGACACCAGGCTGTACTCCCTGGACTGTGGCAGGCAGGACAAGAGGAGGGATGGGCAGAGCGAGCTTGGGGGCACCCTGGTGTTGGTGGGTGAAACCAGGCTTTACAAGGAGAGCCTGGGAGACCTGGAAAAGGAGGTAAAGCGGGACCCAAGAGCATCTCCTCCTGCCCAAAGGGGTCCTGGACACCCCAAGCCTGGGCTCTGCCAGTCCTGCTGCAGCTGCAGCGTTGGCCCTGCTGGAAACCGGACCAGGCTGGAGACTCCCACCCTTGTGCCTCCTTGCAGAGCCAAATTATAGGCAACAGGGGAGGCATAAAAGGTTGTTAAAGGAGATCCAGCAGCATCCTGCACACCCAGCTGGTGATGAGCAGGTTTTCAGAGGGAAGAGTGTGGCACCAGGGCAGCCAAGGAGTCACGTGCAACACCTCAGTTTGCCAACCCAGAGCTAGGGACAGACATGGAGCAGGAGGCAAAAACATCACCATTAAAAAGGGTGGAAAGTCTGGCTTTGCAGGGGTGCCACCTCCTCCTGCAACATCCCATGGGTGAGGACACTGACACCTTTCCTTGTCCTGTCTGTCCCCAACCAGCTGGCGTGGTTGGCGATGGGCAAGTGGAGGGCAGGGACTTGCCCAAACCCCTTCCAAGCACCTTCTCATGATGTGGGCCTTCAAGGGGGCTGGGAGGTGCTGGACCCACACAGTGGCACTTGCTGGCCTCCCACACAGATCTACCCTCTCCTCCCAGGTGGTGAAATCAGGACAATTCAGAGCCTTTGACTATGGCAGCAAAAACACCGCCGTGTACCACCAGGTAGGAGGCTGCAGGGGCAGCGCTGGCAGCTGGAGATGCCAGGGTGGTGCAGGGGTGGGTTGCCTTGCAGGGGTTGACCACGACAGCCATTCCTCAGAGCTCCCTGTGTCCCTCCAGGATACACCACCCTTCTACCAGGTGGAGAAGATGCTGGTGCCCACGGCGGTGTGGTCGGGAGGGGAGGACTGGGCAGCTGACTGGAGGGATGTCCGCCTGCTGCTGCCCCGCATTGCCCACCTCATCTCCTACACCAACATCCCCGACTGGTGCCACTGGGACTTTGTCTGGGGCCTGGATGCCCCCGGGCGCCTCTACAGCAGCATCCTGGAGCTGATGGAGGGCTCCCGGTAGAGTGGTGGCTCCCAGGGAGGTGCTGGTGGCCTGGCCCCTCTCCCTCAGCTGGGACAGCCCAAGGACATGATGGGACAGTCCCTGCTGGGACAGTCCCTACTGTCCCCTCCTTCCTGCTGGTCTGCCATGCTTGTGGTGATGGTGCTTCCCACACATCCCTTGGTCATTGGGGTTTGTCCTGCTTGCTTGAGACCTCCTCAAAGACCAGTGGCACCGTGCAGACAGGGCACCACAGGGGTCAGCCGAGGTGTCAGGGTGGGCAGGATCCACCAAGCCTGCTGGAAGGGCCCCAAGGTGATGGTGGTGATCCTGGGACCCTAGCACGACCCCACTGTGGCTGCCCAGGCTGCAGATTAGAGCACCCAGCCCATGAGGAGATGGGAGGGAGCTGGGCCTGCAGAGTCTGGCTGTGAGAGCAGCTCCCAACCATGGCACAGAAAGGGAGGGAGGGGATGGATAAGACCAAACCTTTCTCGACAGCAGTGAGGGGGCCTGGTGCCAGGTCACAGCCCAGGGGGATTCACGCTGGACCTAGACAGGTCCCCAGGGAATTGGAAAGTCTCCATCTGGAGGGGTTTCAGGACTCTGCTGAGACAAGTCAGACATTTACCTGCACTGTTTGGTGACCAGAGGTCCCCAGGGATGGCTGTCTGGCTGTCCCTGTGTCATCAGCACTAACACTCTGGGAATGCCTGCCCTCCCCTCCCATCCCTAGGAGCTGATGACCCCAAATGCCCTGGGCTGGGGCTGGGTTGCAGGGCCACTGTTCCCCCCAGGAAGCTGCCGCCAGGCTGATGTTCCAAGGCAGTGCATGGCCCCAGCCGCACATTCCTATCCTGCTGCTTGCTGCAAAACCGGGGCTGGCGAAAATCCCTCCAAAATAAATGCTCGAAGGGGATTTCAGGAGCCTGCACCACAGCTCTGACACCCCTGGCTCTTCCTTGCATGTGAACATTTTCCAGGGGGCTGCCAGGCCAGCAGGAGTGTAGTGGGGTGACCCAGCTGGCAGTGGCACAGTGGGTGCTCTGGGGGTCCCAGCTGGGACCATTCCGGTACCTCACCACTGCCAGGGGGGCAGGCACCAGGAATGCTCACTGACAAAAACAACACCAGCCAGCCTTGGGGATAGAGAGCTTTATTGTGTCCATGAGGGTTTGGAAATCCCAGGTGAGGGGGACCACTGGGGGCAGCTCTGCCCGGAGCTGCTGAGATGTGTAGGGCCAGGACAGCGGGACGAGCGGCATAAGGTGGCTACAGGAGCGGGATGGGGAGAGGAGGAGGGTGGGGAGGTGGTCTCAGGGCTGCCCCCACCGCAGGAAGGGTCCCTTTTCCCACCGCAGCCTTCTCCCACCCTCCATGGGCACAGGCAGCTGGTTCATTGCTGCACCGGGACCCACGGGTATCCATCCATCAATCCCTCCATCCATCCCTCCATCGATCCATCAGTCCCTCCATCGATCCATCCATGCCTCCATCCCGCCCTCCATCCCTCCCTCCCTCCATGCCTGCCTCCCTCAGTACACCTCTCCCTCCCTCCCTCCCTCCCCGCCGCTCCCGGGGGCGGTGCGCTGTGGTGCGGGCGGTGCCGGCGGCGGGGGCGGGCCCGGCGGGTCGGGCGGCCATGGAGGGCGGCGGGCGGCGGGTGGTGGCGGTGGGCGCGGGGCTGGCGGGGCTGGGGGCGGCGGGGCGGCTCCGCGGGCACGGCTCCCTGCGGCTGCTGGAGGCGGCGGCCCGGCCCGGGGGCCGCGTCTGCACCCGCCCCTTCGGTACGGCCGGGGGGGCCCGGGGAGGCACCGGGAACGCGGGATGGGCGGCACCGGGAACGCGGGATGGGCGGCACCGGGAACGCGGGATGGGCGGCACCGGGGGCGGGCCCGGGCTGGGGCGGGGCGGGGGCACCGGGCTGGGGCGGCTGTACCGGGATGGGGAAGCTGCACCTGACCCCCGACCCCGCGGGGCCCCTCCCGAGTGGGATCAAACGGGAGCCCGTCACGGGTGGCACAGCGCAGGCTGGGGCAGGGGCGGGTCCGCTGTTTTAGGGGGGCACGTGGGGTTGGGGGTCCTGCCACACGCATGGCTCGGGGTGACCGCCTGTCCCTCCCTCCCGGCAGCGTCGGGGCTGGCGGAGATGGGGGCACACTGGATCCACGGCCCCTCGCCGGGGAACCCCGTGTTCTGCCTGGCCTCCCAGTACGGCCTGCTGGCTCCGGAGGCTGCCCTGGAGGAGAACCAGCAGGCAGAGGCGGGGGGACACCCCGCGCTGCCCTCCGTCACCTACAGCAGCTCGGGGAGGGTGCTGAGCCCTAAGGCGGTGAGCGAAGCCCGCGACCTCTTCTACGCCCTCCTGGCCTCCACCCGCGCCTTCCAGGGGTCCAAGGAGCCGCCGGCGCCCAGCGTGGGCCAGTACCTGCGGGCAGAGATCGCCCGGAGGGTGCCCACGATGGCGGGGGGCGTGGAGGAGGCCCGGCGGCTCCAGCTGGCCGTGCTCGCCGCCTGCCTCAAGCTGGAGTGCTGCATCAGCGGGACCCACAGCATGGACCTGGTGGCTCTGGAGCCCTTCGGGGAGTACGTGTCGCTGCCCGGCCTGGACTGCACCTTCCCAGGGTAAGCGCGGGGCTCCGCAGGGGACGCGGAGCAGCCTTTCGGGGGCCACCCCGTCCCCAGCAGCGCCTCCTCCCGCAGCGGCTACAGCAGCTTGTCCGAGCGCCTCCTCTCGGCTCTGCCCGAGGGCACCGTCCTGCTCAACAAGCCAGTGAGGACCATCCGGTGGCGAGGGTCCTTCCGCGAGGAAGGGGACGATTCCAGGGATTTCCCTGTCCGGGTGGAATGTGAAGACGGGGACGCCTTTCTCGCCGACCACGTCATCATCACTGTCCCGCTGGGTGAGGAAATGAGGGCACCCACCCTTCTCCTTGCTCTGCCTGTCCCCTCCGACCAGCCGGCAGGGTTGGAGATGGGCAGGTGGAGGGGAGGGATTGCCCAAACCCCTTCCCAGCCTCTCAGACGGGAATTCTAGTGGGAGAGGGGAGGCTGGGAAGGGACTTGGGGAGGGCAGAGTATCTCAGATTCCATTTAGGAACCTGGCTCAGAGCTGCCTGATCTCCTGCTCAATCTCCTGCCCGATCTTGTGCCTGCAGGTTTCCTCAAGGAATGCCACCAGGAATTCTTCCAGCCTCCCCTTCCCGAGTGGAAAGTGGAGGCCATTCGCCGCCTGGGCTTTGGCACCAACAACAAGATTTTCCTGGAGTTCGAGCAGCCTTTCTGGGAACCTGAGCAGCAGCTCCTGGAAGTGGTGTGGGAGGACGAGTCGCCCCTGGAGGAGCCCAGCGCCGACCTGGAGGCCAACTGGTTCAAGAAGCTCATCGGATTCGTGGTCCTCCAGCCCCCGGAGCAGTACGTGAGGGGGATGTGGGGCGTCTCCCAGGCCTGCTCTGGGTGGCTGGTGGCCCATGAGGTGGGGCAGGGGGGGCACCACAGCCCCAGCGAGCAGCAGCTCTGAGCTCTGTGTCCCTGCCCAGGCACGGGCACGTCCTCTGCGGCTTCATCGCGGGGAAGGAGTCGGAGTACATGGAGACGCTGAGCGACGCCGAGGTGCTCAGCGCCATGACCCGCCTCCTCCGCAGGCTCACAGGTGCCGCCCCCGCCCTCCCTGCCCGCCCCAACCCCCGGGGGATTCCAGGATCCCACCCCCAATGCCCTCCCCGCAGGGAACCCCAGCCTGCCGGCCCCCAGGAGCGTGCTCCGGTCCCGCTGGCACAGCGCTCCCTACACCCGCGGCTCCTACAGCTACGTGGCCGTCGGCAGCTCCGGGGACGACATCGACGTGCTGGCACAGCCCCTGCCCGAGGACCCCCAGGACCCCCGGGTGAGGATGCAGGGGGTGCAGCGGGGCGGGGGGACAGGGCACCTCCAGCAGCGCAGGGAGGCAGCACTGCTCCCACCCTTTGGGGGGGTGTTCACCTGCCGAGCTCCACGGCGGTGGGGGCAACCCCCCTTCCCTAAAGTTTGGGGAAGGGAGGGCGCCCGCTCGCCGGTGTCTCCGCGGCGATGCCCCCCAGGGGCTCGGGGGGGCGAGGCCGGGTTGTCACGGCTCGGCTCACCGTCCGCCCCGCCCGCAGCCCCTGCAGCTCCTCTTCGCCGGCGAGGCCACGCACCGCACCTTCTACTCCACCACCCACGGCGCGCTGCTCTCGGGCTGGCGGGAGGCCGAGCGGCTCAACCACCTCCTCCAGCCTCCCATCCCTCCTCCTCCTCAGCCCTGAGGGGGGGCGGCCAAATAAACGCGCCCGCTGCTTCGCTGCTGCCTTTTTGTGCCGCTCGGTCTCCTTTTTTTTATTAAGAAGCCGCCAGCGCCCGCGGAGGCTTTTCTTCCAATCCTAATCCTCCTCCTGGCGAAGGGGCTGCGGTGTTGGTTTTTAATACCAGTTGGTGCTGGAGATGGTGTAGCGCGGGTCGTCCAGCGGGTCCTGCGCCGGGCCGGGCTGCGGGGCGGGCTGAGGGGTAGAGGCGGCCGCACCGGGTTGAGGAGCAGAACCGGGGGCGCCGGGGGTGCCGGGGCCAGCGGTGGGCACAGAGTGCCCACCGCTGGCCCCGACACCCCCGGCGCCCCCGGGAGATGCCGCCGAGCCTCCCGGGCCCCCCTGAGGCTGCGGTTCCGCCATGGATGCGACTCCCGCCCCTTCCGGTGTCGCGCCGGAAGTGACGCGCCGGAGGCCATGAGGGTGTGGGCAGGGCCGCTGAGGGCGGCCGGGGCGTTCCGGGAGCGCTTCGACTTCGGCGGCCGCGATGTGGCCTCTTGGTTCCCGCGGCACATGGCGAAAGGTGAGGTGGTGGGTTGAGCCCTCCTCACACACACACGCAGACAGAGGGGCGAGCTCACCCCGGCGCTGTTTTGTTGTTGTTGTTGCAGGGCTGCGGCAGATGCAGGCGGCGCTGCGCCGCGCTGACTGCCTGGTGGAGGTGCACGACGCTCGAATATCCTCCGCACCCACTTTAAAAAAAAAAAAAAAATAAATCTCCCTCACCCCCTTCTCCCCTTCCGGAGCAATTCTTCTCCCTCCAGAACAGCCCTTGTCGCTCTCCAGCCACCCCTTGTCCCTCTCCAGCCACCCCTTCTCCCTCTCCAGACCACCCCTTGTCTCTCTCCAGAGCACCCCTTCTCCCTCCCCAGTTACCCCATCTCCCTCTAGGCCACCCCTTGTCCCCCTTCAGCACCCCTTCTCCCTCTCTAGAGCATCCCTTCTCCCTCTCCAGAGCATCCCTTCTCCCTCTCCAGAGCATCCCTTCTCCCTCCAGAGCATCCCTTCTCCCTCCAGCCATCCCTTCTCCCTCTCCAGCCACCCCTTGTCCCTCTCCAGACACCTCTTCTCCCTCCAGAGCATCCCTTCTCCCTCCAGAGCATCCCTTCTCCCTCCAGAGCATCCCTTCTCCCTCCAGACCATCCCTTCTCCCTCTCCAGACCACCCCTCGTCCCTCTCCAGACACCTGTTCTCCCTCCAGAGCGTGCCTTCTCCCTCCCCAGCCCCGTGTCCCCCCTCTCCCATGGCTGTCTCCAGTTGCTGCCCTTAGCACTGCCACATCCCGGTGTCGGGCCGTAACCCCGCGCTGAAGGAGGCTCTGGGCATCCGCCCGCACGTCCTGGTGCTGAACAAGATGGACCTGGCTGATCCCCGCCGGCAGCCGGTGAGCGCCAGGGCTGGGCTGGGCAGGGGCAGCAGTGGGGGCACAGGGAGGTGACAGCAGAGGCTCTTCCCATGCCCCGCAGGCGGTGTTGGAGCGGCTGAAGGAGCAGGGGTGCCCGCAGGTGGTGTTCACCGACTGCCAGCGCGATGTCGGGGTCAAGAAGGTAACGGGGCTGCAGCCCAGCCCTGCTCGCTGGGAGCTCCCAGCCTTCAGGGCCCCAGGTGGCTGCTCCGGCGTGATCCTCTTTTCCAGCTGTCCCAAGTCCTCTGCTCAGCCCCCTGGCACAGTGTCTGTGGCTGCTGCAGAGTGCCAGCCCCTGTCCCTGTTTCCCTGCAGATCGTCCCCCTGGTTGCCCGGCTGGTGGCTGAGGGCCCACGCTACCACAGGGCCGAGGTGAGACACAGAGTCACAATATCCTGAGCTGGAGGGGACCCAAAGGATCATCCAGGACAACTCTTGGCCCTGCCCACGACACCCCAGCAATCCCACCCTGTCCCTGAGGGCATTGTCCAAACGCTCCTTGAGCTCTGGCAGCCTTGGGGCCGTGCCCACTGCCCTGGGGAGCCTGGTCAGTGTCCAACCACCCTCTGGGGGAAGAACCTTTCCCTGAGATCCAACCTGACCCTGCCCTGACGCAGCTCCAGCCATTTCCTTGGGTCCTGTCACTGGTCACCAATGAGGTCTGACCTCAGTCTCCTCCAGCTGAACAGACCAAGTGCCTTCAGCCCCTCCTTGTGTGGCCCCTCCAGGCCCTTCCCCATTCCCATATCCCTCCTTTGGACTCTCTTTTAAATCTTTTTCATACTGTGGTTCCCAAAACTGCCCACAGTGCTCAAGGTGAGGCCACCCCAGTGCAGAGCAGAGGGAGGGTCACCTCCCTCTCCAGCCGAGGGACGAGGCAGCTCCTGCACGTGCCAGAACTGCCAGCAAACCCCGGGAGGGGGTTGGCTGTGGCTGCTGCCCCTCACTGCTGGGGTGGATGGCTGATAACCAGTGTTCCTTGCTCATGTTTCCCTGGCTTCCAGAGCTCCGACTTCAACATCCTGGTGATCGGCGTGCCCAACGTGGGCAAATCCTCGCTCATCAACTCCTTGCGGAGGCTGCACCTCAAGAAGGGTATTTCTCCATGGTGCTAGGGCTTGGGGAGGAGGTGGGGCACAGTGTCCCTTGCTTTCATAACCATGTCCCTTTTTCTCCCAGGGAAAGCCACGGTGGTGGGGGCCGAGCCGGGCATCACCAGGGCAGTGCTGACCAGGATCCAGGTACTGTCCCTGCAGCACAGCGGCTGGGTGGGCTCTGCCTCCCACATCCTGGACAGACCTTGATGCCCACAGACTGATCTCAGGGTTGCTCAGGTCCCCTTTCCAGCAGGACCTTAACGTCAGCTCATTAGCCACGTGGGAGTCCATGGTGCTAATTACCAGCCCTGCTTTCCCCAGGTCTGCGAGAAGCCCCTGATGTACCTGGTGGACACCCCTGGTGTGCTGCCCCCGAAGCTGGGGGATGTGGAGACGGGCATGAAGCTGGCACTGTGTGGTGAGGTGGAGGCCGTGGCTGGCTGGGGGGAGTCCCCAGACATGGCCTCGGGCCTGGTGCCTGAGGCCAGGTTGGGAGTCTGCTCAGGGCCCCTGGGTGCCACAGGGATGGTGGGAGGCTTGGCCAGGGCTCAGCAAGGGCTTGGGGGAACTGGGGCTTGACCCTCTTTTCCAGGAGCCATCCATGACCACATGGTGGGGGAGAACATGATGGCTGACTACCTGCTGTACACCCTGAACAAGCAGCAGCAGTTCGGGTGAGCTGCAGGGGAGCCGGGGAGGGGTCCCGGGAGGGCTGTGGAGCCCCCATCCCCGGGAATGCTGTGGGGAGTGTGGGATGAGCTGTCCCTCCGGCAGGTACGTGCAGCACTACGGGCTGGGCGAGCCCTGTGACCACATCGAGCCCGTGCTGAAGCACGTGGCCCTCGCCCAGGGCCGCACACAGAAGGTGACGGTGCTGACGGGCACAGGTGAGTGCCTGGGGGGCTCTGGGGCACAGGGCTGGGAGTCTGGGGGTCCCTGCTGACCCTCCTGCATCCACTGCCATCTCCAGGGAATGTCAACGTGACGATGCTCAACTACACGGCCGCTGCCTACGAGTTCCTGCGGGACTTCCGAGCGGGACGCCTGGGCAGGGTGACACTGGACTGAGACCTGTCCCATGGAAGAGAGGCACTGCCTGCAGCTGTGCGGGCAGGGGACACCCCAGTGCCCCACGGGGCTGGGGACACCTCAGCAGGGAGCTCTGGTGTGTGATTGAAGTGGCTCTGCTGGGGCAGCTCCTGGTTCCAGGCAAAGCACCGGAGGGACAGAATGCCGATGGTGGCAGCTGAGGTTGCCCTGTGGTGTCACTCCATGGGGCCTGGGGCAGAGCTGGTGCCTCCGGCTGGGACAAAATCCCTGGGGAGCCATTTCATTGCTGTAGCCTTGGCCTGCTCAGGGACCTCCATCCTGAAATAAAACCTGTGTGGGCAGGGGGCCGGGCAGTGGCCATCCCAAGGTCCTGCCCAGAGCCCCTCGTCCCACATCCAGCCACACCTGCTTTTGTCCAGCTTTATTGTCGCCTCCTCGTCCTCGCGAGGCCAGGGACAGAGGCGCGGTGCAAAGGGGTGCCCGAGCCGGCGGGGTTTGGCACGGCATGGGGGGAGGTGGTGGAGGGGCTCCCGCGGGGGTCCTGCCCCGCTGGCAGTGGGTGGGCTCAGCCCCAGGAGCTGTTGCTATCCCGGGGCGCAGGGCTCAGCCCCCGGTGGGGCGCCCGGTCCTCGCGGCGTCCTGGGTGTTCCGGGCACGGTCGGGTCCCCCGGGATGCATCAGCGGCGGAGGAGCGCGGCCAGCGGGCAGAGCCAGGGCAGCGCCCGGCCCGGCGCGGTCCCGGCGGGCGCGGCGGAGGTCCAGGCGCTGGCGGCCGCCGTCCAGTTGCCGTCGCGGTACTCGACGCCGTCCCCCGCCTGCAGCTCCCCGGAGAGCCGCGCCCGGCGCAGGGCCGCCCCCGCCGCCACGCCGGCCGCCGCCCCCGCCGCCGCCGCCCCGGCCACGCGCAGGGCGGCCCCGGCAGAGCCGTACCGGGGCACGGCCGCCCTGGGCCGGGCGCGGGCCGCCCCCCGCGCCGCTCCGCGGGCCGCCCCCCGGGCGCCGCCGCGCCCGCCCTTGCCCGCCGCCGTGTCGCAGAAGGCGGCGGCCAACAGCACCAGCGCCCAGCACGCCGCCGCGCTCCGCCGCATCCCGCACCTGCCGCAGGGACGGAGGGAGGGATGGAGGCACAGCCCCGCCGCTCAACCGCGCCCGGCCGCGTCTCGCTCCCGCGGGTGCCGGGGCCGCGCACGCCCGTGTCACCGCACACGCGGCAGCGCACGGGTTGCATAAACGCGCTCCCCCCCGCCCGGGTGGGTGATGCTCCTGCACATGCTCCTGCACACGCAGCCACGCGCGCTCCCGCACGCCCGTGTGGGTGATGCTCCCCCCGACCCGTGCGGATGGTGCTCCCGCACGCGCCCGCACACGCACATTCCCGCACACCCCTGTGGATGATGCTCCCGTACATTCCCACACACCCCTGTGGATGATGCTCCCGTACATTCCCACACACCCCTGTGGATGATGCTCCCGTACATTCCCACACACCCCTGTGGATGATGCTCCCGCACATTCCCGCACACCCCTGCCGATGATGCTCCCGCACATTCCCGCACACCCCTGTGGATGATGCTCCCGCACATTCCCGCACACCCCTGTGGATGATGCTCCCGTACATTCCCGCACACCCCTGTGGATGATGCTCCCGCACAGCCGTGTGGATGATGTTCCTCTACATTCCCGCACACCCCTGTGGACGATGCTTCCGCACACCCGCGCACACCCGCGTGGATTATATTCCTGTACAGTCCCGCACACCCGCGTGGATGATGTTCCTCTACATTCTCGCACATCCACATGGATGACGCTCCCGCACATTCCCGCACATCCCTATGGATGATGTTTTCACATTCCCGCACATCCCTGTGGATGACGCTCCCGCACATTCCCGCACATCCCTGTGGATGATGCTCCCACACATTCCCGCACATCCCTATGGATGATGCTTTCACATTCCCGCACATCCCTGTGGATGATGCTTTCACATTCCCGCACATCCCTGTGGATGATGCTTTCACATTCCCGCACATCCCTGTGGATGATGCTTTCACATTCCCGCACAGCCCTGTGGAAGACGCTCCCGCACACCCGCGCACACCCGTCCGCGGGGCACACTCCCCCCCCCCGCCCTCCCCACCCGGGGTACTCACCGGGCCCGGGGCACCGCCGGCTCGCTCCGCTCCGCTCCTCCCCGGCCGCGCTCCCGCCGCCGCCGCGCTCCCGCCGCGCCCCCCCGCACACCCCCCACCCCACGCGCGGGGGGCGGCGGGGGAATCCCCCCTGCGCTCCCCCCGGGGCTCTAAGCCCCGCTAATCCCGCGGCCCGGCCCCCCCGGCTCGGCGGCGCTGCCGGCGGGACCCCCCGCGCCGGGCTGGGGGCGGGCCCTGTGCCCCCTCAGCGGGACCGGGGGTCCCGGCCCCGCCCCACGGCGCCGCCGCGGCCAATGGGGATGGCGAGCGGCGGGGCGGGGCCGCCTCGGCCAATGGGCGACGGCGGGAGGGGCGGGGCCGGCGCGGTGGGCGGGGCCGCTCTCCGCGCTCCGCCATGGCCGCCACGCTGCGAACCCTCCTCCGCCCCGCCGCCGCCGCGCTGCCCCGGGCGCGGCCCCCGCCGCCGCTCCGCAACCCCGCCGGCACGCGGGGCTGCAGCGCCGGTGAGCACCGGGGCACGGGGATGGCACCGGGGGATGGCGGGGGGTGGGCTTGGCCGGAGGGGGTGGTGAGCACCGGGTCCCTGCACCGGGCACGGTCCCAGCACCGGGCATGTGCCCAGCAACTTGCACGCGGTCCCTGGACTGCGCACCAGGACGGGGTCCCTGCTCCGTGTACGGTCCCAGCACCGGGCACGCGGTCCCTGGGCTGTGCAGCAGGTCCCAGGGTGCCTGCGCCATGCCCCGGTACCGGTGGCTCGCCGTCCCGGCACAGGGTGGTCCCGGGGCTGCACCTGCCAGGGCAGGGTGACACCGGCAGCTCCCCCGAGCCGAGACCCGCGGACACGTCCCCGCCGGCTGCCGGTGACCGCTGGCGTGAAGGTCGCCTTAATATAGCGCGGGGCGGCGGCCGGACCTGGCCAGGGGTTGTCAGGGGTCTCACCCCGTGCCCGGCAGCCGGTGGGCTCACGGGCCGGTGTCGGGGCGGCGGCAGGGTCCACGTTCCAGTACCTGTTGGTGCAGAAGACGGGGGCGCAGAAGAACGTGGGGCTGATCCAGCTGAACCGGCCGCAGGCGCTGAACGCGCTCTGCGAGGGGCTGATGGCCGAGCTGCGGCAGGCGCTGGAGGCCATGGAGAGTGACCCGCAGGTGGGAGCCATCGTCCTCACCGGCAGCCAGAAAGCCTTTGCAGGTAGGGCGAAGACGCCTCTCCCCATCCCAAAATTTTGGGGAAGGTTGGGGGAGGAGTTGGTGTCCCAGCCCACTTCCCTTTGCAGCCGGAGCGGACATCAAGGAGATGCAGAATAAAACCTTCCAGGAGTGCTACAACGGCGCCTTCCTGGGCGGCTGGGACAAGGTCTCCGTCGTCCGTAAACCCATCATCGCCGCTGTCAATGGCTACGCCGTGAGTGCCCCCCGCCTCTCCCTGTACCCCCTGACCCCCCAGTGCCACCCCCTGACCCCCCGTGCCTCCCCTGTCCCAGCTGGGTGGCGGGTGCGAGCTGGCCATGATGTGCGACATCATCTACGCCGGGGAGAAGGCGCAGTTCGGGCAACCCGAAATCCTGCTGGGAACCATCCCAGGTGAGCGGCGGGCACCGGCCAGGGGGTTCCATCCCGGCTGGAGTGGGGACACCCAGCTATCCCTCTCTGGACCTTCCCCTTCCCTACATGCATCCAGGTGCTGGCGGGACGCAGAGGCTCACCAGGGCGGTGGGGAAGTCGCTGGCCATGGAGATGGTGCTCACCGGGGACCGGATTTCAGCAGCGGAGGCCAAGGAGGCAGGTAGGGGCGTGGGCCAGCCCTGGCACTGCAAAGGGCCAGCAGGGAGCCACCCCCCCACTTCCCACTGCCCATCCTAGGTCTGGTCAGCAAGGTGTTCCCCGTGGAGAAGCTGCTGGACGCGGCCATCGCCTGCGCTGAGAAGATCGCCAGCAACTCCAAGCTGGTGGCTGCCCTGGCCAAGGAGTCAGTCAATGCTGGTAGGGACTGGGGGGCCAATTGGGAACCCCTTGGGGGGGGCTGTGGGGCCAGGCAGAGGGGTCTCCCCAACTTCTCCCTTGCTCTCAGCCTTTGAGACGACGCTGACAGAGGGGAGCAGGACAGAGAAGCGTCTCTTTTACGCCACCTTTGCCACTGTGAGTAGAGGGATCTGCCCCATGGTGGGGGGGGATCAGCCCCATGGTGGGGGGATAGTGGGGCTGCCACAGCCCCCCAAACCTCACCTCTCTGCTCCTTCCAGGATGACCGCAAAGAGGGGATGACGGCCTTTGTGGAGAAGCGCAAGGCAAAATTCACCGACAGCTGAGCCCAAGGAGCTGCAGTCCCCAGGGATGTGCAGGTCCCCAGGGATGTGCAAGTTCCCCGGGCATGTGCAGATCCCCAGAGTGGTGCAGGTCCCCAGAGCCACCTGCTGCCCCTCTGCCTTACCCCGTGGAGGGGACTGGGACCCATCAGCAAGCAATGCTTGGGGTGACAACCAGCAGTGGGGACCACCTCTGCCTTTGCTATTAAAACATTTTCTAGGTGCTGCCGGGACATGGGGTGTCCTTCTCTGAGGTCCTGCCTCAGCTGGGAAAGGCAGCCCACTGAGGTTCACTGAGACCCTCCACTCTGTCACACTGCTCTCTGATGCTGGGCTGGGCAAGAGCAGACTCATGGAGATCTGTGTGTCCCCCGGGAAGGGGACAGCCTGTGGCACTGAGTCACCCATCCCAGGGCATCATCCTCACCCTGCTCGGGGTCTTGGGGCAATCCCAAGGAAGGGGATCCCTCAGGTTTAGGGCCCTGTACTTAGCAGCAGGTTTCTGGCAGCAACGAGGAGCCCACCAGGACGTTGGAGAGGGGAGTGGGTTTATTGGGGAGGCCTCAAGGGTGGGTAGGGAAGGATGAGTCCCCCCAGGGAGCCCCAGGGGTAGCTCCCACCCCTCATTTCAGTCTGGGCACATCTGCACTCAGCTGTGGTAGAGATGGTCTCGGTCCTCCTCTGGGCCATTCTGCACCTGCAGGGACAGCATCCGGGGTGGCTCACGGACATCCACCTTCCTGGCGTCGTCCTGGGGGTGGTGGAGGTGGTCTCGATCCTCCTCTGGCTCTACCTGGACTTGTGGGGGGTGCCAGGCCCTTCTGGACACAGCCTTTCTACCTGGTTTCACCTCTTCAGAGAGCTCCCACTCCTCCAGCACATCCACACCCGGGATGCTGGAAGAGGGGAGCAAAATCAGCGAGGAAAGGTTGCTAAATACCACCCTGCCCCAGGGGAATTCCACCCTATCAGAGGTCAGGGACCCTGGCAAGATTCCCCCCCACCCCAGGAAGCAGAAATTAGTCTCTTGGGGAGCAAATGGGCTAATTTAGCCAAAGGAATAGGGAAACCAGCTGGGGCTAGATGCTTGGGGAGTTTGGGCAATATGGGGGAGAAGGTGGAGCTGGGAGCCTCTTAATTTTGAGGGGGCACAAAGCCCAAGGGGAATTTATTCCCCCCTGAAACGCTTTCCATTTTGGGGTGTTGCTCTGTTGGCTTTTACAAGCCTGAAGGTGTGGGGAGCACGTCCACCTCTTACATTTCCTTGTCCAAATCCCGGTCCGTGGGCAGGCCCTTCCGCCCAGAGCTGCTCAGAGCCTGCAGGGAGAGAGGGGGGTGGCACCGCTCGTGGTGGGCCTGCTCATCAGAGGGGACAGCAGGAGGGTGAAGCAGAGGGGTGGCTCACCTGGGTGCTGCTGGGTGCCAGCAGGAGGAGGGCAGTGCCCAGTAGGGCGGTGATGCTGCAGAGCCTCGGGCTGAAGCAGAGGAGACACAGTGGCAAGAGCCATGTGGCCGGTGCTGCCCCACACCCTGCACCCAGTTCCTGTGCCCCCTGCTCCCCCTGACCCCCAGCACCCACCCTGCCCACCCCCTGTGCCCGCTGGGGCTGGCAGGACCTACCCCTCCATGGCTGCCTCTCACACCTGGCTGTGCACTTTGCCCGGCCTCGTGTCCCCGGGTGGTGCCAGTTCCTGCTGCTCAGGGAGACTCCCAGGTGTCCCAGAAAGGTGGTGGCCTCTGGCCTGGAGCTGCTCCCTCGTGCTCTGGGGGAAGCTGCAGGGGAGACCCTCTCTGACCTCTCTGCTGGCGCAGCTGCCTGGTTCCTGCGTGTCCCTGGCTCAGCTGTGACCTTCCCCTTTGCTTCTCCATCCTGGCATCCACCTCCACCACACCAGTGCCTTCAGCTCTCCTGCAACAGGAGTGAAACAGGTGATTTGGGGGCTTTCATCCCCAGAATGTTTCCCAACGCATCTTTTTCTCCTCAGAAATCGGAAGCGTGAGCGAGTCCAAAGCTCCTCCCCAGCTGTGATGGGTGACACCCCGTTTCCGTGCATGGATCAGCTCTGTGTGTGTGTTTAAAACAAAAAAAAAAAAAGGGAAATTCAAGTTTTGGCTTGAGAGAAGGATTTTTTCCAGCTGGGACAGACTTCATTGCCCATGGACTCTGGGAAAAGCGGGTGTCCCAGAAGAGACCAGTCACGAGCCCTGAGGCTGTAATTGCAAGTTCAGTTTGTTTTCCATTAGCAAGGGCAGGCACTCAGGGGGAAAAAGGAATGCCCAGGTCAAAACTTGTGGACCTGAACCCGTAAGGGAGGGTTGGGCTGCTCCTGCCTGACCTTTGTACCATCACGTGCCAAAGCCTGCAGGCATCTCCAGTGACGTGCGGCCTGATTCCCATTCCCAGATACCCCAGTGGGGGGAAAAAAACCCTCATTAGGGGCTCCCGGTGTGGGAAAGTGATTTTTGGTCCCTGCTGAAAGATGTCCCTGGGCAGATATGGGATCCTTGCCTGCTGGAGACAGCACTCCAGGAGCAGGGATTAAGGCTGGACAAGCCGGCTGAGTTTTAAAAAGAGCGAAGCTTTTTAAAACTCACTGGGAAATCTCCTGCATCTCCGTAAACATCATTCCCTGCTCCCATTTGCAAGGATTTTCCAAAGCCCCTTTTATCCTCTATTCCTCATACAGAGGGGGAAGGGAAAAAATGCAATTATAGATCCTAAGCTTCTTGGATAAACATCGTCCCAGCAACCTCTTTTTTTCCCTTTATGGATAAATTTTGAGTGTCAGGGTTCACCAGGACCCCGAGACCAGTGGCAGCACTCTGAGCCTGGCTCCGTGTTTTCAATTTTTCCCAGGAGGACGAGATTACAAAGGAAGGGAGAGGCAAGAGGGAAAACTTCCATCCCAACCTGATTTTGGGGGTATTGGGAGCAAAAGGAGGGAGGTCCATTTTGCACGTCTGACTCTGCCTTCAAAATGCCATTTAAACTCTCTATGAAGCAATTTTATAAAAATTCCTTTTATTTATTCACCTGGCTGAAGTCACTTTATTTTAACTCCCTGTGGAAATGTTTCTCCTGGGCCAGACAGACCTTTCTTGTGGGTTCCACAGCGAGATCCAGGGTGCAGAGGAGACTTCAGCGAGATGGAGAAGGTCAGAATTAAGGACCAACACCTTTTTTGCCCTGTTTTCTTTTTTCACAGCTTCCATGCAGTCAGCAGATTTTGTCTTGGAATTTCTTGAATCTGTTTTTTTCCTCCAAAAGGCAAAAAAATAAAACACCCAATCCTGTGCAGCCTCAGCTGCAGGACAGTTTCCTTAACACCTCGCCACACATTTTGGGTTCCCCTTTCTAAAATCCTGAGGATTCTTAACTCAGTCAGGTTGGCCCAATTCCGTCTGACATCACAAACCCGTGTTCAAATGCTGGTGGAGCTTTAATTGGTTTGGGTGGCTTATTCCCAGTGTGGAGTGGGAACTGGAAATATCCCTGCTCGCCCACGGCGTGGGCGGCACCGGCCCCACATCTGCTCATCCTGCACAAATCTGCTCATCCTGCACAAGTCTGACCTTCAGACTTTCTTCCTTGGTCCTTTAAATCCTCGGGTGGCACCTTGTCCAAAGCAAATTGTGGATGGGATCCTGGAAAGGGAGACAGACTTTGAGTCACATTAATAGCCTATCCCTCATGGCAATGCTCTGTGTGGCATTTTAAGCTCCCAGAGTGGAAAGAGCAGAACATCTAAATGAACAAAGTAAGAAAAAAATGGGTGAAATCCTGGTTGGCTTTCCTGTGTATTCCGCATATTCCTGTTCTGGAGGCCTCTCCCCTTTTTCCAACCATGTGTAAGTGTTACCAAAGGTAGTAACTGGGCAGTTGCAGTGGTTGATTGTGAGGAGCAGGAGAGCAGAAGCACCATCCTGCAATACCCCGAGAAGAGATCCTGGGTGGGCAGACTAACAGGACCTTGCCAACACTGCAGTGGCCTGTTCTGCCCTTCCACGCTTTCCTCTTATTAAAAATGCCTTTGAAAACACGCATGGAATTCCTGCCTCTTTCATCTCCAGCACAGGAACACACTGAGCACTGCCAAGGGCTGGTAAGACTCTCTGGCCCGTGGAGGCCAAAGCACAGACCTGGATCTGTAGAGCCGTTTCTCTGGCAGCGAGGGGCCAGGGCTGGCTGCAGGCTGAGGGATCTCCATGTCCTCAGCAGGCCCTGTTTCCATGGGGTCCAGCTGGAATTGCCCCGCCGTCTCCACGCTCACCTCCATGGGCACGCTGGGGCCCTGCTCCGTGGGACAGCTCGTGTGCTTGGGGACACTGCAGGGACACAGTTTTACATCCTGGCTC
This sequence comes from Pseudopipra pipra, assembly GCF_036250125.1. Classification (NCBI taxonomy): domain Eukaryota; kingdom Metazoa; phylum Chordata; class Aves; order Passeriformes; family Pipridae; genus Pseudopipra; species Pseudopipra pipra. Next base: position 656,695 of record NC_087556.1, on the reverse strand, counting down.
AGTGGCTGCCACGTAAGCCCAGAGCCAGGGATATTTCATGAGGAAACAAGTCCAGCTGGGATGAGTTAGTGCACGGAGGCACAGGCTCCAGAGAGAGGGGCTTGTGTGAGTTTCTGTTTAAGTATCCATTACTTAATGAATACACGCAGCTCTCTCCCCAGGTCCTTCTCTTCACTCCAAAAAGCCCAACTCATTCCACAGGCTCAATTCCCTGAGGACTGTCCTTTAGCTGACCTACTGATGCCACAGGTGACCGTTACCTTTTCATCACTGGCTGGCCAAGCCACTCTGCTCTCCCATCCTCAACCTGCTGCTCCCTCAAGTATTGGGAGCAGGACACACTTCACTTAGAATCACAGAATGGTTTGGGTTGGAAGGGACCTTAAAGCTCATCCAGTCCCACCCCTGCCATGGGCAGGGACACCTTCCACTAGCCCAGGTTGCTCCAAGCCCCGTCCAACCTGGCCTTGGACACTTCCAGGGATCCAGGGGCAGCCACAGCTTCTCTGGGCAACCTGTGCCAGGGCCTCCCCACCCTCCCAGGGAACAATTCCTTCCCAATATCCCATCTAAACCTCCTCTCTTTCATTTTGAAGCCATTCCCCCTTGTCCTGGCACTCCAGGCCCTTGTGAAAACTCTCTCTCCATGTTTCTTGCAGGCTCCCTTCAGGCCCTGGAAAGCCACAATTAGGTCACCCCCAAGCTTCTCCACTCCAGGTTGCACAATCCCAACTCTCCCAGCCTTTCCTCATAGGAGAGGAGGAAAGTTCTGCAGTTACCTTTTCACTTTCTTGGGTCTATCAAACCGAAAGTCAGCAGGGTAAAGGTGCACAGTCACCAAGTGATCCTTTCTGTCCTTGCTGCTCTTGAACTTCTCCGGGCAGCCTTCCACCAGACACTTGTACTGAAAGGCAAGGAGAGGGAAAAAAGACCTAACTGGAAGAGACAAGTGCACTCCAGCCCCGAGCCCAGGGCTGGGCACGGCAACTCACCATGTTCTGCTTCTCGGCCATGATCTGGAAGAGCGAGTCGTGCCACTCCAAGATGTGGATATCCAGGAGGTTCCCTGAGGGAAAGGAGCGCTTGCAGAAGGAGCAGACGTTCCTGTGCAGGCTGTTGTAGTGGTGCTCGTAGCCCTCCAGCGTGTCAAACACCTGGCAGCACCCGGAGATGTGGCAGCTGAACTCGGACACCCTGCGGGGAAATCGGGACAGCCACGCCTTGAGCTGAGTTAGAGCCTCAGTGTCAGCTGAACACAGCCCTCTAGGTGACCTCATCACAGAATGCCAGGATGGTTTGGGCTGGAAGGGCCCATAAAGACCCTGCAGTCCAACCCCCCTGCCATGGGCAGGGACACCTCCCACCAGACGAACACTAGTGGCATCTTTTATGAGTAATAAATTAAATGCCAGGTGCAATGGAACCAAGATCGTGATGGTGCTGGCAGTTAGAAACATGTGCCATTGGAAACTTATTTGCAATTATCACAGAATCATAGAATCAACAGGGTTGGAAAAGACCTCAGAGATCATCAGGTCCAACCCTTGATCCAACCCCGCCGTGGTTCCCAGCCCATGGCACTGATGCCACATCCAGTCCATCCTTAAACACCTCCAGGGATGGAGAATCCACCCCCTCCCTGGGCAGCCCGTTCCAATGGCTGAGCACTTTCATTTAATTACTCTTATTTGCAATTATGGCTTCAGGATCATCTCTATTATCATCCTGTCATCCTTTGATGAATAATAAACAATAAGTGATAAATAAGTGCTGTTTGACCCTAATGTCGCAGTTATGGATGATAATGTTGTGCCAATGCTTTTTTAACAGGTATCCACTGGAAAACCTCACACAACACTCAAAGTACTTCCTCGATTTTACATACAAGAGCAAGGCAAAGATTCTGTCCCGGGCTTAGCCTTCCTTGTTGGAGCTGCCCCGGCTGCAGTTGCCCAGAGAGCTTGAGGATGTCCAAGATCAGTTCAAGGCCAGGCTGGACGGGGCTCGGAACAACCTGGGACAGTGGAAGGTGTCCCTGCCCACGGCAGGGGGTGAAACTGGATGAGCTTTAAGGTCCCTTCCCACTCGAACCATTCCTGGACCCCACGGCTCAGGGCTCTCCCGCAGTATTGTACAATGCTGTACAATGCTGACGAGCCCCCGCCTCACTTACTTGGGTCTCTCGGCCACCTCCTCGAGGCTGGTGAGGACGCCCTGCAGGTAGAGGTGCCTGTGCACGTCCCCGTCCTAGAGAGGAGCAGAGAGGGCCGTGGGCGGGCGGGCAGGGCTGTAAAACACCGCGCCGAGCCCCCTGCTGCGGGGGGAGCCTCACCTCCAGCAGCGGGTGCTGCGGGCCGAGGCGGAGGCGGCGGGGGGCGAAGGTGAAGGGCGGCAGGGGCTGAGCGGGGAGCTGAGGGGGCTCCCGGAGGAGCTCCCGGGCGGGGTCCTGCGGGATCCCCTCACGGAGCCGCCGGCGCAGCCCCGGCGGCAGCGGCAGCGCCGCCATGGCGGGCGGCGGGGCGGGCACTGCGCGTGCGCGGGGAGCGCGGGGCGGCGACACCGCGGGCACTGCGCGTGCGCAACGCCGGGGACGCGCTTCCCGGCGCCCGCGGCGGCACTTCCGGGCGGGACAGGTAGGGACGGGATGGGATGGGGACTGGCATGGCATGGGATAGGAGAGGATATGGGGCGGGACGGAATGGGATATGCAGCGGGACGGGACGGGATGGAGCGGGACGGAATGGGATATGGGAGAGATGGGATATGGGACGGGACGGGATGAAGCGGGACAGAATGGGGTATGGAGTGGGGCGGGACGGGATGGAGATGGACAGGGGGGCATGGAGAGGAACGGGACGGGATGGAGCGGAACGGGATGGGATATGGGAGAGATGGGATATGGGACGGGACGGGATGAAGCGGGACAGAATGGGGTATGGAGTGGGGCGGGACGTGATGGAGATGGACGGGGGGGGTGGAGAGGAACGGGACGGGATGGGATATGGGAGAGATGGGGTATGGGGCGGGGCGGGACGGGACGGGTTGGAGAGGAACGGGTCAGGATGGAGCGGGACGGAATGGGATATGGAGCGGGCCGGACCGGGATGGAGGGGGACGGGATAGGATGGAGCGGGCCGAGATGGAGCGGGCTGGGGCTGAGGCGCTGCCCGGGGGCCGCTCCGGGCGATCCGCCGTGGGATGCAGCGGGACCCGCCCGGCGCGATCCCGCTCCCAGCGCCGCACCCGCAGCCATTCCAGCCTAAACAATACCCTGACCTTGGCAAACCAAGAGTGTGTGTCCGTGTGCCTGATCCATGGATCTGCACTGTGTCTGCCTGGTACAATCTGTGCAGGGTGTTGCATTAAATTCCTTGGTTGTTGTCACGATGCCTCACTCAGACTCTCATTTAAGTAACTCTGCAGAATTTGATGCTTGGTCGTAATAAAGTGAGCAGTGGAATATAAAGACGCTAAATGGGGGAAGAACTGCTTCTGAGTGAGTTCAGGAGCAGCAGCGTGGCTGTGCTGCTGAAAGCAACAGTGCCAGCTGTCAGGACACAAACAGGGATTCCCACCTCGACTCAGGGACTTTCCTTTGCAGGTGGAAAATCCCTCTGCTGGCCCACCCCTGTTTGAGGTGGGGTTTGTGCCAGTGTAGCTAAATCAGGCCCCACAAGGTTTTATTTGCTTCCTCTGGGCGCGTTCCCTTATCCCAGCCGAACATCTCCGTGCTGGAAGCGTCGTGTGCGCCGGGTGTGTTTTCATTCAGCTTGTACAACGAAAGGACAACTCCCTGCTTTTCCCTGTGTCCCGCAGGCCGAGGAGGGAGCATGAACGAGTTCAGGATCCACCACGATGTGAACGAGCTGCTGAGCCTGCTGCGGGTGCACGGCGGGGAGGGTGCTGAGGTCTACATCGACCTGCTGCAGAAGAACCGCACGCCCTACGTCACCACCACCGTGTCGGCCCACAGCGCCAAGGTCAGCACCCCCTCCTGGCTCTCTCTGGGCATAACGGGTCATCCAGCAGGAAAAGAAACCCCCCCCAGGGTGATCTCATCTGGAATCGCAGCTACGGGTGTGCAGCGGGAAGACTGTCGGGAATATCCGTTTGATATCATTATTGATGATCTGGGTGAGGGGATTGAGTCCACCATTACCAAATTTGCAGATGTCACCAAGTTGGGGGGGAGTGTCGATCTGCTGGAGGGCAGGAGGGCTCTGCAGAGGGACCTGGACAGGCTGGAGAGTTGGGCTGATTCCAAGGGGATGAGGTTCAACCAGGCCAAGTGCCGGGTCCTGCCCTTTGGCCACAACAACCCCCTGCAGCCCCACGGGCTGGGACAGAGGGGCTGGAGAGAAAGGGACCTGGGGGGGCTGGTGACAGCAGCTGAACATGAGCCAGACTGTGCCCAGGTGGCCAAGAAAGTCAATGGATCCTGGCCTGGATCAGGAACAGTGTGGCAGCAGGAGCAGGGCAGGGATTCTGCCCCTGCCCTGAGCGCTGGTGAGACCACCCCTGGAGTGCTGTGTCCAGTTCTGGGCCCTCAGCTCAGGAAGGACATTGAGGGGCTGGAGAGTGTCCAAAGAAGGGCAGCGAGGCTGGTGAAGGGTCTGGAGCACAAGTGCTGTGAGAAGAGGCTGAGGGAGCTGGGGGGGCTCAGCCTGGAGAGGAGGAGGCTCAGGGGAGACCTCCTCACTCTCTACAACTCCCTCATGACCAGGCACACTTTTATGGCCATAATACTGCTTTTTGTTGTTGCTTTTAAAAGCCATCCACTGGTCAAGCTTTAAATGCTAGAAAATTGCTAACTCTGTCTGAAAGTTCATATCTATGTAGCCTGAGCTGCATGTTTGCTGTAATTCAATTTAATTTTAGTTGTAATTGATAGTAATGTGGTGTTTTACAGGTAAAAATAGCAGAGTTTACTCGAACTCCTGAAGATTTTTTAAAGAAATACGATGAGCTGAAGTCTAAAAACACAAGGCATCTGGATTCTTTAGTTTATCTGCTGTCAAAACTCACTGAAGACAAAGAGGTTGGTGTTCCCTTTAGAAATGGGTGTTGAACAGTAGCAGCAATGCAATGATTTTTAGCACAGCTGATGGTGAAATCCATAAAAATCAACAAATAACCAGTTGTAGCATTTACTGAGTTATTAAAGCACTGCTGAGAATTACACTCCTCTTGATATAATCCGTGGAAAACTGGGACAGAGAGATCCGTGGTCGGATTCAGCACAACAAGCTTATGGTCATGTGGCTTTTGCCTTAGTGTGTGCTCACAAAATCTTTTCTCTGTTTTGTGTATGTACAGACACTCCACTATCTGCAACAAAATGCTAAAGAAAGGGCAGAACTCGCAGCAAATGCAGCAACCAGCAGCACCACGAATTTTTCCATCCCCTCATCTACTTCCAAGATCTCCCTGCAGGAGCTCGAGGAGCTGCGGAAGCAGCTGGGCAGTGTCACAGCCAGCTCCAGTGCACAGCAGGTACAGAGCTCTTCCCAAGCTTTGGGCACAAAATCTTCCTTTTTGTTAGTCAGATCAGATTAATCCTTAATAAAAAGTAGCCTTCTTCTATTTCAGTCAGTTAAGGTCAAGTTCTTAAAGGTTAAATTCATAGTTAAACTCTTCCCTGTGAGGGTGGGGAGGCCCTGGCACAGGTTTTGCCCAGAGAAGCTGTGGCTGCCCCTGGATCCCTGAAAGTGTCCAAGGCCAGGTTGGACGGGGCTTGGAGCAACCTGGGCTAGTGGGAGGTGTCCCTGCCCATGGCAGGGAGTGGGAATGGGTGAGCTTTCAGGTCCCTTCCATCCCAAACCATTCTGTGATTCTAAGGTCAGTCACGTTTAGGCCTCAACAGTTCTGACTGGTTGGGGTTAATGGAATTCCCTTGTCCCATTTCAGCTTTAAGCTGTGCTGACATTCCCTTTTCTGCCCATGGCAGTGTTTGCTCAGGAGCTCAGCAGCCTTGTGGTGTGTCCCCATCCTTCCCGGGAGCTCTGGAAGTGGTGTTCTCTGGCATGTGTGGGTCCCAGCCAGAGGGATTGAAGTGGCAATGCAAGCCAGTTGAAAACATTTGTGCCTCTCTGCTGCTGCATTCATACTTCCTTGAGACTTTAAGAGCTGAAACTCTGCTAAAAGGCCTTCATGGGCTCAGGGCTATTGAGTTATTAAGGGCTGGGGCAGGAGGGCATTCCTTGGAAGGAGCTCTGCTCAGCCACTGCCATGGGAAGATCTCCAGTCTGTGAGGATCACAAAGGGAACCGGAGGACATTTACTGAGCACAGAGATGGGTTCTTTCTCTACCTCAGTGGATGTCAGTGCTTAAGATGTCAGATGCAGGTTCATCAGCATGACAGTGGCAAACTACCACCCTGTCCCATGGGCACTGAAGTGCCACCTGGGGGCCGTGTTTCCAGTCCCTGGGAGTTTTATCCAGCCCGTGAAGGCAAGGACCTAAATTTCAGGTTGCAGAGAGAAGGTGATTCATGCCCCATGTGCTTTGTCACCTGTGCCACAAAGTGCTGTGCCACCTGCCCTGGGATTACTTGGCACTGTCAGAGAGGTCATTCAGTGATTGGAGTTACTGCTTGGACCACTTTTGGTCCAGGGATCATCAAGGTGGGAGAAGTGAGGTGTTCCCTTTCAGGCAGCTCTGTCCTTTGTAGCCAGAACTGTGTCAACTCTGCCAGTTAACAAAGTCACACTAGAGCAGGTTGAACTGCAGCAGAGGTGCCCTGCCTCTTGTCAGGAAGAGAATCACAGGATCATAAAAAAATCTTGAAAAAGACCTCCAAGACCATCAAGTCCAACCTTGGACCGAATACCCACTAAACTGTGGCCCCAGGTGCCACATCTGCTCATTTTTTGAACACTTCCAGAGGTGGTAACACCACCATTTCCCTGGGGAGCCTGTTTCAACGATTAACCACTCTTTCAGTGAAGAAATTCTTCCTGATATCCAGCCTAAACCTCCCATGGCACAGCTTGAGGCTGTTTCCCCTTGTCCTATCTCTTGTTGCCTGGGAGAAGGGGTCCCTCCCAACCCAAACTTCATATTTCTCCATATACAAGTCCTGTTTCTGTTTGGGGAGTAGAGGAAATTGGGGTCCTTCCAGCAGATCACCCACACAGGGTGTAAGTAGGAAAGTAAATGGAGCCTGTGCATATCCCATTACACACACACATTTGTGGAGTTTAAGAAGTGGCCTTTGTAAGCTCTGTGTTTGTGCTCTTGGGGCTCTAAGTGTTCATGTAGGCTGTGCATCTCACAAGCCTCTCCAGCTGATAATTGGTCTTGCACTCCATTTGTTTTAGTGTCAGAGACCCAGAGCTGGGGGTGGAACGTCTTTCAGTCTTTAAGAGCTCACTTCCTTCACTGACTCCTACTGAGAGTGAAAAACTCCATCATTTTCTCTGGGGGTGGATTGTCTGGATTGCATTTGGCACTGAGTTCAGAGGTGTTCAGTGCCCCTGGAATAGGATGTTTGTGCTTACTGCTTCTGGAAGGAGTTTGCTGCTTTCCTGTAACCACTGCCTGATGGTTGTCCATGTCCCCATCCTGCTCCCCTGTGTGTGCCCTTGCACCCAGGGTGGTGGGGAGGGGTGTGGGCAGGCATTATTTGATGTATCCCCTGGTGAAAAGGCCAAATGTATTAAAAAAATCACCTCTGCAGCACTGACACCAATAGACTAAATGGCACTGGCAAACTAAACCCTACACTGTGCTACTGAAACAGCAGCTATTCTACTTTATGTTCTCAAGTCCATCAGTTTGCAGTCAATTTCTGCTTGAAATTAAAAATTCCTTGGCCTTCTGAATGTCTGCTGGGGGTTTGTTTCCCTTCTTTCTCCCTCTCTCTTTTCCCAACAGCCTCTTGAGCTCACACGAAAAATCCTCCGAGAAAAGCAGAACAAGAAGAATTCTGGTCAGCCCATTCCAGTGTTTCCATCCTGGGTGTATGAGAGACCTGCACTTCTTGGGGATTTCTTAATTGGCACCAGTTTAAGCACTGACACAACAGTACCCATAGGTATGTGATACACAGAGAAAATTTCACTGACTTGTAGTGGTTTGTACTCGTTCAGAAGCTGTTCAGATGTTCACGCTCAGGATGAAAGCAAAACCTGGCTCCTTGCACTCTTCAGGTGAAGAGCAGGTTCAAGAAACCCCAAATATTAACCCAAACTTATTTTGTTCACAGTGTTTACCCTGTGCTGAATTCCCACTCCACGGGATCTAATCCTTTTTCTCTCGAGTCACAGCCTCCATAAAATCCAACTGTAGGAGCATCACATCCGTATTCTCAGCTGAAAATGCTGTAGCTGTGCCTGACAGGGGAGTATTCATCAATCCACAGAACTCCTAAGACTGTAACAACCTCCCTGATAGTTGCCTTGTTTCGTGAGATAAACTTTGCTGTAGTTGGAGCCACTCTGCTCCCTGATCTTCTGATGCACTTTATATATATATATTAAAGGACTTGGGTCCTTTATGCTTCTTACAGCTGGTTTTTAGTTGTCTGCACCATTCAGAGACTTCACAGTTTGTAGCTCACCTGCAGCTTTTGCTGGGCTGGCATTTCTTTGTGTCTGTATTTGAGCTGGTTTCTTGACATTTGAGTCTTTCAGTGGAGGGGAGCTCTGGGAAGTTGTTGATGAGAATGGAATTCCTTGGTTTCAGTATAACTGAGCCCTTCAGGGTGGAAGGATCAGCAGCCTGAGCTGCAGGTGACGTTCTCTTGGCCACAGATGTGGGATGTGTAGCCCTGTCTGCTTGGGTTGCTTTGGGTATGAATGAGCAAAGGATTGTTTTCCAGGAAAGCAAGGTAGATCATCTTGGAGTTGACCCCAGCTCAGTTTTATTTCTCTGCATCCTGATGTGGCTTTGTGTGATGTCCCTTTGCTCTCTTTGGGGGGGTGTGTCCCTTCCAAGCTTGGGGTATGAGACTGAAATGAGTGATTGATCAGGTTGGCATGTCCTGACTGTGTCCCTTTTCTGTCCTCTCTTTGGAAACAGGTACCTTGCCACTGGCTTCCCAGGAATCCATGATTGTGGAGGACTTGCTGTATGTTCTGATTGGTGTGGATGGGAGGTACATCACAGCACAGCCTCTCGTGGGTAGGCAGAACAGAGCCTTCTCAGTCGATCCCAACTTGGACTTGTCCATCAAGGAGCTGGTGACCAGGATTCTTCCTGTGGCAGCAAGTTACTCTGCTGTCACCAGGTACCCAAGCTGTTTTCTGTCAGAGCAGGAGGTTCTCCTCTGAGCATAAGGAATCTGTCATGCTACAACTGTTAACTTCCAGGCTTAATTTAAACCCTTGGGGATATGAGATGAGTGACAATTTATTTGGGTTGGTTTTAGCTACATTTGCTTTTGCTGGGTTTTTCCTTTGCGTTGCCAGTTCGCTTTTTCATTCACACACCTTTGTTTTTTTTCCAGACTTGACCTTGTAAATTCAGGCCAAGTGCAATTAGGATCTGTTCAACTATTCTGGTTTGTCTCTTCCCATGAATTTCTCCATGTTTCCTGTTTTGTGCTCTCCTCTGGGCATCCAGGACTAGACAACCTTTGTGTGATTCTGAGCAGGAGAACCTGCTGTTCTCATAGATACCTTAAGTAATTGTTGAAAGGTCTTGGCATAAGGTGCACCTCCCTAACAGCAGATGTTTGCTGTGCAGTTTCTACATTTGCTTCAGAGTCCCTAAAAGATCAGCAAAGAAAAAAGAAGCATTTTTAGGATGTGATTCATCCAACCTCTTCTACACATCTCCTTCCAGATGATGTGACTTGTGTTCAGAGGCATCTGTCTCTCTCCACTGACATGTCTGGAGCCATCTAAATCTGGTCAGATGAATCCCTGCTGTGCCATGTGGTGTCAGAATCCAGCACCAGTGCTTTCCCCACGCATTCCTGCCTCTTGAGATCTTTTCCTGGCCTCTGATCTGTTGCTTATGCAAAGACAATCACCTTGAAAATCCTGCCTCTTTCTTTCTACACAGTGGTTTTGCTAATGATTTTAGTTCCCCTGCAACTGGAGAAGAAACATCTTCCCACAGCTTTCCCTACTAGGAAGTGTACTAGTGTATTCCCCATTCCCACCAGGAAATAGAGGGACTCAAGCTGAAGACCAGTGTGTTTTCCAGCACACTTATGTTCTTGTACAGTGTCCTGAAGGTAGAATCCCTGAAAATGGTAGAAGTTGCCTTGCCTGAAAGAGTTTCTGTTTTGCTTTTTACAGGTTTATAGAGGAGAAGTCTTCCTTTGAGTATGGACAGGTGAATCATGCTCTGGCTGCTGCCATGAGGACTCTAATCAAGGAATACATGATCCTAATTACCCAGCTGGAACACCTTCAGAGACAGGGACTTCTGTCGCTGCAGAAACTGTGGTTTTATATCCAGCCCACAATGAGGACCCTGGAGATTCTGGCTTCACTTGGTAAACTCCCAAAATACAGTCATTACATTTTGACAGCTTCTGAGAACTGTGCAGAGCAGCACCACAGGCAGGGCATGTCTCATTTTAATTTTCTGTTTTATTAAAGGGGAAAGCCAAGGGGAATTGTACTTGTCAGGGCACTGCTCTGTTTTTGGAGAGCTCTAGGGCCCAACCTGCCCTTTGGAGCTGTCAAGAGGCATGTCCATGTCCTTTACCTTCACAGCCCATGCCCTTCCCATCAGCTGTATCCACCACTGCTGTCTCTGCTCAGCTTCTTTCCAGACCCCTCTGCAGCTGTGTGTGGGTGTATAACCACACACTGGTTCCACCAGAAGTGATCCTGGAGGTTCCCAGTCCAGCCCCTTGCTTACAGCTGCAGCAGGTTGCTCAGGGCCACGTCCAGGCAAGCCTGGACAATCCCCCACCACTCTGGGCCCTTTCCCATGACATCACCACCCTCTTTGTGAACATTTCTTTCTGTTTCTCCAACTGGAATTGCCCTTCTTGTACCCTTTGCCCTTTTGGTATTGTCCAGTCCTGGACTGTGCCATGGCATGATGTTGTTGGTCACAGATGTGAGAATACCTGTGCATTACTCAGCTCAGAGAATTTATCTGGACCTAAATATTTGTTCAGATTTCCCTAATAACCTCCCTAAATCCTGGTGTTTGAGCCATATGCATGGCAGTGTTGTAGCCAAGGCTTTTAAGATTAGAGGGGTTTGGGGTCACTGGAGTGTGTGTTTCTTCCATCCCCACCTGGAAAGTGGATCTCTACCCGTGGTCCCCTCACAGCATAAGAGGTTTTTGGACTCTAAGCCACAGTGTATCTTGTGTCTGCCTGAGTTCAGTTCTCCTACCTTCAAGGGTTTTTTAGTCTGGGGACCATTTGGGGTTTTTTTTCAAGACATTTCAGTATGTAAGTGCCTTATATCTACATTTTTAAATTCCAGCTACTTCCGTGGATAAGGGTGAGTGTATGGGAGGATCCACCCTGAGCCTACTCCATGACAAGACTTTCAATTACACAGGGGACAGCCAGGCCCAGGAGCTGTGCCTGTATTTAACCAAGGCAGCCAGTGTGCCTTATTTTGAAATCCTGGAGAAGTGGATATATCGAGGCATCATCAATGATCCCTACAGGTAAAGAACAGTTAAGGGACGAAAACAAAATGCAACAGCTAAGAAACACTGATCTTCTCTGTCAAATCTGCATAGCCTGGGGGCCTGGAACAACACTCTGAAGTTTTTTTTGGCTTTTGTAGAATCATTTGGAGCATTTCTCTGTGTTTAATAGTTTATGCTGCATTTAAGAATCCAGAGTGGGGGCAGAGCTCAGGTTAAAATAGCTGAAATAATGCCTTAAATTAATGCCTGAATTAATTAAGGCAGACAAAGGCAGCTTCCTCTGCACTGACAACCAGACAATGTTTAAATGTGGTTTGTGAACCCTATAAAATTCTGCTTCTGTTGTAATTGATTGCAGATTAGCAGAGACACTGCCTAATGCTTCTCTTGCTTGAAATACAGACTGATTTCAGCTCTTGACTGGCATGTGTTCTCATGAGGCCTTGTTGCTGATAGCCCATATTGCCAGTTTACAGGGGGAAAAAAAGTAATCCTCATTGTACCACTTCCTGCTTCTAAACCTCTGCTTTCTGTTCAGTGAGTTCATGGTGGAGGAACATGAGCTGCAGAAGGAGAAGATTCAGGAGGACTATAATGACAAGTATTGGGATCAAAGATACACTGTTGTTCAGCAGCAGATTCCCTCATTCCTGCAGAAAATGGCTGACAAAATCCTGAGCACGGGTAGGTGCAGGTGCACTTGTGATGTGAGAGGAACCTGGAGACATGCCTTTGTGTGAAGGTGACAGAAACATTGTCAGGCCTTGCCACTTTATGGCATTGCCCTCTGAATTTGGAGGAATAGAAGGGTCAGATTTAAAAAGAACACCAAATCCTGTAAATGAAACAAGGCATGGGAAGGAGTCCAGCAGCAAGGGGAGCTGTCTGTCTCACTGCTGTTTTGTGGGGAGGGTTTTCCAGCTCGATGGAGCTGGGCAGCTGAGGTTTGGCCACCTGAGTGCTGATTTGGGGGGTTAAATGAAACAAGCAACCTGGTGGCCACCATTGTCCGTAAGTACAAACCCCTCTGAAGGGCAGCACCTCATCTGCAAAGTTTCAGGCCATCTGCAGAGATGTTTTGTTCCACTGGGAAACAAAACCATTCCCCAGTCTCCTTAAATGTGGTACCAGGTGCCTAGTTTAAAATTCTGCGTCATCTTTTGAAAGGTGTGTAAATCCTTCCCAGTAGAACTGGGTGTAAACATTTTGCAGCATGTCTTGAAGGTGATGGTGTGGGAGTTTCCCTGTTGGCTGCACAGTGGGGATGAATATGGGTCATTCTTGCTTTTCTTTTTAGGGAAATATTTAAATGTTGTGAGGGAGTGTGGGCGAGATGTTACCTGCCCTGTGGCCAAGGAGGTCATCTATACTTTGAAAGAGAGAGCCTATGTGGAACAAATAGAAAAAGCATATAACTATGCTAGCAAAGTTCTCCTGGACTTCCTGATGGAGGAGAAAGAGCTGGTGGCTCACCTAAGGTTTGATTTATCTTACTAAGTGCATGATAAATAGATTGCTTCTTATAGGGGACACTTTGTAGTTACCCTCTTCTCTTGGGATATTATCAGTTTGTTCTCTCTACTTCTGTTAGAAAGTTTGACCTAAAAAATAAGATTGGGGTTTTTTACCTGAAGAGAGGAAAAAAGAGAAGGCTAAAATCATGGGAATGTTGAGTGGAGAGGATGTCTGGGGGTCTCTGGTCCAAATTCCTTGGAAGGCTGCTGTCAAAACTAGGTCAGGGCTTTGTCTAGCCCAGTTAGATCAGGAGTCTGCATCCACATTGTGTTAAGGCTCTGAGGGTCCTATTTTTGCTCCAAAGCCTGCAGTTATCATGTGTGATCTCTGGCCAGGCTAATCCTCAGACTCACCTCAGAGCTATCTCCAAGTTCCAGGCCCAGTGCAGTTAACCCTCTCTGGTGCCATGTGAAAATTCAAAGTTTATGTGTCCTGTTATAACAATAGTCGGCTGGACTTAAAAAAAATCTGCACAGATACTTGTTCACTGAGAGGAGTTCAAGATTCTGCTCTGAACTGGTTGCTGCCCCTCTGCAGGATGTGCACACCATGGAGATTTGGGATTTGTTCAGGATAGCAGGAGCCTGTGCCCAGCAATGTGTTGCATACATAGGGGTTTTTTTTCTGAGGTGCATTTTTCGAGGTAGAAAAAGAACAGCAGCAGCCCTGATCTGACTGCACAAAAGTGTTCTGACTGAGGGGGTAGGGAGGGGGAGACATCCATAAAAGACTAGTCTTCAAATTGGTTATTTTTGGCTGTGTGTTCTCTAGGAAGAGGAACATTCTGTGATCCAACCCGGCGGCCTGGTTGAGTCGACTGCTTTTGTTCCTTTGGGTTTGATATGGATTAACCTGGGCTTTAAAAAAAAAATAATCAATTGTCCCTTCATTTTCTTGAGCAGATCTATAAAACACTATTTCCTGATGGATCAAGGGGACTTTTTTGTTCACTTCATGGACCTCACAGAAGAGGAGCTTAAGAAGCCCGTAGACGACATCATAACTACGAGGCTGGAGGCCCTGCTGGAATTAGCCCTGAGGATGAGCACAGCCAACACAGACCCTTTCAAGGACGATTTAAAGGTAAGAATGGATGGAAGCAGAATTTAGCAAGAAGGCCTGCCGTGATTTGGGAAGATCTGTGTGCCTGTGAGAACCTGCTGCTTCCCAGGTTGGTGTGGTGACTGGGTGTCACTCGGATCACGTGCGCTCTGTACGTGCTACATGGTGGTTGTGAATAACCTGTGGGTTCATTTTTTTTCCTGCTCTTCCTTTACAGATTGAGTTGATGCCCCATGACCTCATCACGCAGCTCTTGAGAGTGCTGGCCATAGAAACCAAGCAGGAGAAGGCCATCATCAGTGCAGACCCCACAGAGCTCACCCTCAGCGGCCTGGAAGCATTTTCCTTTGACTACATCGTTAAGTGGCCTCTGTCCCTTATCATAAACAGGTAAGGTGACCATCCATTGAAGGAAAAAAAGGCATGGGGTTGAAGCACGTTTCCACATGGCAGATGCTGGAAATCCTGTCTATTTAAAGTGGTGTTATAAGTTGCTGATGAGTAAGGGATGCTTTGGGGTTGCTGAGCCCTGCTTCTCTCATTTGTATACTGTGCATAATGGGTTGTCTCTTCAGTAGAGCCCCGTGTCTGAGGCGTGCTTGGGAAGTCAGATCTTCATTTGAAGTGGTGGGAAGGCGTAGATCAGAGAATCATGGAATGGTTTGAGTTGGAAGGGATCCTAAAGCTCATCATGTTCCACCCCCTGCCGTGGGCAGGGACACCTTCCTCTACCCCAGGTTGCTCCAATCCCCATCCAGTGTGGCCTTAGACACTTCCAGGGCAACCTGTGCCAGGGCCTCCCCACCCTCACAGGGAACAATTTCTTCCCAATATCCCATCTAAACCTCCTCTCTTTTGTTTTGAAGCCATTCCCCCTTGTCCTGGCACTCCAGGCCCTTGTAAAAAGTCTCTCTCCATGTTTCCTGCAGGTTCCCTTCAGGCCCTGGAAAGCCACAATTAGGTCACCCCAAAGCTTCTCTTCTCCAGGCTGAACAATCCCAGTTCTCTTAGGGATGCTTTCCCAGCCTGGTCCTTGGTTTCACCTGTGACTGGTCACCCAGATTTCACGTGCCCTTGGCTTTCTGAAGTATCTTCCATGAGAATATGAACTCTCACAAGGGGGTTTCCATGCAAGAACCAAACATTCCTCAAACCTGGAGAGCAGAAGAAAAATGCACTTTCTGGTATCCCTTGGTTGCAAACTGGAGGGGTACAAGGCTGCTGGTAGGGGATTGATAGCAAACTATTTTGCATTTAATGGAGTTGTGAGGGAACGGTTCGTTTTTCCACAGGGATATGCCTCTTGTTTGCCTGGAGAAACCCTGGCAGACCCATTGCTGTGGGACAAGCAGCGTTGCATGAACAGGGTGAGGTGACAGATGTCGAATTGCTAAATGCCAACAACAAATTGGTCCCTTAATTTCCCCTCTGAAAATTCAGCGGGATCGCTTTTTCTAGCGACGTGATGCTTTGGGAATTGCATCTCTTTCTTTCCAGTGGAGTGTGTTAGCTCTGATGGGAGCTGTGGAAGTGAAAATAGGATTTGGTGAGGTTTCCTGAACTGTACTGACTGGAGCTGTGCAGACACCTACGCTCAAGTGTCTGAGCACAGACCCGAATCCAGTCCCTGGAGCTATAAATAAGCAGCCCCATCTGCTTGTGACAGTGCATTGCTGCTGGGGTAATGCTGCCTGTAGCTTGGTTACCGCTTTTTCTCCCTTTCTGTGGAAAATCCTGGTGAATTATTGGGTGATCACAGCAGCCTTAGCACAGTGGGTACAAGACCACGGGCTCTCAGCCCTCACTCCCCCTCTGTGAGTGACCTCTGTGCGTGGAGCTCGAGGGGGCTGAAGGAGGCTGGTGATGTACCCACTGGCAGGAAATACGGGGGAGGGACTCCTTGGGGAGAAACTCTTTGGGATGGTTACAAATGTGGTTCTTTTCCCCTTTGGTTCAGGTTGTTTCAGTGTGATTTGTGTGCGTCTGAAGGCGTGAGGAACATATTGTGTAGAGTCTCTTTACCTTTGAGCAGCCTCAGCCTTCACAGCTTAGTCTGTCAATCAAGAGCTGGATGGGTTTCTCCTTTCTTTCCAGGAAAGCACTGACAAGGTACCAGATGCTTTTCAGACACATGTTCTATTGCAAACATGTGGAAAGGCAGTTGTGCAACGTGTGGATCAGCAATAAGACAGCCAAGCAATTCTCCCTGCATTCAGCTAAGTGGTATGGTCTTTTTCTTTTTTTTCAGCTGGGTCAGTTTTGGGTTTCCTTCTTGCTGTTTAGGTACATCATGACATGGCTCACATAATATTGACATGAAAAAGATCCTTACAAGTGTTTTACAGGCTGGGAGAGCTCAAATTATAACATTTTAGGTTTCACTCAATAGTTAACACTAGTAAAATTGCTTTAATATTTAATATTAAAATTTTATTTGAATGTAGGCAAATATTCAAAGTCATTGTCCATTCTACAACAGGTTCAAAACTCTGACTCTGGTAACTGAGGGAAAACCATTGGGATACGTGGAAAATAATCAGAGATGGTTTGCATTGACTTTATAATCCCTCTCACACTGCAGCAGGGAATTTGCTAGGACAGAAATATTTAGCTCTGCTTCGCTGTGCAAGCCTGGTGATAGTTCTTGGTGGCATTTGCTAGCTCTGAGCTGTGTGGGTGTGATTTCTCCCCTAGGTTTGCTGGTGCTTTCACACTGCGGCAGCGGATGCTGAATTTTGTGCAGAATATCCAGTATTACATGATGTTTGAAGTGATGGAGCCAACATGGCACATTCTAGAGAAGAACCTGAAGTTGGTGAGTGTGGGTGCTGGAGGGAAGTTGGAATGGAGGTCTTAGCAAATTTAATATAGGGAAAAAAATACCTGATCTCAGTTACTGCAGGAGTCTGTTGGTTTTGTTGGAGGCACTTGTAGTGCTGCTGTTCTGCATCACCTTTCTGCTTCATCAGTCATATACCCCTTCCCTGTGCTGCATCCTCCTGTCTGCCCAGCTCACACCCTGCACCCTCTTATGTAAGGGCTGTTCTGCTGAACATTCCCATACACAGAAGAAAGAGAACTGTGGAAAAGGAAGAAGGATGCAGAGTGCAAAGATCATAAACCAGTCCAAACATCTCCAGCTGATTCCTTTGGCTGACTTACAGTGCTCTTAAAAATGGAGTCTGTGCTTTCTCTTCCATGCAGCTGCCAAGAACTGGGATGCTAGGACTGTCCAGTATTAAACAGGGCCTTCCTGATTCAGGTGGCTATTCCACATGTCTGTTCCCACTGCAGGTGGGCAAGGCTGGAGCACTTCTCCACTGCAGTGGCATCTGGGAGAGGCTCAGCTCACTTCCCTGTTGAGCTGAGCTCACTTATGCCTCTTGAGAGGGGATCTGGGCAAGGCATCATTTGGGTTCCTTTCACAGAGATGTGATGTCCTGAGCTGTGGGATTTTCCAGGTGTGTTACAGAATATTTCAGGTTCACTTCTCCGAGTAACTTCCCCAGAAGTTAATTAACAAAAAACTGCAAGAATCAGGTTTTATCTCATGAGGGACATGCCAGATGCCTTTATTGTATCTTGGAGAAGAACACGTTCCCAGCTCATGTCCCACCTGCCTGTCTGAAACCAGGAATGAGAAGTTGTTCTGAGCTTCAGGACATCCCATAATTGTACAGAGTGAGAGGGGGATTTTAATCTATCATTTAAAACTCAGGACTGAAACAGCCCATTGAAGTAGCAGAGCTGGACAAAAATCTTACAGAATCCTTGCAGCACTGCATGTCCCAGTTCCTTATTGGCTCCTGAAGCACATTTCTGAATAACCTGTATGTTTTAAGCCTTATATGTTTATTGACATTTAAGGTTCTTTGATTTGTTTTTCTCTTTTCCACTTATTTTCCCTGAGATTGTAAAGGTGGGAGTGGGCATGACAGGCACATTTAAAAGCAAAGGAAGTGCATGTTCATAGAGCAGATAACTCCGTCCTATCCAGTGGAGGGTTTGGGTGATTAGGGAAAGCATAATTTGGTTGAGGAGGTGATGTGACAAATCAAAGGTTAGAAGCCTTTGAAGGCAGTAATGCAGATTCAGTCTCCATCTCAGGATGTTTCTGGAAGGTACATGAGGAGCTTCTCACCAGCATGGCTGAGAGATCCCTGTCAGGGCAGGGTGCTGGGGTACAGCTCTGGGAGAGTGCAGCACATGAGCCCTGGTTTGGTTTGTCACTGCTGTCCTGTCCTGTCACAGGCATCCAACATTGACGACGTCCTGAGCCACCACACGAGCTTCCTGGACAACTGCCTGAAGGACTGCATGCTGACCAACCCAGAGCTGCTCAAGATCTTCTCCAAGCTGATGTCTGTCTGTGTCATGTTCACAAACTGCATGCAGGTGTGTACAGCCCTGCCAGCTGCTCTGGGTGCCAGCCAGCTGGGACAGTCCCCTTTGCCGGCCCCTCCTGTGCTCAGCGCCCGTGGACGAGCCTCAGTTCCCTCTGTCAGCAGGCTTTAGAGCCTGATGGCTCACACCCTCTCCCGAGTGGTTTCTGTGGCCTCTTGCTCCACAAAATTCCCTGTGCTCTCCTTTTTCCATGTTGAGATCACGTGAGTGGAATTCCCTCTCTCCAGCCAGTCCTGCAGCAGAACGTGGGGTGTAAGTTGTAGGGCTCTGTAGAGGCATTCTTTTGAGGGTCAGGTGGTTGGACTGATGGAGACTGGGCACATTCTGGCCAGCACCAGGGAGCCCATGGCTTTAAAAAAGCCCACCTTCCTCTGGGTTTAGGGAGGTCTGTGTGTCACATCATGAACTGAGCCTCAGGGCTGGCTTTCCTGGGAGTCCAGCAGCCGCAGGGCGAGCAGAGCTGAGCCTCCTGCTTTGCCACGGTGGAAAGAAGGGGCTGTAACCATTTCCCCACCCCTGTGCCCTTGCCAGAGGTTCACCCAGAGCATGAAGCTGGACAGTGAGCTGGAGAGGCTCACCCTGGAGCACGGCACCATGCTGGGCCCCCCCACGGAGGAGGAGCGCGCCGAGGAGGCTGCCAAGAAGAAGCTGACCAACAAGGTGGGACACGGGGAGGGGTGGCCGGGCCCTTCCCTCTGCCTGGGGGACAGGCTGGTCAGGATAGTGCCCCAGCTCCTGCAGACAGACCTTCCTAGTTCCCAGAGCACCCCAAAAGCACAGTCTCTGTGGAGTTGTGGGCGGTGCTGGAGCACTGGTGGTGGTCTCAAAGTCTGCTTTGAAGGCCCTGTCTCCCACAGCAGTCCCTGCTCTGTTTTTTAGGTTCTTAGTTGTATTTTCACTGTGCAGTGGGTACCCCCAGCGAGGCTTTCTGCAGCACCAGAGCTCTCTGATTTCCAGAGCTCTGCTGGGGTGTGAGGTGGGCTCTTTGCAGCCCATTGCCTTCATACCTGGGATATTTGTCTTGTCCATGTTTCTGTCCCTGGATGCACAGAGGATGTGCTTGGTGTGCTCTGCAGCCTGTCTTGGGCAGCACACAATTTCTGCTTAATGTCTTTTCCTCCTGCTTGAAAATAAACAGTGGCAGCATATATATAACTCTACTGGGTCTGTTTGTGGATAACTCTACTGGGATCTGCTCCAGGGTTCTCCCAGGCTGGGCACAGCAAGGATTTTAACTACTAAGAACTCTGCAACTGTCTTGGAAGTGTCATGGCAGTAATTCTGAGCAGGTTAGGAAAAGGAGGGAATAATTGTATCTCCTTGGCAAGGGCAGATCAGCAAACACATGGGGCCACTCTGCCTTTGTCTCTGCAGCTTTTAGCAGAGCATGCTGACAACCTCCACCTCACATCTGGCTTTGAAGCCACCATCAACAAGTTTGACAGCAATTTCTCCACACAGCTGCTGGACCTGCTGGACAAACTGAGCATTTACAGCACCAATGACTGTGAGCACAGCATGCTCAACATCATCTACAGGTGAGCCAGTCCTTTTCTGTCTGTAACTTCCCCTCCTGTGGGGCCCAAGTTCAGCTCAGGAATCGCTGATTATAACTGTGCATGAATGAAAACACTGGAAGCACAAGAAATACATATATTTGGGAGCTCTGAGCAACCTGGTCTAGTGGAAGGTGTCCCTGCCCCTGGCAGAGGGTTGGAAACAGATGAGCTTTAAGGTCCCTTCCAACCCAGTCCATTCTATCATACAATGCTTTGAATTTCAACCTAAAGCTTGGAAAAAAAAAAAAAAACCAAAACACATTCCTTTGAACTATGTGAAATTTGTTTATTAATATTGTAAATGTAGTGTAAGTTTTCCTGGGGATTGTCTCACTCTGGAGGCAGTGGATATTCTGATTCCTGAATACAGCATGAGTATCCTGTGATGAGAAAGCTGTGCAGGGGTTTGGTCATAAAGTGGCTGTTTTAAGTTCACATACTGCATTTCTTTCAATAAGCAGCCTCTTGGATATCAGAATTCCTCTGGAAATACCTAAAAGTCAGGTACATAAGATATGAGAGAGAGAGAGAGAGGAGATGGAGGTTTTGCTGCTGGGTTTATAACCTGCATGTTTTCAATAAAATTACCATGGAAGTTCTGTTCACTGCCCATCTTTTATGGCTGGCTGATAACCCTCACACCTCTGCTGAGATGTGCTACCCCTGAAAGCAGAGAGAGAAAAGGTTTCAGCAGTGTTTTTTTCAGGAGGTTGTTTGTCCCCTCCTCATGCCTTTGTCCTTTTCTAACAGCATCTGGCAGGGCTGTCGAGGGATCCTGGTACTGACCTTTGCAAACACTGTTTGGTGAAGTGTTCCCATGGGAAACTGCTCTTCCAGTTGTCCTTTTCTTCTGAGAACTTCTTGTGCAGCCAACTCCCACACACTTACACAGCCCCTGGCCTCCTGCTCGAGCTGAGAGGTGTTGCCATGGCTGAGGCCAAGGCTGAGCACTAGACCCTGTCATCACTGTTACCTTGGTGCTTCCAGGAGCAGAGTCCAGCCCCCCAGCTCCCACAGCACTGCAGAGAATGTCTTGGCTTCTTCCTTGTAGGATTGTATTCCTTATTTAAGGATACTCACAGGCATCTGAAAGGAAATGCAGTGCCACAGGGCTGCTTGGTGCTCTGAGCTCTCCCACTTCCACCCCCCTGTCAGGGTAGGAGCTTCCCAGCTCCAGAGCTGCCCCTGTGGGTGGATGCTGAGTCCCTGAAATGGGAACTTAGGGCTTCTCCACAGCCCTAAAAACTCTGCTTCACTCTGTCTCTGAAGTGACCAGAGTCAGAGGTTTCCTCCTCATCTTGGAAATTGTTCAAAGACTTCCAGGATTTCCAAGACCTGTTTTTTGTGGCCGTGAGTGCAGGCCCCAGCTGCAGAAGTGATTGCTGTTCCTTTCAGTTCTAGCCAGCACAGCCAAGTCTCTTCAAATCCTTTTGGGAGGTGCAGGTGCAGCTTATCAAGGCTTTCCCAACATTTTATATCATCCCTCATCTGCCTGGGCATCCTTGTTCATCATCATCAGGCTGTTGTAGGTCACAGGCAGGATCCATCTGTAGGAAAGGGCTGAAGGGATTAAGCTCTCACTCTTCCCTGGCTGCCATCACTCCTGGGTGTCACAGGACCATCCAGAGTCGGGCTGGATTCAGGGGTGGGGACCACAAGCAGTTGAGTCATCCAGGCAAGAACATTTCCTCCTCCTCAGTGCTCCAGCTCTGCCTCCTTCTTCAGCCAGCACTTGCATTTTCATCATTTCCAGAACAAGTTCTGACTGACAGGCTCGCTCATGGTGCTCCATCCAGGAGATCTGGGTGGAGACTCAGGGTGCACAGGGCATGGCCAGCACAGTGCTGAAGACCAAATGACCTGCCCTAGTCACAGAAGAGCCTCGTGTCAGCATCACACACCTGCCAGAGGGGTGGGACAGGCTGGTGCTGCACTGTGGAGCCTGGCTCTGTGCCCTGGCCGTGCTGCCATGGCCAGGGACTGCCCTCCACCTTTGTGTCTCACAGCCCACACTCAGGTGGCTCACGGGTGACTCCTGAGCTGGGAAACCTCTGGAGCCAGTTCTTCCAAATATGGAGAGGTTGGGTTTTGCAAGCAGTACTTCCTGCTTCAGGGAAAAGGAGAAGTGTGGTGGTTCAGGGGGTTCTGAGGAAACCAAGTGCTGTTACCAAGTGGGTTACATTGAAAACATGACGTGAGCTGCATCCAGTGGCTCAGAAGAAGGTCTGAGTCCTTTGCCCCCATTATTTCAATGCCCCGGTTCCACTGAGGAAATCCTGAGTCTATGCCATCAGCACTGTCATCACTATCAAGTCCCTCCCCATCCCAATTTGGACCGTCTGGAACCACTTGAGTCTTCACCAA
The DNA here is from genome assembly GCF_036250125.1 of Pseudopipra pipra. Taxonomy (NCBI): domain Eukaryota; kingdom Metazoa; phylum Chordata; class Aves; order Passeriformes; family Pipridae; genus Pseudopipra; species Pseudopipra pipra. The sequence goes on along the minus strand of NC_087556.1, from coordinate 634,216 downwards.
GACGTTGGAGGCAGCTGGACCTCTCCTGACAAACATTTCCTTGGTGGAAATGGTGGATGTTAACAGGCCGTGGGACATGGGACGTGTCTTCCCATCCCCACAGGCTGCTCAGGAGTGATTTCAGGAGTGGAAGCCCCACGGTGGATGCCCAGGGGTGACATTCAGCTCTCATTGAGCCTGTGGGGATTGTTGGCTCCAGGCCTGGGCTCTATGGCAACAGGAACCCGAGAACCGGAGCGGAGACGGTTGCCATCTGAAGTAACATATTTGACAAAGAGATGGAAGAGTTTATAAGACATACCAGTCTTTTTTTATAAATTATAACCTTTTTGTAAGAGTGCTTTTCGAGGGTGATGGTCAGCATTTCAGGTAGATAACAGAACAGCCCTTTATTCACAATTGTGGTACTTGCTCATCATTTATTTGATCCTAGTTAGTGTTTATTCAGTTTATAGTACTGAGTAACTGAGGCACAACTGTTGATTTTGTTTGTGGCCTCAGACAACAGATGATGGAGATCCAGAGGGTTTCCTTAAGAGCTCACAGGTGACTTGCAGATCTCTGGTGTGCCCAAGTCCTGCTCAGGTGCCTCACAGAATCATAGAATATCCTGAGTTGGAAGGGACCCCCAAGGATCATCCAGTCCAATTCCTGGCCCTGCACAGACACCCCAACAATCCCACCCTGTCCCTGAGGGCACTGTCCAAACCCTCCTGGAGCTCTGGCAGCCTTGGGGCTGTGCCCACTGCCCTGGGGAGCCTGGTCAGTGCCAGCCACCCTCTGGGGGAAGAACCTTTCCCTGAGACTCAACCTGACCCTGCCCTGGCACAACTCCAGCTGTTCCATGGCTCCATCAGCAGCAGTGCTGACAGAGGGTTGGCAACTGCAGGAACTCTCCAGTTACTCCTTCACATCCCAGGGGTGAAAGGGAGAAGAACTGGAGCACAGGGGGCTTTGTCAGAAGGGTTAAGTCTACATTCTTAGAAATCTTACCATCAGTGCGGTTTTCAGACATCCTTCCTTCACCAGTTTGGAGGAAGCTGAGCTCAGAGTAAGTCACTGGGACATGAAGTGATGCAAATCCCAGTTCCAACTACAAAGGGAGAAACTGCAGTGCAAGCAGGTTTTGAGGCAGCACCACGCAAATTTTTAAGAAATAGTTATCACAGATCATTAAAACCTGAAAACAGCTGAAAGGGAAGCCAAGAAAAATCTACAATTCACCCATAAAACAGCTTTAGAAATGGAGCAGGTCCTCAAAGCAGTGATGTAGCTGAGTCCTGACCTTATGTTTGAATCAAAACTTGGTCAGTACACTCACCTCAGTGCCAGGTTTCCCTGGTACAATTCCTGAAGGACGAAAGCAATGTAAGCTTTTCAACCAGGAGAGAGCAACAGATAAATTCCATCTGTCGAGGCTCTGTTTTCTGCAGGCACCAAAAAATGTCAAGGAACAATTTGTTGCCATTTGTGTGAGGTTGTTAAGCAACATGAAACTCAAATATTGTGCCCATTCAGTTGGTTTTGGAGCAACCTAATTTGAGAAATGGAGAGAGTAACTTTGGTGTGATTCACAGGCTTGCACTGATTCAGTGTCCCAGGGCACACGAGGGTAAGAGCTGCACGTGGGTTTGGGATCTGCCGTGGGAAGGTCGCAGCAGGTGCGGGGCTGGGTGGTTCTGTGGCATCTCTTAGGATTATCAAGGAGACAGGATTACAGTATCCCTGATGTTGCCTGTTTTGGAGAGGTGTTTACAAGTATCAGCAGCGCTTGGTGTTTGTAGCGGAGAACCTTCCAACCTCGTCTTGGTGAATCGTGGATCTGTGTGAAGCATCCCGGTGTTAGCAAGGAGGTGGTGGGGATGGAAACCACGGCATTATGCGGTGGTTACAGGGAATAATATGTGGATTTCCTGTGAGAATTGGTACCAGAGTTCAGTGGTGGTGGAGTCTGGTCTTGGTTTGGCACTGACCAGGCTCCCCAGGGCAGTGGGCACGGCCCCAAGGCTGCCAGAGCTCCAGGAGCGTTTGGACAATTCCCTCAGGGACAGGGTGGGATTGCTGGGGTGTCTGTGCAGGGCCAGGAGCTGGACTGGATGATCCTTGGGGGTCCCTTCCCACTCAGATATTCTGTGACTGGTGTTAAGGGGAGGTGGGAGGTGGCTGGGAAGTGCTGAGCCCGAGGAGCCCTCACTCCATCCCTTGTCCCCAGGTGACACTGCAGCAGTGCTGGGAGGTCGAGCTGCAGCTCCGGGCAGGGGCTGGGAGCGTTTGTTCCTTCCCGATGTATTTGGGATGTAAAGCACAGGTGACACTGAGCCTGTTGCCGAGGGACAGGCACACCAGAGGTGTCACCAGCACCTGCAGCTCACACACACGTCCCACCTCGCTCGGACCCACCCGGCACGGGCAGGGCAGGCGAGGCCAGGGCTCGCTGCAGGGGCCCTGGGGAGGTTCCTCCGCAGCGTCCCCCACCTCTGGTGTGTTCTGTCTCACAGGTTGGACTTCAACGGGTTCTACACGGAGCGCCTGGAGCACATGTCGGCCGAGCGCAGCCAGAAGGCAGCGCCGCTGCTGCCCCGCCTGGCCGTGCCCGCCCAGTGAGCCGGGACCTCCCTCCGCATCCACAGGGGCAGCTGGAAACCAGCCGAGGGCTGTCCCGGAGACACGGGGGAACGTTCAGTCTCCTGAGATGTGTGTAGTGAAACTTGTTCTTCCGACAGGCTTTTTGTTAAGTCGTCTTTTTTTTTTTTTTTTTTACTGCGTTGTACAATGACGTGTCTGTGTGTTGTAAAATTAAACAACAACAAAAAATCAGGGTTATTTTGTCTGTAAACAGGGTGCAAGTTTTTGTGGCTGCCCCATCCCTGGAAGTGTCCAAGGCCAGGTTGGAGGGGGCTTGGAGCAACCTGGGCTAGTGGAAGGTGTCCCTGCCCATGGCAGGGCTGGAATGGGATGAGTTCTGAGGGCCTTTCCAACCCAAACATTGTATGGGCTGAGCCCTCAGCAGAGGAGTTTCAGGGAGCCTTAACAAGAGTTATACAGCTCTTAACTTTGCCTGAGCCAGTTTGGGAGCAGGTGAGGTAGAGGCTGGAAGAGAAATGTCTCCCAGGGACAAGGGGCAACCAAGACATGTGCCAGGGACCGAGGGGCAAGAGTGGGAACCTGGGCACGTGTGTAAGGGCTGTGGGCACAGGGCTGAGTGCTCCTGGTGGTGACCTGCCCTTCCTCACTCCTTCACAAGGACCTTTGGAGTTCATTGGAAGGAAGAGCCAGGTTGTCTGTGCTCCATGGCCTAAAGCTGGACCTCCAGGGAGAGAGTGGAGACCACCAGCGAGCACCGAGTCCCAGCAGAAGTCATGGATAGTTATGAAATGCTCATTTTTGAAACCAGTGCCCCATGGAACTCCCTGATGCCACGTGGACCCTCCCCAATGTGCCACAGACCCTCCTCATACCCCGTGAATCCTCCCCGGTGCACTGTGGGTCCTTTCCAGTTCTCCACGGACCTCCACGATGTCCCGTGGACCATCCCCGGTGCCCCATGGATCCTCCCCAGTGCCCCATGGACCCCTCCCCGATGCCCCGTGGACCCTCCCCCGATGCCCCACGGACCCTCCCGATGCCCCGTGGACCACCCTCAGTGTCCCACAGCCCCCCAGGCCACCCCCCGGATGCCCAGTGGACAGCCCCGCAGTGCCCCACGCGGCCCGGGATGTCCCGTGGGCAGCCCCCGAGCCCGCGCGTCCCCCCGCGGTCCCCCCGGTCCCCCCCGCCGTGGGCGGCCCGTCCCGCCCGCCCCGCCCCGTCCCGTCCGCGGGTGTCGGTGAGTCACGGCGGGCGGGGGCTGCCGGCGGCGCGGCGAGCGGGGGCACGGCGGGACCTCCGAGCATGGCCCCGCCGCTCCGCCTGCCGCTGCTGCTGCTGCCGGCGCTCCTGCCGATGCTGCTGATGCCGCCGGCCCGAGGTGAGCGGGGGGTCCCCCGGGGGGGTCGGCGGCCGCGGGACGGGGCGGGCGGCGAGTTCGGGGGGCGTGCGGCAGGAGCGCGGAGCCTCGGGGGTCCTCGGCGCGGGGCAGGGGTGGAGGGGCAGGGATGGAGGCACCGGGATGGAGGTGCCGGGATGGAGGTACCGGGGCATGGGGATGCTTTCCCCGGCGAGAAGGAAGGGGACGCGCGGGGCGGCTGTCCGGGGGGAGAGGTCCGGGGAGGGCACCGCTGTCCTCACCGCCCCGAGGGCAAGGATGATGGGGAAGGGGCGCTGGGGCCAGGTTCGCCCCCACGGGGACGTTCCCGGAGCCCCCCGGCCCCGCCGGTCCGTGGAGGCACCTCGAGGAGGATAAGAGGGTTCGAGCCGGGGGTCGCTCATGACTCACCCGGTGAGGGGGCGTCCCGCTCCCACCCGTGGGCGAGGACCGTGGGCACCCCCAGAGCGGGCACCGTCCGACCCCGGCGTTTGGCGCTCGCGGGGAAGGCGAAGGGTTTATGGCAGAAATTCTCCGCTCCGACATCCAAGGAGAGGCTGGGAGGGGGCTGAGCCACCCAGGCACCAGCCGCTCTCCCAAACAGCCCCCACAGCCGCCAGACGCCGAGTCACACGCGGTGGCATCACGATGGGGAGCTGGAAAACCTCCCTCCTTATTGGCGCACCGGGGGCTCGGCGGGGTTTTCCAGCCCCAAAGGGACTTGCTCTCCCGCAGGTGATGCTGAGCTGTCTGTGGGCGCCGGGCTGGGGTGGGGGGGTCAGAACATCCCCGGAGCCCGTCAGGGAGTTGTGTTCCCAGCAGGTATTTCAGGACTTGCTATTTGGGCTTTCCTGCGCCTTCATTTTGGCCGCTTCCATTGCCCCCTGGCTTCAGATCCAAGGGAACAGCATGAAGCTGTGCCAGGGGAGGTTTAGGTTGGATATTAGGAAAAGGTTCTTCCCCCAGAGGGTGGTTGGGCACTGACCAGGCTCCCCAGGGCAGTGGGCACAGCACCAAGGCTGCCAGAGCTCCAGGAGGGTTTGGACAACGCTCTGAGTGTCAGGGTGGGATTGTTGGAGCGTCCTGGGCAGGGCCAGGAGCTGGGCTGGATGATCCTTAGGAGTCCCCTCCAGCTCAGGATATTCTATGACTGGGTTGTTCCTGGGCATCCTGTTCAAAGCCCTTTGGCTTTTCCCAGGTGCCACTGCCGGGCTGGCAGAGACGCTCGCCCACGTCGAGAAGTACGAGACGGTGACGCCGCGAGAGGTGCCGGTGCCCCGGAGAAAGAGGGACCTCTCTGCACCTCGGGTGAGTAACATTGATCAGACCAGCTTTTCCAGGCTGTTTTGGGTCCAATTAGGACCTTCAGAGGGTGGGGTGCACTCTTGGAGGGAGGGAACTTTCTCCTGCGCTTTCTTCGGAGACGAGACCCAGCGGTGCCACCTCTTGCAGCCTCGCAGTGATCTTGTGACATCTGGTCTTTCCTTAAGGAAGGGTTTGAGAAGCCTCGCGGAGCTGTAAGCACTTTTCTTGCTGTGTTTGCTGAAGTTGGTGTGGGTTTTTTTTGTCCTTTGGGACAGAGAAATAAGAATCAGAAAGTTGCAGAAATCCACATGAAAGAAAGCCAGTGCTGTTTTTCTTGGGAAACCTGGCAATTTGGGGGAAGGAATGGGGTTTGAGTCAGGAGTTTGGAGTGCTTGGTGTTGACGTCTGTAGGATGATGGGCTTGCCCTCAAACTTTTCTCGTTGCCTTAAAGGGAAATTTGGCCAATTTTTTTTTGATTCATTTTCTAGACACGAAAAGCACCGATTTTAGCGCCTGAGGGGATGGACGAGCTGGGGGCATGTATTCCCTAGTGCCATACAGCACGTTCCTCTGTGATTCAAACCCTTCCTGATAAACTAGCTTCAAAAACACTCCCCGAAAGCATCTGTTTTCCCTGCTCTAGAAACCTAAACTTGTCCACGAGATAAACATTCCCCAGGCTATTTAGAGACGCCATCTGTGCCGGGCGCGCCGGGCGGCTCTGCACGATCCCCCCGGAAAGGGCAGCTCACCCATCCCGGGATCCCTCTGGGGAAGACATCTGCCTTGAGCTGTGTGCTTTGGGACTGCCACGGGGGCTGTCTGCTGGGTGGCACCTGCATTTGGGCTTGGGTTGGGTGGTCCTTGGAGGTCCCAAACCTGCCGTGTTGAGGGGACGAGGTCTCCTGCCTTCCGAGCCGTTTTGCTCCTCTTGGGGAGAGGTTGGGTTTGCTCTCCTGGTAACCTGGACGGAGAAGAGGTTCCCAGCGTGGCTTGACCACCACCAAACCCCTCTTTGACATGGAGGTGGGTGTTCCTCATGCCCTGTAGCTGTCTCTGGCTGGGACAGACACGGGCCAGGAGCTGACTCCTGGTTTGGAGAGGCTGGGACACGTGGGATCGGTCCCTCAGAGCACCTGCCCAGGTGAGGGTGAAGCACAGTGGCTCCCTTCTGGCTTTGACTAGATCCAAATGTTCACCCCTGCAGACAGGGTGGAGACCTGGGTCCTGCAGGGCAGGATCTCCTGGACAGCAGCTTTTCCACTGGTCACAGGCTTTTCAGCAGGGGCACATGTGGCAAACCCGGATTCTTCATGGAAAGGGACCTAAAAAAGTGATCCCTGTCCCTACTGCAAGGCCTGTTGCCCCTTCCCATCCAGGGAAGAAACACCCTGTGCTGGGATGGGACGGGACATCCCATCCTCTGCAAGGTCTCTTCCTGAGCCCAGCTGGAAGAAATCCCCCCTCTCTGTGCTCTGTGGCCGTGGCTCTGCTGTGCTGGCTCAGCACAACCATGGGGCTCACAGGGCAGCTCCCAAAGCCTTCCCATCTGGAAGCCTTGCACAGCCCATGCTAATGACGAGGGGGGTGATTCAGAGAAGCTTTATCCAGACTTTTTATTTTAAACTTGCCCTGCGGTTGTCTCCAAGAGCCGGGCCCTGTCCCACCGCCCCCTTCCAAGTGCTTTCCTGCCATTCCTTAAGACCTCTTCTGGCCCTGGCTTTGCCAACAATAACAAAGGATCTCTTTGTTGGTGGACACGGGACGGGACGGCCACGTCTGGAGGGAGACGCTGTTCATAAGAGAAGAATTTTCCAGGGAGCCGGGAGCGTGCTGGCACTCAGCAGGGTTGGGAATGCAAACCAGGTAGAATCCAGGGCAGCTGAGTGACAGGCAAACACTCTCACCTGGCCCCGCTGGAGCTGAGTCAGCCCCGGCTCCTCGCAGGGTGCAGATCATCCCCCTGGGAGTGCTGAGCCTGTCATCCTTCCCGGGGAGAGGCAGCACACCTCATCCCTGAGGAATGCTGGCCCCGTGGGAAAGGCTTGCTTTGCCTTTGGCTCAGCTCTCCACACCTGGATCCTGCAAGAGCTGAGGATGTGCCCTCGGGAGAGGTGGATGTGCCCTCAGGAGAGGTGGATGTGCCCTCAGGAGAGGTGGATGTGCCCTCAGGAGTAGATGTGCCCTCAGGAGAAGTAGATGTGCCCTCAGGAGAAGTAGATGTGCCCTCAGGAGTAGATGTGCCCTCAGGAGAGGTGGATGTGCCCTCAGGAGAGGTGGATGTGCCCTCAGGAGAGGTGGATGTGCCCTCAGGAGAAGTAGATGTGCCCTCAGGAGAGGTGGATGTGCCCTCAGGAGAGGTGGATGTGACCTCAGGAGAGGTCTCGTAGTGGCTGAGGAGGTCCCTGGTGCCAAGCCTGACATGGAGCATTGTGAAAGGGACTGTCAGTCTCTCCCAGCGGCCCCAGTGGGACAGGACCTCTGGTGGTCTGTGTCCCAGCCCCTGCAGGTGGAGATCACAAGATATCCCAGAGGGAAACATTTTTTCTGGAGGAACATCTCCATCCTGAGGGTTCGGGGCCCAGCTGACTGAGCCACAGCCACCCTGTCCCAGCCACAGTGACAGAAGGTTGGGCTTGAGATGCCTTGAGGTCCCTTCCACTGGCACCAGGGGATCTGGGTCATGGTGATACAAAACCTGCTCCCAAAGGCTGAGGAGGACCAGGGGAAGGTTGTTCTCTAACGGTGGCATGTCAGATTAGTCAGGGAGGAGGAAGTCACTGCTGATAAGATCCAGAGGGATCTTTGTGGTTCAGCTGGTGAGTAAGTGCTGAACTCAGCCCCCAAAAAAGGAGCTCTGTGACTGATGAGTAGGAAACCTCAGCCCCTGGCACGGCCATCTGCAGCCATGTGTCAGACACGGGAAACCAGGCTTTGCTGACTCCGTCTCTTTGCGGGTGACCTGTTCTTTATCTCAGGATGTGCCGGGGATTTGCGTTATTGCCCACATGCTTTCTTCCTTCTCTTCTGATTTCCTGTGTCTTTGCTGGATGCCTCCAGGGGGAGCAGCCAGGCTCCCCCCGTCCCGCAGCCGCCCTCAGAGGGGCACATCAGATCCCGTTCCCTTTCTGGGCAGGGCGGGGGCCGAGGGGTCTCTCCTGTGTAGCCTTTTCTCCTGCTGATGGGGGGTCTCTGATGGCTCCTATCTCCCATGCAGAGCACGTACCCGGACCGTGTCCTCTACAGCGTCCGTGCCGAAGGCAGGGAATACCTCCTGTGGCTGGAGAAGAACAGGTGAGTGCAGGTGGGCACGGCAGGGAGGCTGGGGGGGGGGCTCGCACCCCACCCTTGCCGTGAGCATCCATCTCCCAGGTCTGCTGTCACTGCACCAGTGAGCTGAGCCTCAGCCCAGAGCGTTTTTCTCCCTCGTTGCCAAACCCGCGCGGGGAGGGCACGGTCCCACCATATCCCAAGCTCATCCCAAAGCCTTCCGCCCTCTCCCCCGCAGCGGGGTCGCTGCTGACGCCCCTTCCCGTCCCGCAGGGCGCTGCTGGGGCAGCACTACACCGAGACACACTACTCTGCCGACGGCACGGAGGTCACCGAGCGGCCCGACACTCAGGTACGGGCTGGCTGCGGGGGAAGCGGCCCCTCCGCTCCTGGGGGTCCCGTCACGCCGGCAGCTGGTGCAGACCCCCCACACCTCTGCTCTCTCCCGGTGCCAGGATCACTGCTTCTACCAGGGCCACGTGCGGGGCCACGCCGGCTCGGCAGCGAGCGTCAGCACCTGCCGCGGGCTCAGGTAGGACCCCCGGCCCCCCGGGCACCGCCCGGCTCCCAGCCTGGCCCTGGCACATGGCCGCGGTGAGCTGGTGTGGCTGAGCACAGCCAGAGCCGGGCCGATGGAGGGAGACCTCAGCTTTCCCTGGCGGAAGAGAAGATGACATCCCTTTTCCTGCTGGAGGTGCTGCTCCCGGCTCGGTGCCCGGCAGGAAGGGCACACGGCTCTTTGGGGGGCTGACTCACGGCAGCGGGGTGAGACTGGAGACCTGAGCACCACAGAGCTCCGGGCAGGAGTGCCCTCCCTGGGCAGCAAGGCGCAGCTTGTCCCTGATCCATCCACAATCGTTCAGTCCCTGAACCCCGGGACATTCCTGCTGCCCCAAGTATCCTGCTGGATACTCCCCGTGCTACCAGCTGTGGGTGCTGTGCCGCAGTTTGCCCCCTCCCAGCCCAGCAGGCAGTTTGGCAGCTGTATTTTCATGGAATCGCAGAATCCCAGAATGGTCTGGGTTGGAAGGGACCTTAAAGCTCATTTCATTCCACCCCCCTGCCATGGACGGGGACACCTTCCACTAGCCCAGGTTGCTTCAATCCCCGTCCAACGTGGCCTTGGACGCCTCCAGGGATGGAGCACATGTACAGGCACTTTCAGGGGTGCGTGTGGGGTCTGTCCGTGTCCTGCTGGATATCTCCCCAACCTGATGCCCGCCCTCTCTTTCCCTCCAGCGGGTTTTTCCGGGTGAACGAGACCACGTTCCTGCTGGAGCCGCTGGAGGGGGCCGTGTCGGGCCGGCACGCTCTGTACCGAGCCGCTCACCTGCGGGGGAAGCGCCGCCCCTGCCGCGAGTCCGGGGACACCCTGGAGTACGACCGCGAGCCGAAAATCCCTGCAGCCATGAAGCTCTACCGCTGGGTGAGGGATTGCATCGCTCCTCCTTCCTGCAGCTGAGTTTGCAGGACCCTGGCTCCTGGGAAGTGCACTGGGGGTTCCACGCCTTTGGAGATGCCCCCTCCCATGCGCTGTCGGTTGGGTACCCAAATATGGGCGGCTCCTGATGGGAACGGGTCCTCGGGTCCTGTACCATCATCACGAGCATCCTCCTACCCTGTGAGCTCGGTGATGCCTGCAGAGCCTATCTAGTGGCTTATCCCAGTAGCAGGGTTGCATTTTCCAGGATATAAACTGGAAGACGCTTGAAACAGCCAGAGAAGTGATATCAGAGAGCTGAGTGAGGAGACCTGCTAGCCTTGGAAGATACCCCAAAATCCAACACACCCCATGGCAGGGTCAACTGCCTGGCTGGGCAAGCTGCAAGCCGAGCCTCACTTCCCTCTCCCCTTGCAGAAGTCGGGTCCGATACACAAAGGCCCCCGGTACGTGGAGCTGGTCCTGGTCGCCGATAATGAGGAGGTAAATGGGGTGGGGGGCAAGCTGGTGCCTGTGGGTTTGCTGTCATCCTCTGCACTGAGGGGCTCAAAGCCAGCCTGGAAATCTCTCTGTGTCCTTCCCATAGTTCAGGAAGCACAAGGACCTGCGCACGGTGCAGAACCGCATGAAGGAAATCGTGAACCACGTGGACAAGGTGAGCACTCCCAGCTCCCACACGTGTCCCGCAGTGCCAGCATGGACAGAGAGGGCAGAGGAGAGGTTGGCACGGGTGGGGTGGTGGAGCTGGAGCTGATCTCAGGCCCGTGGGTGGGCTGCTGCAGGGTGACCACATCCCTTGGCCAACAGGGTGTGCAGGGTGGACACGACGAGAGGCTCAGCCCTGCCCATGAGGGAAGGGGGGGGGAAATTTTGTCCTATAAAGCCTGGGAGCACATCCCACGGCCACTCTCATGGTGGAGTGGGTGCTAACAAGGAGACCCCCGTGGTGGGGCTCCTGCTTGCCTTGCTTCAGCTTCACTTGTTGTTTGGCACCATAGGAGAAGCATCCCGGCCTTCCCCAGCCGAGAGGGAGCTCAGAGGTGCCAGGGGAAACCCTGTTTACATGGTCACCCCTTGTGTTTTTTACTGAGGGGGACAGAGCTGACACTGTGCAGTGAGGGGGCTCCTGGGCTTGGCTGCAGTTCCCTGGGGGAGGTGGGACCTTCCCCCTGCTGCTGCGGCCCAAATCGAAGCGCTCCCTCTGGGCTGTCTCCCACCCCAGCTCTACCAGCCTCTCCGCCTGCGGGTGGCCCTGATCGGCTTGGAGGTGTGGAACCACAAGGACAAAATCACAGTCAGCCCCAACCCAGAGGTGACCCTGGACAACTTCCTGCACTGGCGGGAGTCGGAGCTGCTGCGGAGGAAACCGCACGACAACGCCCAGCTGATCACGTAAGGACGGGGGGCCACCACCTCGCCCCCCTCACGGCCCTGCCGCTGCCCAGGGCACGTGGCCATGGCATCTCCATCCCACAGGGGCATCGACTTCCACGGCAAAACCGTGGGGCTGGCCAAGAAGCTGGTGATGTGCACCAGGGACTCAGGCGCTGTCAGCCAGGTGGGTCCCGCTGCCCGGGCACACACCAGCAGGGCAGCAGCAGCCCCACACTCTGCCCTCCCTGCACTGTGTTTTCCAGAGCCACTTGCCTCCACTAGTTTCTAGCTTTCCTCCTCTGCAGCCTTAGGGCTGGATTTGGTCCCTGGCACCTCCGACCCTTGAGTGACTGACGCCCAGAGCAGGGTCAGGGCCGTGGACACCCAGCTGGGTACCTGTGGAGGGCTCTGATACAGCTGAAGAGCCTCCCAGAGCAGCTCCATGGACACAGGGCTTCTCCAACCGCCCGTCAGGTGGCCAGGATTTCGTTTGCAATTGTTCCTCAGCTGTCCTGGCTGTGCTTCCCATCCCTCCCCAGGTCTGTGGGAGTGGGAGCAGTCAGCTGTGGGACCAGTGGCGGTCCAGCCCCACCACAAATCACTGCTTTGGAGAAGTCGCTCTGTCTAAGCTCCCTGAGAGCCCCGAGACCGCAGCCTGGGGCTCCTCAGGGGCCATGGGACCGCATCCAGCTTTTGTTTTCCTTTACCTGAGCACGGCAGCATGAGGGACCTGGTGCTGAGCCCTGGTGGGCCCCTGGGGATGCTGTGGAGAAACCACGAGAGCATTTCACCCACCCTGCACTCCTTGTCCTGCAGGACCACAGCACCAACCCCATCGGCGCCGCGTCCACCATGGCTCACGAGATGGGGCACAACCTGGGCATGTCCCACGACGAGGACGTCCCCGGCTGCCACTGCCCCCTCCCCAAGGCTGACGGAGGATGTGTCATGGCAGGGAGCGTGGGGTGAGTGAAGGAGGAAGGGGGACATCCCTGGGCACCAAACGGGTCCAGGTGTCCTCAGGCACTGTCCCAGTGGGGTGAAACCTGTGAGATGGGTGGGCATTCCATTCCATTCCACCCCACCCCACTGCAGATGCCTCCGAGCCTCTCGATGTCCCCCCAGCTCCTCCCTGGGCTGGTGGGCGCCAATCTGGGCTCACGAGCGCCTGGTTTTGTGCCCCCCAGCCTGGTTTACCCGAAGCTGTTCAGCCGCTGCAGCGAGCAGGACATGTGGCAGTTCCTCGGGGACCCCCGGGCCAGCTGCCTGCTGAACGCCCCCCGGGCAGACGAGCTGTACGGGGGGCCCGTGTGCGGGAACCAGTTTGTGGAGCGGGGAGAGCAGTGTGACTGCGGCACACCCCAGGTGGGGATGAGGAACTGGGGAGGGGGGCGGGGGGCAGACACCTGAGACTTGTCCACCAGACTCTTTTCTTGCTTTGCAAGACTCGTCTCCCTTGTGTTCCTGATGCTTCTGCCAAAAAGCAGCTGGTGGGGTGCATTCACTAACAGGGCTGTGTGCCCCCCTTTATGTAGCTGGCTGGGATTTTAGCCTAGGAAAGGTGGATGTTCCCCCTACATGTCCTCCAAAGAAGTGGCCCAGGAAGGGACATCATGGCATGTTGTTCTTCAAGAGCTGTGCTCAGCTGTTCCTCATCCCCATCATGGAGGGGATTTGAGACAGCTGAGCGATTCCTCTGAGACAAACCCCTCGTCACAGCCTGCACTGGGACCTGAAACAGTGCTCCCCTGAAACAGGGAGCACAGAGATCCTCCCTTTTCCCCTTCCTGGAGATGTGCAAGGATGCCCAGGCCAGGCCCCTCCTCTGCAAAAACCCCTTCAGGTCCTTTGGTTTGGTGTTGGCAATGGGTGTAAAGAGGCAGCAGGAATGGTTCCCACCTGGGATGACGCTGTGGTTTTGCCCTGTGGCTCAGCCCGTGGTGGCTACAGTGCTGTTGGCAACTGGTGACATGGCAAGCTAGTCCCCCAGGGAAGGGTCTTTCAGGGGGCTCCCGGGGGGTTTTCAATCCATCCCTGTCTTGCAGGAGTGCTCAGATCGCTGCTGCAATGCCTCCACCTGCCAGCTGAGAGAGGGAGCTGAGTGTGCCCAGGGGGAATGCTGCCAGGACTGCAAGGTACTGCTGCCCACAGGGGACCAGCTCGTCGGGGAAGGGAGCTGGTGGGTGCACAGAGTGCACTGTCAGAGTGTCTGGATCCATGGGAGGCTGGGACGCGTTTCCCAGACCAGGGTTTGCTGTGCCGTGGTGCCTGCGTGGCTTTGGAGCTGTGAGAGCATCCAGGCGGTGCTGACATCCCCCTTTCCGTGCAGGTGAAGGCTGCAGGTGTGCTCTGCCGGGCCAGCAAGAACGACTGCGACCTGCCCGAGCACTGCACCGGCCTCAGCGCCGAGTGCCCGGAGGACGTGTTCCAGGAGAACGGCATCTCCTGCCAGAACGGCAACGGATATTGCTACAACGGGGGCTGCCCCTCGCACGGCGAGCAGTGCCGGGCGCTCTGGGGTGCAGGTAGAGGCCCCCCCTCCTCGCCCCACGTGCTGGGGGATGTGCCTGGAGCCCCTCGGGCTGTGGTGCCCTCCTGCATGAGCTGGGGCGCTGCTGCTGGTCCTAAAGTGTGGCCGCCGGTGCCAGCGCCTCCAGCTTGCTGCGCCTCCGTGTGACCCTTTCGGTGTGTCCCGCAGAGGCCCAGGTGGCTCCCGATGTCTGCTTTAAGCACAACAGCGAGCATCACCTCCACCTGCACTGCCTCACCGAGTACGGGAAGCGGCCCTGCAGCCCCAAGTGAGGAGAGGGGTCTGGGGGGGATCGTCCCTGCCTGGCCGAGCTCCGGCACCGCCGGTGCTCAGGGCTGCGTGTCCCGCAGGGATGTGAAGTGCGGGACGCTGCTGTGCCTCAGCGACAACTCCAAGCCCATCCTCGGCAGCGGCTACTTCTCCTTCGGCCACTACTCCTTCGGCCGCTTCAACTGCAAGGCGGTCATCGCCGACGGCGAGGTGGCCGCCGAGCTCAGGCTGGTGCCCACCGGCGCCAAGTGCGGGGACGAGATGGTGAGTGCCGGGGCGGCGGGGGCTGGGTGACCGCGGGGCCCGGGCGGCCTCAGAGCCCCCTGCCTGCCCCGGGGCAGCCTCAGAGCCCCCCCTGCCCGCCCCCAGGTCTGCTACGCCGGGCGCTGCCAGAGCCTGCTGGTCTACGGCGACAAGAACTGCTCGGCCAAGTGCAACAACCACGGGGTACGCGGGGGGACAGCCCTCCCGCGGGGCTCAGTCTCGGAGCCTCCAGCGTGCCCATCACCCTGACGCTCCCCTCCCTCATCCCAGGTGTGCAACCACCGGCGGGAATGTCACTGCGACCCGGGCTGGGCAGCGCCCTACTGCGAGCAGGAGATTTCAGGGATAGCCCCAGGTATGGCACCCCCGGCTCCCCCGGCCCGATGCGTGTCCCGGGGAGGGACCTGGGGAGGGGCTGCTCCCTGCCCAGGGGGTGTCCCGACCCCAACGGCCCTGTCCCCACAGGGAGCAGCAGCGTGGTCCTGGCGGCCGTGCTGGCCGTGCTGGCACTGGCCAGCGTCCTGCTGGCGGGCGGCGTGGTGCTCCTCAGAGCCAGGAGCTTCCAGAAAGGGTAATTCCCTTCTCCCGCGCCCCGCTGCAGGGCTGAGCTCGAGGGGTACCTGGCACACAGGTGCCACAGCCAGGTTGTCGCTGTGCCCCACAGGAGCTCTGCCACAGGCCTCGCCAACCCGCTGTTCCAGGAGGGCGGCCGGGCACGGCCCCCCCGGCGGCTGCTGTCCCGCCAGGACATCGGCCAGCCCAGCCTGGTCAGCAGCACGGTGGCCCCGCGGGCGGCCCGGGCCCTGGAGCCCCGCTCGCCCAGCCCCGTGCTGACCCTGCGGCCACCCGTCCCGCAGGGGACACCTCCGGCCGCTCCGAGACGGCCCCCGCAGGTAACCACCCCCCGAGGCGGCCCCAGCCCCACGTGCGTGGGGTGGCTCTGGGGGCCCTTCCTCTGCCCCCTGCCCCTCTCCGGGTGCCCCCGGAGCCCAGGTGAGGGACTCGGGGCTCTCCTCCCCACAGGCGAAGCCGAAGCCGCCCCGCAAACCTCTCCCGGCGCTGAAGGGCAGGGCGCTGTGCCACGGCCAGGGGACACCGGGACCGGCCCTCCCACCCACACCCCCCTCGGCCTTTCAGCGGGGCGTCCCCCCGAAGGTGGCCCTGAAGCCGCCCCCAGCCCGGAGGTGACCCAGGACACCCCCTCTGCCCCCACGGCCGGCCCAGGAGGGCACAGCGGGCGGGTGGCACAGCCGGGCAGCCACCGTCTCGCTTCCACCCTTACTTGAATTGGTGGCCCGAGCCTCCCCCGGGGGGGCACCAGTGTTTACAGATCCTTGTCGTGCCTTACTGGACTCCGCAGCCCCGTGGCTGTCCCAGGGAGAGCCGTCGGCCGGGGTTTCCCAAGGGAACCGGGAGCGGGACAGTGCCAGCTCCGGTTTGGATGCCAGCCCCGCGTCGGTCCAGGCTCTCCCGCGCCCTGGGAGCCGCTGCCTTCTCTCCTGACGTCCTGAATGTGTCCTGCTCCTCCTGCCCCTTCCCTGCTGGGGCCACGGCGAGGAGCTCCTGGAATCCCAGGCAGGAGGAGCACTGCTCTGTGGGGACCCTGCCCTGGGAACACTGACCTGGCCGGGGACATCACACAGGGAGATGTCACCAGAGGCTGTGGCAGGTCCAAGCCAGGCTTGGTTTCCCCACAGGGCTTTTATCTCTCAAGTTATCCCTGGAGTTACTGTTCTGAAAGGGAATTCCCTGGGAGCCTTTTTCCTGCAGCCATTAATTTATGACCCTTATGTGACCGTTTCGAGCCACCTGCTGTGAAAACAGGCCTCCCACTTTTTATATAATTTAGGTTGAAGGCTTTTATACCAATAAAGACCGAAGGTAGTGGTGTCACGGGGTGTCTCTGGGCAGCAGGGGACAGCGAGGTGGCGGCAGGCAGGGAGCTGTGTGGGGATCAGGGGAGGGGGAGAAGGTTTGGAGCTGAGCTCCCCAGTCCTGTGCCAGAGCAACAGGGGCCAAACAGCAGCAGGTTCTGGCAGTCACACAGAGGAGGCTGCCCAGGGGCTGCAGGATGCTGCAGTGAGTCCCCCCGTGCTCAGCACCATCCTGGCTGTGGTTTACTTTGAGCACAGGCTGCTCATGGGGCTCCCAGGGTGGCAGAGGCTGCAGCTGAGGACACCATGGCGTCACTGCAGGGTGAGAGGTAGAGGGGGACCCCCCACCACGTGCCTACAGTGACACCAGCCTCAGGACACATAAAACCACTCAGAAAAATGGTAACAAAATAATTTTATTCTGCTTTATCAAAAGAACTCAACACCGTGAATGTAAACCTGACCATATGTATCGTGTTTCCTTAAGGAGATGTGGATCCAGGGGCAGACCCCTTTAGTCACAGGCCCACACAGGCCCTTGGAACGGAGAGAAAAGCCAGTTCTAACCCACAGTCCCATGTCCCTGCTCACACCTGGGGCTCAGAGGGAAGCACAGCCCACCCTGGGGTGCTAAAGCAGTGGCAATGCCCCCCTGCACACCTACTGGGGCCTCTGCAGCAGCAGCTGGGCAAGCAGGGAGGGAGGGAGGGAGGAGGCTTTTGCAGAAGGCACCGAGCATCACACAGGCTGCTGCAGGACCTGGGACTACAGGAGCATCCCCCAGGGTCCCTCAGACCAGGCTGATGTCACCCAACCACAGCAGGGGGACACTGAGCCAGTGACAGCCACTCAGGATAAAGCCATGCACCCACCTGGATAGTGCAGGGAGACCCAGCAAGGCTCAGGTCCAGAGGGAAGCCAGCCCTTCCTGCACTGGCCTGGAAGGTTTTCCTGCTCCCTGCACGGGCATCTTGCTCTGGTCACTGCAGGAGAGCTGTGAGCTGCCTGGTTATCACTCCCAGCAGCTCCCCTCGTGCCCCTGGCACCTCCAGGCTGGCAGAACCTACCCTGTCCACCCATTCCTCATGCCCAGAGTGTCCAACCCCAGTAACACATGGAGAACAAGCCTACATCCCTGCCAGCATCCCCTCCAGCAGTGCTTCTGCTCTTTGAAGTCTGCCCTCATCCCAAAATCCAAGTGAAGAGGGTGCTGCCGGGGTGAGGAGAGGCCATGTCCCCATGCCAAGGGCCTGCTGCACCACTGAGGAGGTGCCAGCTCAAAGATGTGACTCCACTGCCTCCTCAAAGCCCTTCCCACGGGAGAAAGGGGACCCTGCAAGTCAAACAGCACTTCCAGGAGACATTTCAAACACCACAGCTACAGATTACACTGCCCTTCCTCTCCACACTGGTGCCCCAGGTCCCTGGCTCCTGCCATGGCTGGTTTGGAAGAGGAGCTGGTATTCTGGAGCAGAGCATCAACTGGGCCTTGGGAGTTTGCAGCCAGATAGAGGACAGACAGACCCCCTGAAACTGCTGCCAAGTCCCACAGTCATGTCCTACCCTGCGGAAGGGGCAGGTCCAACACATCCCTGCTCTGCCCCAGACAGAGGACAGGGAGCCAGGGCAGGAGCTGGGACAGCACAAGGCACCACGTGTTACCAAACTTCCTCGAGGAGACACTGCCACCCTCCAAGCCGAGCCACGTGTGGTGGGAACACAGCACTGCAAAGCCTGAAGCCCACACAGCTCGTCTGGGGACATCATCAGCACAGGTAAAGCTCAAGCCTCTTGTTTTGGGTTGAATGTTTCACTGTGGCAAAAGCTGAACACGTCCCTCCCGTTGCCACGAGGCTGCAGACGGTGCCAGGGACACAAGATCTCAACAGGCAGAGTGCCTGGAGGGCCACCACAGGAGATCCTGCTGCCAGCACTGCTCGGGAGCAGCCTGAAGTCCTGCACTGCAGCAAACCTGTCCAGGGAGGAGAGGCCCAGGGACACACTCTCACCATGGCTGTTCAAGGACACACGAGGCAGGTCCCACTTCTTTGAGCAGTGGATTTTGCACAGGGGAGCAGTGACGACTCACCTACTTTGCAGCTGAGGTGTCAAACATCTGATCTGCTGCTCTGCAGGGTCCCTTCACTCTTCTCTTCCCCTTTACCTTGCCACCATGGCAGAGCAGTGGAAGTTCAGCCCCCTTGCCCTGCTGACCTAGAGGAAGGCTGGGATCTGAGCAGAGATTTCACAAGTTGGGATCTGAGCAGAGATTTCACAAGTTGGGATCTGAGCAGAGATTTCACAAGTTGGGATCTGGGCAGAGATTTCACAAGTTGGGATCTGGGCAGAGATTTCACAAGTTGGGATCTGGGCAGAGATTTCACAAGTTGGGATCTGGGCAGAGATTTCACAAGTTGGGATCTGGGCAGAGATTTCCCAAGCTCTGTTCCCAACCAGCTGCTCCGAGGTGCTCCTGAAATCTGGTTTAGGATGCAAGGTGAGCCCCAGCCACGCAGCTGAAACACCCTACAGTCAGTCCCAGGCAGCCAGTGCAAGGCTCTTGCTTGGAGAGGGGAGTTGCAGAATCCCATCAGAGACCATCTGCTCCGAGTCATTACCTAGTGCTGCTGTCTACAGGAATATCATGGCTATGCAGATCCTATTCCAGTAACCTATTCCACACCAAACCATTCCTTGCCCTGAGCAGGAACACGCTGGCCAAGGAGAGCCCACTCCATGGGAGTCCTTGAGGAGAGAGAGAGAGCAATGGCAGGAACCTGCCTGGAGTCCACCAAGTGAAGCTTCATGGGCAGGACGAAGGAAACCTCCTCTTCGCTCGGCCTCAGCCAGGAGCACTGGGAACGACCAGGGTGCAGCAACACAGCACTCAAAGCCACATCTCCTGCCTCCAGAGCAATGCCTGCTAAATAACTGCACCTACTCCGGAAGCCTTTCCCGGCGTCCGTCTTTTAATATTCCAGTATAGGTATGTTAGTACAGGATTATCCCTCCTTTGGAAGCACCAATTTAACAGGGGAAGAAACGGAAGAGGCAGAGCCCTTGCAATCTGTTGCTAGAAGAAAATCAACCCAACTGCCACCTATACACAAGATGTCCAGGCGTGTGCTGCGTCCGCCCCACCAGCCCGGGGCCACGTCCCCGACCACAGCCGGGCTTTGCTGCTGAGCCACACCGGGATTCCTCCTCCCTCCTCAGCCAGTGCTTTCCTTGCCTCTGAGCTGGCTTTCTCCAGAGGTCTCCGGGGCCTCCTGTGCAGGAAGGCTGGTTTGGTGGGCAGTCCTCGGGCTGGCCTGCTGGAAGGCACAGGACTCCAGGAGCACGCCGGGGATGCGGTCACCGAAGTAAAGTTTGCTGTTGGCGGCTATGGCCTGGTACTTCATCAGCTCCAGGTACTCGGGGGTCAGCTTCAGCTACAGGAACACAAACAGGGGCTGTCAGACACTACTTTCTGGGTGCTGCATCACTGAATACTGCATCAGGCCTTCTGGGATGCAGGCTGTTAAATCAAGTGTTTTTCCAGTGCTGCCCACCTGAAGCTCATCTCCTGTGCAGAGGGAAAGAGGGAGCGAGTCCTGTCCTGACCAGCTTCCCAGTGCTCACCTTGTTGGCATCAGCCAGCTTCCGAGCAGTGTAGTACTCAGCATCAGCTTTGGCCTTCTCTCTTGCCAGGAATGCAGCATCTAACACGGCAGCAGAGGATGGACAGGAAAAAAAGTGTTAGGAAGTGAACAGTGCCACCACACTGAGCACCTGAGCCCTCATCCCACAGGGACCAGCTGACCCAGGAGTGTCTGAGACAGCTTGGCTGGCCCTGCACCCGCCCTGTGGCTTCCTGGAGCATTCCCAGTGCACAGCCTTGCACTGCTGCACCCTGGACGAGCTCTGCAGGACAGCCTGTGAGCCCAGGCCTGGGGTTCCCCTCCCTGCCATCCCCCCTCAGCTGCAAAATGACCCCAGCAGTGCGAGTTACCCTCAATCTCAGAAATCCGCTTCTCCGTCTCCTTCTCCATAATCTTCTGTTGGTAGTGAATCCTGGCCACCTGGGCAGCCTTCTCTGCCTCTGCAATCACAACGGGCTCGGCTCAGGAATCTGCTTCCCAGGGTGTGAGCACCAGCACCCCGACCAGCAGCTCACTGCAGGATCTGCCACACCAGGTCTTTCCCTACTCCCTCCCTTCCTGTTGGGATCCTACAGTGCCAGCCTGGACTCCAAGCAGCACAGTTACAGGAAGAAAACACAGTGCTGATGTCTCCAGAGCTGATATCCCGTTTCCCAGGGCGATCCCCCTGGCACACTGAGCTCCCAGCCCAGTTTTTGCAGTGGAGTGGCTGCAGGACAGAGGTGCTCACTGCTCTGCTGCCACGGGAGGGAGGTGGGACAGAGATACAGCAGCAAAGACACTCAGATTTTCAAAATGACTCCTGGTGCAGCCTGGCCGTGCCTCCCTCAGTTACCAGGGAATGCAGGAATGGCAGCTCACCCTGTCCTGGTCACATACCAATGATTGCTTTCTTCCGGTCTGTCTCTGCCTCCTTCTCCACCACCTTCTGCCTCTGGGCTGCAATCAGCAGCTTGGTCTTCTCAGCCTCCCTGCAAGGGGAGAAACATTATCCTGGGGAAAGGGAGATGGGGAGCAGCTCTGCATCTGAGGGCAGGAAAGACCACGAGCAGCTGCCAGCCCCCTGTTCACAGCCATGGGATTGGTTCTGTCTGCAGCCGTATGAGCACAGCACAGCCAGGGGGCCAAAGGAAGGGATCAGCCCCCTCCCCACTTGGCACTGGTGAGGCCACATGTGGATGCATGTGCAGCCCGAGGCCCTCAGGACAGGGAGTGAGCCCAGTGCAGGGCTACTGGGAGCTGGGCTGGCTCAGCCAGGGACAGGGAGGTGAAGGGAGATCCAACAGCATCTCCCCCTGCTCCAAAGGGGTCTCAGGGATCCTGGAGGGGAACTTATGGGCAAGATACCAAGACCCCTGAGCCCTGATTTCAGTCTGGAAACAGAGAAACAGAATCCACAGGTGCACCTGGCCTGCCTAAAGCTCCCCTCTCACTCTCTGAGCACCAGGGAAGAGCTTGCTAACAGCACTGTGCCTGTCCTGGACCCTCAAAACTAATTCACACAGTTGTATGTCCAGCTACTCACATCAGCTCAAAATTTCTTCGGATGGCCTCTGGAATTTTGGGTTTTGTAACACGCACAGCCTGTGAGGGAAGGAAAAGGGAGCACATTTCAAACTGAATGTTTGGATGCAAGGTGTAGGAAATGCCCTTGTGAGAGCAGCTGCAGTGCTGTGGACAGTGGTGCCCAATCCTCCTGTGCAGCACAGCTGAGCATGGCCTCTCTCACAGGAGTGTCCTGCATTTGTATTTCCTGACAGCCATTCCAACCCACTCCCACCGTGGGCAGGTTGTTCCAAGCCCTGTCCAGCCTGGCCTTGGACACTTCCAGGGATGGAGCAGCCACAGCTTCCCTGGGCAACCTTTGCCAGGGCCTCCCTACCCTCAGTGTAAAACATTCCCCTCTCAGTTTAAAACCACTGCCCCTCACCCTGTCACTACAGGCCTTTGTAAAAAGTCTTTCTCTACCTTTTTTATAACTTATGTAAGCTTTATATAAAACTTCACATACTCTTTATATACTGAAAGGCCAGAAATAAGGTCTCCCTGGAGCCTTCCCTTCTCCAGTGTGAACAATCCCAACTCTGCTGCTTCTCTGGACAAGCAAAGAAAGCAGATTTATGGGACATCAGACCAGAACATCCTTCAGTGAAGGGACTGTTCTAAGCTCCTACCAGGAGCAAAACCTCTCCAAGCCCCTACAAAGCACCACATGGAGAAAGCTGACCTCACCAGCCACTGCAGGGTGCACAGGGGGATATTCTTTCAACCTCTGCACCAAAACAAAGATCCTCACCCCTTCAAAGTGGTGTCTGGTGAGTTCAGGTAGATGTTACCATGGTTAAATTAAACATGATTTTCTAACATTAAAGGTAAGCAGAAAACCACTAAAACCATTCCCTTGCTCTTTGCAATTTAAAGCCAATACCTGCAGGTCTGTCACCTGAAAGGTGCTTTTCTCTGTCCTGCAGGTCTTTCCCTTACATAAACCCAGTGTCTGAAAGCCATCACCAACACTTGGACAGTCTTCAGCAGCCAAACCTCAACTCAAGGTTCAACTATTCCATGGCATGTGGAAAATGGAAGCAAGAAACCTATTCAATCCAGTGAAAGAGGTGGAAAAAAGAGTAATCTTTATTAGGGAATGAACTCACCTGGATAGTGAGACCTGGTGCCATGACATTGAGGTCTTTCTGCAGGGCCAACTTCAAGTTCTCATCTATCTGATCTGTGTTTGGAGGACAAGAGGGAGACCATTTAGCTCATCACCTTTTCTCCCACAGCTGATGTGGCAGAGCCAGCTGGCCTTGAAGAGCAAGTCTGTCTATGGTGTAAGATAAAGATGCTCTCTGAGATCACTCAGTACAGTGTTCCTGTGCCCCCTGGAAAATGTTCCCAAAAGGAGAGTCACATGCTAGTGCCTACAAAAGTTCGGTTATTGATGGATTTGTGGCATTTGAGCTAAGGTTTTAAGGATCTCAGCAAGAATGCCCAGAGCCTGTGGTAGAAGTCTATCCCTTCTCAGCATTCAGACTTACAGTATCTTAACATTAAAATTCTGTCAACCTCTTATCTACCATAAGCCCATTCTCCCCTGCTCAGCCACTCAAAAAGAACACAACACTGTCATGTCTTTGGGGCACAGGTAGGTACCAAGGAGAACATGGCCTGTGCTAATTCCTGAAACACTGATACCTCCCTAAAAAACCTTCCAGCTCTCACCTGTTAAAAACAGACAGAAGGAAGCTGTGGAAGTACAAAAGTGAATGCAGCAACAGAACAAGGGCTTACAAGTAGGAATAGGCAAGACAAACCCATCATCATAGTGAAGGCAAGGGGTATCACTGCACACACAAGAGCAGAGTGGCTGCTTTGTGCACCCAGAATCAGTGGTAAAGGACTGAAACCAAATTCCCACGTGCAGATGGAGAAAGACAAAGAAATTTGAACCACTGAAGTCCCAGGGGAAGAGGCCTATGGATATAAAAGGAGCTGGATTCCAGACTGCAACTCCAGCACAGGGGCTGTTTGCTCCCACTGGCTGTAACACATTCCAGAGCACGACAGGGAGATTCCACATCCCTCAGTGGGAGCACCCAGCTGCCATCCACTCACCAAAGAGCTCGATGTACACCTCCTGCAGGGTGTGGGCACTGCAGAACTGATTCAGCTCGTGATGGATTTTGTTGAAGATCAAGGTCTTGTCGTAGTCCGCGGTGTAGTTCCTCACGATGTCGTACACTGGGGAAGGAAGGGGATTACCAGAGGGCACCACTGACACACAGTGCTTCCTGCAGCACCAGGAATGCTGGGAAAGGAGCACAGCACGGGGACAGGGCGTGGGGCACCTCCAGCACTGGGAGTTTTCCGGATTGCCCTGCCCAGCTGTGGGAGGGAGGGAGCTCAGAGGACCCCCAGCCAATGCAGCTGGGACTACAGGACCTCAAGGAGCAGAGTAATCATGGCAAGATACACTGCACAGCCCTATTTTACCATCTGCACAAACAAATCAAACAGCAAAGCCTGTCCAGGACCTGCATGCATGGGAACAGCAACACTATAAAGTGAAACCAAGGATCGTTCCCACATTTTAAGCCAACCATGTCCTGGGGTGCAGCAAAAGGAACATGGCTTTGCAATTCTCCCAGGAGCCAAGAGAGCACTTGGGATTAGTTCCACAGGTGCTCTCCCCTTCAGCAGCAAGAGAGAGCCCTGTCACATTTCTAAACATACAGGGGAGAAGCAATCCTAGAGTTTACCTTCATCCTTGCAAATCCCTGGCTCTGCAAAAAGCCTGCAGGCACATGCATGGAACTAAGTGCTACAGGACTGGGAGCCATAAGGGTAACAAGGAATGGGAACAGACATGGAAATTTTCCAGACATGGATAATGGAAGTCCTGCAAACCAAGACAGAGCTGCTACAGGATGAGTAAAGGCAGTCCCAGAGCTGCCTGTGGAAATGGGATGGGAAATACCTGCATGTGGGGCCAGCTTGTTCACAACCTCGATCCGGTCAATGTAGATCATCACACCCCCACTGCAAGGGAAAAAGAGCTCATCAGTTACCACTGCAGCTGTTCACAGCTGGCATAAAAGCAAAGTCATCTTTGTCCCACTTTTACTCAAAACTTACCCAGAACAGCCCTGAGTTCCTGAGCATTCTGCAATGAGATAGCAGCAAACCCCACCTTGGCACAGACAGGTCCCTCTCTGGGCATAAATCACAAACGTGCTCCAGCAAGCCTGCAAAGCACCTTCCCTTCCCTTTGTGACCTCCTGCTTAGCCAGCCAAAGGAAAATGCTCCTGAACAGGAATGTAACTGCAACTATCAGGAAAGGGGAGTCCAGCACAGCGAGGACAGCAGGTGACACCTGCCAGCAGCAGGGCACACACCAGCTCCAGATGCACCACAGCTCCTCCAGGCAGCAAAACACTTCAAACAGAAAAGCCCTGAGTTTAATTCACACATTCACTAACTCCAGCAGGAGCTTGGCAGGGCCACTGACAGAAAGGAAGAAACACCACAACCAGGCACACACACTCCAGCACCTCATCAGAGGAAGCCTGCAGGCAATCCTCTCCCCAAGGGATTATGTGCTGCCAGAATGGCAGGGAAAAGAAGGAATCAGAAGTTGGGCTTGCCCTCAGGCTCTGCTCTTACTGGTGTACCTTTCAGCAAGTCATGCCCACCCCTGGGTACCCATGACACAGGAGAAAAGCAATAACTCTGCATTGGAGAAGAAAAGACTTAATTTTCAACAGCTCCTAAGTCTCTTGAGAGCATAATTTTAAGCAGGATAGTCTTGTGATGTTGTCCTCGAGACAAAGGCAAATCAGACAAGAAGCTTTAGCAGGAACTGTTTAGAGAGAGCTGGTCCTTGGCAGTGGAGCTCCCACATTTCCAGACTCTGTGATGCTTTAACTCCAACATCTCCGCTGTGACAAACTCCATTTCTTATTTTGCAGATCCTGATCTCTGGCAGCTGAAGGCCAAGTCTGCAGGAAAACCACGTGAACTTGCCTGTGTCTGTGCTCTTCTGGAAGAGGTCTCCCAGGCCCAGCCTGTGCTCACTCCAAACCTGCTTCACTGCAACTACGACCTAAAAACTTTGGGGATGGACAGAACTTGTCTGCTGGGAGGGACAAGCCAGCAGGGGAGACATTTGTGCCCAAAGAGAGACTTATTTCCCAGTGAGGTACTACTCTTAAGAGCATTAATGCCTTTTTTACTGATCATTTTCTCTCTTAAGAACCATTATCATCATTTTTAAATCTTTCCTAGGCCTGTCAGGCTGCACAAGGAGTCATAATGGTACAGAGTATATGTGTTTTTCTCCATCTGTTCTGCACTCTGTCCCACCACTTTGAATAAAACCACTGTTTATCACTGGAAGTGACATCCAACAGCATTCCTCGGGATCCTCTGAGCCCACTCTCATCCTCCTGATTTGTTCCAGTCTCCTCATGACAATTCTACCAGGACAGGGAAATCCCAGAAATCCTGGTGAGGAACCAGAGCAGAGCATGTGGGCTTCTTCCACTGGAATCTCCTCCACTGCCCACCTTTCTGTTGGGGTCCTTTGGCACTTCAGTTTGAAGGGGATGTTACAAGGAAAGGGAGAGTGCCTGCAACGCCTCAGCTCTGCATCACTTCCCATGCAGGAAAGGCTCTGGAATGGCAGCTCACATCAGACAGGACTGTCTGACTGCACCACCACCTTCCCCAGCAACCCTGCCAAGGATCTCAGCCGCTGTGGGACAGTAAGTGGGCTATTATCCACGATTATCCCACTGTTATTCCCCACTGTGCTGGGGGGGAACTGAGTTATATCAGTCCTGTTGGTCGTGCAATGGCCTGGACGTGCCACTCAGAGCCCAGGCTGGCTGGGGAGAGAGGAGCAAAGGGAAGCCCACAGAAGTCTGAAAGGAGGATCAACACACGGACTGTGTGTGCCTGGGAGAGGTTTAAGCATGACCAGGCATCAGTACTGCCCAACCTGACAGGACAAGGTGACAGTGTACAGGGAATGCCACAGGAGGTGGACACAGGTCTTTTGGTAGCTCTTAGAAAGCCTCAGACAACTCAGGGTCTCACCTTAGACCTGGAGAAGATGAGAAAAACTGAGGGGCACTGCCATAAAAAAAGGCAAAGGTTCAGTGCTCACAGCTAGAGCTGCCACAAACAGGAGCAGACTGGGACAGGCAGAGCACCTAAAACTGGGCTTAAAGGCCAGATCTGGCATGACCAGACACACAGGGATTAACACTTGGAATGTTCATGACACGTATTTCCACGTGACTGGCTGACAAACAGCGATCTGTCCCAGCAGAGCATTCCCTGGCTCTGTCTGGCTCCTGACAATGATCTGCAGCACAAGCACAAGACATCCCTCACACCTCTGCAAATAACGCTCGAGCAACTGTTGGGGAAAGGCAGAAATCCCAGACACCAGAGGCAGATGCACACTGTCCCTGTCAGAATGAAATGGTTTTTGTCTCTGAGGTGACAACTGTTCTGTGAAAACAGTCCTCTGGTGCCAAAGTATTTAAAAATCTGTATTTAGTGTATTCACTTAGCACTGATCAGTTATAAACGGGACAGGTTAAGGCAGAAATTGGGGATGGGACACCCACACAGACATTCAGAAGCTTCCTGATGTAGATGAGGACACAGGCAACAGGAACATAAACATGATGGAAGAGAAACCCAGCCTTTAAAATTGGATGGTTTAATGTACAACTACAGAAACTTAAACTGTTTACAATCTGTTCTTGTAACCCACTTTTAACCAGGACAGTGACATTTCAGATTTCACCCACTCGTATTTATAAGCTAATGTTTCACTAAGGAAATCTGGATTCCAGGCTTTGGCATGGAGCAGCTGCAGCCTTTGGATCCAATTGCAGCAAACTGAAAGGCTCCTGCAGTGACACCTTAAAAGTGGACAGGGCTACTGGGACCTTTGGTCTGAAGTGTATTCAATTATTAACTAGGAACTGCTTTCACCAGCTGTTTGGTGTTTTAAAGCACATTTACTGCCTGTACCTTCACAACCACCTGCACTGCACGACTGAACCCCACAATGCTGAAATGCAGCAGGAACGTCACGAACTCACTTGACAGAACCAAACAGAAATATTTAGCTCCTAAATCCCAGAAGCACAGAATGGGGGAGGCTGGCAGGGATTTTCTGCTCCCCCTAAAGAATGGTTACTTCACCACAAAGGGACTTTGGACGAGGGCCTGGAGTGATAAGACAAGGGAGAATGGCTTCCCACTGCCAGAGCCAGGGTTAGATGGGATATTGGGAAGAAATCCTTCCTTGGGAGGGTGGGGAGGCCCTGGTACAGGTTGTCCAGAGAAGCTGTGGCTGCCCCTGGATCCCTGGAAGTGTCCAAGGCCAGGCTGGACGGGGCTTGGAGCAACCTGGGCTAGTGGGAGGTGTCCCTGCCCATGACAGGGAGGTGGAAGGAGATGGGTTTTAAGGTCTCTTCCAACCCAGACCATTCTGGGATTCTATGAAAGCTGCAGCACTGAACATTAACATTATTTACAGATACTCCTGAAAATCTTTGAGATGTAAAACGAAAACCATGAGACCCATATTTTAATATTTAAGCCCATGTGATGTCTGATGCTCCAGGAGTAACCCCAAGAACTCATTTCATTACAGGTTAAACCTGACCAAAATGAACTCTGCTTTGTTAATGTTGCCATTACCATTCCACTTTCAATTTCAATGTGGTCACTGAGTGTCATCATTCAAGTTACGGGGATTTATTTTTTTAAACAGAAATTGTGTTGAGGACACTGGAGCTAAAAGACCAGGTGAATCACCAGGGCTTTTTTTACCCTGAAGAAAGAGCTCCAGTCACCACTTTAACTTGTGGATGAACCAACACAACAGGATCTGCAACCCAACTCGACCAGCCCTCTCCTCCTGCTACTGCTCTGCTTGTTAAAACCAAGCAGGTCTGTGCTGATAAAAGAATCAGTTTAACTATGAATCAGGCATTTCATCTGGAAATGGACCCTCTCCCACCAGGAGGATTCCCATTCACCATTTGCTTTTGCCCTCTGGTCAGCACTTCTATCAGCCACAAAATCCAGACTAGAAATATCCGAGGGCAGACCAAAGCACAAGCAACGGGGTGTCAGAGTAACTGAGGGGAGAAACCAAGAAAAATCAAGATAATATCACTATGAATGCAAACACTCTCTGAGCAGCAGCTGCAGCAAAAGCCAGAGCACCCCCTCATGTACCTCCTGTTCTATAATTTCCATGTTCTATTACAGTGGGGTGTATGTGTGTGTTCAGCACTAATTTTAGGGCACGTGCCTTTACTTCCCAGCACTGTAAATGACACCACTGAGTGCATCTGCTCAGCACCAGGAGAAACACAGATGAAATCCCTACCTTGTCCCACAAGGCACATTTTTCACTTCATCAGTCTGCAACGTGGTCTGAAACACAAAGACAACCCGAGCTCACAAACCGCTCCGCTCCCGGGAAGGTCCCAGACTCTCACAACGGGAACACGGAGCCACAAATGCATCCTCTGCCTCCCTCGTGGGTGGGAAGAGGACAAGGCTTCTTCCCACCTGCCTTCTGTGGGACGGACAGGCAGCTGTGCCCATTCCCTGCTCCCAACTCCCACGGCACAAGGCCTGTGTCTTTCCTGGGAAACAGTGATGGCCACAAACACGGACCGTCCTCCCGGAGCAGGACATCTCCTGTCCCCAGCAACTCACACACGTGCTGGGCACCCCCACCCTCCCAACAGCTGCTCCTCCCAGAGGAGAGGGTACCAACCTGCACGGATTTGAAGGTGGTGATGAAGGGGAGCATGATGTGGTAGCCGGGTCCGCTCGGGCTGGTTAACAACGCGCCGCCCCTGCGGAGAGAGAGGAGAACAGGGAGAGGCTCAAGCAAGCCTAGCTTTGAGAACAAGCAGGGACACTCAGCTGCAGGAACAGCTGGGGGAGTGAGAGTTACATTACTGCCCCAAATTTGCCACCAATTCCCCTACA
This sequence comes from Pseudopipra pipra, assembly GCF_036250125.1. Lineage (NCBI taxonomy): Eukaryota > Metazoa > Chordata > Aves > Passeriformes > Pipridae > Pseudopipra > Pseudopipra pipra. The sequence continues at coordinate 604,747 of NC_087556.1, read as the reverse complement.
AAAGGGCTGAGTGCTCCTGCTGTTCGCCTGTTGCAAGCTGACAATCGTTCCCTTGAGCCCTGTGAGCAACTAACCCTCAGAGGAGGCAGCTATTGCTAAAGCCTCCCAGCACTGCAACATTGCAGAGCTGCAAGAACACAGATTTTCCTCTCTAAATAGTTCTCTGGTAACCATGGAAAAATCCAGCAGTGGATGTGATGCTGCCAGTTTGGATTTCCACGAGCCCCAAAGCACCAAGAAACCCCCCCAGGCTCTGGAGCTCAACACGCCTGTGATTAAAGGAAAACGGCCCAGGGTGGTGAGTGGGAAGGGCAGGGAGAACATTCCAAAGCACCAACAAAATCGGTGCTCTGGCTGGGGGTGACAGTTTGGGACAGAGGTGGCGGCTCCTGCTGTAAGAGGGAGTGATCAACAGATGTGAGGAGATGGGACGGACGCTTTGGATCTCTGAGCTCTGAAATCCAAACTGTGAAAAGGGACGGGAGGGAGGAGAGGGAGGGAAAGCAACTGAGGATTCAGAGAGACACAAACTCCCAAGGGCTCTGCACAGAGCCAGGGTGCCCGGGACTCATCGGGGAGCAGAGACAACAGGGGGAAAAACCGGGGCCAAAGGCAGGAGAGAGCAAGCGGTGGTGCCAGGACGGACCCGGCGGAGGGAGCAGGCTCCCGAGGGCAGTACCTGTAGTACACGGCCAGGTGTCCCTCCTCGACCCTGTGGATGGCGGAGTAGAGCAGGAACACGAGGAGCGCCGAGGCCGCCGCGGCCGCGGCCCCCGCCTGGGCCATGGCCATGCTCGCATCCCCCCGCGCCGGCACCGCCACCGGCACCGGGACCCCGCGGCGAACGGGCCCTGCCCTGCAACGGGGACAGCGACGGCGATAGCGACAGCCCGCCCGGGATCCGCCCGCGATCCGCCGGCACCGCCCCGGGCCCGGCACCGCCCGCCCGGGCGGGACCCGCACGGGGCCCCCGCCGGGGAGGGACCGGACCGCGGCACACCCGGGACACCCGGGACACCCGGGACACCCGGGACACCCAGGACACCGGGGACACACGGGACACACGGGACACCCGGGACACCGGGGACACACGGGACATCAGGGACACCGGGGACACACGGGACACCCCGACCGCGTCTGTCCCGGCCCCAGCCTTGCCCCGGCCCCAGCGCTGCCCCACCCTGTCCCCGTCCCCATGCAGTGCTTGTCCCTACTCCATCGCTATCCCTATCCCACACCTGTCCGTGCCCCATCCCTGTGCCGTACCTGCCTCTGTTCCCGTTCTATCTCTGTCCCTATCCCATCCCTATCCCGTACCTGTCCTATCTCTCCTTCTACCCAGTCCCTATCCCTAACCCATCCCAATTCCTATCCCATTCCCAAACCCTCTCCCTATTCCCAATCCCGTACCTGTCCCGTTCCCTATCCCTGTCCCTTTTCCCAATCCCAACCCGTACCTGTCCCGTTCTAAATCCTTGTCCCTATTCCCAATCTCATCCTGTATCTGTCCCTATCCCATCTCTATTCCCAATCCCATCCCATCCCTATTCCCAGTCCGAATCCCATCCCATACCTGTCCCTATTCCATCCCTGTTCCCAATCCCATCCCACCCCTGTCCCTATCCCATCCCTGTTCCCAACCCGAATCCCATCCCCTACCTGTCCCTATCCCTATTCCCAATCCCATCCCCTACCTGTCCCTATCCCTATTCCCAATCCCATCCCCTACCTGTCCCTATCCCTATTCCCAATCCCATCCCCTACCTGTCCCTATCCCTATTCCCAATCCCATCCCCTACCTGTCCCTATTCCATCCCTATTCCCAATCCCATCCCCTACCTGTCCCTATCCCTATTCCCAATCCCATCCCCTACCCGTCCCTATTCCATCGCTATTCCCAGTCCCATCCCATACCTGTCCCGTTCCCCACGTGCTGCCGAGGCCGCGCTCCCGCCCCCTCCGCGCAGGCGCGCGGGCGCAGGGCAGCATGGGGGGGTCGCGGCTGCGCGGAGTGATGACGTCACACCACCCCGCGCGTTGCCTGGTAACGGCGAGAGGGCGATGGCGGCGCGGGAGCGACCAGGCCTCGGGCTGTTTGTCCGTCCGTCCGCACGGTTTATTACATATACACGCGCTATACATTCATGCGACACGCGGCAGCGGCGGCACCCGCCCGCGTCCCCCGCCCAAAGGGCGCTCCGCGGGCCGGGCCCTCGCCGCTCCCCCGCAGGCACGGCCGGTGGGTGAGGCACTGAGGTGAAATCCCCGCCCAGGAGGTGTCGGCACCTCCGGAAGCAGCTCGGCAAAGGCTACAGGACACACGGTGACCGACGGCCCGGGGCCCACACAGAAGGCACTTGGGAGATGCAGCACCTCGGCTCCTGTGGCTACTTCAGCCAGCTCCAGTCAAAACTCTGCAAGGAAAGCAGGGGAACAGCTGAGTGCAGGATCCAGCTGTTGGATGTGGGTCTTGTTTGATGCTCCCAGGAGTTAACAAAGCACAGCATACCCTAAATCACAGAAGCACAGAATGGTGGAGGCTGGCAGGGATTTTCTGCTTGCCCTAAAGAATGGTTACTTCACCACAAAGGGATGAGGGCCTGGAGTGATAAGACAAGGGGGAATGGCTTCCCACTGCCAGAGGGCAGGGTTAGATGGGATACTGGGAAGGAATCCTTCCCTGTGAGGTGGGGAGGCCCTGGCACAGGTTGCCCAGAGAAGCTGTGGCTGCCCCTGGATCCCTGGAAGTGTCCAAGGCCAGGATGGACGGGACCTGGGCTAGTGGGAGGTGTCCCTGCCCCTGGCAGGGGGTGGGACTGGATGGACTCTAAGGTCCCTTCCAACCCAAACGGTTCCATGGTACTCAGTACTCTCTAAAGTCCCAACTCTGCCACGAGAAGAGTTTTTGTTCATCACCCAAAAGGGCTCTGGAAATGTGAACCCTGCTCACCCCAGTGCTGGGACACAAACCAGGACTCTCCAGCTGGGAATGCAACCAGCATTCCGAGCAAGATCTACCAGCCCAGAGTCCCAGAGAACAGCTGACACCAGCACCAAGTGCTCCCTCCTCCTGCTCAAGGAGTTCCCCACATCCCCAGAGCACCCTGATGTGGCTCCTAAAAACCAGGACCTGGGAAATTCCCGATTCCCCACCAGACTTACCATCATGCTGTTCTGCTCCTGCCTCACCTCCTGCAGGATGCTGCTGAAGAGTTCCAGGTAATTCACATTCTCCTGTATCACATCAGCAAAATTTTCCCTGCAGAGAAAAAAAAAAAAAAAGCAAAAGATGACAAGATTTCAGCCACCAAAAGTAACATCAGAAGGTGAAAAAACCCACAACCCCAAATCCAAACAACCCCAATGAGCTGATTTATAGTCCTCTGCAGTGGTAGGAGATACCTTGGTGGGATAAGCAAATCCAACCCCAAGGAAGAGCAACATGACATAGGAAATAAAAGAAGAACATTCAGGAGATGAATAGCACAGTGCTTTAGCTGAGAGTGGTGTGTGGAACTTGCTCAGGAAGAGAGAGTGGAGGTGGTTTCTGAGGAAAGAGTTCAACCAAATTCCTGATTTTTTTTAGAGCATTAGTAACATATGAGCTCCTGAAGCTTATTTTGGAAGGATAACAATCCCACCTGGATACTGAACCAGATGGATTGCTTAGGACTGACCCAAACTTCAGACCTCCACTCCAACTGAGACTTCTTGAAATCACAGCAGTTTTAAGAAGGACTAAACATGGCCTGATTTATCTGGGACTTGCCAGAGGTGAGTTACTGTGACTCCAGTCAGGAGCTGGACAGTTCAGCCTTCAGAGGATGTCAAAACCTGCCTTCCCAGCATATCCCAAGCCCAGCCCACGGGATGCCCCGGGTGGAGGGGAGAGGCCGTGCCCTCAGGCCCCTGAGCAGCAGAGGGAGGGTTGGGGAGTGTGTGCACACACAACAGCCAGGCTGATTCCCTGCAGTTCTCCTTCCCCAGCATTCCTACCCTTCCTGGGGAGCTGCCAGCGAGGACAGAGGGTGGGGAGGGGCGTTCCCTGAGGAGCCCTGCGGGAGCCACGCGGCTGCGGGAGTCGAGGCCGGCCCTTCCAGGCTGGAGCTGACCAGGGATCGGGAGGAGCTCTGAGTCTGGAAGACACAAATCCATCGGCTGTGAGGGACAAAGGTAGGATTTAGGGTTCACTCTTTCGTAGGTTACATGGGAGCACTGTTTGTAACACAGACACAGCTCCAACGTGTGGGAACTGGGAGATGGCTGCAGCTGGAGAGGCTCTGTAACTAATGCAAAATGAGCAGTATAGTCTTAAAACACCCTAAACTAAGCAGGAAAGCACCCTTTTAGCTTTTGCTTTTACCATCTCACACTGCCCTTCTCTGTGGAAAAAAAATCGACCCTAGTGTGGCAGTTCTGCCTTTCTGGTCTCCTCCCAGTTTCCTTTGATGTCTCCTGGCTCTGCCCTGGAAGGAAAAGCAAACAGACAATCCAAGAGCTACTTACACAAGCAATTTTCAGCAAATGCCATATCTCCCTTTGTCTTTTTCCCTGCATCTGCATCACTGAGTTGTCAGCTTCCTTGATGTTATTTAGAGCCACTTCAATCTCAGGAAGCAAGTCAATGATCTTCTGCTTACAGCCCAAGAGCTTGCTAGAATGAAAACCAAACACAAAGTCAGTTCCCTGCTCCTGTAGCAAAATCAAAAGCCTCACCTTGGGATTCAAGATACCCAAAGACTCAATGAACAAATCCCTGTGATATCTTCTCAGCTCTTACACTATTCCTTTTTTTAAGTTAAGATTTCAATGCCAACCTAAACACTCATTTTAGTGAACTCCTGGATCCCAACAGTGCAAGCCATTCCATTCTCATCCCCTGCCCTATTATCTATAAACATCAGTTATAAGTTTTGAAAAAGTGGAAACTCAACACAGAGAAGCAGAATTAATACTGGCATGAGAAACATGGATGGAGTTTTGGGCTCTGACCTCTATGATTTTCACTCTCCTTTCCTACTACAAAGCTACAAATGGCACAAGTTGCATCTGTTTGGGTTTTTCTGTGTGCATAAAGTACCTGAGATGGCCAAAGAGCTCCTTGAGGACTCGGTCTTGGCTCTGGACTGTCTGCACAATGATCTTCACCATGTCTGTGCTGTCACTGTAGGCATGATCTGGAAGGGCCAGCAACCACCACATCAGTCAAATCAAACAGTATTTTTTGCCTTTGGGGTCAGAAAAATTAATCGTGGGGTACAAATGTGAAACAGTCTTTAAACCATCTCCTTCCATACCTGGAGGTCTTGTTTTCAATTGCTTGTACAAGTCTATGGCTCTCTGTTCCCTTGAAAAAGAAGAATATGATTCAGACGTGTCAAACAAGCAGGGGACTCAAGAAAGAAAGCATTGCAATGAAGTGATGCCTTTCTGAACCTCAAACCTTGGAGCTGCCACCTTCTCCTACAGGAGAAGCATGACTTTTGGGACACAGGGATGCTCTCTGTGATGGAATCCAACACTTCCCTAAAAGCTGTCTCTCTTTTTTTCTCTGAATTAGGCATTTTCTTCTCAGAAAACCACACCAGGTGGAGGTTATTTTCAGTTTCAAATTTCCACATGCCCCAGCTGTGTTTTCTTTCCCTGGTATCCTTAGTTATTAAACTTCATTTTTGTAACTGTAACTGCACAACTGCCTGAGAAATTCTTGTTCCTGTTCTGCATTTCTTTGCTCGAATCTTAGTCATATTCTGCAAATGGAAAGAGACAGTTGTGTCACAGACAAGAGGACACTGTTTCTCTTCTTCCCATTAAATAAACGTCACTTCTTTCAAATATTTCAAAAGCAGCCAAACACTGAAACTTCCAGCCTTGAACAAATCCTCACTGTTCTAACTCACAGCCTGTCAGAAACAAGCAGCAGTTTCCCAGCTCTAACCCTGGGCTGCAGTGGTGGAATTGCTTAAAAAGCCATGTTTTAGGAGGCAGGTTCACAATTAGTTGGAGCTGCTCTGAATGTTGGGCTGCTGCTGCAAGGGGTGGCTTCTCTCCTTCACCACTTCCTCCCCTGGGCACCAGTTCTGCTGCTGCTGCAGCTACACGTGGATGAAAAGGAACTTAGCCAAGAGGGAGGGGGGAGAACATGCCAGGAACAGGCATGTTGAACACTCAGAGTCCTTCCAAAGAGCTCTTACTAGCAGCAGATTTAGTGGCTGTTCACCCTCTCTTTTAGAATCACCCCTTGTGTTCTCAGCAGCAACTGATTCCTGTGTCTTCCCAAGATCAGTAAAACCACTTAGCTCTTTCCTACTTTAATACTTTAAACAAAAAAAAAAAATCAACTTTCCAAATAGTCAAGTACCCACAAGTGATTTACCCTTGCTTTGAAAATACAATGAAGATATTTAGCAGGGTTTTACAATGATCTCATGGTTTTCTCACTACACACTACAAAAGTCACCCCTCTCCAAAGCAAAAGGAAATCCTGAGATGAGATCAAGATATATCTTTGCCACAGCCTCTTGTGAGATGAGGTTTCATAGGTCAGTGACAGAGAAGTGTCCCACAAGTGGTGGGACCTTCCCTTCCAGTAACAAAATGATCTCGAACCAATCACACACTACTCTGCACTGGCACCTTGCATTTCAAAAGCGCTGAGGCAACCAGCAACAGGGGAAAAAAAACCCCTAAAAATCCAGAAAATCCATTTCTGTGCCATAAAAAATAAGCAGCAGAGGACTTACAGGCTCTCCATGACCTCTCCCTGGCGCCTGGCATACGGACTCTTCTGGAGCTCCACGATTTCTGTGTGCAGAGCCATGATCTGCTCATCCAGATACCCAATATCTTCAGCCTAATGGGAAAATGGAGCTTCAGATCACACTGAAGGGGGAGAGCAGTCAAGTAGATAAAAATCCCCAAAACACCTGTTTGGATAATGGGCTGCCTCCTTGGAGAGTTTAGGAGAAAGAAAAGCTGCTACAATAGTTGAGGTGGTTGTTCTTAGTGCATGGTATGACCTACATCCAAATTTCTGTCCACCACAGTGGAGGAGAAATGGGCAAAATTTAGGTGGGAATCCCAATTCCCCCATCTCCATCATATAAGCAAGGCAGAGTCAGGGCTCCAAGAGCCTTCTGACTTAGAAGAAGACAGGCAATGGAACCCAGAACCTGAACTACCCAGTCTATTCCTACCTAGAGGCAAGAAATAAGCCATGTAATTTATTGTCCTCCTAATGGTGCCTGGGATTTTTATGTATTAATCACAGTGCTCTGTATTACTGTGAGAGCCAATGCAAAAACTCTAGTTTTGCTCTAACTTTCTTAAGGATGACTCTTATTAAAAACTAATTTGCATATTTACTTGCAGAATGCCAGAACATTCTGTCTGTGCTCCTACCTGTGCACACTGAGAGGCTTTCTCTTCCATTTCCTTCCAGGCTTTGAGCATCTTCTCTGAAGCTTAAGAGAAAAGAGTTGCTAATTTTTAACAGGATACAGACACAAAAATAAAGCAAGACCTGGACTTTACACGTATCCCTTGAATTTGAACACAAAGAGAATGATGCTGAATCTCCAAGCAAAGCTGCAACTCTGTGCTCGACCTTAACTCACACACTAACCCTTTGGTAGGATTCCACTGTTTGCAATCACTGCCCTAAAACGAGTCTGAGTCTTTAAACTCCACCACTAAGCTCAACAACTGCCACTTTTGATTGAACACAGACTGTCCCAAACCAGTTCACCGAGTCTGTCCATTTTCCATCGTCATCCTTCAGCCCAGTCATCATTTTTGGCTCAAGCTGCAGTTTTTAGCCATATAATCCAAACTATATGTAAATCTTGCTATTCTCCCCTGAACAGTATTTGTAAGATCCAGACATTTCTGGGACATTAAAACTGCAGCTGGTGCTTTTCCAGCCCATCTCCCATCCTGACAAATGGCCCCTCTGGGTATCAATCACAGAGAGCCTTCCACTGTCAGCACGGGCAGCAGCTCTGCCCTCCACTTGCTGCCCAGTGACAACTCCAAAGAAATCAGACCCTGAGGGAATAAACAGCAAACATTCACATCACCTGCACTATTTATGCTCCCATGTTCTTGTTCTCAGTGGGGAACAGCTGACCACCTGCCTGCCTGTCACTGAAGGTCTCCAAAAATGGTCTGTTTTTTATCCTCCTACCTTTGCTTCTGCCAAACCCTTCTGCATCCACTTGAGCTAAAATACACCCATAATGCTGCCCACCATTGTCAGTCTGACCCTTTCCAGCATCAGAAAGTCTCCAGGCAAGTATTCCCCAATACCCACATATTCCATAAGCCATCTGGTCACTGTATCTCTCCAGGTCGAGGCGAATGCTCTGGTGAAAGAATTCCAGCTTTGCCTTCAGCTGCTGGGATGCTGAGACCATGTTGTTCTTCATTTTGATCAGGTTGGCGTTGTACCGAAGGAGGCTGAGCCTGACACATGAAACAAGGACAGCACAGGTTAAGCTGGACTTAAACCGAGGAAACTCCATTGCTGTGAGGGTGACTGAGCACTGGCACGAGCTGCCCACAGAGGCTGTGGAGTCTCCATCCTTGGAGATACTTAAAAGCTGTCTGGATGTGGTCCTGGGCAACCAGCTCTAGGTGACCTTGCTTGAGCATGGACTGGGCTGAAGGACTTCCAGAAGTCAACCTCAACTCATTCTGTGAGTCTCTGAGTATATTCCAGTTTTTTTCTCAATGTCAGGCACTGCACAGTAAAACTCCTGGAGTGGAACCAGCTCCCAGCCCGAGAATGTTTTATAATGTAAAGGTACAGAACAGCAGAGGGCTGTAAAACTTTAGGGAACTCCCTGAGACACACATTTCCATGCCAACAGAGTCTGTGCTGGCAGCACAGTGACTGCTGTGGATGAGTGGGGACTCACATGGCAGCTCTCTGGCCCTGGAAGAGCCTGCTGTAATCCTCCTTCAGGCCGATCACGTAGTGAACCGCTTCTGCCCACACCTTGCGCAGCTGAGGGATCGGCAGCTGGATCTTACTGTCCTGGACTGAGCACAGACAAACACAGGCAAACAACAACCCCAGGAAAGGACTTCAGTGCCTACAGCACCCCTCATTCCTGCTGCAGGGGCCTGAGCTAAGGGGTCAAGCCAGGTAAGCTCTGCTCAGTTTTTAAGTGTGTATAAGCTTTTCATGTCACAGCTCCTCAGGGGTGGGACAACCTGCTACTGGGCAGTAAAACACCAGGAGGGTTTTTGTCCCAAAAACTCTGAGCAAATTTAATCACTCCATTTAATCACTTGTCCCGACACCTTCCAATCTTGTTTCCTCCCAGACTCCTGATCTAGATGTTTAGGGGGAAAGATGCAGGACTTTGTGTGTTCCCCTAGAGAGATGGGAACTGTCAGTACATTGGGATATCAGTAAATATGTCATAAGATTCAGCACAATGCAATGAGATTCACCAGACTAAAACAACCCAGAACACAGGAAAAAAACCCAATCAGAATAAACCTGAGTGACACTAAATGGAGATGAGGAAAACCAGTGCAGACAGACCAGTGAAAATAAAACTACTTAACAGCCACTGCATGTCACAAGGCATTTCCTTACATGCAGTATCTCAGCAGACATCTCCTGTCCCCTGTCACTACCTTTTCTTTCATAGAGGTACACAAGGCCCTTCATACAGATATATTTGGGATATATAAACCTTCAGAGGGGTTTATTAGGTCCTGCAGATGACTGCTGTCATCTCAGGAGACATGCAAGGGAGGCAGCAAGCAAAGAAGCACCTTCCATATGTGTCTAAAAGCACACCCTGGAGATGCCAGGGCTCTGTCATCAGGCCAAGGTGGATTCTTTCATTTCCCACAAGGAACAGCACTTGTGCAGCACACTCACCAATGTAGTTCACACAGTCAGACAGACTCCGAGAAGCAAAGGGGCCATCGTAGACAGTTTTGCTTTTATCAAACAAATAGACCATGTAGCTGTCCCAGCCTCTCTGGGGAGAACAAGAGAAGAAAATATAAAACAGAGAAACCCCAAACAGCTCCTACTAACCCAGAGAGTCCTGGTTACATCATTGTGGGCACTCTCTTCTTATAAAGTGCCTTAAAAACTGATTTTATTGATCCCACAGAAAGAAAGGACACTTTGCTAACAGTTGTTTAAGTATTTAGGCAGAATCTAACTACAGAAATCTGCTTACATTACCCAGTAAAAGGCCTTAAGAGTTACTACACTTCCAGAGCAAATTACCTCCTGTGGGAGAAGGTTCAGGCAATGTATCTTCCCTAAGATTGTCAATTCCCTGAGAACGGGAAAGACATGAGATGAACAGAATGATTCTTACCACGCCATCAATAACACACTGGGAAGCAGGTTTCCGAGGGTCCAGGCAAATCCCTGTTTCCAACAGCAGCTCCTGATTTCCAGTGCTTATCCCAGTCTCAAACTCAATCCGATTCTGAAGGGAATGAAGGCTTTCCTCGGGATGCAAAAGAAAGGACACGATCTTGGCAGAGGTCATGTTTAGGATGTGCACTATCTGTAAGAACAGTACAAGGAGATTACAAGTCCCTGGATATCAGAGCCAAAGGAAGCCTGGGAAGGAGCATGTAGCAGTTTTGGGAAGGAGCACATAGCAATGAACGTGTCAGAACTAGAGCATCATTTGAGTTTCAATGACTGCAATCATCAATTCAGGAGTAATAACAAACTCAAAGCCCAGGCCTGTAACTCCTAATGTCAGAGAAAATGACAATCAAATAGCCTTCAAAAGCCACCAAAAGAACAGGGACAAAACTACCCTCCTGCTTCTACACATGCTTGCCTCAGCTAGTCTTACTCCAGCAGAGCTCCAGTAATGACTCCAAGGGGAAGTCAGGTGAATGCCCCCTCTGTTCTACTCCAGGTACTACTACTATAGTACATCAGTACACCTGGAGTCACAGCACCAACAGGGAAGTTCAGGAAAACTGCTACTAGTAAATATTAAACCCTGATTTGATCTTGGTGAGCCCTTTCCAAGATGACAGACAGTAATAGAGGGTCATCCTTCTACTCCAAGTGTAAAACTAGAGATTAATACTGCAGGTGATATTTTGCCTTCCAGATGTACCAGACAGACTGTGTTTGCATTCGCTTCCTGAAAAACATTCCTCGTGACCCTGCAGCTGGATGAAGCCAGGATTACAGCTTTGCTGCACTGAACACCCTTCCTGTCCTCTGGGATGATTTCAGAAGGCCTTTAAACCCAGTACCAACCCTCACTCACCTTCAAATTCAGGATGTGATCCATTATTAGGAAACACCTCGGACGACCGGTCTCGGGATCCGAACCTCCACCCCTCTGCTGTGGATCCCAATTCAGCATCAGTTGCAACCAATTTTCCATGGGTTCTACAATCAAACTGAAGCAGAGGGGCTGTAAGGAAGGGAAGGCAGATATTCTCTTCACCAGACTGAGGCAGCTCAACTTCCTGGGCCTCTTCTTGAGTGCTCTATTCAACAGGCTCTGCCCATCTTTGTGGCCTGCCCTGCACTTGCAGCAGTTTTCCCAATACAGCCTCTGCTTCCATGGAGAAACTCCCTCGAGTTCTTGGTTCATGAGATTCAATACCATCAAGTTATCAGGTAGATGTTACTCACTGGCCTTGTGGTAAAGGGCAGAAAGCAGACACAGAGTTCTGAGCTGCCATCAACTCACAAACTGGGCACAGGAGAGCCCAAAACACCAAAAAAAGAGCCACGTGGGCTATTCCTTAACAGCAAACAGCAGCTTGCCAGGAGCTTTCAATGCTCCTGAGGAGGAAGATGGAGGAGCCCTCAGTGCTTAGGAGGAAGGAGGGAGAGCCCTCAGTTTACAGGACCAAAGTGGTCACCTGTGCTAGGGACACACTCACCCACAGAGGCTGTGGGGCTGCGGCAGGTGGGTGCTGAACCGAACCTCCCCGTTCATCTCCTCGGAGGCAAAGATGTGCTTCGGGTCCTTCTTCTTGATTTTTTCATGCCTGCAAAACAAAATCCTCTGTGGCCATGCTGGCAGTGTTACTTTTGTCAGGGGGCAGTTGAATGTGACAGCAGCAAAAAGTGCCAGTGTCCAACAGCTTTAGGAAACAAACTCGGAACAGAAACCTGAGTTTCCTGTTTTCTGCCTCTGACACACAGACTGGTTTATAACTGTATTTTTTTGATTGAAATTTTGCTTGTGAAGGAGTTACCATGACCAGAGGCTACCACACAACATATAAGCACCTCCCCAAGAATAAGTGTCTTACCAGGTGAATGGCTGTAGATTATGTAAGAAAGGTCTAAATCCTGCAATGCATTCAAACACCATCGTCCCAAAGCTCCAGTAATCAACAGTAACCGAGTAGGATTTATTCTCAAAGAGTTCTGGAGCCTAAAAAGGATCAAAAAAAGACACTTTGACCGTGGTATTTCCTTGCATTTCTGCAGAGGCAAAGCTGTGTCCAGGTGTGGCTCCAGCTCCAGCTGTCCAGTGGGTCAGGGCCTGGAGCAGCCAACCCATGAGATGGGAGGGACTGGACTTGTTGGGTCTGGCTGGGGGGTGGGAGCAGCCCCCAGTCGTGGCACAGGAAGGGATGGATGGGATCAAACTCCCCTTGGAAGCCACAGGTGATGCAACAAGGGGCAACAGCCCCAGACAACCATCTGGGAGGTTCACAATGCCCATGAGGAAAGGACACCCTGGGGACAGCTCCCCAGGATCTCCATTTTTGGAGGTTTCAGGGCTTGGCTGGGCCAAGCTCTAGAGCTGGCGACACTGAAAAAAAAAAGTCTTACCAAATATTGTAATGTTCCAACAAACGAAGTGCATAAACTTCCTTGATCCAGATCCTTTGCATATCCCAGGTCTATTATTTTGTGGACAATCTGCAGACAGTTTTAACAGTTCATCAGAAGAGCAAATGCCAAGAAAAAAACAACCAAACAACCCAAAATCTGCACAGTGACAGCATACAATCCACAGCATACAATCAAGAAGAGGAAAGAATGGAAATTCTGGAGAAAGTCCGTGGCAAGGCTTCACTACGTGACAGTGTTAAAGCTGACAGCAAATTCACAGCTGAGTTTTCAGTCCAGTTCAGTGTGACAACTCCCAGAAATTACAATGGAGACACCACTGACAGAGGCCACCTGACTTACCTTCCCACCTTCATCCTGAAGAACAATATTTTCAGGCTTTAAATCTCTGTGTATAATTCTGTTTTCATGCAAATACTGGATACCAGAACCTGAAAGACACGTGTTTGATTTAACTGAAAATAAACCCACATTGATTAAAGATACATCTGATAAAATACAATATTGGGGAGCAAGTCCCCAACCTTCAAAGATTTACCACCACTCACACATTTAACAGCTTCAAACTTGCATTTCTTCTCCACTGCATTTTCACATCTTTGCAAAGACATAGCAAAGACATTCAACTTATGATGAAACACACCCTGTTCTGGGGGTGGAAGGGGAACAAGGATGAAGGAAGCAAAGCTGCTCTTTAGTTCAGGGACACAATTGGAAGCCCTCTGAGCACTGCAAGGACAGAAGTCCAGGTCAGTATTCCAAAATGCTTTCTCATCCCAAAACTAGCTCTGTTCCTACAAATTATCTGTAGAGAAATGAGAAAACAAGGAGCTCTCCTGGAAAGCCTAGTTCCTGGAGAAACCCTGGCATCACCCTCCATCAGGCAATCCCCCTCCTTCCCAGGGTGTCCAGGAGGCCAGGCCAGGCACTTCCCCATGGAAAGGAGGGCCAGTTTCAAGTCTCACATCTTTAATTTTCTTATGGCATCAAGCAAGCTACAGCTCAACAGCTTGACAAATGAGGTATGTGATTGAACACCTCAAGTTTGTGTCACATGAAGGTTTTCACGGATTACTCCAGCCCTGGGGAATGGCTTTAAAGCAGGCACACAAAGGCATCAAATGCAATTGCTCCCTGTGAGCACTGCTGTCATCTGGAGCCCCTCTCACCCTGCCTGCTCCCTTTCCTAACTGCAGAATCCCAAATCCACGTGGTATCAGACATCCCTCACCCTGAACAAACAGAATTTCCCTCCTGCTAAGCCAACCCTGCACAGAGATGCCACAGGGCAACTCTGGCACTTCTCACATCAGTCAGTGCTTTTTGCCTTGTAAAATTGCATTCCTTCAAGTGATAAGTGGTTTGGCATCAGCAGAAGTGAGGTTTGAACAGAAAACCGTGACCTTAACAAAACATTAATGTCATGGTCACCTACACCTGACCACAGCTTCTCCAGTCCCATTCCACAGGCACATCACTAGTGTGAGTTTCTGGTCTCTGTTAACTCCAGGGACACCAAATCCTTCCTCTGAAATAGAAACCTGATTTGTTTTAACGCCCTGTTCTTGGCAGTTCCCTTTTCACAGTCAGCTGAAAAAGCAAAATGCCATTACACATTAAAAAACCCAAAACAACCCCCAAAAAACCCCACAGGAAAGGCATCAGACTACACACCGATGTCGCTAAGCAGAGAAAGGATTTGACTTTCCTTAAGTCCACAGCAGTTTTCTGGTTTGTTTAGCAGCTGCAATAAAAAAAAAACATGTTTAGACCCACAGTGCAACAGAGAAGAACAACATTTTCCATCCCCCAATCACTGTCTTAATGAACTGTCAATAAGCAGCTTCAGCAATTTCTGACTCTGACTGCACTTGAGGCTTTTAGAGATGACTGAGGTGCCTCTGCCCTCATGATACATCCATGATGAGAAATTACTAGTGATGTGAAGCACAAATGATGCCAAACAAGAGAAAGATTTAAAGAACACATCACAAATAAAAAAAAAAGATTATGTTTTTCCTTTAATGAACAAAACATTACAGGGATCCAATGAAATGAAGCCCATTACTTCCTAAATTGTTCCAGCATCTGTGCAACACAGAAGGGCTCATTAGAAATTAAATGATCAGACACTGCAAGTAGAGCTAATTTCCTGAGCGTGTAGGTCAGGCAATTTCCAAGCAAATTGTGACAGGGATTTGCTGCTTTCCCCCTGTAGAAACTGCTGCTTCCTAAATCCAGCTGCAGTGGAAAGGGAGCATAAACTCTATTGGGCCATGCACCCACTGCCTGGGGAACTGCTGGAAGGTTCCTTTATTTTTGGATGTTGCCAATTTGCAGAATGGCAGTCCCCAGTCAGCAGGAGCAGGAAAGGCTTGGAAGCCCTGGAGGTCCCAGTCCTGGGCTAACAGGATCCTTCCCTGTGCTGAGAGCACCGTAACAGTGGATACATGTGAATCCAAACCAGACCAGATTCCAAAGAGAGGGAGACACACTGCAGCAAAGCCAAACACGCTGGGTATGAGCACCCAGGGTATGGAAATGACACACTCCACCAGGATAAAAGAGTATCTGCCCCTTGGACTGCCCTCTGCTTTCTAAAACACAAGCCTCGTTTCCCACGTGTGGCTTTCTCCCCCACTTCACATTTACTTCCTCACGCCTGTCCCTGGAGAGCAAAGGCTCTGGTGACACACACAGTGTCCCTGCCCCTGGTTTGGTGCACCTTGGAAGCAGAGCAGCCGTTACCTTCCGGAGGTCACCCCCCGAGCAATATTCCATGGCCAGGAGGGGAACGTCGTTAACCAGAAAGTTCATCTCCTCGGGAACTTCACAGGCTTTTACTACGTTGGGATGGTTCAACCTAAGCACACGGAAAGCTGGGTGAGAACTCTGCCCCCTCCCTTGGAAGGGTGAGACAAGACTGCAATCCAACCATGGTTTATGTTCCTGGGACAGCCTCTGTTCCCCAGATGTGTTCTCTTTGACTAGTACCCACCGGTATCCAAGTGCGTAAAATCCATACCTTGGGAATACACAAACCAGGGATGAGCACAAACAATGTCTCAAAGTCAAGGTACAGGACTTTGATGATGGGGATCCAGGATTAAGTTCTGGATTCTTGCACATTCCTGGCAAAGTCATTACATATGTGTGCCTGCTTTTGCATGTGGGGCCAGATTCCCCCTGGGAAAGGGGTTTTGTAGGAATCCTTGTCACTGCACCGGGCAGGTGAAATCCACTACAGAGGGAAGGATTAATTAATTTCTCCAACTGAATTCTAACAGCTATTTCCTGACTGTCTCTAATTTATGCTGCTCTTGGGAATAAACGACATATCCAGATGGGAATGAAGACAAATTACTTCTGTGTACACCCACAGGAGCAGCTGGAGCTGTGTGGCTCAGTGCTTGTTTTCAGCAACCACAACAGGGATCACCAAGCCCTGACTGACAAACTCAGGTTCCCTGCAAGTGGTTTCCCCCCGTGTCAGGGCACACAGGGAGCAGGTGAGGGTGTCAAAGTGACAGCAGGAGCTCAGTAAAGCCCTAAACAGCAGGGGCACTGCAGGCCTTGGGGAGGGCAGCTCAGAGCATCCCTGCTCCCAGGAGTGGGACAGAGCATTCCCTGCTCCAGGACCTCTCTCAAAAGTAAGGAGGAATTCACAGGGCAAAGGAACCATTCTGTGAGATCCCAACACTTCAGTGAGGTCCAACTTGGCCAGCCGTGGTTCCCAGGTACCTCAGTGACACGCTGGAGAGGGATATTGGGCAGCACAGAGGATGGAGCTTCTCACCAGAAAGTATAAGGAGAGTTTATTCTTTACATTCGGGAGCGTGACAGAATAAAAGCAATTCCAGGCCCTCCAGCTGCTAAAACAAACGTACCGCAGGGTACGGGCACCTCTCCCCAGCCCATTCAGGGACTGACCACCAGCTGTCCCCTCTCCTGCTCCGTCCCGGGGCTGATCCCCGGCTGTTGTTCCCCTGGCTGTCCCCGCACCACGGTCCCACTACCCGGCCGGTTCAGGGGCCGAGGCCCTGCTTGTCCCCTCTCCCGGTCAGTTCACGGGCTGACCCCCGGCTGTCCCCTTTCCCTGCCGGTTCCGGGACTGTCTGTCCCGGGGCTGTGCCCTCTCCCGGCCGGTTCGGGGCTGTCTGTCCCGGGGCTGTGCCCTCTCCCTGCCGGTTCGGGGCTGTCTGTCCCGGGGCTGTGCCCTCTCCCGGCCGGTTCGGGGCTGTCTGTCCCGGGGCTGTGCCCTCTCCCGGCCGTGCCGGTGCGGTGCCGCCGTGCCATGCCGGGCCGTGCCGTGCCGTGCCGGCTCGCCCGCACTCACTTCTTCATGATGTCGATCTCATGGCACCAGCGGTCCTTGTTCTTGACGCTGAGCTCCAGCCGGCACGACTTGATGGCCACGCGGTCGCCCGAGTCCTGCGGGACACAGCGCCGTCAGCCGGCCCGGCCCGGCCGTGCCCCCCCCGCCGCCCGGCCCGGCCCCACCTGGTGCTGGTACAGGCACACGTTGCCGAAGCCGCCGGTGCCCAGGCGGTCGCGCATCTCCCAGGGCCCGCAGGCGCCGGCCGGGTGCCCGCGCAGCGCCGCCCCGCCGGGGGCCCGCTCGGGGCCGGCGGGGGGCCCGCCCCGCTCCATGGCCCGGCCGCCGCTCCCGCTCTCCGCCTTTATTGCCGCGTCACCGCCCGGCCCGCGCGGGGCCGCCGCCGGCAGCGCCGCCTCAGTCCCGGAGGGAGAAGTCGAAGGGCTGGAAGTCGCGGCGGAAGGCGCGGGCCTGCCCCTCCTCCTCGGGCCGCGGGGCCGCGCACTGCCGCCAGTCCGCGCGCTCCGGCTGCGCCAGCACCGCCGCGCTCGCCAGCACCGCCCTGCAACACAGAACACAGCCACACGGCACCGCCCGTCACCCGCGGGGCACCACGGCACACCGACGGCACACCGACGGCACACCGACGGCACACCGACGGCACACCGCCACCGCGGCCTCGTCACCGCCGGGACGGGGCCGGGGGCAGCACCCACCTGCCGAACTGCAGCGGGAACCGCCCGCGGATGCGGTGGAACAGCTTCTCCCCCGTGTCCAGCTCCACGTAGAAGTACGGCATCCCCGGCTGCGCCACCTGCGGGGGACAGCGCGGCGGGACCCGGTGGGAATCACGGAATCCATTCGGCTGGAAACGGCCTCTGAGACCATCCAGTCCAACCTGGGACCCATCACCACTTTGTCACCCAGACCAGAGCACTGAGTGCCACATCCAGACGTTCCTTGGATGCCTCCAGGGATGAGGACTCCACCACCTCCCTGGGCAACCCCTTCCAGTGCCTGACTACCTATTCCATGCACAAAGGTGGGAAGAGACACTGGCTCTAAGAAGAGAGCAGATGTGTCCTATCTTCCCTCTCTTCAGAGAGAAAAGGTACCTCTTCACAGGCACCTCAGAGAGACCTGCTGGAGAGGGATGGTGGGAGTTCAAACAGTCCCTTCCATAGGGATGGGTCGCTTCCTCTGGGAGCACCAGTGGATGATGCACCCTGGGCACTACTGGAATATTTTTTGTGGTTTAATTCTGCAGTGACTGCAGCCATTAGAGAGAACCAGGCATGTCTGGTCACTCTTAACCTCAGCTGGGTCACCCTGGACTAGCACAGCACAGTTTTAGAGGAAGAAAAGCCAGTGAAGAGGCCACACTCCCATTGCTCAGCTGAGAAATCAGCCTGTCAAAATCAGAACCTAAAACCACCTGATGTGCTGAAAAGAGAGTTGGTGTTTGGCACCAGAAGGAATGAATCCAGCAAGCCCTACACATAGCTTGGAATAATCTTTGGCTAAACAACGTATCTGAGCAGAATCCATCTGGCACATCCCCAAATAAAGTCTATGAGGCTCTGCCTCCAACAGCTTAACCCTACCCCACAAAGTAACCCTAGAGGGAAACAGGAGCCTAAGCAGGACAGAGGGAAAGAACAGGTGAAATGTGGCCTCGTACTTGCGAGATATCCGAGTGCTCTGGGATTTCTAACAATTCAATCTGTTGTTCCTGTGCTTGTGTGATAAAAGACTCTTTAATGTCTTCAGAAGTGCAGAGGTCCAGTGGGACAGGAATCACCTGGAGAGAGAGGGCATTTCCATGACATGAAGACAAGGCAAAGAGGGCCCTTGCAGAAAGCCATCAGTGCATCACTGGGGCTGGTGTGCCCCTCAGTACAGCTCAGCCTCATCACACGAGACAGGTGACCACCCATCTCTACAGGCTTAAACTTATGAGAATTTTTTTCTGTAGGAGCTGAACAAATTGCTGAAAACTGAAAGCTTCAAGTTCTCAGCACTGCCTTCTCCTTTCTGATCTCTGTGGTAGTTCTGGTACAGTTCTGGTACACTCACAGATCTGCCACACACAGAAACCACCACAATGAACCCCTGAACGACTCTCACTTCACGTGAGGTTTGTACTCAGTGCGAGTTTATATCCTCCCAGGCTGACACCCAGACCATACCTGGAGCTGCAGATGCTGACTCCTGTAGTTTCTTTCAAATAGGACATATCTCTTTCCCTTGCTTCTGAAAAACTCCTTTAGGGCAGCCTTGTACTTGGTCACTTCTTCCAGCACCTCTGAGGACAAGTCCACCACTGACTGATAGTGCCCAATGGGCAAAATCAGGACATGGTCAGGGGACAGGCCCCCTTTGGCCAGGGCAAGGTAGCACTAGAGTGAAACAACACACACCAGTTACTCCCTGCAAGCAGCACACGCTCACCGTGCTGGGGGAATCTGCTCTCTGACTTCTCATTCCAAGTATCCCACAGCCTCAGGAACAGGAGAGTTTTCTCCTCTGTGTTGCTTATTAGGGATTGGTAATTAGCAATTTTATTTGAGTTTCTTTTTATGCTGAATTTATTAATTACTAGATGAATAAGAGAGAGGGACTGCCAAAGGACAAAAAAACAGTATCTTTTGAACACCAGAGAATTCCTTGTCTGCAGGAAAGCAGCTGAGTGAACTTCACCACTGTGGCCAGAATTTCTTAACTCTGACACGAAAATCCATCTAAAATTTTAAATTAAGCCTGTGGACAAACCTGTCCCTGTAGCAGTTTGGAGTGTGCTATAGAGGAGCAATAGCTTTAAGTGAAGTGCATGAATCAATCATTCATTCAACGATTGAATTAATCTCCAAGATGTACTTTGAGATGTTGACTTGGAAGGTATCTTCTGTTTCATCTGTATATAACCAACCTGGGACCAGGGAGATCCTGCACAACTCCAGACAGTGCATCCTGCTGCCAAAGCAGGTCCCAGTTTACACTGAGCTCCAGCTGGAAACGTTCTGCCAGATGGTAACATAGGGCTGGCACAGCAAAAGGTGTTCTGACACCAGAATCCAGCTCTGCTGCCAGAACAAAACTGGGCCACGCTTCACTTCTAAGAGTTTATACTTGTGTCTTTTGTATGGGAGATACAAAGAAACTGAAAACAAACCCAAGAGCGATTGCAAATAACGTTTGTTTGGGTTTTTTTCCAAATTGGAGACTGGTATGTTACATTGCCACGGGTACTTACGTGTGTGCCAATACTGACAACCAGGTGCTTCTCCACCTCCGGGCTGGCCAGGCAGAACCAGCAGGGCCCTGTGGGCTGTGCTTTTTGGGAAAGGAAACAAGGATTAGCACGAGGCATATCTGGCAGAACACAGAAGACCTGTTGTTTTCCAGCCACCCTTCCCAGGTGATCAAGTGCTGAAGGTGTCAGAAGGACAGAGCTCCTGGAAGCAGGTCTGGTCAGGAGACTGGTGCCTCTGGGAAATTCCAGCAAGAGAGGAGGTGAAGTCACACCCTGCTGACTGCCATTCTCATGCAGTGCTCTAAACTAATGAAAGAGCACTGATTCCAGGAGCTCAGTAGTTACAGCTCACTAATAAGAAAGCACCAGTAAATTAAAACAAACAAATCAAACTGAGGTAAAATCACTGCCTGGGTACAGACAAGGGCAGAGGCTGTCAAACACACTTGTCAGTTCTGGCCTATTCACACATCAAAACACCTGGATTCACACCCAAATTGCAGTACCTGAGCTGAGCTTTGTGACACTGCCAACTGTCACATTCAGAAGCCAGTCTGGTTCAGAGGGTGAATGGCATCAGCTCAACCACAACCACCACGGGCCAATGAGCTTTAAAACTATGCTTTTGACTCTCCTTTCACCTATTGAAACATATTTTCCCTGGGAAACAAGAGTCCCTTCATCCTCCTGCGTTCCCCCAGTGCCCGGTGTGGTGACAGAGCTCCCTGGCAAACTGCCATATCCAGCTCAGCAGCCCGAGGAAGGTGGAGGGACACGATCCAAAGGCTCGAGGGAAGAGCTCAGGAAAAACGCAGCCTCCTACTTACGGGGTTTCTTGGCTTGCTTAGGCTGGGAGTCCCCTCCCTGTTTCCCATCTGAGGGACGTTTCTTTCCCTGATGCTTGTTCAAGTCAAAGAAAAACTGACGAGCTGGTTCTTCCTGTACAGAAAATGAAAAGCAAAGCCCGTTAGATCTGCATCCCAGAGGGTGACAGTACAGCCAGGAATAAGATTTTTCCTGCAGAGGTGTGAACCACCTTTGAAAAGCATCAACATCACAGAATCACCAAGGTTGGAAAACCCCTCCGAGATCATCAAGTCCACCCTGTGACTGATCCCCACCTTGTAAACCAGACCAGAGCACTAAATGCCACATCCAGTTGCTCCTTGAACTCCTCCAGGGATGGGAACTCTACCACCTCCCTGGGCAGCCCTTCCAATGCCTGACCACCCTTTCTGTGAAGAAATGCCTCCTGAACATCCTGGAACAGAATGAACTGAGCTTCCCAAGTAATGCAGCAGACTTGACATCCTGTCCTGTAGCTACAGGCCCTACTAAAAAAATCTTGTCCCCATCTTTCTGATGGCTGAACATTTTAAGACTGAAAGGCCACTCCCCAGAGCCTTCTCTTCTCCAGGCTGAACAACCCCAGCTTTCCCAGCCTGGCTACAGGGCAGAGTGCTCCAGCCCTTGAAGCATCTCCATGGCCTCCTCTGGACCTGCTCCAGCAGCTCCACGTTCTCATCATGCTGGGGGACCCAGAGCTGGAGGCAGCACTGCAGGTGGGGTCTCAGCAGAGCAGAGCAGAGGTGCAGCATTACCTGCCCTGGCCACGCTGTGGGACGAGCCCAGGACACGGCCGGTTTCAGGAGGGGCACACCAACCACCTCCCATCATCGCACCCCTACAGCTGGGGTGTTGCAAACAGTTCACACAGAACCCTGCAGTTTTTCACAGATCTCCCCAAGGGAAAGCCAAGCAGTGTTCCCAGAGCACACGGGAGGAGGGGCCCGGGGCGGTACCTCTGCCCTGGCCTTGGCAGCCTCCTTGCGCAGTTTCCGGTAGGGATTTTCCGTGACGTCCTGCGGCTGCTTCACCAGCTCCGCGGGGTCCATGGAGCTCATGGGCACGATGCTGAAGGCATACAGGTACTGCAACAAGCACAGGGGGCTCAGGGGCTAGCACTGCACCTCTGAAGGGATCACATACCAGCACAACTCACCACATCAGGGCGTGGAAAAACACCCCCCCATGCCAGGGTCCCACCCAGTGCAACCAGGAGTTTATGGAGTACTCCCAAGGCACTGCTTTCACTTTAAGGAAAGATCTCTTTGAAAAGCACCAGTGTATCCTACTTGATGGAGACACAACCCTGATCCTTGCCTGTTTCCAGGCCTTCTTTCTGTCCAGAACCTTTTCTGTTCTCACTGCGAGCAGCACGCACCATGCTGGGGGAATTTACTCCCTGACTACTCATTTGGAGTATCCCTCAGCCTCAGGAATGGGAGAGTCTTCTCCTCTGTGTTGCTTATTAGGAATTTTGAGTTTACTTTTATGCTGAATGCATTAATTACTAGAGGAATGAGAATGAGAGAGAGGGACTGCCAAAGGACAAAAAACCAGTATGTTTTGAACGCCAGAGAACTCCTTGTCTGCAGGACAGCAGCCGAGTGAACTTCACCACTGTGGCCAGAATTTCTTAACTCTGAACCCTGCAAGTTTTTCACCACTGCCAACCTGTCCTTTTGCACCAATATTTGGTAACTTTCATAAGGGGACAAGAGAAACAGGTTAAAAAAAAAACCCAAACAGCCCCTTCCCATCCCAGAAATCAGTTATTTTCGGTGATTTGTGCCTGCAGCCCTCACCCTTCTGACATAACAGGCTAATGGTACCTATTACTCAAGTGAGACAGACACCTCCACTTCAGCCAAGCTTTTAAGTCTGACGCTGTCCTTTAGATGGCCAAAGCTGGGCTTACTGCCCTACAACTGTACTTGACAAAAGAAGAAAGATTCGAGGCTCTCAGTACCTTTTTCTTGCTTGTATTGCCAACATCAGCAAGTGCAATGAACCTGGTCACGTGCTGTGGGGTCTCCTGTAGCACTGTGTGATTTCTGTAAGGAAGCAAAACATGGCTCTACAGGTACATGAAGCATTGAAAAGATACTCAGACAGCACATCAGCCTTCCTGTGTTCTTTCAAAACAGAACTCTTATTAGGAAACAAAGGAGATTTCACAAGATCTTACAAACCTGTAAGGAAGTCTTTCGTAATAGGCCTTCTCCAGGGCAGCAAAATGGTACCTTGGTTTGAGACTTGCAGCCAGATCTGATACCAACTTGGAGCCACATGTCTTGGTATCTATTTCTCCCTGCACAATACAAGCCAAGTTTTATTTAAACCTGTCAGAGTGCAGTGAAAAGAAACAGTTTTATACAGAACTACATGTTGGATGTGTAGTATAGTGGTTGCCATTCCCTGGAAGTGGGGGACAAAAGCCCAGAGGGTTTGATCTTTTATTGCCAACCAGAGCCTACTCATTTATTCCACTCTGTGTATTCAGTTTGCATCCACTTGTTTCATCAACCCAAGTTTGTCAGGATCTCAGGGCATAAGGGAATCTTATAAGATATGCATATATCATCTTACAAGATAATGCATAAGATAAGACCAAGATCAGGGAAGGTTCTTAATGCTTTTACACTGAGCATCTTTTTGGACATTGAAGAAGAGAGCAAACAATGTCCTTTTGCCACATGTGCAGCCTTGCTCTCCAGGAAGGTCTGAGATCATCTGAACTCACAACTGGAAAATCCCTTCTGCTAAGGAACGTTAACAACACAAAACTGGACACAAATTAAACAACATGCTCAAAGTCCAGATGTAGGAACAACCAGACCAGCTGACTGATACTCGAGGAAATAAACACGAGAACACTTCAAAAGTTTGGAAGGGGGGAAAAAAGAATGACTTGATGTCAAGTGGTACTGGAGGTGCTTAGAGCACAGCATTCCTCCTCAGAGAGCAGCAGCTTCATTTGACAGCAGCTGCAATGAACTGAAATCAGAGCAACGCTTGTGATCAGGTGAAGGCCCCTCACTTGGATCTTCCAGGCAGGGACAGATAAAACCCCATGAAGCTTCACAAATCCTCCTCCCCTTCAGTCCTTCTTTTCTGAAGAACCAAACTGTCCTTTCTTTACTCCCAGCTTTCTCATGCACTCATGAGATGGCCCAACAGCCCAAACTGCCACAGCAAGCAAAAGGGAATCCTTTGTCAAATCCACCCGGAAACCGGGAAACGCTCCACTTACCGCGCTGTTGGCAAAGGTGCCCACATCTCTGGGCCAGGGGGAGGTCAGCAGGATGTCCACTCCTCTGAAGTTTGGGGTGGATAACAGGGATGCTTTGAGCTCTGCCACGTCCTTGGCGCTGAAGCTGTGGGCGGGAGCCGGCTGCTCCTGCGCCTCTGTGCCGCTCAGGTACGCGATGTGCAGCCCCGAGCAGCCGCTGAACACGCCCCGCCGGCCTGCGGGACACGGCACCCGCTGAGCCAGGGGACTCACTGAGCCAGGGGCACAGCACCCACTGAGCCAGGGGAATGGGCACCCACTGATCCAGGGACACAGCACCCACTGAGCCAGGGACACGGCACCCGCTGAGCCAGGGGAACAGGCACCCGCTGATCCAGGGGAACAGGCACCCACTGAGCCAGGGGAACAGGCACCCGCTGAGCCAGGGACACAGCCACCCACTGATCCAGGGGAATGGGCACCCACTGAGCCAGGGACACAACACCCACTGAGCCAGGGGCACGGCACCCGCTGAGCCAGGGACATGGGCACCCACTGAGCCAGGGACATGGGCACCCACTGATCCAGGGGCACAGCACCCACTGAGCCAGGGGCACGGCACCCGCTGAGCCAGGGACACAGCCACCCACTGATCCAGGGACACAGCACCCACTGATCCAGGGACACAGCACCCACTGAGCCAGGGGAATGGGCACCCACTGATCCAGGGACACAACACCCACTGAGCCAGGGGCACGGCACCCGCTGAGCCAGGGGAACAGGCACCCACTGATCCAGGGACACAGCACCCACTGATCCAGGGGAATGGGCACCCACTGATCCAGGGACACAGCACCCACTGAGCCAGGGACACGGCACCCGCTGAGCCAGGGGAACAGGCACCCACTGAGCCAGGGACACAGCCACCCACTGATCCAGGGACACAGCACCCACTGATCCAGGGACACGGCACCCACTGATCCAGGGACACAGCCACCCACTGATCCAGGGACACAGCCACCCACTGATCCAGGGGAATGGGCACCCACTGAGCCAGGGACACAGCCACCCACTGAGCCAGGGACATGGGCACCCACTGAGCCAGGGACACAACACCCACTGAGCCAGGGGCACGGCACCCGCTGAGCCAGGGACATGGGCACCCACTGAGCCAGGGACATGGGCACCCACTGAGCCAGGGACACAGCACCCACTGAGCCAGGGACACAGCCACCCACTGAGCCAGGGACACGGGCACCCACTGAGCCAGGGGCACAGCACCCACTGAGCCAGGGACATGGGCACCCACTGAGCCAGGGACACAGCCACCCACTGAGCCAGGGACACGGGCACCCACTGAGCCAGGGACATGGGCACCCGCTGAGCCAGGGGCACGGCACCCGCTGAGCCAGGGACACAGCCACCCACTGATCCAGGGACACAGCACCCACTGATCCAGGGGAATGGGCACCCACTGATCCAGGGACACAGCCACCCACTGATCCAGGGACACAGCACCCACTGATCCAGGGACACAGCCACCCACTGATCCAGGGACACGGGCACCCACTGATCCAGGGACACAGCCACCCACTGATCCAGGGGCACAGGGCCAGGCCCAGCACTCCTGACACACTGACACTGCCCTCACAGGCAGCTCTTCTCTGCCCAGAACAAAGTCACTGTTTAGCTCAAACCCAACCCTGACGACAACAGAGCTGCTCAGACAACCTCCACGTTCTTTACTCCCTGAAAGAGCTGCTCAGACAATCCCCATCTTCCCTCCGCTCCCTGAAACATCTGTTCAGACAACCCTCTGTCTTCTCTCTGCTCCCTCTTATCTTGCTTCCCCAAAAATCCACCCAAAAGCTTGATATGAAGGCTGAGTGAAAAAAGCCAATGCAGGTCCAACTGCTTGTTAGATTGTTGGTCAGTGGTTTTTCCTTTTAGCTTTGGTACAGTTTCATTACCTTCAGTTGACACTTGTGGCTGTACTGCAGTAGCAGAGGTAACACAGCAAAATCATATTCAAGGACAAAACCTTCCCCACACAGAGAGAGGGAAGAAGATGCCTTCAAAGAACAGGCTCTTTTAACCACTGTTCCTTTTGGTTGGCAAGTGCAGTGTTAGAGGAACAAAAAAAACCCCAAAATAAGCAAGGTTTTCTTTCACATTTTACACAGATTGTATTGAGTTCAACTCCAGTCTGAACCACAGGAAAAAAATGCCACCTTGAAACTTCCAGAAAAATGAAGATATTGAATGGGAAGATCAGAAAACACTTGTGAAAGCCCCAGGAGGCAAATGCAGCTCCCTGATCCCAAAGCCCCTGCAGCCTTACCCAGGTAAGTGATGTTCTCAGCCAGCTCACAGCCACTGACGTCCGGAAAATAGCTCAGGGTGTCCTGGTTGTTGGCACCCAGCACGTAGGTTGGGATTGGAGCTGAGGGAGAAAACCTCCTGCAGTCAGTCAGCTTTACTTCCAGTGCCCCAGCAGAGGCCCAGTCCACACTTCCCAGGAATCACAGCAGGAAAGCCTGTCCAGCCAGACCCCCCACCTCACCCTTGCAGTGCTAAGGAGCACCGAGTGCAGGACAAGGAACCTTCCTGCAGAACAAGTCCCCAGACCTGGAGTTCCCACAGCTGCAGGCAGAGCACAACCTCTGCTCTAACTACAACTGCCTCCCCTGCCTATGTAAGATTAGCTCCAAAATGATCCACAGCCCTAAAATCAGGGACATTCCCTAGGCCATGCTGACAAACAGCGGAGCACAGAGGCAGTGAAATCCACACAAAGGAGTTTTGGTTCCAAACGAACCCCTCTGTCCCTGCTGGGTGGGGTCTCCCTGACTGATCTGACACCCCCCAACCGCTGCTCCTGCACTCCACAGCGGGCTGGGAAGCAGTGCCAGCATCCCGAGGGGCACCACCCTCCCTCCTTACCTTTCTTGGCCCCCGTGCGGTACTCGGCCCATTCCGCCTCTGAGGAAGAGCCGAAGAAATTCCCGACACACAGGAGCATCTGAAAACACCGGGAAAGGCAACCTTTGCCGTTGGAGCGCAGACAGAACGCACACAACGCTTCGCTGTACTGTCACAACACTGCGGCTGCGACTGTCCCAGCCCCGCCATCCCGGCAAGGCAACGGGAACCCCCCGGGAATGGGAACCCCCCGGGACCCCCCGCGTCTCGCCAGCCCCCCGGGCCTTACGTCGAAGCGGCCGCTTTTGGCCTGGATGGCGCGGACCCGCCCGAAGATGGTCTCCAGCCGCCCCTCCACGTCGCCACACGCCAGCCTGCGGGACACCGCGCGTCAGCTTCAGCGGCCTCCTCCCCCGCGGCCACCCCCGTCCCGTCCCGTCCCGTCCCGTCCCGTCCCGTCCCGTCTCGTCCCGTCCCCTTCACCTACACGCGCAGCGGCGCCGCCATCGCGGAGATGCCCGACCGGAACCTCCCGCCACTTCCGGGTGCTCCCCCTCAAGGTTCCGCCGCCTCCCGGTGCGCCGCCCAAAGCGCTCCGCCGCGTCCCGCCTGGGCGCCGACCAAATCCCGGCAAAACCAGCGGGAATCACCGGGAAATGGTAAATCCCGGTGTCCGCAGGGAAGCGCGGGCGAGCCCAGCCTGTCCCCAGGGACCCTCGGCTGTCGGAGGGATGCGAAGGGCACGGCCGGCTGGAGTGGGACGGGAAAACTTTTTGCTGGAAGTGCAAAGCGAGCTGAGCCAGCCAGAGTTTCCTCGGGTGAAAAGGCAAAATCCCAGTGGAAAAAAAAAATCGGATGAATGAAATGAAGTATTTTCTATTTAACACCCTTTGTTACTGTGTCTTTCTCATGCGGCGTTAGCACTGAAATGTGGAAAGTGCGTGAGAAGAGGTGATCTGGTAAGGGAGGGGTCGGTGTCAGAACCGGCTGAAATGATCACTGCAGGTGATTATTTACACTGAGCTACTACTATAATAATTATTTTATGTTTATTACACATATTGCGATATATTTTAGTATTTTTTCTTATACTATTATTATTATTACAGCCACTTAACGAAGTGAACACTGACACCAGCAGAGCTCTCCAGTAATGGTAGACAACAGCTTTTATAATATATTTATAATGTTTTAGAAATAATAATGCCTTATAAACAAATAATACCATACAAAGGTATTTTTAAATGAACTTTTTAGGTATTTTTATGAATGTTCTACAATGTTACCATCTGCATTCTCTAACCCAGAGCTGAAATCTGAGGTGATGATACTGAGGTTTATTTCCTCCGTGGTATCCAGAGTGAAACGTTCTACATTTCAACAGTCACGAGAAACGTAAAATAACAACTTTTATTTTAAGTTTCTGTCTCTCTGAACCTTTCAATGTGCGTATGCTGCTTGTGTGGCATTTAATTATAGAGCTCGTGAGGGTTTTTTTGGATATGTACAAACACTTTCCTGTTGTCACATAGGGCACAGCCTGGAAGGAAAAAAACGCGTGAAGTGTGAACCTTCCACTATCCCAGGTTGCTCCAAGCCCCGTCCAACCTGGCCTTGGGACACTTCCAGGGATGGGGCACCTTTGCCAGGACCCCAGCACACCAAAAAGCCAGCAAAGGTGCTTGTTTTCCAGCGGGGCCGAGTGGGAGCCCCTTGAGGAGCCCCTTCTCTCCGTTTCCCCGGCGGTAACTGCACCCAGGCGCTCCGGGCCGTACTCGCACGCGGCGGGCACGGGCCGGGGGCTCCGCTCACCGGCGGCTCCGAGGGCACCCGAACACGCCGCGAACGCTGCGCCTCGTTCCATCCCACCCCGCTCCGCCGAGCGGCTCCAGCAGGTCATGAACGCTGACCCACCGCAAAGGGCTCACTCCCATCCCCATCCCTGCCCCCAGCCCGAGGGCTCCACGGGACGGGGACGCCCCTCAGCCGCCTCCCCTCACCACGGCGGCACCGCCCCGCGTCACGGCGACGCTTCCGCCTCCCCTCGGCGCCGCGGCCCCTCGGCCGCCCCTCAAAGGCGCCGCCCCACCGCCGCCGCCGCGTCCCCTCAGCGAGGCAGCCCCTCGGCCTCCCCTGGCCCCGGCGGCCCCACCGCCGCCCCTCCGCGGCGCCGCCGCGGCCCCGCCGCCTCCCGCCAACATGGCGGCCCCTCCCCTCAGCGGCGCCGCCCCTCAGCCGCCCCTCAAGATGGCGGCCCCGCCCCTCGCCGGTCCCGCCCGGCGCAGCCGCCGCTCGGCAGCGCGGGCCCGGGGCGGGCGGATCGGGCCGTGTGGGGTCGGTCCCGGCGCGGCGGGATGGCGCTGCCGCAGCAGTGCGAGGCCGTGTTCGGCACGGCGGACCTGTACGGCGCGCTGGACGTGCGGCGGGAGGCGTCCCCGCAGGAGATCCGCCGCGGGTACCGCCGCGCCTCGCTGCGCCTGCACCCCGACCGCGTCCCGGCCGAGCAGAAGGAGGAGGCCACGCGCCGCTTCCAGGTGAGCGCGGGAGGCGGCGGCGGGAAGGCGGGAAAGCGGGCGGGACACCCCGGGTGACCGATCCACCGACCCCTGAGTGACCGACCCACCGACCCCCCCCGAGTGACCGACCCACCACTCCCGCAAGGGAGGGACCCACTGCCCGCTCAGGTAGCTGACCCACCACCCCACCACCCCATAGGTGACCGGCCCCGAGTGACTGACCCACCCCTCCCTCAAGGGACCGACCCACTGCCCCCCCATGACTGACCTGCCACCCGAACCGAGTGACCACCCCACGGACCCCCAAGTGACTGACAGACTGTCCCCGAGTGACCGACCCTGACCGACTGACCACCACCCTCCCGAGTGACTGACCCACTGACCTTCCCCGGAGTGACTGACCGACCCATCATCCCCTGAGTGACCACCCTACCACCCCCCAAGAGATTGTCCCACTGCCCCCCAAGTGATTGACCCACCGCTCCCCCACCTGCTGCCCCCCAGGTGACCGACCCACTGCCTGCCCCCGAGTGACGGATCACCCCCTCCCCAGTGACTGACCGTCCGCTCCCCCGAGTGCCCGATGCCCCCCAGGTGACTGCCCCCTCAGTGACCGGCCACCCCCGTGTCCCGCAGATCCTGAGCAAGGTGTACGCGGTGCTGAGCGACGCCAAACAACGTGCCCTGTACGACGAGACCGGCACGGTGGATGAGGATGCTGAGGTGCTGCAGGGAGACAGGGACTGGCTGGAGTACTGGCAGCTGCTCTTCAAGGTGAGAGCAGCACTGGGAGCCGGAAAAACCCTCCAGTGTTTCTTTTTTATGTATTCTGTCTTAAATCCTTCTGGTGAGCAAGTCCTGTACCTCGTGGAGTTACTCATGTAATCTCTTTGCTCCAGGTCTCCGTAAAAGAGATCGAGGACTTCGAGAACAGCTACAAAAACTCAGAGGAAGAGCTGGAGGATGTGAAGGCGGCGTACCTGAACTTCAAGGGTGACATGAATCGGATCATGGAGTCCGTGATGTGCGTGGACTACACGGACGAGCCGAGGATCCAGGCAATGATCGAGCGAGCCATCGCCTCTGGGGAGCTCCCGTCCTACCAGGCCTTCGTCAGGGAGTCAAAGCAGAAAAAGATGTCCAGAAGAAGGCGGGTAGGTTGTGTCAGTTGTTTACCACAACCTTTTTATCTCCCTCGGCAGAAATAAGCGACGCTGTTCCCGAGAGGTTTGTCCCGGGATTGCCGAGTTCCACGCCTTGCTCAGCGTTCACATTTGCTCACCTGTGTTCATCACAGCCCACCCCAAATCGCTGGGACACGGGGTTTTTTCCCTTCTTTTATTTCATTATTATACACAATGGCTTATTACACATGTCCCTGCATTTATCTACAAAGCTGTGAGTTGTTGAAGTTAACAAAAAAAAACAAACAACAAGTGGTGAAAATACATTTTGCTTGACTTTTGGCAGGTGTGAAACTGTTCTGGACTAGATGGACTCTTGTCCAAACACTTTGTAGAATGTTACATGCACATCACAGTAACCTTTAACTTAGTGTAGGATCTGCTAAGGCAAAAAAGATATAGATAGGGGAACAGGGACAAACATCACAGTCAACATTGTGAAAGAGCCAAAAAACTTCCCTCTCTGCTAAATGATGGAACCTTTGCCTGATTCCTCATCTGTGGCCAAACCTGGAAACCCTTTGTGTTTCCTTGCAGTTCTTTGTACACAGATGCCAAAAAAAAAAAAAAAAAAAGCATTTGGTAACTCCTGTAAGACTTTGTCAGATAACATGCGAAATACTTTTTTTTAAAAAAAACTTGTTTGCTTTTTCAGGCAGAAAAAGAAGCTAAAGAGGCAAAAAAGACTAAAGATGAACTGGGCATTGGTGGAGAAAATGACTTGCAAGCGCTGATTCAAGTAAGGCTCTCTCTGTTGCAGATAATTATGTTACTGGCTTATAATTGTGTTTTCCCTGAGCATCTTTGATTTTGGATCCTTGCAACTCTTCTGAGTTCCTGAGGTTAAAACCTTAATGCTAACCATGTACTTTAATTAACAGACTATGGTATGGGTTTTATTGCCTGTGTCTCTTTAAAAATTAACAAAGTTATTCCACGTGCACTCAAAATATTTAATTTCTAGTTGCAGGCAGTTAGACAGGGAGTGTCAGTAATGGCACTAAACTTTCTATAGATTGTATTCCCCGTTCAATATATTCCAAGATTTTATGTAGCTATCAGGCTTCAATAGAATAACCTGTATTGGGAAGTTCCAGAAGCTTTGAATTTGGTTGGTTTTCTTTTCCCCCTCCCCAGCGCCGAAGCAGGGATCGAGAAAGGGAAATGGATGACTTCTTCGCCCACCTGGAGGCAAAATATGGGAATAATGCCAAGAAAGGAGGAAAGAAAACTGCAGCCAAGAAGAGGAAGACATAAAGAACGATGTAGGCTGAAGTACCAGGTCTCATTTTGTATGGAAACGTGGGTGTGGGAGAACTTGGGATTGTTTCTGGGCTCCTGTTCTGGGCTGTGTGCACTGACTGGCTGTGACTGGGAGGCACGACAAGGCAGACAAAGCATTCCTGTGCTACTGCTTCAGACCCTTTGGGTGCTCTTCAGTTGAGATCCACGTGTGCTGTTCACACAGTTCTTCCCTAGTGAGCCTCCCTCTGTTTTTAAAGGTCTTTGCACATCAGCTCAACAGGTGTTTTTCAGATATTCCAGTAGTTTTATATAGTTTGGAAAATTGCAGATTTAATAAACGAGAAGGGTTTTTTGCAGAGTTCTGTGCTGTTGCTTCCCCAGTTCTCTCTGCTTGTTTTCTGAGTAGCTGTTCCAAACAAACTGATTGTGTTGATTCTCCTGATTTCAGTCAAGTAAATCCTGCACACTTCCATTTGCAGGATCATTTCTCAAAGGCTCAGGAGCCACGAGGTGAGCACTTTGAAGGCCCTCATTGCTTCAACACCAGCATTCAGGGAGCTTCCTGGGGGGAAGCCAGAGGTAGAGGGTCACTCTGTTCCCCTTTACTTGCCTGCTCCTAAAAATTACCCTGATTCTGAGAGAGTGCAGCATATCACTGTGTTGGATAACAGAGGGCTTAAAGGTTACTTTTGTTACACAGAATAAATAAATAACAGCCCAGGATCAGTCTCTGGTGTCAACCATCTGTACAGAAAACACGAGATGGGCCTTAGGAGGAGACTGCTTCACTTTTTCATTTAAACACACATTTAAACACTCCTCTAGGCTATAAAACACTACATTACGTTACCAGCAGTCTATTCAAGTTTATTTGTCTGTTTTTGTAACTCTTGTGCTACAGAAAACTCACTTTGTCCCTGAGGAATGGCATGGATACAAATGGGATGCTTATCTGCAGTTTGCCTGACAGAACTGACACACTGTACAATATTCCAGCAGTCCCAAGTGTTAAGAGAAATTGTATTTTGAAATGGTTTGGTGAGTAGAGGCCTCTGGTTAGCATCAGGTTCTCTCTCTGCAAATTTCAGAGGTTTAGATTGAGATCAGAGCTGCTCTTTTTTTTTTTTTTAACCTTCTGGAAATGCAAAGACAAGTTAACCCAGTTACATTTGCACAGTTCCCTGTTTTTGATGAAAGCATGCTTGGATCAACTGGACTCAAGATCTTCAATATTGATTAAAAATTATTAGCTGCTCTGTAGGTAACATAAATTGGAGTGGGGAGATAGGGGAGATACTTCCTAAAGAACATTGACAAGTTTTTGTCCATTATGAACAGTAATTTGAAGAACAATAAGGAAATTAGGAAAAGAAGTGCTCTTTAATAGGACTAGAAAGGAACAACTGTTTTTGTGCAGTGTCCTGAGTTTGTTTGAGTACAGCCAGTGATTATCCTCACCTTGTTTTTACACTTTAGTCTGTTTGGGAGTAAGACTTTCAACTAACTGGTTATTTTGAGAAGCCTGTACTTCATGGGGGTTTTTGTCTTATCTGGAGCCACAAGGGCAGCTGCAGCAAACACCTCCTCCACGTCTGTCACACGGTGCAGACACAGCTGCTAAAAGCTCCATTGCATCTGTGGCTTGGGGAGAGCAGAAATCTGTAATTACAGGTCTTTTAGAAAGGGAGAGACTGAGCCATTCTCTGAAATCACCACAAAATATCTCACCAGGAAGACAAGTGTATTTTCTTGCAGTAGTGTGTGAAACTACTTGTAGTTAGAGGCTTCTTGTTGGCTGCTAACCCTTCTTCAGTCACTGAGGAAGAGGTGTAAGGTTAAATAACTCAGGGAGAGGCAGTGGTTGCTACCTGTGGAGCTGTCAGTTCACCTGCTTGGCTACCTTAGTGCTACACACCTGTGTCCAGATACCTGCTGCAGCTACTGCAGGATCCAGCACTTGCCTAAGCTGAGTTGTAGAAGCAGAATCGAGTGCAGTGCTTGCTTTTCCTAGTACAATATTGCTTTAAACATATTTGAATATATAAATACAGCTTAAAAAAATTTACATTACTACTTCTGTGGAAGGCCTGGGCAACCTTCTGTGGAGCTAATGGAAAAATGAGCAGGTTCTGCAGTACCTGCCTTTAAGGACATGAACCCATCACAAACCTCACAGGAACACAGCAGTGACTGAGTGTTTGCTGAAGTTCCTAGGAGTTAGGCTTTCCTGGAGTATCTTCACCCTTCCACTGGAGTATCACTTCCTCTACTGGTAGAAAATGGAATGTTTAAGTGTACCCCTTCTAATCTTTGGCAGCTGTTGCTTAGGTTTATATAAAAATAACTATTTGTGAGGAAGGGTGTTTGAAAACTCTCTGTAAACAACGTTGACCTTGCTGGGATTGAGAGGTGGTTCCTGACTCCCCAGAGATGGGTTGATGGACGGATGGATGGATGGGTTGGACACTTCTCCATGGCACCTCAGAACCCCTGTCTGCTTTTTGTGCCTGATCCACTTCGACTGTGGCCTTTCACAGAACCACGTGGGAGGAGACCTAATAAACAGAGATCATGGACAACTTCAACACTTCTGAAAGGTATTCAAACTAAGTACCAAATGCATCTCCTTTAGCTTCAAATTAAAATGCCTTTTTTTAGTCTCTTTATTCTAATGCATTATTTATACCTTCCAAAAGGGGCAAAGTTTGTGCTTGCCAAGTTGCTGCATTGTAGGGAACTACTGTATTCCTTGATATTTCACCAAGTATTCAAGACTATAAAGTTCTGCTAATTTAATTTTTTGTTAATACAGCAGTCATAAAGCTCATCTTGCTTTTTTTGATGGGGGGAGGAGATATTTAACTTCAGCAGGAGTCCCTCCTTGCTGGTTTAAAACCAAATTACTTCTGTTTAGTGCCTTTTTTAAACTCAAATTGCCTCTTGTACCACTTATATTAGTGGTAGGAGGCCATTCAGCTATTAAACAAGCTGAAAGACCCCTCACATGCTCTAATAATCACTCATTACTTGCTGCCTTAACCTTTGCAGCTTCCATTCACTGTTGCAGCCTCAATCCTACCTGTCAGCACATTTTTCTGTGGGAGATCCTGACAGCCCCATAAGGAGTGACACAGTACAAGCAACTCTGATTTCAGAGGATGCATGTGAATTGTACTGGTACAGTCCCTGTCTTTCCAATATATTTTGACTTGATCTAATACACATGTAGTACAGATCTAGTAAAACCCCTTCCAGATACAGTGCAAATTAGTTTCTTTTGGACATAATGCAATTTTTTTTCAGTTGCATAGTTGAGCAGAAGGAAAAACCCCTTGGGCATAAAGTAGATGCTGCTATTTCTGTTGAAGTTGGCAACTCCTGCTTTTCACTTTGACACTGAGAGGCACTGGGGCAGATTACATTAAGCTTCCTCAAGTGATTTTAAATACTTGGTGGTAATAAAAAACCAAACCCAAACTGCACCCAGCCACACTCTGGAATAGAGTGGGATACAGCCAGGATAAAACCTGGTAATGGGAAATTAAAGACACGAACAGAACTTTGAAAAACCTCCTCGATGCAGTTACCTGGAGGAATGTATCCCTGCAGGAAGTGCATCCCTGTCCCAAAAGCCTACCCCTTGCTTGATCTTACTGAATCCTGTGCCTGAGGAACATACCTGAACCTGCTGATGCTCTGCTTGTCCAGGATTGATTACTGTGATCCGTAACGGTGCAGGAACGGCGGCGCTGGGAATCTGGCTGAGAAGGCAGGGGAAAAAATGTAAACAGCAAGAT
This sequence comes from Pseudopipra pipra, assembly GCF_036250125.1. Taxonomy (NCBI): domain Eukaryota; kingdom Metazoa; phylum Chordata; class Aves; order Passeriformes; family Pipridae; genus Pseudopipra; species Pseudopipra pipra. The sequence goes on along the minus strand of NC_087556.1, from coordinate 568,611 downwards.
TACAATGCAGCTACAAACTATTTGCCTGGTTGGCAAGATGCTGTAAAGGCCTAAGTAAAGCTTTGAGGAGGATTAAATCAACTTTAGGAGTAGAAAATATATTTTTCTAACGCTTATTTGGAATAATCACTGGACCAGTTAAAGACATTCTGGAAAAACTGTTCTGTTTCAAAACAGACTTTAGAAATTGTGTACTCTCACAACTGCTGAGTCAAGGATGTTTAATCAAGCAGCTATTTAAAAGCTATCACTGAAATTGTAGCTTTTAAAGCTTAGATAAAAAACAATTTGTTGGATAGGACAAGATATCAGTAGAGTAGGTGCTTATTGTTTGATACTGAAACAGATTGGGCATTGATTAGTGTTAATTCACCAAGCACTCTCTGCAGTAATTAAGGATGATGTGGTGTAATTTGCCATGCTTTACCAAGGATGTGTTGGTCGTGTTAGGCCTGGAGAAAGGATCAGGTAGGAGGAGCTGCTCCTGGAGCTGCTGGTGAGCATCTTCTTGTGCCGTTACACTGTGAGCACGACTCGAGCTCCCTCGAGGTTTCTGCAGGGAAGGGTAACACAGTTATGGCTTCTTCTCACTGCAGCAGCACATTGGCAACCCTCAGCCTAGGAATTAAAGCTAATTTTCCACATTAATCATTTTGCAACCTAGTTACGAGGAGGAAAACATTCTGGCATGAATGAGAATTAAGCAGGCAACTGTGGGTGATGTTGTTAGTCAAAACTGCTGGGATGGTTTTTGTGCAGCCATTTGACTTGCTGTCGCAGGGTAACAAATAAATTGGGACTTTTGGGCTTGGCAGTTTGTTCAGCAGTGATTACAACTTCAGACTATTCAGTAATAAAATGGAATTGCTTCCTTTACCATTTGCCTCTGGGATCCTGTGGTGCTCCCACGCTCTGCCACGCTGGAGGTGGCAATAGGGGGCAGGGGGTGATTTCGGTTCAGCAGCACTGGGGAGGGGGAGGTCAGCTGCTCCTGTGCAGTCAGACTGAAAGGCACCAGTGAAAAGAGAAAAAAATACAGTTTATATGTTTGGCACGTGGAAGGAGATAATACTGTCACTTTGTTTGGCCTTCTGGAGTTGACTGTTCTGTAAGAACACCTTAGAAAAGCTTGAAAACATTTTAAAAACACTTTCCTAGTGCTCTCTGCATTTAAAAATATATGGTAATAAAGGTGAGATGTTAATATTTGTTAGACTGACTGAAGCCTGAGGAAAGGGAACAGAAGCATAAAATACTGGAAGTAGAAACATCAGTTGTGGAAGGACAAGGAATTAGTCTCTAAACACTACGTGACAAGAAAATAACAGGCTCAGTGAGTTTATACATAAACTACAAAACTGAAAGGAAACTACATCGATTTACAACACATGGAATACAGAGGTATATCAAAGCCTGCATTGTTTCTTGATACCCTGTGGTCCCTGTCAATGTGCAAAATAAGATGTTTTAGCTGTGACTGAGGGGTTCACTAAGAGCACTTCGGTCAGTCAGATAACCTATTTTAACACCTTTACAGGCCAGCCTGGGCTAGGATAGCAACGTGCAGTTTCCCCTCCAAAAACTGTAGACTTTTAAATTCATCTTGCCAACAGGCTCCAGAAAAAGAAAACCATGTGAAGAAAGAGATGGTGGTGTTGACTTAGCTGGCACTGGGCAGACTGAGGTGCAAAACCACCTCTGTGTGTCTGTGATTCAGTGAATCGCAGCGCGGTGACCACCAGCCTCAGCCCCTCAGCTTTCTGGGGGCAGCTGTGCTTTAAGGGGCAGCTCCTTTCTATAACCCAATGTTCCTCCTGCCCATCTGCCTGTTTTTGGTGCCAGCTGGGCTCCCTGCACTGGTCGGCCTGCAGGAGGGGCGGGTGGGACGTACAGCCGTGCCGCGTCCCCGGAGCGCGGGGTCCCGGGGCGGGGCTGGCTGCCCGAGATGGGGTGCAGGGTCCGGGGCGGGGGGTTCCTCCTCCTCGTCGAGCGGGACAGGGAGGATGTGCTGAGCTCCAGAGCACGATTTGGCCACGTTCTGATGGAGAGGATGGAGCTGGAACCCGGCCGTCTGTCATCCAGGTCCCTGACAGAACAGACCAACAGGGAGATGGTCAGTGTGGCCCCCTTCCCAAAGTACTCACCCCCGTGTGGCATTAATCATAAAATACACCGGCAGACACGATGTGTTTTCATTTTTAACAGAACTGTATAATCTATAATACTGTTTCACTGTATCCTAACACTTCATTTTTCACAGAGGACAAATAAACACACAAGCAGGGAAATAATTGAGAAGAGCTTTCTCATAATTTATCTGAATCCCTCATGAATCCCTCTCACTGTGAGAACACTCTACTTTATTTACAGCAGATGATCTGTAACTCTTACAGTGTTTTCTCCACTACAGGCAGGTTCCTTTGGTGTAACTGGATCCCATGGATCACCATCAAGCCATTCAGATTATGCTGAGAGCCACTACTTGACCCTTGAGAGAGACTGACCTGAAATTTAAAAAAAAAAAAAAAAAAGTAAGTAAATTGCTGCTTGGCAGAGATACACTTACAGATTTTGTATATAATTTTGGAGAAAATCCACCAATTTCTTCCATGACACCCAGATATATGCTCAGTTTTATATTATTTCTCCATCTAAGACAAGCATCTTAGCAGTCCTTTTTTTTTCTTTCTGCAAATGGTAGTGGTTAGACAATGTATCCTAACACTTCATATTTTCCAACTGAGCAGCTCACTTGCATGACAGGATCTTCCAACAATTACCATAATCTGAAGTTTTACAAAGCTAATTTTGAGTGCATGTTCACATTTTGTATCTGCAAATACAGACTGATCTGGAAAAACATCAAACTCCACCCACCAAAACAACAGAAAACAGAAAACAGCAGAGCTTTAATCCCTCCAGGATACATACTTGAGGTGTTTTTCTTCTCTTTTTGCTTTTGCGGCCACTTCTGGGTTTTGGGCACTACACACACAGTAAGGGAACACGAGGAACAGGCAGGGGTAGAAATAAAGGAGAGAGAAATAAGGACAGAGTTGAATTAAAATGGGATAAACAGGTAACGCTCTGGTGCTCACCACTCCAGGAGCAGATCATCCAAAGCAGATTATGCAGATAAAATCAGTGTCTGAGAAAAAAAGCTGGTTTAGAGCTGCACTGGGATTTGTCCCCTACTGCCTGATGAATGATGTTGGTGAGAACAGGATCCCACACACACAGTCCTCAATCTCATTGAGGTCAAATATTATTAAAGTATAGAAAAAAACTACATTATTATTCAACATGGTTGTCCTATACATATATAAAACACTAAGTTTTAAAGAGAGAAGTAGGAATTAAAACTTGCAACTGAGTAGTGAAAGGACTTAAGTGTTAGAAAGGACAGTCAGCATTCCCACAAAGGCCAAACTCGTTCTGTACCTAAACATAACCCAGGGACTGTCATCCTGCAGTGTGTTTGCTGAAGTAACACTATTGATTCATCCCTCCACAAAGCAGGGGCTAAAAATACTTACCAGATTTGAGGTCACCAAGGGCATTTTCGTGTGTGGCACACGAGGTAACAAGGCTGGCAGAGGATCGAGCTGCAAAGGGCTTCTGGCACCTGCCCTGAGTGTTTCCACTGTTATGATATTTTTCTCATCATCTGTGCAAAGCAAGAGAGAGCTCCTGTCAGTTCAGGCTGTTGGCACTGCTAGTTGTGGACAGTGCTATGAATCCAAATGATTAGAGAGAGAGAGTCCTCTTGGATGGTAAGTTCTGCTAAATCTTTTGAAGGCACATCTCACACTGTCACCAACGTTACCTTCTTATTCCCACTGCAGAGATCACCCCCAGTACATCCCTCCCCCACCACCTCCTTGCAAAATCCACTCCCTGAAACCCCCTTTTCAGCCTTCCCTCGAGCTGGGATCCTCACCAGAGGCTGACCCTTCCCAGTGCCTGCAGATCAGCTCCTCCATGCAGCCCAGGACTTCGCTCCACACATCATCAAACACGAAGGTGAGCACGGAATCCTTGGTGCAGGAATATGGGGAGACGGGAGGAAGGCCCAGTTTCCGTCTGCCAGAGGACAGGCCCCTTTTCCTCTCGTGCAGCTCCTCCTCCCTGGGAAAATGCAAGCACTGCCTGTACCACAGACACATGGCCTTTGCCTCCTGCATTTATTTTTAGTTCTTCCACCAACCTGAATAAGAAATGCCTGAGACCACCACCTATTGCTGCACACCCTGGTTTCCCTGCACAGAATGACTCTTAAATGACACTTCACAGATAATGACTTATTTACTGATAAGATCAAAGTCCTATTTATAAATGAGTATTAATAGTTGCAGTGATGTTTCTTCATCACATTGTTAAGCTCCATATCTAATGCCACTACAGAATGCTGAAGACAAGAGATGATATTATTTCCTGCAGCAATGTCTCTCTGGCCTGGTCAAAGCAAGACAAGTAACAATTTAAATTTAATGGTCCATGCAGCTAAGTGGCTTTAATTATTAAAACCAATTAAGTAGTTAGGAACTGACAGTATACCCACCAGAGTCCTTACCCAGGCCATATGTTCATATTGTTGGGTGGGATAAAGTAAAGGGACAAAAAGATAAAAAAGAGTGGTAATTGTTTCTTGGAGAGCATCAAATCCACTCTTAGTTCTTAAATTACCACTGAAAAATCTGGAAAAGGTACAATTCCACCCAAAATAACAGCACAAAACCAAAGCAGCATAACAAACAACAATGAATTTGACTCAATATAAAAAAATAAATGGTGTTTAAACAAGTTTTATGAAATATGCAAGCTCTTAGTTACGGTGGAATGAACTATTCAAACCAGGCACAAAAATGGATGGTATGAAAGATGACAACAAATTTCAGAAAAAATAATAAACTATCCTAGGAAAAGAGGAGGGAGAATTCTCAGTTCCCTGCCAACTTCAGGCCTTTGAAAGTTCTCTAGGGAAAAAGTATTAAAAAAAGACAAACTCATCAAATACAGCAGGAACCCCAGGCCACTGGTACTAGTTAATACTGTCTTAATATTCAATACCTACACATCTCTGCAGTCAAATGCCAAATATTCCTCCACTATGCCTTCGGAGAGAATTATTTCCTCTTCCCCTTCGTCACTCTCTGAGGAACACAAGGTCGGAGACGTGGAAGGGTCGGCCTTTTTGTGAACAGGAGTAACAAAAAGAGGGACCTTCTTGCCAAAAACACTAAATCTGAACAGGTGACAGTTGTCAGAAAGCAGAAATAAAAATAAGTTATTATTCCACTTCAAATAACTGAGAGACAGCATGGTACTTAAGGCCAAGGGAGACCAACAAATTATTCATTACAGTAAAAACTGTTGCTTTGGATATTTTTTAATTCTTGCTAAGGAACTTGAAACTTCAGGGAAAAAAAATCAGAAAGCATTCTGAAACATTAAATCATAATAGTACTAACACAGTGCTTCGTGTTTTTTATGTTCTGTACAAATTTAACAGATGGTTAGCAATAAAACCAGCTACAAAACATACACATCCTTAAGAAGTCAGCAGCAGCAAAGATATTTCTGTTTACTGACCAGCTCACTGTAGTCAGCAACGAGCACGGCTACGTAGTCTTGCTGCTCTGAATGTACTGTTTTCAGTTAAAAAGGAAAATAAAGTGTGCTGTGTTCAAAACTCAGCCTGACAGGAAAGAGCCAGGGCTGCACATTTTTAAGCAGCAGAGGACAAAGCTGCTTCCCACTGCCTTGTTCCCTGCAGAGAACTAGGTGACCTTCCCAGCTCGGTCCAGCCCGGGCTCGCCACAGGTACTTACTCCTCAGCATCCTGCTCTGGAGGTGAACTTACAGCTGAGGGAGCCCAACTGCCCGCAGGGGAGCTGGGGAACCATCCATACCCTTCGTCCGTGGGCACCACCACCTGCCTCCCCACAACCCTGCCGGGGCACAAGCACAGGGACACACATCAGGAGGTGCTGGAAGGGGGATTACTGCAGTGTGTCAGAGCAGCAGCACACCCTGAGAGTTCTTCTGGGGAGCTGTGCAGTTTTCCTGGGGGTTGGTTCAGTTGTTTTCCCTGGTACAGGTTGCTTTGAGCCAGGTAAATACATCAAAAAAATTTGGCCTGTTTCTTTTTTAATGCTCTGCTAACTGTAAAACTTATGTATATGGACAAAACTGTTTCAAGTGCACATAATGAAGATTTAAAATGTAAGTTTTCAGACAGCCATAAGGACTGCTGAACTAGGGAGGAGGGTTTTTTACATGATTTTAAGCTTATAGCTCCACCACAAGAAAATTTGCTGTGCTTAACAGAGCAAATCCCGATTTTCTAAGAGAGCTCTGCTATGTTAAGGCCAAATCAGCTGCAAATAGCCATAAACCTCTGTCAGGGAACCAAATGTGAGGTAACAGGCTGTTTATTTTAATGACCAGAGTGATCTTTTTATTTCTCTCTACTCCATAAGTGCATAAACCCACCCTGCTACAAATGTTTTAAAAGCAACTGTGTCCATCCCCACCCTTTTTGTGAGGGGATTGGCATTAGCGTGTCCATAAAATACCTGAGATGAGGAAAGCTGGATGTCCACTGCTGGCATTCCTCCCACAGTCCCTCCACATGCACATTTTCCTTCTGCTCATAGAGAAGCTCATCAATTTGTCTGAACATCTCCTGAACTTGTTGTGTGGCAGCTTTATCAAATTCCTAGGAAGGGAAGTTATCCAGTAAATACCCAGTGAACAGTATTTGCATTGCAGGGTGGGGTGTTAATTGATTTTTCTTTAATATAATTGAAAAAGACAACTATTTGTTTAAAGCTTAACAGGACTGCATAGAAGGATTTTAACTTTAAATCATTTCCTTCCAGAGATGATAATTTCCCCCCTGCTGCTAAGACTGAAGGTGGCCACATAAAAAGCTTACACTGACACGGCAGATAAACTACTAAAACATTTTGAAATATCTGTGTTATTACATTAAGTTACAAGATATAGGAATTTACATAAATCAGAACAGGAAGGATAAAATCCAGTGATGTTTTAATGCAATGGAAAATCTGTGGCTTGCAACAGACAGACAACAACAAAACAAAAGGCAACGCAGACTGGTGGGAAACACTGAAAGTGAGGGATGGTCAGGACCTTTGTTACATGTGCTCATGTAGCCAGAAAATGAGGTCAGTTCTGGGGTCATTTAAATCTAAACAGCCCCATCTCACAAGAAAGCATCAGCACATTGGGCTTTGGTAGGTGGAGAACAAAACAACCATTTCTAAATTAAAATTACGTTCAGGAGCTTCCAGTATTGTGAGAAGCAAGTATGCAGAAGTTTGATAAACTCACACCAAGTACCTGAAAATCACCCAGTCATGTTTGGGATTCCACACTAACAGCATTTGTAGATACACTTATGCAATAAATGATTTGCTTTTCCAAAATTTTAGATGGAAGTACACCATATTAATTGAATAATATGAGCCTAATGTGTTCTCAACTGGGAGAAAGAAAAAAATATGCTCTTTTTATAATCACTGTCATGATTTATTAACAGATCCAATCCTCATTTTTATCCCGAAATGTCTTTGCCATGGTATTTTGAACAGTTTTCTCCTCACTGTGGCAGGTTTGGCTTGGCTGATATGTTCTACTCACATCGTAGCCCCAAGAGAAGACTGAGCTGTCCTCAGTGGAGGTGTCAGCACAGCTCTCACTGGCAGTCCCTGGATTCCCATGATCAGCTGATTCCCTCCGGATTTCTGACTCCCTGAAACCCACAAAAAATAAACAGTGGGCAAAAAACAAACAACGAGAAATGCAGCGTGTCAGCAAACAAAGCCTGGCTGTACCAGAACAGCTCTGGGGGAGATGTGCCCACAGTACCTGGAGACGTGGCCGTGGTTTTCAGCCCTGGCTGTGGCTGAGCACACCTGAACTCCTGGCTCTGGCAGGGGGTGATGCCTCAGGGCATGTTTTGGGAGTCCTTGTCTGAAAAAAAAAACCAGCAGAACAAGTTACTCACAAGAACAAATGTTTGCAGAGTTCCCAAGAAGTTTTACAGGTTTTTCTTTTCTGCTTTTCGAGGAATGTGCATGCATCTGTTGTTACTAGAAGGCTAATTCTTGTTACTAAGGCTTTAGGTAAGGACCAGAGAAAACGGCCTCAAGTCACACCAGGGGAGGTTCAGGTTGGATATTAGGAAAAGTTGCTTTGTGGAGAGGGTGGTCAGGCATTGGGGCAGGCCTTGGTGGAGTCACTGTCCCTAGAAACGTTTAAAGGGATGTGGGTGTGGCACTTGAGAGCATGGTTTAGTGATGAACACGGTGGTGCTGGGTTAATGGTTGGACTTGATCTTAGAGGGCTTCTCCAGCCTTAATGATTCTGTGATTCTATGGAACATGCACTGGCAAGTTGGGAGGAATAATTTTTGGTAGTTTTTCGTTTTGTCAAACTGTAGATGTCAAGGAGAGGGAGACAAGAAAAGTAGCATTAATTGGAGACAACAAGTACCAATGCAGGGCAGAAACCCTGCCTCAAACAGCAGCTGAATGAGGCTTAAATAGAAAACTCTCTCCTGTCATTTCTCTGCTGGCCAGAAATGGCAGAATTAAACATAAAAAGGCTGTAGGTAAGTCACTAACTTCCAAAATGGATATATTTGTTCAATACAAATTAAATACAATTAAATACACGTTTGTTTAATACAAATACATTAAAAAAAAAAAGGGCAGCATATCAATTGGGTCAGAACTGACCCAAAATTATTGTTACCGAAGGTTTACATTTAAGGTATCAGAACTGTCGTTATAGTACTATATTTAAGAATAGCTATGTATTATAAGCAGGGTCTTCATTTTGAAAGGCTTTAAACTAAAGACTCCTTTAAACTAAAAACGTTGTGAATTGCGCTGCAGCTCCCCGAGCGCAGAGACAATGTCGCTGTCCCCGGAGGCGAATTAAATTAAATCAAACGGCACAAAAGCAACCAAGTCAGTCAGAACCGACGCTGCTCTCGGACCAGGGACACCAGGAAGGGCAGAGCAGGGATTTAACCGCGCTGTGTCCCGGGGGTGCCGCGGGGGGACACAGGCGGCGGCCGGGCCCTGGCGGGGCCCTGTCTGCGGCGGGGCCGGGATGGGGACGGGGATGGGGACGGGGATGGGGATGGGGATAGGGACGGGGAGCGGGCCGGGATGGCGATGGGGGCCGGGGGAGCGGGGCCACTCACGGCTGCACCGGCTTGCGCGCGTATCGCGATATCATCCTCAGCGCCGCCGCCCCGCCGCCATCGCGCCGCTCCTCCCGCGGGGGCGGAGCGCGGCCGCGCCGCGATGGAGCCGATCGGCCGGGCTGCTGTGATGGAGCCGCTCGGCCGGGCTGCTGTGATGGAGCCGCTCGGCCGGGCTGCTGCGGTGGGGCCGCTGGGCCGGCCCGCGCTGCCCGAGGACGCGGTGCGGTACCGCCTGTTCGCGCCGGGCCCCGGCGGGCAGGAGCTGCTGCGGCGCTGCGCTGAGGCGGCCCTGGTGCGGCTCGCCCCGCTCCTGGCCGCCTACGTGTGGCACCGGCAGCCGTTCCGCCTGCGCTACGAGCCGGCCAGGGGTGAGCCCGGGAGCGGGACCGGGGGGAGCGTGCGAGGGGGAGCCGGTGTGTGAGGGGGGAGCCGGTGTGTGAGGGGGGAGCCGGTGTGTGAGGGGGGAGCCGGTGTGTGAGGGGGGAGCCGGTGTACGAAGGGGGCCCCGGCCAGGCCTGTCAGGTGTATCCGGGAGTTTGTAAGAGGGGCCCGGCGGGTTCACAGAATCCCCAGAACGGGTCAGGCTGGAAGGGACCGCAGTGGGGCATCTGGTCCAACCTCGCTGCTCCGGCAGGGCCGTCCCAGAGCACAGGGCACAGGATTGTGTCCAGACGGCTCTGGAATATCCCCAGTGAGGGGGACACACCGTCTCTGGGCAGTTCCTGGCTATGGGGTTGCTCTGGAATATCCCCAGTGTGGGACACACACCGTCTCTGGGCAGTTCCTGGCTATGGGGTTGCTGAGCCGCCTCTCCTGTCTCTGCCCCCCGTGCAGGCGAGATCCCGGAGCACATCGGCGGCACCACCCTGTTTGGGGACAACGTGGAGGACGAGTGGTTCATCGTCTACCTGGTCCGGGAGATCACCAGGGACTTCCCGGGGCTGGCAGCCAGGTAGGGCAGGTCCTGCCGAGGTGCCCAGAATTTCAGGAGGCGTGTGAAGGGGTAGTGCCTTCGCTTTGAAGGTCCTGTCTTAACATTGCCCATCCCTGGAAGCATTCAAGGCCAGGCTGCTTGGGGACTCTGGTTATACTGGTCTGGTGGAAGGTGTCCCTGCCCATGGCTGGGTGTTGGAACCAGATGATCTTTAAGGTCCCTTCCAACCTAAGCCATTCTATGATTCTATGAGTATTAGAAAGAAACCCAGCAGACATGGATTTAGGAGCACATTACTGTGCTCTGCAAAGCTTTCCCTTTTAAGAAACCGATTTCTCCTTGTTCAGGATCGATGACAACGATGGAGAGTTTCTTCTGATAGAAGCAGCTGATTTTCTCCCAAAGTGGCTGAATCCTGAGAATAGCGAAAACAGGGTGAGTAAAACTTCTGTACATTTGGCAAGTAGCTCATGGTGGTCTTTTATGTAGCAGCTGGAATCTTCTCTTGCACCTCTAGCCGAGTGGTCTGACTGCCTCTGAAAATCCAGAGTGCTGTCTGTCCCTTACCAGTGAATAAACTTCTACTCAGGGCTCAAGACTTGTTTTAATCAACAGCATGGGGTTTTTTTAGTACAGTCTCTTTTCATTCTAGTTTTAATGAGCTGCTTTGTGCTTGCTGTGGTTGTTGAATGAGAGACTTAACGACTGGGAACTCCTCACACTTGATTTGGATCCCTGTGCTCTTGCAGAATATTATGTAGAGTGAGTGTGTAGGGAATTTTTCAGCAATTAGGTTATGCTGATTCTCCTGAAGCAAATCTCTGGTTGAAGGGAAACTTTTGGTATTACTGTTATTAAGGAAACAAGATACATTTGACCAAACTTGCTGAAGTTAAAATAGGGGTTTTTATTCACTGTTTGGGTCATGGTCGCTAGCATCTCAAATGCATTTTTAGATTATACTGCTTCCCATATTATTTATTTGTACTGCAGTATTCCCTGTGTTCAAACAAATGCATTTTGTATATGAAATTAAGTTTCCCATAGCTCAGCGTGTGCCTGTTCTGACGGGAACGTTCCCCTCCGCCAGGTGTTCTTTTACAAAGGAGAGCTGCACATCATTCCTCTGTCAGAGCCTGGGGAGCAGGAATGGGACCTGTCTGCTCCCTGTCCAACAGTCTCAGAGGCACTGGCACTGTTATCCACCCGTGCTGAGGAGTTCCTGGCTGCAGAGCCCATCAGAGCTGCCGTGTACAAACGCATTGAGGGGTATGTGGGTGTTTTATTTTGGTCTTCTGCCACAGTAAGTTTTGATTACTGGGCTGTCTGGGGTTTAAAGATTTCCCTGACAGATAAAGTGATAAAGTCGATTCCTTTCCAGAAACCACCAGCTAGAGGTTTTCCTGTGGCATTCTTGGGAAGAGGGGGATCAGTGTCCTGTAGACTGTGATCTGGGGGCTCTGAAACTGGTTCACTGCTATGACTCCACACCTGGCAATGACAAGTTATTCTTCCTTCCCATCCCTCTTGTACTGAAAAATCTCAGAGTTCTGTGAGCCTTTGGGACCCCTTTGCAGGAGGAAAAAGAGGATTTGAACTAAAATGTAGAACCAGCGTATTTTTCAGAGCATCACAGCACTGCCCATTAATTTTTGCAACAGTGTGAGCCAGATGACTTCCACCCTGGGTGTGGTGAAGGACACTGTATAGCTGAATACGTTAGCTCAGTTCTCAGTGACTCCCCAGTGTGGGCATTAGTGTGTATGTGTGTGGGATATTACATCTGTTACAGAAGCGAGTTTTAACTTCAGAATAACACGGGTTAATATTGCAGTGAAAATGGGACTGGCAGTGACAAAGGAGTGGTTTGGGCTGGCAGTACACTGACTGTGGCTGTTGTGTGACACAAGGTATCCCGAGAAGCTGCAGGCCTGCTTGCACCGAGCCCGGTGTTACGTGCCGGCGGGCATCGCGGCGGTGCTGCGGCAGCGCCCCTCCCTGGTGGCCGCCGCAGTCCAGGCCTTCTACCTGCGGGACCCGGCGGATCTACGGGCCTGCCGTCGCCCTTTCCAGACCTTCCCTGCGGACCAGCGCGTGATGACCGTGGTCAGTGACCCAGATCAACCTGGCAGCTCGCTTCTGTGACTGGCAGGGGCTCTGTGGGCAGTGGTGTGAATATGTGCGTTCAGTTTTTACAACAGGATGTTTTCTGGTTTGTTTATTTTTTTATGAACTTTTAATAACTTCCAGTTTGTCACATTAATAACTTGTGTGCCTTCACGTTGACACAGCTGGGCTTTCAAAGGGCTAAGCAGGAGGTAAATGTTTCTGAAACGGGAGGCTGTGCTAATAGTCCCTCTGCTGAAATGCTCGCTGAATAAACCGATCCCCTTCTGTATTCAGAGCAGTTTGACAGCACTGCCAGCCAACAGGAGTTGCTGCTAACTACCCCCAGCTGTTCATGCCAAGGCTTCTCAGCTTGTCAGCTGTGCTCACGCACTTTATGAAGTGTTTCATGAGCTTTGTGTCGCATCTGATACATTTTCTGACATTGTTATACCCCTAGACTCCTGAAAAGAAGCTTTGAGGTCAAATTTTAAATTTCTACACTGTTGCTGAAATCTCAGCTTTGGTTTCACTAACAGAAAAAAGCCCTTGCAGTTTTTCGAAATACACCTTGTTGGTGTGAGTACTGAATACTTAGGGTCTTTTCTAATGTATTTAGACTGACAGAAGCTCATGTCTATGTAGGGATGTCAACTTGGAATATACTTTGTAAGACCTGAAAAGCAACATATCTTAGAAAAACGTCCCTAGGGTGTGTTTGAATGCGGTTTGAGGTGTTGTCCGTAATGCTGGTGCCTTAAACCACGATTTAGAGGAGCCTGGTGGAAAGCTGCTGCCTGTACCCGACCCAGTGACGCCGCAGTGAGCGGTTCTGTTTGCTCTGGCTGTTGCAGGTTACCTTCACACGGTGTCTGTATGCACAGCTGGCGCAGCAGAAGTTTGTTCCAGACAGACGCAGTGGATACACACTGCCCGCCCCAGCTCACCCTCAGCACAGAGCCCATGAGCTGGGCATGAAGCTGGTGAGGATTTCTTATGCATTTTGTGCTTAGTTTGCCTGTTTATGTATGTCCAGGGAATGACTCTTTGCTTTTTGAGTTGCCTGCTCGTCCAGAAAACTGTGAGCAAAGTTTGCTACACCTTGAGAACCTCCTTGTTTTTACATCTCTTATACAGGCTCATGGCTTTGAAATTTTGTGCTCCAAGAGCAGCAAAGTATCTCCTGATTCCAAGAGAAATGTGCTCAGTGGTCCCCTGTGGGAGAGATTCCTCAGGAGCCTGAAGGACAAGGATTATTTCAAGGTGAAGTTGTGTGTCTGTGTCTTATAAACATTCCAATAAAAATGTTTTAGCTCTTGAACTTGTGTAAGTAGTTGCAGCAGGGCAGGGAATCTAATGCTTCTTTCTATGGAAAATGAATTAATGTCTTTAAAGGTGTGACATGCAGTTTGTTCCCCTTTTGAAATTAATTTCTTTTGGAAATGAATAAGGAAAAAGCAGGATTTGTGGATGAATTCATTCATCTGAATAAAGGGGAGAGATACACTTGAGTGAAGGAAATCACAATATGGTTGTGTGAAGTCTGATTTCACTGCTTTACATTTCGTTTGCGTGCCTCTAGATTTCAGTGTTCTGATGATCCATACATAACACCAGAAATCTCTGTGGGCCCGTGTAATTTTGTGTGTGTGTGTGCTCATCCTTGTGACAGGGAGAAATGGAAGGGTCTGCCAAGTACTCAGAACTCCTGCATATGGCAGAGGATTATTTCCAGCAATCTGTTACCACTCCAGAAAGGTAAGAGCTGCTCGAAATTCATGAGTATCATACACAGTGCCTACAAATACTTTTAACTTACCTTCTCAAGTTCCTGTTACAGAAAACCTGAGCCTGTTTCCCCATTGTACATTTGCCAGTGTACAGTGCTGTGGTGCTCTGGCTGGGAGCAGTATTCCTCTAGAATACTTGCTACTAGTAGAGGTTTTTGCTTGGGTAACTATTTATCTTGGTTTTGTAAAGTGTTAAGCCCTTCCAAGTGGGTTAAGAGGTGACTGACAAGCATTATTTGCTTGGTTGACTATGGAAAGTGTATAAAAGTTTCATTGAAAAGCAGTCCCAGTGAATAATAAATCTGGAGTAATCTGTCTCCTCTACTCAAGACAGGCAGCTGGCTGTACATTGCTCCAAAAGATCAAATCCAAGAAACAAATCATTACAAAAATAGCTGAGGGTTTGCCAGCTCATAATATCTGGACTGTTAGTTTTTTGAGTTTCCAGTCTGTGCTGTTTGGGATCTGGCAATCTTCGTATTTACCAAGGCAAAATAAATATAAAGAAAAGGAAACACAAGAAGTGGGCTTTGGAGCCATCAGCTACAAATTACAGCAACTGACTGTGTCTTGTTTTGGCAAATGCTGTGTGTAGTATTTTGGTACTTCCCCCAGGCTCACTTACCTTTTGACAGGTTTGCCCAGAAGTGAAAATAGAGAATTTGAGTGAAAACCTGAATGTAAAGCACATGATGCCATTGAATCCATTTCAATAAATTGATTTTTTTTCTTTTTCCTTCTAGCTCTGTTGAAGTGAGCCCAGGGGATGAAATCTTGGCCTTGCTACAGACAACACCCATTGATTTGAAGGAATTTGAGAGAGAAGCAGCTTGTCTTCCTCCAGAGGATGGTGAGCTGGACTGGGGAAGGGGGGATTATTCCTGTCACATGATTATTTGTGGGGGGAGAGAGGGAATGTTCATGGCTATAAAGGGAGAGCCAATCCAACTTTCATTAAGACTAAATATTGGATTGGCTCTCTCTTTAAAGCATAAGTCTTTCTTCCTTCATATACTGGCAGAAGGATTCTCTGTGACTAGTTTGAAGCTTCATGCAAAGCAGAGTGTTAAAGCAGTGAAATGAATTCTCAGCTCTCCTCAGCCTCTCACTGCCTTATGTGACCCAGAGGCAGCCCAAAAGCTCACCAGTGCAAAAACAAGCTGCCAAATGGTAGCAGTGCTCTCAGCTGTGTGGTTTGAGTAACAGATCTGTCCTGTGTTCCTTCAGATGACAGTTGGCTGGATATTACACCAGATGCTCTGGATCAGATGCTGAAGGAGGCAGGAAATGAGTCCCTTCCTTCCGCAAACGAGGAAGAGCAGAAATACGCCTTGGAAGCAGTTGCTGAGAGCATGAAGGCCTTTGTGTCCAAAGTCTCCACACACGAAGGAGCAGAAATGCCATGGTAGGGGTGGGTTTGAGTTTGCTGTCAGGTGCAGGGAGTTCCACTGTGCTGCAGCCCTTTGGTTGATTCTGGGATGTAGAGAATCAGGGTTTGAAAGTGTTCTGCTGACAGAGGCCTGCCCATGGGAAAAACAAACCTATGGGAATAGTGAATATACAGAGTTGCTCTTAAACCAGCTTGGTGACCACTCCAACACTGGTGCAGGTAAAAATGCTGGAAGCTGAGCTATTTTCTGCCACTCTCTTACTTAGTTTGGCTTTGTGGTCTTTAAAATTTTTCTCTTTCATGCCAGGAATTCCTCCACCCACTGTTTCGTTTCTAACCCATAGAGGCTTCAAACTTCTGAGCACTTCTAAGACCATCAGTTCAAATGTCCCAGCTTTAGTCTGGGCTTGACAGAAATCCCTGTGCCATTATACCTGTGTTGGGCTTAGGCAGGCATAAAAGCTTTATTTATTCAAAAATGCTTTTATATTTCAGGTCATCTGACGAATCCCACGTTACCTTTGACGTAGATTCTTTTACAAAAGCCTTAGACAGAATTTTAGGTGAGATTGCTTCTTTGTTTGAAACAAATCACTGCTGACACGTTTGCTGTCTGTACTGACACAAAATCATACCCAGGGGCAGACTCAGAGGAGCTGGATTCTGATGATCTGGATGAAGAGGAGGAGTTTGGTTTCTCGGACGAGGATGATGAAGACTCAGGTGCTGGAAATGAAGGGCAAGACCAGAAGGTATCACCTGATGAGCTCATAGGCAGCCTCAAGTCATACATGGATCAGATGGACCGTGAGCTGGCACAGACCAATGTTGGGAAAAGTTTCACCACCCAAAAGAAAGGGGTGAGTATGCCTTGAGCTCCAGTTTGTAGTATGGGGATTTCGAGAGCTTTAGTAGAAAAGTGGAAATGTGCTGATCAAAAACCTTCCCACGTGCAAGCAAAACGTGCTGTGGTTGCACCATAATAGTGCATTTTAAGCTTTAACTTGCACCTCTTTTCCAAGCCTTAGTTTCATTCCCTGTTTTCAGTAGTGAGGCGAGCAGCTGCAGCTGAACTTGTGAGTTCCTGTAGTAGTTTGCTCCCATAGGAAGCTGAGCCAGGACTCAGCAACGCTTTCTGTCCTTCCCTTGGAGCTTGGAGTGTGTAGTGGACAGTGATGATTTTTAGCTGGCATGAGCATTTGGTGGCTAAATTCCTGTCTGTCAAGACTGTGGAATGTGCTGGACTTTGTTGGCTGCAGAATTGTTTCCTTGTTTCTTTTCCCTCGCGGATTTTCCTTTTTTTTTTTTTAATCTGTTTATGCAGTTTGATAAAACTTTCACTTTGTACTTGCTGTAGGCAAGTTCTGTTAAAGCAGCTCCATCTGAGAGTGCTGGCCCTGGCTGTGGAGCTGAAGACCCAGATTTGGCACCAGTTGATGTGGATATGAACCTGGTAGCCAACCTGCTGGAATCCTACAGTGCTCAGGCTGGCCTGGCAGGACCCACCTCCAACATTTTACAGAGCATGGGAGTGTATTTACCTGAAAACACAGATCGCTGTGCCTCGAGCAGTTGAGCAGCACGGTGAGAGACTGTATTAACTGAGAAGACATGGCTGGTGGAGAAATGAAGCACAGACAGACCAGCAGGATGTGGAAGAAGACACAAGAGCTTTCCAGTGCTAACACAGAAAACTGAGAAATGATGTTGGGACCTGAATGAGACTTTTATTACAAAACCTGTCTTGGATTTTTCAAGCCAATGATCCGATCTGCCATCATTATAAAATGCCCTTTTACCTGTTACAGGGTGGCTTCAGTATCTGGAAAGCAGTTTGTGTTCTGAAAATGCTGCTGCCTTCAGGGGCAGCTGGGGAAATACCGTGTTGCAGGAACATCTCGTGGACTTGGGAATGCTGGTTAAATGTTCAGCAGACATTTGATCCTTCCCAAAAGCACAGTGCTTCATTGTAAGAACTTCTGATAATTACTGTAAGAGTCTGGACCTTATTAACCAGGAGGGTTTGCAGAGTAATTGGATCAAATATGTAAATATTGGCTAGAAGTATTTTTAGAGTTTATTTCAGTAAAAGCAGAAATACAACTCGGTGGCTGGAGATGTTTTTTTCTTTTCCTTTGAAGGTATGCAGGACTTCCTCAGTGCAGTATCAGAACTTCTGGAGTTAAAGCATTTTCACAATTGGGCATTTTCTGAATTCCATTATTGCTGGATGTTGGCATCATGCCAGCAGTAGCTGTGTGTGAGCTGTGTGAGCTGAACAGGCTGAACAGTTTAGGTTTGTTTTGCAGTGAAAATGTAGCTGGAAGGTGTGTGCAGCGTGTTGCTTTCACATGGAATCAGAAATCTGTTCTAGATATGACGACTTTACCTTTAACAAGATACATTTGAATTAAAATTCTTGATTTGCAGGCAGTAAGAACACAGTCCTGCCAGGTCTGAATCAAGCTGTTTGTTTGTTTGTTTTAATTCAACAATTAATCAAGTGCCTGAACTGGTAGAAGAGAAGCTCACTGGTTGAGTTTTTGTTTGTTGTTTGTTTGTGTGTTGGGTTTTTCAAACATAGTATTCAATGATACAAAAGCCTGACTGACCCTGAAACCTGATTGCTTTTAGAGGACTGAATTATTATTATTAATGTTATGTTATTACTGGTCTAAATATTGGAATACAATTAGTTGAATTCTTTGGCTTAATATCTTTTTTTTTTTTAATGTCAAGTGTTGGCATTATTTTAATTGCCAAAGCAGAATGTAGCATAAGTTGTTTCCATGTAGGGCTTGGACACTTGCTGGATGCTGAGTTTGTGCCTGACTGCCATGACAACCAGTGCACGGAAAATTCTGGCACAGCTTGGCATAGTTTCACTGAAATCCAGGACCTCCACAAGGTACAGTGGCTGCTTGGCTTCCCAGCTTCTGCTGACCTGTGCTCCCGGGTTTCTCCTTTTCCAAATGTTTGCTTGCTTTTGCAAATGACAGAAAGCTGGTAAAGTGCTCCAGTATAAGATAAATATTGGAGATTCTGCACCTGAAACGTGGTTGAGGGGTTGGATGTGCTGCCTCCACATCTGTCCTCTGCTGATGTTGTGTCACTGACTTCGTCAGCAGCTCGGGGAGAATGCTGACAAATGGGAGAGGGATTAGAGATGGACAGCAAGAATGGGAAGGATGCTGCTAAAGTTCAAGGTGGGCTGCAGATCCAGTTAGACAAATTACACTGGGACACTCAGGCTAACAGGACTTCTGGGAGCCAGCAGACACGGAGAGCCAGTGGTTAGTCATGGAAAACAGATGTACCTGAGCCTTGAAAAGGGCTTATGTCTGAGCAGGGAAGGTACTTGGGAAAAGTCTCCACTGATGAGTACTTAAATCAAAGTTAGATACTGTAAAAATAATTGAGTTTCAAGAAGATGATCACATTCCACTCTCTGGTACTGCACAAAAGGTCGAAACAGAAGGAAGGACTTTTCTGTTGTAGTATGTGAAGAAAACTTCTCAGCTAATGTTCAGAACAGAGCTGCTCTTTTGGAAGCACTTCAGCTGATCTTGGTGGTTGGATAATCTCACTTCTCCATCAGTGAGACTGTGGTTTCTATTCCAGCTATTTACATTTGTTCAGCAGCTTCACAGTGAAGGCCTTCAAGGCTCTGGAATTGCTCACAGGAGAGTTTGCCATCCAAGGATAAGCATTTCCATGCTGCCTCTTCACTGCTTTGAAGTAACATATGAGGCATCTCTGCTTTTAATTTTGGGAGTGTTTTTAGTGAGGGAGGCCTGATGGAATTAATTAGGGAAGACAAGTGCAGCGTGGTTCCCTTTCAACGGATTGCTATCAAAGTTTTCATTATATTCCAAAGCACTTTGACTGGAAGTGCATTCCAACACAATTTACTCACTTTGCTCACTTGAGCAGCTGCCTTTTTGTGTAGCCTTGTTCATCCTGGAACTTGTGACCCTTCCCAGCAATGTGGTTTTCTTCTTCGAGCTTCACCCCTGAAGCCTGTTTAGTTGTTGACTGGTAGATTTAAAGCAAGAAAAGAGATAGTGGATCTTTCACCTTCCATATATGAGATCAAAACTAACCCTGGGGGCACAGCAGAGACCTGTTTAAACTCTTCTGGATACCTGGGCACTTTGGCTGCTGCCACTCTTGCCACTGAGAAGCTTTCTGGAACAGTCTCAGGAGCCCTGGAACCCCTGTGCAAATGAACTGCTCTCAGCATCCCTGAGGTGTGAGTGGATGGCAGCCTCCCTGCTGCCATGGGAAACCACCTGCCTGCTGCCCTGCCTTCCCAACACCTCGGGAATGACACTCATCTCCAGGCACGTGGGAGTTGCAGCGGTGGAAAAGCATTTTTAGTGACTGTTTGTGCAGCTCCTGCTGCAGCTGCTTGTCTGAGAAACTGGAATTTGTTTTCCATAGCAGCAGGAGTCAGGGCAGGCCCTTTGTGCCACCTCAGGATCCCTTGGGATGCTGCAGAGGCTGCAGCAGCAGCTGCCCTCCCTCTTGCCATTTCTGTCTTTGGAGTGGAACACAAGAGCATCTGTTCTGGCACGTCCAGGATGGAAATTTATTTCTTTTTCCAGCTTGCTTTATTCCCCTAAGAAAACTCCTTGCCATGGAGGGCAGTTTGGGTTCTTGGCTTAAACAGCAGACTACAGAGCTAGTGAAAAAAGGGAGCTGTTCAACAGTATGAGGTGGGGGGGTGAAATCTTGGTGAGTATCTGCTCAATGTCATGGAAAGGAGTGTCATGAACAACTCAGCTTTCTGATGTGAAACTGTAGCTAAGAAGTGAAGTGATTAGCACACACAGGAATATCACAGGGTGTGTTACTCCTGTGTCAAAGCGGGAATTGCTGTTGGGAATGGAGCTTGGCTCACGTGGGTCAATGCTCCCAGATGGATCTTCACAAGGGGACAAGGATGGGAAGTGAAGAGCAAAGCTATTGTGAAGGTAAAGCTCAGTTTATGCCAAAAAAAATTATGTAGGTGACAGAAAATGAGGTATTTCCAGTAAGAGTTCATAATTTGATGGGAAAAAGGACTAATGATACCCAGTGACTGCAGCATATTGATCTAAATGAGCTTAGACCAGACCTTTTTTTCACCTGGTGAGGGTTATTAACCTTACCTGCAGTTACAAGGCCAGTTACAGTGTTGGAATGTAATCCAGTTAATTTAGGCTTTCTCCATGCTGCATGCTCACAGCAGCTATGTTAAACTGTCAGACCATGTGTGAATTTGCTTCTGTCCCTACCCCAAGCCTTGTCTTTCTTCTTCTTTTCTGCTTCTTTTAATATAAAAGTAAACCTGCTGTGTCCCTTGGCAGCATTCCCACTAACAGAAATAGTAGAGAACACTGTCTAAAGGATGCTCTCTCCACTGAGCACAGGGCCCCAGTGGAAAAGAATATTCTCTCAGCCTTTTCTGTCCCAGTGCTGCTCTCCCCATGAGGGAGCTGGGCAATCTGTATTTCTGCTCCTGGGATCTTTCTCCTGTTTGTCACAGCTGATGCCAGATTTTAGTTTCTCCATGCAAAGATGATTCTGGACATCTCTCAGTGCACCTCATTGCCTTCAAAATACCACTGATGGGTCTGAAAGGAAAATGCAAGTCACACCATCTCCAGGTTGGCAACACAGCCTCTTTCTTTCTTTTTAAACAGAAGCATTTTTGGTGGTGCTGTGCTCATTCATTCCCAGGTGTATCCACTGCCACATGAATAACACCTGGCACTCTTTTTTCCCCTGACACAGCTGCTTTCCATCTGTTGCTGGGTTGGAAAGTGAGTCAGTTTTTGATGGGAGCTGAAGGCTGGGGCAGCTGAATTTGTTTGAGCAGCGCCTCAGAGTGAACAGAGGGATGGTACTTGTGTCATTACAGGTTGTTCTGACGACCTGTCCCTGGCAGCTGCCACAGCTGAGCTGCTCCTGGTTACCTGAGGAATGTTTCCCTGGCAGATGGCTTTAGGAGGGTCACACTGTCGGGGTGTTCCATGAAGTGCTCGTGTCCTCTCAGGCTGAACATCCCGTTCAGAGCGTGTCTGCCGTGTCTCACAGGGGGAGGTGGTTCCCTGATGTAAGAGCTTCCTCCTGGACCTGTAATGCTGAGCTCAGACCTTCTGCCACTCACAGTGATGACTGTCCCTCTGGGCAAGAACGTGTGGCCTTTCCACGCAGCAGCAGAGCAGCCCAGGTGATGAATTCTCACTCCACACCGTTTCCAGGTAAGATTTTTTTTGCTCCCTCAGTCAGAGATAGACAAGTTGTGGCTTTGGTTACTTTAATCCTCTGCTGGCACCTGGCAGAGATAAACATGACTTTTATACCCTGTTGCTTTTGGGAGGTAGGTGGGATGCTGCTCTGAACCTGCCTGCATTGCTCTCCAAAAATTTCATGTTAATTGGATGAATGTTCTTATTTTAGAGCTGCCTATATTATTTTGTATTCTGCTGATGGGTGATCCCTGTAACCAGCTGGGCTGTAATGGCCCAGGCTGGCAGCTTTTCAGCACTGCTCCCTTGCAGTCCCTGGAGGCAGTGGGGGCTCAGGGACTGGTAAGAACCAAGCATTCCCAAAGAGGATTCAGTTCAGGGATGTGTTCCTGAGAAGGAAATATGTTGCTCCACCCCTTTTGCCTGCTGATACCTTTTCCACGGGAAAGCCCTGCTGTGTTTTGTTGAGGAAGCATCTGTCAGGAATTGCCTGCTCCTTTTTCTAGGTCACCTGCCTTCATGGAGCATGTCCTGTCTTGACTGCAGTGTGTTCTTCAGGCTTCAGACACATTTCTGAGCCAAATGCAAGTGAGAACAATGTGTGTCTCACCTTGTTTTTCTGTCCTGTGTGCTGTGATCATTCCTGCTTGCCTAACACCTGGAACAGAGGCCACCAATATCATTTCATAACTCAGTCAAAAGGGGTATGGGCTAAGGATTTTATAAAACGGTTTAGAATTTAATGCTTTTCAAAAGATGTGATGAGAATATTGCCTTGGACCAAAAAAAAAAAAGAAGTATTTGAGTAGATTGAAAAGACTTTTTTTCTTATTGATAATTAAAAAGGAACATGCAGATGTTTAAAGCTGTTTTAAGAGGTCACAGGAGCAAACAAATGAGAAAACAGCTTTGCTTTTCCTCAGACTTTCTTCTGTATTGGCAAGCAGTACTTCTTGGTCCCAGGGTCCTTTTTCTGCCACTGGGAGAACAGATCATGTGTGGATATTAAAAAGTAGTAATTTTTTAATACTCTTTAATAAAGTACATCGAGAAGGATGTATCCTGGAAGCAGCTTGGGCACATTAGTGAACTTAAGGGTGACCTGGGAGGGCTAAAGGAGAAGCAGGAAGGAGGATGAGGAGCTGGAATATCTTGCTGGCAGGTATCTAACTCTTCAGTATTTTGTACTGCAGGGAAGGGGAGGAAAGGAGTGAGGCTGAAAATGGCAGTTTCCAAAAATGAGAGAGCAAGAGAGAAATGCTGGGGGCCTAAAGTGGTGTGATGGGAGAGAAAAGCAGAAGGAACTGCTGTGAAGAGAGGCTGTGAGCCATGTTCCAAAGGAAACTGGATGCAGGAATTGTTGCAGCTGAGTGGTGTGAGGGCTCCTGTGGTGTGTCTGGCTGGCTGAGGGGAGGCAGCAATGCCCTTGGCTGCACTGCAGTATGTTCCTCCCAGGCTGAGTGACAGATCGAGTTCACAGGCGTGACAGACACGCTCTGACACAGGGGGTTTATTGACTGAGAGTCAGGCTAGGAAGGGTGTTTGAATATGCCACCAAGTCCTGAAAGAATCCCTTCCCAACCTCCTGAAGTAAAAACAACCTGAGGACACAAAGTGTGTCTGAGCAGCGTGACAAGCCTTCTTTATTGCTCCCTGCTCAGTGGCAGGACTGAGATCTCCCCCGCAGTGAGTCCCAGCGCTGCAGGCAGTGACACATCCCTGTCCCCCCTCCCAGTGCCCACACTGATGGCTTTGCAGCCTTGGCAGCTGAACTCTGACCCAGCAGGCACAAAGGACTGTCAGCCTGGATCAGCAGCACCTCAAACATCCTTTCATCTGGCTCTTGCCCTGCCCAGACTGCCTCTGTGCTGCTCTCCCTGCAGAGGGATGGTACCATTCCATCAGTACAACGAGACCAGCTCTCCAGGCAAGCCACAGACTTTGGCCTCAGGGTAAGAGGCACTGCTCCTTTCAGGGTCTTTCCCTGTTGGAAGTGCAGTCCTTGTTGCAGCAGCTCCTGTCACCTTTGCATCATGTGGGTTCTTCTAATACACCTTTGTGTAGGTTTTGCTCTTTCCCTCTCTACCACCAGATAGCTCTGTTCTCTCTCCCTTGGGATGAGAGCAACTGGTGGGGAAAATGGTGCCTCTACAGATATTTTCAGTTGCTCAGATGTATCAACAGAGTAGAAGCCCATTTACCATTTGCCAAAAAAAAAAAACAAACCAAACCTGGGTGTTTTATATGAAACTGGAAGATTGAATGGGAAGAGAGACAGAAGAAGGGGAGAGCATACAAGCAGTGGCTTTTCTTCTTCTTTTTGATAGCTCTCCCAGATCCATATAAAGATGATGTCACTGTCCCTTTATTTTTCCTGGAAAGACTGTGTTTTTGATATCCATCCAAGATGGGAAAAATGGAGGAAAAAGGGACAAAGGTGCCATGGGCTCACTGTCAGCTGATCACAGCAAGTTTGATGCTTTGGAACTAAGAATTTTATTGTGCATTTACTGCAAGTCATGGGATCTCAGAGGAGACCCAGTGCACGTGGGACTGTCTGAGGGTGATCAGATCAGACGTGGCTTTGGAGGCCAGTGGATCTGAGTTTCAGAGTGCCATCAGGGTGCTGCTGTCCTCACTGGGACACAGCCTTTGCCTCCAGTGGCTTTGGAGGCTTTTCTACGGAGCTTTCATGGTTCTGGTAGAATCTCAGACTTGGTGAAGCCCTGCCTAAGCCTGGGCACTCTGCTGCCTAACCCACTCACGGATCAGCTGGTGAGCAATGGCCTGTTTGGGAGGGAACCAGGGTAAAGAACTCCCATCATCTTGTTTTGAAGATCTGGGCTCTCTCTTGAGGCCCTCCACGATTTCCTCCAGGCCAAACCAACGGGCTTCCTCCAGTTCCAGGCTGTCCATACTGATCTGGAAAGAATTCAAGAGCACCAGTCCCTCAAATCAGCTTTAAATGTGGGCAGAGGTACCTTGCTTGCTCCTGTACCCACAAAGATCCTGTGCTGGAATGCCCAGAGTGCTTTATCCGTGCCTGAGGACATTACTGTCCACCAGTGCTTTGTTGCCTTGGTTTCCCAGGGAACCACTGTTCCATCATGGCATTGGCCTGTGGAGTGGGTGGGCTCCAGGTCCTTTGGTGGGCAAAGGATCCTGACTGAGCCTGCAAAGCACCAGTGGCTGAGCACAGGAATTAACGGGGCAGAATCTGATTGTCCTATGGCAGATGTGATGTTAACACTAGAGAGAACCTCCTCTGCAAAACTGGGTGCTGGACTTGTATGTGTACAGTGACCTTGCAAAATCTGCCACGTCTCCACAGAAAACAGGATTATTTTGAACTTCGTTCTTCACTTGTAGGGAAAGCTGCATTTAGAGAGGATGTGCTGCTCTCCTCCTAACTAAATTCCGTGGACCGAAGGAGACTTTGCAGTGGAATGCCTCGGGGAGCCCGGGCTCGCTCACCTCAGCCCGCTGTGCTCCCACCAGGGCGTGGCAGCCCAGCATCAGGGAGCCGCTGGGGAAGGGCCAGTGCTGGGACGCCGAGTACCGGAGCGACTCCACCTCCAGCCCCACCTCCTCTGCCACCTCCCGCCGCACCGCCTCCTCCACGGTTTCACCTGCCAGCAACCAAAGGGAGGTAAGAACGGCCCGGCCCCCGGGCAGCAAGGAAAACTGCTCATTTCCCAGGGGTTCCAGCCCCTGTGCTGACCTGGAAACGCTCGTCAGCAGGATGCTCCATTAAACTCATCAACTCATCCCGTAAACACAGCTACCAGAGAATTTTTTTGGCCCTGTCTACATACAGGACACCTCAACATCTCCCCTTTTAAGCCATTTTCCCTCCTGTAACGAGAGGTCTGTAGTCTTCTTGCAGAGCCAGACTGCACTAACCACAAAATGGACTAAAAAAGTATCAGAGCTTCCAACCTGGGGAGTTTAAAACTTATGTTTACCAGCAGAGACTACAGCAACTGGAGGGACACCTCCCACTAGACCAGGCTGTCCAACCCCCATCCAATCTGGCCTTGGGCGCTTCCAGGGATGGGGACACACATCAGCTCCCTGAACAGGTGTTCCCACAGCCTGCAAGCCCAAGGCCACTGCCCTGCCTCGGGGCCCACCTTACCCAGGTCACAGAAGCCCGAGAGCGCCGTGAACATGCCCAGGGGGAAGGAGGGCTGGCGGGCCAGGAGGCAGCGGCTGCCGTCGGACACCAGGGTGATGACCACTGGAGACACCTGCCAAGGGCAGCAGAGAGTAAAGCCACTTCACACCCAACAGGTAAGTGGAAATTGTTGCCTTTCCTGGCTGGTTGAGGGCCACTGGATGAACACTAAAGACAAAGCACCCAGCCACACACAAAGCCCTCCCTGCTGCTCGCCGAGTGCCCTCTGTGCCACCCAGAGTCCCTTGTGTTCCTTCCCTCTGCTGTCCAGGTGCTCACCTGGGGGTAGTAGGTGATTCCACTGGCCTGGCAGACACGCTTGCTGCCAGCTGGGTTTTTCTGAGTGGGCTGCCCAGTTTTGCTACAGTACTGGTGGGAATCGTGCCACCGGAGAAGGGACTGGGCCTGCAAACATAGGAGAGAAACACAAACTTTATTTATACCTGTTGCAAAGAGATGATGACTCAGAGCAGTCTCCCTGGATAATGTTTTGCATGCAATCATGGGGGTGAACTCTGATTGTCTCTGAAAGCCTCAGAAAGGTAAATGAAGTGTGGGCACTGCTTTGAAAAATGGCAGATTTCTGCATTCGATGTTTCCTGCTTCCAAATTTGAGTATGTTTGAGGCAGGTGGGGAAGAGTTTTGGGATATAATGGGAGCTGTAATGGGAACTGGACTATTCTAAAGAGTCTCCAGCCCTGAATGTCTTCTTAAAAACATCCCAAGCATCACAAACAGTATAGAGCAGGAAAGGAAACATGAGCTATTTCTCCTTATGGGTCAGGACCGCTGATTTTCACACACAGGGCTTCCAAACAGAGGCCATCTGCAGAGTAACAGCTTACAAATGAGTAGTTTTAAAAGAGCAGCTCTGAGAGAAGCTGTGTGAGTTTGTTTGTGACATTCAGTTTGCCCATATTACAGAAATCTAGTGCCATATAATTGTTGAGCTGAGGACAAACTGGGATTGCTGGGACTGCTGCTAACACCAGCACATTTCACACTGAACATACAGCAGGTGGATGCTAAATGGCATAAATTGCTGCAAGTCATTTTTAAGTCTGTTTTTCTTTCCACTGCATCTTGCTTTTGGGATCACAAATGTGGGAAAACTGGTGTAATTTATAGCGTGTCTGTACCCAGGTCCCTGAAAGTGTACAGCAGGTATTTCCACAACATGTATTAAATCATAAAACAACATGGGAGGCAAGGAGAAGGGTTGATGTTGGAGATCACAGCTACTTGAAGGAAGAAGTCCAGTCTAATACCAAAGCCAGCAGAGGAGAATCCTTCCCATCCACCACAAAGAGAGCCTTTCGGAGGTCAGTAAACGATCCCTGCAGTTCAGACTCAATCACTGATTTCTCCAAGGCCCCTGCTAATAATAAAAAATAGAAACAACAACAAAATCTTTGATCTCACAAATTTCAGGTTTTATCCCAACTTTCCACCCTTCATTGTTCCGGTGTACAATTTCTGGAAGTCGCCACGGAAGTGACACCACATCAGGGGTAACATTCCCAAATGTTCAGTGGCTGCCAACAGCCCACCTTCCCTGCCACACACACAGGCACAGGAACAGCAGTGCAGTCCATGGCTGTGACCTGCCTCACTCACACCAGCCCCTGCAGAGCCCCCCCGGAGCAGGAATTCCGAGCCTCAGCCCAGCCCTCCGTGGCAGTACGTGTCCATCCCAGGAACAGGAATGCTGCCTCAGCAGCACCTTCCGCTCAGTGCATCCCACTGATGCTGGCACAGATGGAAGAGGAGTTATCCCAACCTAAATCCAGGGCAAAGTGTGGTATGTGCTCATCTGAACAGCCGACCAGCACCGACTCCTCCATCCACTGCTCGGCCTCGGGGGATTTCTCCAGGATCCGTCGCATCTCTAAACAGCAGGGAAAGGGGAGAGAAAGCTGGGGTCAAAGCAAATCCATACAGCTGGGATGCCCTCTGGATCTTCGAGGCACAGGCAATCTTGGCTCATGGCCCACGTGAGAGAAGGGACCAGACAAGGTCAGTGGTTCTGTCCTACACCAGCCAATACCTTCCTCTCGAAGAAAACTTTTCCTGCCTCACACAAAAAAACCTTTGTCAGTCAGACCTTGCTTGTTTTCCTTTCTCTTCACAAGGCATAATCCCAAATGTTTAAAACTGATCATCTCAAAACAGATCAGGTTGATACCACATGTGTGTGAAGAGCATGAGCTTGTGTCCACATGCCAAGGTCTTAACTCTAAACAGTCTCTGGTTGTTAACAAACAGAGAGCTGTACACAGCAGGATGTTCCTGCACAGCTCCATGGATTTCCATCCCCTGTATCAGGGCTTGCTTGCAAATGTATCTGCTTCTTTTCAGCTGTGTGATCCAGGAGGGGTTTCTTTCCTTACTTACCTGCTGCACTGAGCTGTGGCACCAAGTATTTCTTCCCAGCTTTCTGCAGGAAAGGCGAGAGATTGTGAAAGAGGCAGAAAGTTCCTGAGGTCTTGGCTTGTCTACAAAGACTGTCATCTTCCTTTAGCTTATTTAAGTATCTGCAGTGAGAAAATGATTGGGAAGGTGAATTCAAGATCAGGTTGAGATTATCAGTGTTATGCTTATTTGGATGCATTGACTTTGCACAGAACAGGGAGGCTGAGTGGACAGAACAAATTTAAGTATTCCACATGCTTTGAGGGTTTTGACAGCTGAGTCACTCTTGGGTGGGCTGCAGCCTCCAGGGAAGGCTGCGTGGCAGAAAACACTGCAGTTCTTACTACCACAGGAACAGCCTCAAGTCTTGGATATCTGAGAAGATCAGTAACCCAGTCTCTCAGTCCAAAAGGTCTGTTTAAAGACATGATCATTTCTGTGCAGGAAACCTTGATCTTCCCTTTTATCCCCCAGTCTGGATGGCTCCAAGTGCTGCTTGGCCAGGCTATTGTGCACATCACATGTTGGAGACAGTTCCCATCAGGCTACAAACACTCCTGCTGGGTACATTCTGCCTGTCACACTGGTGTGAGGGGTAAAGACCAAGCTGAAATCTTAGGGCTTAGAGTGAGGTAGGGCTGTTTGTGACAGTGGGCACGAGTGCCACGCTCTGGTCTTCTCCCAGAGAAGAACCAGACGAGACCTTACCTCATTTTTCTAACATAGGTGGAGTGTAACCTGCAGAGGAGAGAGGAAGCTCTTCTGTGCAGTGCTTGATAAACTGCAGCCATAGCCAACACCTACAGTGGGGGTCTCAGCCTAAAAGGAGAAGCATAAAATGCAATGCAGCAGCCCTACAAAGTTAAGTTTGATTTAAAAGGTGCAATAACCAGGTAAATCTCCATCTCCAGAGTCCACAGAATCTGCTTTCTAAATTTACCACTTTGGTTTCAGTCTCCAGTCACACATCAAACCCAGTTTCGGGCCATTTTTAAGGCTGTTTAAAGCTACCTGGGTTTGTTTCCACCCATGAGTGTGCACAGGTCTTACAGAACTTGCTGTAAGCCTGGATTCAACGTTCCTGTCCCAAACCCCTGTGTCCCTGGGGAAAAGGGCTGCTCTCTTGTTTGCTTCCTACCCAGTTGTAATGGCCTCGATCCAACCACACATCCCATTGCAGCACACAGTGGATCTGTGGGAAAGGCACGGATGCCAGAAGGGAACGAGAGGCAAAATATCAGCTGCAGAAGAGAATTCCCTGAGTTTAGACCGGAGACAGCAGTTGCAGCTGAACTGGATCATCTCCAGCTATGGACGTTTTTTGTGCCAAAGGATCCTGCCACATTTGCAGTTGCAGACTTCAGCTTGACCTCGGCTTCAGGATGTCAGGAAATAGCAGAAACTCTACCATCTCTGAGCCAAAACTGGACTGTGATCCACAGTCCTTAATGATTACCCCAGATAGTTCACTTTCCAGCTGTGGAACTCGAAGCCCTTTAAGGAGGAAGTTACGTTCGCTTCGATTTACAGACGCAGAAAGTGCCAGGGAGGAGTCTGAGAGCCTTTCTTTCAGCAAAGGTCAGTGATGGCTCCCTGTGTGCACATGGAGACTTTGCCTTGTGGCTTCGGACATCTCTGCCCCGGATCCCTCCTTCCCACCGTGTCAGCTGACAGGGATGATCCCTCGGGAGACAGGGGACCCTGTTTGGGAAGCCACTGGGCTGAGGCAGCCGCTGCGAGGACGGCGACTGTCACAGACCGTGTGTGACAGGGTCTGGGCAGTGACAGCCGTGTGTGAGAGGGTTTGGGCAGTGACAGCCGTGTGTGACAGGGTTTGGGGAGTGACAGCCGTGTGTGACAGGGTCTGGGCAGTGACAGCCGTGTGTGACAGGGTTTGGGCAGTGACAGCCGTGTGTGACAGGGTTTGGGCAGTGACAGCCGTGTGTGACAGGGTCCGGGCAGTGACAGCCGTGTGTGACAGGGTTTGGGGAGTGACAGCCGTGTGTGACAGGGTTTGGGCAGTGACAGCCGTGTGTGACAGGGTCTGGGCAGTGACAGCCGTGTCTCTGCCACTCCTCCACCCCCGCGTCTCCCGCAGCGTGAATTCCCGGCGCGGCAGCAGCGCTGGATGCAGGAGCTCCGCACTTTGCTCTGGAACGAGCGGCACGATGGGGACATGGGGAGCACCTCGTCCGCAGAACTGCCCTCGTTTAACCCCTCCCTCCCTGGGAATCACCATGCCAGGCTTGGAATCACAGAACCAGTCAGGCTGGAAGAGGTCGTCGAGCCCAGCCTTTGACTGCCCACCACCTCCTCAACTAGGAATCACCGGGAATCCTTCAGCTTAACCCTGGAAGCGGGCTGGGAGCAGACCGGTCTGACGGAGGTGTCCCCGCTCCGGACACGGCACAGCCCGCGGGGCTGGGCTGGGAGCTGCCCCGGCCGGACGGAGCGGGGCTGTGGCCGCCCTTCCCCAGGGATTCCCCACTCACTGCAACCCGTGTCCGGCAGCAGGGATCGCCCGGGAAGGTGCCGGGCTTTGGCCAGCAGCGGGGATCGGCTGGGAACGTCCCGGGGCTCACCCTCCCTCCGCCGAGCGGCTCTTACTGGGCCGGTCCCTCTTCCCGCACTGGGAGCGCTGGGAAATGTAGTTCTGCACAGCCGAGGGCTGGCGCTCCGCTCCGGGGCTGGAATCACTTCTGCAGTTCGCCAGGCTGCCGAGAGGAAACTCCCTCTATTTTTTTTTTATTTTTTTTACCCCGCACCTGCTTCATTCCATCAGCAATCCTGCATTTGGCCGAACAGGAGTTACTGTGACAACAGGGCTTATGCAATAATTTGAGCTGTTCTTAGCACAGGAGTTTGGATCCCGCGAGTATTTTTTTTTTTTTTCCAATTCCAGGCTTCTCCGGGTTGTGTATCCATAACATAAGAGCACTGTTCAAAGTTAAGGACCATATGTCCTCAAACAGGGAAACGTGCCAGGGGCCGTATAAATCCAAAGGCTGGAGCTGTTCAGTGTTCCAGCACCCAGAGCCACAGCTGGGTTTGTCAGCGAATTTCTCTGATCAGAGAGTGTGCTGTGCCAAGGCACATGTCAGAATAATGACAGATTATTTTCATTCCTTTATAAGTGAACAAACAGATTCCTCTCAAGTACTGAAAACATTATTCTGGGCTGGAACCTACGTGGCTATATTTAGCACAAAGAGAATTTTATAAACATATGAAAGTAAATGTTTTCAGGGCAGCCTTTTGCTTTTTGGTCATGAATTGAGCCGTTCTAATCGAGAATTCACGTCACGTAGTTTGAGAGCGTGGCTTGTAAAAATAACAAACAAAATATGCAAGGAAACAGGACTCTTAGCAGAATTACTTACAAGTTTAGGTTTAATTATGCCTCACTGCTATTTGTGTGCTTCCTGAGACAGAGCAAGCCAGATCTTATTAATCCACTGGGCTAATTGGATTAATGGACAAAACACATCTTCCCTTAATAAGATAAAGGATTGAAATATAATCTCTAAGGGAAGTATCCACCCTGCTGTTAAAACAAACTAACAGATTTATTGACCCTGACTGGCCCCAGAACTGGGTCTTGGAGAAGAGCTGGTTTTAGAGGGAAGCAGCTGGAGGAGGTACTTTGGACCTCAGATCTTGGGACAGCCTCTCAACCCTGTTCAGCCCCAAGCAGGCAGTGTCTTGGTGAGTGTGGCCTGTCCCAGGAAGGATTAAAAGCCAGAGCTCTCCACTGCAGTGTCAAGCCTCCTCTGAGGGCAGGGCAGCCTGTAGTTGGTCCATGAGAGAAAACACATTGATAAGCCCAATCATGTACACCTGGCCTGTGTGCTGGGGCAAGATATGCAGGGAAAATGGGATTAGAGTCACTTCTGCTGCTGGGCTGAGCAGTGGGAAGCCAAGCAGCCTGGGAGAGATTCCTTGTGCCTTCTCCAAGGGTCTGTATGTTTATTGCCCTGTTAAATATTTCTGCAGCACATAAGCAGGGGACATGATTTTGAAACAGAGGCTTTCTTGTCATTCATTCACCTGATCATTTAATTTAAGGAGCACAAATACCAGTTGTTGCTTTGGCACTGAGTTGTTTCTTTGTAAGTATTTTTGGGCTCTGAGTTGTGTGAATTGCACCTATAAACTGCATGTACTAATCCCCTGCAGACACTGCACTCCATGCCAGGAGCAATCCTGGGAGTGAAGGGAAGGCCTGGCCACACAAATGCATCCCTGAGACTTCTGTAGCTTCTAATTTGAGCTTTGGCAGGTCCCCAGAAGAAGTGAATCCCAGAGACTCTCCTGATGCTAGAAGAGCAAACAAAAGGAGCAGGCAAAGAGGACACAAGCAGCAAGAAATGCTTGCCATCTCCTACAAGATTGCAAACCAGGTAAATCTTTGGTCCTGTGTTGCTAAGATTATTATTTTTTTTAATCTGGGTTTGTAAAATACTCATATTGGGATTAAGCGTTGGTAAAAGATTTTTTTTTCAAGCCAAAAAAGTGGCTGGAAAATGTAATTATAGGCTAATAATAGTTATACTACTAATCTCAATTTTTCTCTCTGTTTTGTGTCTTTCCAGCTGCCCCCAATAAGCAGAAATAAGCATTAGAATTGCTAACAGCTGGCCCTTGTAAAACAACTGTTAATTGCCCTAAATATATGAAACTAGCAAATTCACATTGAAAACTCATGGTCAAGCCACAGGAAACCTCTTGGCAAAAAAAGACTTCTTTTTTTTTTTTTTTTAGGACGAGCCTAAGGAAAGACAAACCACTTCTTTAAAGAGAAAGTTAACGAGTAGTCTTCCCCTCTGTCATTAAACTGGCAAACTAAGCCAGCCTGGCTTCTCTCTGAAGTTAGATTTGTGTATGCCACATATATGATGGGCTCCTATGGTTTCTCTCACTCAGGGTGGGGACCTTGAAAGAAAGAAACTGCCTCATTTGATCTGCTGATTACATCCTGTGCTCCTGAGCCCTGGACAGGGGGAGAGGGGACACTTGAACATCCAAGTGGCATTTTCCTGGGATTTGTTTCAGGTCACGTATGAGTTCTGTCTTTTCCTCTCCCTTGGTGCTGCTGTTGGTAATGGAATATCCTCAAACTCTGGGGGCTGACTTGCCCTGCACAAAATAACTGGTGGCAGAACGTTGACTGCAGGTGATGGCTTTGTTTTGGGAGCAGACTGGTGGGAAACTAGATCTCTCTGCAAAGGGTGAAACCTCAGCTGTGGATACACCTTAAAAAAAAAAAAAAAGCTAAGCTTTTTGAGCTAATGGGTTGACATAAAACTGATAAAAAGTCATTGATATGACTCACCTGTGTCTTAAAATTGCCTGCAGTTCACAGCCTGTCATCCCCAAAAGGATACTGGAGATCTGGAGAAGGTTCCAATAGGACAATAAGCATGATTAAAGGCTTGGCCATGGCAAGGAACTAGATGGGCTCTGACTTCAGCCTGGGTAAGTCAGCTGTAGACCAAACCTATCAGTCTGGAGCCTTCAGCCCCATGCTGAGCAACACAGCCCTCAAACGTGCTCATTGTTGTTCCCTACTGCCTGCCTTGCTTCCTAAAAATGTGCAAAAGATGCTGAGGAAGCAGCAGATCTCACTAGAAAAAATCTGAATGTCCCTCTCCAGTGTGGGAGGTTTTGCCAAATCTCTGGAAGCTGCTGTTAAATCTCTGGCTACATGTTATGGACTCTTTGGATAATGGGGCTTTAACTAGATGCCTGAGCTAGAAGCTTGGATATCATTCCAGTGTTTCCTGCTAGTTGTAGGAGTTGTATTTCTGTTGGAAGGCGACCAAAACAAGAGGAAAGGAAGGCTTATTTTTTGACTGATAGTTCCACTTAAAACTGGCCTTATTCCTGCTCTGGAGCAGCAGCTCTCGCAGTGCTGGCCCTGTGTGACACATCTGTGTCCACAGCTGGACGAGAAAGGACTGAATTCACTTCATATCTCAGAGCCTCCCCCAAAATGGGCCATAACACCCGGGGTTTGCCCTTCCCAAAGCGTTGCTGAGGGAGTTGGAGCTGAGGGAACAGTTTAGGGAAGAAATCTTAGTTATGGATCATGCTGCAACCTCCAGTTCCCTCTGCTGAGCGAGGTGGGTTTAAGCCAGTTCAGTCATCCCAGTAAAGAATGTGTGTTAGAGGGGGATTTTGCCCCCTGTTATGGAGGATTCGACCCCTCCCTGTTCTTGTTGTGAAAGATTTCCAGCTGGGAGTGACCAAAAATGTCTGCCTTAGGAGGAGGAAGGTTGAAGGCTGGTTAGGCTACTGAGGAGGTGATTCATTATTTGCAGCCCAGATCTAAAGAGAAAGGAAAAAATGCTTATGAGTGTCCCTGATTCCAACTTAATTGCTGGAATGAATAAATAACTGGAATCCTAGAAAACAATGAGCAGTCAGCACTGACCTGTCCTGCCAAGACACATCCAGGCAGCTTATTAATGCCTTTCTGTGATAGCTGAGACTCCTGCTGTACTAGAGTGGGTGAGGGCTGATAGTGGTTTGTGATACAGGTTTTGCTGCTGCCTTGCAAACTGCTTTTGGGATCAGTTGAGATGGAAGCCCTGGAAGGAAGGGGGAGGCTGCTTCAGCACCAGCACCGGAGGAAGGCACCCATCAGTGTGGAAATGTCTTCAGCTGGGCTGGCAGGAGAAGGTGAGTGAAAGGCTTGGCTGGTGGGACAGAAAGTGTGCTGTGAAATGCAGCAGATGGCACTGGCAGGAGAGAGGGAGGTGCAAGGCTGCTTTGGAATCACAATTATCCATAGAAATTAAAGCAGCAGTCAGAGAGAGGGGACACAAGACTCTGTCTCAGAAAGAAATGAGAATCTGTGCAGATTCAGAATCTGGGCACAATTGAGTTGCACACCCAAATTGTGCAGCTGGTGTGAATCCCTGTGGTCAGGGAGCGGATCCCCGTTGGAATGTCTGTTCAGGATTGTCAGCTGGGAGCTGATCCCCTCCTGGAAGTGGGACTTGGGCCTGTGGGGCTCAGGCCTGGGCTCTGCCAGGATCTCCGGGGAAACAGGGACACTGCTGGAGGTGGGAGTTGAAATCATAGAATCATAAAATCATAGAAAAAAAAATATCCTGAGCTGGAAGGGACCCGTCAGGATCATCGAGTCCAACTCCTGGTCCTGCAGAGGGCACCCCCAGAGACTGGTGCCTGAGACTGGTGTGGCATGGCCCTTGGCAGGGTGGGCACCATGATCCCAGGGGTCTTTTCCAACCTGATTGATTGGGACCCCGGGCTCAGCTGCCCTGGGGCTGGGCAGGGCTGCACGTGGTGTCTCCCGGCCTTTTACACCTTTCCTGGCAACTTTTACTCCAAACCCCGCCACTTTCAGCTAAACCCTTTCACCTTTCTTCTTGTCTCCGTGTTGGTTTGCACTCCCCGCCCCGCTGTCCCGCCGGTGCCGGTAGAGCCACACCCCCATGTCCCGGTGTCCCTGCCGGTGTCCCCCGCTGTGTCCCGTGTTCCCCCGTGTCCCGGTGTCCCCCTCGTGTCCGGTGTCCCTGCCGGTGTTCCCCCATGTCCCGGTGTCCCTGCCGGTGTCCCCCCCGTGTCTCGTGTCCCCCCATGTCCCGGTGTCCCCCCCGTGTCCGGTGTCCCTGCCGGTGTCCACCCCCATGTCCCGGTGTCCCTCCTGGTGTCCCCCCCCATGTCCCGGTGTCCCTCCTGGTGTCCCCCCCGTGTCCAGTGTCCCCCCCGTGTCCGGTGTCCCTGCCGGTGTCTCCCCCATGTCCCGGTGTCCCTCCCGGTGTCCCCCGTGTCCGGTGTCCCTCCCGGTGTCCCCCCGTGTCCGGTGTCCCTCCCGGTGTCCCTCCCGTGTCCGGTGTCCCTCCCGTGTCCGGTGTCCCTCCCGGTGTCCCCGTGCCCGATGGCGGCGGCCCGGTGGGACCCACGTGGAGCCCCGTGCGGCGCATGCGCGGTGCGGCGGCCGTCGCTGTGACCGGGCTCACGTAGCGCGCGGGGCGCCCCGCCCCGGGGGGCGCGGCCTGAGGGGGCGTGCCCGGCGAGCCCATAAAAGGCGCGGCGGGGCGGTCGCGCGCTCAGTGTGAGAAGCCCCCGGGCAGGACGCGGAGCTCCCGCAGCGGCGCCGCCCCCGCCCCGCCGCCCCCCGCGCTCAGGTGAGGCCTGCCCGCCCCCGCCGCGCTGTGGGCGGGTGGGGTGGGTCAGCTGAGGGCAGCGCCGCGGGTCCGGCCGCTGCGCGGGCGGGCGTGGGTGGGTGGGGGCGATACGTGGCAGAGCCCCGCCGCCGCCCCCCGCCCCCGCGGCGAGGGGTCCCGGCGCTCCCGGCCCCGTGCTCCCGGCCCTTACGTAACGGGACCGGCAGCCTCCGGAGGGGGGCGGGAGGGCGCCGCCGCGCCGGCTTCCCCGCGCCTGGCAGACTAAACACAGCCGCCGCCTCCTCCTTCTCCGCGTCCTCCCCCGCCCGCTCCCCGAGCGCCCTCGGGCCGAGCACCCCGGCTCGGCTCCGCCGCCCTCCGCGGCCCCGCTCCGTGCGGCCCCCGCTCCGTGCGGCCCCGGGGCGGGGAGCGCTCTGCCGGCACGGGCGGGTGGGTGCTCGGCCGGAGCGCTGCGTGCGGGGATTGCACCGCCAGGCATGGGGCTGCTCCGCGTTTGCCTCCCCGCTGCTTCCCGGCCGCTCGCTTTGTGTGGAATTGCGCGCCCACCTTTGCCGGCAGCCCTTGCCCTTCAGCGTGTGTGTTTTGATAGGATCTAACCCTGACCGGGAGGAGAAGCTCCCGACGTGGAGTCTTTGAGCGCTGCTGGTGAATAGAATAAAGAAAATAAAAATGTCACATGTACTTATTCCAGTTTACCTGAAAAGTAAGGATCCCTCAGGATTGCAGACACCAGCATTCGGTTTCGCTTTGGTTTTCCTGCTGACTTCAGTAAGAGGAGAATGCAGAGTGCTCTATGTGTTCACCTACCTGTGATAAGTGAAGGTTCAGCGCTCAAGGGTTTAGTGAATGAAAGAAGCCATTGGTTACAAGAATAAATAAATGCAGCTTCCCACAAAGCCAGGGGCTGTTGGCTGAGTGTGCCGACAGTGCTCTGCCAGGGGCGGAAAGTCAAGGTAATGAGTTCCTGGTCTGTCTGGGAAGCAGAGGCCTCCTGTTGGATCAGAGATGTTCTCTGCCCTACTGCTCTACCCTTGGACCATTGCTGGATCCGTTTTAATGCCTTAAACCACACTGCCAAGCGTTTCATTTGACCTGGAGTACTCTGCACTGCTCCTTAGGTATGTGCTGACACAACCAGGACTGATTAACTTTCTTCTCTCTTTGTTTTCTCCCCCGAGCCAGCTCTCTGACCTGTAGAGGTTTAAATGTTGTTCCATAACGAATAGGTTTAAATTCTGGCGTTTAAAGCTGTGATTTCAGGGCTTGCACATAGATTGGAAAATTCCCAGTGCAGTTTGACAAACGGAAATGACAGGTAGTGAGTTAACTCTGGAAGGAGTGAGGATAAATAGAGGTTTATGGGAGGAAAACTCTGCCTCCATGCTGAGATTGATAGGGGCAAGGAAACTCCTTTTCTTCATGAGAATATACTCCCTGAAAAAAACTGACTTCAGCTGTCAGATCATTGGGATTGTCCTGCTTTCTTTGCAATCACTCTTAATATCTGAAAACATTATATCTCTGTAGATGCTCTGCCAATCCTTGAGCAGAAGGGTAAACAGAAGGATAGCCTCCTGCTTGTTGTGTCTAGTAAGATAAGTGCTCTGTTCCATCCCCAGTGTTCACTGCCTTGGCTTGGGAAGTTAAAACAAGTAGCCTCTGAGGGCTGTGTCCATTCAGTCTTAGGCTGGAAGAAACCAAGGGAAAACTTGCTGCAGTTCCCTGGGTACAAACACATGTGCTCTGTATACTCAGACTCACAAATGTTGTCTTCAACTTGGCAGTGAATGATAACTCACATCACCTACTTGATGCTAAAATTGATTCTCATCTCTTATTAGATATTATTTATATAGATCAGATTCTGTTACAACTCTGTCATTAAAAGAAGCCTGAAACATGCCCTGTTCTTTTGGTAGCAGCAATTACAGAAAATCTTTCTTCTCTCACTGCTTGAATCTTAATTTTAAACCAGCTTTGGACATGCTAGAGGACTTGGGAACTGGATCCTAATGTTTGTCGTGTGAGACCATTAAGCTAAATGTTCTTAGTCCTTATTCTGGGAATTTCTTTCCTTTGCAGTAGTATTTCCAGGCACATCACGTGATGAGACTGTAACTTGGGTTGTCCTTGAGACAGGAGAGGTTTTGGGCAGTGAGCAGCTATCACTTCCAGTGCCATCCTCTCCATTTCCCACAAACTCAGCTCATTTAACTATCTGGCTTTTTTTTCCCTATTATTTTTTATATGCAGTGGGATACAGTAAGGGTTGTGAGAGTGGACCAGCATTGAAATCAAAAGTCGAGAACCCAGATGACACAGTTTTGGCCTTGACATCATTTGGAGTAGGCCACTAATTCCTTACCTAAATAAAGAAGCTGGTTTGGAACGAAGTTAGAATTATTCTGGGATAGCTCCATGTTGAAGTACACCCTCAGCTTCCATTTTTTTATCCCGTTTTCTGGATCCTGGTGCACCTGGGAGCTCAGAGTTGGCAATGAGGAGACTTGTCTAACGAGCATCTCCACTCTCAGGGCATTGAGTGGTGACCTTGTCCCAGTGAGGTCATGGCACTGCAGCTTGTCTGCACTTTTCCTTCTGCTGGCACCTGTAGGGCTGAGCTGAACTCTTTGAGGAAGTCCTCCAAACCCCACCTCTGTAAGTTCCCTGAGTTGAAAAGGTGTTTGTTGGGTGTCCCTGCTGTCTGGGGAATCCTGTGCTGCTCTTGGCACTGCCATTCCTCTACTTGCTGCTTTGTTTTACTTGGATCCATAGGTTTGGTTGCTCTTTACTGTTTTTTTCCCATTCCTGTGGAGGTTTTTTTTGTGCTTTGCCACGTTTAGTGAATGCACTTCTGGGAAGTGGGGAAGCTCCTGTGTTCAGAGCTGTCAGCTGGGCTCCCACTTCCCTCTGTGGGTAGTGATTCCCTCCTCTCCAAGGTTCTCAATTGCCAGCTTTGTGTTTGCTGAGGAGGAGAGTGAGACTGACAGGAATAATGGAGAGAGGATTTTCATCTTGTTTTACTTCATGTCACCGACAGGAAGAAATTAAACCTACTTATTTGGCAGCTTGTGCTGCGTCCAAGAGATTTCCAGCATTTATCTTAACCAAGCTTTATTTTCTTTGATTTGGGAACCTGGGGCTGATCCTGCAGTGGTTGGAAAGCTCTGCTACTTAGCAACTGCTCCTAGGGCAGCATGAGCTTGGCTGGCCCTGCCTCAGCCTCCCTGTCCAACTCTGGATTCCGTCTGGGAGGGAAGGAATCTTGGGTGGCTGAAAGCTATTGCGGGAGTCGAGACCTTGCAAAGGACAGGAAATGTGGGAAAGGAAGGAAGAAATCAAGCTGGAGGTGACCTCTGGATGTCATCTAGCCTAACCTGTTCCAAGTTGGGTGAGCCTGGGGGTCTGGTGAGGCTGCACGTGGGCTCCTCCCGTTTCCTTTTGAGATTCTTCCAGGAACTGGAAATCCAGTTTCTCTGGGTAGCCCCTTCTAGTGCTGCAGTGGGACACACTGTGTTTCTGCCACCTTGGAATTCCCCTTGTTGCAGTTTGAGCCTGTTGGCAGTCACTCATTCTGCTGTGTGCCTGTGAGATATAAGGTAGGAAGAGGGTTGCAACAGCATTTGGAGGAGCCTGGTATTGGAGCAGGCTAAAAAGCAGCTGGAGAAGAGGAAAAACAAGGTCACTGAGAGCAGTATATGGAGAGGAAACATTGTTTTCATCACCCTTTTGGTGGTTTTGTTTGCTTGTTTTGTTTTGTTTCAGAAAAGTTTTATATTGATTAATAGTAAAAAAAAGTAAACTTTCCAAAGCTTTCCTTGTGTTTTTCACTGAGTGCAGTAAACAAATAGCTGAGTGAATTCCCAGCACTGATAAGGTTGGCAAATATTTCTGGTGTAGTGGAGCTGTTTGTGCTTTGTCATTGATTCACAGATGTATTGGCTGGAGTGCTGAATGAGGAGGCACTTGGCTTTCTGCAGGGGGAAGTACAAACGGGTGGTGGTTTTAGGAGGTTTAGGTGGTTTTAGCAGGTACCTGTCAGTGGCTTTATTAGCTGTGTTTGCAGTAGCCTGCTGTGGCTGTGGAGGGGCTGAGCCAGGAGGAGGTGAGGAATGCTGCTGTGGACAGCAGGGCTGGTTTAGAGCCTTGGAGATGCTCAGGGGCCTGGCTCGACTGGGGGAAAAGTAGGACTCCAGGCTTCCCTCTCCAGATATTCACTTCACAGCTTGCTTTCTGCCAGGGAGTGTGCAGGAATGCTTCAGCCCTTCAGCTGTGGTCCTGCAGGTTTCAGCTGCTTTACAGGAGTTGGAGGTCGTGCTGCTTTTCCTGGCTCGAGTTTCCCCTTGTTCCTGTCCGTGCCAGTGAAACTCTGCTCGTCCTGTCCAAGAAGCTGCTCACAGAGTAAAGCTAAACCCCAGGGCTGCTCCTTTTGGAGTGCTGGAGGTGGAAAGGAAAGGAGGGAGCTGCTCCCAGACCCTCAGGTGCAGTACAAGAGGAGATCCCTGGAGCCAGTTCCCTGTCAATATCCCACTTTTGGGTGGGATGGTTTTGCTTTGGGTGCAGCTTTTGGACTTTGCTGATGTTGTTTACACCTTCCTTGTGTGAATGGCACACCTGGGTTTATGCTGTTTGCCCTCAGTTCTGTCAGCTCAGTCAAAACCGTGTTTCTTTCTTCCCTAAACAGGCCAAACCACTTTGTAGCTGCGCTTGTTGCTTTTTGCTTTTTTTGCTTTTTTTCCTCCTTCTCCATCAGTTGTCTGGCTGTTGGAAGAGTTGTAAAGCAGCTCCTGTTAGTCCCTGCAGTCTGTTTGTTTTTCTGAGCAGATACAGTACGTGAGAGTTCAGGCTTTTGTTTGGGGAAAAAGTAAACCTTGTGAATTCCACGACAGCATAATTACTGCTGAAGTATGCAGGAGCCAGGCAATCCTGGGCTGCTGAAGGGATCAGGAGCCTGAAAGGCTGAGAGCTTGGCAGCTGGCCCTGGGAGAAAGCACTGCCACGGGCTTTTCCAGGATCCAGGGACAGAGCAGCCTTTTGTGTCAGGTGTGGAGCTGTTCTCGTGGTGGCAGCCAAGGAGCGGGAGTGTGCCCGTCACTCCCCCTCTGAACTGCTTGTGGAGGGTTTTCATTTAGAGCCCTTCCACTGGCATCTTTCTGACTGAAAAATGCAAACTTTGGGCTTTTTTCCTGGAGTGGATGAACTTGATAACGTGTATTTTAACTCAGTGTTATGGGTTCTGTCAGTGTTTGATCTTGGGTTTTTCGGTGCTTTTTGCAAAGCGGCTCCATCTGCACTGGGACTTCGATGTCAAAACGAAGGGTCTCTGAGCTATTCTTCTCTTCCCACAGGAGACAAAGCTATAAGGAAGTCAGCAGAAGGGTATTAGTCCTGTGAGAGCTGCTCCAGCCTGTCAGGATTCTGCACTAGTGGCAGCCCCACTGTCTCTTCTCAAGGTGGATTCAACTCTGGTGAACAGGGATGTTTTACCTGTTGTTTTTTTTGTTCCTGTCACAGGTTTGTGGTGAGGTGACAGCTGTTGAGCAATGGCCTTCAACAAGGTTTGGTGTGCCCTAGCCCTTGGATTTCTGCTGCCTTTTTCCTGTGCCCACACGGACTTCTTCACTTCCATTGGTGAGCCATCCTTTGCTGTACATCTCTTTGCCAAGAGAGTTTCCTGACAGCTCTCACTGCTGATTCTGCTGTGTGTGAATCCTCCAGGGCTTTAATCGGTACAGGACTGAACCCACTTCTAGTTCTTACCACAGTATTGACTTTCCTTTGAGGAGAAACATTCTCTGAGTCACTCCAGGTAGTCTAATGACCCAGGCTAGGCTTTGTAGTCGTTATTTATTCTTACAGGTATTGGAATTTAAACAGAATTTTGGTGTGGGCCGTTGCACATGTGTGGAAGCAAGTGGGACAGCTCCATGGTGATGCAGAATATCAGTGTACTCTCCCTGGGTGCTGATGGCCTGGGGCACAGCTGAAGGTGGGCACTGCACCAGTTCAGCTGCCTTCTTGCAGGAAATGAAGCAATTATTAATTAATGCCAGGGACCCATTGAAGTCATGGAAGTAATCTTGAAAATAAAGCCCTGGATTAGCCTGTGTATCAGACACGGGTGCTTTGTGTGTTTCTGTAGCTTTCTCTTTATTTGCTCTACATTATG
Source organism: Pseudopipra pipra (assembly GCF_036250125.1). Classification (NCBI taxonomy): domain Eukaryota; kingdom Metazoa; phylum Chordata; class Aves; order Passeriformes; family Pipridae; genus Pseudopipra; species Pseudopipra pipra. The sequence continues at coordinate 525,996 of NC_087556.1, read as the reverse complement.
TATGCTTGGATGAAAGATTACTCTGTGGCAACCTACTTCCTTTTCCAAATGAATCCTAAATTAGTTCTAATAATAAATATGTGGTATTACATTAATTTCCATGGCAACAAGCTTGGTCCAGCAGGAGATTTTTCTCCTTCAAAAAAAGCCTTACTCAAACAGTCCTTCAGGGTTATTTAAGCAAATGCAGAAGGACTTTGGGGAAGGCAGAGTTGTAGAAGGGAAGAAAGTAGAAAAGAGGAAGAATGCCTTTAATTCCCAGAGTTTTTTTGTTTCTCCTTGACTCACCAAACTCATTTGTTTTCTAGGTCACATGACAGACTTAATTAACACAGAAAAAGATCTGGTGGTGTCACTGAAGGATTACATCAAGGCAGAGGAAAGCAAGCTGGAGCAGATCAAAAAGTAAGCACTAATGGTTAATAGTTGGAGTCCACCCTCGTGCAAAAAGTGTTTCCTGAGGCTGACTAAGTTTGTGGAATTTCTCCTCTGAGGCAAAGCCCAAAGCAGCAGGTTTTGCTGGGTGTTTGTGGGGCTGTGCAGCTCCCACAGGATGGAATCTGATCGACCCACTTGCTGTACAGCACTGTCACTGCAGGGCTCCTGCCTGCACCGAATTCCCAAGGGATGGAGTCCTTGGAATGGCAGTTTGCTTAGTGGGAACTGAAACCCAAGATACATCAGATGTAAATCACTAAAAAGTGTTGGGGTGGCCACTGAATTGCCCACTGCAAGGGCACATATTGTCTCTATAGATTTACTCTGTTTAGATTTAAAAATAAAATAAAGCAAAATAAAACTCCTTTACTGCTTTTAAAAATAACAAGGGGCCTGACCATTGCCATTATTGTGGTCCTCACACCTATAGGGCTGAGCAACAGAGCCCAACATGTCAGATTTTATCCCAGCTGGGAAAAAAACCCCATCACTGAACAGGATGCTTTCCTGGCTGTCAGAAATGTGTGTAAATCTGCCTGGAGGGTGTAGAAACAGTTTTAGATAGAAAGGTGGATTTTATTTTATTGTGTATTACTTTCTGGTGTTCTACCAACCAGGAAGAAATGTACTTCTGTCAGATTGGGTTTATATATATATATCACTTAAAGTACAGAGTTGGAATTGCTGACAGGTTTGGAATGTTAGAAGTATGTTCTTTACAGCTACAAATTAGCATGGGAATGTGCCAATTGGACATCCAAAAGTGTGTAAATGCAGCTTATTGTCCTGAGTGTTGCAGCTCTGTTTTTATGATTTCAGAGGAGCTGTCAGGTCAGAGAAGTTTTCTCTCTGTCACAGGGATAAAAGGCCCTGGAGAAAATGCCAGCACTGTTTGTTGGGCTCTGTCCTTTGGCTGAAGGATGTGGGGAGCTGGTGTTCACTTCAGCTCCCAGACAGCTGGTAATTCCCTGGAATGTGGAGGGTGGCTCAGGCCTCATGTGGGGCCTTTTATCAAACAGAAACCACTTGGAAGAAATCCTGCAAACCTAATTCAGGCAAACCAGGTTCTGGAACACGCTGGTGGACAGAGTTCCCTCCAGGCTGCAGATTTTTGTGTTTGCCTTCTGTTGTAGTTGGGTTTTGTCTGTGGGGTGTGGCTGTTTAACATGAATTTACCCTGATTTCAGGGCGTTGTTACATCCTCGTGTTGTAGAACCTGCACTGTTGTGAAAGCTGTGCCTGTTTGGGAGCACGTTGGGGTTGGGAATGATTTATGGCACTTAGAGAGGATTGTGGAGATGGAGAAGCAGCACCAGCAATGGGATCTGGGCTCCTTGTCCTTTCTTAAGCTTTCAGCTTTGTGGTGGGATAAGTAAGGAGCTTATCACAGATGTAAGAGTGTGTGTCTGAACATAAAATAACTTGAGACAAGCGTGGAACTGCCTTTTATAAACTTAAGGGGGGGGTGGGAAACAGCCATTTAAAAATAAAAGATTGCAAATGGGGGTAAAGCTTTGTTTTTGATTAGTCCTGCATGGCCAGCTCATAATGGAAGTGCTGGCAGTGCTTTTGGGGCTTGTAGGAAGGAGCTCCTTCAGGCAGGGGCCCAACAAAGACAGCAAGAGCAGCAAAAGGTTTGAGCTGCAGCTGAGGAAGAAGATGGAAAAAAAGGGGAAAAAATAAAGCAAATAGCCCTTTTTGTTCCTTCTAGGAGACTCTATATATAGATAATGTAAATGCTTGCAGTTTCTGTTGGGTTTTTTATTAAGGAAGACACTTGAGTAGCTTGAAATCAGTTCTCCAGAGCATCAGCAGACTTGTGCAAGACTTTAATGAATGTGTGGTTTCATTATAGGTGGGCAGAGAAATTGGATCAGCTGACAACCACTGCCACAAAAGACCCAGAGGGGTTTTTGGGACATCCTGTAAATGCCTTCAAGTTGATGAAAAGGCTCAACACAGAGTGGGGTGAGCTGGAGAGCCTGGTGCTGAAGGACATGTCAGATGGTGAGTGTGCCTGCAGGAAAAAACCAGGATCATGGGCTAAATGCAGTGCCTTGGCTGTGTCCCTCCCATGGCAGGGTTTGAATGGGGTTTGTGAGGCTGCTTTTGAGACTGAGCACTTGTGGAACCAGCCTGAATTAGTGTGGAAAACACTCTGCTGGCTCTTTGCTTCAGCAAGAGTAGAGGCTCCTTAGCAAGGAACAGGACATGAAATGGTTGGCTGTGAAAGGCACTTAGCAAAAGGAAACCAGCATGGTTATATTTGACCTGTGAGACTCTCAACAGCTAATACCAGGTGGAGGTTTGTAGTAAGGAACTGTAAGAAAGCAGAGCTTTTAAAAAGGCCCAGGATTCGTCTCTGGTCAGGATTGAGCACATTCCACTTCCCTGTTGCTGTGAGAGGGACTGAGTGTGCCAACTGAAAAGGCTCTGCACCTGCCAGCCACAAATCTGGGCTGGAGTGTCTTAAGCCCTTCTTCTGAATGAGGAGGGGGGAAAAAGAAGGTCCACTTTTTGTTATAAGGAGAAAGGAAAATATTGGGGAAGTGCAGTGCAGTAAAAGAAAGGCAGAACAAGAGGGAAAGGATATTGTGTTTTTTTCCCTAAAGTAATAGTGTTATGAGTTCTGAATAGTTAAAAAGGACTACTAGAGTGTGGCAAAAATCACAGATTTGCCCAGTTCACTATTTTTTGGATGGTTTTGCCAGCTGAGTGTTGCATGCTGTACTTGGGCTGGTTTTGGTCATGCTGTTTAGATTTCTGCTGGTGGACATTAAGATGGATTTAATCAGCATCATGTCGGCACTGCTTGTGCCTCTGGAACTTGGGGCAAAAGAGGGGAACAGTTCCTTGAGATAATATTCTTTACTTTAGAGAACCTGCTGGTCTCCTGTCCAACAAACACCCCCCTCGTGCTGCTGCAAAAAGCCCCCAAGTGTTTCTTTGTGACTGTTCCTTTGCTTGCTTTAATTAAAAAAACCCACCCAATGCTAATTGTGCAGCATGAGTTCAGTTCAGAGCTGTGTGAAGGTGGATCTTTAATGCCTGGAGTTTACAGCATTCCCAGGACAAAGCCAAGGGTTTCCCTGTCTTTCCCAGGCTTTATCTCCAACATGACTATCCAGCGGCAGTTCTTCCCCAATGATGAGGATCAGACTGGGGCAGCCAAAGCCCTTCTGAGGCTCCAGGACACGTATAATCTGGACACAGACACCCTCTCCAGAGGGAATCTGCCAGGTAAGGGCCATCCATGTTATCTGCAGCAGTCACTGTGAACTTTAAATGTCCTGTTTATAAATCATTTCCCCTGTTCCACCTCGCTCGACTCCTCAGTGTGAAGGTAACAACAGAAAAAGGTTTGAGTGGCTAAAACTTAGGAAAAAAATTCTTTTTAGTTGAAATCTGTGTCTTTCTTCTAGCAATGGTAAGACAGTTTGGTTAATAACTTTTAATAAAAAATCGAGAGCAATAAAAATCTTGCCTGGGTGAGGGTTTTCCTTCTGTTGCACTGGCAGATACTATTGCACAACTTAATGCATTTTAACAAACCAGTTCTATCCTTCATCATTTTCCCTCTCAGGGATAAGATGGACCCTTCAGATTGGGAAGTTTCTTTGGGCTGTCTAAACTGAAAAGCAAAAGACAGTGCATACACAGGTTTGAGCTTGTGTGGCATTGCCTGAGCTGACCTTTAATAGATTTATATGCAGGAGAGGACAGGCTTCTCTCTTGTCAGAAAACTCTTTCTCTGATAAATCTTCCTTGTTTCCTCTGTTCAAAAATAGTGCTGTGCCAACTGGCAAAAAGTCAGCTCTGTGCAATCCATCTGTGTTTTTGCAAGTGCTCACTGTGGTCAGATGCCTATGAAAATTAAGGGTAATTGGCTCTGTATGTTATGATGTATAACCTTGCTTTTGGGTTTGGTTCAAGATCATCTCAAGGACCTACAGATGCCTTCTAATACAATAAGCAGCTCGTTACTGTTTCCTTAAAACAGCACAAAAACACAAGGGGAAGGTTTTGCTTCTTTTGAAGCACTGAGCTGTCCTGACTGTGTGTGATGAAGTGTAATGGCAGAACCTGGAAGTTCTGGAGTATAAACGGGAATGGGTTGGACTCTGGAGAGCTCCAGAGGGGAATATCCTGTGTGGTCACTTGTTTGTGTTCCTTGTTTGGGTCAGAGCCTCAGCTCCTGCCATGTTGCCAAATCTTGGTGTGCTTTGAGAATTTGCAGCTTCAGGCTCAGACAACTGCAGTCACTGCCCATCCCAGCACAAGGTGTTCAGTGAGCAAAGCTGTGCTGTGGGAATACTGCATTTCATGGGATGTCCCTCTTTGAGGGCTGCAGAGCTGCTGGTAGAAATGTATTAAGATGTAATCAGGAGTGTAATTTTAGCTGGAAAACTGGCAGGTCCTGTTTCCTCCTTACGAGATTGAATTTGGTTTTTCTTTGGGCCTGTATTTCCAGAGGCAAAAATAGGAATCTGTAATTTGCTTACAAGTGGTTTAATCTTTCAGAGTTCACTTAAAATGTTCCTAAAAATGACTGACTTCAAAAAAATCCCGAGCAGCTGGGAATTTACTGCCTGATGTTTTCCTTTTCCTCCCCCTCCAAGTTGTCCCTAACAAGCTGTCCTTCAGGAACCTTTTGAAAGTGATAATGTGACGTGTTTGAAAACAGATTTCTGAAACTTCCTATTTCGCTCCCTGTTGCTCAGAGTGGTCGGGGGTTTGGGGGAAGGTTTGTTTTGTTTTTCGCTAATGGTAAAGACATTCAGCTCGTTGCTGGCATTCTGGGAATGAAAAACTGCATCCCTGTGTTCTGCCAGGGATTTACAGCCTTCGTCTGAGTCTTCACCAAGTGGCAAGCACGGAAGGGAGCTGTTGGAGAACCGAAATTAAAGCGCTGTGAGCACGGGAAATGAAGAACGTCGCTGTGAGGGCTGGGCTGGAACCCTGTGTAAATTGTGCTTTTGTGTTACATCCAGGTGTGAAGCACAAATCCTTCCTGACAGCTGAGGACTGCTTTGAGCTGGGGAAGATTGCCTACACGGAAGCTGACTACTACCACACGGAGCTCTGGATGGAGCAAGCTCTGAAGCAGCTGGATGAGGGAGAAGTGTCCTCTGCAGACAAAGTCTACATCCTGGACTACCTGAGCTATGCTGTGTATCAGCAGGGGGACCTGGGCAAGGCCATGGCACTCACCAAACGCCTCCTGGAGCTGGGTATGGGCGAGGGGCGGCCAGCTGGGGGCTGGGGAAACTCTGGCTGTGCATTGTCCTGGGCAGTGTGCTCTGCCTGTGCTCTGGGCAGTGTGCTCTGGGCAGTGTGCTCCTGCCTGTGCTCTGGGCAGTGTGCTCTGGGCAGTGTGCTCCTGCCTGTGCTCTGGGCAGTGTGCTCTGGGCAGTGTGCTCTGGGCAGTGTGCTCCTGCCTGTGCTCTGGGCAGTGTGCTCTGGGCAGTGTGCTCCTGCCTGTGCCCTGGGCAGTGTGCTCTGCCTGTGCTCTGAGCAGTGTGCTCTGAGCAGTGTGCTCTGGGCAGTGTGCTCTGGGCAGTGTGCTCTGCCTGTGCTCTGGGCAGTGTGCTCTGGGCAGTGTGCTCCTGCCTGTGCCCTGGGCAGTGTGCTCTGCCTGTGCTCTGAGCAGTGTGCTCTGAGCAGTGTGCTCTGGGCAGTGTGCTCTGGGCAGTGTGCTCTGCCTGTGCTCTGGGCAGTGTGCTCCTGCCTGTGCTCTGGGCAGTGTGCTCTGGGCAGTGTGCTCTGGGCAGTGTGCTCCTGCCTGTGCTCTGGGCAGTGTGCTCTGGGCAGTGTGCTCCTGCCTGTGCTCTGGGCAGTGTGCTCTGGGCAGTGTGCTCCTGCCTGTGCTCTGGGCAGTGTGCTCCTGCCTGTGCTCTGGGCAGTGTGCTCTGGGCAGTGTGCTCTGGGCAGTGTGCTCCTGCCTGTGCTCTGGGCAGTGTGCTCTGGGCAGTGTGCTCTGGGCAGTGTGCTCTGGGCAGTGTGCTCTGCCTGTGCTCTGGGCAGTGTGCTCTGGGCAGTGTGCTCTGGGCAGTGTGCTCTGGGCAGTGTGCTCCTGCCTGTGCTCTGGGCAGTGTGCTCTGCCTGTGCTCCTGCCTGTGCTCTGGGCAGTGTGCTCCTGCCTGTGCCCTGGGCTTGGCCGTGCCTTTGTCAAACGTATTTTGAGTTTTCAGATGGACAGTTAGGCTCAGCTACCACCTCAGGAGTGTTGGGGTTAAGGATTGTTCCTTCTGCCTCCCAGCACTGTTGGCTTCTAACCCCTTACCAATCTTAGTCATTATTTTCTGAAACTTGCCTCTCTCCCTGTATTTTACTTGCCTGGGCTGAGATTACTTCCCATTTAAGTACAGGCAAAACCAAACTGAGTGAAACTGAAACTAGAGTGATACCAAAATCTCTGCAGATGATTTAAATGCAAATGAAGCATGTTGGAGATGAAAAGCTTGGAAAAACAAGAAATACAGGATACAAGACAGCGAGATAAGAGACTGTTCTGTGAAATATGAAAGTATTTATTGTGCTGTGAATACTTTGCTTATTGACTGTGTAAAGGAGGCACTGAGAAGCTCAGAACTAAACCTAACATAGCAAAAGCTCCTGAGAGCCATTTATCAAAGATCTGAAGCTTCTCTAAGTTTAGTGATTGTTAAAAGCTTTGTCCCCAGAAATCTTAAATCCCATCAAGGTATTGTTTAGGTTTCATGCTGTCCCAGCTCTCTCCCTGTCTCATTCCCTTGTCTCTCCCTCACTGGTGAGACAGGCTGGAAGGCCCAAACCCTTTTTCTGAGTGCTGGGACCTGCGTGTGCAGTGAGGGTTTGGGAAGCACTAGTGTGCCTCTGTTTCCTTTTGCTTCCTGTAAATAGCCACTTTGGGACAGTCCCTCCCCAGCTGGAGAGCTGCCAGTGATCCTCCCCTCTTTCCTTGTCAATAGATCCCGAACATCAAAGAGCCAACGGGAACATGAAATATTTTGAATATATCATGGCCAAAGAGAAAGAAGGAAATAAGTCCAGCACGGATTCAGAAGAGCAGGAGAAGGAAACTGAGGTTAAGAAAAAGGATTACCTGCCTGAGAGAAGGAAGTACGAAATGCTGTGCCGTGGGGAGGGGCTCAAAATGGTAAAGTGGAGTAGACTGTTCTCACATGTTTGAACCCAACCAAACAATGTCAGGAATTTGTGTGTGGTGTGGAAGCAAGGAAGTTGTTAGAGCAGCTGGATGAGTGTGTTGGATTTCTTCCCTGTTTCAGTCAGTCCAGTAGACTAAAAGTAATACTGCCACAGGCAGGGCTGTGCTGGCTGACTTGGATGTGCTACATCAGTGGGATTAATTGAGTAAGGATGGTGGAAGTCTAGAGTTACTTAGAGAATTAAATAAGGGTGGTTTTTTAGTGAGAAAATTACTTTAATAGGACTATGTCAAGTAATGCTTGTTGAAGTATTACACAGCAACATTCATGTGCTGACACTACTAATTTTTTTAAACTGGAAGCATCCCTTTAACCTGTAACAACAATGAGGTAGGGAAGGTGGGTTGTTCCCTTGTCTTGTCCTCAGGACATTTCTGTTTCTCGGAGATATTAATGTCCCGTGGAAGTTCTCTGACCCTCTGGCTCTGCCTCCTTCCAGACTCCTCGGAGACAGAAGAGACTCTTCTGCCGCTACTACGACGGGAACAGGAACCCCAGGTACATCCTGGGCCCCGTCAAGCAGGAGGATGAGTGGGACAAGCCCCGGATCGTTCGCTTCCTGGACATCATCTCCGACGAGGAGATCGAGACCGTGAAGGAACTGGCCAAGCCGAGGGTAAATGCCTTATGCTCCTTTGCCTTTGGAATCTGAAAATCCATGGGGGTAAATGCCTTATGCTCCTTTGCCTTTGGAATCTGAAAATCCATGGGGGTAAATGCCTCAGGCTCCTTTGCCTTTGGAATCCCAAATTCCCCGTGTGCTTCCTGTGTGAGTGGGTGTGATGTGTCCTGTGGCAGGCAGTGCCCTCACACCTCGCTTTCCTCACCCTGCAGCTCTTGGTGTGATGCTCTCTGCAGGAGGTGGTGGGGAAAGCTGGGAATGCTGTGTGATGGGCAGGGCCAGCTGACAGCAGGGCAGGGCTGCCAGGCTCTTCCAGCAGGCACGATTTCTGCACACACTGATGTTCTCCAGCAGAAAACAAACATGCTGCAACTAGGGTGCCTTGGAGTATTCCTGGTATTTGGTGGGGTGTCTGGCTTTTGCTTTTTCCTTTAAAGTCTGGAGAACAGTGCTGTCTAGGGAGAGGCAGCCTTTCCTCTGCTCCTGGAATGCCACCTCATTGTGCAGACAGGAAAGAATGGTTGTAGTCTCCATTTTGGTATAAAACTGGCTGCTGTCTCCCAGGCTTGGAAGTTGCCTGCAGATGAAAGACCTTTAAGAGGGCAGGGCTTAATTGGTGATATTTGCCTTCTTACTGACTGTGGTGGCTCTTGAACCCTGTTCCAGACACTGGATGCAAAGATGCCTGTTTCTGAGTGCAGACAATAATCAAGGAACAACTGGCCATGGCACTGAGTGCTCTGGGCTGGGGGACAAGGTGGGGATCGGGCACAGGTTGGACTCGATGACCTTGGAGGCCTTTTCCAGCCTCAGTGATTCTGTTCTGTGATTCCTGAGAGGACAGTCTGAACTGTAAGCAGGAAGTACAAGCTTTTTCACTTCACTGTGAGGCATCTCCTGCTCTCCTGGCAGGCAGCTTTGCTGCAGGGCTGAGACTCAGAGCCCTGCGTGTTGGGCTGTAGGTGGTTGAGCCCCTTCAGTGCTGCAAAAGCACTGGCACTGTGTCTGTGGAATGTGATCAGATCACTTCCTTAGGGAGCAGAAAACCTGTGCATGTGGTCACTGTAAGTTCTGGACTTGCTGAGGTCGTTGTTTTCCTGTCAGACATTTGGCTCATGGCAAAGACAGAGATCCACATTAATGTCATTAATGCAGGAGCATCTGTATGTGGCTGTCGTTCCACGTGTTCCCTACGGCCCAGGCCTTGCACGGCTCAGCAGCCAGAAGGATTGTGTTTCTGGAGACTGAAAGGTCATCTCATTCCCAATGCTTGGGATGTTGCCATCCTCTGGGATGACAGCACTGTCTGATCTGTGCTGGCATTATTCAGCTCATTATTCAGCTGTGGGAGTCTCGCTGGAATTGTGGTTTGTACCTTAGTTTTTATGTGTCTGCTTGGGATGAGAGGAGAGGCAGCATATTAGGAGCTCCCAGTGCCTTTTCTTGTTAGTAAGTATTGATTTGCTTAGTTTAACAGTAGAGAAATACTTCTGGTTAGTTGGGACTTGGTGTTGCCTTGTGCCTCTTCCAGAATTTGGGCTCTGCACCTCAACCTCCCCAGTTATGGAGATGGAGAGTCTGATAGAACATGAACCAAGCTAAAGGGTGCATGTAAGGTCCTGAACTGGAATATTAACACACACGGGATGGCACAAAGTAAATGGAGCACAAGAGAAGGAAAGGAAGGCCTTGAGCCAAGAGTTTCACTCTGTGTATCTCAGGAGTACAGTACAACCATGGATGAAGCAGTAGTTTATGTGAGCACAGAAGAGTTCAGTGCTGCTTTTGGTATAGGAAGAACCCAAAAAGGAGGGTTTATTCATCTTTGGCTTGTTCAGAATGATGGTGCTGCCTGGATCCACTTTACCTGTGAAACTCCTTGTGCTCTGTGCTGGACAGAGTACCAAAGCACCAGGTGTTCACCTGCCACAGCACTGTGCTGGACAGAGTACCAAAGCACCAGGTGTTCACCTGCCACAGCACTGTGCTGGACAGAGTAACAAAGCACCAGGTATTCACCTGCCACAGCACTGTGCTGGACAGAGTAACAAAGCACCAGGTGTTCACCTGCCACAGCACTGTGCTGGACAGAGTAACAAAGCACCAGGTGTTCACCTGCCACAGCACTGTGCTGGACAGAGTAACAAAGCACCAGGTGTTCACCTGCCACAGCACTGTGCTGGACAGAGTAACAAAGCACCAGGTGTTCACCTGCCACAGCACTGTGCTGGACAGAGTAACAAAGCACCAGGTGTTCACCTGCCACAGCACTGTGCTGGACAGAGTAACAAAGCACCAGGTGTTCACCTGCCACAGCACTGTGCTGCTCCAGCAGCTGCTGCAACGCAAAGGGAACGAAAGCCTCTAGTTTGCTCTATTCAGCAGCTGTTCTCCTTGCTGCAGGCGTGGAAACAGGACTTCTGGAAAACCTGATCTTCTCTAACACTAAAAAAACCCAACCCCAAACAGGCCCCCCCTGTTTCTAGTGAGCGTGGCGGCTGCCCCCGGTTCCCGTGCTCGGGCAGTGCCGGGGCAGTGGCAGTGCCGGGGCGGTGGCGCGGCGGCTCCGGGCGTTATCCCCCCAGGCTTCTGAGGGTCGGATTGCTGGGATGCAGATTGTGCTTGTAATGCAACTATTCTGATGGTTCGCTTCACAGCTGAGGCGAGCCACCATTTCAAACCCCATAACGGGAGCCTTGGAGACGGCACATTACAGAATTAGCAAAAGGTAAGAGAGCTCCGTGCCAGAGGTCTTGGGCCTGGAATGAGTGTGTACGTCCTGCTCTTTATGGGGAGACAAGAGCTGGGCTAAAGGACAACCGTGGAGTCCACCCTGCTGTTCCCTGCAGATCTGTGACAGGCTGTTCCTGCTGAGTTTCTCAGTCTCTTCCTTCAGCTGGAAGTTCTGGGGGCGTGTTTTGATTTGTTCTCTTTCTTTTTCGGGCGCCTTCTCGGTGTGTGTTTGCCAACGGTCAGGTCTCTGCAGTCAGTGTGAAAAACATGTGATGCTACAAAGCCTTCAGTAAAACCTGGAGTTTGGTTTTAGTTTATATATTCCTTTCCCCTTGCTCTTCTCACCAACCAAGAGTTGTCCTCCCCTTCCTTGGAAAATGTGTAGTGCCTTTACAGGTGTAAGAGATGCTTTGAGTCCTTGTTGTGTACACACACACAGAGCATTTCCTTGTCCAGGATAATCCCATACTCCCTGCTGGGCTCCTTTACCTCCTGCCTGACACAAATCTGGCTCATTTTCACCGGGCTCCTGGTTCTTTTCAGCTTGTCTACTAAGTACTGCAAGTATTGAATTTAGCCAGCCTTTTCCAAAATTGGCTGGATCTGAAAAACCACCTGCCCCTGCTTGCCCTCCCCTGGTTTTAGTTGTGTTAATTAAAAGATTGGCCACGCACACCATCAGGAAGGACTTACTTAAACTTCTGGGTGGAGAGGAATTGTCTGGGAAACTCAGCATCAGAAATTACTCGCAGAAAGTCTTAGTTAAAACCAAAAAAAAAAAAAAAAAAAAATTTAGAAAGGGAGGAAAAAAAGTGAAAGGACAATCTAACCAAATTTTTCCAACCAATTTGGTGCAATTTGAACACAGCAGCTGCAGCTTCTGTTGCCCTCCCAACCTTGCTAATTTGTGAGCTTTGCATCCGGAGCAATCAGAACCCTCTGGAAGCCCTGGGGTTGGCAGAGCGCAGCCTGCGAGGTGGGTAAGCCTTGTCCTTTCTCTTTTTGTAGCTGAGCCGGGCTACTGTGCATGACCCCGAGACTGGCAAACTGACCACAGCACATTACAGAGTCTCGAAGAGGTAAGGGAGCGTCTCCCAAGGGATTCCCTGGCCGAGGAAGGCTGTCCTGGGGCTGTGCTGCTTCAGCGCTGAGCGTGCGGGGCAAGGATTTGGCGTCACCTCTGTTCCTAAGCCTGTCTTTAGAAAGTGGCCTAAGTGAGCTGAGCTGGCATGTAACACAAAGCACGTGGCCTGCTGGAGTAGGGCTTGGTTGGAAATGGTGGTATCCCAAGGTGGAAGTGCCTTTGGCTGAGCATGGCTTGTCTGCTCCAACTAACGTACTAAACGTGAGCGCTGCAACTGGGACCTGCCCGGCTCACCTCTGCTCCTAAACTTCAGATAGCCACGCCTGCTTGAAACCAGGAGCTGCTGGGATTCCTGGGAATGCTGCAAATTAAAGCTAGGTGGTGGTTGTAAAGGATTTCCCTGTTGAAATGATGGAGTGCAGTTGCTGCTTTACTAGAAACCCAGTGTTCTCTCAGCTGCTCTGAAATTAGAATGGTCTGTAGCTTGAGGGCTTTTATTGAGCTATGAATGTCTTTAAAAAGGTAAAATTGCTTCCAAGTAGTGGATCATAGGAAGGTGATTGATTCAGGAGTGATTATAAGTCTTAGAAAAACTGGGAAAACCATTGGAGCTGAGGTCAGATCCTAAGGCCACCGCTGTTAAAAGTTGGAAACGTTAATTTTTATCCTTTGAAAATTGCCTTGCACCTCGAGCATGTGGGTCTAGGTGCTCATGGGCACACACAGGTAGTGGGAATCCTTTGGAAATGGTCTGTTTGCTCCTTAAAACTGCCCCCCACAGGCTCCCCTTCCGGAGGGACTTGACTTTAGGAACATTTGTCTTCCTGTTGGACATGTGTTGCATTTAAATTTTATTTTTTTGCTTTCAATATTCAAGTCTTGTCCATGTCTCATCTGCCTTGGTTGTTTGTCACTGCATATTTTAAAGGCAGCATTTATTCAGTCCTGGGATTTGTCCTCTGTGCCAGCCAGCTCTGGGGCATTGCTGAGGAACCTCCCTCACCTCCTCATGGTTTCTGTGCTAATATTGGGAGTTGCAGAAGGAGATCACTGATGGAAATTGGGATGCATAATTGCCCCCTATTTGAATAGATGAGCCTCAGTAAAAGAAGTTTTGATTTAGAGTTGTGATTTTTCATCAGTAGAAGTGTTATGCCCTGAGGTATTGCAGCTGCCACAGTTGAACAGTACAAAGCACCACCCAGCATGAAAAGCCAATGGAAAACCTGGGATAGAGCCTCCTGGCCAGCTCCTGGGGAATGGGACCTTACTTAAGGTTTGGTGCTCAAAACGGTGGCACTGTGGGACTTCCTACCAACACACCTAAGGAACTCTCCAGTCAGACTTTGCTAAGTTCTTAAATCCAGTCTCTTGCTGGACCCCGGAATTAGAATTGAGAAGAAACATCCAAGAATTTAGGGAAGACCATTTCTTGAGGGTGGAGGGGGACTGCCCTTGTCCTGCTTTCCCTTTGCATTCCTCCCTGTGCAGATTTCCAGGATGTGTATGGACATTCCAAGAGAATTTGAGACCTAAATCCAGAGTAGGAGGTAGAATTCTCCTCCAGAGCCCAGGGCAGCCTGATTTGGAGGGTCTGTGTTATTCCTGCTGGGAACATCTTTCTGTTGGAGCTGCTTGAGCTGGTTTGGATTCCAGATGAATCATTGCTCCTGAAAACCAAAAAAAATGCTTTATTTTTTTTACTAGATGACTGCTTTCCCCCTTCAAACATTCCTTCCTAGCAAATGCCCTCCCAAATTACAGCATTCCTGTCTCTGAGAGCACCACTGTTCCCCTGGTGGGACGTGGCAGGCTCTGTCAACGGGGGCACCTCGCCAGCACCACCAGAATAAACCCACCCACTCACACACTGCTTGCAAAGATAAAAAACTGCCTTTTTTCCCCCTCTCCCTCTCCTCCCAGCAGGCAGCCAGAGCCTGTAGCACGTAGTGGTAAAGTTTCCACTGCAGAAATACCAGTCTGGGCTTTCAGTCGCTCCCTGGTGCGTCTCTGCTGGTACTTGTTTTTACATATTAAGTGCATTTGAGAAGGCTTTTAAACAGAAATGCTGGTATTTCGTGGCCAGTGACTCACAGGAGCAGTGTTGAAATGTAATGTCTGCTCCTACAGTGACCAGAGCTGAGGTTTTGGGGCATGTGTGTGCTGTGGAGAGCTGGCTGGTTTTTTTCCCTGTAGTATGTCGCTTAGTCCAGAGTGATTTCTCTATATAAAAATTGTGCTGTTAAAAACCTTTAAGGTACCTCATGCAGAATTATAAGACATTTTTTGTGGCTGCCCCATCCCTGTCCAAGGCCAGGTTGGATGGGGCTTGGAGCAACCTGGGCTAGTGGGAGGTGTCCCTGCCCAGGGCAGGGGTGGGATGGGATGAGCTGTAAGGTCCCTTCCAACCCAAACCATTCTGGGATCCTGTGAGAAAATGTGATTATTCCTATCTGTTTGTAACAAATATAAGTTGTTAAAAGCCAGATGTGGGTGTGAGGAAGAAGCAAAGCAACCCTCCCAGTGGGAATTCAGCATGGCAATGAAAGTATCTTTTTTTTTTTTTAATAGTGTATTGCCTTAGTGCAGGGATGTGTTTTTACAAAACCAAGTGGGTCAGAAAACACCAAACCTGTGTGGGCAGAGACTTGGGGGTGGTAGTTATTAAGGAAATACCAACTCCTCCTGTAAGTAAATCACTTGTATATTGATCTGCCCTGCCTATGGCTTCCCAGAAATCAGCTTGTCCCTCTTTTGTGAGGAATTTCTCTGCCCACAGTGGACTCAGAGGTGGCAGCTGGTCATGAATGTGACAGTGCCCCTGAACCTGTCAGATGAAGTTGCTGATCTGCCAGATGTACGTGGAAGGGCAGAGCTGTGTGCATGTGCTGACTTACACTGAACCCTGAACTGTGCAAATCTTAGAAGAAAAAGGGTTGCTGAGCACCCTTTCAGGCTGTTAATGCTGCATCTCCCACAGCACGGGTGAGGGGAGTCTGTCTGTCTCTTCTTTGATAGACAAGGGCAGGAAAAAGCCTCCTTTGTGCGAGGGAATGGTCTGGAATGAGGCAGAGATGCCAGGGGAGGGAATGTGGGACATGGGAATATTCTGTGACCAGGCAAAGCAGGTTTTGTGACACTTAGAGGGTTAAATCCCACTGTAACTCCTCAGCACTGCAGGCCTCCCCCAGCTCTGCTCAGCAGACAGGCTGGCACTTGGATTATGGTTTCAGTTCCCTGTTCCTCCACCTTTCATAGACTTCCTTTGTATCCTCAGGCAATTAATTTTATTTTTAAAATACATGCAGTATTTCCCTTCCTGAAAGGCTGCAGTATTCTCCCTGTGGAAGCATTCACTGCTACTCTAAATAACCCACACAGCAGGAATGCTTGGGGTTTGTCTTCCTTTGGCCTGTTTTTTTCCCTTTTTCCCCTATAAGCTCTTATGCCCAGACTGGACAGAAGCAGATGGAGCTGGTGAGTGTGTTGGGGCTTTTTCTGTGTGTGTTAAATGTGGGGTTAGGATTGCTTGTGAGCATTCCCTGTTCACCGTGGCTGCAGAGCACGGCTGCTTTTTGGGAGGGGGGGTTTATTTGGCTTCATATGCACCTACATATCCTTCCACCACCTGAAATCCAGGCAGGTTGTGCTGTAACCCCTCCTTGTACTAACAGTGCTCAGAAATGGATGGGTCTGTGGCTGTGTTTGTGCATGTCTGCCTTGAGAAATCTTCTTTCTTTTTATCTGTGGTTCATTTGGCATTTAAAAAAAATGCTCGTAGAGATTCTGTAACCTGTGTCAGTGCCTCGTGTCCTGTGTCATGCTACTGTTCCTCCCAGGAGAGGGGATTTGGGGATTATAATATTTTTTTAAATGCAAATTACAGAAGAAAAACTTAATTTAGTATGCATGAGAAGGTGCATTTCAATAAAAAAATACTATGATGCTGCTGCTGCTGATAGTTTCCAGCTGAGCACAGGGACTTCCCTCCAGCAGGAACCACTGACGAGCCCTAAAGCTGAGTCAGCTGCTGGAAAAAGAGGTACAACCACCTGTCTCCATTTTCCTGCACAAAAGGGGGAAAATGAGCCCCAAATCATCATTATCATCCATATTAATGACTAGCAAGGGCTGCAAGGTAAACAGAGGACAGGTAAAATGAAGGTGGCATGGGACGAGTAAAGCAGCAAGAAAACCAGACATCAGGTGAGCAGGTGATAAAGAGAAAAATGCAGTATTTTTAGCCAAGAAGTTCTAATATATAGCAGGACATTTTGAAAGATGCCTTTGGAACTGTGAGGCTGACCTTTATATTTAAAAAAAAAAAGGGTTGATTTGAGGGTTGTTTTTTTTCCCCTTGAAAATCATTTGCCTGAAGCAGGTGTTTAATAGCAAATCTGTAGTAGGTTGTTCTGGTAGAAATTGTTCAGTGGGGAACATGGGAGAGAACTGAATGCATGACTGCATTGTTTTCAGGAGGGTTTGCAGTGGGATTGCCCAGGTGAGTGGTGTGACAGGGCAGCTCACACGGTGCTGTGCCGTGGGGAGGAGCCGAGTCCCAGCCACACAGACAAGGAGAGCAGCTCTCACCTGTTCCTTTGCCAAATGTTGCTTCCAAATGCATCACTTGTGGGGGCTGAATTCACTGTAAGAGCAAAACTGTTTGTGCCTGGTTTAGAAAACAGCTAGGAGCAGATTTTCACTCTTTGGAATGTTTCCTTCTGTCCCTGGGCAGTCAGAGCTCCCTTAGAGCAGTGCTCCGAGTGTTCTTTCTCAAGAATGCGCTCACTGAAGTCAGGGCTGCTGCAATACAGAGATATTTCTTGAGAAGTCCTAGGAAGGTCATGTGGAAGTGTAAGTCAGTGTCTGCTGTCCTGCTGTGCACTGCCTGTTACTGTCACATCTCCCTGGTTGTCCCCCCAGTGCGTGGCTGTCGGGGTACGAGAGCCCCGTGGTGTCCCGGATCAACACGAGGATACAGGACCTCACCGGGCTGGACGTGTCCACAGCAGAGGAGCTGCAGGTAATTCTGAGCATGGGGCTGGTGCTGGGCGTCAGTCAGCACTTCATTTTGGGTGGCTCAGGTGGCACAAAAGCTCCTTTGTTTACAGGGGGGCAAGAAACAAAGGTGTGTTTGTTGAGCAGCTCTTCAGGGGGAAATGGCTTTTGGTGCTGGAGGGGAACAACCAAACCTGAGCTTCACTGCTGCAGGGTCCAAAAACTTTGCTGCTGGGATGGGAGTTCAGCTTGACTGGTACTTAAGGAAGGCCAACAGTGTGTCTGGTGTCCCTGGCATGTGGGAAACACTGGCTGTAGGTGTAAATGGTAATTCAGAAGTGCTTTGGTACATTTGCTTGAGGCCTTTGAAGGAGCAGCTGCTTTACTGACTGTGAGCAAAGTGTGAGTACCTGGAAAGCAGGACACCCAGACAGGGGGCTGGAAGCTGCCGTGCCCCTGTCAAGACTCCTGGGGATAAAATGCCCCAGGATCTGGCTGAAGTTCAAGGTTTCTTTTTTTATAATCAGCTGGCAAGCAGGAGAGGGGATCCTCTTTATTGACATGAAGTAGTTTATACATGAACCATGTCAAAGCACCGTGACAGGTTTTGGAGAGAACAGAGGCTGAAAAGCTGCCACAGAGAAAAAATCCTTTTCTGCCCTGGGAAGTACCAGATTCTCCCCTGGAGCTGCATCTTGCAGTGCCAGTCTTGGATGTGCTGCTGCTCCTGGAGGTGACAGAGGCTTGTCACTCCCTGGGGCTTGGTGTTTGCCACTGCCCCATTGAGAAGCTGTGGATGACAGTCACAGTCTTGCTGGATAAAACTGCTTTACTAGAGCTTGTGCTTCTCCTCTCACTGTAGGTAGCCAACTACGGAGTAGGGGGCCAGTATGAGCCTCACTTTGATTTTGGAAGGGTAAGTCCTGTTCTGTCTTCACCTCCTTCTTCTTCACAAGGGCTGTTGTTGTTTCTCTTTTGCAGGTGGCAAATTATGGAGTGGGAGGACAGTATGAGCCCCACTTTGACTTTGCACGGGCAAGTACAGAGCGGGAGGAGAGCAGTGACCCGGGGCAGCCTCGGCCTCTGGCCCGGCCCGGCCTCTTCTGCACTGGCTGGCACACTCTGTAGCTCTGCCCAATCCCTGGCAGGGCAGGGAGCCCTGGGGATCACCAGCTGTGCCAATCGCCAGGGTTACCACTCCTCAGGGCATTCCTACTGCTTTAGGAACGGGGCCCTTTGCCTCCTTCTTTCCCTCTTTCTTTCTCTCTTTCTGTCTTTCCTTCCTTCTTTCTTTCCTCCCTTCTTTCTTTCCTTCCTTCCTTCTTTCTTTCTTTCCTCCCTTCTTTCTTTCTCTCTTTCTTTCCTTCTTTTCCTCTTTCCTTCCTTCTTTTCCTCCCTCTTTCCTTCTTTCCCTTTTTTCTTTTGTCAGATCTGCCCCAAGCAGTGGCAGTATTGCTGTGTGAGAACCTTTGATTCCATGGAGATGCTCAGCAGTAGTTGGTGACCCTGTGCTGTCTTTAGTGCTCCTCGCAGGCACCATCCCCTTCTGGCTTAGAGTTGCTGCTGACAGCTCCTTCTCCCTTTCCCTTCCCTTTCCTGAAATTTCCTTTCCTTTTCTTTCTCCTTTCCTTTTTCCTTTCCTTTCTCCTTTCATTTTCTTTCCTGTTTCCTTCCCTTCCCTTCCCCACTTGTATTTACCTGATTCCAAAGCAAAGGGTTGATCATTTCTTCTGCCCAAGCCCAAAGTCTCAGCCACTCCCTGTCATTGGCTCCTCTCAGCAGCACAAAGGAAGTGCTGATGGACTCTGCTTCCTTTTGTTCACAGAAAGATGAGCCAGATGCTTTTAAGGAATTGGGAACAGGCAACAGAATTGCTACTTGGTTGTTTTATGTAAGTCACACCTCGTGTCCCTCCCCATTCTGTGCCACTGAAGGATTTCATTCTCCTTTCTGTTCATTCTGGTTTTTGCTGCAGTCACTTCCCACTCAAGCAGCCCCAAACTCTGGGATCCTGTTGTCTTCCTCCCCAAACCATGTGGTCCTTCCATGTGCTGGAAGGAGGATTTTGCTCCCTACAATGACTTGCCTGGCTGTTCATTTCTGTCTCTCCCTCAGTATTATCAGCCTGTGAACTGCAGTGGAGGGGACAAGGCTGGGGTTCCACTGGGACCACGGCGGGAGGGTTTCAGCCTCTTTCAGGGAGGTGTAAATTAACTTCTTCCATAACCCGACTCTGTTTTACTGAACCATGAGCCCCCGAGGCTGTGTGAGCTCACCTGTGTCTCCCACCTGTGCAGATGAGTGACGTGTCAGCAGGGGGAGCCACGGTCTTTCCTGAAGTCGGAGCCAGCGTCTGGCCCAGAAAGGTGAGCAGGGATTTCTCCGGTGGAACTGCCTCTCTACTCCTCCTCAAAGTACAGCACAGGCATGAAAGAAGCTTTAAATGAACCTTTAAAAGAAGGAAAATCCCAGCCCTGTTCATGGCAGCACAGAGGTGCTCACGGTTCAGAGCAGTGCTGGTGATTCCAAGGGCCCCCACATTCCCTGTGTTACATTTGGAACTTGGCTGCTTCTCATGCACAGACTCTGCAAAACATTACAGTGCTTCAAAACACATCCTGAAAACATTCACATCTCTTAAGTTGCTTTAGTCTTGAGGCATCTGTAGGGAATTCTCCTTGGAATGTCATGTTCCTGTTAGGTTTTTCCCTCAGCAGGGTCTCAAATAAGGTCTACCTTGGCTGGCCTCCTGCTCCTTCTTAGTAAATAATCTTGCTTTCTAAAACTGGTCAGAACTTCAATAACACTGTCCTGGGGTTCCAAAAATAATTAAGAGCCAAGTATTACACAGACACAAAATAAGTCAAAGGAGACTCATTCCTAAGGAAGCAAATGTTAGACTGTGGAAAAGGGCCTCCAGCATAAAAGAATCTGAAATACAAATGCACTTACCTTAAGTGAGTTGGTGTTTAAGTGTGTGTTGTGCAGAGCAGAGTGCTGAGGGTGTCCCCTGCCATTCCCAGGGGACAGCTGTGTTCTGGTACAATCTGTTCCCGAGCGGAGAAGGCGATTACAGCACCCGGCACGCGGCCTGCCCGGTACTAGTGGGGAATAAATGGGGTGAGTACCTGCCTGGGACCCCAGCCTGGGCCTGGGGGGGGCCTTGCCTTGCTTTTCTTTTTCCTCTGGACTTCATGGTGGGATAAATAGCACCCAGAAATGCAGTTCTTTATAAAGAAGTCTATTTAATTTACTTTATCTACTTCATCTCTGTACATTACAGGTATTCTATATAGCAGCATATTTTATTATATGTATAAAATACCTGTACAACTGTATCTCTTTTAAGAGTCTTCTGTAGTTTTGCAGGGAAGTTTTTTTCCTTCTCGTATTTATTAGACCAACTTCACATTTGTGCATAGCAGGGGGTTGGAAGGAGATGATTTTAATATCCCTTCCGACCCAGACCCTGTGATTCCACAACTAAAACACTTTAAGAAACTAAGGTAATGCTGTGCTTAACTGCCAGCACATTTACCTTCAGCAGGAGCTCCCCACATGCAGTGATCCCATCCCTTTGTGTCTTTGCAGTATCCAACAAATGGCTCCACGAGCGGGGGCAGGAATTCCGAAGGCCGTGCACGTTATCGGAGCTGGAATGATGCAGAGCCCTCAGTCCCTGGAAAATGCACATCTCCAACAGTTTACAACTGACTAACACTCCACTCCAGGTTCAGTCCCCCCCAGCTGTGGACAGGACAAACATGCTTTTAGTTCCCTCCCAGTACCCTCCCGAGGTTTTATGAACAGAAAATATTGAGGTTTACGAGTGTTACCGGGAAAAAAAAAAGGACAAAATACAGATGAGGGCCACAACTAACTGTGGTGTTGTGTGTGGTGTTCCTGTCACCATCATCCCTCTGAGCAGTGTGGGAAAACAGGGGTGATGTCATGGGAGGGCTCCCCTCTAAGGAACTCTGAGTTAAACCCATTGCTATTCCTCAGTTACCAGACATTCAGCTCCTTGTTTTCCCAGAGTGCCTGACCACTGCTGTTGAGAACTGCAGGCATCCTTTGTGTTTCTCTGGAAAACAGGTTATTACCACGTTTTAACCTGTTATCCCACTTGCACAAAAGCCCCACAGTTTTAAATTGTCTTCCTTCTTGGCCCCTGTGGGGAGTTTGGCTTCTGATCTTGACACCATGAGCCAGCAGTTCCACAGGCATGGCCAGGATGCTTCCCCAGTGTTGTGCCTGTGTCAGAGCAGCCTGACAACACCCACAGCCCACCTTTCCCCACCTCTGGAATGTTTGTCCACGTGAACAAATGCTGCTTTTGTTCTGTCCCAGCAGCCAGCTCTTCCATCTGCTCCTCGGGCAGGGGGTGGGCATGTTCCCACCTTCATTAATCAAAATAGTCGTGCCTTAGGAGGCTGGAATTTCAAACTGGTGAAGAGACTTCAGGTGCTGAGGTGACACAGAGTCCTCACAGAATGCTCTCCACCCTCGTCCTCCTCACAGCTCTCAAGGTTTCCTGAGAAACTGTCACCCTATTTATTTATAGTCCTGACCCTTCTTTAGATGCAGGCTCACTGTCATGAACCCTGTCCCTTCCACAGCAGGATTTTTATAGCAAAATAACCAACTACTCCACTAGCATGAGGGCAAAAATCAAAGGGAGCTGCACCTGACTCTACCTATAAACAGTCCAATTTTCTGGATGATTATGGTTTTACTGATTAGGGGTGAAGCCTGAAGTCTTTGCCAAGGAAAAAATTCCACTTTTGGTTAATTGGGTTTTCTGCCTCAATAAAGTCTTGAAAATTGAGCCGAAATGTAGACAAAAGCAATTGTTAACGTGCTAGAAATACCTCTGGAATACTGGGAATGCAGTTTAAGGTACTATAGTTGGAGGATCAGAAGACACTTTAAGGTCTCTGCTGGAAAATACATTGTTAAATTCCTGCTGAGCCTGGTAGCAGTGGGGCCCACAGAACTGCTCCTCCTTAGCCCTGCCTCTCCCTGCACTGTGCCTGTGCTTTTGGCAGAGGGGAACCAAAGTCCATCCAGCACCTCAGGACACAAACACAGAGTCTCACATCTGTACTGCTCCTTTATTCCAGGCAGCTGCTCCCCAAGAGCAGCAGCTGATCTAAAGGAATTCACCCTGGAGCTGGGTGAGCAGAGGGGATCTTTGAGCACTACATTGTAATAATTAAAAAAACCCCAACATAATATTTCCACCTACCTGAGTTTTCTCCCTTTTTTGTCCATCTCCATTCCTATCCATGGTCTTCTTTTTTTCTCTTCCCATCTTTTTTAGTTTCATAAGCTCCATGGCTGCAGGTAACTCCTGCCACTTCCCTGCAAGTAAAAAAAGGATGCATAAAAAAAAGGTATCCATAAATGTTTGCAGGGAGCCAATCCCACACAGTGAACAAGCACAAGAGGAAATCCCTGTGCTGCCACCATGAACAGAGGTGGAAAACAGCATTTGGGTTTGCTATTCCCATCTCCCTTCAACCAACACCCAAGGATGAACCACAAGCTGGAGCTGGGGAATTTTGCTCAACAGCTCCTTCCCTCACCTCAATACCAGCGAGTACTTCCAGTGATAAACACCATTTTAAGGAAGGTCTCTCAGAGGCATTGCCTGGGGAGTGAAAATGGTTTAGTGCACAACTTTTTAAAGCAGTAAACTACTCCAAGAAAATTCTTCAGGAAAGAAAAATAATTTGTCTTTTGACATTGGAAAATTTCACTTGATTGAAAAAAAAAAAAGAAGCCCCAAAACTAAACCTCCAGTCTGCTGAGGCACATCAGGAACATCCCAGATTATGACAAAAGGTCATTTGATATTTTTCAACTGCAGACAATCCCCATTTCTCCTCCCTCTACTGCAGTAGTGTCCATGCATCCAATGCTGACTGTGAGGGATTCCACTGGTGCTGCTGCTTTCTGCCTTACCCCCATCATTTCTCAAAGGGCTTTTGGATCCCTAGTGTGGCTCCCATGTGAATCTAGTTTTGTATTAAAGCTGATTGAAAACTGTTTGGCTCACAGTGACTGACAACTGACAAACTGCCTTACTGTTACTTTTTTTTTGTAATAAAATTTTTAATGTAAAAAAAAAAGAAAAAAATAGAACAGGCTTCAAATAAAAGCCACTGCCATCAGCAGTGAGAAATCCTCCACATCCAGCTCTCCTGTATGTGGCTGCTGTAAATCTCATCACACAGGGGTTTATCACTGTCTGTGGGAGATGGAGCTCATCTTCCCCCCTTCGCCACCTCGGGGGGCAGGTGCAGGAGATGCTCCTGTCACAAATTCCTGTTAAATGTTACACTTTGGGCACTGAAGGACTGCATAAGGGGAGGGCAGATAGTGCTGGGCCCAAAGCACCTTGTGCCTAAAAATTTAGGGCAAGGAGGTCTTGGGGAGGAGTGTGGCCCAGCCTTTGTCTCCCCAGGGCAGTGGTTGGTGGCAGAAGCTGCTGTGGGTTCAGTAACCACACGAGATCTGGGGCTGGAACACCACAGGCACAGCAGAGGGGCACCTGCTCAGAGACCCTTTCCCAAGGGTGACAAATCTGTTTCCTGAAGCCCGAGGTCAAACAACCACTTGCTCTGGATAGTTCTAGGGGGGGGAAGAAAGCACCAGAGACTCCAACAGCACCACAGGAAGACCAAGCACTCACGTGTAGGAAGGTCAGGCTGACATCGTCCTTATCCAAACCCTCGGTGGTTTATAGACTACAGCCATTCCTGGGCTTCACCCTCGGGAGCAGTGCAGCTCCTGCTTAATTCGTGGCCATCAGGAACCTGCAAAAAGCACAGCAAGGGCTGGTCAGAAGCCTTTGATCCTCCTGCCTGTGGAATGGAGCCTTGTGCTGCTGCTGGAGCACTTGGCTCAGGGGCAGGGAACTGCCCACGGACACAGCTGATGTGCTGGTGGATTTGGCAGCCACAGGATAGGAAATGAGTCTGAAGTGTACCAGCGTTGGTTTATTTTGGAAAGGGGGCTGGATTCCATGCCCAGCCACTCTGTGCTGCTGCCCTGCTCAGCAAGGCAGGCCCTGGCCCCTCCCCTGGAGGAAGGGAAGGGCGGTGGATCAGCCCTGGGACACCCTGACCAGTGCTCGGGTGCCGTGGCTTCCCACCATTCCACCTGGGCTCTTCTGGCACAGCTGCACCCAGAGCATGTCCACGGGGGTCACAACCACGGGAGGATCCCCACCAGGGTAAGGACTGAGCAGCTGCAGCTGAAAAGGCAGGACAGGGTCAGGGATAGGGAAAAGGGCCTGTGAATGTCACAGGGCAGGGATGAAATGAAGGGAAGGGTCTGACAGTATCACACAATCCCAGAATAGTTTGGGATGGAAGGGACCTTAAAGAGCATCTCATCCCACCCCCTGCCATGGGCAGGGACACCTCCCACTAGCCCAGGTTGCTCCAAGCCCCATCTAACCCGGCCTTGGACACTTCCAGGGATCCAGGGGCAGCCACAGCTCCTCTGGGCAACCTGTGCCAGGGCCTCCCCACCCTCCCAGCCAAGAATTCCTTCACAATATCTAAACCTGCTCTCTGTCAATTTAAAACCGTTCCTCCTTGTCCTGTCCCTCCATCCCTTGTCCAAAGTCCCTCTGCAGCTCTCTTGGAGCCCCTTTAGGCACTGGAAGGGGCTCTAAGGTCTCCATAGAACTTTCTCTTTTCCAGGCTGAACAATCCCAATTCTTTCATCCTTCCCTCCATCCCTCTAATAACCTTGGTGCCTCCTCTGGACTGGCTCCAGCAACTCCATGTCCTTGCTGTGCTGTTCCCCAGGGCTGGAGGCAGCTCTGCAGGGGGGTCTCACCTGAGGGGCAGAATCACCTCCTATGGATGGGGAAAGGCAGCACAGGGCTGAAGGGACCTGTCCAGGGACTCCTGGAGAGACTGGACCTGCTCACACACTTGAGCACAGCCCCCACGAGGGAGAGGATCTTCACCCACCCACCCCTCTTCCTCCAGCTGCTGGACTCTGACCGACTCAGCCTCGGGTATTTCGTCATCGAGCTGCACTTCTCTGTTCCCATAATCAGTGACTCATCTGGCTCCCAACCCAGCCTTTGGAGCAGCCACGGATCACCCACTAACCTGAACCACAAGCTGCCTCTTCCCTGTGCTAAACACCGACCAGCAACCCCTGGAGCCATCCAAAGCTCACAGAAGAAGAGCTCAGTGCCTCAATCCCACATCCCCAGCAGGACACCAAGGGAAGGATCCCGGCATAGCACAGACCTGTGGCAGCATGCTCTGAGAAGGGAATGCACTAGAGGAGCTGGAGCAGCTCCAGCTGCTCCCAGTGTGAAGCCAAGAGAGATTTTCCAGCTCCATATGGGATGGGCTTCACTCCCCTAAGCGTGGGGGATGCGCCCAGCGCTGGGACGGGTGCAGTCACCTCTCCCTCTGGGTACAGTCACCTCTCCCTCCCGCTGCAGGGGCTGCCAGCAGCCTGACAGTGTCCCTGGGAATGTGTGACTCACCACGGCCCGGGGCTGCTCTATATTTAAGCATTACAGAGGCAGAAATGAATGCACCGAGTCAGGAGTGTACCCCGGGGTCAGGACAAGGTTCAGAACCCAGCTGTCAGAGTTCACAAACAGCATCTCAATCTTTAGAGAGAGGAAAACCAGCACAGGGAGGGGGCATTTACAACTGCAGTGGGTCCAAGCCAGGCCTGGTACCTGCTGTGCACACCCATGCTGGGGAGTTCCTCGCTGCTGCAGCTGCTCAGCAGCTCCCTGAGGGAACTGTGTGTCACTTTTACTCAGTCCTACATTTTCCCTGGTCTTCAGATCTTAAAGTCTGGGTGCAACCGAGCTATTTGCAGCTGGACTGGAAACGTCTCAGGAGACTGGTGTGAGGAGGGGAGGAAGGAAGCAGGAGGGAGGAAGGAAGAAGAGTGGCTCATCCCCAGGGCAGGGCACAGGGGCTGCCACGTTTTGGAAAAGCAGTTAAACTGCTTTTTATTCGCAAACCGTTGCTCCAGGACAAGCGACAAACGGGCAGGAAAGTTTCTGACTCCTCTTTTCCCGGGCTTTGCACTTTGCCAGCTCCTCCCTCCCCACCCTATTCAGCTTTCCTAACTAATTCCAATTGATTTTGCAAACAGCCTGGGCTCCAGAGCCACCCCCTCCAGGCTGCATGTCCTGCTCATGACACAATTCCCTGTGGTTTGCATCCTCTGCAGTCCTGCCGGCATTTTTTTCCTCTCTGTTTGCCTTCAGCAGCACATGGATCAGGCACCAGGGACCAAGGGATGACAAAGAAAAGCTGCATTCTGGAATTGCCTCCGGAGCAACCCTAAAAGGCTCCATATTAAAAGCATGGCACCAAGCACAGACACCCAGGGGCTCTACACATTTCCAAGCCATTCCCAAACAGCTGGTTTGCTTTTTAATTTCTGCCAGGCTGTTGGTAGGGGCTGGGAGCACTGGGACTGCAAACTGGAGTGTCAGGCAGGGCAGGGATTGAGCAGAGACACCAATGGCTCCACTCACTGAAAGACACAGCACGGGACTGCTAAGCCCCATTTTCCCTGCACTGGGGCTCCCTGGCACCAAATTCCAGGGACCATTTCCACCCATGGCTGACAGATCAGTCCCCAGCATGGTCTGAACAGCAGGACAAGCCTGAGCTCTCCAGTGCTCCTGCAGGGAAATCCTCACTTCACCATCCTTTGCTTTGTGCCAGGGGTGACACAGGTGTCACAAAAGGCTCACTTAGGGGCAGGGGCTGGCTGGTTCCCAGGATCCAGGGAACAGACTCTCTGGGAGCAACCTGGTACCTCTAGCTCAGCCCAAAACATCACCCTAATTTCTCACCAGACATTACAGTGCTCCCCCTCCTTGTCTGCAGCTTGGACACTGCCAACCCCCCTTCCCAACGCTCTCTGTATCCGGGTTTAGCTCTCAAAAGACAAAGCTGGTTTGAGGTTCCCTTTGGATCTCCCACACTCCTCACATGTTCCCCCAGCCAGTGACTGAGCCCAGGCAGTGCTGGGCCTCAGAACAGATGGAACAAAAAGGCAGCAGCTGCCTCTGGCTCCACGCCATTTCACAGGAATGGGACCAACCACCTTGTCTGCTCCTCTTCCCCAATTCTCTGACTTACCTGCCTGGGAAACCAAGACTTGGCTGTGGTCCTTCCTCCTTCATCCCAAGTCTGGAGCACATCACACACGGCCATATCCAGAAAGACACAGGCACTACCACGGGGCTCCGGCCCTTCAGAAGCAGCAACACAGTGAGGCTGAATATCCTGCAATACAATAAAATGCCAGAATTGGTGTTTGTGTTTGCCATATATTTGAAAGACCTGCTGCCCAGCTCCCCCTGAGGAGCAGTGCTGTGCTGGGACACATCCCAAAAGTTTTCTGAGAGCAGCCAGAGGCTTCCCATGCCGCTTTCCTTCCCTATTCTTTATCAGTGGTTTGCCTTGTCTTTCTGCTGCTCGTGTTCATTTGATTGTTTCCTTTTTAAGGAGTAATTTCCTTGAACTGTCCATCAGCTGTGCAGGGCCCTGGGTCCTGGCAGGGCGGTCCCACCCCAGAGCCAGGACCTGCAGCTCCCCTACAAGCCCCTTTCCTGGCTCAGGTTTTGGTGCCAGCCCTTCCTCACTCTGGGTCAGCAATGCTGTGTGTTTAATTTGGCAATGTTGGCATTCCATACAACCTGTAACATCAGCCTTCAGGAGCCACATCAAAGGCAAATACTCATCTACAGCACTGATACTGAAGTGGAGGTGATGCCAAGGAATTGCTCCAATGCAGTGTTTGTAATCCCAAACTATTCTAAATTGCTGGATCAACCCCTCTGGGGCTCTGTGGTCCCACAGGGTTTGCTGGGAGCAGCTAAGCTGGGTCTCATCCCACCCCATCCTGTGCCCAGGAGGCACTGGGAAAAGGCAAGGGGTGCTCCTCAGTGTGCTGATCTACTGCTTGGGCAGCAGAAATTTGGGACATCTCCCAACAGGCTGGGGAGGGAGTGGGGTGGCCTTCTGGGGCAGGTGGAGGGTCCTGGGCAGACAGACCCCGCTCAGCCCCCTAGGGAGGGGTCCCTCTTGGGGAGCTGGAGCCCTGGTGCCACAGGAGCTGAGCCTGTTCCAGCGGGATTGTGCAAACTCACACCTCTGTGAGGTGAACTTGGGCCCAAATCCCGGCGCTGCACTTTGCTCTCCCACTGCAGTGACCTCATGCCGGCTCCCTGGCAGTGTCTAAAGTCCAGAGAGGGGGTGCTTACCCGCCTCCCACCCAGGGCAGCTCGATCCCACTGCTCCCTGCTCCCGAGGCTCCGGGGCTGGACTGCAGCATGAGGCTGCTGCTCCGGGCAGCGCTGCTGTGCCTCTGCCTGGGCCCGGGGCAGTGCTCCGAGGGGGCAGCACGGGAGAGCACCGGCCACCAGGACCCACAGGCAGAGTCATCCTACTCCGACTGGGGCATCGACACCATCCGGGACGGCTTCGAAACGGTCAACAGCTACTTCGACTCCTTCCTGGAGCTGCTCGGGGGGAAGAACGGCGTCTGTCAGTACAGATGTCGGTACGGTGAGTGCCCTCACTGCTGCTGGCTCCCTCTCCTTCCCTGACCACAGCCAGCTCTGCTCTCCGTGACCTGCCCCTGCTGTGCTCGGCACAGTCACACCTTCTCTGCCGTGCCCGCACAGGGACACCGAGCCCTCCTCCTTCCCTGTGCCCAGGGACAGCCCGGGCTCACACAGGGACACCGAGCCCTCCTCCTTCCCCGTGCCCAGGGACAGCCCGAGCTCACACAGGGACACCGAGCCCTCCTCCTTCCCCGTGCCCAGGGACAGCCCGAGCTCACACAGGGACACCGAGCCCTCCTCCTTCCCTGTGCCCAGGAACAGCCCGAGCTCAGAGCCCCGGGCACGGTTGGCAGGAGGAGAGGACTCAGGTTCTGCAGGAGGGGCACACGGGTACCCAGGCTGCCCGGCTGCCTGGAGCCCTGCAGAGGGGCAGAGTGGGCAGAGAGGCCCCGGAGCGCAGGCTGAGCCCGCGGCCCCAAGCTCAGCAACTCCAGGAGTGCCCTTATTCAGCAGCTGTGAGCTGGCCGACGCCGCGGGCTGGAGGAGGGGAAAGAACAGGGAGGGGACCGGGGGAACCTTTAGTACCCGCGGTGGAATGAGGCAGCTCTCGCTTGCCTTGGACTTTAGAGCGATTTACCAAAAAGGAGGGATTTGGTTTGTGCCGGGGGCAGGATGAAGGGGGTCTCAGGGAGGGCAGGGCAGGGCACGGGGTGTGCAGAGCTGCAGGTCTGTGGGGTGACAGACACGGGCAGCACCAGCCATCAGCAGGGGACCCGCTGAAACAACCTGCTTGGGAGCAAGCAAGGAGGCTTCCTACAGACTGTATCCTCTCCTCGGCCTCCTGCAACTGTCCCCACAGCAAATCTTGTCCTCTGTCACCTCAGCCTGCCCATCCACAACAGCCTGGCAGCCCCTTTCCCCCAGCTTCATCCCACACCCCTAGTGACTGCCCAGCAAGGTGCTTGTGAGCACAGAGGGATTTCAACCCCTCTCCTTCCCTGAGCATCTGTTTTCACAAAAACACTCCATGTTTTGGGGAGATCCCACTGACTCTCTTTCAGTCTGGATGCATCCCACGGACCTCCTGCCCCTCCCAGCCAGGGTGCTGGGAGAAATAGCTACTGCAGGGATGACCTGAGCCCACTGTCAGGGGCAGAGGAGGCATGCTTAGCCAAAATGGGGCCACAGGGAGGTTAAAATCAGTCTGAAAGTTGTTGAGTTTCTTGTTCTGTTTCTGAATAACGTGTATATGTATCTGTCCTCCCACTCCTGCCAGCTCTGCTCCTCAGGTCCCACGCTAACACCGAACAAGGGGGGCAGCAGGCTAAGCAATCCCCCCCATGGAATGGAGGGAGTCAGGCACCTCAGCCCCACAGTGGCCCTGGTCCCTCAGCCCAGGGCCCCCCAGCCCCCCCAGCTCAGGCTGCCTCTCTGCAGCACCTCAGGAGGGCCACTGGTGTCCCCAGTGCCTGGGGGAGGCAGCCCCCACACACCCCACAGCACGAGGCCATGTGCCCATGGGGCAGCCTGTCCCCATGTCAGTGTGGCAGTGACAACCTCCTAAAGGTCCACACTGTGCTCCAGATTCAGAGCAGAAAGGGGCTCGCCCTTCTTAATGCAAAGGCTGAACCCCCTGGGTGGGGAATAACGTGGCTGGGGCTGCAGTGGGCCTGAGGCAACTGGTGTTCAGAGCTGCTTTCAGGGAGTCTCAGGACTCACCAAATCCTGGAGAAGTCATTGCTTTTGGACACACCCCGAGGCTCTCCCTGCCTCTGTCCCTGTGAAGAGCATCTCCAGAGAGCAGCACAAAAGCCTGCCCACCACCCGAGAGCATCCTGTATCTCACTGGAGCAGCGTTTTACCTAGAAAGGAAAAGGAACAAGCACATCGTTATCCCAGCTCTCATCCTCTGCTGAACAACTCATTAATCACTGGCTGAAGGAGGAAACTATTGAAACACTGCCCATGTGCCTCCAAGGGTCCTGCTGGACCCTTCCAGGACCGTTTGTCCGTGCCAGTCTCTAGCACAGACATTGCAAAACGTGAGTGCAGGAGATGCCAGGATGATCCCAAACCAGTGAGATCCAGCCTGTGCCCAGAAGAACAAACACAAACCATCTTTATGCTGAATCAGGGCCCAAATGCTTTTCTTCCCCAGGCACAAAGCAAAAAATTATGCCTTCTACTTTCTTTCACTTCAGCCAAGAAATACCAATAATAGCTTATTTTGCCCCAGTAAAGATCAGGACTCACCTCTGATTGCCACATCCATCTTCAGCTGAGCACATAGCACTTGGCTCTAAGACTCTCCTGATTTTTCAGCAGCTAGTGAGGTCTGAAAACAAACAACTTGATGGATTATTCCCTTAAATCAGGACATTAGGGTTACACTGGCATTCACCAGCAAACAGCTGCTCCTGCTTACAAAGAGTCTCTGGGCATCTCAGGGGAAACAAAGAGTCTGAGCTGAGAGTAAAGCCCTCATAGCTTCCTTCAGCTCTCTGACCAGGCAGGACTTCAAGGCTTTGCCCAGCGTTTGGCCCTGAAGGCCTTAAGATGAGGAGGCACCTCCAGGCTGTGAGAAAAGAGCCTTCAAAGTCAGGCTCTCCAGCACTGCACTAAAAGGCTGTGGCAAGCAGGGGAACCTCTGCTCAAAGCCTGCCTGGGGCACAGAAACAACAATGGACCACCCAAAACTGCCAGGAGCCCCGAGACCATCTATTCAGGCAGAAACACACTCACCTCCCCCTGCCAGGGTCCCAGCACCGCAGTGTGTGGGACCTCCTGCATGGCCAGCAGCTGCTCCAGCCAGCTGGCTGCTCTCCAGCCTCTGGGGACAGCTACAACAGCCTGGAGACCTTAAAATGCAGCAGGGAGACTCAGCTTCGAGGCTCTGCCAACAAGGCAGTGCCCTGGAATATATTTTCTTGACTGCAAGAATGGGCAAGCAATAAGTGGTAACAGGAGGAGGGATTTGATGCTCGTGGAGAGTCGGGAACGCCTGGTATTTCTGATCTGCTTTTGTTTTCCTGTTAACTAGAAAACAAGGCATGGGAGAGAGGTTAATAGTGGTGTAAGAGTTCACAAAGAGGCACTTTACAAATTATTAAGCTCTATTTTCAGAGAGGAGGGGGCAGGTTTCCTACAAGGGCTCATCTCAGAGGCAGTTCAGTGCTTTGTTGATCACCACAACTCTCACGTGAGGGTTTTTTCCTCAGGACAACTTTCTAGGGCATTCTAACAAGCTGTGACTTCAGCTTAATGGAAGGTTTGCTCTGGAAACAGAGTTATCTGCGGCTTGGAACTAGATAATGGAGCTTGGAACTCTCCATATCCCCAAACAGTCTCACCCCTGCTCTGACTTACCTTATCCCATTAATTGGCAATGTGCTGCAGGAACATAACTTAATATTACAAGCAAGTCATTCCAATTTGACTCCATCCTGCAAAACCCACTGTGGATTTTGGACTTTGCCTCCTACCTCAGCTCAGGAACATTTGAATTCTGAGTCCCAATTCTCATCCCCTTCCAAAAGAACAACAAGGCTCATTTGGAAGGGGAAAATTGACCGTTGGCATCTCACAGCTGGACAGGATTTCAGTTTCTTCTTTATTTGTTGCAAATCTGTTATTTAAACTAAACCACCCTGACAATTTTTACCTGAGCAGGTGCTGGGAACACTCCTACATAAGACCTTTCAAGGCATTTGGCTGTGAGGTCTTCTCAAGAGCACAGTAGATTTATGGCTATATTAACCACTGGCATTTTAGGTACCTCAACACAAAAAAGGGGAAGGAGTCTTAAATAATTATCAGTGCTGACAAGGAGAAAGCAGTGGAAATTGAGTTTAAAAGAACCCGACCCTGTCTGAAGGGCTGAACTAGATCCATTTAATGTCTATATAAATTCTCTAGCAGTGCTCAGGGAAGTAGAAACTTAACCTTTGATGTGACAGACTTACAGAAGACTCAGCTCACATGTCTTTGTTGGAAAATTCACACAGCTTACAATGTCTTTCCAGAGCAGTGACAGGACTCAGGGACACAGCTGGAGCTGTGTCAGGGAGGGTTAGGCTGGATATTAGAACAAGGTTCTTCCCCCAGAGGGTGGTTGGCACTGACCAGGCTCCCCAGGGCAGCGGGCACAGCCCCAATTCTGCCAGAGCTCCAGGAGGGTTTGGAGACAGGGTTGGATTGTTGGGGTGTCCTGGGCAGCGCCAGGAGTTGGACTCGGTGACCCTTGTGGGTCCTTTCCAACTGAGGATATTCTGTGACAAATGTCTTGTTTTAACACCTCGCTCTGCATTGGAGATCCCCCTTTTACAAACCCAGCTGGGACTGAAAGAAGCACTGAACACACACTGAGGGAGAGCAGAGAGAAACCCAGCTCCCTGAGGGGGGTCTACACAACTTCTCCAGGGGAGAATCCTCTCCCACCCTTAAACACACTCCTTGTGCAGCAGGACCAAGGCACACAGGCAGCCTGGAGATGTGTTCTCCCCAAACAGGGGGTGTTGGCTTAGATGGAGATGGGGGTGAGGTGGGGATAACAGAAAGAGGATGAGACAGGGCAGGGAATAGCCACATCTCCTTTCCACACAGATGTTTCCCACCCCAGTCCTGAGCACCCCCACACACACCCAGAGTGCTCTGTCAGCCATACACAGAACTCCAGCATGGCTGGGACACAGGAGAGCTGCACACCTTCAAAAATCAGAATAAAATTATTAAAATGCTGCTGAAGCTACTTACTGTTTGCTGGACTCTTTCTGCATTAGGCAAATAATTACTCATAGAGGGAATTCTTGCTCCTTTATGCATATTAAGAAGCAGAGTGAGGGAGGTGCAGGGATTAAAGGAACAGAAACGATTTGCAAAACGTGGCAGTGCATCACCATCTGCAGAAAATGGACCAAGAAGACCTGCTCAGAGCCAGATCAGACATGCAAGGTCTAACACAATTTTGTGGAGCCCCGTAGCACACCAACACCAAGAGAGATCTGAGGGTGGAAAGAAACCCCTTGCTAAGCTAGTGGTGTAACTTCCTGCAGGAGTTAAAACCTCACCTGGGTGATCCCAGCTGTGCAGAGCTCTCAGGAGGCACATTCCTGGACCAGAATGAAGTGTTTGGGGATGCAGACCAAAGGGGAGCTGTCTGCCACTCCCTGCTTTGTGGTGCTACCTCTTGGGAAGACGGGCTTTCCTAACCCTTCTCCTTTCTTTTCCAGGGAAGGCTCCAATGCCACGACCTCACTACAAGCCCCAGGAACCCAACGGCTGTAGCTCCAATTTTCTGGGGCTCAAGGTACCCGAAAGTGTATGTACTGAAATGGGGCAGCTCCCTAATCACAAAACCAGCCAGTAATTCTGAGAAGAGAGAAGGGAACATGTTCAGTGCTGGGAAGCTCGGTGACACTGTGCACACAGCAATACCTGAGTGCATCCTCCACCCCTGGCCCTTCACCCCTCCCAGGCTTTTTGCCTCTGCCAAGCACTGAATTAAACACATGGGCATTGATGCTGCACCTGCCTGTTATTTTAAAGGCAATTAACGAAATCATATTGGAGTCGCTGGGAAAAGCACTCCCAGGAGGCTCTCAGAGCAGGAATTCCCCTTTAGCTCATGCAGCCCATGAAGTCTGCAGCAATTAGGCAGATTCCTGCTCTGAAAGCCCCTCTCTTTGCAGTCCATTTTGCATGTTAGGTTTAGTCCCTTAAACTCTATTTCATTGCAAACCTTGTGGGTATGTCTGTGGTAGCTCCTCCTGACATGGGCGATCACGGGCACAACGAAGGAACAATTCATCTCCTAAATATTACATGAGGAAGGCCAAAAAGAGGAATAATTTATAACAAGCTAATGAGTCCAATCTCTCCAGAAGACAGGCCTTCTGCCCCCTCAGTCCCACAGTTATTAGCTAAGCTTGCTGTTTACTCCAGGAGAGCAGAACTCCCCTGACCACGCCGTGTTTGTCCTTGGCCTCACAAGTGCATCTCTGAGAAATAAGTCATTAGAAACACCTATGGCAGATTTATTAGGCCAAAATGCAGGACTTGTTACATTTTGGGAAAAGGAGGAAAAAGGGGCTTTTGCCACTGCTGGCAAGGACATGGAGCTCTCTGATGAGCTCAGACAAACAAAAACCAGCAAATGGTTGTGGAGGGGCTGTTTCCCCCCTCTCTACCAGAGGTTTATTCCCTGTGACAGAGAGGGGAGAAGGGAAGGGGATCTACCCTGCACTGAATCTGCACCACCGTCACCACTTTCTTCAGATGGTGAGGGAGCATCCCACGTTCCCTCCTTCTGCCCCAGCTATCCGGGGAAATTTCTGGAGAAGGGACCAGCTGGGCTCTGCAGCACCTCACCCCATCACAGCTGTGTGAGCCTGAGGCCAGGACACAGCCCAGGGACACTTCTTTTCTCTTTCCCCAGCTAGATTTGGGCATCCCTGCCATGACCAAGTGCTGTAACCAGCTGGACATTTGCTATGACACCTGCGGGGCCAACAAGTACCGCTGTGACGCCAAGTTCCGCTGGTGCCTCCACTCCATCTGCTCCGACCTCAAGCGCAGCCTCGGCTTTGTCTCCAAGGTCCAAGGTGGGCTCCCCAGCTGGCATTCCCTGGGGAGGGAACCAGAGGTGGCAGGGAGGGGAGGGTGAGGGCAAAGAGCCCTTTTTCCTTGCCAAAAGAAGCAAAAATCGGCAGTAGGGAGCAGCACTTCTGCCCTGTGCTTGTCACTGGTGGGTCAGGGATGGGTGAGAACACAGAGATTTGCCCCCTCTGCCACACACTTCTGTCCCGAGACTGGAGACCTACAGGGATTTTGGCATTTGGAAAACATTACAATGTAGAAAGGAAAACAAAAAAAAAACCAACAAAAAAACCTGGGAAGCAATTCTTTCAAAGCTTGGATGCCCTCCAGAGAGTTCAAACATGGGATACCAAAAACCTTCCAGAGCCACTAAAGCCACACACTAAACCTGTCCTGTATGTGGCCAAGGGCCAACAAACTGGGAGAGCCAAGGACAGGATTCTCAGGATGTGGTTCCCAGATAAGAGATGCTGACGGCAGCAGGGACACACCGCAGTGTGGGTGGTGGCTGAGCCACTGCTGAGCCATCCAGGGCAGATCTGGA
Source organism: Pseudopipra pipra (assembly GCF_036250125.1). NCBI lineage: Eukaryota > Metazoa > Chordata > Aves > Passeriformes > Pipridae > Pseudopipra > Pseudopipra pipra. Next base: position 490,191 of record NC_087556.1, on the reverse strand, counting down.
TTGCCCAGAAGTGCTAATGAAAGCTCTAGTGATGTGTCAGCAGTTCAAGTGCCACCCTGCTTTTGCCTAAATTTTAAAAGGCTCATTCTGCAAGTCTGAGAAGAGCTTTTTGGTAAGGGCTGTGTTTGGTAACCTCTGCTGATGCCCTGCTGTAAGGTGTCCTTAAATGTGCATTTGTTTTCTGAAGGTACAGCCTGATTAGGACACATGGGAGGTCTGTAACACCAGTACTAGTGCAGATGGCTCCCCACCGTGTCACTTATCTGGGATCCTCTCCACTGACTCACCAGGAGCCCAGGGAAAGCAGGCAGGGGAAGAGCAGCTGCACTCCCTTCGTGTGGGCACAAACATCCCAGCTGCAGCAAGTGCCAATTTGCCAAAGCCTTGGTTTTACCACTGACTCATCACAGCCTCTTCAACTCCCAAAGGAGCAGGAGCTCTGAGGTGCTCAGAGAGGCTGAGATGGGAGAAGACAGTCCCAAAGGCAAGGCTTTCCCAAATTTATTATGCATACAACAATCAATGTTATGCCAGTGAGTAAACCCTGAAGTCCTAATAATAACCAATTATTTACTGACAAGCAGTTTCAGGGTTGCTTTTTGGGATGAGGAGGGGCTAGCAGTCAGGCACTCAGCTGTTCCAACTGTAGGAGGATTTTTCCCGCTGGCATCATAACTCTCCAAAAGCACAACAAGGTTGGTTAATAGTGGCCATAGGCTAAACTGAGGGGAGAGGGAGCCAGGAAAGGCAGCCACTTTTGCAGTGTGGAGGTCTCCTGGGAAATATGCTGGGTAAACAGTGCTGTTTGCAGAGCCCCAGGTGATCCATCACCCAGTAAAGCCTGAGAGAGGCAGGAAAGGAGGGGGTGAGAGGGGAGAGAAGAGGGAGAAGAGGAGCCCCCAGTCCTGCAGAAGGAACCTGGGGGTCTATAAGGATGCAGTTCCCAGGGGGAGGATGAGAGCCCCCAAGGGGCAAACCCCAAAGCCCAGGGAGCTCAGTGGGGTGCCACCACTCACCTGGCTGGCCCTGTCCTTGTCCCCAGCCTGCGAGTCGGTGGCAGACACCGTGTTCAACGCCGTGTGGACGCTGGGCTGCCGGCCCTTCATGAACAGCCAGCGGAGCGCCTGCATCTGCAGCGAGGAGGAGCGGGACGAGCTGTGAGCTGCCGAGGGTCCCCTCTCCACACAGTGACTCCTGGCACCCCTGGGCCACGCCACTCACACCAACACAGCCCGTGGGCACGGCGGGGACAGCCTGGGGACACGGGGCAGCCGTGCCTGCTGTCCACCACAGCAGCAGCCCAACAGCCCTGCTGCCCCTTTCCAAGGCCAGCAGCCTGGGAGATCCGATGCCAATCTTCTCAGTGCTGGTTATAAAAAGGGGCTTTACCTTGAACACACATCTGTTAGCTCCTCCCACCTTGGAACTCTCTAATTTGCCATGCAAGGCATTAGGTTTCTGCAACCCCTGTGAAATTCCCGGTCCATGGACATGCTATTTACATTTTTCCACCACTGGTAACAGACTAAAGAAGGGTAATTTGCTTTCAGTACATTGCTCACACCCATCCCTGACATCTTCCATCCCACATTGCACACCCTGACAACCCTGCATATTTAAATATCTGGTGGATCCTAAAACAATCTAAAACATCTGGAGATTTGGTACACACGAGAAGGACCTGAGGTGTTTGTGATAAAGGCATAATTCATATTTGGGACCAAAGCCCATCACTTCTCAGATGTGAAATCCCAGCCCTCTCCCCCCAAGTCTCAGGAGACAAAGCTGCTTTTCTTTGGCAGTGTCATCCACACCTATTTAATTATTCTCCTCCTACACCATTCAACAAAGCTTTTCCCTTCGGATCCCTTTTGACACAAAATGGCTGGGTATCCACTCCCATCTTCTGCACGAGGGAAACAGGAAGCTCACAGTGGCCTTGGATGAGATATTCCAAATTCTGGAGGCTTATCTGTCAGATGACAGGGCTGACGTGCTACCTCTGTGGGGCTGCTATCAGCAGCCTCAGACACCGCTCCTTCTAAAACGTGGTTAATGCTCCCATCTGTTATGGGGAGCTTTTATTGCATGCAAAATTAGAATTTAAAGTGGTATATGGCATTTCATCTCCACACAGCATTGGCAGACAGCTTTCAGCTGGGTTTCTTGTTGGAAGGAAGTTGTTACTGGGCGCTCGTGCCATGCCACGTAAATATTTCAGCAGCTTCTGCAAACATATTTATGGTCATGTTCTTCCATCTGCCACGGAGAAGTTAAGGCTGCAGAAGGGTGATTTAACCAGAGTGGAAAGAGTCTGTCTTAGTTACTTTTCTTCCAGTTTGGGTTTAAATGTGTGCACGGAGCTATAAATCAATTAAGCTCTGTATTTCTGTTCTCGCCAGTCATCTTTGCTTCCCAGAGAACAGCAATGAGATGTTCAACTGGCCCCAAACAGGCTGAGACAACGAGAGCCCACTGGTACCCAGACCAGGAAAATGGCAGTGACTGCATGGGGTGTTTTCCATTATGGAGGACCTTAATTTACACTGATGAGAGGCAATGACATCCTTTCCCAGCTGGGCTAATGCCACTGGAGAGGAACATTGCTGTGTGTGTCTGTCTGGACAGACAGCCTTGATTATCCATCTAAGAAACACATGCTTTTGCCCAGGGATGGGAAGGAAACGTCCCTCATTCCAGACACTTCCCCAACTTCGCATTTTGTTGGTGAAATGGTGCCTGTTGCCTGTTTAAATGTGAACATACTCTTATGATTAAATGACAAAGAAATTAAAGCGTCTACATTGTCTACACTCAACAGCCAACTGGCTGGCAAATGTCTTCAAATATTTTACAGTTCAAATGATATCAGAGTAAAGGCAAGCAACTGCTGGTAGGTGGTGACATACACTGGAGAAATCAAAGGGTTCTGAACAGAACCTCTCTGTGCAGACACTGATGTGTTGGAGATGCCACTAACATAAATCATAATTTCTTCATGTTTCAGACCACCATTCACCCCCAAACCCTAGAGCCTGCTGCATGCAGGCCAGCTGCTGAATAAGTGCCTTTTCCCCTCTGGTAATTTGCAAAACCCCACGAGCAGCTCTACAAGGAAATTTTTGAACCTCCAAGCGGAGGCAGCGACTTGAGAAAACCATCAGATAATCCCACGTAGGAGAAAACTAGTGCATGAACTCCAGTAAAACTGCATTAAAACCAAAAATTGCTTCCCCTCCACACTGCTATCCAGTGGTGTACGGCCCTGGAAGCAGCTGATCACAGGGTTCTCCAGGTCAATGCACAAACCTTGGGTCACCTTCGCTCCCGCTCTGCTCTCGACAGGAAGATGACACTGTGCTCACCCCGTGGCTTCTCATGGGCTTCGTGTCTTGGCAGGATTATTTTTCACCTCCTGCTGACTTCAAGCCATTCAGCCAATGGGCCCTCCACAGACAGCAATCTCTGTTTCCACTGGGGGCATAAAAGCAGGGACTAGGACCTCAGGTAAATAGGTGTTTATACCTGGATATTCCAAGCCATAGATACCTTGGATATCCCAATCTGGATTTCTTAGCTGAAGAGCTGCAGAGCAGAAAAGCTGCTTCACATGAACTTGCCAGGAAGAGCCAAATAACGTGCACAATAACTGAAATAAGCCAGGAAGGGAACCTCTCCCTCCGTCACTCCCCCACATCCCTTCCACATGAACAAACAACACCAGTTCCCTCTCCAGAAGGCCCCAGATCATTAATTTAATTTCCCAGCACTTGTTTTATCAAAACAAGTATATATAGCAAGGGCTGCCTGAACAAAGAAGTGACAGGAAGAAACTACCCGTGTGGTCCTAATGCAGATGTGAATCAGCAGAACAGCAATCCTAGGAGGAGGCTTTTTCCTCTCTTTTTCTTTCACATACGGCTAGATAACACAGGAGCAGTGTCTTTCCACTTGTACCTACTTATCATCACAGAAATGATGATTTACTCTAAAATACACACATATTCCCAGATTGGAAAAGCAGCCATGAAGCCATTTAGAAAAGTCATGAAACTCTCAGCCCATTAAATGCCCATTCCTCACTGGAATCTCACTTGCCAGAACAAATAAATCTGTGGAATGGAATACTGCTGAGGTAATTTGTGACTCCCTTCTAAATGATCCCTTCAAACAGGCTCCCCATCCATTTGAAAGCAGCAACAAATCTTTTTTGCAGTAATTTGGCTGCCTCCAACCAAAGCAGAACACAGGTAATGAAGGATAGGGGCCTTCCAGCAGACCTCCAAACACGCAGGATGGAGCTGCACATGGAGAAGCCTCTTGCAGAAAACCTCAGGAATGCACTGCAGTGCCACAGCTGGTGGTGGAGACGGATCCTTCCTCTCTCATCCTTGTTCCTGCCTCTCCTTTGTCCTTCACTGCTCACTGGGCCTCCTTCCTTTCACCCCACATCCCCAGTCCTTCACCTCGCAGTGCTCCCGCTCCTGAATGAAGCCCAGAGGAGACTGAGCTGATCATCCGTTATGTTTTCTTTGGAAGGAGCTTGACAGCCCCAAGAGATTCCTGACAACCACGATGCCACCAGTCCTTGTGTCTGCCTGGTGTCTCCTGTCACCAGGGGACAGCCCTGTCCTGAGAACTGCCCACATTACAAGTGATTCCTGTAAATAATTGCTGTGCATTTCTCTAATCCCTCCGTTGGAGCCACGGTCTCTCTAACGGGGTGAAGCCTCACAAGTTCCAAACAAACACTTGGTAGCAGCACGCCTGGGAGGGGGGTGTTTGTAGATGTTTAATGGTGCTTCTCTTACAATCAAGGTGCCAGAGCACTTAGCAAAGGCATTTTTGGTGGTGGGAGAAGAGGGAGAAAAATAATGATACACTAAATATAGGTAGAAACACTATTAAACTGCATGCAATTACCAAAAGACACTAAAAAAATCAAATCTTATTAAATACCTTTCACTTTTTAAAATAACATTTAAATGTGCCTGTGATAGAGCTGAGCTTTAGCTGCCTGTAACGACAATTGTACAGCTCCAGGGAATTTACAAATGATGAGATAAAATATTTTATACTTGTTTTTATTAACAGTCACCCAGAAGCTTCAGCATGGCTCACAGAACTGCACAGCAAACACGTTCAGCTACGATACTATTTATACTGTCTGATGCAAGAAGGCCTTGGATAACATTTGTTTAGCCAAGGACGAACAGTCCTGGAGCCTGTAGGTGGATGTAGGGAAAGACAAAGCTGGGAAACGCTTCCGGCCTGCAAAGCAACAGGGTCCCTCCAGCCAAAGGGTTGCTGGGAAGAAACGCAGGTAAAACCAAACCAAACCAGTCCAGGTGTCCAAAACACTCACAAATAATCATCGCAGGGTTCAGGAAATGAGTCCTGAGGTGCAAGTGGGGCTTTGCCAAATACCTCTTGTTTCTCAAACAGCCATGGCAGAAGGCACTGATAAGGAAGGCACTGATAAGGAAAGCCGCTCTCAGGTGGAGATGCTGTTCCAGAGGGTGGGTGTCAGTCGTCAAAGTCGATTCTGATGGGGCCCCCTGTCAGGACGTGGTTTGCCACGTGAACAGATCCCTTCTCCTCCTCCTCGGCCGCCCTGCGCGCCCGTCTCCGGCAGCCCTGGGCGCAGCGGGACGTCTCGTCCAGGGCCCCGCACACCAGGATGCGGCAGTGCAGGAACACCTCCTGGGGGTGGGGACACAGCAGGACGGGGTCAGCGCTCTGGGAATCACTGGCACTGCTGGCACAGCACGAGCCACACCACTGCATGGCACAGCCACTTCTGTCCCCGCACCCACAGGGTCTGTATCCACCATCGCCACCCGCAGCCAAACCAGCCGCTCCAGCTGTGCCAGGCTGGGATCTCAGAGCATCTGTCTGTGAGCCAAGGGTGCACACACAGGGGATGGGAAGGCAGGAAAGGATCCTCCAGAAAAAGGGATGAAAACGCCAGGAATAAGCTTGGAAGAACTTGCATGGACTGGCAGGAGCTGCATGGCAGGGAGCAGGTCAAGAACACATGAAGCCTCACACAGAGATGGGCTGAGAGAAACGTGCAAGAGATTTGAAGTGGGCTGAGAAAACATAAAGCTAAGAATCTGAGGGGAAAAGGAGGAAAACACTGGGTGATGGGGGGCTGAGGGAAGGAGGAGAATGCAAAGAGCAGGGAGACAGCTGCCTTGTTATCCTGCACAGCAAAGGCAGTGACAGGGTTGCTGCTCCCTGACCCATACATGACAAGGAGAAGAAGCAAGATCCCTGCAAGCAGCAGTCACAAATACACGATCAATGGTGTGGTTTGAAGCAGAATCCATGGCTCAGGCTGGGAGGATGCAGGGTGGAGACAGCAGTGGCAATCAGATGGCCAAGAAAAATTCCTGAATTTTGGAAGATCCCATTTGTTTTAGCCCTGATGAGGCTCTCTGGTAGCTGGAGCAGCAGCTTTATACCTTGTGGAGTAAGCAGTGTTGGCTGAGCATAACAATGACTGGAAGACCCAGTTTATTCCAGCACAGAAAAGGAAAGCTGTTTGCATTAGAGAAATGGGATTATCCTTCAACTGCCCTCTCACTACTGAGCTTCTGCCCCAGAGTGCCACTGGCCTGGACAGCCGGGTTTCACACTGAACTGAACTGGATGGTGACCTTGCATCTGGAATCCTGGCATCTGTACTCCCAAGAGCTAGAGAAGAAACTAGGTTGAAGAGATTCCAAACCATAGACTGTCCTGTTTTGAAGACAGGACACTGCAAAATGTGCCTGGTGACTGGGAACACCTTCTCACCCAGCATACGGGGGTCCACCTTGGACACAACAATGATTTTAGCCTGCTATGGCAGTGATGTTCCACAACCTAATTTTAGTTGTTTTTCTCAGTCTGTCCCAAAGCACCTGTGTCAGGCTCCTGAAAGACACAGCTGCTGGAACAGGCCCAGCAGCACCTGCCTTGGCCCAGCCATTCCTCCCCTTTGCACTCTCACACAGCCACCCTGGTGCTGAGATTCCTTGGGCAGATCAGAGCTGATGCAATCACCTGAGAGCTGAGTTTTGAGCTTACCCTGTTGTCTTTGCCCACGAACTTGAACACAGGAACCTGGAAATGCTTGGCAAGATGGTCCTTTGACGTGTACTGCTTCACGGAGTCATCGGACACGCAGCTGAGGGAAGCAGAGGGACAGGCTTTTAATGGCTTTCCCAGAAGTGGAAAAAGACATTCCAGCCTACTTAACCAGAGAAAGGAAAGGAGGGCTTGGCTCTCTCAAGCTAAGCTACCATCCCTGCTACTTCCTCTTTGGCCACAGGAGAAAATTGGGAACGATGGGGGAAAACAACAGCAATGCTAATGGCATCTCCAGACAAAGGACAGCTCAGCAGCAGAGAGCTGGCAGGACCTGGGCCAGTCCCCTCAGAGAGGGACTGCCAGAGAGCTGCAGGCAAGTCTGTCCTCGTTTCACCTTCCTGTGCAACAGTCTGCAGTGTTATACACTGTTGAATGTGTTATGTACTTCTGTGTACACATATATATGCACATAAATTATGCTTAAAATGAAGCCTGTACACACATTACTAAAATATCACAGATGATGAAAGCAAAAAAAAAAAACAAATTTGCTTTGCTTTGTATCATTTACATATTTCTTCCTGCTGGACTTGGTCAGACAGCTCAAATTCACTGCATTAAATTAATAATTTCAATTTTTCCATCACTAGCAATATATGATCATGCTCTCCATACAGGAGAGCAGCACATGCTCCTGGGAGCACTAGGCACTGCTCTGATCCCAGCATTATTTTCACCACTATTTCTCCATGGCCTGAAGGGATATCCCTGTCTGCAGCACTTCCCTGGAGGCAAACACAAAACCCATCCCCAGGGAGCTGATAAATCACCACTGTGCATCTACAAAACCGGACAGATTCCTCCCCCCTGAGGCCAAACACACTCAGTTGTTTAGAATAAAACTGCTGTTAAAAAAGCAGTATTCCTGAAGGCATCTGACTGTAAGGAATGACAGTTAAAGACTTCTCATGGGTGACTGGCCAAGCTTTGGGGCTGTGAAGTCAACTCGTAGGCCTGTCCTCATTTGTGAGCACATCAGCTGTGATGATTCTGGGACACCGGCTCAAACTGACTCCTAAACCTCAAGTTCTCCAAAGGTTTGCCACACTGGTGGCAGGAAACATACTGGTTTGGGGTTAGGGAGATGGGAGAACATCAAGCAAGAATCAGGGATATATGGACAAAACCAGCTCAGAAACCTCCTGAGTCATGGGGACAAGCCCTTTTGCATTTTGTGGGGGGCCATACCCTAATCCACTCTCCTAGGAAACTCCCAGACCCTGTCTCCCACCTTGGAGAGGTAGGGAAGGACAGGGAGCACAGGTAAGGAAGGAAAATGGATGAGCCTGCTCAGGATACAGGGAAAATAATGCTTTTCTGTGCATATTGTGCTTTAAGTTCAGGAAGCAGACTGGCAGTGCCACGGGAGCTGTGCTCTGACCCATTTACTGGGGGTTCTAAGGTAGAAAGGAGGGCTTGGAGAATAAAATATCCACCTCAGCCTACAAATGAGGGGCAGCCCGAGGTGTAACCGAGGTGAGCCTTGCAGTGGAAGTCCCTTCACGCCGTGGTGCTCAGTTAAAGCACAGCTCCTGACCACAGCACACTGCCCTGCGTGACACCACCTCGCTCCGGGCCCCAGAGAGCTTCAACACTGATCACCTGGGCCTTTGGTCAGTGCCTTTGGCTGCATTGTGCTTTCAGAGAGAAGAAGAACAGATCAGAAGCAGGAGAGCTGCTCTGGGGTTGGCTGGGCTAGCAGCAGTGCAGGGTACTACAGGGGAGGGACCTGGAAAAATCCTGGTTTCCAGGGTGGTCACATCAGCATGGGGAGAAGGCTGGAGTCCCACAGAAGGTGGTTCCCACCTCTTGCTGACTGGAGAAGGCAGGGAAGGAAGCAGTAGAGAGAATTTCCCCATCCCTAAGTCCAAGGTAAATCCCCTCAAATTTGAACAGTGTTCCCCTCTGGAAGCTGCAGTTAACTCCTGCAGGTCTGATCCTACATAATCGAAATAATTTAAAAATCCCATCTTTATTGCCCTGGGCTTTTGGGGCTGGGTTGCTGGAAGGAAACTGGGTTATTACAGAACTGTCTGGAGCAGGGACGACTCAGCAGAGTATTTATTCAGTTAATTTTACTTTTGAATCGCTGCAGGCACAGAGAGACAAAGAACCCCAGTTAGTTCGATAGCACATCATTAGTGAGCAGTTTAACTACAGCCCAGCCCACGGGGGTGGTGAGTCTGGGGACACTGGGGACACTGGGGCCTGCAGTGAGGCTGCAGAGAGGAGCAGGCTGGATGAGGCTCCAGCCCACTTTTCCCTTCGGTGAAGTTTCAATGCCCTCTGCAGGTACCAAGGGGCTGCCGGTGCCGTAAATCCTCCAACTAGTGCTGGGGTGAATTTAAGGCATGACATTTGCTGCCTTCTCCCTTCTCCATCTGGCTCAGGTTTTGTTTGCTGTTTTGAATCCCATCGCTCATGAGGAGAAATTAATGAATGTTTGGAGCCTCGACTCTGTGAAGGGTCCACAGGAAGAGCCAAGGCAGGGAGTCAATAAAATCAATTCTCCCATTACAAATCTGCTCATAAAGCCCAGAAATGTCAGGCACAGAAGGACTGCAGCCTAGGATGGAGGGAGAGCTGAATCCTTCATTGGGAGATGAAAAGAGAATTTCTGGGTACTTTACACTGCAGGACCCTTTTGCTGTGAGACAACGACACAGGACTTGTCATCACCAGCTGTAAGGGTGGGTGAGGAAATAATTCTTGTCCTCATTAGATGGTCTGGCAGACAACACACAGGGCTTACACAAGCACAGTATCTTGACTGCCAGGCTACAACACTGCAGGTATGTCTTAGATATTCCCTGGACTGAACTTCCCTCCCTAGAGGAACAGCAGACTGTGACATTTCCACAGCATTGTCTGGTTAAGCTCCTGCATGCAAACACTCCACAGCAATGCTGTAGCATGGTACAGTCATTTTGGCACCCAGAGAAGTGTCTGAAAACAGGGATCATCTTAGGAGCCACAGCTGAGCCCCCAGCAGTGCTCCCCAAACCTCTGATGCAAAACCCACCACAGAGAACCCACAGATCCACACAGAATTGTTTTTAGCATATCCTGCAAAGATCACTAACCCCCAGAAAATTACAGCCAATCTGAGGGACCCTAAGTTTGCTGCACTGACATCAGAGAGAGGGATGCTCCTGGAGCTTCAACTAGGATCAGCAATGGAGTCCTCTGGCTCATGCTGTAAGAAGGCCATTATGAGAAAATCAAGAAACTTGCTCCAGTTGCTGGAGCAGCTGGCTGGCAGCAGCACATGGCCATCAGGGGGTTCTGCCCATTGGTTTGGCAGTCTGTGGCTGGCAGGGAGAGGATATCAGGAAAGAGAATCTTTTCTACAGGAGCCAACTCAATTATCCACAAGGCTAGTTACAGGGAAATATGGCCTGTGAAGGCTGCACTCGGAGTAACCTCTTTCACTGTCTCCCACAGTTTCTCCCAATTACTTTTGATGGGACAGGTGGTTTCAGCTTGATGGCTGCTGGTGATTGCTGGGAGCAGGGCAGATAAACTGCTGTGGAGAAGGGATAGTGCTTCCTGCCTCACATAGACAAGACAGCTCAGCCCCACTGCCAATTCCCATCCAACAGCCAGCAAGAGAGAGAACAGTGAACTCACCCATCTTGAATCAGGTAGTACTTGAGGATCTCATCGATTTTGGAGGTGGGAGTGGCGAAGCAGCTCTCTACAAGTGTCTCTAGTCCACTGACGTGCACCAAGGGCTCAATCCCAAAGTACAGCGAGTCCCGAAGCCTGAGGGTGGGAGGAGCCCCCCTGTAGGGTTCATCGAAGTCTTTGTCTTTGAAGATCTCCAGGGTGAAAGGGAAGACGCCCTGGTTGCGGCTCATGATTTCCAGGGGCGAGTTCTTGAGGTTGGGCACGTAGGCCTCGGAGATGGTGTAGCGGCGCGGGAACTCGCAGGTCACCGGGATCAGCAGCTTGCTGGTGCGCACGATGATGTCCCCATTGCTGCCCGGGGTCTGCTTCGGCAAGCCGGTCACCAGGTTGGTGGCAATGATCTTGTCATCTATGACCTGCAGCAGAGAGAGGTGTTGAAGGGAAAGGGGAGATCACTGAGAAGGACATCTCTGGGTTGACTTTGTTCAGGACACCCAAAGTAGCCACGGAAGGCACAGCTCTGTGAATTTATACGCTGCAACCAGAATGATGTTCACCCTCACTTACCAACCAAGGGCTCAGTTTGCTGTTGGCTGTGATGCACTGCACTCCTGCAGCAAGCTGAGGAATTGGCTTCCAGTGCCACCCATCTGCTAAGATGGGCTCTCTGGTTCCTGACCAGCTGCCAGTTTAATTTTTGGAAGAGGAGACCAGAATCTGTCTCAACAGGAGGGTGAGGAGTGACAGCACTTGTGCCTTCTGCACTGGCGTGACAGTGAAGCTCCCTCTGTGACACACCAGGTGAGCAGAAAGCAGCACCCACACTGACAGACACACCACTGGAGGGGAGGTGGAACAAGCTCTCCTACTTTGGGATGTCAGCCCGGGTCTACTCAGAGACCAGCTGCACAGCAACACAGGAAACTGCTCTGACAGTACAGCTAAACCAACCCCATTCCCCAAGGAAGCCCCAGCCAAGTCCCCAGATGCAGAGATGCCAAGAGCCAGGGTACAGTACATACATCTACAACGGTGCCACAGGACTTCAGGGAGAAATGGATGTTGACGTGAGTGCCGTTGGAGACGCCTTTGCACGAAGTGTTGATGAGGGAAAGGTCCAGGCCTCCAACCAGGTCCTTTGGGATGTTCACCTCGATAGAGCTCGACTTGCACAGCACTGGAACTGCAAGAGAAGTCTCCATAATAACAGTCTGCACTACAAAGCTACCAGAGAGCTGGGGAAGGGCTGTACCAGTTATTACTGGGGAAAAAGGGGAATCCTGTGCAGCATTTATCATTACTATCTCCCCACAGGAACTGCCTATCTTGCATTCCTACCTCCACAACACAAACCTGAACTACCACGGCCCCAAATTCTCCAGGCACAGCGAGGCCTCAGAAGACAATGAAGACAATCACCGCACTTGAAGCAGAAACTTGGCTGTGCAGCATTTCCAGCTTTACTTAATACTCAGCACAGGTTTGACTGATATCTCTTGCACTGCTGTCTATGTCCTGGGAAAAGCCTTTGCCAGATATGGATATCAAATTCACAACACCCCAGGCAAAGCCATTTTTTAAGACCCTTAATCAGATTTTACATCAAAACCAGAACACATCAGAACAAGGCAGAGTAATTCCATATAGATACCAAGCTAAAATGGAAGCACCTCAAAATGCCATAATAATATTTTTATAAGCAATAAACCCAGCTCTGACAAACAAACCCAATTATCTCACTCATTCCCACCTCCTTCCAACCTCTGAATTTTTAATACAGATCTCCACGTGAATTTTTTTAAATTACCATTCCATTACATAAGAAGAGGCAGAAAACATACAGCTTGGGCAAAAGGAAAAAGGAAAGAAGAGAGAATAATCTTCAATAAAAAAGTAATTGCTATATATATATTCCTTGGGAGACAGGACAAGTGTACTGGTGCCAGAAAAACAATCCCCTTACAGTATTTCCCTTTATTATATTTTAAAATCCCATGACAAAACTTTTTGCAAATCTACTAGCTGCCCAAGCTTTTTGCCAAAATTACAGTCTCAGTCCTTGACATTCATATGACCTGCTTTCCCTTAACTTTGGTCATTAATTACATAATTTAGGATTCTGGATCTTGAATACAAGGCACACTGCTAAGACATGCCTTTTACTCCCCTTAAAAACATTCTCCTGTTCTAGCCAAGGTATTTGTAACAGCCTCTACACCTGCAGGGAGGACTCCTAATAAAAACTTGATCTTTTCAAGGTGATATGCTAAAATGTATGCAGAGTGCCCACAGCAATATGCTCCCATAATGACATTGCTGGGTTAGAACAGAAGTTTAAAGAACTAAGAACTACCTTCACTTCCCCTCCCTCGGCAGTGGGAATAACGGAGCACGTCGGATGGCAAAGCTCAGGAGGAGACAAAGGGACTTTGGAATACAGCACAGTGCACAGAGAGGAACATCCTTCGGAGAACTGATGGGCTCAATCTGGATATAAAGCCTCACTGTCCTAGTGACTCCTTGATAAATAAGAAAATGTCATGCTTTTATTTTATAAAGGTGAAGTTCAGAGCAAGACAGTTCGTACCCCAGCTGCAATTGTCCTAAGTTCAGGACCAGTTTGGTTAAGGGTATCTCTGTTTCTGCATGTCTTCGATTGGCACAAAGGAGGAGAAAGAAGACCCCACTGCCCCCATGCTCTGGCACTGCAGGACCTGTGTGCATACACAGAAACAAGTGAAGGAAACCTGCAGGCAGATCCACTGGTGAATCAAGACAAATCCTGGCTCTTTGGGAAAACACTGGGGGAAACTCCTCATACTGACCATGTCAGAGGAGCTGGTAATGCAATTCAAACCACCCCAGACATTTGTCCAAGGAAGAGTAACCAGTGCTGAGAGCAGTGTTTCAGTTCTACCAATTTGTCAGGGGTGCTGCGAGCAGAGCCGGTGCCTCAGTGGGATCTGGCTCTGAGCAGACCCCCTTCCCCCAGGACAGGGGAGCTGCAAAGGAGATGACAAGGTGTGCAGACAACATGTTATTCCAGGGTAAGCAGTGAGGTCCCGACTGCCAGGACTGAGATGCCCAGCAGAAATGAGTTATCCTGATGCCAAGGAGCCCACTTTTATTCCAACCTCTGGCATCCGTTCAGAGAGCTGATGCCAGCTCTGGACCCTCCTGACTTGCTGTCAGCATCCATGTCCTGCTCCTGAGAGCCTCATCCAGGCTGTGCCAATCAAACATTTCAGTTCTTCACCCTCATACACCACAGATCACCTGTGAGTACTGGGAAAGCCTCCTCATTTCCACTTTAAACTCTGCTTTGCACCAACACTTGACCCTGGTAGGAAGCTTCTCTGGTGAGCCCAATGCTCATTTTTGCTGTCTGCTGTTGTTGGCACTGTGTTCCAGCCTCTGGTTCCTTCCTCAGCCTTCCAAAGTGCAGCTGCTTGGAGCAGAGGTTATCCTTCTGCACAGACTGCCCAGCAGAACAGATTCCCTGACCCACTGCTATACACCACTTACAGTGTCGTACCCTGCCTACAGGCACAAAAAGCTTGGGCAGAGGAGGAAAAGCATTTCCCCCTGCACTTCAGAAAGATGTGGGGTACTAGGATGGGCTGCAAAATTCCGAGTGTTTTGCTGGCTGGTATCTCTGTGGAAAAATTGTAGTCAAGATTGTGGTTTCTGTGGAAGATTATTAATGTTTGTTCTGAACGTAGAGACAGCGCAGAGGAGGGTGGAGAGGCTGCCCAGCCAATTGCTTCAGGCAACTGTGCCTGCCCTGCACTGCTAATTGAATCAATATAAACCTGATTAGATCTCATAAAAATCTGTGTGGTACAGCTCCATATCTGCTCAGAACTGCAGACCAGTGCACAGAGACATAAATCCATGACATGGAGAGGAACAAGCGATTCCACTCCATGAGATGCTGCATCCCCAGCCCTGCCTGGGCCCAGCAGTGCTGCTGCTCTCAGTGAGCAGCCTCACAAGCAGGAGAAACATTGGCTGGGAAATCCAGGGCTCCCAACCCTGCTGGGGTTGCCTCAGAGAGCCAGGACTGAAAATCATTGCTCTGTATCCATCCATCAGACCTTCAATCAGTGAATGTAGTCACAGCCCTTGGAAATGCCACCTCCACCTCCCCCAGCAGCACTGTGGGATCCCAAGTGTGCAGTGCTCAGCCTTGGGAGCCCTGCACTTCTAAAAGGCTTCAAAAAAAGCAGAAATTCCATCAAGCAGGACCATTCCAAGTTCCTCTCTGAGACACACCTGCCCTGTTGGCCCCTGTGAAGTCTGGATCTGTCCCTCCAGCTGGTGTCTGGGCACTCTGTGACACATCAGACTGCAAGAGGTTCTCTGAGCACACCAGGAGACACCAGACTGCTTGGGATGTATTTGTAAAGGAAATCCCATCCCAAAACATGGAACCTGTTCATTCCATGTGCATGCCATAGGTGCAAGTGAATCAGCAGGAAGGCTCCCTGTGTAAAGTTCATATGGAAGGTTTTCCAAGGATAATGCTGTCCTTGCCTCTGTGCAAGGATGTATCCCAGGCACTCTTCCAAGGGACAGCAGGAACACCCTGTATCAAAGCTAGTGCCCTGCTTCAAGGCATAGGAATGCTCACTGGAATGGCTACTGAGATACTTGGAGAAAACATGCTTCTCTTTTTAACCCCATTGTTGGAAGTGACTGAACCACTTGAGCTGAAATTTTCAAGTTTGAAGCATGGAAAATGTCAGTTCTACAGCACCAGTCTGTCAGAGGCATACAGAGCTGAAGCAGAGCAGTACAACAGGAGATATTATGCAATCTTAATTGTAAGTGAACTCTGCCAAAACCACCTGTGATGCAAGAGGCACCCAGGAGGGCCCTGTGGCTGTTCTCCTGCCTGGTTAAAAGAGCAATGCCTTCAGGCTCTCAGTTCTGGATGATCTGTCATTAATGACAAAGCTCCACTAATTAAACTGGAAAGGACAGATTAAGAGATGACAACAAAACCAAGAAGAAAAGTTCCTTCAGACATACTTCTGGGGGACAGAGGCTGCTGGGGAGATTTTGTTGACCTACCTTGGCAAGTGTGGTTGTCTTCTGATAGAACAAGTCCCCTTGGACATTCACACTGGTAGGTGTCTTCCACTTCAATACAGGTATGGCTGCAGCCTCCGTTGTTGTTGTGACAGCCTTCGATTTCTAGGAGAGAAAGGAAAATCAGCACACCCTGAGGGCCCCAACATACCCCTGACCAACAGAGACTGTGGCCAACACAGCTCCAAGGCAGCAGCATGGGCAGAGCTTGCTTCCAAGAAAATGCAGTGGAAACCCTCTTTTTAATTGTACAGTTTCCTGTCTTGGTCATTTCCCCATGAGGTTAACACGGAATTCTGTGAAAAAGCTTACCAAATTAAATCCCACTGAGTAGGCAATCTGCACCCTTTAAAGATCATAGAATGGCTTCGGTAAGAAGGGACCTTAAAGACCATTTTGTTCCACACCTTCCACTAGCCCAGGTTGCTCCAAGCTCCATCCAGCCTGGCCTTGGACACTTCCAGGGATGGAGCAGTTATGACTTCTCAGGACAACCTGTGCCAGGCCCTCACCACCCTCACAGGGAAGAATTTCTTCCCAATATCCCATCTAAACCTGCCCTCTGGCAGTTTAAAACCATTCCCCCTTGTCCTGTCGCTACATGACCTTGTTGTTTGTCTCTCCTGAGACATCCTCTTAAACTAAATTTTTATGTTGTTTCTTACTTCAAAAAGGTGGGAGGAAAATCCTCTTAAAAGTTCTGCCTCACTCCCTCCCTTCATCACCAGCAGAATGACAGCTCTGAGCTTTGCAGGGGAGCTGCCCTGGGGAGGACAGCCCTGCAGGGAGCCAGCTCCTATTTCCAGCAGGGAACACCAGAGAAGAGATGATGTGCTCATTCCCCCTGGGTTCCCCAGCTGCGAGGGGGGTGGCTGTACCAGATTCCTCCAACCTCTCTGTAGGGTGAGGAGGAAACTCTGCTCGTAGGAGTTTCTTTAGCAGGAATTCTGCTGGTTTGGGAGTTCTAAGGCTTTGAGGTTGGCTCAGGGACAGAATGACACGAGTTCACAGTGTAAAGTTCATTCCCTTCCTAATTTTCCCCCATTGTCAAGAGCAGAGGAGAGAGGGCAGCACAGCTAATTGGAGGATGTGTCATGTCTTACATCTTATCCATTCAGGTGAGGCAACTCTCTGAGGACCTGAGTTTTTGTGTAAAACATATTCCTGGCTACTACAGCTACAGAAAAGAGCCAGAAAGGTCATCCAGATACATTCTGAACATTTGAAAACCTAAGGAAAGTAAGGCCATTTCCAGCTCTTGTTGGCTTCCTATTATAAAAAAAATTATTTTTTTGGTCATGATTTTTTTGGAAATAATCTTCACTGCTCGATTTTTTTTAACCCTTTGGGATGAGTATGCTAGATGAGTACTACTGTTCTCACTGAAACAATAGTACATGAGATAAACAAATCATAAATACAAAATATTTTTCCTCAAGACTGCCATCAGAAATGACTGTGTGGTTTTCACTGAAATGTAAAGAAAAGAATGGAAATCCCATACTGACCCCTATACAGTGCATGGAAAACAAGAGCCTGAACACTCCATATGAGTCAAAGTAATGGGTATAGCATCCTAATGGAATATGATACTTTTAACCCTACTCAGCCTCAGCAGCTCGTGTAATCAAACTAAATCTCTTGCATTTGTTCTTTTTAGCCACAGCTGTGAGGTGGTTCACAAGTAAATCACATCCTCTAAGGGCTCACAAAGCTGAGGGCACATCTTTAGAAATAAAACTCACTAACAAGACTGTAAAAATCCCCAGCAGCAGTGTTAAACTCATGAAAAGCACCATCCTTCTTACAGAAGGGGGAAATTAAATGATATATCAAAGGCCCTAAAAGCCAACATTGGGAACAGCACAAACAAGTTTCCAGACAGACTATTCCAGCCCTGTCAGAAGAGTGTCAGGAATAAAAACTGCACAGCTGGTTTACGTGACCTCCTTCCAGCTCAGAGCTGGATGTGGAAGGGACAAAGCTCACAGACCATTTTTGGCCCCACATGATGTGACAAGGACTTCAGGAGCTCTCTGCACAGCATTCCCAGGGCAGTGTCACTGCCTGCATGAGTGATGTTTTGCTAACACAGCTCAGGGAGCAGATTGAGCTCTTCTGGGCAGCTGAAAAGTGAGGCACATCTGCAGCTGTTTTTCTTGTCTGAGGCCCCACAGTATCTGTGAACACCCCACACAGCAGCTTTGCTTTGGAGGGGGCACAGAGCTCTTCACAGCTCACCACAGAAAACATCAGGCACAAGTCTATTTTTGCTGGGTTTGCCTATTTCTGCCCCAGAGATGTCTGTATACTGTTAGTGACAACAGATCAAACCTACCATTTGGTCTTTAAGCCACCAGTCTAAACTCATCAAGGGTTTTCAGCCTGGCTGTGCCACCCCTGGGAAGGAGCTGTAGCAGATGAGCCCACAGCTAACCACTCACAGACACCAAACAGCCAAAATGCAGCCCAAATCTCAAATCTAACTTCTGTTCACACACTGGTACCCCTCTCCTCAGTCTCTGCCCCAGGAGGCTAAAGTGATCTTCATGCTCTAGTCTAATGTCATGACATTACCCCATACCTAGGGTCAGCTGCCAAAACCCAGCAATGCTAAACCTGTCCCCCCCCCAAATCTCCAGAGTTAAATCCCAGCAACTCCAGCAATAACCAGTTCTGTGTGGCCAACCAGTCTTCCAGATTCACTGCTGCCTTTCCCCCCCGGAGGTAAACACAAGCAAATCCTAACACAAGGGAACGAGGCAGGGAGAACAACAAGGAGACTTCTCTCTGCTTGCTCAGAAGGATATTTTAGGAACAACCCCACTGGCAAGCACAGAGGTGATATGAGTGACATTTAATCCCAGCTGCAAGGAGCCAGGAGAGAAGCAGTGCTGCAAGGGAGAGGGAATGATCCCTGCTGTCCCTGTGGCAGCTGCAGCCTCACCTTCACAGGTCCTGCCGTCGCTGCCCAGCGTGCGCCCGACCCCGCACTCGCAGCGGTAGGAGTTCTTCAGGTTCACACAGAACTCACTGCAGCCTCCGTTGTTCTGCTCACACTCATTTTCATCTGAAAAAAACCCACCCCAAACCACTGTCAGAACGTGCCCTCAGTAAACACACAGCTGGCACGTGGGAGCACTGCTCAGACTGGCTTTCCTGGCCTCCTGACCGGGATCAGGGCAGCAGAGATCATATCACAGGACATCTGGAATGGGAAGGGATCGTCGAGTCCAACTCCAGGCCCTGCCCAGGACACCCCAACAACCCATCCATGTGCCCTGAGAGTGCTGTCCGAACACTTCCTGAACTCTGGAATATAATGAGTAATCTCTCTGACAGCGGCTTTTGAATCTCTTGGTAAAGCTCTGAAAACTCCTGCTAATCCTGTTTGAAAGGCTAAACTTTCTCTGTGTCTGTCTGCTTTACTTTTTTTTGAAAGGTACTTTTTCTCTGAGATTCTCGTTCTTCAACCTGATTTCATCTCTGCGTGCAAAAAGTGAATCAGAGGGAGGGACAGACATTGCTATTGTTGAGCCACAAAACTCACAATTTCTCTTAGGCAGGCCAGCACGCTGAGGTTCTCAATCAAGGTTCCATCAAAACAGCTTAGAGGCTGGCATTTACTAGATGTCAGAAGCTTAAATTAAGAAAAAAAAGCAAGATATCATTTTAAGAGACAGGTCAGAGAGGCGCTTTCTTAGGTATCAGTGGTCCCACACACTCACAGTGCCCACAGCTTGCAGCTGGTGCTGGTGTCTCCTTCCACAAGCGACGTGAATTGAATATTTTTAGCCAAAGAATTGGCTGCTACCCTGCTTTGGGAGGCAGGAAGCATGTCCAGGAGACACACAGACACTCTGCTTTTCACACATGTGACAGGCTCCACACTTTCCCTTCTAAAAATAAAACTAAAGCTGCTTAAAAACAGAAGGTGAAGAGGGAAAGGGCTAACTGGCAAAGGCACAGAGATGCTGTTAGAAGGGCCTAGAGCTTGTCGTGGTCAAGGGCTGTACCCAGCAATCCCCCTTGCCTGTCCCTCAGGTTCTACAACACACAGATCTGTCCCTGCTCTTCCACACCAGTGACAACCAGCACTTCTGGGACACTTCTGTTTGTCTTGAGACTGGACTGGGAGAGCACTGAGCTGATTTTATCCATGGCTTAGTAGAACATGGATCCAAGTATTCACAAGGTCAAAGGCAATGCCTTGAGTTGGTGGATGTGTGATGGGAAGTCCAAGGCCTTACCTAACCACTGAGCTTGCAAATGAAAATGTAACTGAGGATCAGCAGTTCTGCTCTGGGATTCAAAGCATGTAATGTACTGAGAAGCACAGGGAGGTGCACAGAGCTGTTTAACATTCATGGAATGGTTTGGGTTGGAAGGGCCCTTAAAGCCCATCTCATTGCACCCTGCCATGGACAGGGACACCTCCCACTAGCCCAGCTGCTCCAAGCTCCGTCCAACCTGCCCCTTGATGGGGCAGCCACAGCCTCTCTGCTGCATTACTGCAGCATCATCAGCCCCCCTTTTTAGGAGGAGCTGGGAAAAGAAGCATATTCTCCATTTACGAAAGGCTAATAGGGATTTATTTAGTTTCTCTGGAAGGCTGGCACAGCTGCTCTGAGAGATGTGATTGCACAATTACTCAGTGCAACAGAAAGTCATTAGAGAGATGAGTGAGCCACACAAGAGAGGCTGCAGGCTGGTGACCCAGTGTGATCATTCCAGCTGAGCTGTTCTGCCATCTGGGAATCCCAGGGAGAAGCAGCAGTGCAGAAATCCTGCCCAGCCCGGCCATGGAGGGGTGAAGGCAGCTGCAGCACACACAGACAGGCTCAGGCTCCTGCGAGCCTCCCTGCTGCAGGAAATCCTTTCCTCTGAGCCTGCCACACTTTTATTGAGTGCTGGTGCTTGTCAAGGGCACTTCTGTGACTGGAAGTCTTGAACAGAAGCAGCCAATAAATGCTTTTAATTACCTGAGAGAGCTAAGTCAGCCACTTGGCTGCAGAGATGTGGAGCTGCTTAAGCAAAACCCTTCCACAGAATCAGTGTGAGCCAGAGTAACTCTGCAGCAGGGCCAGGCTGCTCTCTCCACAGACTGGGATGACTGTGGCCCCTGCCCCGATGCCCACAGACCCGAGGGGTGTGAAGAAACCACCCACGCCTGCTTTGTCAGCTGTAGTGGGTGTGGAAGAGGCTGATCTGCCACGCAGCCTCCTGGACCAACTCTGCTTTCAGCTTCACCACCAAATCAGGCCACAAAGACACAGACGAGATCCCACCTCCCCCATACACTGGCACCCCTTCCTCCTCCCTCCACCTCACCTCTTCTTATCCACCAGCATGGTTCTGCAGCTCCCCAAGGGCCACCCCTTCCCAGCCCCTTGCTTTCCCCCACAGATCATCTTCTCCCTGACCTCCCAGTCCAGGTGCTCTCCTCCCAGCACCACACACACGACCACAGCTGTCCTCTCCTCAGAGGTTCATGAGGATTCCCTTCCAAGTCCCCAAAGCCCACATTCCCCACTCTGCTCTCACTTACAGCCCTCCACCTCCCTCTGGCTGTGCCAGTCTCTGTCACCAAATGCCAACCCCCCCGAACGCCCCCGTGTCATGCTGCCTAAAACCACTGCAGCTGTGATGGGACTTACTGTCCTTTGGGTCTCCTTAAGGCCCAGGCCATGGACAATGTCCCAAAAGGGCAGGAATATGGTGGAGCTCAGTGTGCAGCCTTACAC
The DNA here is from genome assembly GCF_036250125.1 of Pseudopipra pipra. NCBI lineage: Eukaryota > Metazoa > Chordata > Aves > Passeriformes > Pipridae > Pseudopipra > Pseudopipra pipra. Next base: position 468,586 of record NC_087556.1, on the reverse strand, counting down.
CAGCCAGCAAAACTTTTTTTTGGGAGGAAAGAGGCATTCAACAGAGCATCTAATGACAGGCTGCACAGCATTTTCTGAATACCACAGGGAGACTGTACCACGATCTTGCAGAGAGACTCTGCTACTGGCAGTGCAGCTGTTGCCTTCAGAAAGCAAATCTAGTCTCCGTACACACAGAGCTCCGGGGCCACCAGAATGGATTCAGTCGTGGGATGTCTCTTGGAATCACTGACAGAATCATACACCTATTCTAGGCAGCAAGGGAGGAAACTCCTCTTAGAATACTGCACGTTTTGCACTGCTTTGCAAGGCAATGGGTCGAGAAGTGAGCGATGAAACAAAGGGAAAGAAAGCATAGGTAGCTGGCACAGGTTATTCCCACCCTTACCAAGGCATGTCTGTCCATCAGGTCCCAGTGTTGTCCCTGGGGAACAGGTGCAGTCACTGGTGTCCAGGCAGGGGCCCTGGCAATCCACCACATCACAGATGTCATAAAAATCTAGGGCATGACAAGAACACTGTCAGCTCAAAGTGCTGAGCATGCAACAAAAATAACCACATTTGTCCCATCAGCTTCCTGCCCTGGGAGCAGCCCAGCAGTTCCAGACCTGGCCCACGTTGGGAAAGACGAACCCCTGAAGCTGCTAAGAAACAATCTGCTTTAATTACTGCGCGTCAGAGATACAAATTTTGACTTTGGCAGCGAGCCAAGACAAACCACGGCACCCACAGAGAGCACCAAACCACCGCGGGCCAGGTCAGCCATGTAAAACTCCCACCAGTGGAACACAACGGGTGGAACTGCCTCACGGATCCCACACGGACAGGCCACCACCCCCACCTGAGGGGTGGCAAAGCCCGGAGCCGGGCACCGGGGACGAAGGGGGTTTGGAAAAGGGAGCCACTTACGGCCACAGTAGGCGTGGAAGCACACGCTGGGCTTGGAGAGGTGGTACACGTAGTAGCCACCTGGGCAGGCCTTGACGTCGATGGTGGTGTTCCAGAGGCAGCAGTTCCCGTTGAAGCTGGCGCAGGCCTGGCGCTGGACGACGCCGTCCCGCTCCCGCGGGTGGCTGCCGTTCATCCAGACGGGAGCGTGGGTGCCGCAGTGGTTCTCGGGGATGCAGAAGGTGGGCATGGCGTCGCCCGCCATGCCCGTGAAGCGGTACCACTCCCCGTCGATCTGGCTGTCGCACGTCGGCTGCCCCTGGGAGCCGTTGATGTGGTGATCCGTGTTCCGCCAGGGCTCGTTGAGGCTGATGTAGGCAGAGCAGGGGTCCAGGGCTGGGGCAGGCAGCAAGAGAGAACAGCTGGTAGATATCAAACCGACTGCGAATCATAAACAATGCAAAATAATTTCCCTTTCTGTCCCTGACTTAACAGAATCACCGTGATAGAGATCCCCAGGGAGACACGGCCATACCAGCAAGCTGACTGTCTTGGGGAAAATTCTGACAGCTCAGCTTAAATTTACTTGTTCTTCCAAGACCTCAACAGAACTCTCACAACATTATGCAACAGTCTGACTTGCTGCTTTGCTGACAGGGGAAAAAAAAAAAAAAGATATAAGCAAATCTGGGGGCCAGGTAGTGATTTTGCCAAGGGAAATACAACCTGGGAGCACTGGATCTAGTCTAGGATATCCAGCCTTTGTACAAGTCCTAACTGAGAGCCTGCAAGCCCCTCCTGAAGTCACTGGTAACTCTCCCAGATGCCTTGGAGCAAAGGAATATACTTCAAACAAGTTATGCAGTCTCTTTTAAAACCCACCCACAGCTGGTGTCAGCCCTCACAGCTGAGTTGTCAACCCAACTGTTATTTATTATCTTAAAATCTAGAGGGCATGAAGGTCTGGATCAGGACCTTCTGGAGAGCAAAATGTTCAACTTTTGACACAGTTGTGTTGCTCCCAAGGCCACAAACCCTGTCTGATCATGCAGTCCCCAAGGAGCGTGTCCCTTTTCAGAGGCCTTTCTGAACCTTCTGCAAACACTTAAAACATAAGAGTTCCATAGGGAGAACAGAAATAAAGATTTTAAGTGTTCATTACATTTTCAGCCTTCTAATTAACCCTGATTTGGCAGCTTCCTCACTGAAAGTCCAGAAGTTCCATCTTCCCTTACATTTAATATCTGATTAAGCACTACTTATCCATGACAGGCTATTCCCTATTAAGCAAAATGAATGCTAATCCTGTCCTGAGTAAGGAAAATTGATTATTATTTCCTAAAATCAGGCTAATACAACCAATCATTCTGATTAAATGCATCTCAGACTGGAATAGCCTCTACTTCCCACAGCACATTTCCTTTTAAGTTCTAAAACTGTGCTGTTTTGTTTTGTTTAACAATAGGGTGATGCAATTTGGGTGGGGGGAGAAACATTATACTATTTCTATTAGAATTTCTGGACACAAACCTTCCTGGTTCATTATTTTGATTTGCTCCACTGATTTTAAAGTGGAAACTTTAAAGTGCTTCAGAGAATGGACTTCAAGTCACCCTTATTTAGCTGTGCCCTCTGTAAATATCTGTCCCACAGACATGGGATGTTGTACAAGTATCTCATAAATACAGCATCTCTCTTGATGAGCACCCTTGCACCTTCCTCAGCCACAGCCACACCTTGTTTGGCCTCAAATCCAGCATAAAATGCAGGAGCAGCTGCCACAGTCAGGAGTGCTGCAGAGCAGAGCACGGATCTGGGTTAGGAAGGGAATCTCACAGTCCAAAACCAGGCAGAGGAGCTGATTCACTGCCACCACAACCAGCCCAGCTCTCCTGAGCAGCAGAGAGGGGAAGGCAGGAGGGAATCTCTGAGGAGATCCCTCAGGAGCTCTCCATTTCACCCACCTCTCCTCGCCTGCCCTTACCCACAGACAGCAGCAGTGCTGGAAATCCCATCCTCCAAAAGCTCACTTGACTTTTCCCAAAAGGAAAAGATGTGTCCCAAACAGAGCTTCCCCTGGGCTTCCCTCGATGTAACTCCCTTGGTTTTCCACCAGAGGATTTGGTGTGGCCTTAGGGTGAGTCACTGACTAAGATGAAAAGGTTTTCATGCTGTTCAAAGCCAAATGAGGTGAAGTGGGAATGCCCTGTCAGCTTCCCAACTGGGCAGCACTAAAAATACACACAGCCTCATTAGCTTTCATGTAATTAACTTTATGAAATATCCTCTGTGGACAGCCTCTGGAAACACTCATCTAGGGAGAGCACGTTGAGTCCTAAACATTCAGAAGATAATTTAAAGACAAAATTTACTGAGATGAAGATGCAGCAGCTCAAAGGGAGCTGGCAAGAAGGCACATCAGGGGAACTGAGGTAGCCTTTCCTCACATCCTTCATTCCTCTGAGAGCTTCTGGCAGGAGTGAGGGGGAGGCAAACAAGCAGAATAAGCAGACAGTGCTCTTTGGAACACTGCAGATCCTCACGGCCACCCTCAGAGTGCCAGTGCTGCCCCACGCCAACCTCCCTGCAGACACCAGCAGCCCTTGGCAGCACAATGCACTGAAAACTGATTGGAGTTTTTAGGGAAAAAAACTGATCAGCCTCTCGTCTCCTCTCCCCAACCAACGAAAGCTTGGGGGTTTGCACAAGACATATCACTGTCTCCAGCTCCCTCCGTTTTTCATTTTTCTTGGCTCAATTCTTTTTCCTCCCCAACACTCCATGCGTGGCCTGAGCAGTTCAGCCTGACAAGCATTAGCTATGAAGCAAAGCTCCTCCATTTGTAATCTCAATGGTATCATCAGTTCTCTAGCTGACATGGGATCATATATACTGGGTGACAAATCAGGCTCCAGCAAGCATTTGTGAGCCCCCCATTCTGCAGAGATTAATCCTGTGTGGATTGTGTAACTGGAGGTCTCTGCTCCAGCACAACTAAGCAATGTAGTGAGCAGCACTGCATTATGACACTAAATTCAGTTCAGATTTGTCAAAGAAGCAGGTGAAAAGGTAGCATAATGGCTATTCATAGAGCCTGTCCTCCAAAGGGAGAGGAAAATCCCACAGTGCCTTGGCAGGAGAGTTCTCCCAGTACAGGAGACTTCACGCTCTGTGACAGAAAGATCTTTCCAACTGGAAAGAATTTTACATCGTCTTCAAAGGAAAAGAATATTTCTCCCATCTTCCAGCCTTTCACTTAAGAACACCAAGGCTCAGCGTGAACCTTTACAGACGGCAAACAGAAAAAAGGCAATGCCTCTTTACTCACCCATCGAAGACACTGGCTGGAGCTGGATGACAAAGCAGATGCAGAAAAACGAGTACTGGAACATCCCACTCAGCCAAGGAGCAGTCACTGCTCAAGGAACAGAGGCTTGAAAGCCCTCACACGCTGTGGCTCTTGCAGCCTTCCTCCCAGTGGAGCTCCCGACTCCGAGGTTCCAGAAGAGCAAGTGTGGTCGCTCCCCTGGAAGTTTATCAGAGGAAGAAGCCGAGGGGATGTGGGGTACAGCTCCAGCCTTGACCTCCCCAGAGCAGCTCTGCCCCTGACTGACAGCAGAGATGTACTCACTGGTCAGTGTTGTTTTTTGGACTCGGCCTGCTATTGTTTTCTGCCCTGACTGCCCCACAGTGACACCTCTGCTATCTCATCCGGAGAGGAGTTCTAACCAGGGACACCCGGACATCCCGAAGGCATGGAAGAGAAGAACAGATGGGTGCTTGTTATCTCTGCTCCTTCCACAAGTCCTACGACTCCATGGCTCCCCCAGGCAGAAAACACTGGCCAGAGAGCCTTAACTGCAGGAAGTGGTGGCCAAAGGAGGAGACTGATCCTTCCGAGCAGAGATTGCAGAGGAGCCCCTGGAGCAGAGCTACAATGGGAACATCAGTCAAAGTGAAAGACTGGTCTCCCACAGGGAAATAAAGCTGTTCCGAGGCTCCCTTTTCACTCCTGGTCACACAGCCTGATTGCAGCAAGGTTATCAAACAAGGCAAGTAGAGACCCTTTTCTGCAGCAGTCTTACAATCTCCTCATCTTTAAAAAACAAAACCAAACCAACAATCAAAAAATCCATCATTAAGGAATTAAGTTCCACGCAAACCCAAGTAATGGAGAGCCTCTCCTTACTGGTTCAAACCAAACTAGGTTGAGCTGCAGGTGATAACCACAAGCCCTGGATGCAGCACCCTGAAATCTGTTCTCTGCTAAAGCAAACCCAGCACCACAGCTGGCAGTGGGATACCAAGGACAACGTGAACAAGCGGAAAGGGATCTTCCCTCTCCTCCCATCAGCTCTTGCTAGAAGAGATCTCCATCAGCAATGAGTGCAGCTAAGCACACAGTCAAGCAAGGGATGCATTTCCCCATTCCCTTCCCATCCTGCATTTCTGCAGCAGGCTGGAGTAAGGAACGACATCAAGGTTGATGAGCCAGCTCAAAATCCCAGCAGGAAAAAAGCAGCTCTGTTATTTTCACACTGAGTTTGCACAAGGAGCTGGGTGTTTGCTTCACAGGGATTGCACACTACAGAACGTTATCAATGGCCTTTCCCTGCCTGGATGTGTCCCTGGCAGCAAAGTGCAATTTGTTCCTCTGCTCCACCCAGCACAGGAGTCCTCAGTGGTGAATGACTCTGAGGAACGACAAAAAAAACCCAAATAAGTTACAGACATTGCTCCCACCAAAATAAATAAAAAAATCCTTGTGGCTCTATTGTGCTGACAGCTGTGCAGTACTAGAAAAGGTTTTCCAACAACAGGAAAAGAGAACAGATTCACTACACAAAGCTATCAAGGCAGATAACCCTAAACAGTGCTTGTGTGAATTCCCAGAAGAGAAACTAAAATTGAACAGAAAGTATTGCAACAAGACACAGGGATTTATATTTTGCCATTTTCGTGGAGAGGTTGATTCCTACTTATGATCCTGGGTAAATAAAACTGACAAGCGTGGATGGACTGTTCTGTTGGTGCCACAGGTTTGTACAGTTCTCTGAACCATCTCATCTCCCAGCTGCTTTTGTTTTGGAGGTGCTGCATGAGCCTGTCACAATCGTGCTTTGACAGGTACAGGTAAGTGACTGACAGCTGACAATTAACACAGGGAAACCAACTGCAGCATTGCAATTCTGAGCCTCAAAGGGGTCGTCAACAGGCCCTACCAAGTTCTCCAAAATAGATTAAAGCAGGAGATGCCCAAGCATTCCCAGAGATGGCACTATCCCCAATCACCACAACATCTAGTTCAAGGAAAGGGTCTCAAGCTGAAGAAGATTGTGTGCTGCCTCTAAACACTTTTGGGAAGAAGCACTAGAAGCAACCCCTCTATGAGCACTTTCTCTTTGCTTTGTAAATTAATTTGGGCGACAAACAATAGTAGCCTGAATTGGATCACATAATCTGTGCCTCAGGGAGCTGTGTTAGTCATTTCTGAAAGCAGAAAGGGAGAAAAAACCCAAACAAAATCCTTCTTGCAAGGAGATGCTCTGGGAGAGAGGACATAATTCCAATGGGGCGCTCTAGGGCCTGCACTCTCCAGGCGAATCCGTTGTTCCTGACCTCCACTTCCACACTCCAAGGATGAATGAGTCCAACTTCCCAAAAAGAATCAGGATCAAGTTAGTACTTCTTAAAAGTAGTCACCAGTACTGTTTAAAAGATGTGAAGGGGGGAGGCAGTACTAAAACCGAGGGCTGCAATTTTGTTTTGGTATGCAAAAGTTCTAAACCTGCTGCAAAGCTTGGGTATGTCTGCTCTTGACATGAGAAAGGCTGCTCATTCTGCAGTGGCAAGCACCCTTCCTGCCCCTCCCAGACATCTGGAGGGCTTTACCATCCTCACACAAGGAACTCAGGTTCCTCAAAGCACTGGCTGGGCTGGAAAGCCTTGGACTGTTTGTAAGGGACTGCTGACTGAAGAGGCTCTGTCAGAAACACCACTCAGGGCACCGCAGTGCCCGGCGAAGGGGAGGTGCTGAAGCACAGCTCTGGGTGCAGGGACCTGCCCAGAGGAGCAGGAGGAAGAGCTAATCAGCACTTCCTGCCGCCGAGGGAGAGCAGGACCGGCACACGCGGCAGGATCTGAGGGTGCAGGGTCACAGCAAGCCCTGACAGGCTGCTGAGATGGATTGCACCAAAGTCAAGGACTCTGAGATAGGCCCTGGTGCTGTAAACAACGTGTCCCAGGACACGGTGCCAATGGGAAGGGCTGGGGAGATCAGGGAGCAAACACGAGCCTGAGGAAGAACGAGTGTGAACTCAAGTCAAACATCAAGGGCCCATTAAAATCAGGCAAGTACAACACCCCTAGTGAAGAGCAGCAGTTATTTCCTCTCCCTTGGTGGAGACCTGTGATGCAGAGCTTGTGTTTTGGGAGGGTTTTTCCACAGGTCCTACAGAACCCGGTGTATTTTCCATGATCCTCAATTTTCAGATGAAGAAATAAGGGCGTACAAGCTCACAGAGCCACATCCTAAAACCAGCTTCTCCCATACTTCAGGGCTTAGGTATACTTCAAGTCTAATTTCCATTCCTGTATTTTACTTTTCATCCCTTTTATGTCATTATACAAGTAAATCTGATTTTTTTTTTAAAGGAAATAATTAGAATCTCTTGGGACAGTTAAGATTCAAAAATCTCCTTCCCTGTGTGAAAATAAAGCCATACAATGTGGCACAGAGGAAAGCAGCTTGCATTTACAGCTCCACTCACAAGAAAACCTCAGAAGATACCAAAGAAATTGGTCTGCTGGCTCAAAGAAAGGGCAACTTGGCCAGCTCCACTCGAGTGGCACAGTGCCAAGGCCTGACAGCCAAGAGCAGCTCCAGAGCATCATGCAAAACCCTCCTAGAGCCAACATGGAAGTGTAGGAACTTGCAGCAAGGTGGATCATGGTGGCTGCCTGCCAGGCAGGAAGGGATAGAGGGCAAAAGAGAAGGGGTTTCTTCTTTTCTCTTCAGGAAAAAGGAGCCATGAACACCTTTCCCTGGAGGGCCTTGGAATGTAGAGCCTCACAGGCACAGCAAAGGAAACCTAGTACAGCTCTCCAGGCAACTGTAAACCGGTCATGTATTTGAAAGTCCCCCTCACAAAAGAGGTTCATCAAAAGAGTAACAAAGCTGGTAGAAGCAGCAGCACCTGAACACTGCAATGCACACTGCTGCTCGTCCCTACAGGGGCTGAAGAATGCACTGGGACATTAAGATTCAGGCAGCACTGTGCAGGACCCTGTCACCTGCCTGGCTCCAAGGTGGGCAATAGCTGCTGCAAGAGAGAGTGTTCCTGGGGAGATTTAACAGTGTGGATCAGGAGAGCAAATAAACATTGCCCTCCCCTTCAGTGTTGGCATTCCAAGGCACTGAGATGGGAGTGTGAGGCTTATGGCATGTCATCCACACCTGGCAGAGACCACAGTGCACTGGGACAGCAAAATCTTCAGGAATATGGACTAACAAGACCCACTGGACAGCCTGGATTTCAGGGGACAACTGCAGACTCTTGTCTTCCTTCCTTCTCCTACACTGTCTCTATAACAACATTAAAACATGTGCAGGAACAATTTTGTCACAGCATCTTCTTGCTTTCAAACTAGAGATTGTGGTGCCAGATGTCATGAGTCTCCTGTTCTTCTGGATGCCAAAATGGGTGACCTTTTATGCAACTGAGCCAAGCAATTTATATAAGCATGGCAGCAGTTCATCTGGACACAGCAGTGGACTAAGGGTTGCTTGGAGGAAGAAGGTTTGTCAGCTGTGATTAAAGGGAGGTGGCAACTAACAGCTTCCAGTCCTTCTCCTCCAGCTTTAGAAAACACGAGGTGGCTCTTTCAAAACATATAATACCCATGATTGGCCAGTTTTTGAAACAGTTGATGGACACGATAGAAACCTGCACCAAACACCCCATCCCAACACCACAAAGTCAGGACAGAGTACAGTTTGCTGATTCCCAAAGTTAATGAACAAATCATATGCCACCATGACAAATCAGACCATTCAAGGGCCCAGGAAGGAACAGAAGCTTAAAACTTCAGCAACTTCCCTCTGAAACAGCACTTGAATGAAACACAGAAACACTGACACCACTTGGTTGACACTTTTTAGGTAGCTGGGGTGTACATTCTTATCCTGCTACTGTGTTGGCCAAACAAAGGCACATCTTTGTCAGACCAAGTGTCTCTACCTCCACCTGAGCACCCCAGGTGCTCCCAAGATCCCTGTGTTAGGCAGCCAGGCATGGCAGCAGGATCTCCATCCGAGCTCCTCCAGCAAAGCTCTGCTCTGCGTCACCACGGCCTCAGAGAGGTACGGGCAGGAAGGAACAACCTAAACAGAAAGAAATGGAGGAAACTCAGCAGAGAGCTGCCACACAGGCAACATTCTCTTCTCAGCTGGGGAAAATAACATTATTCAAGAGCACCCGTTCAAAAATTGAATAGTTATTTATTGTTCCAGAAGTACATTGCTCTTTTATACATATTTCATAAATGATACAGGATTTTACACATGTTCACTTTTTTTGTTTTTTTGTTTTGTTTTTTTTTTTAAAGAAGGACTTTTCTCCATGCTCCCTCCCTCATCCCAAACACACACCAAGGATTCAGCTACAGGATTGTGTTCATTTTTTTTTCCCTTTAAAACTCATCACACAAACAGGATAAAACAGATAAAAAATAATCACACAATGTAATTAAATGGAAAGACAGAAGGAAAGGGGAAGGGAAAAGAAAAACAAAACTAGAAACATGCACCCATTCGGTCCAACATGCCATTGAGTGAGAAGAGGCAGCAATCCCAGCTGTGTTTCCACATCTGCAAGGCACCTGGAGTCTAATTAATACTGAATTATTTTCTTTCCTATTTTTCCTTTTTGTTTTTAAAACTTGGTTCTCCAGAAAAAACAGAAGCCTCTTTCCATGACACAGTGAGGAGCAGTAGTGAAACATTAAAAAAAGCAGCCAGCCTTTCTGTATATAAAGCTTAGTGTCCTTCTCCTACCTTCATCCTGTCTCCAGAGCATTTATCAGCAGGATGCTGAACCAGACTTGACCTGCTTTGAATGAAGAGATGTTTTATCTGCTTAGAAACCAGCCAGCCTTGGCTAGGAGAGAGGGCAATGGGTTGACCTTCCTTCCTCTATTTCTTTTTAGCTAAAAACAAGAGATGTCATTAGCCACTCCTAAGAAATTCTGACCTGTGGACATAAAGTTCATTTAAAGCTACTTAATCAGGGGAAAGTGCTAGAAAAATCAAAGTTCTATGTCTTGCACCGTAAGAAGCCCCAGGCTCTCAAAAGCCTCTGGGCAAGGAAAATGCTTTGACCATATATGAAACCTTTTATCCCATTGCACAAGCAGTCAGATATCCAGTTTCATTACTCCATGTTCCAAAACTGTGTATTTAAAAGCAGGACTCATGATTCTGCCACAGTTTTGTAATCCTTTAAGCCTTCATAATTTCATAGTCCAGGTGGCTATCAGATTTGGGGTAGGAAGAGGGGAATCCCCCTCCCTTAAGACTGAATATAAAAAACCTCTCATGCAATGCTGCCGTGGATTTCTAGGAGCTCAAGGGCATCAGGATGCAAAGTTTATATAGTTATTATGGAATAATCCAAAATATCAATCATCAAATGTCCAGAAGAAAACTCATTCCTTCTCTCACTCGGCTACAACCAATCTGTGCTACAAATAAGCAAAGGAGGAAGTCAGTGGAGCACAGGGGGTGGGCTGGGAAGGGGAAGCTCACGGTTTTCCAGTAGAAAGCAGTCTTGTAGTAACTTTTATAAAAGAGACCAGGTCTGAGCAGAAGTGTGCGTGTTAATGGCGTGGAGGGCAAGGTCTGATCACCAGCCAGAGCTCCAGGTGGCTTGGATTCTTTGTTCTTTTTTTTTTTCTCCTTTTGTTGTTTTTGAGTTGGTTTTTTTTTTTTGAGAGAGAGAAAGAGAGACTGGAATCAGGTAAAGGAAAATTTAAAAAGCTAAGCAGGCTGCTGGTGTCTTATCAAGAGGCAGACCCTGCAAAGCTGGAAGAAGACACCCCTACACCCCAGCATTACATTCTTTCCATGAACCCCCCCAATCCTGTATTTGTACACAATTGCCACTCAGACAGTTTGTAAAATATGACTATTTGCCAAGCCCTTTTCAGAACTAACATTCCACAACGTCCCATCTTCAGATTTAAGAGATTTCCCCCCCTTTACAGTCCTTTGTCTTGATTAAAGGTAAAAACCCTCCACCCCCCACACCACCTCCCAGCTTCCACCTGCAATGCTTTAATTAAAAAAGGCAAGAGCTATGAACAGGTTTTTGGCCGGGGTTCAGAGCTTCTTTGCTGATCAGTCCTTTTCAGAAATTTGCTGGATGGGCAGATGAACCTGCAGTGGGTCTCGAAGCCTCTTAAGGTCCAATTCTGCCTGAAAGTAGAAGACACGTTATGAAGCAAAAGTTCCCAACACACCTTCCCCCTCATTATCATCTCCCTTCAGAGAACTGAAAGCTTCTCCTTATTTCCCTGGTTTTCCTGTCCAGAAGGAAAGCGTTTAAAGAGTAAAACAAAGTCACAAGCTCTTATCTGGGAAAACCATTCTCAGCTGTCCTTCTCTGAACTTGCATGCAGCCACTTCAAGGAATATGGGAGGGAAGATTTGATCCCCATAAACTCAGTGGAATATTTAAAAAAACCCAAACCAACAAATCAACACCCCAACTAGATTACTGGGAATGGTTGATTACAGAAGAGAAGGAAAATACCCAAGAGTATCAACATTCCTTATGCAGTTCCTTCTCCAAGGCAGGGGGAGAACTCATCTTGCCCTGCATGTCCTACACTGTCATTTCCAGAGCCTGGGAATAAAGGGATGATACAGAGCAGTGAAAAAGAACGTGGTAGCTCTGCTTTCTCTGCTCATGCCACCCTTCTGCAGAAAGGCTCAGAGAAACACGAGGGAAGGTCTCTACCTGAGTCCTTTGCTGAGCAGATCCCACAATGTGGACAGTCTGCCAAAAAGTGTCTGTCTCCAGAATCTGAGAAATCTGCCCCCCATTGCCTCTAACAATACAGCTACATTTTCTGAACATGATTTTTCCAGCACTGCAACCCAGTGCACTGAAGTGCTATGTCAGGAAGACATGAACTGAATGGATGCAAGTCTTCATTCCTCACTAAATCCATCTGGTGTGTAGGAGCTGAGAAGAAAAGAAATCTTGAATTAGGCTCCTCTGAGGCATGAAGTGTCTGAAGCAACTCAAGACTTGCCAGCAGTTTCTAAAGGGCCCTTACAGATGGATATAGACAAGTGTTTCAGGTTGATTTACGCATCCAGCAGTTCTATTCCTGGGAATATCAAAGCTAACTCAGTGGTTGTGCTGGGGCTGTGACAAGAAAATGGGGTAAGAACTTAAAATACACTCATTCTTGTTTGAAGTGTGTCTATTAATAGTAACTAAGAGCTAGCAAGCACTAATTTCTTGGCCTTTTTTCCAGAAAAGTTCTTGTTACCTGAGCAATTGCATCCTTGAGTTGATTGTATTTCTCTAGATCAAATCGCGTCTTTTTGGCTCCTTTATGGAAAAATAGTAAGTACTGTCTGTCTCTGGCATCTGGATAAACATATTCCTGAAGAGAAAAATAGGAGAGAAGATATGAATAAAGCCACGCTGGGATGCAACCCAGGATACCAGCAGCACAGGATGGCTCAGGTGTGTTTGGAGAGGATGAGCAGTTTCCAACAGCAAAGGCACAAGGCAGACAGCCTGGCCTGAGCTCACACGGGGTGGGGGTGACCCCTGCCAGCAGCTCAGCCCCCACCCACTCACTCACTCCCCTGCAGCTGGATGGGGGAAGAGGATCCAAAGGGGGGAAAAAAAAAAACCAATAAAAACTTAAGTGTCAAGATAAAGACAGTTCAATAACTGAAGGAAAAAAACCCATAAGAGTGATGCAAAAGTAATCACTTGCCACTTCCTGCCAGCAGATCAATGCCCAGCCAGGCTCTGAGCAACAGCTGCTTTGGAGAAACTCCCCCCACCATTTATAACAAAACATGGTGTTATAGGGCATGGAATACCAGTTTGGTCAGTTTAGGGCAGCTGTCCCAGATGTGTCCCCTCACAGCTCCTCACCCACCTCCAGCCTATTCCCAGGGGTGGGGAATGGGGGCTTGGGAGAGGGTAGATCAAGGAGGAATAAAAACCAGAGAAGGCTTCGGTGCTGTACAAGCACTGCTCAGCAACAGCAAAACCACTGGTGGGTTATCAAGGCTGTCTTGGTCACAAATCCCAAACACAGCCCCATCCCAGCAGCTCTGAAGAACATTAACTGCCCCCCAGCCAGACCCAGCACAGTCAGGCATTTGTTACACTCCAGCAGTGAGGGACCGTCACCTTCCTCCTGTCCCGAACGTGCGAGTCCTTCCATGCAGAGCGAACAAAAACTAACACATTTCAGGGTTCTAACACCAACAGGGTTGTGGGGAGAAAGAGAGGAAAAGGCTATAAATACTGCCCCTGAACTGATGCAGCTAGGAGACCCCGGGACACCACCTGGAACACCCACAGCATCTGTTCTGATGGCCTTGTGACTGTAGAGATTCTTTGAGTCCTCCCTCCCTCATTATTTAGGTGGGATTAGGAAGTGACGAGACAAACCATGTACTAGAAAATCCACACAGAGTCTGTCACAATTACAAGGATCCAGAGAGGAATTCTCCATCTGGATGGGAGGCCAGATCCATGAAAGGCCTAAACAAAAGCATTTCCAACAAGATGCCTGAACCTTGGTCTCTTGAAAAGGGCCAACATGGCATGTCAGAGGGGTGGGCTTCCTTGAAACTCAAGAGGTACCTCATGCACCCATATCTGTCTGTTCTGACCATATCTGTCAGCAGATGAACCTGTATAGCTACAGCAGTCAGTCACCAAACACATAAAAGCATTTTTGGTAAGACAACGAGAAAAGCAAGCAACAATCAGCAGCAGAACACCCCACAACCACACCCCACCAAAAATTAAACAAGCGGCATCTTGGCTCCGACAGGAGAAGGAAGGGGCAAAGCAGCTTCTAACAGGCCCAGTTCTGCTATTTTCCCAGGGAGGAGAGCCCAAAGAAAGCCTTCTACTGCAGGGGCAACGGCAGCACAACAAGTCCTACCTGGCGGGTCATTACGAAATAAGCATACATTGCCATGGCACTACCATAGGTGATGAAATAGGTGACTGGCTCCATAATGTCCCAAGAATATTCCCACCAGGTGAGGCGGGCCAGAATCCCAAACTGAGTGGCCATGTAGGCCAGGCCTCCCCACAACACCAAGGTTGTCCTCTTCTCTGCTTTCCTGCTCAGCTCCATCCTTACCTGCAGGAGACAAACACGCACCTTGTAGTCTCAAAAATAATTGTGTTAATATCGTTAAGAGATAATGTAAAAAACAGTACTTTATATTAATAGTAACTTTAAGTGGTTTGAAACATGACTTGAGTCTACATCATGCAAAAAACCTAAACTTCTTTTCCATCAGTATGTGGCCATCATCCATATTTACTCTGAGTATGCTCTGAATGCCTCACAAAGGTGTTTATTTCTTTATGTCCAGAAATGTTCTGTTGCATTAGCCCCAGTCTTTATTTACTAACAAGTTCATTTCCAATTACTTAAAGCAAAGAAACAGACATGGTTTGGTAAACACTTAGTGCGCCTTCTGCTTCAGTGATCTTTAAACTATCTGAAGCATGGCAGGGACCTAATTAAAACCTTGAAATAAATCAAGGCTGCATTTAGAGAATGAGTAAAACACACTGAGGAACTCCTCACTTTTTCTAGTGGTGCTAGTTGCTCCTTCAGCTGCTCTAGTCTCCCTATCAGCTCCTTCTCTTTGTTCAGCTGGTGCTCCTCGATGCTCAGGGCTGTGTACAACTGCTGAACCAACGTCTTCACGTCATTCAGCGTCGTTGCATTTTCGTGGCTTAAGAGCTCTAGGGAAAAACAGACACTGCTTGACACACATGTACCCACAGGACTTCTCACACACCCTCGAGAAACTGCTCTTAGTTTGCACAGAACTATCTGTTCAACAATGAAGTCTTTGGAAGAGCTCCACCACTCTCAGACAACGCGATTCCTTTAAAAGAAAACCAGGCTTTATTCTTGGATACTCCTAAAAACTTCATAAGGACAAGGAAAAGAAACACATCCTGTTAAGCATGTCAAATATCAACAGCTGCTTCTGATCCATATTTATAGACAGCACAAATGAACAACTAAACTAGTTATGATCCATCACAGCAGCTGTCAAGACAGTCAGAATTCAGCCCACAGACTGTTGGCAGCCCCAGTTATTGATGATGGCAACTGCACACTGAGGGTTAGTGACCCCACAAATGTCTCATGATCATTACTCTGAGTATCAATGTCAAGAACTGTTTCCCAGTATTCTGTGGGCAGTGAATTCTCCCTTCCTAGTGTTTACAAACAGTGGCAGGGCCATGACCCAACAACGCCTTTAACCTTGCATTTCGACACAAAAAGGATTTTTAAAGCATACAAGTTTGTAAAGGAGTTGTGACTAGTGGTACTGGGTTACACACTCCACATGCAAAAAATAAGTTTCAAATTAAAGGAAAAGGATCTTGACATTAGCCAAATAAAGAAATACATTTTTTTAAAAAATAGTTTTGTAGCATCCTTGGGTTTGTATCTGAGGTTATTGTCTCAAAATATGATTTTACCAACTCAGAAAGACATGGGCAGCTTAAGCTTTAAGATCAGCAGCTCTTCAGGGAAAGAAATGACTCAGTTGTCTATGCCAAGGCACACAAAGCACATTTATATCCCCCTTCAGTTAAGGGGTTCCTGTTCCCCTGTGAAGGAAAACCCGTGCTCCTACTGGAGTGACCATCAAAAAGTATTTAAGATGACAGTGCTGTGGCACTTCTGTTCTAAAACACACAAGGTGATCCTGTGAAAATGAAAAAGCAATAGCTGAAAAGTTTAACAGAACTAATCTCAACACCTATTTGAGGGCACATTCACTTTAGAACAAACTAACTATGGAAATCTCTTTGGCAAGTGTATCCTAGGCAATGATTTCCTGCAGCCTTGGTGATCCCAGAGCTCACCTATCAGTGCAAAATGGGTGTATCCTACAAGGGGTGACAGAGCAGAGCAACTCCTTTGTGTGTGTGATATCCAGTGATTCAGCTGTCTGGTCTCAATGGAGAGTTTTCTGTTAAGGTGCTTTTAATGAGACTGGAAAAATCCATCTCTAGTGGAGGTCAGTCTACCCCACACTTAGAGGAGAAACAGCATCTCACCCCATGCTGCACTCCCAATTCCAGGCTCCCAAATATTAGGGACAAAGCTTCCCTGAGTCAGAAATTTCTTTTTTCCCTTGGCAATTTTATGTCATGAACAATAAAATGCTAAAGTACATTTTTACTATTTTCCTTTCCAAAAAGGCCCTTGGAAGCCAACTACACCTACAGAGGAGGAGGGCACATATCAGCAGGTCTGCCCAGGCATCACCCACCCAGGGTGGTCTCAGCCCCAAAAGATGTGCTCAGCCTCCTGATTTCTGAGAGATCAACTTGCTTTAATATGTTGCCTTCTTCAGGCTGGTCAAGATGATTAAATGATCACCGATTTTGCCTTGTGAATGATTCTGTTCATTATCTACTGCTTGCAGAGTGGGAGGCCCAAACATCAGCATTTCTTACAACAGTAACAGAACGAAAATCCCCCACAGCTGTGAGACAAGCAGAGCAGCATTTCCAAAACTGCCCCTTTTGCTGCAGTCCCTCAGAGGTGCAAGACCTGGGTGCTCAGAGAAAGAGTAGAGGGCAGATGAAAGCACCAAGTTCCTGTCTCCACCTGTAATGCTGGAGTGTCTCAAAAGCTTCTTGCAAGTTTTCACATCTTGAAAATTACACACATCCAAAGCATATTATTGAAATGGATTTTCCCATTGATTCAAAACAGGTCGGTTTCCCTTCCTATTTGATTCTTGTTAACACAACTTTGTGAGAGCACGGTCTCATTTATTTGACTGTTTCAAGGTTTATTTGCAATATTCAAAGTATCACACTCAAATGGAAGCAATGTTAACCGTCAGGGGAAACAACAATTTATTCTTCCAAACCAGACAATCTAAGTCTCAATCTAATTCCCATTTTGTATTGTATTCCTTCAGAATTAATTAAATTACTTTTCAGTAATTAAAAAAAATAAATTGAAAGATTTAGAAACTAAAAGGAATTGCATTTCTTTGTTTATCCCTCCTGGGGGGGCCAGGGGCATTGGATTTGAGCAGAACAAATATCTGCTTTTCATCACTGATTATTCAGATATCACTAAATTAGGCACCAAAGGCAGGATCAGAAACTGCAACATTTCCCTTCAGAAATACCACTTCATGTTCCTGAATAAGTTAATAAAGCATGTTGCAATTAAGCAGGGAACTGAACACTGACATTTATTCCTGATGCTTGCCAGAAGCAGGCTGCTTTACCTCTCTTTGGTGGTCTAACATGGTACGTGACATCGTTAATGATCAGCTTGAAGTCATCCAGCAGAAGCAGGTCTATGCCTGTGGAGGAGGCCACACGTGTGCCATCTGCAAGGACAACACAGACCACTTGTTACACAGGAGGAGTAAAGGACTCCAACACCATCCCAAACCCAGCTGTTGGGTTCTATCCTTTCCCATGGACAACAGTTTTCAGCAGGACGGAGGAGATGTGAAACATGGCTCAGTTTTCAGAGCTAAGACAAGATCCTGCTTCCCTTGTACCACCTTTTACACCCAATTCCTTGCAGATCCATTAGAACTTCTAAATAGGTTGCACAGCTTGCACCTTTCCTACTAAACAGGAGGAAAGTCACCAAGAAACACCTCTGTTAGGGCTGATTTCCTTGGCACACTGGACTACACAGGGACAGCTAACAATATTCTTACTCTAGGAAGGGCATTTCTACCTTCTGCTTTTTCACTGAAGTCAAAGAACTTGCCCCCCAGCAAACTTTTACTTCAAAAGCAGCGAGCTGGCTGCAAATAGCAAGTAAATCAATGAGTTTGTAAACACCAGTACCTGCTGAGTAGATTGCAACCCGATCAATGCCTCGGTCCTCTGCCTGCAGCTGTTGTAAGAACACCCCCACAGAGTCCGAGATGGGTTTCAGGGTGAACTGGCAGCGCTCACGTCGGGACGGAAGACTCACGGAAATCACAGGCAACCCGTTTTGGTAAACCACTGTCACTTCTAAAACGTGACAAAAACACAAGGTGGTCATTAAAAATTAACACATCATCTCATAGCAGTTCTCTATTTGCCCCGTGGAGAAAGAGGGAAAGGCAGTCATAAGCTGAATGTAAAGCAGACTAAACTTCTGGTTTTATCAGGATGTGTGTCCATCAAAGACAAACTGAGAGATATCTGAGGTTTTCTCTCCCATTAACTTGGCAGAAAAGTTACTTACTCTAAACTCAGTCACCTTTATACTAAAGGCAACATGATATGTAAAAGTCAAAACATGGCAGCACAGTGTGTTTAGTTTTTGAGAATCAAAACATTTTGGACTATGGAAGACAAAACACTGCAGTTTATCGGGATTTACAGCCCAGGAGACAAAGGCAGACAGACTGTGTACATTAGCAAACATCAACTTTAAATGTTTTTATTCTTGTTTAGTTCTGGTTCCCTCCTCTTTGTCCTGAGGCAACAAATATTTAAGAGAGCAGTCAGGAGCACGAGGTTGTAGGAAGCAGCACTCTGAGTTCAGGCTTCAAGGTCATTTCATCTAAAATTCATGGGATCAATACTCTTTGTACTTCTCGAGACAGACACTACTATTTAGGTGTAGACAGAACGAGATTTTCCCATTTCTTTAGTTCTATCAGGAGCATTTTTCCAAAGCATTCTCAAGGGTTTCAGTGCACCTTTCTAAAATCCATAGTAGTGACCTGTAAGAACTGTAAGCTGGTTATTATTTCACTGTCAGAAAGACAACCCCGCTCCGTGTGCTTCAGGACATCCAGGCACAGAGAAGTTAAAAACGTTTCCAAAGCCCTCTACTCAATCACAGCCAGTCAAAGCTGTCCTCAAGGGTAGTAGTTGCTAAGATATAGCAGAGCACCTAAAAATGATTTGATTTTTATATGTATCTTCATGTAAAAACCTACGGTCTGTTTTGTCGCTCAGAGCGTTTCCACGTCTCCAGGATGGTGCAGTCACACCCACCCACTCTGCATCTGCCTCAGTATTCCCACCTGGTGCAGCTTTGGTCAACTACTTAAACTTATGGATTGACATGCTAAGTCAACTTAAGCAGCTAACACCAAAACTAGTCAGTCAAAGAAGTCAACATGAGAAGAAAGAGAGGTAAATAATGCTATTTTAACTACCAAAGGCAACTACTAAGACAAGTCTTGGAGACACCTTTCCGAAAAGGGAGGCTCGTGGTTGTTGAGAAAGGATGCACCAAGTGCACCTGAACGAAGCCAGAAGAGTTCTCTTGGGCTTCTGAGCTGACTGTGACCCACCTTCATGAACCAAAACAAGCATGAAAAGGGTTTTTCTCTCTTCCAGAGGATTGCCACCCCGAATTCCTTAAGGACTAGGTGGAAGTGACTAAGTATGGACACCTAAAGCATCCTAAGAGGCCCCAGAATTTGCAAACCTATTAATGTCTGTTCTTGGACACCTGCCAGGATTTTAGTAGCTTTAGTGTTTCGAAGCTTAGAGCTCAGAGACAACAGACAGATCTTTCCTGGGAAGAAATAAAGCAAACTGCCAATTTCTTTGGACCGTTAGACAGAATTTCAAGCTCCTTATCAGCAGTTGTTATGACACCAGCTATCAGATTTTTCTGGTTTTTCACTCGAGTATTTGAACAAGAGACTGGTAAGAAATAGATCAGCATTAGCTACACTTGTGATAGCAGGCTCAGAAGGAGCAATCCACATGTTTAGAAGCTTAAAATAGCCACTTAAGTACAGAATTCATTGGTTCTGTGAGCAGCATACGCAACAAACTTGTGCTTACATAACCAGGGAACACACACCTGATTTAAAGCACTGCCTGGGTCACAGGGGCAGTGAGGCAGTTTGCTGCAGAGCACAGGAGATAACAATGTTTGCATGGACGCTTTGCTGTGTATCCCTGTTGCTACCACACCACAACCACAGCTCCAGCACTACCAGCTCTGGAGGAAGTGCCTGCCAGCACCAGCCCTGCTGCTGCATTTTAGGAGTCACCAGCACTGGTAGCACACACAAAGCCTTTCTTGAGGATTTCCAGCTTAGGTGAAGTATTAAAGACCAAATTATTTCCCTTCAAAAGACAGGGTTCACTAAGGCTGAAAATACAGCTGCTTTATGCTTTCCTTGTAGAAGTAATTCTCTAGCTTAATTCACTGGTGGAGAAAGTCCACAATTCCAGTTTGATCCTCTCAGCACCTCCCACACAAGTAACGCTGGTCAGAGTTTTACTGCATTGGAGAGGGAAGAGCTCAGAGGCAAAGAAAGAGAAGAAAGAAATCCAAAGGACGTGTCAATAACACAAACCAAGCAGACAGCAGCAGACAGTGCCAGGAGAAGTTCTAACCAGCCCCTGTGAGAGGGCTGCCTCACTCTGCTCTGCTCCCACAGCCCCGGGCATCACCTGCATCTACTTCACAAGTTACTAAGTGGACAAAGCATTTGGCATCTCGCTAACTACAGAGCTACCACTTGGGCCCATCTTCACTGTTAAGCCAACATTTAAACACGTGGGACAAGTAAAAGAAAGTAACTGTATACAAGTGTGCATTTACAGACACCTACAACCTGGCCAGGAACGCTGCTAATTAAGACCATGGAGAACTTTAAAAGCTTTACACTCTATATTAAGTGTGAGGTTGCTTTGAGGTACAAGTTTCATTCAAGCACCACAAAGGTTTGACTCAATCACGTGTGAACCAGCAACAGGTCAGGGGTATTTTTTTTTTTAAAGACTTTTGGTTTTGCATAAGCAAAAGTATACAAAGAACAGGATTAAGCAATACATGAGGTCAAAACAATGCACAGTAAAGTTATTGGAAGAAATAACAAAAGGAATATTCAAGAAGAGGTAAAATCATACCAGGCACACTGACATCATCCTCCCAACCTTACATGTCCTCTGCACTTCTACCTGTTCAATCCCTCAGGTTTTTATTGGAGCTCTCCACAGCAGTCATGTTCTCTTTGTGTTTGCCCACATCACTGTCCTGGTAGAGGAAGTGACTGTGCTGGAACCCTTAATTTATTAGCTTTCAGGCCTTATGAACAGGCCTTACTGGGGAGAGGATGCAGTCCCTGCTCGTGTCAGCCAGCACAAGTGCCCCAGTCTCCGTGCACAGCATGCCCACGATAAGCAGGCAGCAAGCTCAGAGCTGCTCCTTTCCTCTGTGCGTTCTGGCACACGGGGATTTTTAAAGTTCCACCAGTGCATCCTTTTGCTCTGACAACCTTGCCAAAAAAGCTTAATGTTTGAGCTGTCCCAGAATTTAAATAAAGGAACAACAGTGCCTTGGCTTCACAACTTATTCACTGCAGCAAATGATGCTTTCCACTGGTTCAGCACACAGCTGGTATGAACTGCACTTTTCTTACATAAATGAAGTCAAGAGGGCAGGCAGGGTCACACTGAGTCAGGGTGGAAGGGAACACAGTGGTCATCTGGTCCCACCTCCCTGCTCCAGCAGGGTCATCCCAGAGCACATGGCACAGGATTGTGCCCAGACAGTTCTGGAATACCTCCAGTGAGGGAGAGACTCCACACCCTCTCTGGCCAATCTGTTCAGTGCTCGGTTACTGCACAGTGAAGAAGTTTTTCCTCATGTCCAGGTGGAACTTCCTGGGCATCAGTTTGTGCCCGTTGCCCCTTGTCCCACTGCTCAGCACCACGGAGCAGAGCCTGGCCCATGGTCGGACCCCCTCCCTTCAGGAAGGACATTTACCCTGGAGGGTGAGCATCACACAGAGCTCACAGCTACCTCAGGGACAAGCCTGGCAAAGGGATCCAGACAGCTGCACGCAATTCCGTCTTCCTTTATAAAGCCTGTCCAGTTTTGTACGGACAGTTAGTAGAAAAGTTGACCATTGCCTTAATCCTTCTTGACGCTGTTCTCTCTGTTGCTTCCTTAGCTCCAGACTGGACTGCTGCCAAAAAAGCCTCAACCAGAAAAGGGGGCAGGGAAGGCAACCGAAGTTAGTGAAGCCCGAGCGAGCCCGGAGTCGCTGCACGCGTGTACTCACCATCAGAGGGCACTACGGTACTGCAATACACCACCCGCACGCTCTGCCAAGGAGACAGCCGCTGATGCACCTGGAAAACGCGAGCACAGCAAAAAGGACAAATGTTCAGAGTCTGGCAGGATCGCACCCCAGTGCCACCTCCTGTCCCCCTCCCGCCAGCCCCTTCCCCAGTGCCGGGCGCTTCCTCCCATCCACAGGGGTGGCCACGAACCAGGAGCACTGTCAGGAACAGCCTCTTCTTTTCCCATCTGTCACCCCACAGGGTTTCCCCCCTCAGCCAAGTTCACCTCCACACACCTCACTCTCCACACACGGAGCTGAAAGTGAGAGTCTGTAACAGAACAGCTGTGGTTTGTTTTCCTTAACGCATCGTGTATTTTTAAAGCCGCGTGGTTAATCAGTCTTAAGAAATCAATCTGGTTTACTACACAGACATAAAAGGCAGAAATCACACAAAAGCATAGGTTAAAAAAAGGTTAAAAAAAGAAGTTTTAGCGTAACTGAGGGGATGTTCACAGAGCTGTGGATTAAGAGGTTCATTCTCTTTGGTTGTTTTCCATGCCAACGTGACTTTTTCCTTGTCCTTACACAGGGAAGCCAAACTCTGAGACACAAGTAGTAAACACGCCTGTTCACAGAACAAATTGTTCCAAGATAAAAAGCAATAATTGTAATATTGAGCTATAAAAAACCCCACAACAGCCCAATAAAGGGAGTGCATGAATGGTTTATTTGCTCTGCAATCCTGGCAAGGGACTCATCTGTCCATGAAAATCTGGAATCAGACTGATTTAAAGTCTATCTCTTAGAATAAATTATATTAGTTATATATAATCCTCCCCAACAGCAGAATTTTAACTGGCACAAAAGAGCCCTTTAAAATAAGGCACAAAAGCAGCCCTCACCTGTCTATGGTGGGATGTATTTCAGTGGCTAGCCTCAGGTTTCCCAACAGCTGCACTCCCATTTGGGCATTCCTACGGTCTGGGACATTTTTTTCTTTGCTGATTGCTAAAGCAGAGCTGCCAAACCGACGTTCCTATAAAGGTATCTCACGGGGAGGGCTTGTTTAAGTAAACTTCTATTGAACGTTTGCAAACAAACCCCACGCTGTTGATAATTTCTCTGCCAAATAGTCCAGACCTCTCTATTTTGCAAGGTTGCCTTCAATAGTCTAATTAAAATAAGATTTAACTGCTCCTTTGCTTGCCCTCTGAAGCCTGCTATGCAAATCAAGGATAGTTTCACAACTAATCTTTCTTGAAGGCAGGACCTTTGGCCCTGATGGTCGCTGCACTGTCAGCTTCAGAAATTCACTTTGTGCTTATTTACACTTCATTTCTTTCAGTTTTGACAATGAAAATCAGTCAGGTCATTTTCAATTTTCCTTGACTGCATTTTCAGCTTCCCATGGCTGAGAATCATGAAGTAGCTCACAGGAAAAGAGAACTGGGCATTAAACAGCTCTAACTCAAGTAGGAAGTTGCATGTTTTGGCAAAAGTAATATTTCAAAACCCCCCTGAATGTTGTGAACCAAAAAGCAAACTTGTATTCTTAACATTTGAAAAATAGCAACTGGACTGATAGACACTTGTGTGCTGCTGCTGAGCAACCAGGACCAGCCCCCACCTGAAAAAAACCAGGTTTAAAACTCAAAACTACCTGAGAGAAAACACAGCTACAGTCTCACACGGTGGACAAATCAAGCTCCACTGTCTTGACATCACTATTCTATTATGAAAAAAGTCAGAAGCTTCAATGATCAGAAGCTGCACCACATGCAAGACAAGACTCAGAAACGACTTTTACCTAAGAAGGAGAATTTTAATCCTTCTAAAAATAGTATCAGATACAATAATAAGTGGGCAGAATTCACACAAACCCTCCTGTCAGAGAGCACCACCCCAAAGACTGTTTATGTACCTGTTTTATCCGATCCCATGGCACGGCTGCCACTGATATGTGCTATTCAGTGCTTCACTCTTCCCTTCTACACAGAATTAACTGCCCATTTTTTGAAACACTGCACAGCAAGAGCCTGCCTTTCTACCAGATTTGCACGGCAGCCCAAAAAGCCAGTAGCAGTTTGCAGAAAAATCCTAAACCCCACTAAACCCATTGCAAAATAACCACCTAACTGGAAGATGTTATCAGGCAGCACCTACAAAGACTTCACCTTAAGGCTGTGAGTACCTGACTCTGCTCCAGCCCGCTCCAGAAGCCTCCTGTCCTCATTCAACATGGGCAAGAACACAGGAAAGGGCAAAACAGGTTGAAAACACAGGGCTTGTTAAGTGACTCATCAAAAAGCTGAGGTGTCCCCGGATTTAACCTCTTGAGGTGTCCCTGGATTTAACCACTTGGACAATTCTTGCATCCCAACATGGGCTGAACCCCTCTGTTTCACTAATCCCCCCAGGACTGTGCTGCCAGGATGTTTTACAGGAGAGATGCTGTTAAACTGCATGTATCTGTCACTCCTGCAGCCCTGGACTGTGCAGTGTGATACGTGCTGCTGGTAGAATTTCTTATCTACAAAAACATTCTCCACTGGTCAGAAAAAGGAAAAAAAAAAGAACAAATGAACTCAAACTCAGCAGAGACAGAAATGTCATGATCTGCCAGCCAAGGTTAGCAAGAGTTTAAATAATCATCCATCATTTTTATTCCTGAAGGGAGACTGCTGTTTGAAAACTGAGATGGAGAGATATGTCTGAACCCTTTACCTGATGTCTGCAGTTCAACAGCTTCATGTAGAAATATGGCAGAAAGCTGAGGCCAGGGACTGGAATGGGGCAGAGAGAGGAACTTGTTTCAAGCTTTACTGACCAGATCTCACCATCAGTGAGTCGACAGCTCACCCTTCCCTCGGCAGTGAAGTGTGGAATTAACTACATCCAGGCTTCAGTTCAGACAGACTTGTCCACCACTTCCAAAATAAGTAATACTTGGAGTGTGAAAAGCACCAAAGCCAGACCACCGAAATGAGAAGCTCTAAGCACCAGAATAACTTTCTGGGTCTCAAGAGAACACATTCAGGAATTCACTTTCCACATCCATGGGATCTTTCATTTCTCTGTTATCTGCAGTAAGATGCTCAGGGTTATGCAGCAGCTTTGCTCCCAGAACGATTAAGGGAGCAAGAGGGAAAAAAAAATCCCAGTCCCTTTTCCAAAACTAAAGCTTCCTCCAGCCTTGTCCAAGCCTATATTGGACAACCCAAAGGTAAAAATAATGACATCTCTATAGGTCCTAATGGAGCTTTCTGAATACTACCATGGGTGACAAAATTAATCAAACTCCCACTGGAAAAATCAGCCCTTTAGCTGCCAGTGAGTTCTCTTTGATAGGAAAAGAGGGAGCAATGTGGCAGAGCTCCTGTTCTCCATTTATGCAATTATCAATGATGGAATGGTAACAACTTTGGGAGATCGAGTCTCCAAACCCTAATTAAGATCAGAAAAGAGGCTGTCCAGAAAAAAAACCACCCCAAGCATGAAAAAAGGTGACTATCAATCTAGAACCAAGTAAAAGATGTTGCTACCTCATTAGCCGGAGCACCAGTGCAGCAAAAGCTGCAGAGCTTTTGTGAAAAACAAAGCACTCTCTGTGTAAAAATCTCTCACTACAAGTGAAACCTTTAAGGGACACGTTTGCAAGTGCCAGCAGCAAAATCTATCTTACAAATTAAGAAAAGGCCCTCCTTTAAGTGAGGCTGCCTGAAGTCTGACACGAAGCAGCTCACCTTTTCCAACAAGCACCAGCTATTTTCCTCTATCCTGACTTTCACAGCATGAAACACTGAATGTCCTTCCTGGCTCTAGAAGTGGTTGTTATCCTAAAACCTCCCGGCTGGAATCTCAGTGATGAGAACTGCTGCAAGGTTTCCCAAGCAGCCACAGTAACCAAATTACCCACCTCAAAGAAGAGCTCCATTTATCCATCTTTCCCTCATTTCAGGGCTCCAACTACTTTTGCTCCTGAACTCTGTTACATTTCGGTCTCTCCAAAACAATACTTTGATCCTAAGTCACTGAGTCTCTTTTTGCCCTCCCATTTTCCTTCCCCTTCACACCAGCTATCAGCAAAGCAAAGGAGATACAGAGCAAAAACCATGCCCTGACCAGAAACCTGCTGTCCAAGGGCTGGGATGTGTGACTTATCACCACAGCCAGTATTTTTGCACCAGCACGTAAGCTCTGACTGGATTTAAGTACATTTAACTGTGGTGGATTGACTGGGGCCAGCTGCCCAGCCAGCTGTTCCCTCACTCCTCGGGAGCAGGATGAAAGGATAAAGGCAGGGAGATCATTCACCAGCCCTTGCTGGCATAACAGACTGGACTAAAGGAAAGCTGATTTACGGCCAATTAAAGTAAATAACAACAAGAAACAGACTGAAATTAACACAAATTCCCGCCCTATCCCAACGCTTTATCCAGGATCCAACTCTGTCCAGAGACCCCTCAGCCCCAGACACCCCACACAGCCCTCACAGAGACCCCTCAGCCCCAGACACCCCACACAGCCCTCACAGAGACCCCTCAGCCTCTGATACCCCACACAGCCCTCACAGAGACCCCTCAGCCTCTGATACCCCACACAGCCCTCACAGAGACCCCTCAGCTCCAGACACCCCACACAGCCCTCACAGGGACCCCTCAGCTCCAGACACCCCACACAGCCCTCACAGAGACCCCTCAGCCTCTGATACCCCACACAGCCCTCACAGAGACCTCTCAGACCCTGATACCCCACACAGCCCTCACAGAGACCCCTCAGCCCCAGACATCCCACACAGCCCTTAGAGAGACCTCTCAGTCCCTGATACCCCACACAGTCCCCACAGAGACCCCTCAGCTCCAGACACTCCACACAGCCCTCACAGAGACCCCCTCTGCCTCCAATACCCTACACAGCCCTCACAGAGACCCCTCAGCCCCTCACACCCCACACAGCCCTCACAGAAACCCCTGAGCCCCTGACACCCCACACAATCCCCACAAAGACCCCTACCCCTCAGTCCCACACCCCTCAGCTGTGGGCACCCCACACAGCCCTCACAGAGACCCCTCAGCCCTTGATACCCCACACAGCCCTCACAGAGACCCCTCAGCCCCAGACACCCCACACAGTCCCCAACACCCCACATGGCCCTCACAGAGACCCCCTCCGCCTCCAATACCCTACACAGCCCTCACAGAGACCCCTCAGCCCCTCACACCCCACACAGCCCTCACAAAGACCTCTCAGCCCCTGATACCCCACACAGCCCCCACAGAGACCTGGACACCCACACAGAGATCCCTCAGCCCCAGGCACCCCCACATAGAGACTATTAAATCAAAGTTTGCAAACAAACCCCTTCACCGCGAGGCTCCGAGCACAGGCAGGACCGTCCCAGCCCTCCGACACGAGCGGTGCCCACGGCAGCCCCGGCGGGTCTGAGGGCAGCAGGGGACAGGGGGAAGGTGGTGGCGGCCCCGTGAGGGACAGTGTGAGGGGCAGTGTGAGGGGCAGTGTGAGGGGCAGTGTGAGGGGCAGTGTGAGGGGCAGTGTGAGGGGCAGTGTGAGGGGCAGTGTGAGGGGCAGTGTGAGGGGCAGTGTGAGGGGCAGTGTGAGGGGCAGCGTGAGGGACAGTGTCGCTGCCAGCGCCCGGGCACAGCCCTGCCCATCTCACATTCCTCCGTCAGCATCCTCCTCGGCTTCCTCAGGAACCTCCGAAGGGATAAAAACAGCCTAATCTGGCATCGGAGATCTCTGCCTGCATCTCTCACCCACTACTTCACCACCTCTAACTCTTTCTGAGGTACCTGGACACCGTGACCTGCTTTCCTTTGAAAAAAAAAAAAAAATTTAAAAAAAATTTCTCAATTTCCTTTGAAACTGAGCCCAACCTGACCAGGGAGGATTTGTAACCCTGTATGGAAGGCCTTCTCTCCAACTTTTTGCTACAATCTCTGGATATGTTAACACAGTAAACACTATGTGAAGTATTTCCCTCAAGGCGAACACCTTGCTGCTGTTTGGGAGTCTGGGATGTGATAAAAACATCCTTTCCTCTTGCATGGGTACTGCTCACACTGCATCCTTCCAAACCCCCATGGATTTTGGGAAAGCCCTTGGATGCAGGAGCTGTGCCCTTGCAGTGATGGTAACGAGCCTTATACTCCTGAGCACAGTTCTCTCCAACAAGTCCAAACTGCTGCCTTTTTAAGCCATACAGCTCATCTCCTAGGACCCAAACACTTGTCTGACCAAATCCCACTGCCTTGAACTCATTCCTTTCTCCCTTTGCCAGTACACCCTCACTCACATCCCATACAAGAGGTCAGATTTTTGCCCCAAAAAGAACATTTTGCACCCACCCTCCACAGGGCAGCATTTCATGTGGGTGAAGGCCAAGCAAATGAGAACCTGTCTGAACTGCAGTGCTGTTCTTTGATTTTGTTTTTCTTCTTTGTTTTTAAAATCAGGCTGAGGAGACGGACACAAAAAAAAGGCAATGCCAGCAAGCTGTGGGAAGTGTTATTCTGTATATTTGGAAGCACTTTGTACGACCTACACCTTAGCAAATGGTCTTCCTTTGCCTCAGTTCTCATTCCTGCCTGAATTTTCTCTTCTTCCAGCATTAGTACAAAGCTTCATCACATCTGCTAGGAAGGGAACATAAACAGGAGGTGAGCTATAAATACTCCCTTCTCATCCTGCTTCCTTTGCCCATCTGCCTAAAAAGAAACAGGTAATCCACAGTGTCCAGGAAGAGGAGAGGGTAGAAGGATTAATTCCCTGCAGAAAAGGGAAAAAACAGGGATGAAGTAACTGTGCCTTGTCCTTTGTTGTTCCTTTCTCCCAGGCATTACTGCTGCTGTGGAGGTACTGCAAGGATGAGTTGCAGCAGGAACTGTTGTTGAGCAGGAACATCACTGCATTTGATGGCTTTGACTGAGCCTCTTGGGAACAAGAGAGGGAAGAGAAGGTAATAAAAGGGAAAAAAGTTCAGCTGACACGTTAAGCACACCAGTCAAGCAGTATCTACTGCTTCTAACAGGTGCCTCCCTTACCACGATCCATATCACTTTTTCCTCCAACTAAACAAAACCCCAAACCGAAACCCTCTCTCAGTCTATATTCTTACCTTTATTGCAAGCATGAACAACTTACAGATAATTACACCACTCATAACTTAAAACAGATGATAGCCAGGGAACAGCAGACACCACACTCCTTCTATCCAGCCTTCCACAGTCCTTTCCTACCTCTAGCAGGCTGGAACATCTCCCTGACAGTTTGTGATGCCAGATCACAGTTTCACTGTGAAAATATTTTTGCTTTACTGGAGTAGGATGGTTTGAATTCCGTTTCTCTAATACAATCCTCATGGTTACTGGAAAAAAGAAAAAAGCTGAGGATTTTAATTCCCTCGAATCCTGAAGGCTTGAAAAACAGAAGCCAAACAGAGCACTGTGATGCATTTAAACCTGTGCTGGCTTTGAAACCCGAGAGCTGAATTCCTTTCCCTGACTTCCAGACTTATTATTTGAATCTTCCTATAGCACAGAGGTTTAGAACTCTCTTCTTAAAATTAAAGGGACTGGCAACCACGGCTTAAGAAGAAGGTTGAAGAATGTAGTGAGTTCTGATCTCACTAATTTCGGGGATTTTTGTCTCGTTCAGTCACTCACAGCTGAAAACCACGGAACCAAGAGCGAAGGCATCAGATGGATTCCCCTCAGCATTTCCCCGGGGCAGCTTAGCTGTTGTTTTGTTGCTTGAAGGTTTTTTTTTGTTTGATTTTCTTCCTCTAGCACTTAGCAACCCCATTAGGCAACTCCTTTTGTCTTTGTTACAGCCAGTTTAAAAGAAGAGCTCCTACCCCCTTCTTCTCCCACTGCAAAAAGAGCTTCCCAGTGAGGAAACAGCAGCATACTAACACACCCCTAGCAATTCCAGCATCGAGAATGAAACAATAAGCAGAACTATGAGGTGAGAGTTCCACAAGTGTAAGGAAATTCCTTCTGCCTCGGTGGGTGCTGGGGAGCAGCCAACTCGCACTGGTTTTCCAGGGAAATAAACTCAGAAAGGAGGGAACCTTGCTTTCAGCTCCTGAAAAGACACAGCAGGCTCTTGCAGACTTCGGAGTCGGCGCCAGGATATGATGTACAGCTTGGGAGAAGCTGCAGGCTGAGGTATAGAGAGGTGCAAACTCCTGCAAGCCACAGCAGCCCAGTACATCCCAGCACATCCCAGCACTGGGGGAGTCCTACACCAGTAATTCCCTGCAGGAACGCACAACACAAAAAAAATCTCATCTCTCTGGAAAACCTCGTCTGGGTTTGGTCCAGAAAATGGTGGAACAGGAAGGTAAGTACTCCCAGACAGTAAGAGCCAGTTCTTTTGCACCCACAAAGACACGTCCAGTCAGTCCAAGCACTAAAGACAAAAAGTGGTTACTTCTCTTGGATTATGACCCTTACAGGTTAAGCTTGGAGACTGAATCAGCTTTAGGATTGAATCCTTTATGAGGCACTCAGCAGGGAAGTTTAAGAGTGTTGCCCAGAAGCGTCAGATAAGTTTTATAGATACTTTCATATTCCCAAGTTCAGGTCCTAAGCAAAAAACCTTAAATTTGGCTACAAATACCTGCAGTCAATTAACACCGGCCAGGTTTCTCCAGGAAGAAATACCCAAGTGTGGGACGTTCAGCTTGGCACGATTCCCTGCTTTCTACATTCAGTTTGCATCGATTTGCCACCAGGTGTGATTAGTACAGGAACAATCAATCCTTTTGCTAGTCCCACACACACCTTATGAAGCCCTGGAAGGATCCCCCATTTGATTAAGGGTGGATTGCCTGACATTTTTCCCCTGGATACGCTGCCCACCATCAGGATTGTTACTGAGCCACTCTGGCTTCCAAATCACTGATGTTCCCTGGCAAGTTATCACAGTATGAGAGCATCAGAAGGATATGAGAAAAATTCCAATAAAAAGATAGGAATGTTTTAAAGCCATTAAAGAACACTGTTTCATTGTGCTACCAGAGCACGGATCAAGGATGCTTCACACACAAACTTAATATCCCCACACATTAATGTTTAATATCCTTTGGTTAATGACGTACCTTCAATTATTCCACAGAACACCCTCCTCTCCCCGCCCTGAGAGAGGAAATGGGGCAGTGCTCACCTCCTGCATGCCCTGGGTTTGTGCCTAGAGAGACAACTCAGCAGAAGATAAACTCAAGTGCGAGGCAGTGCTCTGCAGAGGCAGATCTTTACTGACATACTAAGAACGTGCAGTAACAGCACAAACATGTTAATTTTGAACCTGACGTTTAAATAGCGCATTCAATTCAGTTCTGAAGGTTTCCCAGTTTGGCTTTCCCCAGCTCATCTCACCCGGCCTCTGTGAGAGAGGAGGTGGTACAATGACTGACTGGTTTGGGCTGGAAAAGCTCTTAAAGCTCATCCAATTCCAGCCTCCCTGCCATGTGCAGGGACACCTTCTACTAGCCCAGGTTGCTCCAAGCCCTGGCCTTGGACACTTCCAGGGATCCAGGGGCAGCCACAGCTTTGCTCGGTAACCTGTGCCAGGGCCTCCTCACAGGGAACAATTCCTTCCCAATATCCCATCTAACCCTGCCCTCTGGCAGTGGGAATCCATTCCCCCTTGTCCCCCATAAATAGTCTCTCTCCACCTTTCTTGTCAGCTCCCTTCAGGCACTGAAAGGCCACTATTAGGTCACCCCAAAGCTTCTCTTCTCCATGTTTAACAATCCCAATTCTCCTGGCCTTTCCTCGTAGAAGAGGTGCTCTCTCCCCCTAAGCACAGGAAAATGGGGTTGGTCCCCTTCCATACAGCACAAGGAGCAGTCTGTGTATGGTTTCAGAAACACTTGGTCCTGCTCCTCTGGAGGAGGTAAGTGTTTCTCACCTGTGGGACTGCTCCCAAAACACAGCCTTGGCAGCAAGTAGGTCTGACTGGAACCCCAGTGCCTGCAGTGACCACTTCAGCATCAGTCACCTCTGGGAAGAGGAGGAGGGGGCGCTGAGATCAAAAGGTTTTTATTTAATTGACCACTGATCAAGGGAATGACTGTAACAGCATCTCCTAATAGCTCAGAGCTATCAATTACAGCATCTCCTGCACAGCATCGCTGTGCTACAGACCCGACCATAATTACAGCCCAGTGACAGCACAGCAGAGGCACTAACAGCCAAACAAAGGCTGGGCAAAGCTAATAAAAACTGAAGGGGATCATTTCATCTGACAGCCAGTGCCATCCTCAAAGCTCAGGCACATCCATCACTCCTTGGGGCTGAGCGTGGTGGGACAGGAGGCTGGACACCCCCAGGAAGAGCTGCTGCTCCCCCCGAGGTGCCACCACAGCCAGGTCACCGTCAACACCAACCCACTCTGTTCCCTCCCCAACCTCCCCCTCTGCCTTGGCAAAACCAGTCAACACTGGGTTTATGGACACACACACCGTGCACAAACCCTCTCTAGTTTGTATAATGATTAAGTCAAGGCATCCAAGTTAAATCACTAAAGAATCTCAAAGAAAAACAGACCAAAGACTTCCCTACACGTTTTCAATGGTTATCAAGTTATCCACTGTCAGGATGAGTGATAAACCAGCATTACCCAAACACTTAATTCCTTCTTTTTGTTTAAAAACACTGTGTTCTACCAATCCTCCATCCCCCATATCACGAGGCTTCTTTTAGTAACATTTTAACTGAAAGTTTACAAATAGTTTCAGCTCAAGTGTTTTTATTTTGTTTTAAAAACACAAAACATGTAATTTACTATGTTTACACCTCCAACCATCTAAAATGTTCTTCCCCCACAGAAACTGTTGCAGCTTTATCCAAAGAATGAAACCCAAGGAGGATCCGACACAAAACAAATCCATTTTCGACAGCCAGTCACAAAAAGCTGATTTGAATTACTTGCCCAATTCTAATCTGCAAACCACACAGAGATACTCCTGCCAGAAAGGGTCTGCAGTTCACACTTATTTCCTACATGAACACTAAGACTTAATTCATATTAAAAGATTGAGAAGCCTTGGAAATACACTACTAGAAAAAACTACCATTTTTCTAGACGTGCAGGCCATTTAAGAATCAATAGCCCTGGGAAAAGAGATTATCCTGGGAGAGGGGGATTTGGAATGGAAAGTAACAGGAGATCTTTGGCTAGATCCCTTCCTTAAAGCTTTTCCAAATCAATTAAACTGGGTTTAATATACTGTGATAGGTGTTCAGTGGTCTAGAAGGCAGCAATTTCCAATTTGGCTCTGAATTATACAAGCTGTCAGAGACACCTTTTACAGTTTGTATTTTCATTGACAGTCTCAGTTAGCTAATGAAAATTGAACCATTCTTCTCCAGAAAATTAAATATACACACAAAACAGAGCAGAAAAGCCCCTGTGGAGAAGCCACGAAGGGACAGGCATCAAGGCAAGGACTTCAAAACATATGCTTCCCATCCAAGGGAGGAGGCTGGCTCAGCTCACACACTCACATACTCTCCACGCTGTCTGTCCAAGAACCTCTTTAGTGCTTCCTCACAGCAGTAAATAGCCCTGGGAACCAGGAGTTTTCCTTTGATCCAATGCTAATTATTAATTAAAGTTCTTTCAACTGTGAATCCCAGGTTTCTTCTCCTTGATGGGGACAGTGTTAAGAGGCCAGAGAGAATCATCATATCACAGAAAGGTTTGGGTGGGAAGGGACCTTAAAGCCCATCTCATTCCACCCCCTGCCATGGGCAGGGACACCTCCCACTAGCCCAGGTTGCTCCAAGCCCCGTCCAACCTGGCCTTGGACACTTCCAGGGATCCAGGGGCAGCCACAGCTTCTCTGGGCAACCTGTGCCAGGGCCTCCTCACCCTCACAGGGAAGAATTCCTTCCCAATATCCCATCTAACCCTGCCCTCCAGCAGTTTAAAACCATTGCTCCTTGTCCTGTCACTACCTGCCCACATAAAAAATCCCTCTCCCTCCTTTTCTTCTCATTTTGGCTGTGTTGAGCCAACAGATGTCAGAGAGCAAGTTTCCCCAGCTGCCACAGTGGTAGGGCTCTGCCTTGTTTTCAAAGCCAGTGAAAGGTGCTGGGGTCCCAGCTCTGCAGTCTGGTCCATGCACCCAGGCCCAGCCTGCAATCATCCCCAGAACCATTCCCAAGATACGGCAAACGTGAAGGCCCAGACGTAAGGGAAGGGTGATTCAGCGTTGGGCCTCCTTTACAATCAGCTTCTTTCATCCCTGCCTGCTTATGCTGCTCTGCTGATGGATGAACTGGATCCAAACAGCTCGTAAGTGAACCACAATTAGCTGTCACAGCTGCTAGGCATGATTATTGCCGGCAGTGTCTGCTAAAAGCTCGCACATCCACAAATATCCTCCCGAGACATCGGAAGCAGATTCCTCTTCTCGCCGCTTTTAAATTGTTTTTTAGTATAGACAAAGCCTATTCCTAAAACAAGACAGAAAGCAGCAAGGCAGTGCCAGGGAGGAGTTGAGGTGTGAAGCCCAGACACTCCCAACAAAACTCCCATACTTCCAGGGAGCAGGTCCCCGATGGCACTGTCCAACCGACTCGTTGCGTGCTTTCCCAGCACAGCAGTGAGAACACATCAGCCCTTGAGAAAGCATTAAGATAAGCACTAAAATAGCTGGCTGTGAGCAGTGTGAGTGGCTGTCCAGCCAAATACCAGGAGAATCCATAAAGAGCTCTAGATGCAAAAAAAAAAAACAAAAAAAACAACAAAAAAAACCCACAAACAAACAAACAAAAAAAAAAAACAAACCCCAAACCTCAGTGGGAAAGCAGAGCACTGTCTCAGACACGCAAACCAGGAATACTTCCATCGTGTTGAGATTAACTATAATAGACCACTGATTTCTGAGGGGAAACAGTCATTCTGGAAACTAAAAGCATGCACAAATTATGGATGGGAAAGCAGTAGGTAGGTGGGCATAGAGCAGGAAAACAGGAGGAACACAAGTCACAGCCTTGCTCCAATATGGTCCACGGCAGAGCAGGACACTGCACCAGCTGCAAAGGGTATTTGGTCAGGAACAGAAGAACCCAGCAAATCCACCCAGCCAGAGCACATCTCACATGGATTGTCTACAGACCAGCACAACACAGTGGTGTTTGGAACAACCTTGTGCTATTATCAGCGAGGAGGAGCAAACATACCCCCCAAATTTTACCCTGCCTTTTCTCAAGAGTACCTGAGTGTTTCGAGGCTAATTTAAAAAGACAAAAGCCTCATCTCTACATTGTGCTCCTGTAATTCAAGAACATCACTATAACTTGGTCTGAATTCTTTTTCCAAGTTACAGCTGCAAGAGTTTGAACCCAGCCTGTGAATCACACATGGGTGGTGGGTGACTGGCACACGCTTCTCCTCCAGGGATGCATTTCTGTTCCACATTACGAACCAAGGAAGATTCATTCCAATGTGCCTACAGGCAAGAGCAACAGAATTAAGTTCACCAGAGTTTTCTGTGTACTGAGAGGTTCTCAGCATGCAAATGCCAAGGAATTTATTAAGTTATGCTGTACTTTGAAAGAAGGAGGAAACTTCTGTCTGTTCCAGCCTTTCTGAATGAGACCATCACCAATTTTAAGTTGCCACAAGCCCCTACTTACACCAAGGGGCTGCTGCCACCACAAAACACAGTAAATTTCAGCTTTTTAATTAAACCCCATAACAAAGAGACACAGTATCAGTTTTACAGTCTGTTAGTGGCCATTGGCTTGGAACATCTGTGAGACCTGTTCTATTTCTCCTGGGAGGTGTAATTTGCTATTAATATATACAGCATATTTAACAACACAGAAGCAAGTTTGCCAGACCAACAGTACCCAGCAATAACTGTTCAGTAATAACTGCTCTTCTCTCCACCTTTTGTAGATAGGGAAGCTGGGTTTAAATCTAGAGCATTAAGTGTAATTAATTTGACACCATAACTCTCTGGATTACCAAAAACTTGCCAAAACCTCCACCACCCAGACCACTGAAAAACCCAGAAGTATCATCTCCAAGACCACTGAACAACCACCACTCTTTTTGGTTTTGGAGGCTGGTGAGAAACCTCTGTGGATCTGTAGGAAAGCATGTGGCAGCTGAGGGGATGATGTCTGGAAGGGGGAGTTCTCACATGCATTTATTATTACTAATATCAAACTCCTCTTTTTTGAATTCTGCATCTTCCAGACAGGAAGTCCTGCCTAAGGGAGAATAAATACCTGGTTTCTCCAAGGAAGCAAGCTCTCTAGGAAAGCACAAATCCCTCCTTTCCCAGTGTCAGATCCATGTCATTCCCTTGGACAGAGGCAGCTCCTCTGATGTTTAACCCCCCACCACCCTGCAGAAATCACAGCAGGAAAGGAGAACACTCATGTCCCTGCTGGCTGAATGCCAGGAGCATGCAAAGCCAACCCAGCCTCATGCTGTGGGTGCTGCTGCCCCCCTGATCCATGGGAAAGGTGTCCTTGGATCCCAGTGCCCCGCCGTGCACTGGGCACTTGGCACTGGCTGCCAATGTCCCTGGGGATATCTCCTTCACAGCCACCCCAATGCTCCCAAGCCACAACCCCTGCCAGGTTTGTAGAGGCCCACCTTGTACCCCCTCCTGGCTCCCAGGAGGTTTAGAGAGGGGCTGCACAACTGCCCCACTCCTGCTTTAACAGCTCTGACACACCCTGCTTCGGGTGGTGGCTGGGTAAGAAAAACAAGGACTCTGGACCTTGTATAAATGGAATTTACAAAGATGAACACAAATAAAGCCTGCACAGCCCCAAACAGATTTCAATAGGCTTTCCCACACTATTTTCAGCCCAGCAAGAGGCTTAAAAATGCTCGTTCTGATCTGGCTGGAGGTAACTCAGCAAGTGTCATTGCTCACCTTAATGAGGTGACACGGACTTCTTTTCATGCCCCAAACCTTCCTAGAACTGCATTGAAATGCAAACTCTTTCCCTGCTTCCCTCCTCTCCCCATAAGCCAGGAATTCTTTGATTCTCAATGTAATTAGGAGATAATTTCAACTCTGTCACTGGATTGATTGCACTGGTGCTTAACCACGCTATTAAGCAAATCATTAGCTGACATGTGGAACCTTTTCCATCTGACAGAGAACTGCTCAATTTTAGTGGGGAGGATGGGGGGAGACTCCAGAGAAACAGCCACCACTCACCCTTAGATTGAACAGGCACATGGCTCCAGCTGTTCAAGCACTGCTTGGGCCACCACCTACACCTGATCATTAACTAAGGGCACTGGGGCCCATCAGCTCCAGCTCTGAAATGCTGCTTTACGTGTTTAAAGTTCCAGGAGAAAATACAGAATACTCAGTCATTCACTGCTGCCTGAAAAAGGCTCCTGTGCCTCACTCATGTCTATTTGCAGCAGGCTAATTCAAATGAGCACAAAGTTAGACAGAACAGTGTCTAGCAAGGAGTTTATTTCAAAAAACCACATGACAGCTGGTTAAGTTCTATGAAGGGAGTGGTTTTCCATCTATTCCACCTGTGATTCCTTCAAGGATCCCAAATTAAGCAGTTAAGCAAACAGTAAGAAATCACTTAACAAGGCAGTGTGCCTAAATTGATTGTTAGAGCACCAATGAGTCATTAACAGCCCAGTTCAAACAGCTGTTTTCTCCTTCTAGGAAATCCTCCTGTCCAACACACACATTTGCACGGAGGAACCATTTTGCAAGTCTGTGACACCAAAACCTCCTGCAGCAGCAGCCACAGCTGCTGACTTAGCCAACCACCCGCTCAGGAGCTGCTTCAGCGACACATCCCCCTCCTCACTCCATCTCTGAACCACCGAGCTCCTGTTCTTGGACTGTGTAAAGAGCTGGACACTTCAGTCACTGAAGGAGGCAAGTGATGAGCTGCCCTCTGTGCAGTACCTGGCTTTGTCTGGCCCTTGGGAACAGCAAGACAAGGCACAGACCTGCTTGCAGTGAAGGTTGAGACAGTATGGGAAGCTTTAAACTAGTGCCAGGGCTTTGGTGTCCCCAGAAGGTGCATCCCACAGCAGCCAGCTGGGTGACTGGCACCTTTGCTTCTCCTCTGCCGTGTGCAACAGCACCTGGGAATGAGCAAAGATATTCCAGGTTCCTTAAAAGGAATCTCATGTGACAGGAGCTGCTGAAGTATTAACACAATGAATGCTTCTTATACCATTTCATCATGTTACAAGGGAAAAAAACCCTCCAAGGCCTCTTTCCAGTCAATCCTGGCAATCCATTTTTCCTGCTTTATGCCACAGTAGCCAAGTTTACAGTGCCAGGCCATGGAGCAGCAGCTAACCTGGCACAACTGGGCAACAAATTAGAACTCCAGATGGGCTTTTAAAAGGTCTCCTTTACTGACCTGACCTTAAAATACAGCACAGGCTGTCAGTGCTTTGCTGTTCATTGCAGCAGCTATTTATTTTGCCTTAATGTGGCAGCCAAGTGCAGCACTTTGGGGGGCACAGAGTGAGAGCATCTCCATAGAGTCACCATGGTCATCTTAGAAGGGACCACCACAGCCAGGGAACAAGTTGTATCAACAGGGGAAAGCACACAGAGTCACCTAAAACTCTTGCTGACATCATGATTTGTGCAGTTACAACAACATTTCTGCAAGAGCCTGGGAGCGTTTGGAGCTTCTGCCACACAGGAGCAAGATGGAGAGCAAATTCAGGGAAGGCCGTGATATTCATGCCACTAAAACATGAACAATTCTGTAGAACCCTCCTGAAAGAGCAGAGAGATTTTTAAACTTTTTTTTTTATTATTACAAAAGAAAAATTAGGGGCTCCAAGTAACCCCAAAACTTCATAAATATTAATACACCAAAACAAACAAACAAACCCCCAACCAAACAAAACCAAAAGAAAAACCCAACCAATCAAACAGACAAAAAAACCCCCAAAGATGAGCAAGAGGACTGTTTCCCTCTTTTTATTTTGAACCAGTGGATTTCTTCCCCTGAATTTTTCCCCCTTAAGGAGAAACACCATCCAGTTCACTACACGGAGCAAGCAACAGATCCAAGTCTCACACACCTACAGGACCAGGGAGATTTTATTCAACCAGTTCATACATATTTCAGACTACAGTTTTCCAACACTAATTGTGTTTTCCTTTTTTGTTAAACAAGCAGCAAGGGCTCCAGCAGGAATCAAACACACGTTTACAGTCCCTGTGGTAAGCACACTTCACAGGGTGTTGGAAGCTGGAGTAATACTGCTGGTATAAGCACACTGGTGACCACCACGAAGCGTGGGTAACCAGCCTTGCAGATCAGCAACCCATTTCTGTCCAAACCAAGAGTGACAAGCACCATCAAAGCACCCACACGTGTCTGCTGGGCACAGACAGCACAGTGGGAGGGAGGCAGCTCCTCCTGAGTCCTCAAAGCCAACAACAGAACCACATAAAGCCAGTGGGCCAGTGGAACTTGACTAACAGAGCACAGTCATGTGGGTTTATTAATAATATTTTTTCAGAACAAGCTTAAATTCCAATGGATGCATGTTTGGGCTGTGCCATTTCTCAGGCAATCTCTCAGGTTCCACGTGCAGCTCTTTCCTCAGCTGTCACCATCTGGCAACTGCTCCTGGACAACAGGGTCTGCCCTGCCCTGTTCACCACTCCCTCCCTCCCCTCCTGAGCTCAGCATCCTCCAGACACAGTTCATGGCACCATGTACAGCACACACCCCACTAACACAGGCACATTGGGCACTC
This sequence comes from Pseudopipra pipra, assembly GCF_036250125.1. Classification (NCBI taxonomy): domain Eukaryota; kingdom Metazoa; phylum Chordata; class Aves; order Passeriformes; family Pipridae; genus Pseudopipra; species Pseudopipra pipra. Next base: position 428,595 of record NC_087556.1, on the reverse strand, counting down.
CCTCCATACACACAGGGAAAATATAAAGAAGCTAAAGCTTCCTCTTTATAACTGCAGGATTGGTCAAGAGTTAGAGCACAAAGCCTTGTCAAAGACTACCAGCTTTGGCTTAAAATTTGAGTGGAACGTGCCTCTGCTGGTCACCAGTTTAAAGAATAACATATGTAAGAGCTCAAATCACATTGAACAGGGAAAACAACCTGTATCTCTGGGAGAGAAAGAAGATATGGTGGCTCAGGTGCAGTTCTTCAGGAGAAAACTCAACCACACCACCAGACCCAGCAGCAGGAAGTGTGACAGACACGGCTCAAAACCCGCCTCCAAATGGAACCAGTTACTAAATGCCAGTACAGACTGAACCCTGTTTCTGTACGGCCCTGAACTCACCTGACCCCAGCACACCTCACTTCATGTGTGTTTGATGGGCCACAGGAAGATGTGCAGGTGGCAGTGCCATCCTCTCACACAGCACACGTGGCTGGAGGGGGCAGCAGCTGAAGCTGGACCCATCCTTTGGGAGCAGGACACGGATCACAAACAGGATCACAGAGCTGCTCCAGCATTCCTCTCTCCCTGGCACATTTGCATGTGCTCAGCGAGGGAAAAACCTCTTCTCCTGACAGCCTTCCCAGTCATGTCAAGCTTTTCCTCTCCCCAGGTACCAGCCACACTTATTTTAATGTTTTACAGCTGCAAGTCCAGTTTCCCAGGGGAAGGAAACCAATGCCTGCTTCCACTGCTCCGAGTTCCCAGTCACCTGGACTGGCCAGGGTTCCCAGCCCAGTACATCCCACGGGGACTGGCCAAACCCCAGTGCTGCACGGGGCTCCTGACAGGCTCTCCTGACGTCCACTTTCTTCAGGTGTCCTTGTCCCCCTGTTATTCCACCACTTATTGCTCCATATTTCAATCCAAGGAAACTTCCACAGGCATTTCCTTACAGCAGCAAGGGCCAAGAAAAACATTTTACTGAGCTGTGCAACCTTCATTATCTTCTTGGCTCATGGACATAAGAAAAGTTATCACTGGCTCATACAAAGATATCCAAAGATATTTAATGGAGTTAAAATATTTCTGGCAGAGAAACAAGAAAAAAAAAACGAAGTGTTTCAATGCTTGGCTAAATTTGCTACAATAATAAAGTACTTTCTAAGCAAGTTTATCCATGAGATCAGTGCTTTGTGGTGGTCAGAAACAGTTCCATTAATCACAAAACTATTTTCAAGGACCTGCCAAAACCAGAGGAATAACAGGACACTGCAGAACAGCTCCCTGCCATGGGCATGTGAATGCACACACACTGGTCACCCTCCACACAAGGAGCTGCTTGAGAACGATCTCTGAATTGAAAACACTTATTTTCCTATGTAAAGGAACCAACAGTGCAAAGTCACTGTGTAGTTTCTCAAGTGGTCGCTGCCTTGCTCTCTACAACCCTCTGTTTGCACAGCACTTAAACCACTCATTCAGTTCTCTCCACTGAAAGTCCTCATGTAGGAAAGAGCCAACTGAGGTACAAAGCAAGTGATTTATCCCCGTGCCTGCCCACAGACAGCTCCTTCCTCCAGACCATCAACTTTATTCTTCCTTAGGAAGGGTCTGACACCAACATCAAGCACAAATAGATTGTCCAGCTCAAAGTGAGAAGTACATGGGTCAAAACACACTATCCAGCTCCAAACCACCGTTTTTATTTCTGTCTTGCTCCCTGTAAAATAAATTTCCCTTTTACACTAAGGGGGAATTCTCAGTGCTACCAGCTCTTGCTTTATTCCCCCAAACCCCTGGTGCCCCTCAGCCATCCTTCTCCCCACTGCACAAGGCTACATTGCCAGGACACTGTTACTGCAGTCAAACCCTCTAACACTTCAGTTCTACTGCCAAAAAGCAGAGTATACAACTTCTGGTATTAAACAGCCTTATAGTATCAAAGTGTAGATGAGTCATCAGGGGAAGATTAAAAGAAACTGGTTTTCTAATATTGCCAGTAAAGAAAAAAAAAATGGTTTGTGGGAGAGACAAGTTACAATCTTCCAATCTAAGTTCCTCCTGGTGTGCTCTCCCCTCAAATGGGTCCTGCCATTTTGATGCACCAGTGGATGCAAGATCAAGGAGATCCCAAACTTTGTGTCTTCCAGAAGTTCACTTCCAAATCTGCCTGGGAATTGTTTAAGTATTACACAGGCTGAAAAACGAATAAATCAAGCTTAACTACTGAAAATAGAGGTAATTCATCTGGCAAGCTGAGAACAGAGACAACAGGCTATGAATAATGCAAGGGGGTAAGATCCAAACCACGTAGTTCAGTCTGTTACCTGCAGCCTGAAGTGGGGATAAAACACTTGATTAAACTGGAGAGCAAAACTGTTCAGCTCAATTACTGAAGAAAGATTTGAGGGCAGTGTTTGTGTTAAACATTTGGACCCCCCTGCCAGCCCTGCAGGGACATGAGGGGAGGGCTCTGGGAGAGCACGAGCCCTTCCCAAGGCAGAACTCCAAGGGGGTGCACAGGGTGAGGGACGAGCTTCCATAGGGTGTACTGGCAAGGGTGCTGGTCATGCTTCCCAAGGATTTCAGGGGCAGCCAAAGCTGTCCCATAGCTGTGACTCCAGCAGCTATTTGCTGCCCCACGTTGGCACTGCTGGAAACAGGGCAAACACCGGGATGTGTGTCAGTGCCCTGTGCCCACAGCCCCTCTGCCCCAAAGCAGAGCTACAAGGGACACATCCCAAGAGCAGACAGAATCAACTGCGGTGTCATTCCACCAATCCAGGCTTAGAGAAGCCCGGCTCAAACTGCTGTGCCACTTTGCAAAGTCATTTTTAGGTGTACCCTCAGACATTCGTTGAGGAGAAAACCTGAGGTCAGTAATTCTGCTTGTAGAGATTCCAGGTCCTCCTCCCCCTGCACTGTTCTAGCTGCTGAATAAAACCAGAGCTCAGAAAACAGATATCACAGACCATTTAACCTGCATTTGCCCACCTCATTTCACCTCATCACTGCACCATGCAGCCACTGCAGGGAGCACAACGGGTACCACAACAGAACTGCTACCTGATAATGCCAAGGTAAATCACTTAAACCACTTATGAGCCGTGTTATTTCCATGCAAGCTGTTTCAGAGGGTGATTGGGCACATAGTTCTGTAAGGAACTTGAAATTCTGGGAAAAAAAACCTACTCTTAATTGCCATTTGAACTCTCAGGGAGGGTATTTATCAGAGGGGGAAAGAGCAGACCTTGTGCAGAGACAGACCCTGGTGTGGATCAGCAGGTGAGCCCTGGCAGTGCCTCACCATCCAGACTTTGGGGATTTTCCCTGAGAGCCTTGGGCCTGTGAGGAATGTCACAGTGACCCTCAGCCTGCATTTGGGACAGGGAGGGAAAGAAACATTTTTCCAATGTCACTAAAGCTCGCCGTGGCTCTAACAAAAAACAAGTTCCACACTATGACTTTTTCAGCCCAGCTTCCCCTCCAGCACTCAGAGCAGCAAAGATACAGCTGGAAAAGGAAAATATTCCAACCCACGTGAGCTCAGGTACCTACAAAAGCACAGGCACCATAACAAGGAAAACACGTCCAAGTGTAAAAAGCACAGAAGGGGAAAGGGGTAAAGGAGTTTGGGAACAGCCACTGATGCTTAAGTCAAGCTGGAGTTCCTAAAGATTAAACACTCAAGAGCAGAAATGTAAGTTCTAGCCACTTTCAACCAGGGAAAAAGTAAATGTTACTGAATTTAATCAAACCTGGTAAAACCTTCCCTTTTCTTCATGGCTGGGTTTAGTTATTGCAACAAAAATGAGGTTTGGGATGTATGACTTAAAATCCAGGCCATTTCAAAAATCTCCAGCTTCAGTAAGTCAAGTCAGGCAGGAAAACTCATTAAGAACAGTCAGCTCTAAATACATTCACCATTCCTATTTGATTTTCCTGAAATGTGAGGTTTCCAGTGAGGTTTCCCTGCACTCAGGCACTTCTATCCAGCTGTATAATCACAGCTCCCACTCTAGCCCTGAAAACACACAGCCTGTCAATAACCACCGAGTTCATATGGTTTCACATTCATTTAAACCAAAGAGAATTGCCAAAGAAGATGTCTTTATGACTTATTCTAATTGAAGCTGAAATATAAATCTCCAAGTTAAATGCAGACCTTAAGGGTGCTTGGTAGATCAATACTCTGAACACACATTATTCATAGCATTTAGGTTAAGAAATGTAAAGCTGCTGCTAACTGCAAGAATAAACAGACATAAAAATTCAGCATCTGCAGGTGGAAAAAACCCACAACCAGATGCTTTTGAAGCTTCCAGGAGAAATCTGGAATGATGATCCTTGTGGGTCCCTTCTAACTCAGGATATTCTGTGAAATACTGGAAGTCTGATGTCTGACTTCCATGGAAGGAGTAAAAATGAACATAAGTGAACCTATTTGCCTTTTAGATGCCTAAATATCTAAAAATCCAGTCCAATATGCCCCTGATATTTACAGGGAGTTTAACAGCTTTCTTATTAAGTTCTGTTTTCATACATCAGCAAAAAACAGAATTAAAAAAAAAACAAACAGGAAAGCTTTCTTGCACAAGAGAAAGGAAAAATCACAGGCACATGAAAACCAGCAAAATAGCTGCATTTTCTGCTGCAGGTCCAAAAAACATATTTAATGTGGTGTACGTAATTCTGACTTTCACAGCCTGGAAAGTGATCTCAGTGGTGAGATACAACCCCTTCTTCCCAGCCTGTATTTTAAAAGCAGCTCCTCTTTAAAATATTAACGTTTCAATATTTACAAGAATACTGTAATTAAAGTAGACTTTGGTGCACTTAAGGCTATTTATGCTTATTTTCCATTAAGAAATAGGTCTGATAAGGATAACATGCACAAAAGATAGATCTTCAGGCATCCTTATCACAGAAGATTCAAAGCCCAAGACCTGACTTCTGATTTTGATAGTCAATGTTTTCCAATTGGCTTTACCTGCCTTGTGATAAATAAATAAATAAATAAACAAACAAACAAACAGAGCTGTAACTGCCCAAGATTAAAGAAATAGAAAAATGCTTCACTCAGTCTTGCAAGTGAGGCATAACAGCCACTGTCCACTTTGGTACCCTCCCAAATTTTAATAAATAAACTGAGATATTCCAGTGGACCCACACTTCAGAGAGTGACTTCAAATTTATTCTGGCTGCAAACTCTGTGCACTGTGTGCCAGTGACTGTGCTAAGGGACGGGTTTAGAGGGTGTCAGGGCAGTCAGTGCTCCAGCACAGGGATGATCCCAGAGCCACCCCTGCTCCCTCTGTGCCCAGGACTCTCTCCTTCCTGCTGCTCTCAGCAGTGCTCCAGACCCATAAATAAACCAGGAGCAGGGAATCCCAGCAATGCTCAGGGCTCTGACTGCCTTTTTTTCAGCGAGGCTGATAACTGGAATGAATTTGAGTCCAGGCCACCCCCTCGGTGCCAGCAGCACGGGCAGGGTGTGCCCGGAGCAGCCCAAAGGAACTGCTGCACTGTGGAAGGATGGTTTGGAGCAAGGGCCTCCTGGGGAATGACTCACCACTCCCATTCCAATCAGGCTGGATGCCTGTGCCTGGTTCTGTGTTGCTGAGGACACACACAGGGCTCATCAAAGCCAAGGCTTCCCCACCCTGAGCCGGGCCCTGGGGACATCCCCGGGATGCTCAGGGAGGTTCCCTGTGCCGGGGGAAGCACAAGGAGCCTGTGCCAGCCTGTGCCAGCCTAGCACCCCACTCACCCAGGCACTGCTGACCCACGGCAGTGCTGCTCTGACAACCCAAATCCCCCCAACCTGGCAAATCCCTTGAAAGAGCTCTGGATCCTGTCAAGAGATGTCACTTCAAAGGTCTCACTGTAGCTACAGCGGGCACGAAGGTCTCGCTGAGTGGACTGACAAACAAGATTTAACAAGCAAGACTCAATTTTGGTTTTTCCAAGTAGTTATCTAACAGCAATTCTAGACACTGAATCTCGTATTTTTTTCATCTCAGCACAGAACAGCCCCAGAGACACAGAAGTTTCCCAGTTTCACCTGAAGGGAGGCCTGTTTAGATCCCATCTACGAACAAGCTGAAATTCCTTGGGGTTTTGTTTTGTTTTTTAGAAAAACATGGGAGCCTTGCACCCTACAAAATTAATCCAACTGCTACAGTGCAGAACCATCAGAAATACAAGATTGCCTCAGTCTCTCAAAGCACTGCACAAGAGCTGCTGCAACGACACATTTCTTGGGCCAAGCCAACTCCACCAAGACACTGGCAACTCTTTTTTTAAATGAACTTTGTTTGCAAAAGAGAACACTGTGAGGATCAGAACTAGACTCCTACCTTGGGCTGCCTCCATCTCAAAGTCCTGCTTTTTCCCCCCAGCTCCTCTCAAATAAAGAAATCAGCAACAACTCCTCCATGGTCTGGGAAACCACCAGGCTTTGCTAACCCGCTGTGGGCAGCAGTTCCACCAGCAGTTCCACCAGCAGTGCTGCTCTGTGGGGCAACCTTTCTGCACCTTGCAAATGTCACAGTTCAAAACCTCAGGCTGTGCAACACCACCCAACTCTGCTCCTCATCTGGCACCTTTATTATCCCATCAGCATCGTTTGGATCTTTCCTTGCTGAAGTCTCACACAACCCACAGTCCTTCACCCTTCACATGTATTTGCAGGACATGTGAGAGTTCTGGGAGACAAGCAGGCTTGACCCAGAACTGTGCCCAGCAGGAAATCCAAGGAATCAACACTTCATCTCCCTCTTGGGACAGCCTTTCAAACAGGACTGAGCTTTGGCATTGCTGCATCCCTTGCATCCCTCTGAGTCTCCACTGGCAGCACACTCCCCGTGGGCTGTCAGCAGGCACCGTCCACCTCACAGGGATCTGAAGGGTTTGCACAGCATTCTGCCTTCAAGGGAGCTGTAGGGAGGTCATTTCCTTGGAACAGAGGATGCCAACACAAGCAGAGTGCATAAATCCCAAGTGTCAGTGCTCTAAAAATATACCTTAATTTACTATCTCAATTAAGGAGACCCCAGCCACTGAAAGGGGCTGCCTCCCAACTCCCAGTGCTCTGATGTCCCCTTGTTTACTCAAGCTCATCCCTTTGTTTCCTGCAGGGAGTTATCAGCCAGATAAGAGAATCAATACAACTCCCTGCCCAGCCTCATGGCTGCTGCTTTTCCTGCTTGTGGCACTTGCAACTGGAAGATGAGTCGTCCCTGTTGTCCCTGCTGTGGCTGACAACACCTTTCTACACAGAAATTAAGGTCAGCACTGGTGGGAACTTAACCTAATTAAGTACCACACCACTTGCTGGCAGGTTTCTGTTTGCATCCATCCTTGTTCCCCAGTGAAAACCATACGAGCACCACCAAAAACGGTGGCTGAAGCTTTTAAACTTCAATTGAATAAAAGGTAAGAAAAATTAAACCCTCAAATGTTGCATGAAGAGGTTAGAAGTATTCTCTTCTCTGTGAAGGGAGAGTTCCCCCAGACGAATTTTCTAACTTTACTTCCATAAAAGCATAGTGGCAACTTTTAATTCCCACATGGCAGGTTTGCATATGGCATAGGTAAGACCAATAAACTATAAACACTCAATTCAATAAAAGCTTCACTATTAATTTGGGGGAGGTTAAACTCACCCTAGAGACCAGGTAATACACAAGCACTCTAAGACACACACACACACAAAAGCTTGCTTTTTCTCATCAACCCCAATGTAACTTTGTAATAAACCCCCAATGTAACTTTGTAATAAACCCAATCATCTTTCCTCAGAAACCTTCACACATTTTCATTTTCTGAGTGTCTAATTTAAACCTTCCCTTAGGCAGCAGGTTTCTCAATGCTGCAATCATCTAATCAAAATGAAATCCATATTAAGTGGTGCAGAAGTGGAGAAGCAGCACCTTTAGCTGGTTCTCCCCTCCAGGTTCAGGGTTAAAAATACCCAAAATTAACACCACACCACTCCCCTGTTCCCCCAAGTGGCAGGAAATGCAAAGCACCTCCCTTTCAGAGGAACCCAAATACCGTTATCCAAAACAGCTACTGAATTTCTACAGCAGAGTGCAGACCTGCCCCACTTCAGCTGCCTCCCAGGGCTCACCTGGCCCTCAGCTGATGTTGTAGTTGTGCTTTAGAACAGCTACGAGAGGCAGAAGGATTTCACATCCAGATGCTTGGAATCAGTGCTTCAGGAAAAGAATCAATTAGGATTTGAAAGCCTGCTAAACCTGAGGGCAGCCAAGCCAGGTGCCCTCCCCACTGCTGCCTGCTGTTCCTGTCTGCAGGAGTGCACTGAGGGCACAGCTCAGAAACCTCCAGGGCAAACACAGCTCAGGATACCCAGCAGCTGAGAGTCAGGGAATTCCACTGTCCCTGCTTTTCATGTCAGCTCAAAAAAGGCTATTTTCCAGGACACACACCTCAAATCACTGTGGAGTCAGTGGCATCCTTTGAAATTCCCTGCAGGGATCTGCTCCTGAGTGAGAGCAGAGCTGAGAGCATTTGAACCACCGTAAACCCACCCAACACAGCAGCACCAGGCTGTGCCAGCACAGACAGCCTGCACCCAGGGACAGCTGGGCTTCACACCAACCCCTGCAAGAGTCACAGTTCTGCTGCTTCACAGCAAACATTCACCTCTAAATGGCACCAACAAACCCTTCCTGCTGTCCAACTTCCATGGGGGGGTTGCCTTGGGAAGTGACAGGTGCTCCCAGGTAACCAGCTACCTGCTGCTTTTGGAAGCCAGATTTCTAACTGCCTCAAATACTCATTATGCTTAAAATAAATGAAGAACCCTTCCAGAGAACCTCCAGGGGGCTCATTTGCAGAAGGGGCCAAGGACATGTTTCTTCTGCCTCATTTGCTCTTTCAGGTCACACGCTGAGAAATACCAATAAAGTCAACCAAGGTAGGAAATTTTGATAAGCTTCAGTCTGAAACAGCAATAAAATAATGACTAAGCTCTGGCTTGCAGCCTTTCCTCTAGCAGAGGCTCACCAAAACTGCTCAAAGCTTTTTTGCTAGGTAACCCTTTGCAAACAACCACCTCAGCAATCACTGCACTGTGTCACAGCAAGGCAACAGCCCAGCTTTGGGATGCTCAGGCCAAGAGCAACCTTCCTTCACCTGCCACCACTGGGTCCATCTGATAGATTCTGTCCAGTAAAACCTGAGGAGATGTGCAGGACACCTCACCTCTGCCTCCTCCTGGCCAGTGGCCCGTGTAAGAACACGTCACACAGACCTCACTCAGCCCTTCCAGAGGGAGAGAAGCCAGGGAAAGGCCTGGCTCTATAAAAACACAGCATCCCTTCCTTTCAAAGGGAACCTGTTGAAGACAAAGCTGCTTCTGGCAAGGAAAATGGTAAGCACAGTTTGTGTATAGGCCGTACAATAAGTCACCCAACCCATTTACCCAACTTCAGTGCCATACATGTTCCAGTTCTAAAAACTACCAGAGAACCACCACCACGCCCAGCACGGCTGCTGCTCTACTGTAACCACCAACGGGCACAAGCTTGGAAATTCCCACGCAGACCATCACTGAAATGACCTGAAATTTCAATATGTTCTATGTACAGGGTTGGTTTGGAAGCAGTCTCACTAATTCTGACACTTCCAGGGTAATTGCTCACTGCAGATGCTGTAATTCGCTTCTGCACAGGTGATACTGGTTCATTCCTGCAATACCTTTGACACTCAGATTTGTGTTTCGGGCAGTCTAAAACCACATACAATCAGGTTTCATCTGCAGAGAACAGGACTGAAGCCCAGCTAAGCAAAGGGCTACAGAAAAATAATCCAATTTCTACTGCACACCATCAGTAAAGCACAGCTGACAGACAGTGATGTTAACACACAGACGGGCAATAATCTAATTAAGTGACCTTTTTTTTTTCCTCTTGCACTGCCTGCAGGTCAAAACATCTGAGTCAAAAATGGCAAATTAAGGCCCGGCTTTCCCACGGAAAGCTGACAACCTTGCGGGAGCCTCAAGGTGACCGGCGGAGCATCAGCAGCGGGAGCCGCCGAGCCCGGGATGCGGGAGATCCCCGCGCTGGGATCGCGGCCGAGCGGGAACGGGGATGCGCCACAGGGAATCCCGGGAACAGGGATGCGCCACAGGGAATCCCGGGAACAGGGATGCGCCACAGGGAATCCCGGGAACAGGGATGCGCCACAGGGAATCCCGGGAACAGGGATGCGCCACAGGGAATCCCGGGAACAGGGATGCGCCACAGGGAATCCCGGGAAGAGGGATGCGCTACAGGGAATCCCGGGAACAGGGATGCGCTACACGGAATCCCGGGAACAGGGATGCGCTACAAGGAATCCCGGGAAGAGAGATGCGCCACAAGGAATCCCGGGAACAGGGATGCGCCACAAGGAATCCCGGGAACAGGGATGCGCTACAAGGAATCCCGGGAACAGGGATGCGCTACAAGGAATCCCGGGAAGAGGGATGCGCTACAAGGAATCCCGGGAAGAGGGATGCGCTACAAGGAATCCCGGCTCCCCCGGCAAGGCGCTGCCTCCGCCGAGCGATTTCCATCAGGAGCAATAAAAAGGCGGCTCTGAAATGAAGTCCAGCCGCGTCTCCATCCCTCGCCGCCCTGCCCGGGCTGCCGGGAATCCCCTCTGCTGCGGGAACTCCCGCACGGAGCACCGGGAGCAGCTCCCAGGGCTCGCTCTCACCGCCGGCGTGCGGGGGTTCCCCCGGTGCTCTGAAATCCGAGCCTCGTCCCTGCACTGCATTCACAGCCCCAGCGATGCAGGGAGGGAGAACAGGGCACAGTACGTGTGTCACTGCCCCGCTCCCGGCGTGGCAGGGCACGGCACACAGCAGAGATGGTAACAGCTCTCCGCACTCCCAACTCACCCGCCTCCCCTCAGCTAATTCGCTCCCAGGGACAACTTCGTTGCTCGAGGAGCAAAAGCAGGAAAAGCCGTAGAACAGCAGAAAATGAGTGTACAGAAGGAAGTGTTGACAAAGCAGTCGGGTGAGTTGAGACTGCAACAACTCACCCACCTGAAACGACGCCGAAATCCTTCACACAGAAGTCGTTTCCGTGTTTATGTGGCATTGATGGACTTGGCAAAATTAGCCTGCGACTATTAACCCTTCAAGACCCTTTGCACTCACTCGTCTTGCTAAACAAGTGACTTTTCCCTGCGAAGGACATTTATTTACCCAAGTACCTAATCCCGAATTGCATTAAGGCCGGGTTACTCCTGCAGAGATCACTGCTATTCTGCTGCAGCCAAATGCTTCTACCGTAGCTGTTGCTGCAGAACCAAACCCTTGTGATGTGCCAAGAGCTCATTCTTTTTAGTCTGGAGCACCTGCCAGTGGAACGTCATCTGTCCACACGCAAAGCTAAGCAGTGGAACTAATTAGGGAGACTACATGAAAGAAACAACATGGGCTTTTTTTTTCCTGTTCCAACAGATGTCTTGTCTTTCAAAAAGCTAAAATCATCAAGCTTCACAAATCAGAGCATTTTTAACCACATTCAGAAATTGGGATTGGTGGGCAGAGTGCTTTAATTCTAATTTTAACTAAAAAATAAACTTACACACCCCAATCTTTATACTCAACAGAAAGAGTAAAATCTCCAGGAAATTTCTGGAACATTCACTCTCCCCCCAGAAGCCCATTTTTCCAACAGGAGGATTGAACAAGGATTCCTATTCCTACAGATGCTGTTTCACCAGACACAAAAAGAGTGCCTGAGACCTACCCTGGAGTCCCCTTGGCCAGGGGAAGAGCCTGTCCCAGACAGTGTGCTCAGCTCCAGGCAGAACATGACAACATAAATCCGTGGGATTGCATCAACTGCTGCTCCCTGGGCAGCAACACGTCACACTCTGCAAGTAATTCACTCTATATTAATACTTGCAATTCTATTTATTTGAGCTAGGCATCTGTTTCAACTAAATGACAATACTACACCTACAAAACAGGTAGGGGTTTATGTTTATGGAATAACAAGATTTTCAGCAAATGCAGGAAGTCAGTATTTCCCACCCCAGCACACCACCTGCTTCTGGGAGTTTTTTGAAGCAGAGGAGTGTTTTTCATATCAGGATTTGGTTCCATTTCTCAAGCTCAGAGGAACTTGCCACCCTGCCCAAGGAGTGCACAGCCTTCAGCCCCTTCACCTCACCACATCAGAAGGCCACTGCACTTGGAAAAAGTGCTTTTCCTCAGTATTTCCCCTCTAGGCCAGAGTCTCTGTCTTCAAGGAAGGCAGAGAAGGCTCAAGAATGGACAAACCAGAAGACCCACACAGGGGTTATATCAGTACAGCAAACACAGCCCATGAGACCAACTCCCCCAAGATCCAAGTATAAACCTGCAAGAACTGCCTAGATCTGGGACTCACGCCCTCCAGAGCCCTCAGCTCACTGAACTAAAGCACAATTCCTTGATCAACAAGCACTGATGGTATGAATTACACCATGGTTTGGGTTGGGAGGGACCTTAAAGCCCATCTCATCCCACCCCTGCCATGGGCAGGGACACCTCCCACCAGCCCAGGTTGCTCCAAGCCCCGTCCAACCTGGCCTTGGACACTTCCAGGGATCCAGGGGCAGCCACAGCTTCTCTGGGCAGTCAAACAATTTACCACAGTTAACACATGGCCCTGTGCAAAATAAGAAAAATGCAGAAAATAAAACATGGGTTATGATGCACCAAGTTTCCACCTGTCAAGCCCTAAGCAGCATCTCTAGAGGGACACTCAGCACCTCAGAGACAAGGAGAACAGCAAGACACCAAAGGAAAAGCTGCAGACAAAACAAAACTACATTTTCCAACTTCACTGGGTTGTTTATTAGATGCAGGCATATTCTGCTCGGTGTACTTATGCAATATCCTGTTATATACATCATTCTATGCCCAGGGAGACTGGCAGCAGGACACTGATAAATGGATAAACATCAGCCACATTTTCGATACTACACACAGAAAAATTACTTGGGAGACAGGAAAGAACGTAGAAGACTTCTAATCTTTCTTCACAAGAAATAATGTGTCTCTTTAGTCAGCTGTGAAGAGTGGAAAATTCACATTCACAGCATCAATGAGTAAGTAAAATGCATATGCTCCACCAGGGGGTAATTTCTGTCTTCCCATCAGAGGAAAAGTAAACACACTCCTGCCCTCACTCTTCCACCAGGGCTCTGCTGCATGACTGCCCTAAAGACAGCAGGTAGTGCACAGCTGGGGGAGCACATTTGCAACAACACCCCCTGCATGTGCCAGAGGGATTGTGACAGCAGGAAGGAGAGGGGGAACTCGGGGTTTGGCTGCAGAGGTCACGGACAGGCAGCAAACCTCTCCCAGTGACACTGGAGATATTAAACCCCCCTACAGATATAGATCTCCCAGCTGTACACTTCACTTACAAGTTGTTTTCACTGCTCCTGCACGTTCCCAGAGCACTGCCAGCGAGCTCTAAGGCACGTAGAGATCCACTGCTCACAGTCCCACTCCCACTCGGCTGGCAGCGAGCCCTGCTTTCGGTTTATGGAGGTGGCAGGGCTTGGAAGAGCAGACAAAAATAAACTCTGATTTGCAGAGCAACCAGCAATGAAAAGATTTTATTGAAGCTCTCAAAACATTCAGTCCTACCTGGCCTATGAATGAAAACACAGCCCTTCTCTTCCTTGTTAAAAATGGAAGACTCCCGAGCCTCGGGACGTGACATTCCAGTTTTCAGATGCGTGGAAAAAAAGGAAAACACAAGCTACAGCCTCCTGTGACACCTGATAAAGTGCTGTCTTCCTCACTTTTTCAGCAGCATCACTTCTGTGCAGAAATTGGTTTAAAGAATCCCCTGCATTTTCACCTGCTAATTTCGATACACATTGAGAAAATCTGTGTCAATACTGAACAACCTCAGCCCCCCCCCCAGCCTTTAGCTCAGCAAACACACACATCCATAGAACCTGCAGCACAGCACTGGTTATTAACTTCACAGAGCTCACTCTTCTGTTTATTAATGTCACAGAGCTCACTCTTCCACCCCCAGAGGTGTTTCCACAGCCTGCCTGGCACAACACACTGGATTTTCTGTCCAATCTCAGGGAGAGGAAAAACCACATTCATCACCCCAGGTCCACACAGCTCTTGCTGTAATTGCCTCTTAACAATTACACGCCACAGTTTTGAACCTCTTTTTATCCTGAAGTTACAGATTCTCAGGAAGGATGTGCAGGCAGGAGCAGGATGGGGAAAGAGAGATGCCAGGACAGCCCCCCTGCCTGGGGAGGAGCCCTGGTGCAGCAGGGAACGTACCTCAGGCTGTGCTGCTCCTTCTCCCACGGGCACACTGGGACGAGAGCAGGTCCCCCAGCAGCAGAAATAAAGCCTTTTCCTTGGCAGAGTGCACCTGAACTGATAATGCCACTGGAGAAAGATTTCAATCACAACAAAGGGCTAGGAAAAAAAAACTCCAGCCAACCTATTTATGAGAGATATTGCAGGTTTGTGCTCAACTCCAAGCTCTGAGGAGCAGGCAGGACAGACATCTCCTCTCTGTTTCCATCTCCTAGGACTATTTTTACATCACACGACTTCCCAGCTGTGCTGTACCAGAAACTAGCAGTGTTTGATTATCCCATCAGGGCATCTGTAATTCAGACAAAAAGCAGCCTCAGAATTTACCTCACTCCCTGCTGCAGGGCTTAATTAACCTCAGTTCCTTAACATCAGCCAGAAGATGCATGAAAGCATCACTTCTAATATTAAAGCTATTTTTTCCCATAATAAAACATGGAGGTAAACACCTTTTCCAAAGCAATAGGCACCTACATGACAATGAAGGCTGTGATGAGAAAGTCTCAACCAATTCCCTTCCCTGATGTTTGAGACTCTGGACATCACTATCCCTACTGCTAAACAGGGAAAGTCCTGCTGCCATGAGAGGCACTCAGGGCTGATCTCCAGTGAAACCAGCCCATGCTCCAGATATTAAAGTACACAAAGTTTCTTGAGTCATTTCACTAATCAAATGTTGTTTTACCTTCTCCAGGAAAGCATCTAAAATGCATCCTGAACACCTTCCTGGGAAGGGGAGCAGAGGGAATGCAGGTATTTATTTCCAGAACACTCAGAGCCACTTTCAGGGTTTTATTTACCTGAGTGAGTGTATTTAAGTGCCACCTGCTCATCCTGTAGTGCTGAGCAGTGAAGAGCAGGAGGGGTTGCATCACCTTCCTGTGCAAGTGCTGCCATCTCAGCCACAACAGGCCTTCCCACGCCAGCAAAACTCAGGAGTCTGTTGCAAAAACTCCCAAAGAGCCACTTGGTCAAAGGTCAAGTAAAGCAGAACAGCAGGAACAAGAAGACCACAGGACAGCTCTGATAATTAGAGAACACCAGCCTTTCCAGATCTCCTCAGACAGTGACTGACTATTGCCTGGAGCTGCCACTATTCCTTCAATCAAATCCAAGCCTGCTACAGCTCCAGTGTGGAATTTTCTTGAGTAGGCAGTTCAGTAAAAAACAAGGAACAAGCTGCCTTTTCTAAGTGTTATTTCCAGCATCTTTTTACTATGGCTTTAAGTGGAGTAGCAGAGACATCAAAATACTTCAATCAATAGCTGTGAAAAAGAACACAGCATTCCGTGATACAGCTAAAGGGGAAGAGCAGGAACATGGATTTCTCTGGAAATATTTACAAGAGATTCTATTTCCAAATATCCACATGGCTAAGCACTCCAGGCAATGAAACATTCTTGTTAATGAAATTGTGAGCTAAGCTAACTTGGACAACAACATCTCCATAAAGCTTGATTGAACATTTTTTATACCCATCATTACAAGAGCCTGTCTAGATCCCAGTGTCTTTGGCAGGAGGCTCTTCAATTGGACTTCCCAACATGCATGCAAGTCAATCCAGAGGCATTCACACAGATCACTGCCAGCTGCTGCCAGCAGCTGAAAGATCTCAGCCTGAGAGAGTTGGGGTTCTTTAGCCTGGAGAAGAGAAGGCTCCAGGGAGACCTCAGAGCCCCTTCCAGGGCCTAAAGGGGCTCCAGGAGAGCTGGAGAGGGACTGGGGACGAGGGATGGAGGGACAGGACACAGGGAATGGCTTCCCAGTGCCAGAGGGGAGGGTTAGATGGGATATTGGGAAGAAACTCTTCCCTGTGAGGGTGGGGAGGCCCTGGCACAGGTTGCCCAGAGAAGCTGTGGCTGCCCCTGGATCCCTGGAAGTGTCCAAGGCCAGGCTGGACAGGGCTTGGAGCAACCTGGGCTGGTGGGAGGTGTCCCTGCCCATGGCAAGGGGAGTGGAATGAGAGGAGCTTTAAGCTTTGCTCCTGTGCTCCAGTTGTCCATAACATACCACCTTAATCCCTGTGGGACAAGACACTCTGTCCACATCATGTGCTCTGAGTGACTTGCACACATGATGACAACCAGCACAAGTGGTTTCCAGCAGAGCTGCTCTGTGCAAGCTGTGCCAGCGTCACTGCAGGCTGTGCCAACACCTCCCACCGCCGCCCTGGCACCCTCCAGCAGCTATTCCTGGGACCTAGTACTCTGCACATCAACTCCAGTGCTTGGAGACACAGCAGTGCCCAAACAATGGCTTTGGAGATGTTTATAAAACAAAGTTGTGTAGAATGGAAAACACAGGAACATCCACTGAATTATTCTGGTGTGGGTTTGGAGACAATTTTAGCAGTGTATTTGACTAAACACTGTACACTCACATATCCCAAGGGATGACTTTCAGAAAATAAAGCTCTCTTTTCATGTGTTTATGTAGGACAACTTCACACCACACAGTATGATCCCATTCCGCTGGCTACAGCGCAGGCAACATCTCCAGTTCTCCTACAAAAAAATCCTCATTTTACTTCATGGCTTTTTTCCTTCCAGCTGTTGCAGGAATGTTAACTTCCAGGTCAAACAGAAAAGCAACAGTTTTCACTTCTTCCATTAGCACAACGAAAATATTCAAGTGAGACAGTGGAGGAATGATTCTTATGTCATTTACTTGTTCCTTGTTACCACAATTCCCACAAATGGGGTGGTTATATCTGAGCAGCTTCCATTTCTTTCCACCTTCATAAGGGAAACTACCACTCTTTATGTGGCTGTCAGACCAAGAGGAAAACTTTTCCACGTCAAGTGACCTCTGGAAAGCCTGAGAAGGTGGTCTGGACTTTGGTGGAGATGCTGTTGAACCCTGAGAACCTCCTCAGCAATTATTAAAATACATGGAAAACAGGAACACCCACACATCACACGACTGTGCCCTAAAGCCAAAGGGTTTTAGATTGCTCAGCTTATTTGAGTATTATTTTGGGGGAGGCAGAGTCTAATTATGCAGTTAAACCTGCCAGCCAGAATCCAACCACTCTCTTATTCCGCCAGTTATGAACAACGGTCTCTGAAAGGACAGTGGGAATTAATTTATGGCAATAAGTTGTTATGATAAACACTTGCTGATGAATTTGAAGAGTGCTTGACTGCATTTCCAACAGCTCCAAGCTCCTTCAGGCTCAACCTAAGCTGACAAGAGCAGGTTAACAATAATCTTTGGTGAACTTGTTTCCCTGTTTTAATAACACCTGTGATATCCAGGAGATGTGTACACATAGTTTTAATGTTTGGGACAGGAAACAGCATTGGAAGAGGAAAGGTTATTCCCTTCTGTTGCACTTCCCCCTTCTTCCCAGCAGCCATGGAACAGGAGGATCCATCCATACCTTCACACCCCCAAAGTGTGCAGACCTTAAAGACAGTGAGCTGGAAAACACTTGGGATACTGCAGTTTGCTCCTAGGCAAGATGTGTCATTATGTGAGCAAAAGCTCTTCTTCTGATCCCTCTAATGGTCTCATTTTACAAGGCAGTGTCAGCAAACCTGCAATTTCAGTTTTCCCTTCATTAGAGCTCAGAAAAGCCATCCAAGTCCTTTCCATGTGATATTCTTTGGCCCCCTGGGGTTCAGCTGAATGCTCAAAGCCAAGATGAAAACTATCTAGGACCATTAAAAAAAAAGATCCCATCAGAAGGCATTCCCAGTTTCCAGAGTGACTCACCCATCACTCCTGAGGCACATGGAAAAGGCAGCCACAGTCCAAGACGTGCTCCTATAAGGTCAGAGACACTAGAAGACAAATTTTGATGCTGGGCAGCTGCCTGACCAGGCAAATACTGCTTTTTCTTTTAACACACTTTATTGTATCTCCTAATACAGCCCCTTTCTCCCCCTGCAAGGGTTCCTGTGGAGCTGCTTGTCTCCCCTCCTTCCCAGTCGGAAGATACTTCTCCAAAGACAGCCTTTTAAAGAGAACTTTTTTAATTCTACATGAGAAGTGCCAGTAGCAAATAACCCAGCAGAGCAGCAGCACATGGCACAACATAAAGGTGGCACTTATCCCACCAGCTTTGTCTTTTGTCTAAGCAGCTTATAAAGAAGGAGTCCTTCTGTCTCCTCTCGTGGCAGCCAGGGCAGGTTATCAGATCCACTGCATCCCAGGCTGAGCAGGCTAAAAAGCCTTGTCCTGGAGAGCCTAGAGCTTGAAGCTGGAGTCATTTCCAAAACAGCTTCCAAAATACATCCCACAGTTATTTATTCCAAGGTAAGCTGATCCCATCAACCCCGGAAATTAAGGAATCTACAGATGAGGTGACAGGCAGCATCAGGGCCGTTTGAAGGAGGGAGAGCTGTGCCACGCCTAAATCACTTCCACTGCAGCCACCGAAGGAGGAAACTCACGTTTTAGGAGACAAATATTTCTGTCTGTGATTCGTTTAGAGAAATAAACCTCGTGTAAGGAAACACAGGAGACTCATATTTGCAAACAGCCCCGGCATTGCCTCTTGCACTGGGAGCTCTGGAAGGTTACACTTCACTGTAGCAGCATTGCTGCTTTAAGACAGAAATAGAAAAACAGGCCTGATTACGCATTTTCTTCAATAAATAATGCAAAAAGCCTCCGCACTTCTGTGAAGGGAAATCCAAGGCAGGGTCACTTCAGAGAGCAGCCCCCTTCTACAGATGCTGCAGAAACAGCTCTGCCAACTCACAGCCACAGCTGCTTTGCAGAGCAGACTCCCAGTAAATCTTAATCTTACCTTATCACCATTACTATCAGCATTTATAATTAATGACACACAAAGAGAACTTACTATGCAAGTCATCATGGAAAAAACCCACAGCAGTGTCAGTTTGGGAAAGCAGAGCACTTCAATCCTGCTGCTGGCAGAACTGATTGCAGCCTGGGTTTTACTACGTCCAGCTCTACCTCTGCCTAAAAGAAACCTCTGCCTGCTAATAAACCTGCAGGGAATTATAAATCCTGGCCACTAGGAAGAGAAAGCAAAAGCTTTTTTCCCAGGGGCACAGCGCTCCTGCGAAGGACTCCCAGGCCAGGGACATGTGGAATTACAGCTGCTGCTGCTCCACATGCTCAGGGGATTGCTGCAGGATGTCTTCACGAGCTGAACATTAGTCAGCACGAGCATTTAACAGCTCCAGCTACACGAAATAAATAGCCTGACCTCTGCTCCCTCCCAGCACCTCCTCGTGCCCGAAGGACAAGCGCAGGGGGTTGGAATCGCTTCCCTCGGAAGGGCACCTCCACCCTCTCCCTGCTCACACAGCTGGGAAGGCATCGTGCCACTGCTGTGCCACTGCTGAGCTGCCAGGAGAGCCCAGCACAGTGCCCGGGTAGCACTGAGGGGGCACCTGCAGCTCTGCCCACTCTGCTCTGCCAGCTCCACACGGACACCGAGGGGTTCCCACTCGGACATCCCGGAGGAACGGCCGGAGCAGAGCGGGCAGAGCTCCAGCAGCACAGGGCTGGGGAGCAAGGGCTTCTTGAGAGGATTCCTCGAGCCACACAGAGCCAAGAACACGACACTGAGCAGCATTTATGGCACAGAGCTACAGCACTCGCTCCACAGCACTGTGGGAAATAGTGTGAGACACAAACGAGACCACAGGGTTTTGTCAGGTTACTGACACGGCCAGAAAGCAGCTTTCTGTCTGAATTGAAAAATTCAGCAATGCCTTTTTTAACGGGATCCCAGGTTTTTTTAGAAGTCATGCTCGGGTTACTCATTTCTTCCTAATTTCATGGTAGAATCCCCAAATCCTCAGTTTTTCTTTTAAATGATTCCTTAGAGCCTCAGCTGCTCTGGGTAGCAGCACACAGTCAAAACATTAAAGAAAAAATAGCACAACATCAAAAATCAGATTTGCTAAGTCCCATGATTTTAGGACAACACCAGGAAAAACAAGTCACCTCCCTTTTTCCTCTCAAATTCCAGCAGTTTTACATCTCCATTTCAGGCAGGCTTGGTACCTCAACTGACCTGCATTTTCCAGTGCAAAATATTTATTCCAAAGTAGTTCAGGCATCCAGGATCCTGCTAATTACAATTTTTTTTCCTCCCTACACAGAAAAATACTTTCTTCTTGTCTCTCAGGAGTAACAGATCACATCTAGATTTCTCCCCAGGAGGATTCTTCCAGTGTATGCTTGTTTCAAAGCAGCAGAGATGATGAAATAACAAGTTCTTATATCTTTTTCACTCCAGGATGCCAACCAGTTTCTTACCAACAGCTCTGAAAGCAGGAGCTGAAGTAACTGATGGGCTGCAAAGCCCTGCAGAGGGACTAAGTACATTAAAGTCTCAACGTGCTACACAGCTAAGTGTCACAACAGACCTTTAACAGAGTATTAGCTCACAGTACACTGCTATTTGTTCCTCAGCATTCCACACCACAGCTCATGGCTTCCAGGGTGCAATTTGTTATTATATTTATTCAGTGTAATCGAAGCCTCACACTATGCTGCAAACCTGCCCCACCGATTTTTCTTTTACACAAACAGAGAGTAAGTTTGCAGATAATCTGTTGACTACAAAACACTTCTTAGCAAAGATTACTTTTGATGCTTTTGTTTCAGAAGAAGTGTGGCCAGAGGCCAAGGGCACTGACTGTCCCCTGTGCTGGCACTGCTGAGGGGGCTCTGCTCCCAGGGAACAAGGGACAGGAGGAGAGGGAACAGCCTCCAGCTGTGCCAGGGGAGGCTCAGGTTGGCCAGGAGGAGGAATTTGTTGCTGGAAAGGGTGGTGAGGCCTTGGCAGGGGCTGCCCAGGGAGGTTTGGAGTGCCCATCCCTGGAGGTGTCCCAGGAAGGCCGTGGCACTCAGTGCTCTGGGCTGGGGGACAAGGTGGGCATCGGGCACAGGGGGGATCCATGGGCTGGGAGGGCTTTTCCAGCCTGAATGATTCTGTCATTCTGCGACCCAAGCAAAACATTTTGGTTCCTACACCATTTTGGCCTCATTTTTTAATAGAGATTTTTGTTTTAAACAGTTGCAGACATTCCCTCCCCCCAGATCAGAATGTTAAATGCTTTATTCTGGAAGGAATCACACTGAATTCTCCCCTGCATATCAGCAGTGCCATTGTACCTTCATCTTTGCTCACATCTGCTGCAGCACCAGGCACAGAGCAGTGCCCAGGCAATAGTACCTACTACTTCACAAGCTGTGGCACTCCCACAACCACGATAAGCCTCCAACTGCTGCCAGCACAGTGAATTATTCATCAGATCTTTTCAGAGATACGTTATCCAAACAACCCAAATTTCCTGCTTTCCACTCTTCTCCCTGGATCTTTTGCTAGATGATTTTAAGCCAAGTTTTATAAAATTGGGAAGCTTGGCTAAAAATACATGTTATGTGCAGTATTGTGCAAGAACTTGAAAGCCACAAGAAAGTGCAGTAAAATCACATAAAATTACTAAGGCATCAAGAAAGCAGTTTAAGAGATGAAACAAGCACTCTGCAGACCTGCACCAAAGGACACACAGGTGAAGAAAGTTTCCCAATGCTCTTCTAGCAAATTCTGCCCACATTTATTTAAACATGCAGAGACTTTGATTCAATTCTCTGCAAAGCCCTCGGACTTTCCACTGATTCCACCCAGCAATAAACACGACCTTGACAATACTGCTGCTCATCTCATCCCCAGCCCTTCCCTGCAGGAAGAAGACAAGCTTCCAAAGGATAGCAGGTCTCCTGTATCAGCCAGAAGCCAAGTGCAGAGACCGAGGTGCTGGGGGTCATCTCTGAAGTGTGGCTCACCTTAAGTCATCTGAGCAAAACAACTGCATAGCAGAGGGACTGGGCAAAGCTCAAGGAATGCAAAAAGCCTTTCCCCCCTTTTAGAAAGTGCATGGAAGGCCAAAGTCAGTTCAGCATCCTGTTGGGTTACAAAGCTAAAAAATAACCCATGTTTGGAGAAACTTCTTGTGTACACTCAATTTAGGAAAAGGTATGTTATGAGGTGAACAAAATTCCTTTCTGCAGCAGAAGAGAATAAAGTTACTCACATGTGGAAACACAACACCCAATAAGAGTGTTCCCCACTTTTTGGGAAAGCCTGTCCATCATTTACCTCAACGTTCCAAGCCTTGGAACTTTTATTTAAGTCTGAACTGGGGAATACTACCATCTGGGGGGAGGAATAAGCAACAAAAGCAACACAGAGCAGAGCCTGAAAAAGCTGCCACCTCTCAGGAACACACAACATGCCAACAATTACACGGAGGGGAAGGAAATAGAAGTGTTCTCTCTGGCAAAGATAAACACTTCCTTCCCAAAATGCACAGCCCTGCTCTATAATCAAGGCAGTAATGATACAGGGAAACAGAACGGTGGGAACAGTGGCTGCAGTCTGAACAAGAAGCTCTAGTCCAGCACGACAGGTTCCATATCCAAAGGCTAGGTAAAAGCATCCCTGGATTAAGGCATTTGCCAAGCAGCCACACAAATAAAAGTCTTAAGAGATTATAGAGTTCCATCTGAGGAGAAGGGCAGAGGGTGAGGGCTATTCCAAAATCCCACGGGTTCACTCTGCACTGATGGACAGAATCCACACTCACACCATGACAGTGAGCTCCAGCAATGCTGCTTTGACTTCAAGGCTTCGAGATTCAGAGCTGCCAAACAAAAACATTAAAAAGGCGTGATCACACAGTTATTTCTGCATGTTCCTGGACACATCCCGACCTGGTGTGTCACACCAAGGCTTTCAAGGCAGCTGCTGGAAGGTCTAATTCCAGGGGAGCTCAAAGTCTCAGCTCCGAGTCCTCCTCTAAAGGTCAAAGATATTTACTGTTGATACTGGAGCATCACTGAGGTGCCAACTCTCATCTCGGGCACCACTCAGGATTCCCTCATCACTTCAGATTAGAGCAGTGCTGCAGGACTGACCCTGACTTCTAAGATATCAAAATTCAATGACAACTTGTATAGAGTTCTACTGGAAATACTGACCGTGTTTCTCTCCTTAAAAACCTTTCCTCAGCAGAATCATTTATTAAAATTCACAACTGGCATGAAACCAGAAGCTTCTCCACCCTTCAGTGTGGACAGGGGCTGTGTTGGTCTGAACAAGCTGACCATACTCAAGGGCTTGTTCCCTGACTTCACAGGACACTGGCAGCTGTCAGGTTGCAAGGATGTTTCTGTCCCATTTAGAAGATGGAAGCGTGTCAACATGAAAATTTTTTAAGATTAAGTAAGATTAGACTAGGCTACAATGTCAACAGAAACTAGAAGGCAGCATATCAGAGGAGCTGGGACGACATGGAAGGGGAGAGGCAGAAAGGAATCACTACTGTGACATTCAGCACAAAGGCCACGGGAACACAGGTTCCCATGGAAAACCAGTGGGAAAATCATCACTGGTTGACAGGGACATCCATGACTGGAGCTGGGAGACAAGCACGTGCCACCCAGAGCAGCCTCTTCCCAAAACTGCAGCGATCCTCCAGAAATCCAGCACTCAGGGGATGGATGGATGGATCCTCCCAGGAACTCATCCCAGCATCTGCCTGCCAGGTTTAACTTCATCCTACTTATTCACCTGCTGCAAAAGAACACTCCTTGGCAAGTCCTGGCTTATGAAGAGACCCAAAAAGAGCTAAACCAACCAGTCCCAGTCCTTGAAGACGAGTAATGCCCGTTTTCAGAAGAGCAAAGACAACTCTTGTCACAGCACAGAGACTGAAGAGACCAAGATTTACTCCAGTGCAGCAGCTCTTTGGCACAGCTAGAGAGAAACTATCAAAATTAAGGCCCACTAGCTCAGCTCAAGCAGTTAGGAGGTTTCTGGTCCTGCTGTTATGGTGAAAAAAGGATTCAAAGGTTTGAGAGTTACTGAAATGTTCATATGGAAAACAACTACCTGTGTATTTTGCTGTGTGCAGTTACTAACAGGAGTGTTTTCTGCCTGCCAAATTATTTCCATGTAAATATCACTCCAGGATTTTTTCCAAATAACTATCTCTAGGAGCTGGAATGGTCTCTGGCTCCCCCCCTCTTACCTGAGCACGTGCATTTATCACTAACTTCTGTAGTAATTTACATGGAGTAAACCACTTCAGAGGACTCAAACACCAGCCCAGGAGAAACTTCCTTGTGAAGAAATGAAGTGGAAATCATGATTAACATATCACCTAACCCAGGAAGGACAGGAGGTGAGAACCCAAAGGACAGAAGGCAGCAGGGTGATATCGTGGTCGATACCATCTGTTGATTGCCCCGCAGGCACCTCCCCAGCAGCCACCCCACTGCTCCCTCTGGCCACAGCCACGGCTCCAGCAGCAGCACTTTGCTGCTCCACTGCCTCAGCAACACCACAAACCACTGGATTAAGTTAGACTTTGCTCCCAATAAAGAGCTTTTAAAAGACAGGCAGTGCTGCGAGTCACTGAAGGCAAGATATTCAACTTCCTTGATTATAAAGCCTCCTGAGCTTCAGGATAAAGGGCTCAGGAGGAGGGGGTTGGCTTGGTGAGGTGCAGCAATTAGTTCATGTTCTGCCTAAAGCACCGTGTCATTTCAGGCTAAAGAACAATCTTATGCAGATTTCTTTTTTGATCCAAACTCAGCCACCAATTAAGCTGCTCACAGACAATGCAGTGTCTCTAAAAAACCCCCAGTGCCCAGGACTGCAGAGTAAGTCAGCATTTAACTCCACAACTCCATGGCAAGTGTATTCCAAGGAAAACCTCCAACAGTCAGATTAGGAGGACTGGAGAAAAAAAAGTAATCAAGGGGTTTCTCCACGGGGACACAAACAAGAAAGCTAAACCAAGGCAGGGCCATTTTGGTTTAGAGCACCTTAATTGAAGAATTACATCAGGCTTCGTATCCCTGAAAGTTCCAGAGGCTTAAATTCTGTTCTGACACTACAGCTGAATCCTCACTCAAAAACAATTCATCATTAGAGACAAGTACTCGCATGGCCAGCTGTCATAAGACATCAGAAACTCCTTGTGATACAGGAACTGGATGCTGCAGAACTCAATTCAAGCTTTAAGAGGTTTTTCCTCCAGGAAGCAGCAGCTCAAATTGCAAGATTAGTCATGCTTACAAAAGCACAGGGACAGCTCCACACACCACTGAAAGGGAAAGCCCAGGCCACACAGGCATTCCTGGAGAGGAAAAAGCCTTGCCCTCAGCAAAGGGGAGAAAACAGGATTTTTAAAAATCCTTTTGATATATTTGTACCATTAATAATATTATTTCCTCTGTCAGATATCATTTAATCAACAGGTTTTTTTTCTTGCCTCCTCTTTCTTTCTTTTTGTGGACATTCATGTTTTACAAGAAGTGCCTCAAATCCCAGACAAATTCAAAATACTGACTCTTTGTGTGTACATACATACATACATATATATAAACACTTGCTATTTTGAAATGAAGGCTGCAAACTTGCAAGCACCTTTGTCACCATGGTTATATCAGCTCAGAAAAGGGAATTGCTTTTACTTGGAGTTTCTATTAAGGTGAATTTGTTCCAAGGGAAAGCAAGAGTGGGTTTTGGTTGGTTGTCTAACATTTGTTTTCTCTAATCATCCCAGTGTTTCCAAGGCTTTATGGAAGAGGCAGCACATTCATTTCCAAGTGTTGCAGCCCCTCTGGCTGCACTGGGAAGAGAGAGTAAACAACGACTTGAAAGGGACTCCAAGCTCAAACACCTAAAGACAACCCCCCACCCTCAGGTCTCCCCTGCACTGCTGTTCCATCAGGCTCAGGTCTGCCCTGCACTGCTGTTCCATCAGGCTCAGGTCTGCCCTGCACTGCTGTTCCATCAGGCTCAGGTCTGCCCTGCACTGCTGTTCCATCAGGCTCAGGTCTGCCCTGCTCTCCTGCCCCGTCACCCCAGAGCACATAGAAATGATTCCCTCCAAAGCAAGGCAGACTGGCCAAGTCAGAGCTCCTAATGGCATCCACATTTAGCATCCTCCCAGCCAAGGAGGGCTAGGGGAGGTAACACACCCAGCGAAGAGCAGAGGAGGGCACTTGTTTTCTCCTTTCAGCAGGTGCAGTTCACCTCCCAGTTACCCAATGCATAATTACACCAGAGGTGCCCACAGACCAGTGTTCACTGTCACCCTGGATCTCTTCACACAGTGCATTCCTTTTGGCAGCTCCATTTATCCAGCTTTGGGATGTGCACTGTGTTTTTCCGGGTGCAGGGGATCACAGGAGAGTGACCAAAGCCCTCCCACTCCTGTTTTAAGGCTCATTCTGTTGGGTTGGGGTTTGGGTTTGCAGTTGGCAACGCTGCGAAGATCTTTTGCTACAAGAGGCAGAGTTTATATTGATTTAAAACTAGTGGGCCATTGCAATCAGTAATTCCTGCCTCAGTGAGGGCTGCCTTGGCCAGGAGTACAGACAGAGCCTTTAAACAAAGCAGCACTTTGAGCCCCCAGTCGGATACGGCCGTCGAGCGCGCGCTGGAGCAGAGATGCCACCAGCAACAGCCCCAGTGAGTGACACTGCTGTCCCACAGCCCACGCTGGGGCTCTCTGCAAGGCTGAACTTGGCAAAACACTTGCCAGGCACTAGAGACAGGTTAAAAGAAAAAAAAAAAGGAGAGGTAAGTATCTATCAACTCCACAAATCAGACAAGCTCATCACTGGCCTTGACTTCAACCTTTCGACAGTTCCAAAAACTCCCAAACAGGATATTCAAGTAGGGCTGAGCAGACAATCACAGGAAATTAATTTTATATTCTGCTAGAGGGAATGAGGCAGCTTCTTTCCAGCTGAGAGCATATAATTATTTGGCACCAAGTGGCTCCATCTCAGAAGCTACGACAGCAGCTGCACAGTCCCTTTTAGCAGGGTAAGTTTATTTTTCCTCTGTCTCAAACCTATTGGTTCTCCAATCCTACCAACTGCCTGGAGAAATATAAGCTGTTGGGAGGATTTGGGGCCACGACATTCTTTTCCATACAAACAATTCTGCAACACACCAACTCCAGTCAGACCAAACAAGCCACTAAGGACACATCAGGGCCAACAGCACAGCCCAGGCTGGACAGGACCTCCGAGACCCCCAAAGCTCTTTTCCTCTTTTACTCCAGCATTAATATTGAACATAACAGCTCAAAATACATCTACCAGACTCTGAAAGGAAGAACATCTGTCCTTATCCGAGGACATGACAAGAGGATGGTGACCACAGCTTTTATCTCCCCAGAGCAGGACGACTCAGTTAAAAACCCAAACCGCCCCCTTCTTAACCGTGCAGTGAAGCTCAACTGAGTCCACACTCATCTGCTTTTAGAAAAATATTGTTGTGCTGTAGGAGGAAGGACTTCCACGCTTTTCAATAAATGTATTGTTTAGAGGAGAAGCTGTTTACAAGAGATTTATTAACAAGAACTATTATTATTAACAAGACACAACCAACCACAACAACATCTCATTAGTTCACGTATTGATGTTGTTTCCAGGGCAGATTTCAAGCAAAATTCTGAGACTAAACTTTTTTTTTTTTCAAGATGGAGACTCAAATAAGGTTTCCTGTCCAAAATATTTAGAGACGTCATTATTTTTCCAAGCTGCCTCCAATGAGTAACTTGAGGGGGAGGTTGTTTTTGTTTTGTTTTTAGAACCAGAACTAGTTACGGTCTCTCTGTAAAGCAGAAAGAGGATTTCAGAGCAAGTAGCTCTGGTGCCAATATTGCAAAAATAAGCAACTTGCATAATCTCCAAAGCATTCATATGGAAGCTCTCCTTCAGAAAGAGGCCTTTGATGATGCTGTGGTTTTGACAGCAAGATCCTTATATGGATTCAAACCCCACAACACGTTTCACACAGAGCAGCAATTGTAACACCAATCGCTGAGAACGTGCTGAATGAATGGAGGCCAGAACCAAGAGACCCATGGAGGCCTTGGGGTTCCTAACTAGAAAGTTTCATACCAGAAATACCAGAGGGTTTTGGCAGAGCTTTTGGGTTTATTTAGACACAGGCAGCTTTCGTAAGAACAAGCTCCGTGCCAGACGAGCTCCCGGCCAGGGACGCGCCCAGAGAGCAGCAAGGGCTGACCAAGATGGGGGGCTCTGCTGTTCTTCAGCAGCTGGACATCAACCTCCAGAGACAGGGAGTGCAGCACCCATCTCCTCAGTGCTTGTAATGGAGGCAAGATAAAGGAAGTGTCATTTCTGAGAAGCCACATCAGCGGCAGCGAGGTTAACCAGGCTGCACAGCTCCCTGACAGGGAGCTTGAACTCTTCACCTGTTAAAGCCACTCAGCAGGTACGTCTGTACCTGAGCTTTCCTCTTCCCTAAAGCCACGTGTCCATGACATGGCTAAGAACCACACAAACACTACACAGAATTAAGGGCAACAAGCTCCATTAGTGTCCCTAATATTGCAATTCCCCTGCAGCTTTACAAGGAAAACACAAACTGGAGACTTGGTGTATTCATTGCATACCAGCTGTGCTTCCCAAACCTCCAAAGGAGCAAACTGGCTGGCAAACAGAGGAGCACAGGCACTGTGGAAACCCCCCAGGTGCCCGTACAGTTACACACTGTTGTGCTCCCCAGGCAGTCCTCCTGGTGGGGAATAAAACAGCACTCCCCTTGTTCAGAGGGCTCAGAGCTCCCATGCCAGACACTGTGGAATGCAAGGAGCCAGCACAGGGCTCCTGTGAGGAACACTGAGGAAAAAAGGAAAGCTCAGTGTATGTTCTGACAGGCTCTCACCACGAGCAGTGTAGGAGAGCAGCGTCGCCCATCCCGTGGGCAGGGGAGCACTGCTGATCCCCTGGGAAGGGAAAAGCTGCCCACTGCAGCATTACAGCCAACCCTGCAATTCCCCCAGGGAGCAGCATCATCCCAGGAGGAACATGGAACCCACCAAGAGTGACTGGTTTTGCTCAATTGACATTTTATCAAGCAGAAGTTTATCACGCAGAGCCAACTTGGAGGTATTGGTAAGAAACAAGATTATCCACAAGCATCACCACCTCCTTTCCCTCAAAAAAATAAATAAATAAAAAAAAAGAGATGACCTGGTCCTTCAGTTTCAGCAGAAGGCTCAGGGAAGACAATATTCAAGCAGCAAAACCCTCATGAAATCAGAGACATGCAGTGACCACACTGCTCAGAGACACGCCGGTGTCCCAATGTCACTGCAGTCCCCTGCCAAACAGGGGCTGAGAGCACTGGGGGGGGAGCAGAAGCAGCAAGCTAAATATTTGGACAGTCTTTTGAAAAGCCAAGGAAGGACCACAACTGGCTCAGTAAAAAAAAATAAAATAAAAATAATTATCTTTCATTTAAACCAAGAATATACTTTCATTATGATTTTAAACGCTCGGTGGGAAAGAGACACAGCTCATTAAACTGTCAAAAATTAGATAACAAAGGACTGTATTCAGAAGTGCTTTTGGAGAAGTTCTAGATTTCCATTATATTTTTGTGCAACACTGCATTAAGCTCTACTGAATAACACAGAAAGACATGCAATAATTAATTTCACTTGTCAACAGTTAGATGTGGACATGTCCCATCTTGCTAAAATGAGAAATGTAATTTACGTTTCCTTTGTCACCTGTTATATCAGAGACTGTGCATTAAGCAGGATTAAATTACGTTCATTTTCGCCAAAAGTAACATCATTATTACAGCCACAGGGATTCGCAGAGGAAATCCATTCTCCACAGGATTTTTCTGTGAAAATGATGTTAAGCACTTAAAAATTATCTATAATATATAGGTGTTTTGCATAAACTTCCATGCCTGGGTACCAAATTTGAATTGGAGAGCTCCAACAGCGCTCAGTAGTAAAATCTGATAAATCCTTTCTGCTTGTTTGTTAGGAAAGGATTTTTATATATGCCAACCTCACACAGAAGACTTTGTGTTCTCTCTCTGAAAAATGCCTAATTACAACACCTGCCCTTTGCTATCCCCAAATCTGGAGAACCACATCAGTTTAGGAGCTTCTGGAAGCGGGAGGATGGAGCAGGAGCTGGTCCACGAGGCTCCTGTCAACAGGACCCTCCAGGCTGCAACCACCTGCAGCGTTCCTGGGTGTGCCAGGCTCCTGATTTACAGCTGCTGCAGGAAGGCAGTACAGAAATTTCTGCCTCAGAATCCCAAAGAGCAGCTGATCCACAGCAAAAGGCAAAACTTTGCCAGGAGCCTGTTCCACCAATAATCTGGGAACCAGAGGGAGGGCTGGGAGCAGCCGTGGCTCAGGTACCATCACATCAGTAGAACTCTGCTGTCTGTCAGATGGCTCCATTACTCAGAGGTCTGGATCCATCTGTTCCCATCAGAGCGTGAAGTGGCTCAGTGTGAGCACTGCACGGCTCTTTATTGCCACACACATCTGTTCTGCCTCTCTTCAGCCTCCCCACTGCCCCAGCACAGCAACACACCCCCACCCCACGCCAGCTATAAAATATATACATCAAAAGGAGAAAAACACTCTCCAGCTGGCAACTGTAGCCTCACCATTTAGTCCCCATGAACTTCTAGGAAAGCACATAAAGCATTTATGTTTCAAATAGCTTTCCTACTTCCAAGGTGCTGCAAAAACATATCCTTCTCCCACACAGCTCTTCTGGCTACTGCAAAATCCTGCTAAACCCCAGTGGGGTCCTGCACTGCTCCCAGGCCCCTGGGTCAGCTCTCAAAGTGCTCTCAGGGCACCAGGTCAGCCTTGGCTTCTTGGGGACACCTCTCAGAGCTGCCTGCCAGCCTGACTCTGCTCCTCTGCCCAACAGCTTGGTTACTTCCAGGAGTTTCCACCCATCACGACATCCTCCACTAAACCACTCCCAAAGAACTGGAGACCTCCAAAGAGGGAGTAAAACCAAACAGGTCTGGGAAAGCCCAGGTGTCATGAGTACAGGTGACAAATAAGCAGGTGAATAACCCACCCAAAAGCATCAGCTGAGCTGATGGAACTCTGTTCCAGCCAAGGCATCCACAGCACTGCTCGCACTGATTCTCCAGGATTTTTTTTTAAACTCTAAATGCTGCTTGGTGCCTAGAGAGAATTCCCAAATGATTTGAGTTGGGAGGGACTTTAAAGCTCACCTAATTCCAACCAGAGCCTAAGGAACAGCTTCTCTCAACTCAAATCATCAACACCTACAATCCTGTTACCTGCTCAAAGTACACAAGGAGAAGCACTAGGAGGTAACAGCAGCCTGGAAAAAAAAAGAAACAAGCTCACACAAGTCTAAAAAGCCTCGTGCTGTTTACAAACACACAAATCTCTCTACACATGCATAAAGGTCTCTGAGTTTGGTAAATCTGCAAAAGAATAGGGCTGTAAAAGGAAGAGGCAGGACAGGACCTGCCTGCTTATCCTACCCCAGCCAGCAGTGCCAAGGAGAGGCCCAGGCCCACCTGTGATCACCAGCATTATATGTAGCATTATATATATATATCTAACCTTGATCTTCATTAAAAAACTACTAAGAAATCCATTTATATCCACATATATTTATACACATTTCCAGGAAAAAAAAAAAAGAGACCAAACAATGCCTTCCAGGGGCAAACACCTGCCCCAGATCAGCAAGATCTATGGATACCACCAGTCCTCCCATCCCAAAGAATAACTGACTTTGGTGCAGTCAAAACAAGAGCACAACCACAGGTGTTTACCATCACCTTTCTCCACAGGGTTATCTAAAGAGGAATTTGGCACCGAAATAGAAGCATGAAGTAGGTGAGCTCAGTTCCATCAGCTCTCCAGCAGGTATTCAGGATCTGTTCTCCAGAGCACAGCTGCCAAGTTCATGTGTATACTGAACATTAAAACCTCACAGCAATGCCACTTTGCCCAGGGATAAAGTTCTCCCAGGTTTAGCCTTGGAGGAAATGAACCCAGGAGAGCTTAAAGGAACTAAGTGCACTTATTAAAAAACCACTCCATCTGCTTCCTGGTAAAAAACATTTCCCTCTCAAGGGATTGGCATGTGATCTATGTTTATCATCTGAAAAATCACACCAGTTTTGCTTCAGTTTTGAACAGGTCTGATACAGTCTGTGCTCGGTGTTTCAGTGATTTTTCCCCCCTGCAAGGTGCTTGCTTTGACCTGAATAAAGCAAAACTGAGTCACAGCTGAAAAAGGCAACGTTTCTTATCTGCACTTATCCCACTCCATCAGCTCTGCTGGGGACTCTGGCACGAAACACCTCAGTAAAGAAAGACAGAAGGAAAGAAAGGGAACCTTCCATGTTTGCAAACCATGCACTTCCCATTTAAAACACAAATGTTGTGCTACTCGTGCCAAAACAGACTAAGAAAAAAGAAAACAACTGTATATCTGTAACACCAGACCTCAGTCCAGCACTAGGACAGCACCTGCAGTTTGGGACCAGGAGCATTTATTTTAATCCAACTCATGCTTTCATATTCCCACCTACTGCCAAAATCTACCACAAAAGCAAGGGAGAGAACAGATGATTC
Organism: Pseudopipra pipra; assembly: GCF_036250125.1. NCBI lineage: Eukaryota > Metazoa > Chordata > Aves > Passeriformes > Pipridae > Pseudopipra > Pseudopipra pipra. Next base: position 395,784 of record NC_087556.1, on the reverse strand, counting down.
TCTAAGAGATGTTTATTTTGGAGTGGGATTTTTTTTTTTTTTTGAGAAATCATTCAGAACAAGTTCACTGAATAGAACTTGTCCCAGATGCTTGACCTGCTACAGAATATCAGACAAATCCCTTCTCCCCCAAGGCAGCTTTCTAGAAATAAATCTACCTTATACAAGACAAAAGCATTAAGTCCATCAGTTTTTTGAGAATATTTCTTGCAATCTAAGACAGGAACAGACAAGCCATAAGAGGCAGACCATCACCTGGAAATGCCTGTTCATGAATTCCATCCCTAACCCTTGAGCTGGGTAGAGAGGAAATAAAGGTCACAGGTTCACAGTAAAGGTTTTGGATGTCTCCACAGACTAAAGCAGGTGCATGAATGGTTTTGCACCTTCCTGCTCAGCCACAGTAGCAAAGAACACAGCAAGAGACTCCCTGTTATCCAAAATATACAACTGGTATATAAATACAGGCCCAACCAGGCTATCAACAAGATGTCAACACACTCCCTGTGCTTGAACCAGGCCAGATAAAGCAAGGAAGGGATGTCACAGCAGCAAAGGCTGCTCTAAGGCAGTACTGGAGGAGGTAGAATTAATTGTCATAGTACTCAAAGGTCCTACAAACACCAGATAAATATGCTCACCAAATAATGCCACGAGTGTAAATTCACCTCCTGCCCCAGCCCTCCCGCTCTCCCTGTTTACAGCCTTCAGCAGAAGTGATGGAGCTATAAAAGAACTCCCTCATCACTACCTGCTCAGCCTTCAGTACACTGAATATCTTCAAAAGAGAGGAAAAAAACCTCCCCAAGAATGTACATATTGCCAAACTGGCTCTCCCTGTGTGACATCCCAACACAACAGTGTCCCCACGCAGTGTGTAACTGTGCCCAGGCTGGAGCCAGGGGAAGGAAAGCAGGGACCAGGCATGGCTATAGCTAAATTAAAAAGCCAGTCTTATTTGCTATTTCACTATTTTTCTTCATTGAAAAATGCAGGCATTTAGTTTGTTTTAAGTCATCTACCAGGTCCAACGTGGGGAAGGTGAATAACTTGGCTGGCAGGACCCAGCATGCTGTATGTAACCCAGGATGGTTTTCTGCCCAGCAAGTGCTCCCACCTGGAAAAACTCCAATTACTTTCTCCTGTTTGGGTGACTGTATTGAAAAAAATGTGGGGTTTTGAAAGTCCTCCAGAGGGACAGACTCTCACCTCCTTTCACTGCACTGAACAGGCATCTGAGGCAGCTTTGGAACCTAGAGGGAGACAATTATGATAACAATCCTGGTAAATCTGCCTAAATGCTTGCAAAAAGAACACTTTAAATAAAAGCTTTCACTTGGTCAAATAGCCAGTGAGCTCCCCAGCAAGCCAGGAAAGCACAGGCTCAGGAGGGGCCCAGCAGCTCCCAGATGGAAGCAGTTACTCAGCTGTGAGCTCCTTTCCTGATGATGGAAAGGCAATGCAGGACCCAGCAGGTGTTACAGCTCTGACCACTGCACCCACACCTCACCCTCAGCTTTAGGCTGCCAGCAACTTCTCCATATGGCTGCATTCATGGAGAAATGGGATTAAAAGATTCAGTCACTGAATTAATAATAGTGTTGACTTAGCAGTGTATTAATCATCCTGCTGACTTCTGTGGGTCTCAGAACACTGCACCACACTGGAGAGACACTCATTTTACACCTCTCACCAACTTGGCTGCTCGTATTCAGAGCTTTAAAAAACAATTCCATGATAAACAGGCTTTATTAGACTTGGAAGTGTTCATATAGAGCTAAAACCCTCGTCACAGAAGTCAGAGGCATGTGCTGGAATGAGCAGACTGGTCTCCATATCGACCTGGCTCAGAAATGCCACAGCAATTTCCCCCAGCAGTAGATAATGAAAACCTATAAAATCACATCTCAACCATAATAATTCATATCCCACTTTCTATTGCCACTCAAAAATTCATCATTGCATAGCATTCAGTAATTGCTAACCTTAAACAAATACAGATTAATGCCACTTTTTGAACAAATCCCACCTACCTGCTCCCTAATTGTTTTTCAGTCAGTCTTCCCAACAAACAGGAGGATATATTCAATGTAGTCAAAACCCCGCTGGATTTCCAAAGACATGGTGCAATTTTTCAAGTTATTCCCAAAGCACATTCACAGGTCACACCTTTAATGAAACTTTGAGACCAGCACACAGAGAACAGGGATTTTCTTTTTGCCTATGATGTGTTATGTAAAGAGCCCCAAAAGTTCCTTGCCATGAACAGACCCTGAAACCTGAAATCAGTGATGATATTCAACACCTCTTAACATATGCCTAAGAGCCAAAATCTTTACTACCCAAGACTTCCAGGGTTTTACTTTCATGCTGGCAGACAAAAGCACCAAGATCAAAATGCTAAAATATGGAAGAAATGAACAAAAAGAAGGCAGCAGAGAACAAGTAACACGGCGGGGGTGGAAGGGAAGTGGTGAAGAACCTCATTAGTCAGGCAAGAGTTTAATTAAAGTGTGGAAAGGGCAGTACTGCCAAATTCCACAATGAAATCATTTTTGAGCTAGAGGTGTACAGAGCCCCAGGACTGGGAGCTTCAAGGCAATGGAAATTTGGTGCAGTGGCTTTAAAACAGGAGACAGGAAAGCAGAAAGCAGAGCTGTACGTTAGGATTTGTTTTGTGTTGAGTCATGAGTCAGCCAGGTAACACTGGGGGCAACTCTTTCACTGTGGTGAGAGTGAACCCTCTGCCCCACCCAGGTCAGGGAGGAAGGTGCTGGCAGAGGATTCACTCCCAGCACACTTAAGGACCACATCAGACAAGGGGAACGGCTGATACACCAAGGGGCAAGGCAGCTCGGGAGGCTCAGACCCTACACAAATTGTTTTAAGAGATTTCCTGTCGGCATAAAAGAGGTGGAAGAATTACCAGGAGAGCTGCACAGCACCAGGAAAAAAAAGGAAGCCCAAAGAGGAGTTAAATTCACATCTTTGGAGAGTTTTAAAAGCACACCTGGACAAGGTCCTAAGCAACGTGGTGTAAGTATTGAATCCAGACATGACCTGAGTGGGTGGAAGCTGCAGAGGTTCCCTCCATGAAAACCACCCAGCAATTGCCCAGGTTTGCTGCTCATTAACATTCACAGGGAAAACTTGCAAAATTTGAGCTTCTTCCAACCTGAACACTGACTAAGCCACAATAACTATCATTTAAAATATCTCTGCTTCCTTCAAGATGATCTGATTCTCCATTCTAAAAGTTCCTAATGTAACCCCCCCCCAGGCTGTACTCAGACACCAACACACTGCAGACAAAATCACCACCCATCCAGGAGCAGGACTTTCACCCTGCCAGGTGTGAGTGGTTAATCACTTCTCTGCCCATCAGAACACCAGCCCCAGCTGAACGTCCTGATTGGAGCCAAGTTCAGCTCCCAAGTTGCCCCCGGTAACTTCTCAAACCATGATACCACCCACTGATACTTGGATTTATCCCAGTGCCTTTTAAACCTTTAATCATCTGTCTGTCCATTTTCCTTCAGCTTTCATTAACCCACACTCAGATGGCCACAGTGTTACTGAAGTCTTCCAGCACCACGCAGATCCCGTGTCCTTTGCTCAGGCACAGCCTCCAGCTCTGCTGGCAAAGGAAGGAAAAGAAAACCTATTTCACAGGCCCCTTTTGAAGAGGGAATAGCTCCATCCTGAAGTTAAATCACCTGAGAGAGGGGAGCACCAACACCTGCAGGAACACTCAGCCCCAGTGGGTCACTCATGCAGCTAAAGCTTCCCAAAAACCCACATGTTTATCTTGCAAAGAACTCAATTTTACTGCTGCTGGAACAGGCAACACTGCTGCTAATTCTACTGCTCAGCACCTCTTCAGGTGAGTCTGTATGAAAACTCCTTAACTCTTTCTATAGAAGCTCAGAGAGGACCTGGATTTTCAGATTCCCACTAACAAATGTTCCTGCAGCAGCAGCAGCATTCCTCTGTGCTCCTGGTTATGCTGGCTGGGATACACCTTCTAAAGCAAGACAGGCACGGAAAAACCAAGATACCTATAACTTCATGTTTATTTGACTTGAACTTTTTCATGAGAAAAGCAGCTTGAAATTTTTAATAAAGCCTTATCCAAAACATTTGGTGGCAACACTTGTTTAGACTTCTGTCTGTAGGGAAAGCCAGATAATCCTGCCTACACAGTTTCCTTGAGAAGGTGATCACAGAACTTTAATACTGACCTATTTGTTAGCTTGAAAACCAAGAATAAAACCGACTTTATAAACAAGGAGGAGGAATTTTTTTATCACCATACCCAGCACACAATCCAAGCAGCAGACAGAAATTTGTGGGCCTTCCTCTTTATTTACTTTATGCAACCACTTGCGTGTTTAAAGAAGCTTTTCTTTGTCCCTTCCCCTGCCAACAGAAAAGGCTCATTCTGATCTAAGCACACACACAACCAAGACACCAAGCTGGTTGTAAAGCTTCTCAATGTTTTCTGCTGAATTAGAGGTTTTTTTCATGAAGTTATTACTGAAGTATAAACAAGGATAAGAGGCAACAAAAACATCCCTGCCATAGTTTTCAACTTTGTTAGGTAACCCCTGTGGGGTCAGGGGAAAGGCTGGAGGAGAAAACAAGGCTCACAAGGCAAAACCATCACTTTCCCTGGTGGTAAATGGCATGTTCTTCCCCTACAAAAAGTTTCTGATTTCCCCCAGTTGCTGAGCATTCTTAACACAGCCCTGGCCCAACACAGAGATCAGAGGACTTCCAACCCCAGGTGATTACAGCACAACACATTAAGTAACTGGGAAGGCTAATTCCAGCAGGATCCCAAAACCCTCCAGGCAGAAAGAACAGGAATTACTCACCTCACACTCCGAGCTGAGGAAAGGGAAAACTGAAGAGCACCAAGGAGAGCTGGTGCTGCTCCCTCAGCCTTTGTGCTCTGCTCAGTCCCTGCCCTCTCTGCCCTCTGCAGCTGCTCCTCATCAGGCTGATGCCCACCCAGCTGTTCCTGCTGTACCCAACGGGCACAAAGCCCCTCTGGCCCAGGTGGGATTCATCCCTCAAATCCACCAAGGTGGGGCTGCCACCCTCTCCCCAGCTGGTTTGTTCTGAGCACTGAGCAAAGCTGTGGAGGGGAGAAAAATCCCAAATTCAGAGAGACAGACACAAGGCTTAACATTGTGCTCCCTCCTTGTTACTTGTTTTTTAAAAGCAATCCCCTTGATGGGGGCTGAGAGAGCTGGGGTTGCTCAGTGTGGAAAAGAAAAGGTCTGCAGGGAGACCTCAGAGCCCCTTCCAGTGCCTAAAGGGGGGGTTATAAAAAAGAGGGAGAGAAACTTTTTACAGTGGCATGGAGTGATGGGACAAAGGGGGAATGGCTTCCCACTGCCAGAGGGCAGGGCTAGATGGGATTTGGGAAGGAATTCTCCCCTGTGAGGGTGGGGAGGCCCTGGCCCAGGTTGCCCAGAGAAGCTGTGGCTGCCCCTGGATCCCTGGAAGTGTCCAAGGCCAGGCTGGACGGGGCTTGGAGCAACCTGGGCTAGTGGAAGGTGTCCCTGCCCATGGCAGGGGTTGGAAGGAGATGGTTTTTAAGGTCCCTTCCAACCCAAATCTTTCTGGGATTCTGTGATACATTAGCAAAGTTCTTAAATCTCTATCCTAACAAGACTGTGGACTTTTGCCATAAAACATTGACACTTAGCAAGGAAAGGTTTGCTAGGCATTGCAAGGGGAAAATACCCAGTCATAGAATCACAGCCAGGTTGGAAAGGACCTCTGAGATCACCAAGAGTCCAACCCTTGATCCACCACCACCGTGGGTACCAGACCATGGCACAAATGCTGCAATATACTGAGAGCAACACACACAAACTCCCTGCCTTGTAGGTGCTGGAAAAGAGGGACAGCTCCCCCAGCCAGTGAGCAGCTCTGTCCTTCAAGCTTCCTGCTCCTTCCTGAAGCACACACAAATTGCCTCCTTTCTGCAGCAGCAACCACCCTGGCATCCCTCCCTTGCATACAGATCAAGCTCTAACCCTGGTGCTCTCACCACAGCCCCAAGTGCAGATTTGACACCACAAAGATACTTCCTAAAGCCCGGGAATGCTCACACTATATTGGAAGAGGTGATTATTTTTAATGGCCACTCTGTATCATCAGTTTAAGGGAAACCAACTGCCCTGAAAAACACAGTATATTAGGTACTATGTATCTATTTAGAGGGAATGTAGCACTAATTACATTTTTTTCTCCATTTAGTGTTTAAATTAAGACCCATTTGTGCTTATTCCTTGCGAGCCACATGAGCTGCACAAAGAAACCCCGAGCCCAGGCAGCCCCCCCTCAGCCTGTGTGCACCATCCCACAGCAGGGATGCTCACCAGCACCACTGACTTCAGACAAACCTCCTCCTGAGGTTTATCCTCCATGAACTACTCCAGGCAGTTTTCCAATGGGAACAAATCCCCAGTTTAATATCAGGTCAAGTATCCCCCAGAAGGTCCGAGCATTCCGTCTACTGCAGGAAGGGACTCAAAAGGTCACCATTCAAAGGGCAGCAATTCCTAGAAACTAAATATTTACTTACAGAAAATCTGAGAGAATCCCCACAGCTGCTTCAGCCTTCCCTGAAAAGCTCCTTTTGTATTCAGACAAGGGAGGATTCATAAAGGTAAATCATCTGCTTGCACAGTAACTGCAGAAATCCCTTCCTTCCAGGCCTCTCTGCTGGGATAACTCCTGGCATCACCTGCACTCCTCCAACCCAAACATTAGCTTTTCCCACAGATACAAATCAGAGAATCCTGTAACTGCAACCACAAAGCTGCTGAGGTTGTGCCCAGTCCAACGTCTCCAGCCCCACGAGGGATGCCTGGCAAAACAGTTCTGTGCCAAAAAACACTTCCAAGAAACCAAGAGAGGGCAAAAAAAAAATCATGGTGGCCTTAAAATTCAAAAAGTACAAGTCATTTTCCGCTTGACTGACTGCAGAACCAGCCAAATGTAAAGCAACTTGCATCTAAGCTTCCCACTGCACCACTAAAGGTGGGACATTTAATCTCACCTGAATTTAGAAAACTACAGGAAAGCCAGAAATGTTTGATGCTGAAGCTCTGCTCAGTTCACTGCCAGGGATTTGGTACCAGTACTGATGGAATATCCATTTAAATCTGTATCACAGCACTCTGCCAGATTACTGTCTCACTGACAGTAATTCCAGATTATTTTTCTAAACTGGGATAATCTTCACATAAGCACAGTGGGAGAGGATGTCTGGAAATCAGTATCTCCAATGCTGTCTTCCAAAAATCAGACTCAACCTATTCTGAGTGAAAGATGCCCACTGAAGTTTTAGGCTCCCCCAAAACCTCCCAGTAGGGCTCTAATTCTTAGAGTGGAAGTAACAATTCTGTCCTAAAGTCATCATCAGTCAAAGGTCTGAATAAGATGATCCAACCAGCTATGCTCTAAAACACGGTTGCTTTGTGATTATTTCTTTTTTTACTACTTCACGTGCATTCTTTCACAATTTTTTGCTAATAACTGATCAAAAATTCACTTGTAGAAATGTTGTGCAAAGACTGCTTGTGGCTTGTGCTGGGTTAAGCAGACCTTTCAGACCACTACGTGTTTCTGTTCAGGTTTGCACCTCAGAAACCAAACCTGGGAGGAGACAGAAGGAAAGGGAGAGGACAGGGAGAGGTGCAAGTAGGAATTATTTACCACTGGAGGCTCTGGAGTGTCAAGTCAGCACATCATGTAAAACTAATCTTGCCAGCCACTGGTACTCAGCCCTTGGAGCAAGGCAGGAATCAGTCCCAGGCAGGGGCTCTACCAAGAGGCACAACAGCTCAGGAGCACCAGAGCAGGGGAGAGGGAAGGAGGGCTGATGGACAAGGTGAGATGTCCCTCCTCAGGAGATGGAGTGGAGAACACATCAGTGCCACAGGGGCTGGAGGGAGCTCCTGGCAAGCCAAGGAATGGTGCTCAAAGAGCTCTCAAGTTGCTGTCAGGGCCTGTTTCAGAGCCCCAAAGGCAGTCTGCATTTCAGCAGCAGCTTACAATGGAACAAAATAAAAACCACCATCTGCAACAGCTAATTTTGTTCCACCGGATCCAGGGAGATTCCTTGTCTCCTGAGGGATGAGGCAAGGCCTGCTCCTCCCACGGGAGGAGTCCTGTACTCCAGAGAAAGCACCAGACACCAGATCAGAACTACAAAAAGCTGATGTTGATCCTCCAGCTGTCCCAACCTCAGTGTGAAGGTGTCTCTGATAACACTGTCCCAGCTCAGGAACTCGGGGTGTCTCAATAAGAAGAAGAAAGAAACAAGCAGCTTTAGTACCAAAGTGTCACACAGCTTTTCAGGTGTTTTATTCGACTTCATTATTCTAAATTCTACCTGACTATCACTTCAGAGCTGTTCTGTAAAGGAAATACTTTATGACCACCAACTAACGCTGACAAAAAGCAGATCATTTGTCAATGCAAGTCACAGGAGGGCATCCCAGAGGGAAACATTCCCATCTCCTCTCTTCAGGATACAAGGGTTAATATACTGTGTTCAACCTCTGAGCTTCATGATTCGACACTAATTACTGTGGAGAGAGAGGAAGAAAATTAATGGCTGATTAGAGCTGTGGGCAGAAAGGAAACAAGTGTCTAGTCAGAGCCTGGTTATTTTTCTCCTATCAGATTATTTACCTGCAAAACCCACATCCCCATTAAAGCTGCAAACAGCAATTAGAGCTGTTAAAAATTTAGACTTTTTATTAAGGTTGTGCTTCTTCAGTCTTTTGTGAAAAAGTGCAGCTAACAGCCCCAAAATTCCTTGGTGGTCTTGTTCTCACAACAAGAATGAGGGGGGAAAAAAAAAACCCTATTGCAAGACTAAAGCCTCAGCACAGAGGGGAAAAGAAGTGTTTATCATTATATTACACTATTAAGTAAGGGAGGAAAAGTAACCTTGCAGCAACAGCACTAGAAGGACCAAGTGATGAGTAAGAACAGCATCTTTGCACCAAAGTTACCAGAACAAATCAGGAATACAGAAGGCACTGAAGTGCTGTGATGTGCCATCAAATTCCTGTCCTTATTACAACAATAATGATAGATGGCAAAGTGGGATAGGAACAGATGAGAACAGTTCAACTGCATCCTATTTTTCATCTACTTTCTTCCCACCCCCATTATTTCTGATTGTCTGCCTGGAACCGTCCTTACCCTTTGGTTTGGGAAATAACCACCTTCCCAGTGAGTCAGGGAGATTTATTTACACAGATCAGCAAGTTGTGGAGTTGACTTTCAGCATCGTACAACTCAAACCTCATTAGCTGATTTCAAAAACACCGAGTTATTGCACTTACAATGTCCTTTCAACTTGGATGATATTCTTCAGATCTACAGGGAATTATGCAGATATTTCTCACAGTGAGAGCCGGGAGGATTTTGCACTCAGGTGATTCACAGTACATCAAAATCTCTCTACCAAGAAGCTGCAAGAAGGATTTCCAGTGCTCATGTTTATGTACGAGCTCTTCGTGCATCTCAAACAGTCCAGAGCAGAAGTTGAGGGACTCAGCAAAATACCAGTGCAGGAGGAGGAAGATACAGCAACAGCAGCAACAAGACATATGCCTTTTCTTCTATTTTGATTAGTTCTTTTTCTTCAGACAAGCTCAAGGTAGATCTGTTCATGGGAAAAGCCTCACACAACTCAGTGATCACCACGACTGACAATCAGTATTGAGGTTCAAGCAGCACAGAGATGAACTCAGAGCTGGAGAACTGCTGCAAACTCACAAAATGCAAGTTCTAATCACTTCAGATTAAGTTTTGTGCTTAATAATTCCAGTGGTAAGCCAAGCTGCTCACTAGGTGAGTATAACTGTATTTAATGGAGTGTTCCAGAGAATGCCTTTTTCAAGGCAAATCGTGGCCAAAATAACTCGTTTAAAAGTATTTTAAACCACCCCGTCCTCACAAATGGCAAAAAAGGGAAATACAGTTGAGAACTAAATTAGCCTAACCTAAAAACAAGACTCATGGGGTACTAGTTAGTGTTATAAAAAAGGAAAGCGTGACAATAAAAGGTTGAAAGCTTTGTTATTATCTTTTGTTTCCTTTAGAAAAGCTTGAAGGAGGCAGAGTAACAGAGCTGGAATTAAATAAGATTACCAGAAAACAGTCAGAGGGGGTTTTTTTTGAGGGGTGTTGAGTGGAAAGGAGGTAAGGGCTGACTCTACCCAAGTAGAGTAAAAAGTAAACCCAGACTTGAGTACTGGCCCAGGTTTCCACAGCCAGGCCTCTCAAACACCCACCCAGCAGGGTCTCCACGTCCTGCACGGTGTCTCTCAGCACCACCACGAGAACTCAGCTTTTCTCATGCCTGCAAGCCACGTATTTTCCACACTGCCAAGGCTGCAGGGAAGCTTGGAAGTGTTCATGAGTCAGAATCCTGCCTGGAGCATCGTCAGCTGGTGAGGGAGGCAAACAGAGCTCTGTGCTGCTGTCAAACCCGCGGCTCCTTCGGACACACAGGGAAGAGGAAGAGGCTCCCAGGATTTGCTTGTGCAGTGCTGATTCCATCTAGTGTGGAAATCCACACGAATTGGGTAAATACTGCCCTGAAAGCTGCTGTGGTACTTTGACACTGTAATTCCAAGAACAAACAGCCCTCTCTGGTGCACTCTATTATATAAAATGTCAGGCTAATCAGGGCAATTCAGCTTCATGAGTGTTGCCAGATCTCCTAAATGGGAGTAAAAACGGGGGTAAAAAGTGTTGGGGATGAGCCAGTTACACACCTCCCTCTCTTTGAAAGGACAAATGAAAATTAATTACAACTGACTCACCACAACAAAAACGATTCCTTGGGAGAAAAGAGTGCCTGCCTGAAATCCCCAAAGGGACACTGCTCTGTGCTCAGGTGTTCCTGCCTCTTCCTCCCCACTGGAACTGGAATCATTCAGCAGACCACCTTGAGGAGCATGACTGTATCAAACCAGAGGCTCACCTTTTTTCCAGCCCAAGACAAAAAAAGCCCAAATCTCTCCTCCGAGCCACCAAGAGCAGTTTTTACTTCCACACTCCCCCAAGAAGTAGGTCATGAAAACAGCAGTTCCACCAAAGTGCCTGCCCTAGATCCAGAGCCCTGTGATCCACACAAACCAGGGCTGTGTGTGACCAGAGTGCTTGGAGTGGGGAGAGAAGGGCCTCCTGCAGCACATGGAACGTGGTATCACTGGCTGCACATGGGGAAAAAGCACAATTCAGCACAAAGGAGCTGCTGTGCAGAGAAAAACTGAATGGAGTGCAGGGACAGACAGCAGAAACAACCCACCTTTGGGGAAAGATGGGAAAAAAAAAACAGCTTCTGCTCAGAATGCTGTTTACAAAACAATTCCTTTCAGGAGCGCCTGGTGTGTGGTATCAATGCTTCTCCCAAAACCCTGACTCCCCTGCCAGCTCAGAGGACTGCAGAGTGTCATATCCTGCCCTACTCACCCCAGCTCAGTAATGGAGGGGAGTACTTCGTGGAGCTGTTTGTTTAAAATGACTCTCTTGAGCATTAAATGCCAAAAGGAAATATGGCAGTGGTCCCTCCCCCACACACGAGCGATGGCTGATCCAAAACTGGGGTTTATTTTTTGGGAGTACATGTGCAAACCTGAGTCACGTTCTTTCTCTCTGCACAAGAAGGCTCTTAAAGCAAAATTAATCTTAGACACCATTACTCCATTCAGCTCTGTGGTCAGAGAAATCCGTGGCTTTTTGGCTTCAAACCAAAGGCCTGGTTTGGACCATCAGCTTTTTGTTCCTCAGCAATGGGACTCCCCTCACCCGGCCAGGCCACCAGGAAGGGATGGTTCAGCACATGGAATGGTCTCTCCCTCCAACACCACTTTGCCAGGGGTCTAAAAACAACAGCATGGCCTCTGGTTCCTCAGTGCCCTGTGATGCAGGGCACTGACCTGCTGGATGGAAGCCAAACAAACACTCCCTCCCAGGTGTTCCAGGCAGTTCATAAAGCATGGGAGTGGCTCACCGGGAGCTTGCAACAAGGGAAAATTCTGTAATATGCTCCTTTAATTCAGAGGGGAGTATTTGGAGCTGGTTTCATCACCAGCAATACACACTGCTTGTAATACAACTCTTCCTCCTTGAGATAGAGATTTGCTTCTCTTGAATCCCTTACATCCAAGTCCAAGGGAAGGATCCCACTCTCCTCTTAAATCCAACACCCCCGAACCCGGGAGAGACCACACAGCACTGTACTAGTGTAATTACCAACCTAATAAATATTCAGGCAGTGGAATTTCTGTTATCCCTGCTCAGGAACAAGTCCCCTGAGAGCAGGAATAGCCTTGCAGGCAGCAGCAGCTCCCTGGGGAGCTCTTTGTGCCGTTGTGCATCACAAACACGCCAGGCTCCATCACCCGACCAAACACTGAGCTCACCCTTTCCCCCTCTGCAGGAAGCCAAGAGGATTTCCCAAGCCATATGATAAATTGGAGCGTTTTCATTCCAAAAAAGGAATCACATTTCCCCCCCCCCTTGGGGAATCTCTGCACTTCTGCAGCTCGATGTTATTTCAGGGAGAAATGAACTTTCTCTGCCAGCCTTCCCTCCCATCTCTCCCCCACACAGGAATCTGTGCCATGTTTCGGACAGGTTTCTAATTAATTTAAATTACTATTAAAAGGCTGCTGCTGCATTGCATATTGACTGTGTCTGAGTTTTGTCTAGAAGCAGAAGACACGAATGGGACATGGTATATCAAATTATTCCAAGTGTTAAGCATTAATAATGACACAACAGTCATGCAGGAAAATTTGTACATTAAATAAATAAATAAATAAATAAATAAAAATAAATAAATAAAAAGCACCATCCAGACCCCACTGATCACTTTCTAACACACAACTTGAAAAAATCCTGCCTCGCTCCGGTGCCATCTTGGGCAACCTGTTTTCTCTTAAAATCTTCATTTGTCATTTCTGGAGTTCCTTTGCCAGGCAGGAAACTCACTATCACTTCAGTCCAAACATCTAAGAAAAATGATGTGTCTAAATTATAAGGATGTATATTTAAAAAATGGTTTAAGTGGAATGAATAACTCTATTTCTTTCTACAATAATCTGTCACAACCAATTTCCTTCATTTCCAGGCATACCTTGGAGCCCACTATTCTGATTGCACTTCACAACCTGCACTCTGGACGATGAACATCCATTTGCTACTCCTTCTCCAGATTTCAGACGGGAATCAAAAAGAGCACTGCATCATTAAAAGTGATTTTTGGCAGAAGAAAACAGAGGTTTGAGACAATTAGCACCATGCCTTAACAAGAGGGTCTACAAAATATGTAAGTCAAGTGACAGGTAAGTGCAGAAATAATATAATCACAGCCTGGGTTGGGTTGGGAGGGACCTTAAAGTTCATCTCATTCCACCCCCTGCCATGGGCAGGGACACCTTCCACTCTCCCAGGTTGCTCTGAGCCCCGTCCAACCTGGCCTTGGACACTTCCAGGGATCCAGGGGCAGCCACAGCTTCTCTGGGCAACCTGGGCCAGGGCCTCCCCACCCTCCCAGGGAAGGATTCCTTCCCATTATCCCATCTAACCCTGCCCTCTGGCAGGGGGAAGCCATTCCCTGTGCCCTGTCGCTCCAGGCCCTTGGAAATAGTCTCTCTCCATCTTTCTTGTCATCCCCTTCAGGCCCTGGAAGGCCACAATCAGGTCACCCCAAAGCTTCTCCTCTCCAGGCTGAACAATCCCAACTCTCCCAGCCTTTCCTCCCAGCAGAGCTGCTCCAGCCCTCGGATCCTCTCGGGGCCTCCTCTGGACTGGCTCCAGCAGCTCCATGTCCTTGCTGGGCTGTTCTCAGGGCTGGAGCAGCTCTGCAGGGGGGTCTCCCCTGAGGGGCAGAGGGGCAGAATCCCCTAAAGAAAAGCACACAGAGGGACGGGAGCTGACACGGAACAAGGAGCTCAGCAGAGACTCGTGCTGGAGCTGGCAGGGAGCAGGGCCATGGGCCAGGGAAGTGCCTCCTGCTCCTCGGGAGCAACGCCTTGGACAAACCTTGACAAAGCCATGGGCTCACAAGGACCATAGGCCAGGTTCTTCCTTTTCCAGCCACATCTGAAACACTCCAGTCTCCAACCCAGAAACAAGGCAGCTCCAGAGGCACATTTAGGGAGCCCGTTTTTCCTCAGCAGCTCCAAGGTACGGCAGGAACTGGCGCGAGCTCATCCGGACAAACTCCCTGTGCGGCTGGGGGACACACGGCATTCCTTGGAACAAAGGAGAGCAAGGGGAGCTTTGCCTGGTTGGGGGCTTTCCAGGGTAATAGGGTGACACAGAACAGGGAAAACAGGGAGTAACTTCAGGCTCTGGATAACAGAAGGAGCAGCAGCTACACACACACGTTTTGGGACCTGGTGATGAGCACAACTGAAACTGTCACCATAGCACTGCTCCAAAATCCTCTCCAAACACCAACATGTTCCACAGATCTTTATTCCTAAACCCTATAAAGCTTCCTAGGCTACGACCTCGCAGGGAACTGTTTATTCCCAGCAGGCTGCAGGACAGAACTCGAGGCTGCCAACCACCCAGAGCGGTTTTGTTGTGGTGGGCACTCCCTGGTAGATCCTTCCCAAGTTACACATCCGGGGCAAATCTGAGTTTTAATTATTTCAATGAGCAGTTTCAGAGACTGAGAGTTTCCACACTGCACAGCAGCCCTTTCCTCCTGGGGAAGCCAACAATAAATCGCCCAAATGAGCTCTGCCTTTCCTAATTCCTTAAGAGCTGCCAAGAATCCACAAAAAGATAGTGGACATGCTCCGTATTTTCCGTGAGACATTAGTGATACCCCACAGGCTTGTCCTGCTGGAAACTAATTCCACATCACACTCAAGTGCTGCATATTTTCATCTTCATTAAAATGACATCTCATTTTGATGACCAATTGAGACTTTAATAACAGGAAGAAAACCCTTTGCCAAATCTTTAATAGAAAAAGGACAAGTAGTTTTCTTTTCATCATTAAATACTCAAGGGCAGAACAGCCCTTAAAGCCAGATCACCCTCAGAAAGTCCCAAAATAAGGTGAAATCCACATCAGCAGTATCACAGGTGGTCTCTCACCCCAAGAGCACTTCAGACATAAGAAGTATTCCCCTGTGGTGAGCACAGAGTGCACAGTTTCATCCAGCAAGATCTATCAAGGACAGTTCCTCATCCCACACACAGCTCCCAGGGCCCACAGGAGCAGAAAGCAGCAGCTGGGATTTTGGGAAGAGTGACCACCAGCTGACGCTGCAATAAATGGAAGAATTAAAAAAAAAAAAGGCAAAACAAACCACCCAAAATCTAAAACCATCTCTGCATTTCCACAGACCTACAAATAGGAGAATAACTGAAATTGCAGATTTGTGTCAGCTCAGTGCTATTTTATAGAATGGCAAAGTGGTGACTCATAGCACAAATCTGAAATGAAGTCATATAAGTTAAGTTTTACCCTCCAGACTGGGTGGGACCCAATCTCACAGAAAGTTTCGTCTTTAAGATGAGTCTTAAAACAGCTTTAGGAAGTGAACAACTGGGGTTTTTTCCTTCTCTTTTTTTAGGCTTGACTGGTAAGGAGAGCTCTACCCATCCTGTCTGAGCACAGCTCAGGACACTCCCCATGTGGAAGAAGAGCTGCCCTGAAATTTTTATATTAATTACTAGATCAACTTTCCCGTCACGGACCCTAATACAAAGTCTTGCTTACTCCCACAGGATAAATTATAAATAAAACAAGGTAGTGTCATCAAATAACTGCCAAAAAACCCTAAACCAACATCTAGTCCTCACTGTATAGTGCTCCTCTTTCACACATAGAGAGCCCTGAAAGTGGTTCTCTGGTTTGCTACCAAAATGAATATGATCAAGAGAATGTTTTAGCCACTTCCATACACCAAAAGATACTTCTGCTGGTCACCCCAGTTTTAGTTCATGAAAAAAAAAAAAAATCGTACCACAATCTAACAAAAAAAGCTGAAAAGCACAAAATTTTCAACCTAGCACTGCTATGCATTGCTCTGTAATAGCTAAGGGCAGATTCCCTCCCCTCATTTGAAGTAAAAATGTTGAAGAAGTTTTCCTTCCTCCTGAACTTTTCCAAATAGCCTTGAGCCAGAGCCTTCCCTGTGGCAATAAAGCCGGTGGGAGGCAGCAGATCTGGCTCAGCCTTCCATTTCAATCAGTCTATCCAGCACTGGAGGGGGCAAGTGACAATGCCAGCTACAAGAAATCCCTATTTTTTTGCCACCCTCCACCAGGGTGAGGTGAGAGAGGAGTCAGGGGACAGCACTTGCACCTGTGTGGGACGAGGCGAGGGAAGAAGCAGGAGAAAGAGGAGGGCTGGTGGAGAGACCCATCCTTACAGTCAAATCATCTCTTCCTTAGGACTCCCACAGCTTCATAAACGTTCTGCTGGGTTCACAGTTACCTCCATTGCAGCTCAAGCCACGTCCCATCTTCACTTCCAAAATCAGATCAGCTGCACCTCTTCCTGGGGCGCAGCCACTGCTCCCACGGGTGTCCCAGCATGGGAAACACTGGAAGTGCAGCCAAAGATCCAGTGACAAAGTGACAATAATTGTTTTATGCCCCTTCAAACCACTGGAGTGCCACCAGCTCTTTGGCTTTTTAATCATTCCTTTGAAAATTTACAATCAGCAGCGTGCAAGGTCAGGAAAACAGCAGTTCAGTTAATTAAAGCAGCCTGCCAGCTTCCATCCTCAGCAAAAACACACACCTAAGTCTTCCAAGTCTCACCATCCTTGCCACCACCCGAGTTTTGTGAGCCCCGGGCTTCACCTGGCAAATCACCTTGATCCAAGAGATGGGCAATAAAACTGCTGCCAGCAAGGGAGGAGGTCAGGGAGGAGCAGCACCAGGGGAATCCTGGCCACACTGCTGAGCAGCAGCTTCTCTGGAAGTTGATGCTGCATTGGTTTCAACCATAGCACAGGAATAAAAAAAATACATCAGGTACACATGGTACCTATGCTGAATAAGGGACAGCTTCAGCAGGATGTCCACTGCATCCTCCTCCTGGGGTCTCTCACATCCCACACCACCTCTCCTTGGCACCGAGCAGGATCTCTGCAGGATACACTCTGTACTGCACCCTTAGCACAGGGCTGCCTGCAACAAAACCCTCCCCAGCTTGGGGGAGGGACTGACACAGGTAACCCTGGGCCTCATCTGGAGCAGAGAGGAAAACATGCAGGTCACCCAACACCTGCTTGAAATCTGGCTGCAGTTCAGCCTGGGTCAGTTTTTACTTCTTAGGCTTCCTGTCACTAGGAGTCATCACTCCTGATCTACCCAGAACTGCCAGGAGGAACTCCCACAGGAATGCCACACACAGCTGAGCCCTTGATTTCCCACAGGTATTTCTGCCAGATTTGAACCATATGATTCCATCCCAATCCAACACAGCCACTGGCTACATGCACCAGGAAACTCAGTCACAGGCGACTCTAATCTTCATGGGAAGAAAGCTATGAGCATCAGGCATTCAACACACAAAACAGGAGCATGCTACTGAAGTCCTTTGTCTACCACCACATATTTGAAAGAGGTTTACAGCTTGCTTCCTTGTGAACCTTTTTCCAACTGTTTCCCAGCCATATGGAGCTCTCACCTTGGGCAGCTGACCCTCAACACCCACAGCACCCAGAACAGGCAAGAGACAAAGAAAGGGTTTCCCTTGTTTCATAAGGAAATTTCCTCCAAGGAACATCCCTTTCATTCTCGTTTTTTGCCCTGTCTTGCTGGCACACAGAAAAGGAAACCACACACAGTACTTTTATTCCCCCTCATCCTGCTTGCTGATACCAACTTTTGCCACTTCTGGTCTTCCCACTCAGCACCATGAACCAAATTTCCTCTTCACACGTGACCTCCCAGCTCCCAGTGAGAGAGCACACACAGCATCAGCCTCAAACAAACACCAAGACCCCTGATGTTCCACTCTACGAACTATTTCACCCTACTCATCTCCAAACCCGTGGCCATCCACACATTCCCCCTCGTGTTACAACCTCCCCAGCCAATTCCAGCACCTTCTCCACTGCAGAACATGCCTGGGAGCTCTCCCCTC
This sequence comes from Pseudopipra pipra, assembly GCF_036250125.1. NCBI lineage: Eukaryota > Metazoa > Chordata > Aves > Passeriformes > Pipridae > Pseudopipra > Pseudopipra pipra. Next base: position 377,606 of record NC_087556.1, on the reverse strand, counting down.
TCCACCTCTGCAAGGCTTCTTCCACTCTCACATAGTTGCAACTGAACTGGGAGAAGGGAAAGAGATGCAGCCTCTGCTACTTCTGCTCCAAGTCCATTTATTCAGCTCTGTCATATTCTTCCAGCAGTGTGGATGCTCCAGCCCTTTGTCCCCCAGGGTTCAGCCTCCTCCCCCTGCCCGGCCATCCTGCAGTTGGACACCACCACCACTTCCAGAGGGGAAATCCACAAATAGAAATAATAAACAATTCCTCCTGTTTGTTTATTCCTACTGGGGGATCAATGAGGGAACTTCTCATTCACGGTTCCTGCCTCCTCCTCCCCAGGTTTCTCACCCTCAGTGGAACTGCTGGGACAGACCGGGAGGATTTGTGTCTTCTCCCGGATCCCACATCTCCACGCTGAGCTTTCCCAACTTCCTTTAGCTTTCAAAGCTGTGAATGCTTCATTCCAGCCCTATGCCTCCCAGTATTACCCCCACATCATAAACCAAGTATCTGTTTCAAAGCCTGGACCCCCTCACCCTCCCTCCTGTTTGATGTTACCCCAACCTCCTTTTTCACACCTCACCCAGCCCCTGGAGGGGTTTTTTGTTTGTTTTAAAGCACTGCCCTCCCACAGTAATCTGGTCTCTTGGTCCAGTTTCTTCCAGTGTAATTTATATCCCTTTTGTAAGAACTCATCCATAAGACCATTTAGCATTTCCACCATATTCTAAGAAAGCCCATTTAATTTATCACCTCTGCTAGAAACCAGCCATCCTGAGAAGTAACCAAGTAGAATTTATGGCACTAAAAACAACACTGCACAGACAAATACCTGATATAATCACTCTATTAATTACACTTATATTATACAATCTCTTCTTATCTCTTTCCTAATACAACCCATAGACTCAGGAAGCTCATATAGCCCAGTCCTATCACAGAAAAGGATCAATTCTTCATCAGCCATAACTGACTGATGTAAGTCTAACCTGTCCCAACCACCTCCAAGAGCAAAGACTGAACACCTTTCCCAGGAAATAATTCAGCACTTCGCTACTCTTACTGTCAACAGGGATTCCCAGCACCTACCAAACCACTCTCCTCACACTGCAAGCTCATTATTTCTCCTACCCAGCACAGATCTGACTGGTTTTCTGCTTCCTCTTTGCAGCAACCTCCTTTCGATTTTCTTTTCATTCTGAAGAGCTCCAGTTCCCGTAATTTCTCCTTGAAGATCATTTATTCCAGGATTCGGCAGCTCTCAGGTCTCTACTCTCTCCCAGTGGTCTGCACAGTTTCTCAAGTGCAGTGTGATGGAAAGGATAACTCATCTTTGCTGGGAGGAGATAAATAGGCACATTACAGTCAAAAGGAACCGTCAGGATACTGGATCCCGACCTGCTCCCTTGTTTCACAGGGATCCAACACCTGCCTACAACCTGCCTATTGAAAAGATTCCCAAAAACTAATGACTGCAACACCACAGACAGCCAAGAGCCCAGCTGCCAAAACAAAAAAAAAACCCAAGCAGCACAACCCAACCAGAGCCAGGAAGGCTTTCTAATCATCAGTCCATGGGACACGAGCAAAATCCTCCTCCTTCCCCAAGCTCCTGAGGGAGTTGGTTTGGGCAGTATGATTTTAGTGTGCCCACACCTCAGTCACGTCCACTTAGCAGCAGCAAAGCATCCTGGGCAAACAGAAGAGATTTGGGGTATTTTTAATGTTTGGTTTGTTTTTTTTTTTTAAGTCTTCTCTCACATTTACTGGTACACTTCACCCAAGGAGCGAAACCAAGCACGAACCTGAGCCTCGTTAAATTAATCGCAAAGGTCAACTTAAATTTAGATGAATATAAATTTTTTGCCGGGCCAGAGCACTAAAAGAGACAACTGAAATGATAATTACGAAAGCCGGAGGGGCTGTTCCACACCTGACCGGGTGTTAACCCTGAAATCGGCACCGCACAAAGTCGCGCTTCACACGTGGGAAGGACCGCGCTGCAAATATGGGATTGAGACACCCGACACCGGCCGAACCTCCGGCATCCCGGCGCTGCCAAAACACCCCGGCAGCGCCACGGGAACCACCGGCACCCCGGGGATACACGGCCCGGCACATACGGCACACACGGCACACACACACCCGGCCCGGCACACACAGCACACCCGGCCCGGCACACACAGCACACCCGGCCCGGCACACACGGCCCCGCACACACGGCCCGGCACACACGGCCCCGCACACCCGGCCCGGGGACCCGCGGTGTTCCCGCTGTCCCGGGGAGCGCAGAGCTGCTCCATCACCCCATGAACACACGGCCGCGGGGGCTCCGCGGAGTTTCCTCATCACTTGTTCGGAGCAAAACAACAAGTGAGCGACAGGTGCACACCTCCGGCGGCGGCTCTTTCAGGGGCAGCGTTACAAACAGCTGGCGGGGGACTGCCGGGGGTCCAGGAGGATATCCCACGGCTCCGCGCCGTTCCCTTGGCTCAGAAAGGGAAAGGAAAAGAAAACCCTCCCGGTATTTTTAGCAAATCTTTTCGAGCTCGGAGACGCATCCTGCTGCCTGCACAGCTTTGTTCCCCGCCCTGAGACACCCAGCAAATTCGGGCGCTGCCGGGCTCCTCCGTCCCCGGCAGAGCCGCCAGGGAAGGGGGAGCGAGCAGAGCCCGGCGGGCTGTGCCCCTCTCCCACCGGGATCTGGGGAGCCTCTCCCCCGGCTGACCTTGAGGGGCGCGGCACGCAGAGGGGGAGCGATGCAGCCCCGGGATAGGGACACAAAGGCCCCGCTCCCGCTCCCGGCCCCGCTCCCGCTCCCGGCCCCGCTCCCGCTCCCGGCGGGGGCTCCGCGCCCCCCGCGCCCCCCCCCGCTCCCGCCGGACCCGGGCGCCACCTGGCGGCCGAGCCCCGGCACGGCCGCGACCCCCGCCCCGGAGCGCGGCCCCGGCACGGCGGGAGCGCCGCGGACACCGCCCGGTCCCGGCGCGGCGCGGGGCGGCCGCGCCGCGGAGCCGCCGCCGGGGCGCGGCCGAGGAGGGGGGGATCCGCCGCGCCGCCCGCCGCGCTCAAGTTTCACCCCCTGACGGCGCTAAGAATAACGCGCGGCTGGCGGCGCAGAGCCGCGGAGCCGCCGCCGAGCCGCCGCGGAGCGGCCGCGGAGCCGCCGCCGAGCCGGGGCCCCCCCGCCGCCCGCCGGCACCGCGCCCGTCTCCTGAAGGGCACGCGGCTGCCGGCTCTCACTCACCGTCCGGTGTCGCTGCTGCTGCTGCTGCTGGCGGCGGCGGCCCAGCGCCGGGAAGCGGCCGGTGGCGGCGGTGAGCGCGGCGGGGCGGCGGCCGCAGAGGAGGAGCGGCAGCGCTCTGCCCGCTGTGGCCGCCATCGCGCCGCTGGAGCCGCCCCACGCTGCGGCGGCGGCGGCGGCGGTGCTGCTGCCGCCCGGGCGGGGCGGGGCGGGGCGGGCGCGCCGCGCGCCCGCGGGGCGGAGCCGCCGCCACCGCCGGCCAATCGCCGCGCCCCGCGCGCCGGCCCCCGGGCCCCGCCGGGCCAATGGGCGCCGGGCGGTTGCGCTTCCCCGGCAGGTGATTGGCTGCCGGCGTTCCCCGCCCGCCGGCGCGCGCGCGACCCCGCCCAACGCCGGCAGGGCAAGGGAACTCCACGGGGCGGGGCCGGGGGCGGGGCCTGAAGGAGGCGTGGTCATTGGGTGGGCGGGGCTGGGAGGGGGCACGGGGGCACCCCTGAGAGGGGATAGTGAGGGAGGGGGTGCGGGGGATCCCCGAGAGTCCCCTGAGAGGGGACAGTGAGGGAGGGGGCGCGATGCGATGTGGGGCTCCCGGAAAGGGGTGTAGGGACACGCAGTGCACTGGGGAGGAGGTGCAGTGAGGGAAGGGGTGCAGGGAGTTGGGGTGCAGGGAGTTGGGGTGCCTGGAGGAGGGGGTTCTCCAAGGGGCGTGCACAGGGGACGGGGCTCAGCGGGGAGATGGGGTTGCAGGGAGATGGGGTGCCCCAGGGAGAGGGTGCAGGGAGATGGGGGGCAGCAAAGGCCCCCAGTGGCCCTGGGGATGCAGCCATGGGGGTGCCACAGGGATTTGGGGTGCCAGGTCAAACCAGCATCCCACCTAATGGCTGTCTCAATTAATGGTATAAAGAGTCGGTACTCAAAAAAAAAAAAAAATACACATATATATATATATGTGTTGCAGAAAGAGAGATGCAGACATGCTGGGCCGGGCTGCCAGTGTAGACCTTGCAGCATCTGGGCTAAATAAGCCCATTTTTTCTTGAAAGGTGATGTACTTGGATTATTTTTCTTAGAAAAGACTTTTCCCTTTGGCCTGGGAGTTTTTATAATACTGCCGGCGGCTCCTTTATAATTCCTGGGAAGGAATCATCCGGAAGGGAAATGAGCCCATCGCTTTTAATATTGGAAGTAGCCCCAGAATTGCTCGTTAGGAAATGGGGCTTTAAAAAATATAAATGCACAAGCAGTTCCCATGTGCAGCAATACCATTGCAGCGGGGACTGAAACCGCTTCAAAGCAGCAGGGATCCTGTGCTATTGCTGTTTTTTTGAAGTCGAGGAGCCTGGGTCCTTGCTGTGGAACAACTGGGACACACCTCCTGGCAGGTGAGGAGAGGAGGATGCTCAGGGAAGGAGAGTCACGGGGAATTAATGGGGAAAAAACTCTGACAAGACTGGAGGTTGCCAAACACACGCAGGCTGAGAGACTCGAGCTGTTATCTGCCCCCCTGTGTTTGCCACGGAGAGCTTCTAAAAATACAGAGGGAAGCACGACCAGGTGATGGGGTGGCACAGATATGATTCACCCACACCATCACAGCACTCCAGTGCCCTCCTCCCTTCATCCCCAGCTCCCTCTCTGCCTCCCACAGGTCCTGAGGGGTTGTTCTCAGCTTCTCCCCAAGCCACATCATTTTGGAGCTCGTCCCTGAGCAATCCTTCACCTCAATCCTTATTTCTGGCTGGGTTTTCCTTCAGGGATGAGTTATCCCTTCCTTCTCTTTGTCAGTTGGGAAGACGTGGTTGAAGCATTGACTCTGCCTTCTGGAATGGTTTACCTGTGATCTTTCCAACATCACACATTTGTCATTTCAGTGATTATTTGTTTTTCCTGGAAAATCCCACAGACTTTTTGCAGCAGCTGCTCTTTGCTTCACTGCTCAGACCGGATCAAGTCCTTGCTCTGTCCCTGCTTGTTGTATTTCCCTCTCATTCCAAGCTGAAAATCGATGGCAGGAGGAAAAAGGCTTTAAAAGGAGGATTTTGAGCAGCACAGCCCCCTGCAATGACCCCGGGAGCACCCTCATGGGAAGGTGTTCCCACACAAAACTCGGCCAAGGAGCAGCCAAGGTCCCCAGGGACATCAGCCTCTCCTCGGGACAGCTTCCAGCATCCCACACCATGGGATTAAAAGCCTCAAAATGGCAAAGCCAGGGTTAATGCAGCCCAGAGGAGCTGGAAAGGGCAGATGAGAAAGGCAGGAACCAGGGAGGGAGGAAGGAAGTCCCAAGGCCCCAGGGAGGTTGGATAATGCAGGCCCAGAAGTGCTTTGGGGCAGAGCCTCCTCTTCTCACCACAAACTACCCAACCCAACGCTTTTTTTCAGCTGGGGGAGCAGAGACACATTTAGGATGAGCCTGTGCTGGTTTTCCCATGGACATTTCCTACGGGGATCGGGGCTGGAAGCTCCCAGGGAGGACAAGGATGGACATGGTGAGCAGTCCCTGGGCTACCAGAGCTGCCCCAGCTGCTCTCCTATTCCCTGCTCCTCCAGCCATTCATACTCTATATTTAGATGTTTATTTCTCATCAAAGAGGAGCTGGAAGCTGAAGTCAGTTTTAGGCAGAGTTTAAACATTCCTAGGGAGTACTGGGCAGAGGTGGGGGAAGACCAGCTGTGAGCAAAGGGTGAGGGTGGCAGAAAGGGCAAGAATTCATTAGCAGAGCCCTGCTGAGCACGTGGGCACTCATTACAACCCACAGAAATGGGAGCTAAATGTGAGCCCTGAGATCAGTACCCTGTGCAATCAAACGAGCTGGCAGGGAACGGCCCCCCAAGGCGCAGGGAGCAAAAGGGGTGAGGGTATGGGCACCAAAATAAAACCCTATCATTTTAGGGTGAATAGTTACCCTGCCAGAAGCATCTTCCACTCTTGGAAAAGCTAAATAAAATAGTGTGTTTAACTAGTCTTTCTCCTGGTGCCTCCAATTACAGCTGGCTTAATATTGGAAAGCTGCTCCTGAGAAGAACTGATGGAGAAGAGCACACCAGTGTTGCCAATTAATATTATTGCAGTGGGAAAGGCTGAAGTGGAAAGCTAAAGCTTCAAACCCCCATCAACCACCTCAACACTGGTGATGGAGACACAGATGCTGCCCTCCTGCAAATAACACGGATTTAGGAGAAAGTGAGTCTGTGATGAGCCACAGGCAAAGCCATCACTTTGGAAGACCTGCTCAAGCCTCAAAGTGCTTGGACTAAATAAGCCAGTTAGGAATAAAAAAAAAAACAAAAACAAAAAACCCAACAAAAAACCCCAAATGATCATTTAGTCCACAGACTCATCACTTTCTTTCTGGATTTAGCCAGTTTTGTTCCTACGGATGTGCAGGGCTGTGATACAGCAAAATCCATCCCACAGAGATGGATGAACATGCAAAATCCAGCAGATGCATCAGGCATGGCTGGATGAGGAAATGCAGGAGGATTCCAGGTCCAGGTGCATTTTATCTGCTTTTATTTAGAGGAAAAGTTGATTCTATCAGGTTACTGCAGATAACAGCCCTGATATAGGGGGGCAGAGTCTACCTGATAAAGGAATGGTGCTGGCCATCTTCTGTAAGCTGAGCACTGCCAAGCTGCTCAGGGAGCAATAGGATATGAGGGGGGAAATGTCCCTGGACTGGGCAGGACGGTGATCCCTGTCCCATCACAGGACTAGGACATAAACCCCAACTTACCCAAGCACACCAGTGTTTCCTTGCTGCTTCTCCCATCCCTTTTTGGGATCTGGTGTCACCACCAGAGATGGCCAGACCCCGCTGCACCCCGACCCCCAGCGACCCCTCCAAACCTCTGGCATCACCTTAAGCTTCACCAAAAGGTTCATCCTAAAAATCCCTGCAGCATCCTCGCTGTGTGGGGGCAGTGGCAGGATCCAGCAGCCTCCTGTGTTCCTCAAGAGCAATCGCCGTCCATTCGCCTCCGGAAAATGTGTTTTTTAATGGGGGGTTCATTAGAGCCTGCAGAGAGCCAACCTCAGAGGCATCTGGAAGCAACTAAAATTAAAATGCCTAAAATTAGCCTCCTCAGCAGTGAATCCTCCCTCTGATCTAGCTGCCGAGGTGCACATGACCCAGGCATGCCTTTCTCACTTTCCCTTCCCGCTGCCATCCCATTCCCGAGGCATCAGGCACAGCCCCAGCCACTGACACACCAACCCACCACCCTGGAGAAGGAAGGGATTCTCCCCTGGGAGGGTGGGGAGGCCCTGGCACAGGTTGCCCAGGGAAGTTGTGGCTGCCCCATCTCTTGAAATGTCCAAGGACGGGGCTTGGAACCACCTGGGCTAGTGGGAGGTGTCCCTGCCCATGGCAGGGGTGGGACAAGACGCTCTTTAAGGTCCCTTCCAACCTCATAACATTCTGTGATTTTATATATATTTTTATATATATATATATATATATATATATATATATAAAAAGCCCCTGAGACCCCATATACCACTCTTTCAGACCCTATACACAAGCCCTTCAGCCCCTCCCTACAGGACTCTTGGCCCCTATAGACAGGCTCTTATGGACCTATAAATATGCTCCTTATATCCTTTACACAACCCTTGCAGGGCCTATAGATACTGGGCCCAGAGAGCCTATATACACCCTTTCAGAAGGTATATATATACATATATGTACATGGACCCCTGAGACCCTATACATGGGCCCCTGAGAGCCTATATACTGACCTTTCAGAACCTCTATCTAACTATCTATTTATCTTATATATATAGGCCCCTGAAACCCTATATACAGACCTTTCAGAACCTATATATGTATATAAATGTGCTCCTGAAATCCTATAAATAGACCTTTCACAACATACATATATACATATATATATGGGCCCACGAGACTCTATATACAGATCTTTCAGATCCTATATATAGATACATATCTATACAGAGATATATAGCGATATAGATAGATAGATACATGGATATATAGATATCTATATTGAGATATGGATAGATAGGTAGATAGATAGATAGATAGGTAGGTAGATGATAGATAGATAGATAGATAGATAGATAGATAGATAGATAGATAGATAGAGGCCCCTGAGACCCTACATACACACCTTTCAGAACCTATGTACGTATATATATGGGTCCCTGAAATCCTACAGATAGACCTTTCAGAACATATCTATACATACATATATATATATATATGTGGGCCCATGAGACTCTATATACAGACTTTTCAGATCTGATATGTAGATGTATAGATGTATAGATGTATAGGTGTATAGATGTATAAATATATAGATACAGGCCCCTGAGACCCTATATACAGACCTACAGAACCCACACACGTATATAAGCCCTGAGACCGCACAGCCGGCTCTTTCAGGCCCTATACCCAATCCCCTCAGCCCCCACGCACCGTAACGCTCCTCGCACGGCGCACACCAACCTTTCAGCCCTACCCACGCCGGTCCCTGAGCCCCCCCCACCACACGGGACCCCCCAAAACCCCGTCCCAGGCCCGGCGCCTCACGGAGGCCACGCCCACCGCGCTCAGACCACGCCCTTCTCCTCCCGGGCCCCGCCCACACTGCCTTGATCCCGCCCCTCGCGGCGCGGCCCCGCCCCCGGAAGCGCGCGCGCCGGGCGGAGCGCGGGCCGAGGTGAGCGGGGACCGGGACCGGGGGATTCCCGGGGGGATTCCCGGGGCTGGAGGGGGGTCCCGGGCCTCGGGGATGGGAGCCCCAGCCTCCCGTGCTGAGGCAGAGCTGCTGCCCGCGGTAACCCGGGCTTCCCGGGTCTTTGCTGCCGCGTTCCGGGTTCGCCGTCCCCGGGCCCTGCGGTAGCTCCGCGGCTTCGTCCCGGTGGGATGAACCCGCGGGTCTGCGGCTCCGGGCTTTGGGCTGCGAGTTCATGTGTCAGAGCTAAAGCCACACCGCTTTGCCTTGACAGCCGTTCGTGAGAGCTGTAACTCCGCCGAAGGGCCGGCCCGGCCGCGTTTGATGTGCGGGAGAAGGGGAAGCCCTGGGGGTGAATTTGGGTTAATGGGAGGGTAGGAACGGCTGATCCTTATCGCGGCGGGGTTTAAGGAGCTGCTTGAGAAAGGTGGGAAATCCGAATGTACTGAGTGGGGTCTAGACAGGGGTGGGCAAGGTTTTTGGAGGCTTCTCCTGTAGAAGCACAAGTGCCAGCTCAGACTTGAGCTAAAGGCCTAGCTTGTCTTTAATTCCTTCAATTAAAGACAATGGCTGTGGACCATCTTCCTCCTCCCGGCTGTATTTGGCTCAGGCTGAAATGCATTTCCTGAGGTCAATACGTGTGAACACTGAAATGCAGAGGCAACTTGGGTGCAGCAAAAAGTTTTTATCTTTACCGTGTTTCTTTCTTGTTTTCAGACCACAGCCCTGCAAAGAAATAATTCTCTGTGTTCTCTGTGACCTCTTGACCCGCAAGCTGGGAGCAAACAAGCTACAAGTGAGGAGGGTGTTGCTGAGTGGTGGGGGGTGCAAGTCACAGCTGAGCCCTGCTCTCAGGTGCTTCTAACTTTGCTGCACTAGTCAACTGGCTGATAGTTACCCTTAGCTATGCCCTGTGTGGAATTACTCTTGTCCTGAAGCTCTCTCAGGGTTTTTCCTAGAGGTGTAGGGGAGTGGTTTGCCTTTTTGCAGTGGGAAAAGTTGTGCTGACTTTCCTGGTGCAAGTGCAAGCTGTAGGAAAAGTCATCAGCGTGGAGCTGCCTGTCAGCCCGGCCTCAGCTGTGCCTCCTTCATAAAATATTAAGAAAAAAAGTCACCAAAAAAGCTCCACTGCAACTTAATGCGTCGTGTTAATTTCTGTAAACTCAGTAAAAGTGGATTCGAACAAGGGAGGTATTAAAAAAAAAAAGAAAACAACAGGCAAACAACCAAAACTAAGGAAAGATACTTAAACTGCATGTGCTAGTCCATCTGGAGCAACAGAGCATTTAATAGCATCACACAGAGGGCAGGGATAGATGGGAAATGGGAAGGAATTGTTCCCTGGGAGGGTGGGGAGGCCCTGGCACAGGTTGCCCAGAGAAGCTGTGGCTGCCCCTGGATCCCTGGAAGTGTCCAAGGCCAGGGCTTGGAGCACCCTGGGCTAGTGGAAGGTAAGCTCATGTAACCCCTCTTTGTTTACTCGTGGAAGTGCCTTGTTCTCCCAATGACCCATTTTTTGCAGAAAATTTGGTGGTTTTCATTATGCTTCCTGGACTAAAGTTGAAATTCCATGCTCTGGAGGAAAGAGAAGGATATGTTTTGCTGACATCATTGCTGCCTGCCTGCTGGGGAGCCTCTGGAGCTCCCTGTGTGTCATTATTCCCTGGGTCACTCCCCCGGGCAGGTTCCTCTCATGCTTCTTGGGTTCCTGAGCTCAGAGCAGGGTTTCAGAGGAGAGAAGATCCAGTCATCCTCAGGCGGTTCAACAGAACAAACTGCAGGACTTGCAAATCGTTTGAAGTCTCAGCAAGGCTTTGAAGCAGTATCCCACAAACATTCCACGTTTCAGGTGATGTTTGAGGTGATATCAGCACATTTAGATCTGGAATGTGGAAACGCTCATTTTCGCATTTCTCGAGCAAAATAAGTTCTGTAGCAATCATATGAGGTTTGTTATAAGAACACATTGTTTCATGCTGTTCCACTTGCTGCAGTAACACTTCTTGAAATGAGCTGGGAGATGGAAATCCTTGTTTTATTCTTCCCAAGTTCCCAGTGGCCATACCGGTGCACAGTATTTTAGCACAGCTCAGTGCAGTGGGGCTGAGGATGCCTGTGTACAGCAATAAAAATAACTGGTTGGGTGTTTATTCCGGGTGCTGTGTTGGGATATTGCAGGAGTGTCAGTGAAAAAGGATCTTGGTGTAGGTGTGGTTGTTGGGTGGGGTGATGTTGTGTAGGATAATTTAGTGGGAGACAGTCACCCAGGGTCCTTGAGTGTTGTACACCTTTGAGATTAATGTTACCTTTTTTTTTTTTTTTTAAACAGAATTTTTTTAAGAAAAGAGTGTTGCAAATAATGTGTCTTCCTCATGACCATGGAACCATGGAATGGTCTGGGTTGGAAGGGTCCCAGTGCCACCCCCTGCCATGGGCAGGGACACCTCCCACTGTCCCAGGTTGCTCCAAGCCCTGTCCAACCTGGCCTTGGACACTTCCAGGGATCCAGGGGCAGCCACAGCTTCTCTGGGCAACCTGGGCCAGGGCCTCCCCACCCTCACAGGGAACAATTCCTTCCCAATCTCCCATCTATCCCTTCCCTCTGGCAGTGGGAAGCCATTCCCTGTGTCCTGTCTCTCCATCTCTTGTTCAGAGTTCCTCTCCTGCGTTTTCACAGGTGCTGGAAGGCTGAGGATGACCCTTTATCTTTAGGGTGATGTGTCTGACATTTCAAGTAAGAAATACAAGGTCTTAGAGTAGCAACTGAGTAGAGCCTGAGGCACTTTGTGTCCCTAAGCACATACCATCCACAGCCTGTGGCAGCTTTGCCTCTTAGTTTTAGATTTAAGGTGCTTTAAAAGAGGAAAAATCGACAGCTCATGCATTGTTTTTCTGTAGAGTTATCTGAAAAGTCCTTGAGTAGTAAATTCTGGGTTGTGTTTGTCTGCTACCATGTCTGTAAATGCAGTGACCACTTTTTTTTCCCCTAAAGAAACCTCCAGTGGAGTTTCCTTCCAGACTTAACCTGTGAGAGCAGCTTTTAACTGCAGTCCCACCACGAGAAGAGTTCCTCTGTGGATGTGGGGCAGGAGAAGGTGGGGGGGGACCAGAGCACTGATCCTTGTCAGTGGGAATTTTGAGCTGGGCCTGCAGGAGGTGGGAATGTGCAGTGGAGACAGGCCAGCTGCCTGTGCTGGCCTGAGTGTGTGGCCTGAAATGCTTTGCATAAACAGCCTTTGGCTCATGGCTGGGTTTCCTTTCTGTCTCTTCAGCCTGTGACAACTTGTCACCCTTCCTCTGCCCCCCCAACAAAACAAATCAGTGCCTTCAAGTAAACTGGTTTTCACACTGTGTTTTTTGCATAGAAAAAAAGCTGACTTGTCTGGGGTGGGAGGGTTTTTCTGAGTCTTCAGGGTCTGTCAAGCTAAAATTCTTAGTTGTTTCTCTTACCTTCAGCTCTTTGAAGTGAAACCTGAGATCCTTGTGTAGACAACAAGAAAGAAGGTCATGGTTTGAGAGGGGCAGCTGACCTGTGCTTGAAACATGAGCCCTGTGAATCCGTGGGGCTCCATAATTTGTCGTGTGTCTGTGAGGCAGAGCTGCCCTGTTGACACAGACCCATCAGTGTGGGTTCTGTACCATGACTTTACCAGCTGTGTTTTCATTAGCTTGATGTAAACTTTCCATCTCTGGCAGTTTTGCTTCAGGAGTTGCATTTTTTGCCACTAAAATCTCAGCTCTGATACAGGACCCGAGGAGAGCTGTGTCTGCCTGCCCACCTTGGATGGAGCCCAGTGTTGCTGCTGGCTTTATCCTGCTGACACTGAGCTCCCCAGGTTGTGTTCTAAAAGCCCAGGGCACTAGCCAAGCTTATCCTTGTTCTTTTTCCCCTCTCTGAAGTTCAAGCTAATCCAATAATGTGTTTCTGGAAAAGCAACTGCGGCGGCTCAGACTTGCTCTTCCTTTTTCTGGGGAGAAGCAGCTCTCTGCTCTTCTCCTGAATTCCCAAGCAACCACCATCTGGTAGATGAAACACAGGTGCTGTGGAATTTTTTGTTTGCTTCTGTAAGTTTTTTCATTTCCAATTTCTTTGGATGTGTGCCACCAAAGACTGGCTCTTTGGGCAGGAGAGGTGTTTTTTCCTACAGGAGGAAGTGCCGTGGCTGGGGTGGGTGATGTTTCTGTTTAAAGGGTTCTCTCTTGTCAGAGAGGACTCCAGACTTCACCATATCAAACTCTGAGATGATCTGCTGCCTGCTTACCTCCAAAAAGACGTTTATTCTCTTTCTTGTGTCTGCAGATAACTCAAACCTGGCAAATTGTCACCCTGACAGCCTAAAGAGGCTTTTGCTTTCTTCTCAGACTACTTAAATTTTTTTTTCTCCCAGAATTATTTTCTTGTGCAGCATTAGGAATCAACACCAGGTTTTCTTTGGAGACAAGTAAGCCATAAACATTTCTCAGATCTAACTGCTCTGAGATATTTGTTGTTGCTTGTCAGGTACACACAGGTGGGTGACTGGTGGCTGGAAAAAAGTGCAGGAGCTTCAAGGAGAGTCTTTCATTTGGTGCAGAAGTTAGGAATTCTCAGGAAAACCACGTCCCACGGGCACAGATTCTGCAAGGCAAGTTAAATCCCTCAGGTCATTAAGCAGATGTATTCCTGCTGGCTGCAGCTTTCTGCAGGAAAGGGCAGCAGTGTTATGTTTTCTAGTTCTCTGACAAACCTCTGCTCCTCAAATCGGTGCAAAAATGCCTCTGCTCTGGTGCAGCTGCTCGTGGGCTGGTTTGCAAAGTCAGCTTGATTATTTGGGAATAGTGACTGGAAAAAGAAAATTTCCCCTTGGACTGGTTAAGGTGGAAGTAGCCCGTGAAACAGGGTCTTTACCCTTGATAAGGGTGAGAAGTTTTTTTGGTTGGTTTTTGTTTTTACAGCTCCACTAATTACCTCTGCCTTCTATAGAGATGCTGCTGGAGTCTGTCAGGGCTGGGGTTTCCTGTAATGTTTTCTAGGTAGAAAAGTCCAAGGAATACACTGCATTTTGGGTGGAGGAAGGGAAAGGAAAGCTTTAACCAGGAAAAAGCAGCATTTGGCATTAATTTCTGCGGAAGTTTACAGCTGCCCCTGAAAAACCCACTCTGCATTGCTGGAGTCTGTCTGAAGCAGCAGGCAAATGCTTTACTGAAGGTGCTATTTCAGTGCTGCTGCAACAGATGGAACCTGTTTATTCTGTTGGGTGCACTTGTTTTTCATTTGTTTCTCAAAAGCTGCAGTTGGTGGAGGCTGCATCCATCCCCCCTCGTGTCCTTTGGCCTCTCAGCTTGCAGGTTACATGTGGGGTTGCTCTTTGAGTTTGCCAGATGATGTTTCTTCTGCCAGTTTAGTTGGCACCAAAGCCTTTCCCCAGCATGTGAACACTCCTGTCTCCCTTTCAAGGGAAGACCAAGCCCAAGGTAGCTCCTGACCTACATTCTTATAAACAATCCAGTTGCAATTACTAATAATGCTTTATTAAAGCCGAATCAAAGAGCTTGTGTGTGTCTTCACAGCACATCTTTTCTGCCTAGCACTGAAAATCAGCACAGTTATTTGGCACAATAAAGCAACCTGTGAGGTGAGGGATGTCCCTGACTGTCCCCAAGGGGCAGCTGAGTGATGGCTGGGTGTAGTTACAGAGCTGTGGAGTTGGGAATTGCGCATTTTCAGGGCTGAGGATTTTAGGAGGGGGTGAAACTTTACTGCAGTGATGGTTAAAAGGAAATTGCCAGGCTCTGGCTTAGGTTCTGAGTTGACTGATGCTCCATAAGCTCCACATCAATTTGAATCGTGCTCCGAAACAAATGTGGTTCCCCTCTCCAGCCAAATAATTGTGATCCAATATTGCCCCAGTCTCCTACCTGAGGAGAAATTGCTTTTGCTGCTGGATTTCATTTTCATTCCCTGAGCTGATTTATGCTCCTTAGTAGGCTAATAACTTCAGTGATGGGAGTGATCCTTCAGCTGAAAATTGCGCTGGGTGAGGGGAAAATTTGGAGGGGAAAAGAGCAGTAGTGGTTTGGTCTGTCCTGGAGACAGGGGAAAGGGTGGATTCAGGTGCCTCAGGAGCTGGAATCCACCTCCAGGCACCTTTTATAGGAATTACTCTTTTATGAATTTCATGGGGTTGTGGAATCAGAATGGTTTGGCTTGGGAGGGACCTTAAAGACCACCTGGTTCCACCCCTGCCATGGGCAGGGACACCTCCCACTATCCCACCTCCCACTATCCCAGGTTACTGCAAGCCCTTCCAGGGATGGGGCAGCCACAGCTTCCCTGGGAATTTCTCTTACTGGTACCAGTTTGTAAATGAAAAGTATGTAGAACTGGGGGGAGGAGAAGTAATAATTAGTAACATTAGTGGAGGTAGGATTTTTTTACTGTGGGGTTTTTCCCCCCTCCCTGGTTTATGTGTCTCAGATTATTTTAACTATGCCTAGTGTTAATGGTGAAATTTCTCTCCTGATTGCTTCACCCTTTCCCTTGCACCTTGACTTTTCCTTCCCTTTGGATTTGTTGTACTTTTCCCCCCCATTTTAATTCTTCCTTCTCAAAAATCCTGCTCAGAAGATGGAGACAGGAGAGCTGGGAGCTGCTCTCTTGAGTTGCTGGCTCTGTGCTTCAGGGCACCCCACACCTTCTGGAGCCGATGTCTCTGGCTTCAGGGAGCAGGCTGAGGGATAACTGACACCCAGGGGCTGAGGTGGGAACAGGTGAGGAATTTTCCTACAGCATCTGCTGGGTCAGGATGCCTTGATGTGCTCTGGCAACGTCAAACTTTGCTTTTTAATAAACACACAGCTCTAGAAGGCTGTTGGAGTTCTTAGTGACTCCATCTCAGCCAGTCCCTGCAGGAGCTTTTTTGCCTAAGTAGTGCCTCCTGAATGCAAATTTGTTTTTTTAGAAGGTCCTACTGCATAACAATATTTTTGATTTAAATTTACAATTGGCATTTCAATGTCACTGATGGCCTGGCTTACCATGTCCTGGTAAAACTGTTCAGATAAAAAGTGCCTCTGAACCCTCGCCTGATTAAAAATTAAACAGCCATCAGCTTATTTAATTACTGTTCTCCCTCTCACATGCTTGTGCTGCCGAGGCCAGTTTTGACTTCAAAACACTGCTTTAAGTGTGTTTCATCTATTCTGGATCCCCAAAAAGGGCTGCAAAAGTTCAGTGCTGGGGGGGTACCCAAGTGTGGGAAGTCCCTTTTCCCTGGGTTGGGCTGCTTAGTGCTTCCAGTCTTGGGACCATCAGCTGATGAGGGGGCTGGAAAAACAGGAGCAAGTCTTTTTTTTGTGGTTTTTTCTATTCTTTTGGTATACCTGAAAAAGGATGCAAGAGTTGGGATCTGCCAGTTCTTATCCACACTGAAAAAATCCAGGGCTGGACTGCTGATGCTCTGGACGTGGCCAGAGGGGGAGAAGTGGAGAACCTGCCTCAAGTTTGCTTGGAGAACAGGTTGGCAGACAGAGGATCACTGAGGAAATCAGGTATCCCCTTCAAGCCAGAATGGATGGGACTGTTGAAATAATTTTGCATTTCTTCTTTCCATGTGATCTGGATGGTCTCAGTTTGAATGGAGCCTGCCATGTCTTGGGCTGGGAGTGGTGTTTTCCCAGTGGGTTTGAGTCTGTCAGTTGACTCTTCTGCTTAAAAGAAAAATAACACCAATGTCTTGTGGCATAAATGAGAGCAGATGGGTCATTCTGTTCTGGAAAAAAGCCCCAGCTATTTCTTTTGTCCAATGATATTAAATTCAATCTCTGAAAGTAACTGTAGAGCTGTTCTGAGCAAGAACTTAGGATAAGGACAGGCTTATATCTTGGAAACAAAACAGATTCCCTGTAGCAGCAGCACCAGAACATTGTGATCACTTTTAGATTTGCTTATTTTCATTATTTTAGAGTTAAGTGGTTGGGTTTTTTCCCTCTGTGTTACTTTGTTGTATCCTGTAAAAATTAATCTTTTATTATGTTAAATCATACAGGAATGGAGGTTGTTTCTTGTTGTAGGCTGTAATCACATCAGTTCATGGGAGTTTTGTGCTTGATCTCAGTTTTATTCCTTACTCTACTGCAGGTCATGGTGCTGAGGTTTTCATTGCTGCACTCAGGGCAAGGTGCTTATTTTTGATCTTCCTGAAAGTGAGCACCAGCTTTCCTGAGTGATCTTGACTTAAATGCCTGGAGCTTTTAACCAAACATACCAAGTACCGTGGTGCTTTTGATTTTACAAAAAGAAAATTGGGAGGCTTTGTAAAAATTGCAGGTGGGAAGCAGGGAAAATGCAGCTTCCAGAGGTTTTATTATTATTATTATTATTGTTCTGAGATAAGGATGCTTTTTAATTTAGGGTTAATATGGGAACTGCCTCTTTCAGCTCTCTCTGGCCATTGCTACCTTTTTTTTTGTTTGGGTGAAGGTCCCAGCACAATCAAGGATGGAGATTGCCTTTGGACAAAGCAGATAATTTAGTGTTTCTTAAGGCTCAGGCAGAGTAAACATTTATTCAGTGCTAAAGCCAACAATCTGAAATGTTGTAAAAATCTCTTCAAGCTCAAAAGTGAGCGCTGTGGGGCTTGATTTTCATTTTGGCTGATTAAACGGTGCTGGCAACACTTCCCTCATCCAGTACATTTTAGGAATATAAAGCTGTAATTAGGATGGGGAACCCAAGTAAGGGCAGCAGTAACTTCTTGGGGAAAGTAACACATGCAGATTTTTCTCTGCATGTGTGACAGAAGTTCATCCCTGGAGGTGAAACAGGAACATCAGGTTTGCGCAGAGCGGTGATAAATTTAAATTTGAAATGAGAAACATTTTTCGTAACAGTCTTCTGTTGTTGAGGGCTGGAGAAGATTGGAGGATAAACACCCTTAGCTGGCTGTGTTCCATTAAAATCTTAATTTTAAACCTGTTTATTTAAAGAGAGTAAACAGAATGATAAGGGGCTGATTTTAAGAAGTGTACAGATGAATATCTATGGATATTGATATTCAGTGGATGCTGTTCAGGTGGATTTGCTGTGGGTACCAGAGTTTGTGGTGTTTGCCCATAAACCAGGGTGGGGACGGACAGACAACCTGTGGCTTTGCAAAAGCAATTGGGAACCAACAGAACTGACTTGATTTTTGTATCCATTGGTTATTTGCTGGCTGGGAATGTGCAAGTAAAATGGCAGGAACAGGGAATAAAAGGAAAATATTGGGCTGCTGCTCCTCTCCTCTGTGTTTTTACTGGCCTTGGGAATTCCTTTACCATTCTGTTCCCAGTCTTAAGGCTGACCCCCACAGCTGGAAAAATTGAATTTGCCTCCGTTAGAAATAAACCCTTCATTTCACTAAAGGATGTGGCACATTTTCTTTCCAAAGGCATCGTTTACCCTCTTCTGAGCAACCAAAATTGCTTTGCCTCCTGCAGCTGGTGTGTGCTGAGGTGACATTTCTGTGGTTCTGATTTCCCCATTGTAATTATGTTTAGATTTGTAGCTCTGAGTTTCCCATTTGTCTCTGTTCCGGGATATGGATTGTACTTTACAAGTTTTGACACTTTGAAACTTGCCTTGTACTTACAGTTGAATATAAATGTTTTGCTCCAGGCAAGCTAAAAGAGTGATTCAAGAACAGTAGGGTTTTCTTAGGGAGATTTAAAACGCCTGGGTTGGGTTTTGCTTGGTAGGTTTGCTTGTTATTTGGCTTAATCTGCCTTTTAAAATCCAGCTGTGACTTTCCCTCTGGCCAAATGGGGCTCTTCTCTGCTGTAGTTGCTTGTCAGGTCTACCTGCATCTTCCATGCCTTGGCACTAGAGAGAGAGACTGAAAATGTTTCATGGCATCATGGAATGGTTTGGGTTGGAGGGACCTTATGCTGATCCAGTGCCACCCCCTGCCATGGGCAGGGACACCTCCCACTGTCCCAGGCTGCTCCAAGCCCCGTCCAACCTGGCCTTGGACACTTCCAGGGATCCAGGGGCAGCCACAACCTCTGTGGGCAGGAGAGATTCCCTCTTGGTGACTGTGTTGGGGAAAGGCTGGGGAGGAGTAATTTGAATAATGCTGGTAAGTAGTGGGGCCGTGTCAGCTGGGCGTGTGCCAATACCTGACACTCATAACGTGCTGTTAATTAGATTACCTGCCTGCTTCAGAACAGGTAATGAACACCTGTGACAGTTGTTTTCTGAAACTGTGCCGATTTTTTAGGAGATCCCACACTGCAGACCTTGCCTTGCTTTCCCTCTGCCTGACCCGTGTCTCCCTTGCAGGATGCTCCGGGGTCGGTTCCTGCCCGTGGCCGCGGGGCTGGCGGCCGTGGCCGTGTCACAGCGTCACCCGGGCCCAGCCCAGCACCCTGGCCCAGCCCAGCACCCTGGCCCAGCCCAGCACCCTGGTGGCAGCCGTAGGCTCATGGTGGCAGCTTTCATCGGCGCGACCGCGGCCACAGCCGGCGCCAGGTTCCTTTGGCAGAGGTAACAAATGTCCATTTAATTTATTTTGTGCCTGTGGTAAGTACCTGCACGTGGGGAGACTTTGCAGAATTTGCATTATTCACACAGTGTGCCGACCTGGGAGGGACCCACAAGGATCATCCAGTCCAACCCTCAGCCCTGCACAGGCCCATCCCCAGGAGTCACCCCCTGTGCCTGAGGGATCACCCAAACGCTTCTTGAGCTCTGGCAGCCTTGGGGCTGTGCCCACTGCCCTGGGGAGCCTGGGCAGTGCCCAAGAACCTCTTTCTAAGATTTGACCTCAACCTGTCCTGCCACAACTCCAGGCCATTCCCTTGGGTCCCCCCAGAGCAGAGCTCAGTCCCTGCCCCTCCTCTGCCCCTGCCCAGGCAATTGGAACTGCACTGAGGTCTCCTCCCAGTCTCCTCCAGCTGAACACACCAGGCACCCTCAGCCACTCCTCACGTGGCTTCCCCTCCCGGCCCTTCCCCATCTCCCTTTGGATGCTTTCTGGTGTTGCTTGTCCTGCTCCTGTGCGTGGCAGGAGTGGCTGTCGGTGCCTCCCCAGGAGCTGCTCTGCTGTTGGGTGCAGTGAGAGCTGTGCAGAGCTCAGGGTGGAGGAGTTTTCTCACGTGGGCTCTTTGCCTTGCTGAGGTTTCCTGCCTGGTTTCCCCCAGGGTGGTGGTTTGTGGTGTTGTGCAGGGAGAACCCTCTGCCTGCACAGCTTCAGGGGAGGGCTGTTTGAAGAGCACACCTGGCCAGGGTTTGCTGCTCTTGTTTTTTGTGTGTTCTGCTGACTGTTTGCTTCACATATGAAACATGGCAGGGGAGCTGAAGGGGACAGTCCACCCTTTGGTGGGAAGGCAGCAGCACACAGGATTTGTGTGGATTTGAAGTCTGAGGACACCAACTCATGGGCTGTGAGGCTCAGAGCTTGTTTCCATAACTGTGTGGAGGAGGGGGATATTTGGGCTTATCTGAGGTGACCCCCACTGAACCTGTGCCACGTTTGAAATAAATCAGGGACTCCCTTCTCTGCCCTCGTGGCAGCAGCAGTGTGACTGCTGTTAGAGTCGAAGAATCAAGTGTTTGCTGAAAAGCTGTGTTGTTTTCCTTCTGATATTCAGCGGTTTGTTGCTGGCTCTCTGCTCACCTGTGGCTGGAAGGCTCTGGTTTTAATGCAGCAGGGAAAGGTGATGGGAGCTGTTCTGACTGTTCCTGGAGCTGTCAAACCCGGGGATCTGCTGAAAGGAGTTGCTCAGGCAGAGGGAGAACACAGTGATCCAGCACAGTTTTATGCTGTGTTTTGCTAATAACCTGCACTGATGCAGTACCTCTTTATCCCCAGAGTGCCTCTGTGGGAATGGGCAGGATAACACCCCTTTTCCAGCAGGGTTTTTCCACTTAAAACACCCTCAGCATGCTCATGAAGTAGGCAGGACATGGTGTTCTATGTAAAGCTGCCCCGGGGGCACGGAGTTAATAACTCCCTCCTGTAGCACGATCCCCCCCTGCTTTTAAAACCAGGTTTTAGGTGATGTTTTTATCAGGAGGAAGGTGCTTCTGCAGCAAAGAGCTGCTGGTGGTATGTGCAGTGCTAGGTCAGGGTGTTTTCAGGGAGGGAGTTTTGGCTGCTGGAGTACTTGGCTGTTCCTTGGAGGCCCCTGAGCACTGACCAGGCTTGACCTCGCTCAGGTAAAAGCTGATAGACATCAGTCAAAGGAGCTCCTGTCCTTATCAGTCTGGAGACATTGACTCCCTGTTATTATTTGTTTTTCCTTTCCTTGCTCTGTCTCCTTTGTCTTTATAAATCTGTAAAGCACTGAATAGAATTGTACAGACTTTCAAGTATCCCTTTCCTGTATGAGCCATGAAATAAATCCACTATGTTGGCAACTGTAAAATAAAAGTGCACCCAAGCTTACAGCATTAATTTAATTACTTGGCATGAATAAGAAGAGGAACAAAACTGATATGTTGATGTAGAAAATTCTTCAAAATGACACCTGTGGAGGTTTTAAATGGACTTTTGATTCAGCATTTTAGCCTTGTTCAGAGAGATGAGGCATGAACTGTAAATTTCCTTTGTCTTTCCCAATATATAAATTAGGTGATTGGTAGAGTTTAAGTGTAATCATGAGTGAATACAGGATGTTTGTAATGACATCCTGAGTTGTTCAGGAGTTAGTTATTGCTACTTCCTGTACCTAATTAGTTATAACAGGTAAATATGTGAATATTTCTTTATAGTAAAGGTGTAATAGGCCAAATCAAGAAGCAGTTGAATATTTTATGTTTTTTGGGCCAGATAAGTAGATGATGCAGAGCTAGAGGAAGAGCAGTAATTAAAGGAAAAGAAATCTGACTTGTATTTCTTTTTGTCATCCCCATAAAGCCTTGTGTAAATGCCACAGCTCTTCTCTTTTGGCACGTGGGGAGCAGCACTGCACCTCTCAGTGCTCAAAAATACCCAGACTTTGTGTTTCAAACCAGATTTGTCACGCTCCTGGTGCTGGTGAGCCTTGCTAATTGGATTAGCACGGTGGGGCCTGTGTAGGAACTTGCCCTTTGCACTGTTTGGTGTGAAGGAAGACAGGACTTCCCAGGTGGGGCTGTCACTGCAGCCTGGAACCACTGTGTGCCACAGGGAGTCTGCAGGATGTGGGAGCAGCAGCAGCAAAAGCCAGTGCTGGGGTAAGGAAGCCCACACAAAGGTAGAGGAGAAATCAAGCCTTGAGAAGATAAATACGGAAAAAGTCATGTATGGGTTTATGGTGCAAGGTAGGACAGGCTTAGTTTGGGGCTTCCGAAGGTGGGAGGTGGGATCTTCATGTTTGGTTCATTGCAGGCAAGGTTTGTTGCCTTGCTTTTCCTCCAGGAAGTCCTGCTGCCTGCTTTTTGGGGGAATCTGGATAATTATGCAGCAGGAGTAGGTAATGCTGCTCTGTTTTTCCCGTGGCAAGGAATGCTTGAGCAGTGCAAATGGCTGAGCTCAGAAGACTAATGAAGTTCACCCTTCCTCAGCAATAACTTAAACTCTGAGGATTTCCAGCTGGCAATAAAAGCAATTAGGTATGTGGGCACTGGTATAATGAACTGAATTAATTAATTGAAATAAATCTTGGTGCAGTCATTGGCCAGTCTAAATGAGGCAGTAATGCATGACAAGTACTAAACCTCACAGTTTGTGGCAAGTTCAATGTTTATAAAAAATGTTGTGTTAGTGATCCTCGTGTAAAACTTGTGCTCTGTAGCTCCTAATGCCTGTTTGGAGTGTTGGGAAATGGCTGTAGATATTTATGGCACAACCCTTCCTGGCTGAATCTGGGGGCAGGTTCTGGAAGCACTTAAACTGGCATTTCAGTGCTGAAGCTGGTTGATCCATCTGGTATTGAGTGCAACAAGGGAGCAGAAGGACCTCTGTAAGCAGAGTCTTACCAGTGCTCTTCCTGATGGACTGGGAGTATTTAGTTTATTTTAGTATTTAGCTGAATTTGTTATCCTTCTGTGAATGTGTTAGTGGTAAGAATAAAGGCAAGACACTTGTGTTGCTCTGGTAGTTGCTTAACAACAAGTTTCTTTCCTACCAAAGTATTTTATGTCTTCCTCTCTTCCTTCATCCCTCTCTCCTTACCTGGGGGGGTTCACCTGGAGAAGAGAAGGCTCCAGGGACACTTTAGAGCCCTTTCCAGGGCCTAAAGGGGCTCCAGGAGAGCTGGAGAGGGACTGGGGACGAGGGATGGAGGGACAGGACACAGGGAATGGCTTCCCAGTGCCAGAGGGGAGGGTTAGATGGGATATTGGGAAGAAACTCTTCCCTGTGAGGGTGGGGAGGCCCTGGCACAGGTTGCCCAGAGAAGCTGTGGCTGCCCCTGGATCCCTGGAAGTGTCCAAGGCCAGGCTGGACAGGGCTTGGAGCAACCTGGGCTGGTGGGAGGTGTCCCTGCCCATGGCAGGGGGCAGAATGAGATGGTTTTTAAGGTCCCTCCCAACCCAAGCCATTCTAGGATTCTATAACTGTTTAAGAATGCATTACTTTTTTGTATCAGTGTCCTTGGGGCTTTAGAGTAATTTGCTTAGAATACATTTTTTATGGCAGAATTTCTGGAAATGCCTTGCGCCAGCTGAAACTGAGACTTTAAAAATCTTTGTTCTAGTAAAACAAAGGAAACCACATAAATCATAGTCAGGAGGGGAGAAACTTGTTTTATAGCTGTAGATGTGTCAGGTACTACTTAACCTAATGTAGGAGAGAAAAGATGAAAAATTGGAGGTATTATCCATGTGAGATTATTTTTATTTTTAGACCTCTGCTGCATGGCAGGGGGTTGGAACTAGATGATCTTTAAGGTCCCTTCCAACCCCAACCATTGTGTGATTCTATGATTTATTTTTTTAATTCTTTGTGAAAGGTGACAGACTCAAGAAACCATCCTTAGGATTGCTGTGCTGAGGGGTTTTTCCCTAAGGCTTCGAGACACACTGATCCAGGAGTGGTGTCTTTAAAGAAGGTGCTCTTGGCTTCATAGTGGTTTTTTTCCATGGACATTGGCCCTACTGTGGTGAGCTCCAGTTTGGAAATGAAAGCAGCGTCTCCTGGATTAAATAACAGATTTACAGTTTGCAAGGATGTAGGGGCAATGCCAGGGTGCCTCCAGTGTGTGTCATTGGGGCTGACAGCCTTTGTGGAGCAACTGTTTTCCTCTGCAGGCTGTCAGGGAGTCAGCTCTAAGGAGCAGAGTGTTATCCCATGGGAGACTGATCCAAACCATCAGGTTCACCTTCTCCAGAGCTGTTCCCCTGGGGCTGGAGCACAGCTCCTCACGCCCATGGGCTGTGCCTCAACTGGGCTGTGGTGGAGGAGAGTGGGACACAGGGGCTGCTCTGCTGCAGGGCAGGGCTGGGGGCCTCCCAGCTGCTCCTGGCAGGAGCTGTGCCACTTATTTATAGCAATTAGCTGGTGATGGAGGGGGCAGCGAGGGGATAAATCCTCCCATGTCCCCCCTCCCCAGCATTCAGTGCTCTCTGCACACACACAGGGGGGTGGCTGTGTGGGTGTGGATGCACAGGCTTCTCCCCCTGTCCCAGTGTGTTCATCTCTTCCCTCATGATGGCCTTGACCACGTCCTGCCTCTTGTCCTGTCCTCGCTGGACCGAGAGAACAGTCCCACTGCAGCTGGTTTATATAAATTACAGTTACCTCACCTTCCTCTTTTCCATCTTTCTTGGAGCAATCTGATTTACTTAGGTCAGTTTTTCCCATAGTTTGTTCTGGACCCTTAACCATTCCTGCTGTTCCCTGTTGGATCTTCTCCAGCTGGTCCAGCTCTTCCTAGGAGTGCATGTCAGTGGCTGAAGGCACTTTCTGTGGGGATGTTCCTGCTGCTGGCTGGGGTGGAAGGAAGGATATGAGCATCTCAAGGACTACACTGCTGTCTCCTTATGTTCTTGGACCTATTTTAGGCTGTGGCTGGTATCCAGAGCTGTCTCCTCAATCTGATTGTTCGTGTTCATCTCCGGAATGATTTTAATTTTGATGTGTTCATTGCAGTTCTTGCCAGAAATTCACTGTGACAGTTTATGTCAGTGTTGAGTACGTGAAAGGTGAGGAGGGAAGCAGAATAGTCAAGAGTCCTGTGAGTGGGGTGACACCCTGAAAAATTAGGTTGTGGCTCATCATAATCTCTGTTTAATTTCTTTTTAAAGTTTCAGGCAGATAATTTGGTTGCTGAATGTGGCTGAGCTGAGGATGAGACAGAGCTCCTCACTGAAAGTTCTCCTGATCCCTGGAGGTTGCCTGTTTTTATGAATGTAGTGTCCAAACTTGCTTTTGCATTTCAACATGAAAGCCCTGAAGTCTTAAGTGGCTTCTGAACCTCACTTGGATGTCTCCAGATGTTTACATACAGGGAGAGTGGCAACTCTGAGTCAACTGAGGAATGTGTGCCAGGCAGGATTCCTCCCTCCTGCTTCTTGTTTGGTGCCAGTGGCTTTGCTGTCTCCTGGGTGCCCAGTTTGTTGTTAGATCTCCTACATTTCCTTCTGAGACTAAACAGCAACTGATAGCTGAGTGCTTTTCTCCTGCCCTCAGCATGAGGATAACTGAGCACTGTGGTCTCTGCCACAAAGCTTTGTGATTTGTTTGCACGCTGTTCTGCTTCTGTCATTCAAAGGAGAAAAATCCTTTCAAGTCAGGGATTGGGATTTCTCTAACTGGAAGACCTGCAACTGTGCAGTGTCGTGGCAGTGCCTGGTGTGAGTCCCAGGGTCCTTTGTGTAGGTACATCCTATGGTTGCATGTTCCTGGCTTTCTTACAGAACGATTGGCTAAGTGAGAATTTAGCATTGTAGTCCTCTGTGGTTGCTCTGTGTGTTTTGGGGGGGGATGATGAACCTAATCTCACACTTGATTGTTGGTTTTCTCCAAGGATTTGAAGAAGATGTTGCTAAGTGGGTGGGAAATAGGCTTTGGTTCCAATTCAGTTCACTGAGGGAGGGGGAGAACCTGAAGAGACCAGGATGGCTGAAGCCTGGCAGTAGGATTGAGGATCCAGGGCAGGATCTCTGTGGGGACAGGAGTCTGGCAGCTGCTCTGGGCACACAGTGAAGGGACTCTTTGTGTTTGCATTTCCCTCTCGTGCAGAAGCTGTAGCACCAGGCATTCCCTTGGAAAGTCAGCCCCATCAAGGAAAGGAGGTGGAGAATCTTCACTTGCTGATGGAAGTCCAGCAGGGTGGATATTTCTGGAGCTATGGGCTTTTTTCCAGCCATACTCTGACATCTGCACTGAAAGACTTTATGTGGGCACAGGATGGAAGTTGCAGTTGTTGGAAACCAAGGATTTCAACAGAGGGTGGTGGTGCAGGATGTCAAACACACAGAGGAGTAGGTACACAGAGAGCAGCTCCTTCACTGGTTAGTTCAGTGAGTAGTTTGGACTGTGGCCTGGAGGGGAGGAATAGCTGGTTAAAACCTTGTTTGGGAAGTAGCCTACAAACTCAGCCTTGATTCTCAGAGCTCGTTTTCCTGTGTGCTGGGATGGTGGTGTGCCTGTAGAGCAGAGTTAATTACCTGGATAAACCAGAGGGGAAAAAAGCTGACTGTACTCAAACAGCCTACGTCTGTATTGCTGCAGCCAACTGGCTTGACAGAGTGATGGATTGAAGGAATGTGTAGGATTTGCTGAAAATGTTTGATTTTCAATTCCATCCAGCCCTTCCCTGGTTTGCTAGCTGTCACTCAAGCATTACAGGAGCAAATCTTTCCTGATACAGCTTCTCAGCACGTTCTGTATGGAGTAGCTTGGTTGTGTAGATAAGCAATTGATTTTCTACTGCTTTTCTGTCCCCTCTTCCCTCAGAGCTGCTTGAGACTGGTGCCCTCCCTGCACAAGGGCTTTCCATGGCAGTGCTGCTGGTGTAGCCTCAGCTGGCAACAGCTTATTCCAGCAAACTGTGTATCAGCCAAAACCACAGCTCCTCCAGGATGTGCCAGTGCTGATTAAACTTTCAGGAAAGGCTTCAGGAGAGGTGCCAGCGTGGACTTCATGCTTCCAGGGACAGATCAGCTGCCTGACTCTTCTGGGGAAATAATTTCCCTGTCTTAGGATAGTTGTGGAGGACCCAGGTTTGGGTCCTGTCTCTGAAAGTTTGGTTCAGTGGGCGTCTTAAAGGTGGTGCTTTGCCGTGAGACTTACACAAATATATTGGCAAACTGAGGCTCAGGACCTTTTCAGAAAGGAAAGACTGGTGTGTAAGACTCCATTATTTTGGAAAAGGCAGGATTAGTGCTGCTCTTCACCCAGCACTCGTGTGTTTTATTACCTCAAACCCTTGTGATGGAGCTGTTTTCTGGCCCAGTGTGGATTAGAAACCTCTGAACCCCTGTTTGAGCTGATCCCTTCCTATCCACACCATTCCATGAGTATTAAAGTGTTTGCTTTCCACCAGTGTACTGTGACTGTCAGTGAATTGACAATTGGGTGCTGGTAAGGAGTGAGTTCTCTTTTGTTTTGGCAGCATTTAAATTAATTGGAGGAGCACCTACCATAATTTCTCCTTCTTGGAACCTGATGTGCTGAGGTTGCTGCAAGCTGTGGAAGGTGTTCCTGCCCATGGCAGGGGGTTGGAATGAGATGATCTTTGAGGCCCCTTCCAACCCAAACCATTCCATGATTCTGTGATTTCTGGGGAGACAGACACAGACTCTTTTCTGTGCATTTTATGTACCACATCTGTGTTTT
Organism: Pseudopipra pipra; assembly: GCF_036250125.1. Classification (NCBI taxonomy): domain Eukaryota; kingdom Metazoa; phylum Chordata; class Aves; order Passeriformes; family Pipridae; genus Pseudopipra; species Pseudopipra pipra. The sequence continues at coordinate 349,951 of NC_087556.1, read as the reverse complement.
CCAGGAAATTGGTAGGATGAATTAAGTGTAGCCTTTTGCTTAGAGCTTGGGAGACTTGAAAAAAATCTTGGATTGATTTTGTTTTTCTCCCAAGGCAGCCCTTTTGGAATAAACTCACACAGCTGTAAATGACCACATTCATAGTTCCAGGGAGTACCAAAGTGGCTAAGGAGAGGCTCCTCACTGTGTGTGAGCCCCATACACTGTGATTAGTCCAAAATAAATCACCAGGAATGCAAAGTAAATGCAGCTTTGCTTAAATTACAGGCAGGCTGGGATGTTTCCCTGAGCTGAGACTTTCCCTAAGAGTTTTAGAAAGAGAAATAATTTTGTCAAACTGTTGGCTTTGTTAGTTGTGACATGTTAGCAGATCCTCAGAGATTATAATTTCAGTGATGTTAATGTGGCCTGAGCTCTGGCTGGTTCCAAACTGCTTTACAAGTAAAGCATAGGAAAGCCAGAGCATTGTTTTGCTTAGGGATTTATCCTGCTTTTTATTTAATCACCCTGTTGCCAGTTGCAGTTCTGGGAGTTGCTCCTGACTTTGAGTGATTTTGAGTGTTGAGTCTTGGTCTGTGAACAGAGTTGCCCGAAGATCTTTGTGTTTGAACAGCAAGGGAAAAAGGGGTCCTGTGCTCTGCCAGTTTTATTTCTTCCTTGAGGATAAACAAGTCCAGTTTTGTTGTCACAAATCCTGTAGTACCGGAGTTTAGAAGAGTCACTGGTGGAAGAAGGAAATAAAACAGCCTGGAAATAAAACAGCGCTGGAGATAGAAAATAAATCAGCTGAGCTGAAACAAAGGTGCTGTTCGTCCTGAATCCTGCAGTGCTGGTGGTAAAACACACTTCTGTCGCTTTGAGTATCTTCTTGGGGGGATGCAGAGGTAGAATTCAGTGCTGGAGGGGGCATGATATGCCCTTCCCAGTGTTTCTTGCGTGTGTACTTTTTGGGAGAGGGTGCAATAATCCACAGAGTGGTTTGCTCTGGCGTTCCCGGACTGGGAAAAGGTACTGGAATTATTAGTTTGGGTTCTGGCATGGGGTGGAGGTTTGGTTACAACAGGTATTCCAAGGGGGCTGATCCCTCCTTTGCAGTCCCACACTGAGGTGTCCCCAGTGTTTCATTCAGGTGGAGCCTGGCAGGAGCATCTGTGTGACCCCTGTTGTTCCCTGACCTGACGTTTTCTTTTCTCCACTGCAGGGCCTACGCAGAAGAGTCCTCAGTGAAGCACGGCCCGAGGGCAGAGCCAGGGGACAAGGGGAAGCAGGAGGAGGAGGAGGAGAGCAGCAGTGAGGGCAGGAAGGCAGTCGCATCGGGCGAGGAGGAGGCGCAGCCGGAAGGGAAGAAGAAGAAACGTTCCGGGTTCAGGGATCGTAAGGTACCAAACGTGGCCGTGTCACACCTGCAGCTGCTCCCAGGGGGAAAACTCCCTCTGTGCTTGTCTCTATTTCCTTGCTGTTTGGGGAACTTGCTTTCTTGGCGTGCTGCCGTGGGTTTTCTTTAGGTTGAACCTTGTTTGTTTGGAAAGCGCAGTACACTGATCCTCTGGAACGGGGACCTCCATTCCCATCTCCAGTGGGATGTCCAAGAAGTGGCTTGCTGATGGTAATCAAGGCTCCTGCCTTGATGGCTTTTGGGATGGTGCATACAAAGTAGGGGACTGGTGCCAAAGCTTTTAAACCATCTGAGACATCCAGCATGTATGTCTCTGAGTCCATCCCTTTGTCTGGGAATATGCAGTAGGGAGAAGTAGAGGATGAATTTTTCCTTTAATTATTCCATGTAAATGTAGTTGTTGAAATACAGCCTCACTCCCTGTTTGTGGTTAGTCCTGGCTCTCTCTCAACTCTTATGCCAATTCAATTTTCAGATCAGACACATTTTCATGAGGAGGAAAGCTTGAGTAATAAACTGTATTGTCATCTTGTGACCTGCCTTCACTCTTGGGTAATTCTGAGAGCCTTGGGCTCCTCAGAGCTGTCTGACAACTAGTTTGGTGCTATCTGTAACCACTGTTATTACAGGATATAAGATATCAGAGAGTCCTGCAACTGGGAGCTGGCAGAGAACAGTATTTTTTAAACCTGTCTGGATGTCGGTTTTATTGGGCTGTGGTGGATGATTTAATATCTTTGCAGCGCCAAAGAGGAGAAAGGAATTTTGATGAGCATCTACTCCCATTCTGTATGATTTGCTTCTGATAATTATTTTTAAATCCATATCCTGGAGGCTGCATCTCATTAGCTGTTAAATTGTGGATGGTCCTATATAATGGCTTTAACAGCCTTTCATGAAAAATTAAGAGGTGTTTTGTTTGAAGTTGCTGAATCATTTTCGGTTCCTGGTTAGAGTAGGTTACACAACTTGAGATTTCAAGTGCCATGTGGTATTTGGGGCTGCAAACTCTCCCCTGTTGTGACATGCTGGTGGCAACTCAGAGAAGTTATGTTGTAAGATACTGTGCTGAGGCTTCCAGGAGTGCCCAGAGTGTGGGTTGTTGGGCTGATTTTGGTGGCAGCGGGGTGTCAGGGGCTCTGACAGCCTCAGCTCTTGCCAGTACCGCTCAAGAAAAGCAGGTCATTGGGTTTTTTTCCAGTGTCAGCAGATGGAGGCAGGTTGCAAAGAGCAAACCACAATCCACCCTCACCCACACTCTTGTTTTTGATTATCTGGGTGTAAAAACTGATTTTTGTCCTAGTGGCTGATTGCTGCTGGCTGGGCAAGCCAGAGACAGTGTGTTTGCAGGCGAGGGCTGTTGTTCTGGGTGTAGAGATGTGTCTGTGCTGACCAGCTCTTTCCTTCCCAAGCTGGGCAGGGAGGAATATGGCCACACTTTCCAAATGAGACACGAGCCAGGCATTCCCAAACGGTCCAGTGGGAATGGTGTGTGGTCTGGATCCCCCCTCAGTCCCATCTGCCTTCCTCCTGCAGCGCTGAGCTCGCTCGGGAGCAGCGATTCCACTGGGGAGAGCACTGTTTAAAACAAACCTCCTCATCCTTTAGCCAACACAAGCCTTTTCTCCTCGGCCTGCAGACTGAATGTGCCTTCTGTGACCTGAATGCCAGTGTTGCTTGTGCCTCCTCCCAAGCAGGATGTGCCAGGCAGTCTCCCAGGTGCAGGTTCCGTGTTTGAGCAGCCCCACTGTGGGCTCAGTGTTTGCTCAGCAGTTGCTCTGGTGAGTCACCTCAGGAGGAATGTTTGAATGTGGCCAGCTCAGATGGCAGAGGAAGGTGTGCCCCTGCTCCTGACTCAAAATCAGGGCTGCTCCCAGGATGTACTGCTCCCCTAGTAAATCGTGTAGCACGTAGGGAATTCTTGACTCTTCTTATACATTTAAAAACACCACCACCCACAGTGAAAACCCTTTCCAACTCCTCCCATAATTAATTGAAAATAGTGTGGGATTTTCCTTGCGGAAAAAATTAAGCCTAATTGCAAGTGTTTAACACTTGTTTGTTATCTCAATGTTGCTTTTAATGAAGCTGATGATTAGTGGTGAAGTAATAAATTAAGTTTGACACTGCTATTTTAGGTAGTGATCCAGGGAAGGGGGAGTTGAGATATAAACCCCTCAGCAAGTGTTGGGGTCTTGTGTGGATGGTTCCAGGCACGTGTTGTCCATGCAGTGGGTAGGGTAGGAAAGGAAAAGATTTACTTGAGTGCCTGTATGGTTTGAAGGCTAATGAGCTGTAATGTATGGTGTGGGCAGGCTGATGTGTTAATTAACTTGCTAAAAGTGTTTGCATGCAGCATTAGGGCTGCTTTATCAAGATGCACTCGCAGTGTTTGGGTCCTGCAGGTATGTTGCCTTGGGGTGTTAGTCATGCTGAGCCTTCATTTGGTTGTGCATCACAATGGGAAACACAAAGAAAATGAATCCTAATTAATTTACCCTGCTAAGATGTGTGCTGTTGCATGGTCAGGGAGGCCCCTCGATGCTCTGGAAGTGCATTGAGATGTTAATTTAGAGCTTTATTTTCATGTCAGCATAGGATTAAGGGTTTTTTCCCTTTTAACCTGAGGTTTAGCATAAACATTGATAGTCTCAACAGCAGCTTCCCTCTTGTAGAGCAGCAGGGATTACTTGTTCCTCTTTCTCCTCCAGTACATGCTCTATTACTAAATGCCAAAAAGGGACTTCTCCCTTTGAATCACATTATGTTTTCTGGAGGTGCCTGATTCTGTGAGGCTGCAGTTCTGGGGGCAGATGAGAATTTTTTGGCTAGTCCTCATTGAGTCCAGGACTCATGTACTGGGGGAAGGTGAGACACTTGCCTGGGATGATTTTATGTCCAGATTGTTTTGAAGTAGTGCAAAAACCCCTCTCAAATGGTGGTGTGTGCACCCAAATACATGGGCTCTTATCTCCACATGGGATCAGGCCACCCATATCATGACCCACTTCATCTTCAGCACCAGTCTTGAGTAAGTGAGCTGTTTTTATTTGCAGCATCTTGGCTGTTCCCTTCTTGACCTGGCTTTGTGTTCCATCCAGCCTTGAAGTCAGAGGGATGGGCTGTAGCATATTTGTCAGGTTTTGCCAGCTGATTAGCTCATGTCAGAAAATGATGTAACTGTGAGTTCAGCTGCGGGCAAAGGGAAGGAGCGGGGGCTGCATCTGTTCCCTTCTTGTGGGGAAGCCCATGGAAAAAGTGGGATTTGGGTTGTAATGAAAGCAACCTGTGAGATGCTAAAAAGCAGTTTAGATTCTACTTTTTTGGTCTAGACTATGCTGCAAGATGAGACTTGTTTTTGAGCCTGTGTTGTTTGTAAGCTGTCGGTGCTTTGGGAGCCAGGTGTGGCTTTTGAGCAACAGACTGTGACCCTTCCTGGTCTAGAGCTGCATATTTAAAATTGCATCCCCATGAGTGCCTGGCAGTCATCCAAGTCATCCTCAGGAGTACCTATGGATAGAGGACAGCATGGCACATGGTTCAGGACAGGACTGTAAATGGACTCTGCACTTCCTGTGATGGTTCTGGTGGACTCGAGGGTGCAGCATGGATCTGAGTGGGCAGTCAAAGCAAAATTGGACTGCTTAACAGTCATAGAGCAGGGGCCCTGGGGATTGCCCTGGGCTTGGGATAAGGAAGAGCTGGCAGTGAAGTTGGTGGACTGGTGAGGAGGAGTCTCAGCAGAGAGACGACGGCAAGGCCCATGCTCTCAACATGAGGAGAGAACACCTGACAGCAACAGGCCTGTCTGTAGCATCTTGACAAGGTCTTAAAGATATAGAGAGAAGATCTGTGGTGGATGTGCAGCCAGGTGGGATAAAATAAAATACAGTTTTAGTGGCAGAAACATTTCGGACTCGTGTCTCTGGTGCAGCAGTGGGGTTGTTGAGTAAGAGAGGTGCAACCTGCCCAGCTGGGTTGAGGGAAGCATTTGATCTAGCAAGTACCTTGCAAGAAATTTTTCCATAGGCTTGGAAAATTTGGCAGATGAGTTTTTTAGGTAGGAAGCAGGCTGTGTTGAAGGGGTGTCGTGGATGGAGGGGTCTGTGGTGTCTGCTCTTGGCTCCAGTCTGGGGCTTGCTCATTGGGTTTAGTTGTCTTGCTGGAAGGTAAAAATACCAGGCTGTTTCTGGCTGATTAAGGTGGGTGGAGTGTTATTCATGAGCTCAGGTCAGGAAGGAGTCAGATATGGGCCTGCAACCACAAGTCAGATGATCACTTTGGTATAAGGAATTGCCTCCTGCCAGGTGGGAGCAGTAGACAAAGCCAGAAGGAGCTGGGAAAGTGGGTGTCATCTTTTACTGCAGTTCAGCTGATTGACAATAACTTGTAACTTGGCAGTAAAGCAATTGCCCTTGATCCAGTGCCCTTATCTTTAGAGAGCCCTGTGGACTGAAGCAATAAAAACCAGATAAGGTTTGTTGATTACAGGTGCAAAGGGCCTGGGGACAAAAACTTTCCCTGCAGGAAAGAGGGAACTGCCTCTAGTGGTTGATGCAAGGACATGTGAATTATGGAAAAGTCATGGTGATGCAGAGAAGAGTGGAAGGAATGCTTTAGGTATTGTCACTGTGGATAATGTCATCTCCAGTTGCATTTGCTGGAGATCTGAACTGGAATAAATATAGAGGAGAGGCTTTGCTTTCCCCTAGTTACTTTACCAGAACCTGACTTGGGGGATTAAAAACCTTTGACTTGTTCTAACCTAAAAATAGGAAAAACTAGAGAGGGTGTTTTCTGCCTGATAAACATCAGGGTGAGGAAGTTGTTCAAGTTAAAGGACAAGGCTGAAACAGGCCCAAAGCCAGAAATGATCTACAGCTGCCTTGGCAGTACCCTTGATCTTGCTATTCTCTTCCAGCACATCATTGGTAGGGTTTTTTTTTCTTCTGTGGCTCTTGGCCAGAAGTACTGAAGGTTTCAAGTACATTATGGACTGTTAAACATGGCATATGATGCAGGAATAAAAAGCTGAAGTAAGGAGGAAAGTTTTCTTCTCTAATACATGATGGAGTGTAGGTCTTTTTGTGCCTTTTTCCTCCCTTGTGGCCTTTTGATGTGATTTTGTTTAGAAAAGCTTTGATTGATTCCAGTTGTGCGTTGGGGGAACCGGTTCTAGGTACAAAATAATCATCACTGGCAGAGTTAGCAAGAGGCAGATTGGTGGGGAGAAGAGGACCGAGTTTCCGTGGAATTCTGCCAGCGTGATAGAAAAGAGGAAAAAATGAGATTGGGTGACTGAGCAGCCAGCTGCGGCTCCGAGGAGTTTTTTCCAACACTCTGCTTGAAAGTAAAGGTTTCTCCCAGCTCTCCAAGGCTTGTTTCTCTTGCTTCACTTATTAATCACAAATCAAACCCTTCAACACTGTGGTTAAAACGTTGAGCTGCTTTAGATTCACAAATTCGATGCCAGCGCCTTTTGTTTTCCTTTTATGCTCATGTTTAAAAGCGCCTTTGGGGATTTTGTTAATTTGTTTTTCCTGTGCCATGATGAAAAGTCTAAACTTATAAATAATAAAAGATTTTTAGTGTTTGTTCTTAGTCTGGGGACACCAGCAGCTCACATGTCCAGTTTTCCTGGTGGTTCCAAGGCCTGTGAAGGAAACGCTGCTGGAAGGGTCGAGGGTTGTGTTGCTGCACACAACTTGTCCTGTGGCAAATCCCCCTGAGGACCGAGGGTCAGTGCTGGGGGAGGACACAGCACATCTAATGCTGGTTCCATTTCCTTTCCAGGTGATGGAATATGAGAACAGGATCAGAGCCTACTCCACGCCGGACAAGATCTTCAGATACTTCGCCACGTTGAAGGTGATCAACGAGCACGGAGAGTCGGAGGTTTTCATGACCCCACAGGACTTTGTGAGGTCCATAACACCCAATGAAAAACAGCCAGAGAGTAAGTGATGAGTGGGGGGTAATCTGGGGAACTAACACGCTCTGGTCTCTGCTTACCCGATCTTTAAACTTCCCAGCTCTGAACCTGGCATTGCTAGGGCTAGGAAGAACCTCCTGAAGCTCTCTTTCCCATCTCTAAGCCCAAAATTAGCCTCTTCCCTTCCATGGTGCCTGCAATGCTGTTGCAGTGTAGCAGATCTGGTTGGTGTGAGCCTTGGAGAGCAGGTGGGATGCCTTTCTCCTATATTTAATAGGGAAAGATTACCTTGGACTGAAACATTTCAAGAACTGTTCATAAACCTGCAAAAGGAGGTTGCTTTGACAAGGGAAACCTTGGCAGTAAAAGTTGTACTCGATGATCTTAGAGGTCTTTTCCAACCCAAATGATTCTAAAGGGGTCCAGGCAGCTCCATGTGATGCTGCTGGCCAGGGTAGAGCTCATTTCTGCTGTCTTCAAATTCCCTGTGGATTGCAGGGAAGCAGATCAGCTGTGGGACCTCTGGGGATCTGGCAGGCAACAAGTGGGGGAGCAGACACTTTTTTCTTGTCTGGAAAACTGTGTCCTGAATATTTGGTGTTGGTGGGGTGGCAGGAGGATTTTGTCTGCTGTCTGTATTGGAGGAGGTTCATGTTTTGGGCGAGATCATGTTCCTTGGTCTCCCTTGTTGTATCTCAAAGAATGAAACAGGCTTTTGTCAAATGAAAACTCCTCTCTTTGGGCATTAATGGAGAACTTTAGCCCCCAAATGCTAACTTTTTCAGTGTGGGGTTTATGTACAAACTGTGAAAGTGTTTTAAAATCTTACACGGCAGCTGCCAAATAAATACCATGTCCACTTGTCCTTAGGAAATAACAATATGAAGTCTGTGCAGGAGGGAAGAAAAAATAATCCTGATATTAGTGTTAAAAGCATGTGGTTGAATTGATATTTAGGTTTTCATCAAGTCCTGGAAATGGCTGTGGTTTCCATGTGAATTAATGGCTGTAGGTCATAATCTTGTCTATCTAAGGCTTCTTGAACTGGTGCTTGGAAAAGCAGCAGCACCTGTCAGGAAGCTTAAAAATAGAAAACATCCTGTGTTTCGTTTCAACACATCTGATTCTTCTTTACTTCTTCCATGTATGTCCTTGGTGCATTTTAAGGTGTGTACAGAAAATAGGTGGAAGAGTGCTCAGCAAACACCTACTTTGGAGACAAGTGAAGGTGACTAATGGGAAATAATTTGTCAGTCTTAGCCACTCACTCCCCATTGTGTTCCCGTTGTTATCCTGGCTGTTTAGATGGCCCCATGAAGCCTGGCACTGCCTTTAATTGCCTGCTAACGCTGCCAGTCAGTGACACACAGCAGCTTGTAAGGGAAAAAAGTGGCCTCAGTGATCCTTAGGTGCTCTTGGCAAGTGGAGTGAGGTGGAAATGGATCTTTGGCTGCCCATCAGCTGGCTCAGCAGGAGGGGTGGGCATCTGGGATCTTCTTGGTTGGAAAATCTGCCTTCAGGAGTGTCACTGTCATGGACTTGGTTCTGGACACAGCCACTGCGAAGATGGTTGTTCCTGTGCATTGTGACCATCACAGCAAATGGGGTTTTATTGCAGAATGAACAGTAGAAGAGTAAAACACTTACTGTTACAATAAAGTCAAACCAGCCATAACCTTGTTCCCAAACGTTTTTAAAGCTGGCAGTAAAAAACTAAAAGGGAAGATAGCTGTGACTTTTAAAACCAGAAATTGAAAACAAAGAGTGCTACCTGCTGGTGAGATGAGTTCTGTACTTTACATCCCTTTGGTACTTTTGACTCATAGGATAATCTAGGTTATAGATTAGTTGGGAAATGCTGGGGCTGCTTTCTCCCTGAGTCATGACATGGGTGTGCCCTCCACAGGGGCTGGAGTATCCCAGAAGCAAGGAAGGGGGTGCTCTGTGGGCTCAAGCTCCCAGTTGGAATTTCAGCAAGTAACTTCTTGTTAATGCATCTCCTGTTTTATGGAGAGAAAATACTGTGGGATATAAGTGATTTGGAGTAATGAGGGAGCTGAGTCCCTCTTGTATTTATTTTTAAACTGCTCATCTACTGTGAGGTATCGTGTGCCTGATTCTTTTTTATGGATTACTTTGGGGAAAGTTTGATTTATTGTCTATAAAGTATCAGCTTAATTTGAGCCTGTGTTTTGCTGGCTTGGGGAAAATGAATGCCAGTTCCTCAGCTCCTGGAGAATGCTTTCTCTGGTTCAGTCAAACTTCCTGCCATAGCTTTCCCAAGCAGGCAAGCTGTGCTTAAGGAATGACACGCTCTTGCTGAGTTTGGAACAGCCTGTCAGGATAAGCCAAAGAATGGCATTAAACCTGAAAGCTGCTTTAAACAAATAATTTCTTTATAAGTATCTGCAGAGTCCAAGCACCAACAGAAGCGTGGGTGGTGATTTCTGCTCCCTGCAGTCCTGTATTATTTTTTTCCTCCCACTCTCATACCCAAGAGATAACTTTGCTCCAAGGCTGGATGGGCAGGGATGGTTGCTTTGTACCTGGAGTTTCCTTGGTACCCCAGTCCCCAACCAGCTGAAAATATTCTGTCTCTGGTGGGAAGAATCAAGATTCCCTCCCTTTCCCTGACTTTACCTGGGTCCATTCTGCATTGCTGTTTTCCTGGGGAAACTGAGGATTTTGGAGCATCCTGGACTAAGAAGGAGCTGTGTTGTGCTCAGCCAGTACCAGTTTTCTTAGGTTTTTTTGCAGTAAGGATTGAAAGAAGTAAGAAATATGTCATATCACATCCCAGCACACTGTAACAAAGGCAGATTGTACCCAAACCAGTCATGCTCTTCCATCCCAGTGTTAATCTCACTGTTATCCCAAACTCTTGCTGCGTGAAAGATGCCTTTCAGGATTCACCATGAAACGAGCAGGAGCTCAAATATCTGAACTCTTGGAAGGTTTTTCTGATGGTGTTTTTTTCTTTTCTGCCTGCAAGAAACCCCAAACATGCTGCTGAAGCTCAGCCAGAAGCAGCAGCTGTGCCCCTGCAGCCTCTGTGCACAGGGTGGTGTCGGAGGAGAGGAGCCGTGAAGGACGGAGCCGATGTCTGGTGGCTCGACCAGACTGTACAGTTTGGTTCTTGGGGTTGAAATGGTTTGTTTTCCATGTCTGGACTTCAAGAGCAGCTGGGCACAAGCTGGCTTCTGGGTTGGTGCAGTGCTTGAGTGATTATTTGTTGTTTTGGGTTAAGTTTGTGAAATATGGATCTGATCTTCTGTAGAAGCAGCAGCCATGAGCTGTGACAAGCACTCACCTGGTGTGGTGGGGTGGGGAGGGCTCCCTGGGCTTCTACAGATCCTTAAAATTACGCAAAGTGTTCAGCTGGGACATTAAGGATCTAGAAGGAAATTAGAGATGCTGAACTTGCCTCCTGGTTTGTTGATGGGGACTTACTTTTGTGTTCTCTCCCAAGTGCATCTGCTGGAGGGGTCTTAAGGGAAAGGATGCAAGTGAGAGGTGACTCAGAGGAGGGGTTTTTTTGTCTGTGAAAATACATAATTCCTAGGCAAGAATCATCTTTGAGCCTGGTATGAGACCCCAGGAAAACAGCCAAGGATGAGCAAGCAAGAGGTGCATTTATATGTGTGTTTATGTGCTAAAACCCAAGTAATTAGGGCTTCCAGAATAGCTGACAGGTTGGTGTGGCTTACCAGGGGTGTTAGGAATGCACATCTCACAGGGAGACTGGCTTGCCTGTTGGAGGAGGGGGAGATAGATGAGAGCAAAGTCCCTTGTTCCTTGAACAAAACAGTCCTGCACTGAAACACAAACCTGAGGCTGTTGTCCCCTGAGAAATCTCAGGCAGCTCATTGTTTGCTTGCAGATTACATTTTAAATTCAGAGGGGAAATACTCATACAAAAATCAGGAGCTGGGTTACAGCTCTGAAGGGGAAAACTTGCTCCAGCATTTTCTGTGCCACAACATGGCACATCACAAGCATGGTGAAGAGGCTCTTCAGTCTTCATAATTAGCCCTTTTGTTCATCTGCTGGCAAGAACGAGTCCATGTTATATATTAAGCAGTGGGAAAGAAGCAGATCGTGAGTGAATGTTACCCAGATAGTGTGAAAAATCTGACAAGGATATCAAGACTGGAAGCAATTGAAAAGGTTTTTCCATCAGTGGAAAGCTGCTGGCATCCCAGAGGAAATCATGATGGTTTCTAATTGATCTCAACTGTGTTCTTGGCCTAATATAATCATTCTTCTCCTGGAAGCTCGTTTTTGAAATGTTTTTTTAAAACTGCAATCTATAACCTACTGGCCATGGATTTTTTTCCAAGATAACACGAAGAGCTTAGTAACTGTCTAGATATTTATCAAGTGTGGTAATTAGCTGTCTTTGAGTGAATCTGTGGAAAGTATGTTCTTGTTAATCAATAGAAATATAATAAGCATTTGATTTTAGATTTGGCTAGAGCTGAACAACAGTAACAGCAAGTTACTCTGTGTTTTTTCCTTTACATAATTCATTCCTTCTCCATTAAAACATCCTCCCCAGACTACAATGAGAGAAGTAAATACAGCAAATATGGTTCTGCTGTCAAAAACCCCATTTTCTCCTTTGTGGAAGGCAGTGAGTATAAGTCATTTTGCTTTATTTTGAAACATTTTTATTTTTAGAGTGCTGTGAAAGTACTATCACATGAATAAAAGTGGCAGCCTATATCCTGGCATTGGTGTCAGCCTAGTCTGAAATAACACTTGGAGTGGTGCTACGTGCTTAGGTACTCCATGGCAGGGCTGCTGTTTCTTTTGGGCCCCTGATAGTAATTTAGGTGGTATCAGAAGTTTTAGGAGTAATGGTAGTTAAAGATTACAAGGAAGCTGGTTTGGAAATCATTGCAGGTCCCCGTTGGAGCAGCTGGTGCGGAGCCCTTGGTTGGGGGAGCAAGAGGGGCTTTGAAAATCCAGATCTGTAGGGAAAGGTGAGGTGTTGTGCAGGGTCTCAGGTAAATAAAAAGCATATTCTGGGGCAGGTCATGGGGAAAACTCTGGGTTTGTCCAAGCAGAAACAGGCACTGAAGCCCAGGGTGGTCACTGTGCAGTCTGGAGTAGCTGTGGTGCATGTCCCAGGGAGGCTTCTGGAAGCAGCCAGGTATCCTCCTGAAATGATTTCTGCGTTTCATTGCTGCCTCTCTTGAAGGTAATCCTTTCATCCACTTCTGGGAGAATGGTGTTTCAGCCCCTGCTTTCCAGTGAAAGGTGGGAAAGCTCTCTTTTGCTGGTTAAACATGCCTATTAGCCTGTGTTCCTGCAGCTCTTCAGCAATAGCCCAGCCAGGGGCTGTTTGTCTAATGAGTGTGTCACTTACAGACAATCCTGAGGTGCCTCTAATGTAGGATGTTTCCTTCTGAGTAGCAGAGTTGTAATAACTAACATTCTTCCCTTCCCCTGGTAGATGTGATTGTCCTCACCCATGCAGTGTTTCCATTGGCTCTCCAGCCTACGCAAACACTGGATTCCTATTGTAACATCATGGAGGAAAAGCCTTGGATTTTTTGTGTAATACAGAGAAGGAACACAGGCATCAAGCAACAGACCCTCTTTGTTGGTTTGCTTTTGTCAGCTTTAAAGGACTGTGGAAAAACCACGCAGTAAGTCCACAGAAAAGAAAATGAACTGTATTGGCAAAAGGAAAATGTATAGAGTAAAACTGTATGCCTTGAACATAAATGCCCTTTTTCAGCTTTTGAATTGGCTTATTCTCTCAGGAGCTATTTAAAAAGAATTTTATAGAGGGGTTTAGGTGTGCAGCTTAATTAATGCAGCAGAGGGGACACTTCTGCATGGCTGGGAGAAAAGGTGAGCATAAAACTGATGGGAACCAATGTGCTTGTGTGTGCAACAGAATCATGGTATCCTTTAGGTTGGAAAAGACCTTCTAAGATTGAGTCCAACCATTGACCCAGCACTGCCGAGGCCACCACCAAACCATGCCCCCAGTGGTGCCACATTTCCATGGCTTTTAAATCCCTCCAGGGATGGTGACTGCACCACTGCTCTGGGCAGCCTGTTACAGCGCTGGAGCACCCTTTGGTGAAGGAATTTTCCCCCTGGCACAGCTGGAGGCCGTTCCCTCTCCCCCTGTCCCTTGTTCCCTGGCAGCAGAGCCCGACCCCCCCCGGCTCCCCCCTCCTGTCAGGGACTTGCAGAGCCAGAAGGTCCCCCTTGAGCCTCCTTTTCTCCAGGCTGAGCCCCCCCAGCTCCCTCAGCCCCTCCTGCTGCTCCAGCCCCTTCCCAGCTCCGTTCCCTTCCCTGCACACGCTCCAGCCCCTCCGGGTCTCTCCTGTTGAGGGCCCAGAACTGGGCCCAGCCCTCGCGGTCCCTCAGCGGTGCCAGCACAGGGACGGGCACTGCCCTGGGCCTGTGCCCACACCATGGCTGGCACAGCCCAGGGGCCCTTGGCCTTCTTGCCCCCCTGGGCACACCCGGGCTCGTGTCCAGCTGCTGTCACCAGCACCCCCAGGGCCTTTCCCAGCTTTGCAGCCCCTCTGCCCCAGCCTGGAGCTGCAGGGGTTGGTGTGACCCAAGGGCAGGACCCGGCACTGGGCCTTGTTGTCCCTCAGCCCAGGGATCCAGCCTGTCCAGCTCCCTCTGCAGAGCCTTCCTGCCCTGCAGCACATCAACACTCCCACCCAACTTGGTGTTGCCTGCACACTTACTGAGGGTGCACTCAATCCCCTCATCCAGGTCACTAATAAAGGTGTTAAACAGGACTGGCCGGTGCTGGGAGCCCCACTAGTGACTGGCTGCCTGCTGGATTTAACCCCAGTCCCCAACACTGTCTTCCAGGGCGTGCTGGTACAGTGACATGAAAAAAGGCGACAGGAAAAGTGACAGAGTTTTGTACTGCATTTTCATATAAATGTCTCTCCCTGCTCTCCCAGACGTGCATAAACCAAGGCTGTAAATTTGCTTCTCGTCAGACGTGATTGTGTCGGAGGAGGCTGACATGACAGAGGGAATAACAACCCCATTTCTGTGGTGCTGTAAGCACTTTGTTCAGCAAATAATTAAATCCTCAGAGCTCAGAAGCTTGAGGACAGACCTGGCAGCTTCTGCAGCTGGCCTGGGGGTTTAGGTGCAGTTACAGCCATGGGTCAGGCACAGTCCACATCACCTTCCCCTTTGCCCACCTCTTGTTACATCTGTGGCAAACAAAAATGTTATATCATTAACCTTTTCTTTAGTACAGGGACTGATAGTCTGCCTTTTTAGGTGTCATTTGGCTTTTTTAATAACTTTTCTCTATGTACATTCAGACTCATGTGTACGTTATTACAAGAGCATGAAGTGTCAGGACAAAGGGAAATGGTTTCCAAATGACAGAGTAGGTTTAGTTTAGATATTGGGAAGGAATTCTTGGCTGTGAGGGTGGGGAGGCCCTGGCCCAGGTTGCCCAGAGAAGCTGTGGCTGCCCCTGGATCCCTGGAAGTGTCCAAGGCCAGGTTGGATGGGGCTTGGAGCAACCTGGGCTAGTGGGAGGTGTCCCTGCCCATGGCAGGGGGTGGGACTGGATGGGCTTTAAGGTCCCTTCTCCACCCAAACCATTCTGTGTTTCTATGATTATTTATTTCATATTACATAAATATTTATTATAATTATTTAGAAATATATTTAGATCTATAAAATGACACTTACTAACTCATCTTTTGCAGTTCATCTACACAAGGATCCATTCATTTTGTCTCTGCTTTGAAACTCGTGTGCTTTCCCAGTAGTAGAGTCCAGTTGCAGGAGGTGCCATTAAGACATACTTTCACTTGCTATTTTTAACCCATGTCCTTTTTTCAGCTTTCCATGAGCACATGTAGAATGTCAGGCTGTCAGGGATCTGTCTTACAACACTATTTCCTGGCAGGGGAAAAGGAGGTGTTCCTGAGAAATTACTTTATTATGACACACGGACATAAGCTCAGCTCAAGTCACCATCCAGATGGATGGTCAGGGGTAAACTGACCAGATAACATGTCTGTAGCAAAATAATCACATTTATCAAATGAATCCTACATCTAAATGTGCCAGTGTTTACTGGATTTATAACCACAGCTGGGAGGGAGACAAAATTCAGAAGATTAAAGTCTGAAAAAATGTATGAATATGCAGTTTTCAGTGTTACCAGGCACATGAAACATTGAGAAGGTGCTTTCTGGCTGGAATTTTCACAAGTGCAAAAAGCCTTCCGACAATTGGCTTGACCTTTGAAATAGAGGTGACAGAGGAGTTGTAGCTGCTTTGGGTCACAAAGGGCAAGGGGGTCACCCTGGTGGGATGAATAATTCCATTTTTTGCAGCTTAGCATGAACCTTTCTCCTCTTTCAGAAGCAGGTGATGCAGCAGGCACGGGAAAGGTTTTATTTTGCTTTTTCCATCTTTTTTTCTAATTTAAATTGAAATGAGGATGTGATAATTACCATAATCAGGCAGAAAATGCACGGGACGTAGCTCTGTGGAGGGGTTTTATTCTTCATAGCACCAAAAATCAGCCTGTGCTCTCCTGAGACTGTGCATTTTACTTTCTAATCTTCTCATACAGAAAAAAAAAACAACCAAGAAATACTTATTTTTAAGCTTTAAGAGCTTTTTCTGAGTATCTTTGGTTTTTTCCTTTCAGACCTGGGCCTGGACCAGTTCATAGTGAAACGCTACGATGGGAAGGTGAGCACATCAAACTACTAAGTGTGTTTTATTCAGTGGCTTTTTTTAACCTGGAATCCTTTAGTTATTACCTGTTTGAGGGTGTAAATTAAATGAAGTGTTTGAAGTGTTCTCTTATGAGCTTTTTGCTGTTAAGTACAATGCAGTGTTTTTGCTGTAATGACAGAAAGATTGTTTTTATAAAGGGCTCTTTTTTTAATGTTTACAGTCAAAATATTACCTCTTCTTGTATTCTGGTGGGCCAGGAAATCACAGGTTGTAATCACATTTCCTTGCTGCTTCTTTCTGACTGTGTGAGAGCCCCACAAGTTACACTATTTCAAGAGAAACTCCCTTAACCTTTCCCTTCCAGACTCACCTCCAGATTCCTAAAGGAAGGAGATGCTCTTGTGTTTTTATCTGCATCCCAGTCATGTATTCCCCCCCCATCAAACAGCTTCATTTTGTTCCCTTTTGAGCCCCAGGTCCTTTCTGCAGCAATGCATGACTGCTCTGGGTGTTTGTGCTGTCATCATACGTGTTGGTAAATGTTAAGCAAGTTCTGATCTAGTTTTGTGTCCCTGTGAAAGCATCCTACCTGTTATTGGGGAGATCAGAGACCTATTATCCACCCTGTAAATCCCACTGCTGTGGTAAAGGCCACTCTGGCCCTAGGACTGGCAGCTCAGATCGACCCCTTGATGCAGATAACTGCAGGTTAGTTAATTTTCCATCCTTTGGGCTCATAATGGTCCTCCAGATTTCAGCTGGAGTATTTTCATTTAATCTGCATTGTCTGAAAATCTTCTGTTTCTCCAGAGGGGCGTCAGCACCTGATCCCCTCATTGCTGCAGGATGCACCTGACACAGAGTGTCAGGCATTGCCAGAAAGCCTCAGCTCTGGAGAAAAAAAAAGGCATTTAAAGCTTTATATTAACATGAACGTTCAGCGTGGGCTGAACACATGAAATTGCCTGTTTTGTGTTTAGCAGGGCCAGGTAAGGATGGGATGTGATCAGGCACCTGGGGTCCCTGTCAGCAGTGCTTACGAGTGTGCTGGTTACCCAGGCAGCAGAGCGAGGCTTTGCTTGAAAACAGACAACTGGGAGGTGTGTTTTGGCAGTTAGTTTTGATACATAAAGCTCCAAAGCGTGTCGTGAACGCTTGTTTTCTTTTCCCCCTGCCACAAACACAATGTCTGCTTTTTGTGATTAAAAAGATACCAGCCCAGCCAAAAAAAAAGGATGTGTGTTCTTTGCAAAGTACCCAACGTTCCTCCCTCTGATTTATGACAGTCTGTTTGGCGTGTGCTCACTTTCATCACTTTATCTTGTCAAGCTTTCACCCTCATCCGAGGCTTTCCATAGACAGGGTTGGTTTGTAGGGAAGTGCTGAATCCCACGTGATTTTGGTTATCGTTCCTCTGTTCCCGAGCACTCCGCGGTCGATTCCCGGCGCCTTGGATAAGAGATCCAAAGGCAGTCCCTTTGAACTCAACTTTCTGGTCCTTTGCCCCTCAACAGCAGTGACTCTAACCTGTAGCAGACTGAAACCAGCTTTTTATACAACTTACAGGTGTCGCTGCTGCTCTTGGGTGTCTGGAAAGCCTGAAAGTGAGGCAGCAGATTAGGGGACTGCAGTGCACTTTCTTTTATTATTGTCTTCTCCTGAGACCTATTTTTTCCACAGTCTAATTGGACTCTAGAAGCAGTGTGCTCTGAAAATGAAGAAATAGGGGTTCTTGTTTGCTTGGCTGTGCTTAAAGACACCTTGGGACTGGCTAAGTCTGGCCGTGGCTGTTAGGGCAGCGGTAATGTCCAGGTGAGGGGATAATTTGTGGTGAGCATAAAAAGAATTGTCCTTGGCTCTCCCTTGGTAATGAAAGAAGTTGACAGTAGATTGATCTCTGACTGCACCTTGCTCTCATTTTGTTGCTTGCTTTGGGTTTCAGTTTCAAAGAATAACCCTGCCTTTCCCCAGCCAGGCCCAGCTGAGGTGCTGCAGAGCTGACCTCGCTCACTGCAGTCTCACTGGCACAGTGGCACCCCAGGGCAGCTCTTCCTCCGGGCCTCTTTCCAGCCCCATCTTCCTCCTGGGTTATCAAAGCCAGCCTCTGCAAAGCCAGCCTCTGCCTGCAGGGCATTTGTCTTTGTGCCTCGACGCAGCTGCTGAGCTCAGGCAGAAGGGTAAGAGGGCCATCCTTGTTCCCCTGAGCATCCTTATGGATGTCACACAGAGGTAGGTAATGAGAGTTGTGGTACTCAAAATAGGCCTGTGCACTGGACGTTTCTTCTCCTCTTTTAAGGAGAAAGGAGTCTGTGAAGCTGTGCTGCTGAAAAGTACTGACAATCCACAGGCAAGATCCTGGCTGAAGAGTAGGAGAGAGGATTGATTTTAGTTCCAAGCAAAGATGTATAC
This sequence comes from Pseudopipra pipra, assembly GCF_036250125.1. Taxonomy (NCBI): domain Eukaryota; kingdom Metazoa; phylum Chordata; class Aves; order Passeriformes; family Pipridae; genus Pseudopipra; species Pseudopipra pipra. The sequence continues at coordinate 331,508 of NC_087556.1, read as the reverse complement.
TCAGGGTTGAGTGCAAGTGATAATTTAGAAGGAAGTTCAGTTAAAAGACTAGTGCCAGCTGTGCAGTCAGTGGCATTTTAATTATAAGCTACAGGACAGTGTTTAAAGCATCCATGTGAATTTTGAGTGTGTGTGTTGGAGGTGTAAATCCTGCATCATTAGTGAGCTGCTCCTTTCACAGAACCCCTTATATTTACATGACACTACCATCAAAACAACTAATTGGCCACCATGAGGTGATCAGGACTGGTCTTGCCCAAGGATTTTGGGGAGGGATGTGCCTCTGTTGCAGTTGTGTCTGTCAGGTTTCTGAGCCAGCTTGCTGGGCACATGACTGAGTGCCAGGGTGAGAAGAACATACCTGGGGTTTTTTTCCCCTCTTCCCACCCCTCCCTCTCCCTAGTGATAATTTATAGAGTTGCTGGAGAGGGAGGTAAATGTTAATGCCTTATTAGTGGCAACAGTGCTCCTGTAATTTGAGCTTAAATGCTTTTTCTTCACTCATGCAAGACCAAAAACCCTGGAGACACTCATCCAGCAAAAACCTGTGGTCAGATCTGTGTGCCAACACGAACTCCTGCTTTTCTTTGACCTGCTGCTGGGCTGAGTGTGTAGGGAGGCAACTTGTGGCTCCATTTTTGTCTAAGTGTGATGGTTTCTCCCCTAGGGAAGTAGAGGGAACGAGGCATTGATTACTGTTCATTCAGAGTAGAAAAAAAAATATTAATCAGCCTGCAAACATTTCATATTGAGCCTGGGCAGAAGGCTGATGTGAGAATAGACACAGTCTCAGGGTGCTGTGGTGTGAAGGTGCCCAGACCATGATTCTTTGGCTACTCCATTTCCAATGTGTCCCTTTCCTCCTCTCACACTTCGGCAGTAGGAAAGCAAGTGCTTTTTTAACCCATCTGAGGAGAAATGTCTCATGTTTTAGTGATGAATAAGCTCTCACTAAGTAGCATATAATTCCTAGCACATAGAACCTGGCATAAGCTCCATTAATGTTACATAAGTTGCAATGCAGATTTTGTTTAAATAAAATTTTCTTTTTTTTGTGCCCTGTTTATTGATGGATTTTTTTTTTTTTTAGCTTATGCATTAATGATTGACAAGCCTAATCTCTCTAAGACATAAAGAAGCAGTGCTGTTAATGTTTTTCCTCTTAATTGTGAGCTCCATATCAGAGCAAAATCCCATCCTGTCACCATCCTGGTGAGCCAGTGCAGGGGAATTCCCAGATGTCCCACAGCTGAGCTTCCAGCAGTGCATCCTGGTGGAAAGGGGAAGGTGAGATGAGGTGCTTTTAAGAGACCTCTAGCCTATGTAGGAAATAAAATCCTGACCCTGGATGGCATATTAGTTTAATTAGGATACACTTCACTTGACTCTTTTTTTTTTTTATTCTCCTGTGGGGAAAATTCCTTGCTACGGCTCGATAAGAGCAAAAGCCTTGGAGCCACCAGCAACAGCTTCCCCTCCTGCAGTAAGTAATTAGAGAGGCTTTCAGTGCCCTCTAATTAAATTTATGACTTAAGTATTTCCTGCCAGCACTTGTATTTACATCTCTAGGTGTTTGGGGATGCCATAGAGCAAGGCAGAGCAAAAGCAAGGTGAAGGACGAGGAAAATACTTCAGGTGGTTTCTGTAAAGGCCAGTGACACACCTGGAATTCTCTTCCACTGTACAATGCAGGGTCGTATCATGAACCAGTACAATGAGGAGCTTCAGCTGCCCTGAGCTGAAGGTGTGTGTTCACTAAAGAGCAGTGTCTGGGAGTCACCTCAGGAGACAGATTTCTTTCCAGATGATTTAAAGAGCATCTGAGGAGCCTGAAAAAATGTACTCAGGGAGGATCCCTGTGGAGAGGACTGGAGGTAGAAAGACCATCCTTTTCTGGTGGATTGAAGGATCTTGCTGTCAGGTTTGAAAAAAGGACCAGAAAGGAGCCTTTATTTATTAGCCTGAATTTCTGGGTCCTTAGTTCTGTGGATGAACTTAGGCTGGACATAAGCTGGCATAGACCCAAGCTTGCAGCAAGTGAGACAAGCTCAAAGTCCTGCTGTCATTCAGGAGCCAAACACTGGATCAGAGCTCTGAGCTCCTGTGATGTTTAAGTGCCTCTGAAACCTTGATTCCAAAGGCTGCAACTCTAAATGTTCACAGTTCAGTAAATAGCATAAAGTGCAGGTGCACTTGGTTTACTGAGCCCATTAGCTGAGAAGGACAGTCAGTATGTTCTCTAACTTAAATACAATGAAAACAGGCGAGGAGTCCTCTAAATCCAGCTCTGTGAGGTCTTGCCAGTGTCTGCTGTGACAGGAATGTGTCCCCAGTGTCTGCAGCTGGAGCTGTCGGGTCTGGGCTGTGGCTTGCTTGGAAATACCTGGAAGTGTTCAGCTGTCCTGGTCCATAAGCCATGTCAAATGTCACTGTCCAGTTTCAGATCTCCTGCCTTTAAATTCCTTCCCCCTCTGATCTCAGCACAGGCAGTGTTTGCACGCTGACCAGGAGGAATCTCACGTGGGTAACAACCTCCCACTCGGCTGTGTGAACGTTCCCTGCCCTCCCCAGAGGTGTCCTGAGGAACTGGGGGGAGACAATCCTTGCCTGTGACTTTGTGAAGCAAGCAGAGATGCAGTTTATTGCAGATAATCAGCAGAGCTGAGCTGAGGAGACTCCTCTCCTTGGCTTTCTTGGCTGACACCGCTGCCCACGTTGGTGGGTTTCTCTGCTTGTTGGGTTTCTCCTCCCAGCCACCCTCGACCCTCCCATCTGCTCTGCTTAGTTCCTCTGTTTCCCAGTTTGCTGGGACCTGTGGGGACACTGAACTGTGCAAATTCTTCTCTTGGCTTGTTTTCCATAGCCCCAAATTTCATCAAAGGAAATGCTTAATTGCTCCTAACACAGGTAAATGCACCATGTACAAACATCCCTGGGGGGCTTGGGTTGCTTTAGGTATAGAACACACTTCATCCTTTCCTACCTCCTCTGCCAAGTGTTTGTGGTGTATTTTGGATTTGACAAAGCTCTACTTACTGCTACCTTTCTGTACCCCTAATTTTGTTGCTTGTTTCCACAGGGGCAAATACTAAAATCCTCTGGTTGTTCTTTGTCCTCTTTTATTCTGGTTTCAGGGTACCCAGCGGGTGTTTCTTCCAGCTACTAATATCTCTGAGACTTGTGTCTTTATTCTGATTCTGATTTGTGGTTGTTTTTGGTGTAACCAAGCATTCCCTCGTTTTCTTCCCTTTTCTAACCCTCTCCCCTTCCACCAGGATTTCTGGCAGGTACAAAGCAGACACAGCATGTGCTTTGATTAGTTTGTGCTTCAGACCTCATAATATGCACTTTTCATGTCAAAGGGACAGTGTACGCTCACCCCTTCTCCCTGGTCCTGCAATAAATAACCCTGAATCCTCTCCTTCATCCTCAGCCTGAAGGATTTATTTCAGAACACCTGAATTTGGCTTGAGGAGAGCACAGTCCTCAGGGTATCCATTAAAACATGGCTCTGTTAACAGGATTATGTTGGAGCAAAGCTCAGATGTGTCTCCCTGCCCTCCTGTTTTCACAGTGTCTTTTGAGGCTTCTGACTCATTTTGCAGCTTGATGAGACTGTGATAGAGCTGGCTCTGCTGGAAAATGGCCTTTTCCCCTTGAGGCCACAAAGTTAGTTTGATTCTGTGAGAAGGAACAGGCATCTCTCTGGCCAAATGCTTTGGGGAAACATCATCTGTTTGAAGGTGTCTAAATTTGGGGAAGGTTACATTTGCAAACTTGAGTTTTTCAAGTCACAGACCTATGTAGCATGAACTGTATTAAAGAATATTTGAGGTGTTTAGGTATTATAGTTCATAAGATGGTTTGTAGGAAAAAGAATTAGTAAGCAGAGGGGAGTTCATTCAATATTAGTAATTAAAGAGGAAAATATACTCTAGACACTTCCAATTTGCCTGGTAGTTTTGTGACCTTAGTGAAATCCACAGGGGAAATTAGGGGAAAAATAAACAACTTGGTGTTATGCCCTCAGTGGGTGTGTGCAGTCTTTTAATCAAAAAGTGGTTTCTGGGATCATTTTTGGCTCTAATTCCTTTGATAGCTTTGCTGGTGTTGTATTAATGCCTAATACTTTAGGGACACAAACCCGAGCTCTGAGAACTCTGTCCTTGGTAACATGGAGTTAGTAGGGACAAGGGATGGGTGGAGCAGGGTGGGAGGGAATGTTGACAGAAGGAGGGAAGGTCTGGATGGGAGAAGCAGGTGAAGAAAGGAGGAGTGAGAGAGGGAAAGGGAATAGCAGGATTTTTAGTTGAGTCTTAATTTGGTTCCTCGAGCTGTTTGCAGCAGTGATGACAATCTCCAATTACATGTGGTTTTTCCCCAAACCCCTTTCTCGTGGGTGATTTGTACCAAGTGTATGGCCTCAACCTCATCAACTGAGCCCATGTTAAATCCTGGCTTTTTATACAGAATTATGATTTTCCCGGTGTCCTTTCACCCCGGGGGTTTCTGTCTGGGAGAAAGAGCAGCCTGCATTATCAGCATGCTGAGTTCATCTTGGTAATGTGGGCTGAGAGGCAGGAGAGCAACATCCCAATTTCTATCTGGAGACCTAAACAGCCATTTAAATTCCAAGGTGGCAGAAGTCAGCTCATTTTATAAGCATGATGTGGGCCATCAAGGACTCAATTTAAATCCTCCCCATCAAATTTCCATGCAAGATGCTGCTGTGCTCCTACAGAGCGTGATTTCATTACCCTGAGGGGAGCACAAGTGTACACTGTCCCTTTTTCCAAGGCATCTCCTATTTGCTTTTCCAGCAGAGGTTTCTCCCTTGCATGAGTGGCTCTGCTGCCTGCCAAGGGTTGGGAAAGCCTGTGTGGTTGATTTTCTTGGTCGTACAGAATGCTGGCCTTGCATTCCAGGTGCCATTTGTCTGGGAGGTGATGAATGTTTCCAGCCTTGCTGGAAGGGTGGGAATGCAGATTTCTCTTTCCAGTCTCAGGAGTCCACCTCTAGAAATAATTGCTGCCTGAGTTTTGATTCTGTCCACGTGTCCAAACTCAAATTTAGAGGGAGAGAATATGCAGGACAACCTCATCCATGTCCAGCTATGTATTTTTTTGCCTCTGTGCATATATACAGATAAAATAACACCCCAGAATCAAAAGTTTTAAAAAACTGTTGGCTAAAACATAAAGGTCATATGGTCTCTAAAGGTCATAACCTGCAGTATTACCTGCCAACAGTAAATTTTAAGCATTTTCCTGTGTCAGCACTCACCCACCACGATTTGCCATGAAGAAGCTCTTTGTGTTTCCCTGTGTTAATGTGCAGGCTTCAAAGGAAATAGTCTGGAGCCACTAGGAGTGATACTGTGAGCTGTCCCACAGCAAAAAGAGGTTTATGAGTTTCAGAAAGCCCTTGTGCTGTTTCCATCACAGCCTCAAACACTTTTTTCTTGTTAAATGATATATAAAAATGCCAGGGGATGCGTCTAAAATGACTTATTTCGTATCCACATTATGAAGCTGGCTTTAAAAACTCTTGAATGGCTCCATTTTCCCCCAAGTCCATGTTTCATGGCATAGAGGGACCTCCCCTACCTCTTTTTCTCTTAAAGGGCTTTTGAACAATTGGGCTGAGAGGCTGCATTTTTAAATGTGACTCTGAAACCCTTTGTATTTCTTTATTCCAGTTTTATTTCAGGTTTCTTAACGTGAGGCACCACCACAAGTCGTCATCAAATCTCTAAATACATGGCTTGGCTCTTTAATTTGTATCTTAAAAAAAAAAAAAAAGGAGCAAAATTAAAAATCTCCCTGTTTTCAGAGCCTGCAGTTCAGCATTTTGATGCAGATGGGATTTGAAGGCATTAATATTTTGGGTAACCACAACAGGCTGGTTTGCATTGGCGTTTCTAAAGGGTTTTTCCTTCTCTGTCTTGTGTGATAAACTAATACAAAGCATCTGCTCTAAAAGCCTTAGTCAGCAAGTCCTGGTATGTATTTCCCTGGATTTTCAACAGCCCTGCTCAGGAAGAAGGTGTAGCAATCCATGCCTGGTAACCCTGCAGGTTCTGCTGGACGAGGCAAATAGGAACTCTTTCCCTTCTTTGCCTACAGTGAACTATGAAATAAACCCATTAATAGATGTCTTTTAAATGTTTTCCCTAACTGAAGGTGGGCAGTTGGGACTGAAAGAGAATTGCTTTGCCTCGGGGTGACCTCACTCAACATTCCTGGGTTTGTATTTGCTTACACAGTGTTGGTCACCTGGAAGTGTTTCTGTTCCAAAGGAACAAACTGAGTGTGATGACTGAGTTTGTCAGTGAAAGTCGGTTATGCTTCAGCAAAAATCACTTGCTAATTTACAGAATTGCTTTCTGGTTCTGGAGCAATCCTCCTGGCCTTGCATGCATTTGGATATGTATTTTGTTGTCCTTTTGGAAGGCATAAGTCACTGTCAAGTGGTCACGTGAGGCTGATAAATTCCTGAAGGTTTGGTTTGTGGAAGCACAGAGGTGATGCTGAAACATGAGGAATAAACCTGCCCAAAGTGTGCTTTCCCTCCAGATCCAAACCCAAACTGGCAGCTCACAGAGACTGCCCAACAATGTGTTCTTCCCAAAGTGGCAAATCAAGTGCTGCTCATTAAGTAGTTTCTGCAATGCCAGATGAGGTGGGTTTGCCAGGATTGAGCAGATCAGGCTTTTCTAGACCTGTGCTAGGGATGGGAACACCAGCACTGTGTGTCTGTCTCTGCCTCTGCAGAGGAGGGATCCCTTCTTGTGCAAAAACACACCTTTTGGGTTCAGATTTCCCTGGTTAAATATTACCACATTTCACTTTTCCCTCAGCCCTGGGGAAACAATTTTAAAATCGAAAATAAAGGTAGTGTTTGGCCAGGAATGGAAGAACTGGTGGGGTTTTTATCCACAGATCCTTTGTTTCCTGGGAGCTGTACCATGTACTTGGCTCGAGGGAGGCTCCAGCCCTCCAGATCAGTTCTGGGGTGGAATATGTGAAGTTTGTGATGTATCTCTGGGTGCTTTGCAGGCAGCCTGAACACAAGACAACTCTGGGGAGTTGCCTGCGTGCAACACTCCATTTCTTCCTCTGGCACACAGGTTTGGGGGAGTTTGGTCACTGCACTGATCTGTTCAACCCATGTTCTGCTGCTGGGCTTGGAGCCTGAGTTTCAAAGGGCAAACCAAGCTTTACATTTTGATATTACATTGATTTTTTTTATCTTTTTTAACCTGTTTTCCATGTCTGGTATTGTAAGATAACCTGCCTGAACGCCTGTCAAGTGTTTTGTTCCACTGAGACTGGACTGGTGGCTTTTCACTGAACTCTTACACGTGCTTGTGCCAAAAGCAATGGGATATTTGAATTTGTTTCTCTTTTTATGTGTTGATTTGGGTGTTTGCTCACCTGTGTGCTTGTTAAATATGAATCTACTGCTTGATTAAAAAATACATCATAATTGTAAACTGTTTCCTGTGGCTTGCTCACTTGTGAATGCTTGGGTCTGGATGTGTTTTGGACGTGCTGAATGATCTTAACCAGTTACTCTGGGTTTGGGAATGGATTTAACATAGAAAAAAATGCTGAATGGAAGAGATTTGACTGTTTTAACAGAGCCCTTGGAGAATTACCTTGTGTTGAGATGTGTGATGTGGGTAACTAAACTATGAGCATTACTCATCTCTAGAAAAGGATGAAGGTTTGGAAAGGGATTTTTCCTGAGGCATTCTGAACCTTTCTGGCTAAAAGGGACAAGGCTGGAAGGAAAGTGGGATGTGCAAAGGAATCTGGAGGCCTATAACAGTGATTTTAGGTGTTAGTGAGGGCTGACTCGGGGTCAGTCACCTTGGACTCGGACGGATCACAGCAGTGCTTTGTGCAGGAGGTAGATTGATTGATTTTCTCTTATTTTTCCTGCAGGTTCTATATAATTCTGTGGAATATAAAGTTTCATGGTGGGGGGCAACCCCTGGGAAGGATACTTTCAGCCTTTCCCACAGTGGGGTGGGCTTCCCACAAATTTCATGGAAAGCAATCAAACACGGCTTCTCAGTGAACCAGAGGAAAACAAATGGGGGGATTGGGAACTTCTTAAAACTTGTGTCCCAGTGCTGGGAGCCTGAAAATCTTATTGATCAGGTCAGCTGTTATTTTCTCTTATTAAGATCAATGGGAGAAATTCTCTTTTCCATGAGCAGTCACAGCTCATGTCCCCCAGGTGTGTGATGAGTAGATGCTTGTTTGATATAAATAAATAACATTTTGTACTTTGTTTGCTCAAAGTAAGATGCAAATGGGTAAATGCTTGTCCCTCCCGTCTGTCTTTATATTTCAGGGAGCAACTAACTTAATATGCTGTCTTATTCTTAGTCTGTGGATGTGCTTTTCTCTTACGAGGAATATTTTGAGACAATGAATTTTAAGTGCAGAAAAGAAACCCATAAAAATTTAATAAACCAATCTCTGGAACTTTTGCGTGGGATCCTTGGAGCAGGATGCAAATAGGCAGTTTGTGATAAATGCTGCTCAAGAGGGGCAGTCAGAGGGAGAGGCAATAAATCACACGAGCAGGGGGGATGCAATTGCAGGAAACTGCTTTTTCTCCACAAACCCTCCCTGTGGTTCAAAGGTAAAACCAGACGCTGTTAATTTGTTCTTCACGCCAGCACGGATGGATCCACGTGTTTTGGATCCACCTCGATGGGAAGAGAAGCAAAAACATCTTTTGAGTAAATGATAACTTCAGCCTGGCTCCCCATAAGTATAAAGAGCCATTGCCTTGCATCAAATAAATGCCAGTAACGTGTTGCCTGCTGTTAGGGATTCACCTCTTATTAAATTCCTGGCTCTCTCCAGATGGTAAAGGCAGAGTTGCTGGGAAGAATTTTATGTGATCAGTAGAGCTGAACTGTTTTTCCCTGGAAACTGTTATTTTTTTGGTGATCTGTATGATTGTTTTTGTCTCTTTTCTTGTGGTTTCCGAGCCAGATACGGGTTAAATTTTCATCTAAATTATTAGCTGAGCTCATCCCCACTCTGCAGCCACACACAATGGTGAGTTCTCTCAAAAAAAAAAACCCCAAAAAACCTGAGGTGGATGAGAGACATCAGCTGCAGACAGTGGGGCTGACCCTTGCTGGGATATCTCCATAGGCTTCCAGCCACAGCAACCACCTGGTTGCTTCCCAACTTTCTTGCTCTTGGCAAGCCTAACCATTCAACTTGATGTGATGTTGTGCCTGCTGGTTTTATTGTTGGTTAACCAGTGTTCTTTCCTTTGCCTTGTATATGATGGGATCTCCGCTAGACAGAGGTAACAGGGGGGACAGTGCTGGAGCTGGATCCTCGTGTGGTGCTGTTTGTTGGTGGTTTTTCCTAAAACTGTTCCTCAGTTCAGCCTTGCTTTCACCATGCCTGTGTGCTTGCATGGCCTGGTTTTCCCTGGAATAACCTCAGCACCCCTACTCTCCTCGTTAACAATTTAACTCCTCCCTGTGTGCGTGTGCCTCCTCCTGCTGTGTTCTTGAAGTGGGTCACCAGTGTGGATTCCCTAACAGTTGGATGGATCCTTTTCAGCCTTTGAAGGTCCTGCTCATCAAAGGGACCCAGAGTTTTGGCTTAGTAAGATGTTATGAGGTGGTAATTGAAAAAGAACTGGAGCAAGAGGGAGGCTGAGATGGGTTTCAGTCCCAATCCTCCTCGTGAGGTTGTGCCCACACACCTGAGCTGTGTGTTACTGAGAACTACATGATTTTAATAACTTCAAAAACATCCTTCATATTCACGTCAAATAGTTCTTTCTTGGCTACTGCTGCAGCAGAGTCTAACTAAAAAGCTGTTAGTGAAATATCCTTGCCTTGCTGCATCCTGTATTAAAAGATTCTGATTTCCATAACACTAATCTCAAAGATTCTGATCGTTTTAAGCCAAATGGCTGTAGTTTTATTTATCTGTATGTCCCCTAGGCTAAACCAACTGAGCAATCCTGTGCAATTCCTTATCCCTCATTTGAGATAGGGAAGCACTGATCTTTCCAGAGCTTTTCTGTCAGATTTGAAGGCTGGAAAAGGTCCACTGGATGTGAATAGAGATAGCAGGGGTGTGTGTCCATGGAGTGGCTTGTTGGTGGTAAGGCTACAAAGAAAACCTTCCATTTCTCCATTTAATTGATTGCTTTCTTCTCTCTTTTTGGGCTGTGCTTGGGTGAACCAATAGAAGCTGTCCCAGGAGCGGGAGAGGTTTGCTGATGAGGACAGCATATTTTATGCCCTTGGAGAATGTGGACTCATCTCCTTCTCCGACTACATCTTCCTCACCACGGTCCTTTCCAGTAAGTACTGGGGATTTTCCCTGCAATTACTGCATTTTTCAGTTTTGAAGGTGCACAAGCTTTGCTCTTCTTGTCTCCATGCATTTCCCTACAAGGCATCTTGGATTGCCTGCAGCTCGAGCTGAGGAATTGCTGTTGCTTCATCGGGTCTAGGCCGAGCTTCGGGTGCTTCAGGCAGACGAGCAGGTCGATGACTTCTGGAGATTTATTTCTCTTTTTGAAATGTGACAGCTTTTTTTTACTGAGTCATTTGACCTGCTGTTCAGAACTGTAAATGGAGCCGTGTTCTCAGGCTCTGTTCATATGACATCCTTGTGTTTGGATGAACATTGCTTTCCAGCTCTTCGCTGGGCTCACGCCTGCCCCAAACTGCCTTTTCCACCTGTATGTCCCCTTGGGTGAGCTCAGGCTTGTGTGTAATGTAACCCAATGAGGAGAGAAGTTAAGCTGTTTACATTTCAACAAGTATCACAGATACCTTCTGTCTTTTCACCCCGCTGCACTTGACTTGCATTTGTGATATTTCTGTGATCTGCTAATCTGTTCCAGCAAAGTCTTCTGCACTCCGAGTGCTGGCACTTAAAAGTTTGCTTTGTTGGCAAGAACCAGTGAAACTGAAGCCTTTGGTAATGTCAGATGGCACTTCTAGACTTTCTCCACGTGGAAATCAAGCCCAAACCCTCATTTGCACAGCTTCTCTGGCTGCTTGGAAGGTGCTGTGTCATAAACACGAAAGGCCACGGCAATTTTTCAGCCCTGTTAGAAAATGGGAGTAATGGGGGCAGTGTCCAAATGAACTCAAGGCCTTTTATTTTCAGGCTAATCTTTTAAGTATCCATTTCATGATGACCTGATCTGTGGAATTAAAAAGCTGGACCCTTCCCAGTTCCCTGCAGCCCCCCGTGCTGCCTGCCCTGGGCAGGTCAGGAGTCAACTGGGTTAATCACCCGGGTTTTATCAAAGCAGCAGCTGCTTTATTTTCCCTCCCTGTTCTTTCATGCTGTAATATGGAGACATGAGAGGCAGCTCTTATTTACTGAGGATCTATTCCCAGGGAGAAGCAAATGGATGTGGTGGGGGAAGACTTGTATGTGACCTTCATGTTATGAAAACAAACACTGAGAGACGAAGCTGATTCAAGCCAGGGAATTTGTTTTATGACTTTAATCTGCTGGTTTTATTTGACTGAGTCTCAGAACTGGCTCGTAGGACCTTTGCTGTTCCTTTCTTACATTCACCTCGCCTGTGCCAAGATGATCTCCAGGTATTCACCTGTGTAGAGGGCTTTTCATTGCAGTCTCCACAGATGACAATGAGCTCTAAAACCTCTGGTATCACATTGCTGGATGTGGTTTAGAAAACACTCTTGCCCTTGTTTTTATGGCTGTGCTGGTGGTGAACAACCCCCTAATCAAAATTAATTTCATGTGCTTCCACAGGCAGCAGTAAAGAAAAATTGTTCTTGGTTTGGTGTAATTTCTTTGTTGTAAGAATAAAAGAAAAGGACCACCTTGAGTTGGAGAGCAGCCAGCCTTGTTTTGGAGGGCTGTGCAGGAGCAACAGGGGTTTTTTTTCCCTCTTGTTCTTGGGCTTTTAAACATGTTCACAATTACTGGGGAGTTAGTCAGACTAACAGGAGGAGACAGAACTGGGTGGTGTGTGCTTTCCAGCTCACAGGACCCTGTGAAGGGCAGGCAAGGCAGGAGCTTTCAAAAAGGAAAATTTAAAAAAAAAAAAAAAGAGAGAGAGAAAAAAGGCATTCCAGGGCTTTTAGGCTGAGTTTTAGGTATTTTGGGAGTTTGCTGAATAGTTACTGAAGATGGAGGAGTATCTCTGGAGCTACAGCGACTCCCCAGAGGAAGAGTTTTGGTTTCATTTGTAAAGCCTTTGCTTTTATAAAGATAAAACTCCCAAACAAACCTTGCCCTGTGGCTAAACAGAAAATTCTCTGTTACACCACGCTGGTTCCAAGTCCTAAACGTTACCTTGCAGGAATCCAGTAGTTTCTGACTGTTTTTTTTCCCCCTGAGAAATAAATAAAATAGCATAAGGAAAGTAAGTCTTAAACCAGACAATTCAATATTGGTTTTCTCTCTGTGTTTTTTAAATAACCCAATCATTAAGGAGGTATCTGGACAAGAGAGACATCAAACAGATAACACCCACTAATACTGGGAAAGGAAGGTGGCATATTGGGCACTAAGCAGGATGATCAGAAGGGGGAGTGTGAGATCGGGTCTAGGGGTGGAGGCAGGAGGGAGAGTGATGGAGAGAGATCCAGCGTGGTCTGATCTGGCTTATTGAACTGCAGGCTGATCAGGAGAACCTCAGCAAACAAGAAAGCCCAAGGGCTTTGTGTCATTGTGCTCCTCAGGTGTGGGGGGGTTGTTTCCCAAAGCTTTTCATTTCAGTTGTCTGTGCAGCTCCAGCTGAAGTTCAGTTGTGCCCTCTGGAACGGGGAGGGACAGGAGGAGAGAGGGCTGGAGGCTTCATCTGTGTTGCTCTCAGGCAGCTGTTTGCACGTTGCCCAGAGAATGGAGTCTGACACCACACTGTGTTCACCAGTGATTCCTCGTTCGAGCACTCTCTGCTCTGAGTTTCTGTGAAAATGTGTTTTTAAAACAATTAATAAAACAGCTTTTAAGTGCTTCAGAAAGTCAGCCTTCTGTTAAAAGCAATGAGAGCTGAGGGGCCTCAAGGAGGCTCCCTGCTTTCTGCTGCTTCAGCTGCTCCTCGTGTTTTGGGGCAGAGACAGAAAGATGAGCAAAACTCGGGATAAGCAAATGCTGATTTTCCTGGATCCTTCAGATTTCCCCTGGATCCTTCAAATGTCACAGGAGAGCAAAGCCATGGCTTCCCTGACCAAAGAGGTTTTTGCTTTTGGACTTGCAGAGCAAGTGGAGGAAGGAGGGAAAGAGCTTTTCCATCATCAGCAACTGCAGTTTCCAAGCAAATGGGATCTGTTACCCAGTTCTAATGTCGGCTTTATTAACAGGTACTGAAGGGAGCTGGGCATTAACAGGATAAATTGGTGTTGTTTCCACAGTTGGACTGTCTCTGTGTCTGAATTTAATCCTCCTGGCAGGAGGGTTAAATAACAGTGGCTAAGCCACAGTAATCACTCTCTTGCCAGGGCTCTCGTAGCAAACCTGCAGCTCCTTCTCCCATCTCCTGCTGGCGTTCTTTCTAGACTGCAGCAAGCTCCATCCCTTAGGATGGATCCACCTGGGTCATTTTTTTCCTTTCACCTGTGTAGGAAATAAATCCCAAGCTGTCTGACTCTGGGAATTATGTTATGGCCAGATCCTGAGTGCTGTGTGTGTCCCTGTGGTGAAGGGGGCAAGGAATGTTCTCCCACACTGCTGCAGCAGGTGACATGATATCCAGGGCCTGTTTGCTCCGGGGCTGTTCTGAACATGTATTCCTGGCTGACAGGAATGTCTTCAGCCCCCATCCCTGCCACAAGTGAGATCTATTATCTCTGTGATCTTAGCAGCGATGGCTTAATGCTGCTTTGCCCTGTGCCACAGGGCTCCTTTCCACAAGAAAAGGAGGTAAAAGGTTGCTTTGAGTCCATAGGACTGTTTTTGTTTGTGGTCCTGGTCCTGTTAATTTTATCTTTAGTCTGTCAAGACCCTTTGCCTACTGTGGGTCCATCTCACCCACACTTTGGTGCAGGGATATCTTCATGCCTTTCTGCCAGCCCAGCTGCTGCAGCGTGGTGTTTCCCAGATGTATCTGAGCAACACAGAGATCCTTTTCCAAGGGATATCCTTCCATCCCTTCTGGATGTAAGCCTGGTTGCTCTCTGTCAGAGTGAGGGCTCTCTGGCTCAGCATCCCACCTTCTGCTGTGGAGTGGTGGCCGTGCTGAAGGACAGGACAGGAACAGGATGGATTCCTCACAGTTTGGAGTCTTTCCAGGCAGAGCTTGGCCTCTCTAATTTAAAAACTGCCACTGGGGCATGGGATGCTCTGCCAGCCTCTCCTGCAGTCTTCCCATGGTCTTTCTCAGTTCATCTCTTCATCACTGGCATGCTGGGATGAGCTGATGGATCTCCACCAACCTCCTGTGTCACAGGGGATGGGGAATTCCCTGTGGGAAGGACTACTCTGCATGCAGCACTTGTCAGCCTCGTTGAGAAGTTCCAGAAACCTACTTATGATTATATCTGTAGAATTAGGAAATGGAATAACTTTGTGCTGCTCATAGCAATATCCCTGAATAACAGAGATCAAAGGAAGGGACAGAGGATTCTGCTGCAAGACATCACAGACACTTAACTTGTGTGCAACCACGTGCTGCAGGAGCTGCAGTGGGAGTCAGAGGGAAAGACTTGTTGAGAGGTGTCTCCAAGTGTGGAGTATCGAGTTTGGGGGAAAGAGAAGATCAAATGAGTGCAAAACCAGAAAAAAACCGTGGCCTTTCTCGTCAGCAAGCTTTGAATATCTTTCAGAACATGCTGCTGCTGGTGAGAGTATGGGCAGTAAAGAGCAAGTGAGTGCTGCAAATTGGTCCTTTGAATAATTGGAAGTAGTTTAAAATGGCATAATTGGCTTAAAGATGCCTAATCAACCCATCTAATCCCTGGGAGGCTCCCCAGGGCTTTACACTGATGGTTGGAACTGGATTATCTTTAAGGTCCCTTCCAACCCAAACCATTCTGGGATTCCACATTAATGATTTGGAGGAATCATCAGGAAGTCACCATATCCTCCCTCGTTGCAGGACGAATATTGCATTCATTTGGAGGCATCTTAATTAAGGGGGCAGTGGGGATATTTAGAGAAACAGCAGTTGGGAATAGTAAAATTGGAGGGGCAAAATAAAAGGGGGGGAAAGGCTACATCTAGCTGAGCAAACTGGTATCTGCTGCTTTAACTGTCTGCAAGTTTCAGAGCTGGAAGTGCAGGAGGAGGAAGAGAAATGGGGGTTGTGCAGGCTGAGGTAATGGGGACCAGCAAGGGGGGGTGCAGAGTCAGTCTTCCCAATAAATCCTGGCCAGAAGCATCACAGCCAAGAGGAGAGGCAGGAATTATCTCACCCAGGACCCATAAATCCAGCCCTGGAGATCAGGAAGGTGCATCTTAATGCACATTCCTTCCTGAGCAGGAGCAGGATGACCTAATTGTTTTCAGTGCCCTCTGGTTCCCCTGGCTCAGGTTCACATTGTTTGGATTGAAGTGTCATCACAAGGAATTGGAGAGGGATACGTAGATCAGAGTGTTGCTTATTAGCTCAAGGAGTGAAGTAATCAAATTTGCCAGTTGAGAGCCACATCGCTTCCCTGTCCTTAGAAAATACTGAGCCTGCAGATTTTTGATGCTGAACTGTTCATTTTAATCTTGCAAGGGTTGTTCTTTGATAAACTGCTCCTGGAAATGTGTATTTAGAGATGTAAAAGGAAGGAAATGGCCCTTGCAAGGGGTAAGTGAAGTATTTTGCTTTCTCTGTTCATCCCCCGTCTGCACAAATGGGATGTGCTATTTTTATATATTATATATTTTAGATTACATTATCTATATTATGTTTTCTTAAAAAAAGGAGGGAAACCCAAATGCCAGTTTTTAACAAGGAGTAACAAATTTTCCAATCTCAAAATAAACCTGGCAGAGAAAATGGGGGAAGAAGGATGGGATGTGTTGATTGCTCTTTTTCTGGAATCTTGTAATTAGATCAGTTTTGCATATTCCTCCTCTTCCTCACAGAGGAAATATCTCTCCATGCAGTGCTAGACAGAGGAAATTGCCTCCAGGCTTTCATGCAGCACTTGCAATTAGAGTGAATATGTTTTATTTAAATATTAAGACAGGAGTTGGAAGCTTGTTGCTCCTCGAGAAAACGGGGGATTCATGGCTGGAAGTGCTGGATGGATACAGAGGAGGCTTTTTGCATAAATCCCTTACATTAGATGTATCATTGGAGAGATTATGAAGGTGGTGTTGGGGACAGGGGGACCAGCTGTCCCCAGCTCAATTAACACTGGATTAATGAGGGAGGGCAAGCAGAGGTCTCCCATCCCAGCAGCAGGGTGGTGGAGCTGGTGGAGGGCAGGGCAGGGATGTGGGTGGAAGGGGGTGACCCACCACGTGCTGCTGGTTACAGGAGCCCCTGTTTATGCACGTGGTGGTTGGAATTCAAGGCTGGCAGGGGGAAATGGGGAATGCAGGGCTGACCATGGCAGGACCGTGTGTGCTGTGTTTATCAAGTGGGTAGTGACAGGCTGTTCCTGCCATCAGCTTTAATGTCACTGTACATCTGTTTGGGGCACAGAGTTGTTTGGGGAAAGGGATCTCGTTAACATGTTTGTTGAGTCTTTTTGTGATAAAGTGCTACCAGTTATTACAGCGAGGAGAAAACAGCATGTAGAAGTTTCCTGGTCTTGGACTGGAGCTGCAGCTACTGTAAAAAATCCACTTTGGTTCATTCCATATTAATTTCATTTTGCCTGAGTGATTCCTCTTTGCCTTCCCCCTACCAAGGAGATGCCTTGCCACAGAAGGGTGGTTGCAGAAACTCATTGTTTTTTGAGCACCCACAGGAGATATTCCAAGTTGATTGCACAGATGAGGTTAAAGAGGGGTGAGCCTCACCAGTGATCTACATCCTGCTGCCAGACTTGGGTGGGGAACAAAAAAAGGGCTAAGTTTTAATTGAACATTTCAGATGACAGCCTAAGCACTAGTTATAGCCTAGAGGATTCCCTGGAAATCCCAGCAAGCACCAAAATTCCTGTAGGTGGTGTGTATTTGAAAGTAGCAGAGGAAGAGAAATTCTCATCTGTTTGCTTAATATGGAAAAAAATTGTGGCACTGTGTTGTAGCTTCAAATGGTGATGGGTTACAGAGCCCAGAATGGAAAGGTACTAAAATCCTGTGGTGGGATGCAGGGGAAGGAGCGTGGTTTGCTGGGATGGGTGGCTGGGAAGTGCTGCCTTTGCAGAGTTCTGCCTAAATAAACCATGACAGCACAGACTAAATGCAGTGAGAAATGAGGTGCGGCGGCGTCTCAGCTGGTGAGCTCCAGCCCACGTGTTGTCTCAGTGTCATAACTGGACTGAGACAGGGTGGGAATGATTTGTTTAAATTTGTGCAGTGAGACAGGAGCTGAGTCTGGAGGAGAATTACCCAAATCCAGGTCTGCCCCTCACCCATGGACTGCTTCAGGGAGCACACAAAGTGCTCTGTGGCACCTGGGGAACCTCCTCTGGCCAAACTGGGGTTCTTGCCGTTAGAAATCGTCATTGGAAGTGTCAAATAGTGTCTTGCTTTCAAGCTTTTTCTGCCTCTAAATGGAATAAATGTTGTTCAAGGAACATCTCATCCCAACTCCTTGTCTTGAGGTTCCCAAGAGCTGCATTTTCTTATTAAAATTGCGAGAATTAGGGAAAACTTCTTTTGGATAAAGTCTTTCAGAACCTCTGCCATTTTTATGGAGCTTTTGTGTCTTTGTTAACTGTTCTTTTTATTGTGTTTTTTGTTGTTTTTTTTTTTTAATGTAGCTCCCCAGAGGAATTTTGAAATTGCCTTTAAGATGTTTGATCTGAACGGTGACGGCGAGGTGGACATGGAAGAGTTCGAGCAGGCAAGTTGAACAGAAGGTTGATTTCTCAATGCTACAGCATCTCAGTCACAAGTGCAGTGCTCCTCTATGATGTTACTGTGTTTTATGTTTGTGGTTAGTGCTGGTTTACATCTTTTCCTCCTGTGCTCTGCTGCGTTGCCTCAGCTTGTGGGGGTTTTTTAACTGGATATTTCAAGGCAGAATTTTTCATTCAACCAGGACAACCATTCCAGATTTCCTGTGGCTTTGTCACCAGTGTCCAAGGCCTGGTTGGATGGGGATTGAAGCAGCCTGGTCTAGTGGAAGGTGTCCTTGCCCATGGCAGGGGGTTGGAACGAGATGGGCTTTACAGTCCCTTCCAACCCAAGCCACTCTGTGATTCTATAACAGTTCTTTAGAAGATGTCACCTCCAAAGTAGATAAAGAACTTCTTTTCACTCCACTGATGTCATGGGATTTTGATCCTACTTCCACAGTTTCTACTGTGTTCCTTAATCTTATTTGTCTTCAGAGAATAACCAAGGTGAGTCTGCTTTAGGAGAATTTATCCACTTACTCTAATATAATCTAAAAAAGTGTTATTAAAAGCATATTTTCATTAGTCCTCTACTTCTTACAAGACTTTATCAGCAGGGAGTTGGATGCTGGCTTCTTAATGAGCTCAGCCTTGGTGTCTGGTGTTGGTGAGCTCCTCCTATGAGCTGTGGTTTGTGGGTGTGCCCGAGTGAGAACTCGAGTTGTCAGAGGGGAAAAGATCTGCCCTCCCCAGGCAGGAGTGTGTGGTTTTCTTGCCTACGTAGGAAACAATCTTAGAGTTCTGGGAACTCACAACCACCCTGAAATCACAGTATATTAGCAAAGCTCCCTGCCTGTGCTGCTCATAAAAGGAAATTTAAATGCCTTTGCAAACTGATAGCTGGGACCACAGCAGCCCTGAAGAATCCAGTCACAGGTTCTTCCCGGCTATTCAATGACTGGTTCACTTCAAAAGAGTCTCTACGAGGTCATGCTTGTGGCACTTGCTGTAAGTGGGAGGATCTAGTGGCAAAGGAGGTCTGTTAAATTAATTCTCCCCATCTGATCTTTTGCTGTCATCCAGCTGAAATTATTACCTGTGGGGATGATGTCATCGTCACGAGTTTGCTGCAGAGCCAGGGAATAGAGCTGGGTGGCTGTGGGGGCTTGGATGCACACTTTGCACTCTGAGGAGAATGGAGTTATGTGTATCTGCAATCTGATATCCCTTCACTTGACAGCTTGAAATGTAAACCCAGGGGTCTGTTCATTTTCCTTCCCCTCCTTTCTTTTCCAAAGTCAAAAACGCTGGTTTTCCTTCCATCCACATAGTGCACTCCACTGCAGCTCTCTGATCAGCTTTAACATCTCCAGACGTGTTTTACGGCTCTTAAAACGTTCTGGAATGAAATCAATTATGGCAATATGTGAGTTTAGGAAAAGCAGAGAACGATTAACCTCCTGCTAAAGATGCAGTGACACCAAGGTGCCAGTACAGGTGTTGTGTTCAGCTTTTTTATTAGCCATGTGAAGTGAGGAGGAACATGTCTAGAGGATGAACGTTTCCAAAGTGCTACACAGATGAAGGTGCAAAATTGAATTAAATGATTTCCAGTCATCCAGTAGGCCAAGGGAAGTTATATGTGCATTAAGTCATATAAAAATCCTTAGGAAGGGGAAGGTGTTTTTGTTAAGCTTGTTACATGTGTCACTGCCTCTGTAGGAAGGAATAAAGTTCCTGGTTAGCATCAGAATATTTTGGTGAAGGCTGATCTTCCAGAGCTTGGGAGTCAGAGGATGAAGGAGCTGTTTTGGGAAGTGAGGAAAGCTGACACTTCTGGTGGTGTCTGAGGATATTGATTTGCTGCACTTCCCAAACAGAGTTAAAGCAAACACACAGCTTCTTCGGTGGGAGGCACCTGTACCACACTGTGCACATATATGGTGTAACAAACAGTCATTTATATGATAAATACTCTTGTTCACTCCTTATGCAAGTGCCCCAGTAAGGGCATGAAGGGTGTGGCAGGGTCTGCAGCCCCGTCCTGTAAACATCCTACCTGGAAGGAGCAGCTGGAACTGGCCCTTCCAGGGGATTGTGCTGCTGGAGGTGACCTCAATTTACAAGAGCAATATCTCTTGGGGGAAAATGGGTAGAAAAGGAAGAGGAAGAAAAGTATCATTCCCACGTGAGCACGTGGGAATGAACTTCCTACTCCTCCTTCACTCGTCGTCTCAGGAGACAGCCAAAAGCAGGTCCTTCTTCTCATTAATGTCTGGAAACCCTAGGAGTATTCAGGGAAAAAGATTGCTTCACTAATTTAGCTAGTATGTGAGCTGGAGGCTTTAACTACTCAATAAAAAATGTTGAATTTCTTCAGGCCTTGCTGAAAAGCCTCAGATTTTCTTATCCAGTTGATGCATGTGGTTAGTGCATAGTGCTGAATAATGTGGTGCCTGCATCAGTATCAGCTCCAACTCTTCCTCCTTCAGCATGTAAATAGTGAGTTTACTCCTCTATTTTTAATTAAAAAGTTGGCTGAGAAGTGATGAACTCGCAGGCAGTGTTACTGGTGGTTTCTCTTCAAACCATTAACTATTTTCATCGATTTTTATTTTTTTACTTTTTCTCCCCTTCATCTGGTGCAAAAGATGAAGCATCACAAACACTTAGGCTGAAATATGAACAAAAACAGTGGAGCATCTCAGTGCTTCACATCCTGGTACAATTGATGAGCTGTGGGTGAGGACAGCTCTTTGCTTTCTGGGCATTAGAAAGATTACTTCAACCAGGGAAATAAGTTTGTCTCCAGTGCCCACAGGTGGATTTTCAAACAGTCCACTGCTTGTTATAGATGGGAGAGGAGAAGAGAGCTGGTGGGATGCCTCATAAATAACAGCCAGGAGCAGCTGCTCTGTGGAGCAGTCTGCAGTGGTAAACACTCGTGTGGGAGCAGGGGCAGTTTTCCAGGCTGGTCACAAACTGCATTGCATCAGACAGTTTGGAAATATTTGTCTCTGGAATGTGCTGCGTGCAGAGCTCACGGTGGAAGTGGAGCACAGCAAAATGGGGAGTGCAAAAATCATGGAATCCCAGAGTGGACCTTAAAGCCCATCTCATTCCACCCCCTGCCATGGGCAGGGACACCTTCCACTATATTGCTCCAAGCCCCGTCCAACCTGGCCTTGGACACTTCCAGGGATCCAGGGGCAGCCACAGCTTCTCTGGGCAACCTGTGCCAGGGCCTCCCCGCCCTCACAGGGAAGGATTCTTTCCCAATATCCCATCTATCCCCTCCCTCTGGCAGTTTGAAGCCATTCCCCCTTTTTCCTGTCACTCCAGACCCTTGTAAATAGTCCCTCTCCATGTTTCTTGTAGGCTGCCTTCAGGCCCTGGAAGGCCACAATTGAGTCACCCCACATCCCTCCTCACGTGACAGGGCATATTTAAAACAAACAAACAGACAAACAAACAAAAAACCACCAAAACCTTTTTCATGTATTTTTTTTTCCTCTTTATTTTCTCCTCATTTTAATTTTCCTTGTGACTGAAGAACAGCCAGCAGTGCCTGTTGGAGGCAGCACTTCAGCTGAGGTGAGCCCAGCAGTGATAATGCAGCGGTTTCCTCCCGAGCATCCCCTGTGGGATTGTTCCAGCGCTTTCTCCCTCGTTAGGAAAAAACTGAATGCAGCAAATACCACACTAATGAGGTTCTAGCATCTTTTTGTCAGCTGGAGCTCTTGGCAGCTGTTTTTCTTCCTCCCTTCCAAGTTCATTTGGCGGGAGGAAGAGGCTGAAGGCAAAGCAGTGGTGTTTGCTGGAGCTTTGGGAAGCCTGTGCTGCCAGGTGGCTTTTTTTTTTCCCCCCCTTCTTTCTCACACTCATTATCTTTAACACAAATCCTTCTGCTGCCTTGTTGGAAGAGATCAGTTTTTACACAGAGAACAAGTCTGGCTTCTCATGTCCCAGCAATAATCATTGAGATGGGCGGGTGCTGGGAAGGTTTAGTGGGATACTTGAGGGATAGAGGGAGGAGGTGAGTGTGTACTTGCGTTGGCTGCCCCATTAAATTAGCACAGGACCTTAAAATAACAAACTCTGGGATTTTTCAGGCTGTCCCATCCTTCAAGTTCAACCTTTTGGCATACTTTAGGGGGTAGGGAAGTTTTTTGGAGAGCCCTTTGCTCTGGCTGGGACAGCCCCAGGGATGGAGGAGCTTCCAGAGCAACAGGCAGCAAGGAGGGGAGTGTGCTTGGGCAGAAACCCCCTGGATTTGTGCACAAGTGCAAAAGAAACATGTTGTGAGCTAACTGGGGTTGCTGTGAGCTCACAAGGATGTGCAGTAAGGGAGTGGAAGGTCCAAAACACGTGCAGGGTGTTTTCTTCCTCACAATTGCCATGGCTTTCTCACCTCCTGTGACTTTGCCAGGAACAAGCTGGTCTCTGCTGACCAGGCACGGCATCAGCACTGGAATGTTCATCTGCAGACTGGGGGAATTGTTTCTTAAAACTCACTTTAAGCATGTCATGCTTTTCATTCTTTAAAGAGCACTGAAAAAGCAAAGCTTAAGTTGCCCAGAGAGGTTGTGGACTCCTCATCCCTGGAAGTGTTCAAGGCCAGGCTGGACAGGGCTTGGAGCAACCTGGTCTAATGGGAGGTGTCCCTGCCCATGGCAGGGGGGTGGAACTAGATGGTCTCTAGGGTCTTTTCCAACCCAAACCATTCTGTGATTCTGTAAGTTCAGCCAAATTTTTGAATTGTCGTGTCTTTTAAGAATTATTTTAGGAAAAAAACCCCACCAAACCAAGAAGATGACACGGCTGATCTTGGAGTACTTCATCCTGGTCCCCCCAGGTTGTGGTAGTCCTGGTTGTGACCTCCTGCCTGTCATCCCCAGGTGCAGAGCATCATCCGTTCCCAGACCAGCATGGGGATGCGGCACCGGGACCGCTCCACCACCGGCAACACCCTCAAAACCGGCTTCAACTCCGCCCTCACCACCTACTTCTTCGGGGCAGACCTGAGGGGCAAGCTCACCATCTCCCACTTCCTGGAGTTCCAGCGCAAGCTGCAGCACGACATCCTCAAGCTGGAGGTTTGGGCTGTCCCTGGGCACGGGGAGGGCTGTGCTGCAGGACCTGGCTTGGGGAGCAGGGCTCCAGAGGGAATTTCTGCTCCTGGATCAGAGCTGCTCTTACATTTCTGGGGAGCATTCTGGTGCCTGTGGCAGCCCCCCCAGGGAATGTCTCCAGCATTTGCAGGTTGCTGGAGCTGGAGCAGCGTCTGGCATGTCCTGGGTGTGCCTCCCTGCACGTGGTGCTTGCCTGGCTGTTGCCTCAGCACTGCTGGTGGGGATGATCGAGGTGATTTGGGGAAAAGCAGTAGAGGCTGTGAGGGGCCTTGCAGAGGAGGGTTTGTGGCAGTCCTAATCAGTGAGCTGTGCCCTGAAGGACAGGGGTTTATAACCTTCCCCAAACTCTTCATCTCTGCTTTTGTCCCCACCTTTTTGTTTGCCTCATTATTCTGAGTACTGTTGCTGTGTTCAAGCCTTGTTGGAATCCTGCTAACGAGGTGTTCTCTGTTCCATGACCTCCGTGGTTTGCTCCTGGATTAATATGCTTTATAAGAAATGTTGTCCATCTCTCCTGAGGTTTTTACCTTTGAATTGTATTGAAAATCTCTTTTTTTCTTGGCATTACCGTGAGTTAACAGCAGCTCCCAACCTCCTGCTCCTAATCACTTCACCTGGATTCAAGCATCAAGCTTCAAAATGTGGTTCTTTTGTATAAAATGAGTACAAGAACAGCAATGGGGGACTTGCTGGTCTGTGGAGCTGACTCAGTTAGAAATGGTGCCCAGCACTGCATCAGGCTCAAAGGTTCGACCTGGCTTGAGCAAAGCCAGGCTTTTATTTGCAGTGGAGATGAGGATTTGTGCACAAGAAGATCCCCCACAACCATAACCTTTTAGCACAACAGCATTCAGAACTCTGTTGTTTCAGTCTGCTCTCTGATTGTTCACATGCTCAGGGTGTGTGATCCAGCATTTTATTAAGTTCTTATTAAGTCAGTCTTGAGATCTTAAACTGAATTTATTCCCTTTTTTATTTGCAGTTTTACAATTCTAAGTGAAAAACTGATCCAAGGACTGCCTTTTTTTTATTATTATTTTTTATGAAGGTAATTGCCCAGTTCACTGACTTCATTTCATGGCCATTAGAGCAGTGGTGTGGGGGGAATAGGCTGGTTGAAAACAAGGTTCTTTGTGAGCTGGGAAGTGTCAGTTCCTCGGTGCCTCTGCAAACTGAAACAACTAAAATACTTCTGAGTTTAGGAAACATAAGCTGCAACTTGAATGCAAAGGGAAAAGAAATAGAGCTTATTCTGTCCTTGGTTTCCCACTGCCACGTTCACTGCAGAGGTGGGCACTGGAGTATTCCTGACCTGTGCTCCCTCCACAGGTCCCCAGTTATCTCATTAAGAAGCAACAGGGATTTTTTTCAGTTTCATGGTACTTGTTCTTTGTTTCCTCCTGTGGCAGTTTAGTCTTTAATGATTTCACTCAATTGTGTGTCTTCCTGGCGAATGTTTGTTGCCTTTCTAACGAGTTGGTTGTTAACTGGGGACAGTAAAGGGTATTTATGTGTAGGTAAGTTATTGAATATCATGAAGGCAGCATTACTGAAGCCCTGCCAGCCCCCTTGGGCATTTTTGGGACTCCTTTCAGCTGAAACATTCACCTGTGCAGAGGTGACAGTTCTTTTCTGCCAAACTTAATTTTCTCCTGAGTTCACAGTACTAAAGCACCTGATCTTTCTGCTCGTGGCTCTCGTGGATTTAGGCAGTACAGGCCTATTTCTGTCCTCAGCATTATGCAACGGGGCTTCTCTCCTCTTCTGCCTTTATCTCTTTTGACATGATCTCCCACCTTCTCTCCCTGCTCCCTGTTTGATGTGTTTGTTCACAGTTAAGCAGCTTTTCACACAAGTGTCTAGTGGGTCTGTGTTGCTCCTTTTCCAGAGAGTGCCCTGATGAACTCAGCCACTTAAACAGCGTGATAATTCAGAGATGAGATGTACCCTGAGGAGAGGAGGATTTACCTTGACCCGTGCAAATGAGGAAGAATGTGAGAAGTGGTGCTCAGCTGAACTCCTGTACCCCTCACCTACTCATGCTTTGCTGGCTTAGTAAAACTGGAACATGTTCTGAAGCTGGGATGTTGATTTGAAACCCAGCTTTTGTTCGTGTTCAGTGTCTGAACTCCAGGCAAGTCCCTGGGGAAATGCAGGGCTGCAAAATCTCTCCTGGGGCTGGTGCAGCCCCCGAGTGACATGAAACCTCTGGTTTCAAACTGGGACACTGACTTCCTCCCTCCTAAAAGAAATCTACTTTAAGCAAGCCCTTTTTTAAAGCTGTTTTCCCTTCAGCTCAGGATCCAGGCACTTCTGCAGTTAATACACTTGAGAGTTGGTTTCTTCTGCTGACTGAAGGTGGAACAATAGTTTCTGACCATCTGAACCCACTTTCTTTCTTCTTACTGCTTTTGGTTCTTTTTTTATTTATTTTTTTAATCAAAATATCCATGCATACTTCTTGCTAAGATTGAGCAGAAACTATCTCAGAGGATTTAGATGAGACAAAGCCCTGAACATTTCAACGTTCCTTGTGGCTGAAGTGCTGACAGCAGTTTAAGTAACCATGGCCTGGTGTTTTCTTCTTCTCTTCTGCTTATTCCTTTTGATGCAAGTGCATTTTCCATCCTTTTATGGAAACTGGGCAATCAACTCAGTTGCAGGAAGGGTAGGATGAGAAAAGTTACCACAGGCAGAGGTAGAGGAGAAGCTTTTAATGGCTTATTACAACTTTTATTTTTTATTACAGGTTTGCCTGGACAGGTTCTGCAGCTCCAACATATCCCATTAGGACAGAGAGTGTTTGGCTCTTTTTTTTTTTTTTTTTTTTTTGGAGTGAAAATACTCTCTGAGTTTGGAAAATGAGTAGGACTTGATATGATTATTTATGCTATTTCTGCTTGTTAGTGTCTGTCCTAGATATTCCCATGTCCTTGATGGTCCAAAAGGAGTCCCAGCCAGCCTGTGGAGCCTTTCCAGCCTAAGTTTCCATGGTTCTGGAAGTGCATGTAGAAAAGACAAAGGCCTTTGTTCTCCACATCTGTCAGCCCTGCAAGGCAACCCAAAGCCTGCTGACAGCACTGATTTAATCACCAAAAAGGTCTTCCAAGCGAAGTAAAATGGGATTCTGTAAGAATATGGCAAAGGTACAGCACATCATTACTGCCATCTGGAAAACCCCTTATTTTCTGTGTCTGTTCTGTGACACAGAAATGTGGGAGGAACTTTTTTATGCTGGAAATTCCTGTTTCCATGGCCAGTGCCAGTGCAATTGCTGCCTGGTTTGGTTTTTATGAGGAAGGGGTGATGGATGCTCTTGCATCTGCACAAGTTCTGAATCCTTTTGGATCTCAGCCCTGTCTTAACAAATACTCTGGTTTCAGAAGGTTTTCTGGTGCTTTGCAGTCTGGTTTTAAGGTACCTCTTGAGTCTGTAAGTGCCTTTCTCTTCCAAATCCCAGGATTGGTATCTGAGTAAACCTGTACCAGCTATTAAAAGCTGCTGTGTTGTTACCAGTTTACTCAAGACTTTTTGGGAGTTCTGCCTTTTTACATGGGCTGGCAGAGTGATACAGGTTTTCAGTGATTTGTTAATACAGGCAATGAAGTTTGCAGCAATGAGTTGCATATCTCTGTATGTGCTGCAGTGATTTAGGTGAAATCAGAGTTTACTTCAGAGTAACTTAAGTAAACTGTTTTGAATGGCCTGAAAAATGAAGTCTGGCAGGGTCAGATTGGCTGAGCTTTGTAAGGAAGGGCCCAAAACTCAGACTTTTTGGAGGTCAAGTTGCTATCAAACTTACACAAGGCATTTTTATTTTAAGTCCCCTCTATGACAGTCTGTCATGGTTTGCTGAGTTGTCTCTCAGAGCTGTCCTTTACCTGCTGATCCCCTCACTGTCAGCATCACCACTGGCCTGGCCACTGTGGGAGCAATGATGGGGAATGTGATGTTTTCCCCTTTTCCCTGTGAATTCCCACTTCTCTGCATCCTGTAATGAATTTTGTGTACTTACATAGTCTTGTCAGTTCAATATCTGAAACTCGTCCTTTCGTCCCAGACTTGCTTTCTCTTCCTTTGTTCCATCTGAAAAGCCCAACCTTTAATGGGTCAATTAATGGCAGGTACAAAATCGTTTGGGTTCTTTATTAGTGATTTCCTGACATGGCTCTGGGCCTGTGTCATTTTTGTCATCCCCTGACTCCAGCTAAAAGGTGTATTGGTAACTAATAACCTTTAAACAATACGTCTGGAAGGGAAGAGGATCTGGATATTGAGGCTTTTGCCCTCCAGAAGCACTTGGTATAGTCAGGGATGGACAAAGCCATGATGGGTTTAATGCCAAGGAGAGGGAGTTACCAGGAGACCCTGCAGCCCTACGTGCTCCCTCTTCTGCATTTCATGTTTTACAAGTTTTGGGGAATAGAAATGAGGCTGATGTCCCTGCCTTTGTTATGGAGAGCCATGAAAGTGTTGTGGGTGACAGAATTTTGTGGCATCTCCAGTTAAAAATGGGATCATCTGACCACCGTGAATTTTCACATCAGGGAACTCTCTAGTTAAGGAGTCACAACCCAGCATTTACAAATGTTAGCTGGGAATTTCTAGGCAGGCAGTTGAAATGGTTTGGACAGCTTATCATGTTTTTGATGGCATTCAGAGCCAGCAGCCTGCTTTTGTCTTGGCATGTGAGTGGAAATGTCACATGAAGCTTTCAGGTTGACTGCACTGTCTCAGGGGGTTGGGGAGAAGCTGGCATTCAGTTTTTGTTCAATGTCAGCCAAAGACTTGGGAAGAATTCAGAGTGGGATGTTAGTATGGAAAAAAAATCTGAAAATAAGGATAAGTTATGAGGCCATGGCATGTGCAGCTTAAAGGAAAGACAGAAGGGAGATATAACTGTCTCAGTAAACATGAGGAGTCACTGTGAAGGAGTCTGAGGCAAGTCATTTCCATCCGTCAGGAACAGCAAAGCAGGTAATGAGATGCCTAAGTGTGCACCAGGGAAAGTTTAGTTTAGATCCAAGGTGGGTTGAATTCCAGTCCCTTTTTCCATTAAGCAGGGGGAGTGGTGGTGGGTGGGGGGTTCAGCACCACAGGTGAGTTACTGGAAGCTGTGCTTGGTGCCTCAGTTGGAGGATGCCATAAACACTATCCCTAACTAATTCCTCCCTAGTACAGGCTGGAAAAGCAAAGTGGGGCAATCATCTGCACCAGAGAAATCAAACCCTCCCAGTGCCTCACTCTGAAAGGGGGAGGAAGAGTCAGGTATCAGCTGTGGGGTGGTTTGAGGGGACTGTAAGACCATATCAAGCATCTGCGTGTCAGCTGAGAAATCACAGAATATCCTGAGCTGGAGGGGACCCACAGGGATCATCCAGTCCAACCTCTCACCCTGCCCAGGACACCCCAACAATCCCACCCTGTCCCTCAGGGCACTGTCCAAACCCTCCTGGAGCTCTGGCAGCCTTGGGGCTGTGCTCACTGCCCTGGGGAGCCTGGTCAGTGCCCAACCACCCTCTGGGGGAAGAACCTTTCCCTGAGATCCAACCTGACCCTGCCCTGGCACAGCTCCAGCCATTCCCTGGTCACCAAAACAGTCAGTGGTCCAGGAGTGTGCCAGTGAGGCTGGGGTGGTGTGACAGTCCATGTGCAGCTGCTGGTGAGCATGGCTGGAGCAGCTGTGCCCTGCTCTCCTTTGGGATGGATGTTTCATGGAGCAACCCCCACAGTGCCTGCTGAGAAACCCCCCTCCTGCTTTGCTGCTGTTTCAACCGGGGGCCTTCAGTGTGGTTGATGCAGTGGCTCTGCAGGGGCAGCCGTGGAGGATTTTATTGGAATTTCTGTTTATTGCATCATTAGTAGCAGTAGAAGGTTGTGCTCTGTAACAACAGGCTCCTTTGGTTTATGAAGAGCGTGTAAATCCAGTGTGAGCTCCCGCAGTGCAGCTGAGCCCCGAGCTCCTGCAGGCAGCACAGCCTTTTTGGGGACCCTGCAGGCAGCACAGCCTTCTGGGGGACCCTGCAAACAGCACAGCCTTCTGGGGGACCCTGCAAACAGCACAGCCTTTTGGGGGACCCTGCAAACAGCACAGCCTTCTGGGGGACCCTGCAAACAGCACAGCCTTCTGGGGGTCCCTGCAAACAGCACAGCCTTCTGGGGGTCCCTGCAGGCAGCACAGCCTTCTGGGGGACCCTGCAAACAGAACCCCAGGAGTGCTATTTGGATTCGTTATGTTGCCTCAAGTGTTTGTGGAGGTTTGTACTGCTGAGTCCATAAAGTAGAAGGGATTTAGCTCTTGTTCATGTGTGGACAACCAAGTTAGCCAGGAGCCAGAGAGTGCCAAAAGTTGTTGGGGAAGAGGTTGGGGGTGTCTGTGTGAACATGTTCTTCTAGCAGGTATTTGACTTTGGCCTCGTCCTTCTGCTGGATGAACAAACACTCGTCTTCTTGCTCTTTCTCCCTTTTTGAGCTCCAGATTCAGAGCTTGTTCTGCACCTCAACACGTTGCTGGCTGTGCTTCAGCCCCTGCCTTTGCTTCTCCTGACACGTCAAGGACGTGGGAGCAGGACGCAGGCTCTCCCTTTTCCCTCCTAGGCTGAATTAAACTCCTGCAAACTTACTCTTCTTGGGGAATTGAGCACCAAGGTCAAGCAGAAAGAGGCAGTAAGAGAGCTGTGTTTCTTAATGAAATTGTGCACAGCAGTTCCATGGAGAGCTGTGTGTTCCAGAGCAATGGTTCAACTCGGGTACTCGCAGCTCCGCTGTCCTCTGGGTTTCCCTGCAGGAGGGTCGGGACTTGTTCTGCTCCTGAACTTTCCTCTTCTCTCATTCAGCAGGCATGTGTAGGATGGGAAAGCTGCTCTGTTCCTTGTAGCAGGAGCACTGTCAAGGGCAGGAGTGGCAGTACCAGAGCCAGGCCTGGAGAGCAGCCGTGGGAGGAGGTTGCTCATCTCTTCCCCCTCTCCATCCCAGCAGTCAGGCAAGTGCTTGCCTTTAATTTCCCAGATGTGTCCTTTTCCCTTAGTGTGACTGATTCCTTTCCTTTAGCTTTCCTTCCTTTCATTCCCTGGCTGCACAGAATTTCAGAACACTGATGTCTTCAGAGCTGGCAGGAAGTGATTTTGATTCATGAGGATGAAGTTCAGGTCTGACCATTTTTACATAACCCTTTTTTTAATTGCTTATTAAAGCAGAACAAGTGGCTGGTGATGGGAATGAATTTTTCCCCCTCGCAGGCAGCAGTGCCTTGCCAAGGTCAGTGAAGTCTCCAAAGCAGCTATCCAACATCTGGCCTGCTGGGATTGCACTGCCACTGACAGATGGACATTTTTAACCTGCCTGCTACATATTCACTTAAGCAGAGGTGGAAAGTGTGAACAGGGAAAGCATTTGGAAGATTGGATTTTTTCTCGTGTGAAAATAGCTCCCTTTTCTTTCATTTATTTATTATTTTTTAAAGATAAAGAGGAGCCAGCTGCTGCTGGGAGCATTTTTCCTGACCCGATCCAGCTGTACAACCCCACACTTGAGTCCAGGGGATGAGGTAGGGGAGGGAGTTAATGGGCAATTAAATAATTCTGGTGCTCTGCCTGGTTTTATGAAGCTGGAAGGTGGTTTCCCAAGCGAGGACCTGGCAAGGCTGGCTCTGCCAGTCCCCTTGGAGCAGGGAGTGCCATCAGCAGTGGGCACTGTGCCAGCTGGGTGCAGCACAGGGCAGGAGCTGCTGCAGGCAGGGAGCTCCCCAGCCTGTCCCAGCCTTCAGGGGTGGGCTGTGCAGGTCATGGTTTGCTCCTCTGGGTGGGTTATCCAGTGCTGGACCCATTCCCTTGGGCTTTGCTCTGCCCAGCGTTGCAGGGCATTGCCCAGAGCAGCCTGTGCACCACGGTCCAGGCTGGGTTTGGCATCTCCTCCTCTGCATCCTTCCCTTTTTCACTTCTCCCACCATTGGATCCTGCTTTGACCATCTTCAGAGCTGTTTCCTTGGGTGGTTTTCACCAACCAATGCAGTTTATGAATCCCATCCGGTGGCTCTTTTGCAGGCTGAGCTTCACCTTGCAAAGCCCAGTGCTTTGAATCCCTGTCCACAGAAACCTTTCAGCATAATTATAAAAAAAAATAAATCAGTATTTTAGATCATTGATCTTCCCAAAAAAAAAAAAAAGCCTTTAGGAACTTTTGCCTCTCTTCTTTTTGGCAGTGGTTTGGTGCCTGTGCAAACGCTTCGATTTACTCACAAATCCATTACATTTTTTTTGGATGGAGGAGGTCGCTGGGATTTAGGAAGATGTATGGTGTTTTCCCCCCTTTTCTCCCTTCCTGTCATAGTTGTATATGCAACTTGACAAGAGATCCTGGCAGCCTGCTGCTCCAGAACAGTAAACAGAGCCAGTGCTGCAGTGGTTTGCAGATAAATAATGTATTACGGCCTGTCAAATAAAGCTGTGAGCAAATACCACTTTAAAGGGTCATATATTGTGAATCTGAATATTACCCTACAAATCATTATTTTCCAGACCCTTTTGATTCCTTATTATGCACACAACCAGCTCTCAGAACAGGTCACCTTTTCCAACTACCCCTAAACCTGACAGAATTAGTATTTGCAATATTTCTGCCGTGGATGTTTGTTTAACCAGCAGAAATAAGTTCAAAAATCATCTCTCAACACTTTTCTCTCTGTCTAAAAGTCCTTGTAGATTTATTTTTCCTCACTATCTCAATTGGAAACATGGCACACATTTTATTATTTTTTTTTTTAAGATCCTTGCTCTGAGATTTTAGGCAATACATCATTTGTTTGATTGGCTTTTAGGAGAAGCCTTCCTAGAGATTTAAGAGCCTCTAAAATACAGCAAGATATTTAGCTAATGTGAGTGTTTGGAGAGGCCAGGAGCTGTATCCTTTTGGCTTTGCTTTAGGAACAGTCTGGGCTGGGATTTCATTGTGCTGGTCGTGTTTCCTCTGGGTGTTTCCCTCTTGCCCCGATGGGATTTGAGGCTCTCGCTGGCTTTGGTAGGACCTGAACTCCTTTTGCTCCTGTGCCAAGTGGAAGGGCCTGATGGTTATTTTAACCCTCCTCTTCAGCAAGCCAAACAAAGCTGGGTGTCCAGCCCCCAGATGCCAGGCAGTGCCGGCCCTCACTGCCCAGCAGGAGCTTTTTACATCCTCTTGTGGCCAGGAGGTGATGCTGAGCCCTCTCGGGGGGTTTGGTGCTCTGACACCCCTCCCCAGCAGGGCAGGTGTTGCTCTCTTGGGCACAGTTCAGTCTGCTGGCAGCAGTCACCAGCCTGCAGCAGTTTTTTGAGCCCTCTCTGGTTAGAAGAGAGGGTTTCAGGTAGAGTTTTCCCCTATGAGCGCTATTGGTTATGACGAATTTATTGAGGAGGAAGGAGAGTCAGCTGGAAAGAGAAACTTTCCCCTGGGAAGTGTCTGGTACCTAAGCTTGACCTTTCTTTCTGAGGGAGGGATGTCCTGGAGCAAGTTGAAACTGCCTCATCTGATATTTTCTTTCTGTGTCTCAGCCGTGCAGCTGGTGGTGGCAGAAGGAGAGACAAAAGAGGACCAGTGTCTGCATTTAAGAAATTCCAGCAGGTTTTTGTTTTTTATTCAGTCAAATGGTGTCTCTGAATTGTTTCAGGTGGATGCTTCCCAGAGGCTGGGATTTGATTTCCTGCAGGGGAAGGAGGATTGAGTTAGTGGGGAAAAAAAATTGTGAAGCAAGGAAGAAAGAGGGATGATGGGCCTTTTGGTTTATGGTGGATCCTTGTATTGCCTTTTTGTAAAGCTGTGCAATTAAGGGGATGTGGAAGCAGAGAAAATTGCTTATTTGCCTTCTGCTCTGCTCACGTGAGGAAGCTTTTCCTTGACACCAGAAGGAGAGTGGGGTTATTTTTTCAGACAGAAAGCTGAGCTAGAAAGAAGTTTACTTGTATTTCAGCTTATAGGGGAGGATGAAGATGGTCATCCTGTCGGATTTGGGGAGTTTGGGAGTACTTAACACATGTTTCAGATCATGGGTAGTCTTTTAAATAAAAAGAAATCAAAAAGTACCCTGATGTGTATCAGGACTGGCCACTGGGACTGGGCTAGTGAAGCTGAGCAAGCCCCAGTTCTCCTGCCTTCTTCCCCTCCCATAGAATGGTTTGGGTTGGAAGGGAGCTAAAAGCTCATCCAGTCCCACCCCCTGCCACGGGCAGGGACACCTTCCACTAGCCCAGGTTGCTCCAAGCCCCATCCAGCCTGGCCTTGGACACTTCCAGGGATCCAGGGGCAGCCACAGCTTCTCTGGGCAACCTGTGCCAGGGCCTCACCACCCTCACAGGGAAGAATTTCTTCCCAGTATCCCATCTATCCCTGCCCTCTGGCAGTTTGAAGCCATTCCCCCTTGTCCTGTCCCTCCAGTTCCTGATGAACTGCACGTTCCATAAACACCTTGGATTTCCTTTCACATCACATCGTCTTTTAATGAATTTCAAAATACTGCCTTTTATATTTTAAGCTAATTCCTTCAGCATCTCAGGTGTCCTGGCCTGCGGGAGGGGCCCTGGCAGGGTTGTATTTCGTTCTCCTGGCCGGTGTGTGGATGCAGAATCCACTGCTGGCACCAAGTGGCTGCGGGTGGAAGCTGCTCCCGAGGTGTTGGACTCGCTGGCCCTCTGTCCTGTGCGTGGAGATTTTGGGGCTGCAGCTGGAGAAGGGGCAGGACCCCAATCCCCTCCATTTTCCCTGATGGAGGGTGTCCTGTGTGGGAGCTGCTCCATCCCGCTCTGGCTGAGCAACTGCTCTGGCCCTGCTTTCCCCTTCTTTAGGGTACATGGAAGGCAGAAAGGCTGTCACAGCATTTGCTTGCCTGTAATAAATCCCAGTGTGCTCTGCCCTTGGATGCATCCCATCCTTGTAGGGTTTGGAGGTTTTTTTCCCCCCTGAGTAACTGGGAAAATAACCTGTCCAGGGTCATCCCAAGCATGAAGGCAAAGGATTGTGATTACCTGGGAAAGGGCACTGTTTTTCCTGCCTTTTCAAAAACCCAGGGGGTTTTAACACTTGACAGTGTTTGTAGGCTAGGTATTAAGTACTGAAATTAAAATTACAGTAGGCTTTGCACCCTCCTTCATTTCCAAATGGGTTGCCCAGAAGACTTTCCAGAAGGCAGGGGAGTGCAGATGTAGCTCTGCTCCCAGGCAGGGAGGTGGGAAAAGGGGTGTCAGGGATAGCTGGGGTTGTTATTTTGCAGCAGAAATCAAGGGATTTCCACCCACAAATCCTTTGAAGCCCAGTTTCTTTAGGAATAAACACAATTGCTGACATACCAGCAAAAAATAAGCAGAATTATCTGCCTGAAATTTGCCTACATCATCTTGAAATGACATGCCCTGTTTATCCCTTCTGTAATTAATTTAAATGTGTCTGACACTAGCTTGGAGGCAAGTTTTGAACTTTCTGTGTCCATTGCTGTGATTCTGCTGCTCTTTCTCAGTTCAGTGGTGGCTATATTGGAATTTGGGAACTGGATGTTGACCAGCTCTCTCTGCCAGCCCCTTTCTGGACTGGCCTTTGCAGTGAGCATCACTCTTGGGCATGTGAGTGTTTTGGTTTAATGTTAGAGATGCTCATTTTGAAGTGAGATAAACCCAGAGTAAACAGCATTAATTCCACAGTTTTCAGGGTTGTTTTTTTTTTTTATTTCTTGTGAATAATTGTATGGACTCATCACTGTATCTGACAACCACCTGCAGAAATGAAAAGTCAGAACCAGTTTTGGAGCTCACAAGGGGGGGGGGATGAGTTGATTTATTCCCAGGGAATCAGGATGATTTGGTACTTTAAAGAGATTTGTATAAATAAGTTATTCTAGTTTTCATCTTAGATTTCCTTTATCTTTATTTTGTCCTTCAGCATTGTCTCCTAGCTGTGCAATAAGACTTGATGGGCTTTTAGACACTGACTTAAGCTTTTCTGAGCATATTCACCACTTATGAGGTTGATTTCAGATATTTGCACCCAATTCTTAGCCTTTAGTAAAAGATGCTGCCTAAAGCTCTGCTAAAACTTGGGATGTTTGAAGGCTGGTGGTACAAAAATGCTGGTTTGTGTCTTTGGGGATGAAATTAGGAATATTACAGAAGAAGAAAGAGTTGGTGCTGCTTTTGAACCAGTGCTGGCAGCGTCCCTGGGGTGTTGTGAAACTTGTTTGCATTCTTCAAACACGGCAGAAGCTGCTTTTGCTATTTAATGAAGAACATACTTCTCCTCCAAATGAGTTTTCCCCCCTCCTTTCCCCAGCACACGAGAATGGGAGAGGCCCACGTTCTGCATCCTGGGTAATCCCCAAATCCTGTGTCAGGTGACAGTAAAAACCACCATCTTTGCCCCAAATCCTGCGTGGGCCACTCAGGTGAGAGCACAAGGTGCCAAGGAGCAGAATTTCTCCGTTGGGGAGAATCAAACCAGCCATCCAAACCCCTCCAGCCCTGGTGCTCCATGTGTCAGGAATCACTTGGTGTTCCATGGGGAAAAGCAGCCAAAATCTGGCTGATGTGCTAATAATGAAGAAGTTACTAGCACAGAAGAGCAGTTGAGGCAGGAATGGTGAACTCCCTGGGCAGCAGAGTGCCAAGTAACTGGTACCATTACGAGTTTAAAAGTTAAATTTGTTGTTAAATATTATTTTCTGGCTTGTGATCAGCTGGAGTGTCCAATGTATGTTTTCTGATGAGTTTGAAGGGATATCATTTATATCAAATAAGGGATCCTGAGTGCTGAGATCAGGCGAGGTCTGACATGTTTGTAGAGTCACAAAGAGGTGGGGAAAAGGAAGAGGATGAAATCTGCATCATTCAGTGAGCAAAGACCTGGTGTTCCAAGCCAGCACCTTCCCAAGTTGGGGAATTGCTTCTCCCTCCTCCCCTGCAGCAAAAGCCAGGAGATAAAGTACTGCAGGAGAGAGGGATTAATGGAGCAGACCTTCTGCAGGGAACACACAGCAGCATTTGGAAGGGTCAGGGGGCTGAGGACGAGCAGAACTTGGGAAGGTGAAGTCTGGAGGCATCCAGGAACATTCCCTTGCTGGGACACTCACCCAGGGCTTGGAGCAGAGAAGAGCTCAAGTGAGACTCAGTTTTTGCAAAGACTCTGGTTTATTAACAGCAGCCATGGAACCCCTCCTGCACGTGCTTCTTTGAAGCACTCACTGGCACGTCAGCTCAGTCCTGGGAGGTAAAACCAACGAGGGCAGGATGCAAAGGCTTCTCCCAGGAGTTTCCCCGGGAGGGTCACGCAGGGAGAACGTTGAACTATTGATTCCTGGGGAAAGCAGATATTGGAGCACATGAGGATTTCTTCTTCCCAAGTGCTGTTGTGATTCCCATTCTTTGCTGTGATGCCTTTTGGTGCTCATACCTGGGGGTGGAGGCTCCTGCTGCCCCGTTCCCACCTGGCTGTGCTGTGTCCCTGTTGCAGTTCGAGCGGCACGACCCGGTGGAGGGGCGGATCACGGAGCGGCAGTTCGGGAGCATGCTGCTGGCCTACAGCGGGGTGCAGTCCAAGAAGCTCACTGTCATGCTCAAGCAGCTCAAGAAGCACTTCCAGGACGGAGAGGTCAGTGGCATTCACGGAAAACTGGGGAGGCTGAGGCGGGGGCAGCTGTGCCATGTCCTGAGGGAAAGCATCCCCGCCGTGCTGAGGATGCAGGGACACACCCTGGGACTGCAGTGGTCAGGGGCCAGTGCAGGCTCGTTCCTATGGAAATGGATGCTGTAATTTTAAAAATTAAATTTGCTGAGCAAATTTACCCTGGGTCTGGAGCCAGAACAAACATTGCTCCTGGTTCCTGGCTCGACCTTGGATTAATTAATTAGCTGCTGCGACCGGGAGGTTTATTATTTAGTTATTAACTTCTGTGAAAAATTATTTGAATTACTCACCATTTAGAGAGGGATAAGTTTGCAGACCCTGCACTCATTAATTCAGTGTGAGACCTTGGAACAAGATATCCACAGCACAAGGACGTGCTTTATCAGGTAAGGCAAGTATGGGCTGAGGAATGACTTGAGCATTAGAATTTTACTTCTGCCCCTATAAAACTGGAATGTTCTTTTATTAACTAGGTTATAAACAAGCAATTCTTCACAATGAGAATGGATGGGAAGTCTTTGGCTGCCTGTGGGGTCAGGCTGGCTGTTTTGGAGCTGCTTCCTCCTGACATCAGAACTGGAGTTTATTTCTTAACTGGTTTAGATGCCAAGTGTGTTATAAAACACAGGTTTTGACCAGGGTCTGCTCCTTTTTTGTCCCCTCCTGGTGCCTTAATAGGACTCCTACATTAATAGGAATCATTTGATTTTTCCAGGAAAAAATACTTCAGTGCAACGTGTGTCTAAGAGAAATTATCAGCTCTGTTGTTAAAGTTTGCAAATAGTTCTTTTGCTGTGATTTTTGGTTTTTAATTTGTGTGTGTGTGTGTATATACAGATGTTATTGAACAGTAGCTGGATGAATGAGAAAACAGGCAGAGGGATTTATTTTGGAAGGCTTCTTACAGCAGATGTTTTCTTCCTTTCATGTGTGAGCCAAGCCCCCGACATCTGTGCCAGGGGAAGAACTTTTTGTTTTTACCTTATTCCTCATCCCCAAATCAGCCAGACTGTGTTTCTATTTGCAGACAACCAGATTCAGAGCAAGTCTTTATCTTCTTTTATTCCAAGGACTTTCAAGGAGAGGAAAATGGGGAATAGGACAAGAAAAAATACATTTGCAAGGAACAGAATTCTTGGAAAGTTCATGGTTCCTTACACTGGTGAGGATGAAACTCCCAGTAGCTGTCCCAAAGCCACCCAGCAAGCTTTCCCTTGAAAATGCAGTTATCTCGTGAGAGCTTTCTTATGGAATCTGCCAAACATCCCCTTCCTTGTCTGATGCAATTACCTTTCCTGCACAAGGCAATCCTGGCAGCCTCCAAAATGATAAAGCTCTGGGTTTAATCTGATCTTTAGCTGTTTTCCAGCATTGTTACTTTACATTCCTGCTTTTGGGAGTGTTTTCTTGTATTAACTGATAATCTGCTTTTTTTTTATTTTTATTTTTCTTGAGGAAAAATCCCACCTTACCCTGGATATGTGAACTTTGCATATTCAGCAGAGCTGCTTTGCTTCAAACTGCTTATGATTGTCCTCCTCAAGTTATACTTACACAGCTGCTTTTCTCCCAGTGAAAAGGACCTGAGTCCAGTAATATTTACAAGCAAAGTATTTGGTATATTTATGTCTCCCTAACCACTAGAAAACCAAGCTGACTCTTCAGAAAGCAGTGATTCATGGCACTGTCTGTATGTGCTTTGGGGGCTGGCTCGGGTATTTTTCTGTGGAGATGGCAGGGGGTGGCAGTGAGGTGTAATTCTCCCTGGCTGAACCTGGATTCCTGGGGAAAAAGGCCCTAATTTTTGAAGGAGGTGTTCAAGCTGTCATGTTACAAGCAGGTGTTTGCTCCTGGAGCCTGCCTGCTGATGTTATGGGAGTGTTGCTTGAATGATGGAAGGGTTCAGGCTTATGAATCAACAGCTGGAGCTACAAAAGCCTTGAAAGAGGTAATCAGACATCTGTTGACTTGCTGGTACAAGCCTGAGGCTGTCCCAGTCTCTGATTTTATTTGTATTTTGGTAGCTGGGACAGAGTTAATGCTGATGCCGGTCTCGGCTACGGGATTCCTCAATAAAATATTAAATTTCATAATACTAATGGCATTGTTGCTACAGAAATTCAGTGGCAGTCCATATGAAAGGCCAGATTTGTAGGATACACGTGTATGTCGTTGATTTTGCTTTTTCAGCTGCTGAAAGGACCACAAATTTATATATGCAAACATGTAAACCTTCCCTGTATTTGGGACTGTAGTGTCCAAGGCCAGGTTGGATGGGGCTTGGAGCAACCTGCTCTGGTGGAAGGTGTCCCTGCCCATGGCAGGGGGTGGAATGAGATGAGCTTTTAGCTCCCTTCCAACCCAAACCCTTCCAGGATTCCAAACAAGGGTCTGTCTTGCACTGTTTAGCCTTGACATCTGCCATTTCGTGGTGGAGCATTCCAGGAAAATGCAAAATTTTTGGCTCTTTGCTTAGAGCAGCTGCTGGGATGCCTTGTAGCCACCACTAGAAGCCTCCCATGTCCCAGACAGAGCAGGTACCTCCCAGCACAGGGTGTTCTGCTGGCCTGGAAGTGACTGCACACCTCGTGGTTCCTCCAGGCTTCCCTCGTTTGTCATGCCCTGCTCCTGGGCAGGAGCATGTCAGCCAGGAAAAGAGTAGCAGGGAGGCATCCTGATAATTGCAAAGATATTTTCTCTTGTACCAAACAGAGGGATCTTTGCAGTGCTTCCTGCAGAAGCACTTGATTTATTGGTTAATTTTTCTTTTTGCTAGGACAGTGTTTAATTTAATCTGCTGAACATCTTGGGAAGTGGGGCGGGTACACCTTCAAGGAAAGCTCCCTGCAGAGCCACCAGGGATTTTTCCAGCTCCCTTGTCCACGTGTGCTATCCCATTTTGCCATCTCATCCTTTTTGGCCTGGCTCCATGACTCCAGGGCTGACAAAGCCTGCTGTTCGTGTGTCGGTGCACACGTAGATCATCGGTGTGTGGGTTCATGGAGCCAGGCCACATGCTCAGTTTTACAGCAAAGATAGGAACAAGCTGCATATGTCAGTGTGAGAAGCCCTTCAAAATGTGCTTTTTTCTTTCCCAAGAAGACTGTTGGCTCCTGATGAGGAGTTGTTTGAGCAGGGTTGCAGCGGATGGTGTGGATTTGTGTTTGACAGAGCGGGCTGACCGTGTGCTCTCACCCAGACCATGGGGACAGACGTGCTGGGTTCTGCACTGGGGATGTTTCATATCTTGCCCTATCAGTCTGTTGTGCCAGGCAGGATAGGAGGAGCCTGGGCCTGAAGCCCTCTTGACAAGCTGATTTATCTGTTCCAAAGAGGAAGGCTGAGTGGTTGTTGCTGTGCTGGTGATTTACCCCGTCTTGGGCTGTGCTGGAGGAGTTGGAGGCTCCAGCTCCTGTCCCAGCACAGCTGTGGTTGTGCTGGTGCTAAACAGGTTGATAAAATCAGGTGTAGTGTGACCAGGTGGGGGTCCCAGAGCTGCAGCTCCTCTCCTGGGGGATCTCAGGACACCTTCCCATGCCTGTCCCCGTGCTCCCCGTCCCAGGAGAGCTGAGCAGACAACAACCCAGCCCTGCAGCAAAGCCACGTGGGGCACATCTGTGCCTGCTGTGCAGTGTCACCTTCTGGGGAAGTGGTGCATCCCCCCAGGGATCCCTGCACCTCATGGGAGAGACCTTACAGCTCATGGGCTGTTTCACCTTGTCATTGCAAGTGTGCAGACTCCCAAAACCAAGCGTTTTTGGAGTGTGCAGTTCCCCTCTGGATCCAGCTCTGGGCCCATGAACCACTTTGTCATTTCCAGGTGCTGTCCATAGTCTCCTGTTCCCATCACCATGTGGGTGCCTTGTCTCTGTCCTAGGGGCTGACATTTGAGGAGGTGGAGAACTTCTTCACTTTTCTGAAGAACATAAACGACGTGGACACGGCTTTGAGCTTCTACCACATGGCTGGAGCTTCTCTGGATAAAGGTATGAAAACCTGAAGGAGGTTCAGGTGCTGAAAGCCTGAGGGAGCACAACTCATACCATGTCTTTGGAGTTGGGAAGATGTCAAACAAGCCCAGGCTGACAGGTTAAAAATGTACCCAAATTGCAATTCCTCCCTGTAATGAGATGTTTGACTTGCTACATCCCTGGATAAAGAGGGATTTCAGGTTTTGTACTTCCCTAGTTTTAGATATAGAGGAAAAAAGGCTGAAATGTGCAGCCTGAATGGACACAGCAGGACCATTCTGATGGGAGCAGAGGCAAGATGACCTAGTGAGTGTAACACAGACTCTGCTTCCAGATCCAGGGACACCAGTGTTTCTTCTTCATCCCCATCTTCTGAGGTGACTTTTTTTCCTCCCTTTGCAAAGGACTTGAAAAACTGTGTAAAAGAACTCTTGCCAACTTCCCTTCTGTGGAGATCCCTGGTCCACAAGGAGAGGATGAACCAGCAGTGGGGTTGGTGGCAGGGACTGCTCAGCCCTTGATTTGTTCCAGCTCTGCTCAAAAATCAGAGGCTTTGCCTAGAAATAAGGGCTGTGTGGCCAGATGCTGCATTTCTGATGGGAAATCCAAGCAGTGGCACCTTTGGAGCTCCCAGGTGTACTGGGGGGAAGGAGGGAGAGCACTGGAACCCCACTGAGCTCCCAGACTGAGCATTAAAGTCTGTCCAGAGTCTGTGTGTGTGGCCAGAGGGGTGAGCTGATTAAACCTCAGAGCTGGTGTTTCCTGGGGAGCTGGGTAATAACGTGGTTTATTGATCAGACCAATCCATATCCTTCTTCTCACTGTGTGTTTCCTTTTCTGAGCTGGTCTGTATTGGGTGTGTTCTCAGATTGGACACACTGATGTAAAAAAAAGGCCAAAATCCCACCCCAAACCATACATTTAAAATCAAAGTCTAGCTCTCTGCTGCCAGGATTTATCACAGGTTTCTCTTCTAGATTATTTTTTTTTTTAAAGCTCTCAGCCTGGGGTTATAAAAAAAAGATGTCAAATTCATTACAAGTTTTTTTAGGCTAAGTGGAAACTCTTGTCTTACTAGGAAGTTAAAGCTGATGTGTTCAGGCACCTGCAAAACTAAACATTTCAGAAGTAAGTTATTCCAGCTGCTGCTGTTGTGGGAATATTGAGGCACTAATAGGTTTTTGGGCAGTGGAATTACAGAGGGAGTCAAACGTGCCACATCTCTTCCTGTGTGTGTCAGCAGCACTTCTCATCGTTAATTTTTTGGTGGGGGGAATCATCTGTACTCTTTGTTTTATGTCACAGTTACCTTAAGACTTAAAGTTAAAAGAAGCTGATAGGATTTTTTTTTTTCATTTCCAAGTGAAAACACGGGGTCTGGGTGTGCTGCTGCCACTCTGAGCCCTTTCTGCAGCATCCCATGAGGAGGTCTCAGCCCAGCAAATCCCATTTACTTGGTGTCTACAGGAAATTAGCAGCTGTCCTGTTGTGGAATATGTGTTTGTGGAGAACTTAGGGCTGCGTGCAGTTGGTGAATCAGTGTGATTGCTGTTTAATTAGGTGCCATTAATGAGCTCGTGTGGGGTGGGAGTGTCTGGTGGGGTGAGGGAACCTTCCCCAGGCAGAAGAGGAGCCAAATTTAAACCCAGTAAGCGATAAATGGGGGGTGCTCTCCTAAAAGCCAAGCTTTCACAAGGCTTCTTATTAAAAACTAACAAATGTAAAAAGTACTGGTCAGATGGGGAGGAGGAAGAGGATAGTTTGTGTAATAATTTCCTCCTGACACTGCAGCAAACATTATTATAATTTTAGGACTGTTTAAAATTTAAGAGGAAAAAACCTGGATGGTACCAAACAGCCAGAGCTTGACAGGCTGTTTTCTGTGCTGAATTAAAGTCACTTCTTCTTCTACAAAGGATCATAAACCTGTATTTTAATGACCCATTTAGTAACACACAGATTATTTGTTAGCCCATCTTTCATTTTCCCAGAAACAGAATGGCTGTCATTCCCTTAAATCATAGGCATTCCTTAGAAAACCTCCCCAGCCTGGGCTCACAGC
This sequence comes from Pseudopipra pipra, assembly GCF_036250125.1. Taxonomy (NCBI): domain Eukaryota; kingdom Metazoa; phylum Chordata; class Aves; order Passeriformes; family Pipridae; genus Pseudopipra; species Pseudopipra pipra. The sequence continues at coordinate 288,770 of NC_087556.1, read as the reverse complement.
TGGCAGCAGGAGAGGAGCTGAGTTCAGTGCTTATTCCCCTTTGCAGTCCAGGGTGTGAACTGCACCTTTTTTGGCTCTGCCTCCAAGCAGACCTTCCAGGCAGCCCTTCCACTGGTGGAGAGCCATGGAATAATTCCTTTGGGCTTCAGGGCAAGGCAGGGATGCACTTTGCTTGGAATGGGCCTAGGCAAGGGGAGATGGCCGAGCCTCTGGAGACCCTCCTGTCCAACAGGGTCACCGAGAGCCGCTTGCTCACCTTCAGTCACGTCTGGGATATCTCCAGGGAACCTCCTTTCTTTACATGTTTGTGCCTGTGGAGATGACACAAACAGTGGGTCGGCTATGCTTTTTTCCCTGATCTCCCTGACTTTCTGTTGTGCTCCCTTTGATGTCAAAACAGTTTCTCCTCAGCTGCAGCCTCACGTTTTTGAGGAGAAAAAGAAAAATGTGCCGTGCCACGGGATTGCATAAGGTTTATCCATCTCTCTCCTGGATGGGTGCTCCAGCACATACATGTACAAGTGATTTGGAAAAAGTTCAGTGGATTTTTGCTGGTTCTATTGCCATCCAACATTTCCAACTGCAGTCCTTGAAATGAAATGTGTGTATCAGTGTGAGGCTGATTTCTGGGACCCCAAAACACGTGTCCTGCCTTTCCACCCTGGAATGGCCCAGGGCAGGGAGCCCTGCTCCTGTCACCCCCCTGCCATTTGGCAGACAGAGGCAGCAGCCCAGCTGGCCATTATTTTGGCCAAATGTGGGATTCATCTCAAGATGGAGGGAAAAAGGGAAGTTTTCCATCTGGCAAGGCTCTGCACTTGGTGAGACATTGCTCACGGTGTGGTTCTGGGAATTGGAGTGGGGAAAAACATAACTGTGTCAGACACTAAACTTGCATAAAATAACTCAGGTGGCTCATTAAAGGAACCAGTGGGGGACACCAATGCATGGGATTTTAGAAGCCTTTCAAGAGAGAAACGTGGAACTCATTTTCACTGGTATGAAATGCAGGAGACTTTCCATGGAGAGATGGATGCAGCCATCCCAGAACCCCAACTCTGGACAAGCTTTGTTTTAGGAGATGTTTTCCCAGGTAGCACCTATTTCATTCTGTAAAATGGGAAAGAAATTACACGGGGAGGTTTCCTTCAATGTTATTTACCTCTCTGAGCTACCTCCTAGTCTGGAGTGTGTGTGTCCAAATGGAAGGCAGAGACGCTCTCCCCTTCCTTGTGATTCCTTAAAAACCAACACAATCCTTACTGAGCACAGCACAGTCACACAACCCCTGGGAAGTAATTTTGGCATCAAGCAAGAGTGGTGTGATGGAGCTGACACTTGTGCAGTTGGATTAATGGAAGAGGAATCAGCAGCCCCTAAGTACAAGTTATAGCTGGGAAAACTGCAGCCAGGAAAAAGGAATAAGAGGAGGGGAGGGATCAGGTGACTCCCTGTAGAAATGGAGGGAGTGGGTTGAAATCTCAGCAGAAAAACAGGACTTATAATTAAAGAACTTAGGACAAGGGGCAATGGTTTTAAACTGAAAGGGGAGGTGTAGATTTGGTGGTAGGAAGGAATTGTTCCCTGTGAGGGTGGGGAGGCCCTGGCACAGGTTGCCCAGAGAAGCTGTGGCTGCCCCTGGATCCCTGGAAGTGTCCAAGGCCAGGCTGGAGCAGCCTGGGATAGTGGAAGGTGTCCCATGGAATGAGGTGAGCTTTAAGGTCCCTTCCAACCCAAACCATTCTGGGATTCTGTGATTTATGCCTTATGGCTCCTTCAGTAGCATACCTGGGGCACCAGGGGCACAGGGCAGCATCAGAGCTTGGTTAAGCACCTTTGGAAAAGGATTTACATTTATATGGAGTTAAATGAAATTTGGTGTTGCTGTCTGAGGAAATACAGATGTGCTCTTGCTCTCTGAAGGTCTGGGTTTTGGGTAAGAAACCCAGCACTTAAAACCTCTGCTGTTGCCAAAGTTGAGGTGTTTTAAAGTGCCTCCCCAGCAGAACAACCCTCTGGGGAAAAAAGAAGCTTGGAAAAAAGTGTAGATAATCTTTTTTTTTTTTTTTTTTTTTTTACCTAAACCTCTTTTTCCTTGAGCTTCATGTGTTCCTGAAGTCCTCCAGCAGCACGTGGGGCAGGTGGGAGTTACAGTATTTAGGGAATGAGCATCACCTCACTGGGGAGGAGAAAGGTGCCTTTTACAGAGGGATATATAATATCCAGAGGCAGGGCACTTATCCTGGGGAAAAGGGCTGTGCCATCCACATCTGGCTCTGGCATTTGCTGCCACTTTGTGGCATTTGATCCAAGAGGATCGATTCAGGATTTCTTGTCCAGAGCTGTGCCACGGGATATCCTGCAGCCTGGGGGGTGTGGATGGGTTGGGAGAGATGGTTGGGTGGTTGTGGTCTCCCAAAGCTGGGGAACAAAATGAATGCAGCTTGTCTTTAACGATTCCATAGGCTCTGCCCTCCCCAGAGCAGGCTCTGGCTGCCAGCAGGACACGCAGGGAAGCAGGGTCTGTATCCTGACTTGTTGTGACAGGACTGGAATACACAGGAATAACTCCTGCCCAGAGCTACATCGCTCATGTGGGAAAGGAATTGCACTCAAAAAGAATCATTACATGGGAACAACAGGAGCCTGCTCGAGATTATATATATTCTTTTTTTTTTAATCCAGCTTCTGTGTAAATTCAGTTTTCTCCTGCATTATTTAGTAAAAGGTTTTGTAGGGGAAAAGGACATGATGGTGGCTGTGGATTCCTCCCCAAAAGCCCCAAACCTCACTCAGGTGAGCAGAAATGGGGTGGAAAGCACCAATAATCTACACATTTATGAAAGAAAAATCCTGTTAGAAACACTTCCTGCAGTTTCTAATTAATCCAGTTATGGTATAGATGAGAGGCTTACAACAGTTACACAACATGTAACTGTTCAAAATTCCTGAAGGGCCAATAACTGTGCAAAGGGACTGGGATGCACAATCCCAGAAGGATGCTGTGGAGGAAAGGAGAGGCTCTTTTGGGTTGCAGTCTGATCTTGTGATGCACCACTTCCCTCTTTTCCCTGGCTGCAGGGCAGCTCTGAAGCTGAACATTCCTCCCAGTCACTGTGGGCTCACAGTACAAAGTCTCTCCAGAGGGGGTCTCCTCAGGTCAGGCTTTGTGGGGAAGCCATTTAAATACACTCACAGCAGCCTGGTGAGGGCTTTTTTTTCCCATTTATACAGCAAAATCCACTGCCTAACGCTGCAAGATTGGTGGCTCCGTGGACTGTTCTTTTCTAGAGGTGGGAATAAAACTACCAGTCGGGGGAGAAAAGGGAAGTAATTCCTTACAACTCTCTATTTTATGGCAAGGTTAACCTGGTCTGCCCACTGAGGGAGGGTGGAGGGGTTCGTTCTGCAGTTACTGGCCTTGGGTTGCAACAGGAAAACCAGTTTTTCTTATTCCCAGCCTGCTGGAATAGTTGGTTCATGGAGTATCACCTTTGCAACACTGTCAGAAGGAGCTGCCTTGTTGATCAAGGGGAGGTTTCCCACTTGGAGCTTGCTGTGGTGCTGACACTTCCTTCTGATTTTGTAACCAAAAGGGGGGGGAAAAAACCCATCTGACCTTGGGGGTTTTTAACCTTTCCCTTGCCCCCCCGGGTGTCAGCAGGGCAGTGCTCACCAGCAGCCCCTCCCCAGCCAGGCAGCCACGCAGGGGGGAGCTGGGGGCTCTGGGGAGCTGGTGCTGAGGCCTGTGCTGTCCCTGTGTTGCAGTGACCATGCAGCAGGTGGCCAGGACGGTGGCCAAGGTGGAGCTCTCGGACCACGTGTGCGACGTGGTGTTCGCGCTCTTCGACTGCGACGGTGAGTGAGCCCGGCCCGGAGCCAGGCTGGGGGAGAAATCCAGGGGGGAAACTGCCCTTCTGCTCTTTGGGATCCATAGGGATGCTCCTGCCCTTTTGGGAAGGGCGTCCAGTGGTCCCCACCTGCTGAGCGCTGGATGGGGGGGTTCGGTGGGCTCAGCTCCTTTCCCCCCCTCCCCAGAACTCTGGTTTGTGTCCAAAAGGAGCTGTTGTGCTCCAGGGTTGGAAGCGAGCCCATCTGGGAATCGTATTTCCCAAACCCTGGACAAATATCAGCTTAATTAATTGATGGCAGCTCCGTGCCCTGCTGGGAAGCTCGTTGCTTTGCTGGCCCCAGCGCTCTGAGGGCGGTTGTTGCCACACTCAAGCACTCTTGGGTTGATTTAATGAGACCTACTGCAGTCTTTGCCACCAGGGAACGATGGCAGCGATTCCAGCTTGGAAAGCAGGAAATTCTGCATTTGCCCAAAGCTGTGCAGCCAAAACCAGAGTGCCTGCTGGCTCCCTGCTCCTCCAGCACCGTCACTGGGATCTGGCAGCTCTGAGTGGCAGTGGCAGTGCATAAAGATGAACGTTAAAAAATATGTTTAATTATTTTACTCCTTCTTGTCCCTCTTGGTTTCAGCCCCGACCTGCTGCTTTGCACCTTTCTAAGGTCACATCTCTGGTTTTATTTTCCTCTGTGCTTCACTGCCACTTCCTGATACGATTTTCAAGCCGGATCATCAGGCTGGAGTGAGCCAAAACATATCCAAATATCCCCCATTTGCATCCCCTCAGAGGAGAATCTGCTAAATGTTTTGATAGCAAACCTTTGAGGGGAAAGACTTGGGTTGCCAAGAGTCCCCCTAGGAAGGAATCAAGTGGACAAGCAAGCACAGACCTCTTTTGTTTATTATTTTGGTGTTTTCACTCCATCAGTGTTTACAGACATTACCACCTGCACATCAAAAACCTGCAGCACTGGAGGGAATTTCCCTGGCCCCCTGATAGTTTGCTGGAACTTTGCTGCCCAGGGCAATATTCTCAATAACCTCAGTGGATTAATGAATCTTCCCTTCTACTCCATTAAGGAAAATTTGTGATGTTACCCTGCACTCCTGTAATTTCCTAAATCACTTAAAGCAGAGAGTTTCCTGTGGGGCATTTGCTTTTCTGCCTTCAAGACTGGCCCTGCAAGATGTGGCAGTGCCAGGCAGAGCAGGGCAGCATCCACAGGGCTGGGATTTACACACTGTGCCTCGGGAACCCTCGCTCAGCGGGATATTTTGGGAGGGGGAAGCCAAAGTGACTTGGTGCTCTGCAGGGAATGACACCCATGCTGCCCTTTAACATTATCACTTTAATGTGGGTTCCTGGCGGGTTCCTGATGATTCTCCCTCCTCCTCGCAGGGAATGGAGAGCTGAGCAACAAGGAGTTTGTTGCCATCATGAAGCAGCGCCTGATGAGAGGCCTGGAGAAGCCCAAGGACATGGGCTTCACTCGGCTCATGAGGGCCATGTGGAAGTGTGCCCAGGAGACAGCGTGGGATTTCACGGCGCCCAAGCAGTAGCGGGGTCGGGAAGGAGCTCCCACGTTCCATGGATCAGCCCCGGCACCCCAGCGGGGCAGCACCAGGCTCTGGCTGCCCATAACAGGAGGTTTTTGTAAAGCCAGGTTCAATATCCCAGCCTGTTGTATTTGCAGCTTCTGCTTGCTGCTGCCTCCCTGCAATTCCTCTCTCTCAGGAAAAAGGAAAGGACTTCCACTGCCACCCCCCCTGTGATGTGCTGTGTGGGAGAGCCGGGGGTGGAGCAAGCTGCACCCAAATCACCTTTATTAATGCTATGGCAAAATGGCACCAGGGTTATCTTTGCTCTTAGATTGCTCCTGGGAAAGATTCCCGGGTTTCCTGGATCCCACACCAGGATTTCGGATGGCCAAACACTCCGTGCACCCCTTGGGCTGAGGTGCTGCCTCTGGGTAAGAGCAGCTAAAAGTGGTGGAGCAGCTGGCTCTGCTGCCCTTCCTGCCTTGCAGGAGGTCCCTGATGGATTTCCTCAATTGAGAGCCCTCTCTGTGGGGAATTGTCCTGGGAATGTGCTGACAGATGTTTGCTGAGTGCTGCCCTCTCTGTAAAATGTCCTGTAAAGGTGTTGCTCACAACGACGTGGCTCGTGGCTCGTCTCTCTGGGTTCCTCCAGCTCTTCACCCGAGGCTGGTGGTGAACGGGGCACAGGACATGGAGTGTTTGGGAAAGGGAGGGGAAAAAAATCCCACGGCTTTCCAGAGCTGGAAAGACAAAGGGGATAAATCACCTCTAGAATACCTTCCTTCCTCAGCCCAGCAAGGACATGGAGCTGCTGGACCCAGTCCAGAGGAGGCCCCAAGAGGATCAGAGGGCTGGAGCAGCTCTGCTGGGAGGAAAGGCTGGGAGAGTTGGGATTGTTCAGCCTGGAGAGGAGAAGCTCTGGGGTGACCTGATTGTGGCCTTCCAGGGCCTGAAGGGGGAGACAAGAAGAAAGATGGAGAGAGACTATTTCCAAGGGCCTGGAGTGCCAGGACAAGGGGGAATGGCTTCCCACTGCCAGAGGGCAGGGTTAGATGGGATATTGGGAAGAAACTCTTCCCTGTCAGGGTGGGGAGGCCCTGGCACAGGTTGCCCAGAGAAGCTGTGGCTGCCCCTGGATCCCTGGAAGTGTCCAAGGCCAGGTTGGACGGGGCTTGGAGCAACCTGGGACAGTGGAAGGTGTCCCTGCCCATGGCAGGGGGCAGAATGAGATGGGATTTAAGGTCCCTTCCAAGCCCAACCATTCCGTGATTCATACCAGGATACAGATCCTGCTGTTGGAGATCATTCCATCTACTGTCAAGTCCTTCCTCCCCTCGTTTCCCTGCTGCACTCGGGTGTGGATCCCATGTCTCACACATGTCACAAGGAGGGGGTGCAGGTTTGTCCCCCCTGTCTGCAGGAGGGGCTGTGCTCCCCATGGACAGCCTCCACGGAAATACCACCATTCTCTCCTCTGGAACTAATCTGAGGCCGTTCCATCCCCAGCGGGACTGAATCCATGGAGCAGCCCAGAGCAGCCTCCTCCCTCTTCAGCATGTCCTTCCTTCCGCCGTTCCAGTCGCAGTCCCTGGAGCCCCAGGAGCTGTTTAAAAGGCAGGAAACTTGAGCTGAGAGAACTCCTGAAGGGGTTAATCCTCCCCCCCTGCACCAGGGGCCGGGGGTGCCCTTTTTGGGGAGAAGGGGGGGCGGCTGAGGGGGATTCTCGTCCCCCCGAGTCCCTCTATCCCCGTATCCCCCAATCTCTTTATCCCAGTGCCCCCCAATTTGTCTCCCCGGAGGTTCCCCGGCCCAAAATGTCCCTCATGGCCCCGCCTTGCTGCGGGCGGGGTTTGGTGACGTCATCACTCCTCGCCCGGTCCCGCCCCGCTGCCTCCCCCCCCCCCTCCCGGCCGCCGCCGCCATGGAGTCGAACCGGGACGAGGCGGAGCGGTGCATCGGCATTGCGCTGGCCGCCGCCAAGGCCAACCAGCCCGACAAGGCCCGCCGCTTCCTGGAGAAGGCGCAGCGCTTGTACCCCTCGCAGCGGGTCCGCGGTGAGCGCGGGGCCGGGGCCGCGGCGGGGGGGCCCGGGGGGAGCGCGGCCTGCGCGGCCGCCGCCGGGCCTGACCTCTCACCCGCACCGCGCCTGCGCAGTCCGCGCGGGGCACGCTGGGAAAGCGAGTTTGGCGGGGCCCGGCGGGGTCGGGGGTCCCGGTGACCCCCGGGCTGCGGCACTGCCCGGTACCGACCCCTCGCCTTCGCTGGGGCCCGGGCAAGAGGCTGCCGGGGAGGGCAGGGGCACCCCGGGAGCTCCCTGGATCCCTGACGCCGGGCTGGTGGGAGCAGCGCTGCGGGGCTTGGCAAGGCGGGAGAGAAGTTCTCGGGGGGCTGCGGAAAGCCTTTCACCCTTCTCCTTCTCTTCTGCTCCTCCTATGCCTCCTTTCCCACTCCTATTCCTCTCCTCCTCCTGTTCCTCTCCTCCTCCTATTCCTCTCCTCCTCCTATTCGTCTCTTCCATATGTTCCTCCTTTCCCCCTCCTATTTCTCCTTTCTTATTCCTTTCCTTTCCTCCTTCTCTTATTCCTCTCCTGCTCCCATTCCTCTTCTCCCTCTCTTACTCCTCTTCTCTTCCTCCTTTCCCTCTCCTATTCCTCTCCTCCTATTCCTCTCCTCCTATTCCTCTCTTCCCCCTATTCCTCTCTTCCCCCTATTCCTCCCCTCCTCTTATTCCTCCCCTCCCTCTCTTATTCCTCCTCATCTCTTCCTCTTATTCTTCTCTCCCTCTCTTGTTCCTTCTCCTGTTCCTCCTACTTTCCTCGTCATATTCCTCCTCCTCTCCCTCTCCTATTCCTCCTCTCCCTCTCCTATTCCTCCTCTCCCTTTCCTGTTCCTCCTCCAGCGGTTTCCCACCGTTCCCAGACAGACAGGCCATGCTGAGCTCACACCCTCATACGTGGAACAGAATAATCCTCCTCCTTGAAGGCCTTTGGAGTTTTGAGGAAGGATCTCACTTCCTGGAAGCTTTAGTGAACGTGGGAAGTGGTCTTTGGAAGCAGCCAAACACAATCCTTTCCCTGCCTGTTCTGACGTTGCGGAAATTTATACAAAGGGCCATGGGTTTATTTTTTTTTTCCACTTTGATCTCATCTGAGTTTGGATTCTTTGCCTGAGCTTTGCAGCTTGTGTGTCCCAGGGCTTCCTGTAATGCTCCTTTTGGCTGCTCCAGCCTCTTCCTGCTGCCCCAAACACGGTGTGTCAGCCTGTTGTAAGTGCAGCATGGTTCTCCTGCCCTCCCTTTCCTCCGAATTTATACTTCTGTGAAATTACTGCGTAGGAAAAGTGACTTTTGGAGGAAGGCAGAGGCCGGGGGGGGCAGCAGGGGCAGGTTAATGTTAAACACAACATGGTAATTTGTGGCCAGCCCCAACCAAGTCTCACATCCAAGGACCCTTTGTGTCTGGAGTTGGGAAATGCTGCCGTACATCCTGCGGTTCCACGGAGGTCACTGAGTCTCCAGAGCTCCTGGGAAGTCTCTTTCCCACGAGTTCCAGGGGGTTTGGCAACACTCAGCGACGTGGCCCTTGTGCAGCTGCAAACCCTGACCCCAGCTGGGCCTTTGGTGTCGTCACAGGGCCAGGGGAGGGTTTTGCAAGGGGATTTCAGCAAAAACCCTCTGTGTCAGCGCAGCCCCAGTCACCTCAGAGTGGGAGTTGGGGAAGTTTTGCTGGACAAATGTTGGCTGATAAGCGAGGAAAAGTGGAGCTGAGGTGGCAGAACTGAAAACTGATTCAGCTCTGTCCGCCCCAGGAGCCCATGGATTTGGGCTGTGCTGGGGCTGCACGGGGCACCAGCGTGGCTTTGGGGTGCAGAAGCAATAGGATCGGGGCTGCAGAGCCAAATGGAGCTGTGCTGTGGCCATCCCTGGATTTCTGTGGTTGGATTTGGGAAGTGCACTTTGGGGTGGTGGTTGATGACAAGCTCAGCGTGCCCCGGCCCTGTGTGCTGGGACACAGAACCCCCCGAGGGCTGGGCTGGTCCCAGGGGCTTCCCACTGACACACAGTGGGGTTAGGTGGGATATTGGGAAGAAATTCTGCATTGTGAGGGAGGGGAGGCCCTGGCACAGGCTGCCCCATCCCTGGAAAGTGTCCAAGGCCAGGTTGGATGGGGCTTGGAGCAACCTGGGCTAGTGGGAGGTGTCCCTGCCCGTGGCAGGGGGTGGAATGGGATGATCCTTGGGGTTCTTTCCAACCCAGACCATTCTGTGATTCTAAAATTCTCTTGGCAAGCTGTGGGGAACTGAGCCCAAAGCAGCAGGAGCAGGGGGTGGGGGGGAACAGCCTTGTGAGGGGAAATTTAAAAGCTCCAGGTTTGGAAGGAGCAAAAGCCAAGCCTGTGGTTCTGTGAACGCTGGAGTGGTGTGAATATGAGGGAGGGAAGGATTTATTTTTCTGAAATAAATTATTTTTACATTAGTGAAACCCCCCCAAGCTCAAAAGCTCACCCACTGCTCGTTACCCCACTGTCATTTTTATCCCTCATCCCCTGTTGGCTCTTGGATTACAGAGTGGATTTTTCTTGCCCCTCCAAGCTCTGGGGGCAGATAGGATATCTTGGCTATCTTGGCTCATCTCTTGGCCTGCAAGCATTGTTTGCACTGGCTTTAAGAAGGTGATACCCTCATAGTGCAAGGTCTGTAGTGTGCAATCCATGGGAGGAGGTGGAACATCCTTCTCAGTTCTGGGCTGTGGATAAAGGACTGCAAGCTCAGGATACTGAGGCTTCTGTAAATAATGTGTCTGGGTTTAATCACAGTACATGTGCCTGTTCTTTTTGATGAAGAAATCAGTCAGATTTAAAAAATAGTGACTATCCAGCTGCCAGGGATGATGGAAAGATATTCCATGCTTGGAGTCTGCCTCGGTTGTGTCTCCTGTGTGGTTAGGCCAGGCCTGGGTGTTTGTCCCCTGCTGGCTGAAGAGGATGGAGGACAGTGCCTGAGCCTTGTGAGGAGGAAAAGCAAAGGGAAAGTGAATTTCTGCAACTCCTATTCAGTAATTAAGAGAGAAAATGGTTTTCACAGCTGCTCCTGGTATGTGGGTAAGAGAGGAGAACAAAGTGTGACTGGTGTGAGGGGGCCTGTCGTGCTGGCAGCCACCAGTGCTGCAGTTCTGTCCCCAGAAAGGGGGAGTGTCCCTGTGGGATTGGCATCCCACGGAATCATTCTCCAAGCTCTCTAAAGATACAGCATTGTCACATCACTTCCCCAGCACAGCAGACTCTCAAAAGGAGGAGATAAAGAAGAGTAATACGCTTTATAATATGCTAGAGGACAAATTTGGGCATGCTTTGCTGCTGAGGAGAGATGTAGGGGGGGGAAAAGGACAAGGATGCACCACTTTGGTGATCCACTGTGGCTCCTGGACTGTCTGGTTGGGTAGTCCTGGGGTTTTGATGGAGGCTGTGTGCTTTGGGAGAAGCAGGGAATCTCTTCAGCACTAGCCCTCACATCTGGGCAAGAAGCAGCAGGAGCTGGAGGGTCCCTTGGGTGGAAGGGTTGGGGTCTTCCTGAGGAAGGTGAGGGGTCTTAGAGCAGTGGCAGAGATGAAGAGGGGTCTCTTCATGGTCGAGCTGGAGAGGCAGATTGAGCTTGATGGTCTCTTAACCTCTTTATTCTTTCCCTTTCTCTCGTTCCAGTCCTGCTGGAGTCACTCAACAAGGGCGAGCAGTCGGCCAATGGCCAGTCCCAGTCCAGGGAGGCCACAACCCCCCCCTTCAGGAAAATGAGCGGGGACTTCCCGTCTGCCAACGGAGAGGCCGGAGGGGAGGCCCCCAAGGGCTACACTCAGGACCAGGTGGATGCAGTGAAGAGGTGTGTGAGCAGCTCTCTGGGCAGTTTGTTTGACTCTCTCGTGTGGCACCGCTCTGGTTTTCACAGTGTTCTAAAGATTCCAGCTCGGAGACCACGTGGAGTGGTGTTAAAAGCACACCCAGGAGGATTTATAGTTCCAGCAGCCCTGGGAGGCAGCTGAGTTGAGTCTGCCCGTTTTCCAAACCCTGTTTCAAGCTTTCCTTTATTCCTTTCTACCATTTGCACATCCTGGAAGCTGAAGGACTGATCCCCAGGCACAGTCACTTGGTAAATGTTGTTTGAGGTTATGGGCATGGCCTGAATTGCACAAGAACCACTCTAAGGGGCTTGCAGGGAGGTTTCTTACATCATCCACTTCTCCAAAAACCTGGCCTGCTGGATTCTGTCTCAGATGAGTCACGTGAGAAGCAGAAACCATGGCTGGGCTGTGAGTGTGCCCAGGAGGAACTGGACTGCACACCCTGGGCAGCTCCCTCCTTCCTCCTCTGGAATTCAGCTGTTAGTTTTAGGTCTGTGAATTAGCTGAGGAGAGAGGAAGGGGAAAATTCCAACAAGCCCAGATATCCCCCAGATCCCGTAGTCCCTCCCAAAGAGCCTCCAAAACGTGAGAGTGACAAGTGTGAGGTTTATTTGCCAGCTCCATTCCTCTGCGGGTGATATCCCGGCCTGAGGAGAGGCCCTTCCACCTCTGCTGGCCCGACTCGTTCCGTGGGAGTGTTTGTCACACCCGGGATGAGTCGGTGAAAACAACTGGGTCACCCCCTGAGGGCTGAGTCACCCCCAGGGCCTGCGCACCGCCGCCGAGGCCGCGGTGTCACGGAGCCCACACGTTCAGGGCAGAGGGGTTTTCACTCCTCAGACTCCCCGTTTTCTCCCCTCTCCTCTGGCAGGGTAAAGCAGTGCAAAGACTACTACGAAATTCTGGGAGTGAACAGAGAGGCTTCTGACGAGGACCTGAAAAAGGCCTACCGGAAACTGGCCCTCAAGTTCCACCCGGACAAGAACCACGCGCCGGGGGCCACCGAGGCCTTCAAAGGTAAGGGCAGCTCCAGATTTGGGATCTGCCCCCGACTGTCAGGCAGTGGCACCGAGCTGGGCCAGTGACAGCTCCTAAAAACAACCTCCCGGGTCAGGTGGAGTGAAGTCCAGCTGCTCTTTGTGAAGTTGTCTCTCTTCAGAGCCGGCTGGATCATGAACGAAGTATAAGCTTAAAATAATAAGCACAGGTTGGTGCGGGTGGGATTCACCTCTGCTGGTGGGACAGGGAGCAGCCTTCCTTCCCTTTCTCCCAGCAGCCCTTCCTGTGTGTTGCTCCAGCCTCCTGCCACGCTACTCAGAGGGAATTCCCTCAGGATGGGAACCATCCTGGAGAGTTGCAGGAGTGTTCACTTAAGAGGGAGAAGCCCCAAGTCCTGCAGGTTCTGGGTGCACCCCTGCCTACTGGCAAACCCAGGAGAGACCCAGGGAGTTGTGCAGCACCAGAAGCAGCTCTTTGGTTCATGAACCCCTTGAGAGAAACATTCTAGGAAGCACCTGACCATTGTGAAAGGCTGTGGATGGAGTTGGTGGATAGGAATCCCACGTGGAAGTTTCTGGGGTGTAACTGAGCCCAGTCAGAACTCAAAAAAGGTCACCAGGAGCTCCAGTTCTGCTGCAAAGAGCCCCGTTCAACGGGCCTCTCTGCAAATGCAGCAGGAATGTTTCCTGGGTAATAAGATACCTTAAAACTGGAGTAATTTTCCAAGACGTGGAACATGTCCAATGCTTGGAACGTATAACCCCATTTTCCCCTGCAAGCTGTGCAAGTTTGATTCTTATTGTTGAGCTAAATGTGGAACCCTCTGATATCAGCTGTGCAGCACTGTTTTTGTGGTGTTAAAGCCACAAGAGTGGTCTGATTCTGGCCATTTTCTAGGAAGGAATTCTCCCTGTGAGGGACGTAAGGCCCTGGCACAGGTTGCCCAAAGAAGCTGTGGCTGCCCCATCCCTGGAAGTGTCCAAGGGCAGGTTGGACGGGGCTTGGAGCAACCTGGGCTAGTGGAAGGTGTCCCTGCCCATGGCAGGGTGGTTGGACTAGGTGGTCTTTAAGGTCCCTTCCAACCCAAACCATTCTGGGATTTGGGGAGTGAAATGCATGAGGCTTCTGCTGGAGCAGGGAGCAAGGCTGGCCTGGTGTGAGTGTACTGATACAGTACTGGGGTGAGCTCCTTGCAGACATGAATTCAGCAGTAAAAGTCTTATGTAAGGTTTTTTCAAGTCTTTTAAGACTTAAATCCTTAGCTGATAAGTGTTAGCAAACAGTGAGCTGCCCCCCAGCTACTTGGGAGAGCCTGTGTGGTGTGGGGGGCAGATGAAAGAGCATCTGCAGACAGGTACAGCTCTGCATGTGCAGAGCTGCTGCTCAGTGGCTCATCCTTGGATCCCTGCTTTGGCTAAAGGCAGGTTTCCTCACCTGTAATCTCCAATAATGATGTTTGCAGAGGGCTCTGACAGGAGTTACGTGCCAGAAGTGGTGTGTTAAGCAAGGTGCCCTTTATCCCCTGCTGCAGAGCTCTCTGCTTGTGAGTTATCTCCTCCAGGCCTTGCCTCCTTGGCTCCCTGTCCTTCAGCCCCCCAGCTGAGCTCCCAGCTTGCTGAACTCCAGCTGTTTGGTTCCAGAGGGTGAAGGGGGAGCCTGCGCTGCAGTGAGGGTATTAGTTAATTTTTTCTTACGTTGATGTATTACCTGAAGTCTTGGCAGTCACCTCCCCAGTGGCTGCTGATAAAGTGTCTTGTCCTGAGCCCGTGTCTCAGTTTATAGTTGCAGTTTGCTGCAGCCTGACCTGTGGCAGATTTGCATCACTGCCTGTCTGATGCTGGAAAAAAAGAGATGAACCTGGTTACTAGGAGCTAAAATCCTGATCTGGAATGAGGCATTTCTTGGCTTTGTCAGCACAAAGTCAGACAGTGAACAAACCCTGCAGCGCTCTGTTCTCATTGCTTGGCTGGTTCTTTCAAGCTGTGTGGTTCATACACTCTGAGTCACTCCTTGTCCACCAGCTTCCCTGCCTGGCTCTGGAATTGTTTGCTCTGTGTGCACTAATTATAACCAAGAAGGAGAAGGAGTGTATTGACATTACATCCTCTGCACTCCCAGTCTCTAGTCCAAGAGGAAACCGTACACCTCCATCTGACCATGGGGAAAATGTTGAATCTTGGAGTTGATCTCCTCCAAAAGGGCATGAATCTCCCTTTTCTATCCCTTCTGCTCCTGTCTTTCACACACCAGGCAGTCGCTGCCACGGGCATTTTGGCTCCTTGCGACACAGGGAGGCTCTCGGGTGGGTTGGTGCAGAGGGGAAGTGGGAAACTGGAACATGTCGAGAGGGAAGTACAGAAATAGGAGGGTGGCAGGCAGGTGTTCTGGGAGAAGGGCTCAAACTGCCGAGGCTGGAAGGAGAGAAACTCTGGGAACTGGCAGGACTTCAGTTCCAGTTCATTTCCACCGTCACAGGCACTGGTTAACAGTCCTTGTAATTATGCACCTTACGTCTGGCATCTGGAAATTTTGAAATTCATAGCTGACAGACACAACTTCCAGCTAATGTTTCCCTACCAGCTTTCATGGAAAGTTTTAAAGTCTCTTTCAGTGATCTGGCCCATATTTAGATTGTTTGCAGTTCTGGTTTCGTGCTCTGACACTGAATTCCCCTAATGCCACGTTTGAATAAAATTTGTCAACTGCAGTTTTATTTCCCTGTAACAGTTGGTTACAGCTGAAGGGTTTCCCTAAGGACATGCACCAAATTCATATCAGTCATATCATAACTCCTTCATTCGAATCAGTTAAGGGATTTTTCATCGAGTCTCTTGGTGTGACTTCCTCCTGTCTGCCTTTGCCAGCGACGTGTGCCAGGTCACCAGTAGCCCGTTGAAAAGACGTGGGTAGCTGAGAATCTCATTTGTGTGAGGAGAAAGGCAAGTCCTGGCAGTGTGCAGGGCTGAACGTGTCATGTGCAGGAGAGAGAAGCTAATTGCTTCCTTATTGTCCCCGTTGCAGCCATCGGGAACGCGTACGCGGTGTTGAGCAACCCGGAGAAGAGGAAGCAGTATGACCAGTTTGGAGATGAGAAACTCAACCCTGCCCGGCACGGGCACAGCCACTCGGACTTCCACCGCGGGTTCGAGGCCGACATCTCCCCCGAGGACCTCTTCAACATGTTTTTTGGTGGTGGTTTTCCCTCTAGTAAGCACCTTAAACCTTAATCTCCTGAGCGGGACGCGGTGCTTTGGCAGGGTGACAGCGCAGCAGGGATTTGTTTGGCCGTGCAGGGATTGCTGAGCTTGATGGGAGAGGGTTCTCCTTCAGGCACGACGTGAACACCTCGAGGTTTTTAAGTTGTTCAGGTGGGCACTTGGAGAACTCGGCGTCCAGCAGGAAATACCATGAGAGCTGGACTTCTTCCCAGCTTCAGGTGTTTGTTTGCATGGCTGGCAGCATTAGCTGCTGTTGGCTTGGGTTGGATGTTAGAACAAAAAATTACTTGTTTTAAGGCTTGTTGTAAAAATAATCCTGTTTTGAGGAAGGCTTTTCTGCCTGGTGGTTTGAGAAGTTAAATCTTCTTATCAGAGCAAACCCTGGGCCTTGCTCCCGATCTCTGTCTGCTCTGCCACGCAGCTGGAGCAGCTTCTGTGAGATCACTGGCCACTTCCTGCTCTCCCCCATGTCCCATAAAAGGAAAGTGTATTTCTACAGCACAATTTAAACCTCTTGAATTGAGAATGAAGTCTGCATCCTGTCTATCCACAACACTCATCATGGCTTGGACAGCAGAAAAGAACTGAGTGCCTGTTCCTTCACTTGCTCGGTTCCAGTCAGGAAGACACAGACTTCACATCAGGACAAGGGTTTTCTTTTGGAAGACTCCCTTGTCCTTGCTCTGGTCATATCTGACTGGCAGTGGAGACAAGGGTTATCTGACCTCTGTGGACCAACTTAAAAAAGAAATAATTTGGTTTCAGTGAAGATTTGCTCTGGTAGCTCTCTCCTGTCCAGTGTGTGGGAATGAACACACCAACACCAATGACAGGCATCTGGGAGCCTTTTGCAGCATTGGTGTTCTGCCTGGCAGAGAGGCCAAGCTACTCCAGCAAAACCAGCACACTGCTATTTTGGCTCAGTCTTTTTTTCCCTCTCCTCACTGTCCCGAGGGAGTCCAGGGCCACTCTCTCAGCCAGGCTCCCTCTGCAGCTGTAGCTTTGATATTTAAAACAAGACATGGATGAGCTTTGTTTTCAGGGTGGAAAAAATACCAGAATTATTTCTGTTTGTAATTTGGTTTAATCTAAAGGCAGTTCAGTCAGAAGAGAGGAAGCCTGTACAAGGTACTCCCTCTGTGTAGCTGACCCTGCTTTGAGCAGGAGGTTGGACCTCCTGAGGTCACCACCAACCTGAATTTTCATATGATCCTGCAAAATCTGACAGAAATACCCCTGTGCCCGCTCTGTTTGCACTCAGTACACCTCAGGAATGCTCCTGTTTCTGCAAGTGCCATGGATCATGGCCACCTTTTGTGGTTCCCTCCTGGCCAGCCAGCACCACCCTCCACACTGTGACTGTGGTGTAACAGTTGTCTTTGCCTG
This sequence comes from Pseudopipra pipra, assembly GCF_036250125.1. NCBI lineage: Eukaryota > Metazoa > Chordata > Aves > Passeriformes > Pipridae > Pseudopipra > Pseudopipra pipra. The sequence continues at coordinate 271,888 of NC_087556.1, read as the reverse complement.
CAGGTAATGTTCACGTGTACAGCAATGGCAGGATGAGATACACCTACCACCAGAGGCAGGACAGGAGGGAGCACCAGGGGGATGTAAGTGGACAACAAACCAGGGGCTGGGAGGGTAAAGGTGTTCCCAACATGTGAACTGGGAGCTGTTTGCTGTGGCTGGCTTGGGAAATGGTGCTGCTCTCTGTGTGAGGAGAAAGCTGGAATCAGGGTTTTCTGGGGATAGCCAGTTTTATTTTTTAAAAACAAACAAACAAGAACTTCCTGAATATTTCTTTCCCAAGCTTAAAGGGGAGATGTACACTGCTGGAACTGGAGAGAGCTCGGGAGGTGAGGGAGAGGGGGAATTGCTTTCATCCACCACCGAAAAGGGGAGAAGGCTTTCCACATAAAATCAGTCCTGCTCTCTAGCAAAAACTCTAGAAAAACAAAATATGGGCGTGAGGCTTCTGGAATTCCCTCACGAGGTTCCTCCTGCCAGTCCCCTCTGCCCTTTGTCACATCCAGTGGCTTTGGACCTTCAGAGTCACAGTGCCCAGTGTGCTGCTGGGTTCCCCCCAGTTATTCTGAGTTACTCCTGAGACAAGTGCCTGTGAGAAGCAGGAGAGTGGAGGTTGTGTCCGAGCACTGGGAGGGAGGGAGAGCAGTGCTACGGGATCCTGGGGCACAGGGGCATGGATTGGCACTGCCCTGGATCCTGGGGCACAGGGGCATGGATTGGCACTGCCCTGGATCCTGGGGCACAGGGGCATGGATTGGCACTGCCCTGGATCCTGGGGCACAGGGGCATGGATTGGCACTGCCCTGGATCCTGGGGCACAGGGGCATGGATTGGCACTGCCCTGGATCCTGGGGCACAGGAACATGGACTGGCACTGCACTGCGTGTTTCTGTTCCCGCAGGGTGGCCTGGGGCTGTTTGTCCAGCTGATGCCCATCCTCATCCTGATCATTGTGTCTGCTCTCAGCCAGATGATGGTCTCCAGCCCACCCTACAGTCTGAGCCAGAGGCCGTCAGTACCTGTTCCCCCGGATGGGGAGGGCTGTGGGAGGGCAGGGATCTCCACTCTCTGTTTTCCCTGTTTTCCTTTGGTTTGTTGCTTTCTCTCCTGACCCCTTGCTCTTGCTGCCAGCTGTCTCACACAGCAGTGTAGGCCTCCTGGTTCTCAAACAGGTGTGAAATGGAAGGGGCAGAGAAGGTTTCTCACTTCCCTAAGGGAAGGGAGTTCTTTGACAGGGACCTTCTGCAGCCCTTACCCACAGCTGGCTGTGTCCTCCTGGAAAGGGACAAGCAAAATGGTTTTGGGAGGCTCCAGCCTGGCACCAAGGTCCCATATGGAGAACAAATTGAGGTGTAGAGTTACATTGGGCAGTGAAAAGCAAAAGCCAGATCTGTTCTTCATGAAAGCCTCAGTTTATACCTAGTACAAAGCAGCAGAGGAAGAGAAGGAGGAATAAAAGGCACTCCTGTACAGTAAAAGACACTCCCAGAGAAATGCCCTGTTTTTGAACTCTTATCTTGCCATGAAATAGTGGCCAGGCATTTACAATGCAAAAGTGAAACTGTTTCATTCTAGATCCTGTGGAAATGCCCCATCTGCTCACTTGGCTGACAAATGGAATGAGTCTTTCTTCTTAGTCACTTTGCAGTGACAGCAGAGAGTGGGGAAACAGGCCTGATTTCTGGCTGCTTGCATCATCCTTGACAAAAGCTTAGTGTATGTTCAGTGGAAGTTCCTTATGTGTATTTAAAGAGGGCAGACTTGGTTGCAGCCCAGGGTTCCTGCTTGGTTTCACAGGTAGCAGCATTTGCCATTGATCACAGAATCCCAGAAGGGTTTGGGTTGGAAGGGACCTTAAAATTATATTGTTCCACCCCCAGCCATGGGCAGGGACACCTTCCACTAGACCAGGTTGCTCCAAGCCCCATCCTCTGTGGTCTTGAACACTTCCAGGGGTGGGGCATGATGTTAAATACTATAAAATCCAGCTTAGCTTTCGGATTCAGGGTAAAGACTGTGACATTAGTGCCTGGAACCAAAAGATGGAGTGGCTTTGGCACAGTTAAGGGTTGTTCTGAGAGGGTTGAGCTGTGATTTCCACACTTGGTATCGGGACTGTAAGATTAAGCATTACATGTATAGCAGTTTGGATTGTACTGGTGAAGAGTTTGTGGGGTGAGAAGACACCTCAGGGGAGGGCAGTTTTGAAGTTGGGCAGGGATTTGCTTCCAGCCTTGCCAGCTGCCAGAGGAAAGCCATCCCTGAGCCCCAGATGTTTCTCTGCTACTCTGTTCCCTGTGCTGTCCCTGTCTCTGCATGCTGGGGTAGCAGCAAGCAACCCAATTTCCAAGTCTGGATTTGGACAAGGGAAGCAAATGGGCTGATCCAGTCCTCCCTCCTCCTTCCTGAGCGACCAGGGCCGTTCAGCTGGGACGAGGCGGTGCCGTGCCGGCAGGAGGAGCTGCTGGACCGCTCACAGCAGCTTGTGCTGTGCTGAGAAATGTTGTGCCTGAGCTCGGCGAGCAGGAGGCCAGAAGCGTCGAACCCGGTGATTTTAATGCCACTTCTCCGTAGTGAAGCTGTCACTGAGGAGGGCAGAGTCCTAAAGAACCATTTGTCACTCCGTGACCTTTGTAAATCTCTTCCAAAAAAGCAGCTTCCCGCTGGAAGAGCTGCCTGGCTGCGGGCCTGACTGTGCCACCCTGCTCTTCAGTAACACCTCATGGAACCTACCCGACTTAATTACACGTCTGACTGCAGGTGGCAGGTTCCCTGTGCCCTTATTTTCATGCTTTACACCCAGACATGCTGCTGTAGCTCTGCCAGCCTCAGTCCTCCTCCCGTGAGGGCACACCCTGTATGTAGTTCATTTTACACAGGAGCATGAACTCTGGGGGAGCTCAGGGCTCTGCCTTCACAGCTCACATAGTGAGCTGGGTTCTCCCAGGCTGCACCTTTGCCTTGAAAAAATCCCCTTTTTGCTCCTGTTCAGGCAATCTGGTTACCCACTGCTCATCCCCAAGAGCTGGGCCTTGGTGAAACGTGCAGGAGCCTTTGAATCACTCCTGTAAACCCTGATAACAGACTGAAGGGCGACCCAGATGAGTTAATGTTTATACCTGGCTTAAGAATCAGGTTGGCTTTTAAATGCAGCAGCCAGCTGGTATTTATTATTATGGGGAACTCGGGGCACATCTCCAGGTGGAGCTGTTCCTGACCAATGCAGCGTTTGGGCGCAGGTCCCGCGTTCCAGCTCCCACACGCCCCCGTGAAGATCTCTAGGTTTGCTGGAATGTCAGGGCTTTGTCTAAAATGCACCTCAACAGGGCCAGGGGAGGAAGAGATTTCCTTCTGGAAAGTGCTGTCTGTGCTGGTTGGTGCAGAGCAGGTCTAATTTTGTGAGCGGAGGAAATTGCGGAGAGATTTAATTAGTGCTGAAAATCCTGGAGAACACTTTATTTTAAGTGGGTTTAGGCCCTGGGCAATCTGCCTCGGAGCTATGTCTGTGCTCAGAGCTCTGCCTACCGAGCTGGAGGCCTGGCAGCTTCTCTCTCCCTGTGTTGGCAGTTCATTTCCACCAGAAATGCTTTTCCTTTCCCTGGGGCTGGTTGGGAGCGAGGGATGTTTCCAGCGGTTTGGAATCACGTCACACTGTGGGGGGGCTTTGCTGTGCCCTTGGAGCAATTCCTACACTGTTCTGCTCTTCTCCCTGGACCAGGTCTGTGGGTCACATACACAGGAGATTCACAGAGCACTTGAAAGTCCCCTACTACGTCTCTGAGAACTTTGCAGACGAGTACACGGGCACGAACCTGAAGAACGTGGAGCGGAGCGTGGAGGACGACTACATAGCAAACCTCCGGAATAACTGCTGGAAAGAGAAGCAGCAGAGTGAGTGGGGGGGTCAGGAACGGAGGGTCTGTGCTAGAGCTGTACTTTAACATGGTGCCAGCACGTTTCCTGTGTTGTTGGCTTGGGTTTTTTTCAGTCTGTGACCTCATGACAGACCCGGTACGTGGGGTTTGCTTTGTTTTGGTTTGGTTCCTAATGCTGCTGTAGAACTGGTCAGACAAGAGCTGTGCCCCGGAGGGTCCCCTGCCCTGTCAGGATATCTCTGATTTCCAGTGGAGGGGGAAGGTAGAATCATAAAACCATTTAAGTTGGAAAAGGCCTCTAGGATGTGTGTAGTACTTCAGTTCTCCAAGGACTGTGTGGAAGAGTCTGCTGCCCGTGGTGTTGTGCATCCCAGCCCTGCTCCGAGGGCTGTGGGGGCATGTGGGACTGGGAGGGGTGGTGTGACAGATGACCCCACCAACCATCCTGGCAGCACAGTGTGGCGAGGGCAGCCTGACTTCCCTGGCTGCCCATTCCCAGCTGTGATGGCCACAGCCGTGGCCAGGGTAGGATTCCAGTGCCCGGGGTGCCGGAGGGGCTGTTGGAGCCCCGGGTGGTGCCAAGGGAGACCGATGCCCCAGTGCTGGGGTAACCTTTGCGTGCCCCCTGGGACTGGGGCCGGTCCCGCCGGGCTCCGGAGGCTTTCCCAGGATGGATGAGCTGTCAGCAGCTCTGACGCCCATCCTGTCCCACAGGGCCATTTCCTCAGGCTCATCCTGTGTTTCACCTCGCCCTGGATGCTGGAGGTGCCTCCCGTTCCCAGCAGAGCTGTGGGGGGGCCGGGGCCGGGCGGGTGGGTCTCATCCCGGGCGGAATTCCTAACGCTGGGCTTTTCCCCGTGCAGAGGAAGGCTTGTTGTACCGGGCACGCTACTTCGGGGACTCGGACCTGTACCAGCGGGCACAGAAGATGGGCACCCCCAGCTGTAGCAGACTGTCAGACGTCCAGGCCTCCCTGCACGGATAGTCACGGCCCCGCCCGGCACCAGCACAAGTACGAGCTGGGGCTGCCCCGGGAACCACCGTAGTGCTTTTAACACTTAAATCCCTGGCTGAGACACAGACCTCCACGAGTCTCCTGGGATGCACACAGGGCGGGAAGCGCCCCCTCCACCCAGCCTTCACTCCTTAATCAAGATGCTGATTTGGTTTAGTTTGCATGTTGGCACCCTCGGCTCTCCCCGCCCCTGTTTTCTCTGGTGCTGTCAGTGCTGGGTCTCTGGGATCCCTGGGTGAGGCTGGGAGCACCTTGGCTGGTTGGCAGTTTGTTACCAGCCATGGCATCCAGCCTCCATGTTTTAATGAACCCTTTTTTGGTTGCTTTGTTGCCTGTTTTACTGGAAAAGCTGTTATCCCTGGCACGTGAATGTGATGACAGGGAACGGAGTCCCACCCAACAGATGTTCCTTCCCCCACAGTTGCCTTCCCCTGATGCTTAAGGAGAGCAAAGCAAATGGCCAGAATTCCCAGCAGGTTGTAGAAGTAACTTACTGGTTAAACTGGGAATCTAAATAAAAGCAGCTAAGGAGGGGGTAGGTCTGGAAGATTTAGGGGTTGGAGAGCTTGGATTAAGGAGAGCCCTGATGTGAGACCGGACGTGCTGCACTAAAATAATGAAAAAGAAATTGGCACAGGGTTTGGAGTCCTTTTTCTGCTTAAATTTTTGGGCTGATTTTGCCTACCAGGTGGTGTGGGCTGTGAAACCTGCAGGTCCCTCTATCCCAAAATTATTTAAAAACAGGGTTTCTGCAGAAAAAGATGAAGCTTGTACCAGGTGTAGTACGGACACCATTTCGACTCACAGGGACTCCTTGAGGACACTGCTCATCGAGCTGCTTGATTTGCAGTTTTGGGGTTTATTTTCCTTGGCATCTGAGAGTTTGGCCTTTAAAGCAAATCCTCTGGGCCACATTCAGCTTTTTTTTTTTTGGTGTATTCTGGTTTTGGATCCATTCTTATCTTGGTCCTCCCGTTCTCTTGTTTGGATGACTTCGCCTCTCCTTTTGCCACACGCTGGTGTTAATTACCTGCTTTTCTTTAATTCCCTCCCTGCACCTCGTGGTCTGTAAAGAGCCTGGAAAAGCTGCTGCCTGTGCTGTGGGGTGGGGAAGGAAGGGGGAGTTGCCCGGAGACTGACACCGCTCCCGCTTTTGTTCCCAGACTCTTGAAATGCCTGAAGACTTTTGGTGAAGTGCACTGAGCCGAGGTGACAGACTTTACTATTTAAAAGAATCAAACCTTATCTTAAAAAAATGGAATTGGAGAATTAGCAACGCACAACTGCCCTCTTTCTTCTCTCTGCCTCTCTCCGCCGTTCGGGCAGCGACTGGGCCAGGAAACCCAGCTTGCCCGGCTTCCTCCTCCCCTTCCATCACCCCAGCGTGCTCTGGGATCCCACAGCCCCTGGAAGAGACACGTGGAGTGTAAAAGAACCCAAACTAACTGCAGAAGCTGTGAAGCAGAAGGAGACCCTTCGCTGCTGCCAACGGAGAGAGAAACCGGACGATTTGGTGACAAAAGAAAACTCTAAGAAAGAAAAAAGAAGAAGAAAACATAATCTATTTAGCATTAATTTATAGCTGTATATATGTTGTACTTTTAAACTATGCAGGGGTTGGATGATTAAATTATTTTGTTTTCTGCCCGTTGTGGTGCACAGGGAAGCGGGGAAGCCCCTTCCCAGGGTGTCCCGCTCCACATCACTTTCCTGCCCGGCACTAAAACAAGAATCACGTTGCAGTTGCTGTACTTGGCTTTCGGGAGCTTGGGATGTCCGTACCTGCCTTCAACAACGGGAATGCAGAGCTGCAGGGGGTGACAGAGCCGGGGGAGCCGCCCGGAGCCCTGCCCTGGTTTTGCAGCGTCGGCAGAAGCCGCGGCGGGTCAGCTGAGCGCCGGCGTCGGCGAGGGAAGGATTGTCCTGGATGGTTTGTGCTCGTCGGTCGTTGGGTTCATCTGTGCACGTAACTTCTTTTTTCGCCGAGTCTGCTGGAATTTTGCCTGGTAATCAGCGTGTGGCGCGCGCTCCGTGCGGAGAGGGCTCCCCACCAGGGCTTCCCACCAGGGCTCCCCACCAGGGCTCCCCACCAGGGCTCCCCGTCGGCCTCGCCCTTCGTTGGGGGTTTGTGCGTGTGCCACCCTCGGGGCTCCTCACCCACCCACCCACCGAGAGCAGCCGGGCCTTGGCTGCACCTCAGCACCACGTTTCCCTGAGGAGACCTGGAGAATACTGCAGATCCACAAGAAATGGAGTGTGGTGTTGCTTCTGACAGCGGTTCTGCTGGGGGGATCAGGGCAGCCCTGGGCTCTGTGCTGTGTCTCGCTCCGTCACCGCCAGGCAGCACCGGCGGCAGGGTGCCCGAGGTCGGGAGCCACCCCTTGGAAGCAAAGCTGGCACGAGCAGAGCCGCCTCCCATGGGATAAACTGGATGATTTTAATTTTGCTCTGCTGCTCTGCAGTTCCATCTGTGTCTAAAGACATTTCCAGTGAGAACTGTCCCCCCGGCACGCTCGGGGAGTGGATCAGAAGCTCGGTGGCTCCCAGGTGGGCTGGCAGAGGTGGTTTTATCCCGTTGTCCAGAGGAAGCCACTCGCTCTGTCTTCAGCTGTTATTTTATTTTGTGAAATCTCACCCTCCCACTGGCCACAAGCCCTGTTACCCCACAGCCAACCGTGGCTTGGACCTGATTTTAAGGGGGTTTTGATTTTAATCCTTTTTTTTTTTTTTTTTTAAATGACTCTTCCACCTCCAGAAGGAAGTGGGTGGAAGTTCAGCATTTGGAAATGGCGCTTGATGGAGGCACAGGGATGATGGGGACGGGGTTGAAGGGAAATCCCGCTCCCAGAAGGAGCTGGATGTGTTGCCTGAGGGCATTCCCTGCCCGGAGCCTGCCCGCCAAAACCTTTGGATCGTTCTTTTTTCCAGTAGATACCCACGGATCATAAGGAGCGAGAAGGCGTCGATCCCAGTGGATGCTCACAGAGGCTGTATCTCTTGATTTAGAATTAATTATACAATTGTACATCTATAAATAAATGTTTATAATGTGAAAGGCTCTGGCTGGGTTGGTGTCCTGCACATCCTTGCTCCAGCTCCTTGCTGTATTCACACAGGCAGGCGGTGGATGGAATTTGGGGTCATTGCCATCCCGGGAAACCCCTGTGCTGGGGGGGCTTCCCCTTCCCTGGGATGGGAGAGGGATGGAGAAGAGGTGGTGCCCCTGTGGGTCCTGGCAAGGTGACAGCAAATGCCCAGCAGGACATCTTTGCATCAGACTGGTTCCACTGGGATGTTCCCAGGAGGGCACCTCACCTTCCTGCCCTCCCATTAGCCAGCCCCCTGCATCCTCTGGCCACACTCCTTTGGGGAATGCTTTATTCTCATCCCAGGATGCCACTGGCCTGGCAGCACCATCCCAGCATTTGAAGGTGCCCTTTGGACGTGGTGCCCATCAGGGTGGGCAGGAAGGCTCGAGCTGCTTTTGTCCTGGCTGGAAAGGCTGGCTTGGATGTGCATCCTGACAGCAGCAACTTGGAAACTGCAGTTGGATTTGGGATCTGTGCTCCCAAATGGGTCTCTTTTCCCCACATCCCCCCTCCCTGGGGCAGCGCAAGGCTGGACCCCACGGCATCCCCTGTCCCCCAAGGGCTGGAGGTTTTGGGATGGGAACTTCCCCCTTTTCCCTTTTTTTCCCCTTCTCTCAGAGGCCAAGGGTCATGTCCCTTCTGTTTCCCCTCAGTGCCACATTCCCAGCAGTGGTGAGTCAGCCCCTGGGGAGTCTGGCATGGCTGCAACCAGGCACGTTCATGGCCCAGTTTTTGGGGTGGTTTTGCTACATTTTGGGTCCAGAGCAATGAATTTCAGTGTGTGTTGGTCCCTGTTCACCTGCAGGTGATTTGGGCTGCCCATCAGCTCATTAGCCCAAGCTTTTAATTGGAGCAGCTGCCAAAGACCAGGAGGCAACAAAGGCAGGTACTCTGGGAGCAGTGTCCTCTAGCAGGCAGGTAGGGAGCAAACTCCACTTCTCACTGTCATTTCTGGTAGCAAAACATGAGGGTTTAGCGTTACTGTGGGATTTAAATCCTCATTTGCCTTACTGCTGCTTGTGTCCCCAAAATCTCCCTTTTCCCACCGCTGTGCTGGCAGCTGGGATCCCCAGGCTGATGTTGGTGCCACAAATAGCTCCGTTGATGCCTCCTCGGTCCCAAAATATCCCTTTGCCTACCCCCCTGCCATGGGAGACGCTTAATCCAGCCTGGCTGGAAGCTCCTGGCACCTTGCAGAGAGCTGCCAACCCCAGGGACCTTGCTACACCCCCAGATTTCCCATGGAAAGGCCATTTTGCTATAAATAAGAGCAAAGCTTCACCTTCACAGCTGGGGCTGAGACCACAGGGTGTTTTCTGAACAGAGGGTTTTGCTGGGCACCCCCCAGCAAAGAGGCTGTCCCATTGCTCTGTGTTCACTTTTGGGAGTTTTGGTGGATTTTACTGTTTTCTTGGCATGATAATTTTAAAAAACAGGATGTGGAGTCCCCTGTCTTCCCTTGGAGGGGCTGGTAGGGGACAAGTGGGGGTCACGCTGCTGCTGGAAGCACAGGAGGCACAGGGCCACCCCCCTCCATGTGCTTAGGAGCTTGATATTTAAAAATACATGCATTTATGGGCTATATTTATCACTCCAAGTCTCAATGTGCCTCAACAGGGGATGACTGCACCGCCCGGTCACCGCGCCGTAAATCATCCCGGGAGCAACACACTGTGCTGGCAGAGCCCAAACCTGCTCCTCTCACGGTTTTGCCAAACAAACTTGGGGTTTGGAGTTCCTTTTCCACCCCTCCCAGGGATGGATTTGTGCTGGATGATCCCACGGGTGCTGCCTGACCCCAGCAGGGGGATGCCCCTCATGTGAGGGGGGGATGCTCTGGCACGTGACCCTTTGAGAAATGTTCCAAAGCCCCCCCTTTGCACGATGTGGGTGTGCAAAGGTCTGTTTCCAGCTGTGCCACCCTGACTGCTCCTAGGTGGTATTTACACCAGTGAGAAACGCTCCAGTTGGGGGTTGTCCATGTCAAACCCGAGTTTTTTTTCCGTGAAAAGTCACTGTTTGTCCACAGGGGAATAAAACAAAACAAAACAAAAAAATCCAACAACTCAAACCTGAGCCAGAACAAACTTGTATGTAAATGGAAATGGTGTTTCAGGCTGGTTCTATCCCCCCACACCTTCGTAGGGGAGGGCTCCTCGTTTGCCAAGTGACTTAATCACCCTTGAGTGAAAGCCTTTCCCCCCCCCCCCCCCCCCCCCCCCCCCCCCCCCCCCCCCCCCCCCGAGGCCTCTAATTGCAGGTTTGTGTAATTGGTCTCAGCTTGGCAGTGGGTTGGGGTATGCTCACTCCTGGCAGGTGTGACCCTCCCCAGCCTCCCTCCCTCACAATTTTAGCCAGTTCTCCTGGGTTTCGGCCCAGATTTTCCCCCATGGGTCCCAGGGGAGGAGCAGCAGCTCCTGGCTGGGATGCTGGGGTGCTCCTCCCCAGGCATGAGCAGGCACTGGGCTGGCTCAGGGCCCTGACTCAGCCCCCCTGAGTCACAGCCCCATGGCTGCAATTAGGAGTGGGTGCACCGGGATTCCCCACCGTTCCCAAAACCTCCAGCTCCCACCACAGGGGCTGCCCTGCCAGGGAAAGCCTTCCCGAGGGTGCCAGCGGGGCTTTCAGAGCAGTGGTTGCATCATCCCCTCCCCGGACCAGACTGACAACAGGGAGATGGCGGGTTATCAATCAAGACAACTTTTATTAGAAAAGTAAAAAAACCACCCGACACGATTTGCATAGGAATTGTCGCACTTGAACATCAAGTGTATGAGTGTAAACTGTAACCAATGAAGCGCCACACGGTGTCGGGGCCGGGGGTCCTGCCCTCCAGCCCCGCGGCACCTCACGTGCCCCTCTCCCCACCACTCTCGTGATCAAAGACGCGGCGCAATTCCAGAGCCCCCTCCCGCCCGGCTGCCGGCGGAGGGGGGTTTGTCTTTGATCCAGACCCACGGCTCAGCCATCACTCACTCCCCCCCGCCCCTGAAGCCCCATTGATTACAATCCTCGTTACAAAAGAAGAGCCCCATGATTGATCAGCCATCAGGAGACCGGCCGCCCCCCCCAGCAGCCCCGCTGCCGCCTCCGGGAGCATCCCGGGATCATCCCACAGTCATCGACGGCGCGAAGCGACCTCCGCCTGGGTCCCGGTCCGCTCCACGGCAGGGATGTCCCGGCATAGGCAGGGCCCCCACGGGGACCTCCACCTGCCCAAACTACTTCCACCTACAGCCCTACTCCAGCCTAACCTAAACTACAGCGGCTGCCCCGAGCCGCCGCCACGCTCCGACCGGCTCTTCCAAAGCACTCGGGAAGCGGGCCCGGCCCATCAGCACTCCTCGATGAGCAGCTGCTCGGAGCTGTACAGCTTCTTCTTGATCACCCTGAAGCCCGTGCTCAGCTTCAGCGGCGCGAAGGCCGGCCCCGAGGCGAAGAGTCCCTGGATCTTGGGCCAGAGGCGGGAGTCCAGCCGGAGCACCAGGGTGAGCTGGAAAGTGGGCACCACGGCGGGGTCCACGGCGATGTGCCCCACGTCGTGGCAGGCCTTGCCGTGCTCCACGCACAGGTCGAGGAGGGCCCCGCGCAGCCCGCAGGGTTCGCTGCGCGCCAGGCGCTGCAGCTCCGCCCGCACCTGCGCCAGGAGCTGCGCCGGCATCAGGAGCCGGGAACAGCGCTTGGAGCCCAGCGGGGCCCGGCCCAGCGTGGCCTGCACCACGTCCATCACGTTAGAGCACAGCAGCTCGTCCTCGGGGTCGTGCAGCAGCTCCAGGTCCAGGTCCGGCAGCGACACCCCGTCGGCGTACTCGGCATCTGCGGGAGGCACGGAGGCAGGTCAGCAACACCGACCTCGGGGGCTCGGGATGGAACACGCGTGGGCTGGGGGAAACACCGATCCCAGGGGCTTGGGGGCGTAACAGGGTCTCGGCACAGCACCGCCACCCCCCTTAGGGACACTCAGTGATTTCCCCCCCCGTTCCTCGGAGAAACCCCAGGGAAGGGAGCTCACACTCACCTCCCTCCGAGCCAGAGGCGCTGCCCAGCGACTCGCAGTCGGAGGTCTCCAGGCGGCCCCGCTCGCCGCCCGCCAGCCGCTCCCACAGCCCAGGCATGGATACGGCTCTGGATTTGGACACAGACGTCACCGGCCCCCTCCCGGCTCTGCCGCCGCTCTGCCCGCACCCTCCGCGCCCGCCCATTATATAGCGGCGGTGCGAGTGTCCCCGCCCCCCGCCCCGCGCTCGCCAATGGGAGCGCGGGGCACGTCCGCCGCGTCTCTCCTGCCCGGTGACAGCGGGAGGCCACGCCCTCTCTCCCCTCGGCCACGCCCCCTCCGTGCAGGGCCACGCCCCCTCCCGGGCGGCCCCGGGCGCTGCAAACGGGACCCGCGGTTGCATCAGGGGGTCGGGCGGGTCCGCGGGGCCCCCCCGTGCCCCGCACCCCCCAGGGCCCGGGCACCGCCCCCGGGCACCCCCTCAGCGCCCAGACTCAGTTTCCCTGAGTTTTCCAGGTGGTGTTTGCGTGGTGCCACCGGCGCGGGCGGATCCTGCTGCCCCGGCATGGGATGGGGCTGAGCCCCCCTGCCCTGAAGCGGGAGTGATCCCGGTGTCCCATTAGCTGGCGTTGTCCTGGTTTCTTAAGGGAATAAGGGATGTTGGAATGAGACAGGGCTGAAGATCGAGAGGGGCGAGGGCAGGGTATGGCCGGGCTGGGATGGGGTTTTGCTCAGTGCCAGGCTGGGGGGAATCCCCATCTTCCTTCCCTCCTGGCTCATAAAACCGGGACGAGACCCCGCCGTCCTGCAAGCCCTCCACCCTGCGGGTGTGTCCCCCCACCCCAGGTCCGTGCGTGCCATCCCCGCGTACGTGACCTTCCCAAACCAGACCCCGAGGAGCTCAGGCAGCCGAACTGGCGATAAAGGGCTTTGTTTGTCCTCCCGCTGCGCTGCCCGCGGCTTTATCGGAGGGGCTGAGCACACTCTGCAGCCACCCCAGGACCTATCTCGGGTCCCGTCCTTCCCGAGCCGAGATTGATAACAGCCCGGCAGTAAACACAGTGCGGAGCAGAAAGTGCCCGGCGGCGAGGGGGCAGGACCCCCTCTGTGGTGACCCCCCCCAAAGGGTGAAGGGCAGCGGGTGCTGGGGGGTCTGGGCACCCCACCAGCAGCTGCTTTTTAGGGCTCAAAGCTTGAATCCATCGCCCTTTGGGGAGTGGGAGTCCAAGCGGGGGGAGTGGGGAGCATCCCAGGGAGCAGAGGGGCTGTGTGGGGAGCTGGGAACAAGTCCAGGCTCCCGCCTGCAGCTTGCAGAGCCACTGCTCGGCTTTTTGGAATAAAAGATGAGCAACCCCCAACCCCAGCTGTTAGATATACACCCAGATATTTGCACGCTCACGCTCAGAAACGGCTGGATGGTGCTTAGGATCCTGTTTTTCACAAAATGTACCTCGTGGGTTTATTTGTCCCCACAACCACTAAGTCGGTACAAATGTTGGCTGGGTGAGGCTGAAAATAGATGAGGAACTGCTGGTTTTGGGGTCCAAACAGGGGGGGAACGGCAAACAAACAAAAAAGAGGTAAAGGACCAGAGGGAAGACGCCTTGCTAAAAATAAGCTGGAATTCTGGAGCCAAGCATAAATATTTTTCTTTCTTTGCCATAGCATCTCCTGGTAGGCAGGGGAGCAGGCAGCTCTGGCGTGATGGCAAGTTTTAAAGGGAAATGTAATTTTTAATCCCTGCGATCAAATAATCCCAACACAAATCCATGCACTTCGGCTGGGAAGGGAGAAGGATGTGGGGCTGGCAGCTCCTTCTCCTCCCCAAAAGAGGCTGAGATCCAGGCTGCTCCACCGCAGCCGAGCCTCGAGGAATGGTTTTGGGCTGGAAAGCGAAGTTTAGTTAGCTACAGTGTAGCTAATCCCTGAGCTTCCCCTCCCCAGGTCCTGCTGCTGGCACAAACCCAGCGCGGTTTTTGTGGAGGAGCAGTGTGTCTTCCCCCTGACCTGCTGGCCTTTCTGGGAGAACAGAGAGGGATCTAAACTTTCTGGACAGGCTGTTCCCAGGCGGCTGTGCCTTGTGGGATGCCCTTCCGTGTTGAGATTTGCTGGATCACTCCGAGTTCCAGCCTGGCTGGCTTTGCAAAGGGTTAAGCAGGAGCCGGGGGGAGCGGCTGGCACTGGGGAGGGTCCTGGGCTGGGCCCCTGCTCGGGATGTGCTGAGCTCAGCGGTTTTGCGGGGCCGCAGGGGGAGGGGGCTGGAGAGGAGGAGGAGGAGGAAGGGAGGAGATGTATCGAGGGGCTCAGCGAGTGCCTCGGTGCACCTCGGGTACAAACCGTGCCCCACGTGTGGTGGGGGGGTGAATTCCTGCCCCACAAGGTGCTGCCGCTACCTGCTGTGTAGTTGTTTGTTCCCAGCAGCTCCGTGGCCAAAAAAGCTGCTTTTAGGTAGATTTGCACATTATTTTGTCCCTCGGGGTTGGCGCAGAGGCCACTGTGATCCTCCGTGTCCAAGCATTCCCGTGGGGAATGTAACAGAGGGGCTGAGGCTGCCGTTTTTGGGGTGTCCCCTCAGTGCCTGCTGGGTGGGTGTCCTTCGCACCCTCTCTGGCCCTGTCCCCGCTCGCAGGGTCACCGATTGTGGCAGGGGGTGGCGGGCACACGAGGGGTGACCCCGTGCATCCTCTGTGCCCGTGGCCAGGTCTGACAGGTGAGCTGTGGCTGCGTGGGACGCGGCACAGGTCCCGGCGTGCCGCCGGCCGGGCAGGTCCCTGCCACAGCCCAACCTCCCGGGCCCGTCTCTCGCCCCCGGGACAAGCAGCTGCAGGAGCCGGGCGGAGAGGAACAAGGAACGTGCATCCAGGAGGGCGGTGGACAGGTTTTTGGCAGCTGAGATGCCGAGTTGGCACCGCAGATTTGCGGGGGGGGGGCCCTCTGAAACTCATCTCCCCTTGGGTGCTTCTGGGGGAGAAGATGGGAGATGGTGTTTCGGGGGTGCTGCCCCACTGCTGCACCCTGGGTGCTGGAGGGGCCTTCCCGGGCGGGCTCCTTGCCCGGGCAGCAGGGCGAGCGCGTGCCTTGGCGCCCTGGCCGGCGCTGGGGCCGTGGCCAGCAGTGCGAGGAGCCGGGGAGGGGAGGTGTGAGCGGGGCCGGTACATAACGTTCTGCCTCGAGCACCCACAGGAAAACCAACCAGCAGCCCTGAACGAGGCTCTTTGTTCGGCTCTTTTTTTTTTTTTATTCTCCCTCCCCTCCCCTGCATCAACTTTTTCTGGCAGCTGACGGGGTCCCTTCCCCCCCCCCCCGTGCTCCGTGCTCAGCTGCGGCCTCCGAACAGCCCCCGAGAGCCCCGGGGTGAGGGGGCAACCGGGCTCCCAAGCCTCAAGGAGGGATATTCACCGCCGGCGCTGCCCCACTGATCTGCAAAGCAGGAAATAGGCTGGGGAGTTTCCAGCTGCCAGGGAAAAGCTGGGTTTGGAGGAGGGGGAGAGCAGAGGGGTTTTGCCAGTGCGATGCCTCCAGCTCTCCCTGCCTTACATAAAGTGTTTACTGAGCGGGAGGAGGGAACGGCCAACAACATGTTTGTGCATTCGTAGTACTGTACAGGGTGAACTTTTCACTTCCTCTCAATAGCTCTCACACATGTGTCTATTTTGGTGCTGGGCACACATACAAACACACCATGTACAGCACGGAGCCGGGGACGTTCCCTGCTCCTGCTCTGTCCCAGCACAAAGAGCGGCTGGAAAACAAGGAACGGGAGGAGGGCGAGGGGGATAAATCTCAGCCCCGCCGTGTTTGGGATGTGTACAGGGAGGTCTGGGCACTGCCTGGGCGCTGCATCCCGTGGGCAGCGCCGCAGGCACCGAGCCCCCAGCGTTCCCAGAGGGCTGGCGGAGTGGAAAAGTTTCCCAAGTCGAGCAGTAGAAAGGAAAGGCTCCTTCTGGGTCTGATTACGCCGGGTTCAGCAAGGGGGGGGTTTGGGGATCTGCTGTTCCGTTCCCAAACCCCACGGTGATGCGGGGCGGGTATTTTTGGCAGGTTTGGCCAAGGTACGTTTAGGTGGCTGAAGTAAGCAGGATTAAAAATAGATAATACCAAACAAAAAAGCTGATGATTGAAACGCTCCCTTCTTTCCCAAGCGAGCCCATCTGGGATGGAGTTTTGATCCCGCCCGCCGTCACGTTTAAAGCGATCCTGGCCACGGACCCGCTGACTGTGCAGGAGGCCCCCGCAGAGCAGGGGCTGGCAGCCCTCCAAGGCTGGGGAGGAGGTTTTCCGGGCTGGGGCCGGGGCCGGGACACGTCTCAGCTGAGCCGCAGCCTTACGTGGGAACGCCCCTACACCGCTCCAGGAACCTCGCCGTGAATTTCCACGGAGCTGGAGTTCGGGCTTCACCAGCAGTGTGGGGCTCTGGGTCACCCAAATCTCTGATACTGGAACTGATTTATTAACAGCAACAAACACAGAAGGTGGCTGTGTACTTTCCCCCCTTAGTTTTGGCTCACTGCTGGTGATCCAGCTAAAATGGGGAGAGTTTCCAATTAATCTGTTTCAATCCAGATGTGGCTGGACTGAAATAGTGAGTAAAAAATACAATCATCTAGTAAATAAGATGTTGAAAATGGAAGACTTAGGCATCTGGAGCAGTAAATCATATAATTGCTTGCATACGGTGCTGCTCCTACCCCCTGCTGGCCAGCAGAGCCGTGGGGTGAAGGCTCTCATCCATGGAAAATCATGTTGAAATGGTTATGCCAGAACATGGAAATTCAGTTCCCTCCAGGAACAGAAGTGAAGTACAACCGAAAAACAAGATGATTAAAATGGATGGATTTAAATAAGGGGTTTCTGCCGCTGGCAGAGCTAAACCAAGATTAAAATGTGATTTAAATCAATCCACTTTTGAGCGTGAGTTCCTCTCAAACTGAACTTCACTTGACCATCACGACAGCCGAGCTGCCTCCGAGCTTCCTTAAACCTCGCCCACCTCCTGAACAGCTGACTCTTTCCCTCATCAGACCCTCCCCCATCAGATAAACTGTTGTGAAGAGAGAATTATTTTATTGTCACAGAGAAATTTAATACAAACGAAGAGGAAAAAGTTTCAGAGTATTAAAGAAAGAGCAGTGTCCTTCCTTACCAGCGCTACTAGAGAAATGGTGATGGAGAGGGAACAGCTTCCGAGGCACCGCCTGGCCCCTCACCCGACCTGGGACAGTTCCTGCCGTGTCCATCCCCCAGAACAAGGGCTGGGGCTGAGGAGTGTTTTTGGCAGGGTGTCATTTGCTGCAGAGCACAGACAGGGGTTTCCCTAGTCACCCAGTGCTTCGGCCGCGCGCCAGCGCAGGGCCAGGCCGAGTTACTGGGTCGCCCTCCCCGCGGCCACACTGTCAGTGTGCCCTCCTCTGTCAATAATACAGTGACTCTCCGAGAGCTGCACAGCTGATCCTGCCTTCTAAGTTACAGAGACTGAGCCCTGCCAGCCTGTCAGAGTGAGGACTTACAGAATCCAGTCATTTCTGTTTATTGGCAGCTTTACGGGGGATCCCCGCTCCCAGAAGGACGCGAAGCCCCGCCGTGCCGATGCAGCTGTCAGCATCTGATGAACGGGGGGGGGTTGGAAGCCAGGCCAGGGAATGCTTTTCTTCTGCTCCCTGACAGCAGCGATCCAGACACGCTCAGCCCGAGGAAGGAGTGAATCCCAGGAGCTGCTCTATTGGCTTGTACCTCCACTCATCTGCCTCCAGCTCCTCCACCAGACCGGCTAGTTTTTCCATCCTTGCCACTTGTTGATCTGCGAGTTCAAAGGTAACTGTGGTTTGCAATGGCAGCGCAATTAAACCTTTCAATTAGATGCAAATTCCCAGCTGTCAGTGGGGAGCAGGGTGGAATAAAACCCACCGAGCCCCTTTGAGTCCAAACCCACCCTGTGCAAACGGCGAGGAGAAAGCAGGGACGGGCTTTTCTGCCCCGGTGTGTATTTACCCATCCCTGCCTGTGCCGTGTACATTCAAGTCCTAACAGGGAAACACAAGGCCCATTAGTGTACAGGGGTGAAAACAGGATGGAGCTCATTTCTTTAGCATAAATATTTATAGTGCAGAAGAACAGAGAAGTTCAGAGGGCTTGGTCAGCCCACGGGAGAGCTGGGTGCAGCACAAAGAACTGCTGGCTTTAATGAAGGTCCTCGGAGGAGGACCTGGATGAGTGTGGCAGAAAGGCTCTGCAATCAGAGCCTGCTAACGAGATGAAGGTCTGTCCCTGGGGATCCCCAAGACAACACGTTCCTCTTAGGTTTATCTATAACTGATTTGTGTGCTGGGTACATGGGCTCCATTTTTAGCTAAGTTATCTGCAGTGGTGCAGAGATGGGAATTATCTCTTCTCCTGGCTCTGCTGGAAGTGTAACAGCGTGCTGTAAACTCACTGCAGCCTCTTGGAGAGACGGCCCAGGACTAGAGAGAGGTGTAACATAAACTGTGCATGATTTATGCTGACTGCAGCACTGGGTGCTTTGGAGAGGGACTCTTCTCACTCCACCTCCTGCAACAGAGTGCTTTTGGGAACTGTCAAACTAACAAGCCAAAAAATGATGACCTTGATCTTTTCCTTTAAGCCCTACACCTTTCTCACAAAGAGAAAACAGGGAGGTGCTCTGCAAACCAGTTTCCAAGTCTGGTCTTTGTCGGGGTGCCAGGCTGTGCAGCAGCCCCTGGTAGCTACAGCCACAACAGAGCTGTGGAAATGAGGGCTCAGAAGTTCAGCTTGGCTTTTTGGTTCATAAAGAGAGGATCACGGCCTCGCAAGCTGCTGCACGCCCTCAGACCACCTCCTGACAACCGGAGGAGGACAGGAAACCTCCACGGTCTGAGACAACAGGTGGAAGTACCATTTGAGCTGACAAAGAGGTGGGGACAGCAAGGATGTGACCCTGCAGCAGCAGGCAGGATCTGGTGCTGAGCTCTGCTCTGAGAACCGAAGCTGGGTGCAATCAAGCCCATCCTTTGGTTACAGGGCGAAGGGCCCAGGAGGGAAACAGAGGTTCAAAGAAGACGTAAGGCTCTTCCCTGGGGAGGCAGGGAGTGGAGTCAGCCCTGTCACACCACGCCACGCCACGCCAGGCACCTCCCGAGCACCTCTGGGAACCTCGCTTGACCCTGCCGGTGCCAGGAGGGCTCAGCTGAGAAACAAAGGTGGAATGGAGCGTCTCTTTGCCCCAGGCCAGAGAGACAGTCAGTGCCGGGCTGGGAGATCAGAGCGTGGGTGTTTCCTGCCCATACCCTCCTCCTCGGCCTCACCTGGCGCAGGCAGCGCGGCCACGGACAAACAAGCTTCGGGAGGCAGGGCCTGTTCCCACCCAGCTCTGTGGGCTCCCGGCGCTTTGCATAGGGCTTGCAAAAGGACTCGGGGGGTGGCCTGACTTAGCGTTCGTGGTGCTTTTTTGTGGTTGGCACCCGAGAGCAGGTCAGGCTGCTCCCCTGCCCCCCTCCCCGCCGCAGCAGACGGTGCTTACCGTGCTTCACCTGCTTCAGCGTCGACGCCACCTGGAAGCTGAAGACAGACTCGCAGAGGAATCTCTCGGAGCCATCTGTAAGCAGGAAGAAGAGGTGGTTGAACCCCAGAGTTAAGGCTGAGCAGCGTTCGCCGAGTGCTGCCGACCTTCTATTTTCACATTGGAGGTGTGGGTTTCCCCCCTGCCTCGCCAGCCCCTGTGACCCTGCACAGGGCTCTGGCTGGTTCCTGGTGCCACTTGGGGGACATCCCGACTGGAATTCTGCTACATCCCCTCTGACAAGCAATTTTAGTCCATTTTTAAATAGAAGGTAAGCTAAGGAGAAGCCAGGTAATGTCATGGCAGTCTTGGATTCCCTCAGGGCTCAGACGCTTGTGTCCTTAGAATGCTTTAGGATCTCTCACAGGCTCAGACCATAACCCTGCATAAAGAATTTCAAATAATGTGTATCTTGCCATCCAAGTCAGTAATTTATCACACAAGTGACTCAGAAATAAAGCAATCTGGAAAAACACAGCTAATTGTGTGCCAAGTACTGACACAGTTTATACTGCTTCCTTCTAAAAAAACCCAAAATACCTAAAGGTCTATTTAAAAACAAGTGAGATAGTTAAAGTAACAACAGAAATCAGTCAGTCAGTGGGGATTTTTGAAGAGGAAACTGGTATGCAGCTCCCCCACTGGACCTGCCTGACGAAAGAATGGGTGTATCACCTTTTGTGTCAGAAATTAAAAAGCAAACCTAAAGCTTCCTGAAACAGGGACAGTGTTTGGTTGTTGCTGCCACCCAGAGCAGATGAACTGCTGTGTTCCTGGTAAAGAGGTCAGCCCAAAGCACAATCAATTAAAAGCCCTGTGCCATAATGACATGGAGAGAAGCAATTTCAAAGACTAAGGGTAGAGCAAAACTCTGGAAAAATTTAATCCAAAGCTGAACCACAGGGAAGAGCTGGAGATTTGCTGTGCTCAGAGCACCTCTTGCAAGAGCTGAAATGCTGTGTTGGTGCTGCCCCAAACATATCCTTCCCTTTCCAGGGAGCAGGACCAGGGCAGGGATTGTTCCCCTGTGCTGGCACCGCTGAGGGACCGCGAGGGCTGGACCCAGCTCTGGGCCCTCAACAGGAGAGACCTGGAGGGGCTGGAGCGTGTGCAGGGAAGGGAACGGAGCTGGGGAAGGGGCTGGAGCAGCAGGAGCAGCTGAGGGAGCTGGGGGGGCTCAGCCTGGAGAAAAGGAGGCTCAGGGGGGACCTTCTGGCTCTGCAAGTCCCTGACAGGAGGGGGGAGCCGGGGGGGGTCGGGCTCTGCTCCCAGGGAACAAGGGACAGGACAAGGGGAAACAGCCTCCAGCTATGCCAGGGGAGGCTCAGGTTGGACATCAGGAGGAATTTCTTGCTGGAAAGGGTGGTCAGGCCTTGGCAGGGGCTGCCCAGGGGGGTGGTGGAGTCCCCATCCCTGGAGGTGTCCAAGGAATGACTGGACACGGCACTCAGTGCTCCAGTCTACTTGTAAGGTGGTGATCAGGCACAAGTTGAACTCCACGATGTTGGAGGCTTTTTCCAGCCTTACAGTTCTGTTCTCTCCTCTGACTCCCTGTCTGTCCTGCCGAGTGGCTCTCGGGAGGAACAGCTGCCTGTCTATTTGGTAACATGAAGTGCTTCATTACTTTAATTTGTTTTGAGGGCTCGTTAAGTTCTATGAGCAAGCCTTTAGTCATAATTACTTCAATAGCCTGGCATATGGGCTCTAATGTGTAATAAAAACAGCCCTTCAACGGCACAGCCATCAGCTCCCAGCTGCCCTGCGCTGCCACGGGGACACCCCAGGCTCAGTCCCAGCCATCCCACTGGATTTCAGGTTCACACAGACAAGTGCTCCATGGTGACATGGGAAGTTCAAGGGGAACAGACAGACAGACAGACAGACCCTGGTTTAACCCTGTCATGTGGAGAACCTGCCCTTCCTCCCTCACCCAGAGCAGCTGCGGCATGCCCAGCTCCTCCTTCCCCAGTCCCGACGGAGGGAAGGGCTCAGGCACCCAGACACAAGCTGGCAGGGATACAAGCTGCCTCCTGTACTAGCCCAGTCAAATCCAACCCAAACCAAGAAAAATACTCCTGCCTCAGCTATCCTCACAGTAATCCCTGCCTGACATCAAAGGATTAGCTAACAATGAGCAATTAACACCGTCATGTTCCCTTTCAGCAGATCCCCTCCTCGTCTGAAGTGTTGTCATGGAGCTAAAAACCAGGTGACTGCCAGAAAAATCATTTCCTCACGAACAACTGGTGGGAAAGGCGGGGCTGCTCGGGACCCCGGTGCTTCCTTTCTCCCTTCAGCTTTTGCCAGCTGAAGCCCAAAAAGGCAGCAGGGTGCCAAGCTCAACAAGTTGGAGGAGGAGAAGGGCAGGAGCAATCACCTTCCAGCATCTCCCCAGCTCCTTTGGGGTAAGTGAAGAGGGCTTTCCGGGGCGGTGCCAGGTCCGAAACGCTGAACCCCGACCCTGTCACGGAGCTGCCGCTGACTCCGCCAGCCGAAGAGGAGGAGGAGGAGGCTGCCATCTCACCCCGTCCCAGCCTGGAAGAACAGAGAGGCAGCAGAGCCGAGTTAGAGACGCGGCGTCTCGGAGTTTCCCCGGGCGCAGAGCCAGCGGCTCTGAGGTCGGATGAGGGTGGTGAGGGGCAGGAAGGTGCCGCCTCCGCTGCCTCAGAGCTTCAAGGCTGCCCTGTGTGCGTGGGAGAGCTGCCTGCACCCCACTGCCTGTGGGGACGGGCACAGAGAGACCCCAAAACTGTCGGTAACCCCCGCTCCGACCCCTCAGACAAGGGACCCTGGGACCTCATCCAGATGATCATCCAGATGATGCACGAAAATAACCTGAATTCACTGGCCTTTAGCTGCCCTGGCCCTTGTCCTACTCCCCAGGGTCATAAAAAGGCGCTTTTTTTTTTTCCTTTTTTTTTTTCCTTGTTTCCAGGAGCACAAACACAGAAAAAGTCCTGCTGCCTCATAAAACCTGGAAGGCTGCAGGACTGCCAGTTCCAGGGCTGCATCCTGCACGAAGCCACACTGTGCTTAACTTGCAGCAGCTGCTTTCTGCATCATTCCAGATGTGCTTTTGCCTTTAAAAACTGTATTTGACCTAAACTGGCAATGGCTGAGGATCCAACTGCCTGTGCAGCACAAGCCCAGTCGCCTCTCGCACACCTTTCTCTCATCCTTGTTTTAATTTAAGAGGGTGTATGTTTGTCATGACAGAGTTCTTAAAACTCACCATGTACCTCTCTGATAGTAAAATAGGTGTCCCTTGGCACTTATGAGTGACAGCACTTGCTGCTCCCCCAAACACTTATAAGCACCTCCCCATTATCGTGCCCATTTAATTCATTTCTGTTATCTTATTTAGTACATTTCTGCAGGCACTGGAGGGTACACATCCAGTGCCTTTGGAAAGCACGCAAGGATTTTGTGGAGAAAATGGGGTTTTAAGATGCTGTCATAACTAGGACTTGTGTTCTGTCACAGTTAATCATGGAATCCTGGAATAGTATGGGGTTGGAAGGGACCTTAAAGGCCGTCCAGTTCCAACCATGGGCACCTTCCACTAGCCCAGGTTGCTCCAAGCCCCATTCATCCTGGCCTTGGACACTTCCAGGGATCCAGGGGCAGCCACAGCTTCTCTGGGCACCCTGTGCCAGGGCCTCCCCACCCTCCCAGGGAAGAGTTTATCCCAAAGGCCCAGCCTAAGCCTGCCCTCCATCAGTGTGCAGCCATTCCCTGTGTCCTGGCACTCCTTGTACACACTCTCTCCAGGGGCGATCAGGGCTGTTTCATTCACTGCGTGTCACACAGAACACAGCAGCTCACAGGAGGCTGGGGGCTTAGGGGCGGTGAAGGAAAACGCCTGGATGAAATAAACTTTTATCACGGCTACGCCACGTCCAGCAACACCTTCCTCGGCTCCCCGCTCGCGAGGGCGGCGAGATGACGGTTCGCGTTGAAACCACGGCGGCCGGGGGAGGGGCTCGCGGACCCGACAGATTCCTATAGGCGTAGCTGCAGGGGGTTTTATTTTAAACGAACACAGGGGAGAGGAGGCAACAGGTCGGGGCGATGCCGGGGCGTGTACGCGAACCTGCGCCCTCAGGCGCCTGACGCGCCGCCATCTTTACGGGAGGCGGGGCCGCCTCGCCACAGACCACGCCCCATTCAGACCACGCCCCCAAAGCACACCGGCTCCGTCGCAGGCCACGCCCCTTTCCCGCCCCCCCCGGCCCCTCCGCGCCGCTTCCCGGTGAGTGCGGAGTCCCCGCCCGCGCCGCCGCCGCCTCTGCCCTCCCCGCTTCCTCCCGTTCGCCCTAGCGCCCTCCGTCTCCCGGTCCGCCCCCTTCCCGCCGCTCCCGGTGCCCTCCCGGGCCCTCTCTCCGTTACCTGGGCGCCCGGGCGGCGGCTGGGCGCGGGCGGCGCGCGTGGCCGCGCTCGCGGTGCATGATGGGGCGGGCGCGCGCCACTTCCGCCGGGGCGCGGGAGGGGAGGAGGGAGGGGAGCGGGGGCAACAAAATGGCGGCGGCGGCTGAGGGGATATCCCGCTGCTCCCGCCGCCTTCCCGCAGGGGTTCGGGCCTAGAGCTTCCCTGCTCTCGGCGCCCCGGGGGTTTGCGCGGTGCGGGCCGTGGCGGGGCTGCTGTGCCCCTGCCGACTTTCCCGGAGCTGCCCGTAGCCCCTCTGGATCGTGCCTTCAGGAGCCAGTTTCTGTCCCTGATCGTACGCTTGGGAGCCTAATCCTGCCCCTAAACTTGCCCTCAGGAGCCTTATCCTGCGCAAAAGCTGCCTCCCCGTGTGCCGTGTGCCTCCCGAACCCCCCATCGCTGCTCGGCTTTCAGAAGCCTCGTGTCAAGAAATTGACGCCAACGTGTGTTTAAAAACGTGAACCAAAAAAACCCCAAACCAAACCCAGCGGCACTGCGATTCTTTTTCATGTCTTCTTCTGGGTGCACTTCACCTCTGCACTTCTCCCCTTGAGCTACGGAAGTATTTTATTTTCAGTGTAAGTTCTGGGTGGTTGTGAGTCATTTCAGAAGGTAGGGCTTGAACTGAGGGGAAAAACATTAACCTTCTGAACCTGATGTCCCTGTATAATAAATCTAGTTTAGAATAAATGCACCTTCAAAGGCACGCTCTTTATTTTTTCCTGTTGTGTTGCAGTGGACAGGTAAATGTTCTGTAAAAATTCACAGAGGTGAATTTTTTGGTGGAGACTTTGTTTTCTAAGTAACAGATTTCTGTTTTCAAACCAAGGCAAACTGAGACGTTAATAAAAAAAATTACATTTATTTAATTGCATTTAATGAATATTAATTATATTATTAATTTCATTAATATTAAATTAACCATTTTAGTAAACATAGAATTTTAAGTGAAGATTAAGATAGGTCACTGCCAGTTGTTTGTTTTTGCACCATTAAATGTTCTCTGCTGTAAAAACTGTAACTCAGTGCCAGCTAAAGCCCAAAGAAACTGAAATGTAGCATTGACTGAGGTTGGAGTGAGTTTTAGGCAGAATTACATATCTTATATTGCTTAAATTTTGCTTAAATTGTACCTGATTGTGCTTTCCCAGCTGACAAAGAATGTGCTTGAAGTTCCCATTAAATTACTCTTTGATTGAGTGTTGTAAGGTTTGAGGAAGTTTTGCCTTTCTGAAGTCTCTTGTGCATACACAGAGGAGCTTAAAACTCAAGGAGGGGCGATTTAAATTGTTTATTGGGAAGAAATCCTTCCCTGTGAGGGTGGGGAGGCCCTGGCACAGGTTGCCCAGAGAAGCTGTGGCTGCCCCTGGATCCCTGGGAGTGTCCAAGGCCAGGTCGGACGGGGCTTGGAGCAACCTGGGCTAGTGGGTGGTGTCCCTGCCCATGGCAGGGGGTGGAACTGGGTGGAATTTACCTTCCCTTGGCCTAAGCTGCAAAGCTGTCTTTGTTTTGGCAGCAGGAGGAGGAGCAGGATGGATGTGCTGAGGCCCACCCTGGTGAGGATTGGGGGGCGAGTGTACCGGAAGAATCTCATCCAAGAGCAGCCCTTCCCGCAGGAGGAGGAGGAGGATTTCTGTGCAGGTGAGGAGTGATGCTCCAGAGGTGAAAACGTCAACCCTGGGGACCCAGGGAGCTCTGAGTGTCATCTCTGGTGTCTTTGTGAGCACAAAGACCTGCCCCTGTGGTGGAGTCAAGTGTTAAAAGGGAGAAAACTTCTGTTTGATCCCTGATGATCCTGCTGCCTGAAGAGTGGGAGTAATCCCAGTTTCCCCACCCCCAAGTAGGTTTGGCTGCTTCACTGCGGAGGGTCAGTTTGCTTGCTGGGTGTGAAAGATCTCCAGGAAAGGGGGAAAACAAATTAGCTCTGTACATCTGTTTTTCCCAGGTTCCTGAAGTGCCTTTTCTTTTCTGGGGTGTGATTATTTGGAGATATGGCAGCAGAGGAAGCTGCTAAAGACCCTCCGTCCTTGCAGCGTTTGTGCCTTTAAAAACTGGCCTCCTACAATGCAGCTTTTTACCTGTTTTGGGGGGGAAATTCTTCCTGCTGTGGTGCATTTTACCTTTCTGCCTGTGTGTTTGTTGTAGCTGTGTGTGAGTTGTTGTGGGCACAGAAAAGCTCCAGTGTTGTTTCTCAGATGGGAAGGGCTGTGGCTGTTGTGTCCTTTTCCTGCCCTCACCTTGCCTTTCAGTGGATTGAACAAAGCTTTGACTTTCTCTTTCATTCCCCTCAGAGAATTTCTGTTTCTCTGAGGATTTCTAGTCTACTTTCACGGAACCCTTGGGCCAAAACTACCCTCACCTTTTATTTGTGTTCTTCTGCGGCTTTAAAGTTCCGAATAAGCTGGTGGCTTCCACCCTGCCGGGAGAAGAGACCATTCCCACTGTGTGGGAATTGCAGAAATTCCAGCTGAGAGCAACCCTGGGCTGTAACTGCCTCTTTCCTGCGCCTCCCAGCCCGCCCGATTTAGAAGCAGTCATTATGTTTTCCGGAGCCGGTGGCAAGGTGATAAATAAAAAGCAGTTATCCTCAGCGGAGAGGAGCCCGTTTCTTCCTTCATTTAACCTTGGGAGAAGGCTGGGAGGAGACTGCTGTCCTACATAAAGTGCTGCCAAACTTTTCAGAGGTTGTGGTTTCCCTGGTAGGCCCCGGTGACTGCGCGGACGATGATCCCTGCGACGCCTTCGTGGTGGAGGAGACTGAGCGAGGCTTCCAGAGCCGGATGGAGGTTCCCAGCCCCTTGTACAAGTGAGCCTGTGTGCCTGTGGGGTTTGTTTGAGTTGCTGCCAGCTGAGGAAGCAGTTGAGCACAGAATATTTGTTTTCTTTTTGAGGTCGGGGTGAACGCCGGATCTCCGAAATGTGTTCCGTGCTGTGGATTTGAGCGGTCGGGCAGGGAAAATTGGCACTGCCTTCCCAGTGTGGTGGTGCCTCGCTCGACTCCCTGCCATCCCCATGGCAGGGACAGCAGGTGGTGCTTGCTGGCTGGCAGGAGAGCGTTTGAGCATCTCTTCCCTTGAACATAAAAGCATCAGGGAGGGTGGGAGAAGGAAGGGGAGGAAGAAGTGGGGCGAGCAGCCCGGCAGGGGGAAGTTTGTGAAAGCTTTCAGAGCAAGCACACACCACTGGAATTGGCTATTGACTCCAGTCCAGTGTCTGCTGGGAAGCCTGTGGTGTTCAAAGCTCTGTCTAGTTATTTCTGACAGTTTTATTAGTTTAATAGTTTTGCTGAAATGTAGAGAAGGAAAAGTGGTCTGTGGTGTATTTGGATGCTGGCAAATGACTACCTTGAGCAAAGCAAAAAGCAGAAAAAAAGCCCTTAGTTTTTCCTCAGCTGGGATAATGGGAAAAATGGATAACCCAGCTGACAAATAGGCTGTGGCAGGATGTGCTGGGCAGAGCTGTCATGGACCACCTGACTCATTTTAACTTAAGCCAGTTGTGAGCCACAGCTCAACATCGTCCCGTGGTCCCAGGCTGCGCACGTGTGGAATCCTGGGAATCGCCTCCCTGCCTGGATGGGGTCCTGCACCATCTGTGTGCTGTGTGTGTGCATCCCTCCAGCACAGAAGGACAGAGTCTGGGGGTCCCAGGTGCCTGGGGCCAGCTCAGAGCCTGGGCCATCTCCTGCCCGGACACACTTGGTGGAGAGTGGCCCAGCAACACTTTGTGAGTGAAGCTCTTGCACTTTGTGCCTCCAGGTATATCATTGGGAAGAAAGGGGAAACCAAGAAGAGGCTGGAAACAGAGACTCGAACCTCCATCAGCATCCCCAAGCCTGGAGTGGAAGGAGAAATTGGTGAGTTGAACATGCACAAAATGGATGTGCTTTCACTAGCTCTTGCAAAAACACAGTTTAAGCTGGGAAGGGGAACAGGAGGTGTTTTCCCTTTAATTCCTGTTTCTGACACAGCACTGACTCATTTTATGGCCCTGGGAAAATCACTTCACTTTTCTTCTGATTTTATTTTTTCTGTCTATAAATCCTTACAAAGCAGTGTAAGGTTTTTTGGGAAAAAAACCCCTGTTTTAATTCGAAGAACAGTTTCACTGTTCTGGGCCTTGAATGACAGGCTTGGGAACTTCGGCCCTTTTTGATTTTGCTTTTAAAACAGTACCTTTTCCGTTAAGAAGGAACTGAATTAAACATCCAGAGAAAGGAACCCTGTGTGTTTCTGCACAAAATAAACAACAGCATGTGCTTTAATATGAGAAGTGTTTAGATGACATTGCTGCCGTTCCGGTGCTGTCACTTGATCCCGACAGTGAGAGCAGCCTTTCTGGTACCATATGTTCCTTCTCATCACTCCCAGGGACTTGAAAAGAAAGGAGACATTGCTCATCAGGGCTGACCTGTGCAGGACCTGCCGGAGTGGATATTTGGAGGGCTCCTTAGGGTGTACTCCAGGGATTGTTGGCACGGTGTGCAGTTCTGTTTGTGACAGAGCTGTGAGGAGGAAGTGCTGGGGGGATCCCACTGGGATGCTGCACAGGAACCTGGTGGTACTTCTCGAGAAGTGAATCTTGACTTCTTCCTGAGGACTGTGAAGGACTATTAAAAAGGCTGAGAGATATTAAAATCATGTAATAATAGGAAGCCAAGAAAATTTTGCTCCTTGTGGTTCTTTCCTTTCAAGCTCAAGTGTTCTCCGTTTGGTGCCTTGAAGTGCATGAACAAACGATAACAGGCCATCTTGATCCCTGATAGATTTTCTTTGCTTCTTCACTCTGACTGCCTTTATGAAAACTTGAAATAGTGCTCTAGAAATCTGAAGGGCTGCTGAATTGATGGACTCTCAGTTATTGTTTTTTAGGCGCTCAGAGCTGACTTTCTTGAGAGCAGAGGGATACTTTTGATGGAATCATCCTGTCTTTGCAGAGGAGAACACGGCCGTGTCAGGCATTTTAAGTCAAGCGGGGAGTCTGGCAGGATTTCTCAGTGCATGGTTGGGGATTTTGATTCCTACTGCTTCCTCAGGAGCCTGGGACTAACAGCAGAGAGGTGCTGGCATGCAGGTTTTTCTAATTCCCCCCTGGCATCTCCTGGGTGAAATGTTCACAAAATCCTCTAATATTGCTAATTTTAAAGTGCACAGACAAGTACTTGTGTAATACCACGATCCATTTAGTGACTCCCTATTTAGCTTCCCGGGAGGCAGACGGGTGTTGCTTTGTTTCCCTGCAGTGATCACCGGGCAGCAGCGGAGCGGTGTCGTCTCCGCCCGGACACGCATCGATGTGCTCCTGGACAGCTTCCGTAAGAAGCAGCCCTTCACACACTTCCTGTCCTTTGCTCTCAACCAGCCTGCCATCCAGGAGAAGTTCCTGCAGTTCAAGGAGGAAGTGTTGGAGAAATGCTCACAAGTAAGGATCCACATGGGAATTAAAGTGCAGAGTGCTGTTTTTCATTTGTTGAGAGAGCTCTTTGTGTTTACCTTGAAGGCCTTATTCTATTCTGTTTCCTAGGAATGCATTTTTAACAGGCCTGTTACATAAGTTGGTGGGTCTGCTGTGAATTTGTTGAGTGCTGTTGTGAAATCTTCTGAAAGGTGGAATGACTTACTTAGTAAATTGTTAGTTACAGTATTTTTTTCTCCTTAGAGGTTTTCCTAGATGGGAGGATATCTAAGATTCAGAAGAGGGTTGGGTTTTTTTATTTTTAATAGGAAAGCCACTAAATAATGTAGTGGACCTTTCTACATTTTATATGATTCCTACATAACCATGAAACCAGATGGGAATTCACGAGGTTGCTGCTGCTTCTGTTTCGCTTTTCCTTTGGCTCCTGACAGTGAAGGAAGATGGGTGTCATTGCCAGAGCTGAGTGAGAAATGACTTGGTAGCACATGGCATCCTGCAAATCTCATCACTTCCCTTCTTCCCCAGGAGACTTTGTGCTGACAGTCCCTCCTACTTACCTTCAGATCTTGTGTTGGGAGCAGCAGGAAATAGTTAGGCACAGGGAAATGAGGAATGGAATGGAAGAAAGGCTCAGTATTCCCTGGTTTATTTTAGTGTGCATCTAGCTTGACAAGAGTGGTGTGTCAGTGGGCTGGGCCAAGGAGAGGGAATGGTGTTATTAAACTGCTGTGTCCTCTGAGTGTGCTGGAGGACATCTCTGGGCAGGAGAGAAGAGTTCTCTTTGTGGCTGCTGCAGGTTGCACTGCACACACACTGCGGGGCTCTGGGGGCTGATAATCTTACCTTTGTGACCCTCACTCCTGCTTGTGCCTTGCAGAGGGGAGAACACAATCGTGCAGATAGCACAGCTCCAGAAGTTTAATTTCCTATGTCTTCGTGCTGTGGGAGTGAATTATCTGATATTTGGGGAGTTCTTGCTCAAGTTCTTATGGTCACTTGCATGTCAGTTGTCTCATCTCCAAGAGCTGACCTGAGCTGGCTCTCCAGTCTTGTCTTGCCTGGCAGTTCAGATTCAAGCCCTTCTTCTCCTCCCAGCTGCATATTTCCATGACATTTTAGGAGCTTTCTATCACTGGGATTTCCACCTGATGTTAAATACAACTGAAATTGGCCAACAGATCCCGGGATTAGCCAGTGTGATGCCATGAGAACCCTTTCCTCGGGCCAGGAAGGTCATCTCTCCCCACTGGCCCGTGGCACTACCTCTATTAAAGCTCACATTGACTCGGAGGGAGCCCTGCAGGCAGGGGTATGAAACATTAGCCTGAGGAGGTGTTGGCTGGGCAGAGAGTGCCAGACCTCACGCTGGTGTCAGTGGTGGCCTGGCTCCCTCTGTTGGTTTCTAGTCCCAGGGCCAGCCCTTCTCCCTGCAGGGAGCTCCTCTGTGCTGCCTCCTGCTTGGGGTGCATCTCTGCAGCCCTCCCTTGGCCCAGCCTTGCCTGGTGATCTCACTTGCTCTCCAAACCCCTCCTGATCTTGTCTCTGTCACATTGTTCCTCTCTTTCTCACTCTTAAGTGCCAGTTTGCATGCCTGGGGAGACTGGGAGGTCTGCCATCCCCTTAGAAACATGTTCACAAATTTATCTCTGTGCTTTCCTCAGTGTTGTCACATTCAGAAGGAGCTGCCTGGGAACATCTGCAAACCTTCACGTGCTCCTTGTCCCAGAAAGCTGCAGCAAGCCAACCTTGGTCAGAGAAGTGCTGAGACCAGGCTGGTCATGTTCATTTTATCTCCTCTTGCCTGACCTTCTGTCTTTCCTACAGTTTTTGTGCTGTGCCTGGACCGCTCTGAGTCCCATAAGGGCCTGAAATCAGCTCTAGAGTTCCTGGTTTTGGTTTGAAATGTAGGATTCAGTCAGTAACAGGTACTTGGGGGGTTGCATGCGTGTAGCCTAGGAATATATAGTGCTTTATTTCTCTGCCCTTCCCTCTCCTGGTGTTAGCAGAAGGGTTTCTGGCTGTATTTATTGCTGCCTGTTAGCTGGAGGAGTGTGTTGCAGCCCCGTCCGTCTCTCAGTCACTCCTCCAACCAGTAATGCCACTCTAATACCACTTCATCTCACAGCAGGGTCTGCTGGAGAGCACATCACTGACACAAAACAGTCATTCAAAACTGTGCCTCCCAGAGCAATAAGAGAGCTTATAGGTTTGTCCAAAGCAACGGGATTGCTCAGGATACTTGGAGAAATCTGAATGGGTTTCAGTGACAGGAGCGGGGCGTTTCTCTTCCTGGTGCAAAACAGTGCAGAATTGGGTAAACTGCAGCCTTTGAATGAAAGGTAATAACAGTAAGGAAGGGTAAGGACCAGGAGAGTGTGTGGGTGTGGGGGTGTGTGTGTGTGTGTGAGGATTTCTTCTGGCCATTGAGCATTTATGAGGGACTCTATTTCTCTCTGAAGCAGTTACCATGACAACCATTCATTTATATTTTATGGCATTATGTTGGTGTGTATGTGCTTTCTAAGTTTTTTTTTTTGTGTGTGTGTGTGTCTTTAAAACCTTTTAGAAGCTAAACCTTGTGTTGAAATACAGCACACTTCAGGTGTTGTTCATGCTGTACAGTCAGGCTGCCAGTCCTGAGCAGAGCTGAGGGGAGGCTCTCTGGAGGTTAATTTAATATAAACACGGGGAGGGGGCTCACCTGGACAGGCTCCTGACTGATGTGCTGCAGTGGGAGGTCCAGATGACTGGATGACCTTGGAAGTCTCCTCACACAGTCGTGTGGGTGTCAGGGTGAGGAAAACTGAAATGTCTGTCTGAGCATGCAGGTGGAAAAGGGAAGAGACTTTGCAGTAATATTGCTGTGAAAAATCACAGTTGGGTCTTTGAGAGCTGTGCAAATGCAGTTTTTGCAGGCTGAACAGGCTGCAGATGTAGCAGGGAAAAGCAACATGATTGCTGTAATATATGACAACCTGTAAATATCAAACATTGCTAATGAGATATTGTATCTCAGAGTGGAAGGGACAGAGAATGGGAGGGGTTTTGGAGCCTGCAGATCTTCAGTCAATCCTGAGGAAATGCTGTTTTCCTGGCTCACTCCTTTGTTTGTGGATCAGGGTGGCAGAGGGCATATAGCTGGCATGCAGTATCCTGTTATTAGGGGAAAAAAAAACCCAAAACATAAACCTGTTTGCAAACATGTGAAGCTTTTAAGTCAGTAGAGCAGATGCAGCCAGGGAGGAAGAGCTAAGGAGTCGATCCTTTGCCTCGTCATGTACAAGGCCCAAAGTGTCCTGTGGTCTGTGGTTTCCCTACTGAAGGGTCAGAAATTTGAAAGAACAACTTTTGCAAGGAGAGGTGAAGACTCCAGATAAAACCCTTTCTCCTTCTTCTGAAGGAGGAGAGCAAAGGGCCAAGTCTTAATTAGCAGGAGGGAGGGAAAATGACGATTTTTTTCAGTCTGAGTGTAAATGAGTTGGGATTTTTTTTTGAGCATGACAGGGCAGTGTCAGGGAGAGACGTGAGCTAAAATGGGCAGTCATCACATAGGGATGGTGCATAAAGGGACTATTCTTCCTGCCTCAGAGAACCCAAGTTTGAACAGTAAATTTTTAGAGACATTTTTAGGGCTTCCTGTGAGGCAACATAGTGGTCGCTGATGGCATATCATAATCTGGGACTAGAATAAGTGGGTTCCAGCCTTTTTGCATCCCAGCAAGCAGTATCCAGCCATGAAGGGCTGCTGAGACACCCGTGGGAACGTTGGCTGTTCCAGGGAGAGCTCCCTCTGACGCAGCATCTCGTTCACGTGTGGGAGAAGTGGGATCTGCTGGCCTGTGAAAGAGTAGGGAGTGTAAGCAGGGTTTTGAGGAGCTGTCTGAAATACTAGGGAGTAAAGTAGGAAGATTATCTAGGTCTTGTCCTGCTCTCTGTGCACTGCCCCTACCCCCTGGCAGTGGCAGTGTGGCTCAGGGAGGTGACATGCCATCGCTTCATCAGCTCTCAGCCCACACTCGGGGCTTGGAGAGCTCAGGGGAAAAGGCTGCTTTTGGGGCAGGTTGGTGTTTACAGCACAAATCGTGCTGTGGCAGAAAATGAGGCTGTGGCTTTCTGACCTGCAAACTGCTTTGCTGCTGTACCTCATCTGTGTGCGCTGTGGGAGTGACACCGGCTGGTTGTCCGTGGTGAGGATAAATCAAACTTTCTCCCACTTTCTGCTGTTTTGTGATGGGCCAAATGTTCTCTGGCTACGGATCTCATTGGGGAAAAAAGGCTGACAGAGAGAAAGCATGTTCTGTCATGCATGTTAACAGCAGGATGAATTAAAGGAAGCTGCGAGGTTTTTACTGCAGGGAGAGGAAGGCGGGGAGAAGTGAGATAGGGCCATCCCTGTTTTTTGCCAGCCTGTGGCTGCTGGAGCAAGCCCCTGGCCTCTGTGTTGCAGCCTGGCTTGTCCCTAGTCCAGCCCATAAGCTCTGCTGTAAAGAAGGGTCTGGATGTGGTCATTAGGCATGAAAAATGCTGAGTGAGATGTGGGGCATTGAACTCTTGATGGGCTGAGATACTGCAGTGTTTAAACATCTGAAAGGTTTTATTTCAAAGTCTGGAGCACAGCTAGAAGCTTCAAAGCTGTCATTCTCAGTCAGTGGACTCTTTTCAGATGGAGAAAAGCTTCTATGGTCTGGCAGGTTGGCTTCTTCTGCAGTTAAAATTGGAGGTTATTTAATGTGCTGATGGGAAATGGCCACAAAGTGGAAATAATTTTTTTAATATGGGTGTGTTAACCATCCTCGAGGTATTTTTAAAAGTATCCTAGAACAAAAGAGCGTGTTTCTTAAAGCTAAATGTAACCACTGCTCCACCTGGGAACAGTTCTTCCCCAGCAACAACACGCAGCTCTTCTTATAAAGGGAATTTAAACTTAATTCATCTTGGCAAACTATAGGGCACATGGGAAGAAGAAAAACGTAATTATCAGAGCTGGTATTAGCTGTGCTTGTGTTGTGAGGTGTAACCTGTGTTTAGACAGGATTTAGAGACCATTTAGAGCTTGTCACTACAGCTGGTTCCAGCGTTACTGCACAAGAAATGGACTTAAGTGTTAAATCTGTGCTGGCTTGTGTTGAGTTCGTTGCTGGTGCAGCTGCCGCTTCAACATCTGTGGAAGTCTCATCCCGAAACCCTGTGAGTGCTGCTAGTCCTGGGTCCCAAATTGCAGCCTGTTGGAATGTACTTCCAGGCTGCTGTTCAGCAGGAAAGGCAGGCAGGGAGCTGTGGGACTGTGCCTCTCCTGCCAGGCTGAGCTCGATTCCTCACAAAGCCTGGGAAATTTTGTTTCTCAACTTCGAATCATTACTGACCCGACTAGAGATAAAAGTACCGATGTCAGGGGCTTGGTACCTGTTCTCTGTGGTATTTATCCCTCTGATGGAGGGGGGTGGGTGTGTGGATGAGGTAAGACACCTGTATATGATGGATTGACTGATTTGTAGGATCACGGGGTCAGCAGCAGCCTATTCCAGAACCCTGCAAAGCTTCACCTGACTCTTGGGACGCTGGTGCTCCTGAACGAACAAGAGATCCAGAAAGCGTGTGACCTCCTACAGCAATGCAAAGAGGACTTTGTGGAGTAAGTGATGGAAAAGGGATGTCATCACCAAGGGCCGGGTGGGGGGAAAGCAGCACACTGTCTTTGACAGGGGACGGCGATGAGAAAAGCAGCTCAATAGTCTCTCTCAACACTAGAAATTTAGGAAAAGGCTGAAACCTTTCAAATGGGAGCAGCAGAAATCACCAAGCAGCCACAAAGAGCCTAAGAGCATCTTGCAGCTCAGCTCAGACCCTCAGCACTCCCTGAGAACCTGCTCTGCTCAGTTCTGTTTCCCACGTGCGCCCCCGGGTATTTTTTTGTGAGCGGTTTTTGCCGCTGCCCCTGTCCCTGCTGCAGGGGGAGGGCCGAGCTCCCTCACCTGTGCACGTGTCCTGCAGCGGGCTCTGGCACGGAGCAGATGCTGAGGTGTCCTTGACACGCATTCCTTGCCGTGGGAGCCGTGTGCAGGGAAGGCAGCAGGAGCCATGTGAGCAGTCAGCCTGACAGCTCCGCTCCGGGACCGCGGTGCCTCGCTGCCTGTTAACGCCGAGCTGCAGATGTTGGGGCTTTAGCTGCAAATGTGGTCCAACGACACCGTAATTAGCTTATCTCTGTTCAGCTTAGAAATTGGAGATGGCCTGAGGGAGGGGTTTATTTATTTATTTCTACCAAGCCTTTGCACACAGAGCACGGATCCTTCAGATTCATTTATTTGTTGCCTCCGTGCAAGAATTGGCCACGCTGTGCCAGGTGATATCTATGGGAATTAATGCCAAAATTCATACCTCTGCCTTTAAAATGACAGCTCCAGTTGTTCAGCTGTCGAACAGAAATGCAAGTGCGTTTCCAGGGGGAGGCTCTGCCTGCAACGTTTTGAAAGTGCCAGCTTCCTCATAAGTGCTTTGAACTGAGGTGGAGAAAATCTTTGCTCCCCATTTTCTTTAGTGGAGGGGGAATCAGCACTTGAATGTAACCTTTAGGTTATTTCCCCTGCCACACCCAAATAAATATACTTGCAAAATTAGCCACATAAACCTTCATTAGCCTTCATTTTCTTTTCTAAGTGCAGGCAGTGCCCTATGAAGGTAGATGTGACCTTTTTGACCCTTTTTTTTTTTAGAATACATAACCTTTAGTGCTGTGGGTGTGATGTGCATAATAGTACATTTGTGCTGTTTTCCTCCCAGTAACCTTACTGGGAAGGGAAATCATTATTCCACTTGGGAATCTTAGCTGAGAACCTCAGAGGCGGTCGCACGGGCAAGCCAGAGCAGAGCAAGGTCAGAGCAAAGTCGCGCTCACCTTGTTAACTCGTGTTTGTTACATCTGCCTGCCCAGACACTCCCTGTGCTTTCCAGCAGGCCTCGGTGTTAAACAAGGCATCACTTACTCACAGGGAGCACTGCTCTGGTGGGAAAGGCGAGGAGGCGGCGTGTTGGGAAGCAGATCCACTTCCCAGTGTGTTTGCAGGTGTGGGAGTGCATATTACATCCTGCACGCGTTTGCAGTGTCGCCTTCCTGCAAGAGGAGCTGGAGCTGACTTTAAACCAGCTCAGCTTACTGGGGGATGTTGCAGTGTGCTTAGAACTGTGCTCTGTATCAAGCGGCTTTCCCAGCGAAAATCAGCAAGCTGGAGACTCTGTCACGGTTGCTCTTTTCGCAGGGAAGGCAGGAGCCTCTCTGGAATGAGAACTTGTGCTGTTTACTGCTGGTGGGTTTCCTGAGATGACCACGGAGATTGAGGTGGCCTGTGAACACTGACAGGTCGACTTAATATGTGTCAGAAACACTGAACGGATGAATTTAAACTATTTTACTTCTTGAGATGATAAGACAATAGGAACAATAGCCTTTTGAGCTTTAGGACGTAGGGAGCCTTTTTGTGTTTGATTTTTTTTTTTTCAGTGAAGACAACCTGAAAGATTTGGAAAAGTGAAGAACTCCTCAGTGGTCTGTGTAATAACCTCAAATTTGTGTCTAACTATGGCCAAAAAAAAGTATTTTATATCATTCCCTTAGCAAACCCAAATATTTGGCGTGTGCATGAGGAGCACTATGGGTTGCATTTCAAAAGCAGGTGTGGCATTTTGCTTTTTAACGTGAGGGGTTTCTTGGGTTTTAGCCAAATCACCGGAGGCAAGCCCCTGACCGTGGAGGTGGCGGGAGTGGAGTACATGAACGACGACCCTGCCATGACCGACGTCCTTTACGCCAAAGTCTGCATGAAGGATGGCTCAGACAGGTGAGTTCCCCGTGCCCCTTTCCCTCATTCCCCCTCGGTGTGCCAGGGAAACCCTCTGGGGCTGGTGGGCCCTGCTGGCAGCCCTCGGGCCAGCAGTCAGGAAGATGAAGTCATCCTCGCTTCCTAAACCGGTTAAGGCAGTGATGTGTTTGCTCTTTGAATCAGTCACTGGTGGTGCAGCTGAAAGGTGTCATTTGTTCCTGCAGTGGCCTGTCAGGTTGAATAATGGAGTCACAGCTCACACGGGGATAAGATGGCCAAGGAGATACTCCTGAAATGACTTAGAAGGCAGGACGACTTGGCCTCTGCTGTCTAGTTCCCACCCTGCAATCCAGATTAATCTGGACAGCCTGGCCTATTCTTCAGCACTTAATTATTCTTAAAACCCAGTTACCCCAGAAGGTTCTCAGAAGAGCATGGCTTGATTACAGAGTTGGTTGCTGTGTCTGTAGCAGCCTGGAAAGGGTGCTGGGTGTGAAATGTCTGAGCTGCTGCTGTGAAATCTTGAAGCCTGGTTGCTGTCAGTGTCAGTGTTTGTGCTGTTCACCACTAGGGCTTATGGCTTTGGCTCTACAAGCACTGCCCAGGATGTGGCAGTGTCTGGACAACCTTCCTCCACCTCGTTTTTGGCAGGTACATCACACGTGGCAGCACCACCTTTTCTTTTGGTGCTTTCTGGAAGACCGAGGAAACACGGATGGGGCTTGGAACAACCTGGTCTAGTGGAAGGTGTCCCTGATCCTGAATGGCCCTCCCAACCCAAACCATTCTAGGATTCTGTGATTAACAGAGAGGGAAGGGGAGTAGCCAAAAGAACTTTAGCCTCCTCTCTCTGAGCCTCAGCCTTCTCTTTTCCTGACAGCGCTGCCCTTTTGTTGTCCGTTCCCATTGCCAGAGGACAGCAGGAGCTAGCAGGGGAGCGTGGAGCAGTGCAGCTGGAGGAGGGAGGCAGTGAGCAGGGACTGGCTCAGGGAAGAAGGGACATGTTCTGGCATCTCCTTTCCTCAAGGACTGAGGAGACAGAAGAGCCACCTGCTCAAAACCACAGTGTGGAGGCTGTGTTGAAATAAGAGATCGGAAGTGGGATAAGGAAATGGGTGGGAAAATGAAAAATGTAAGAATTGCTGGGAGGCAGTAGGAATTGAAATCGTTTCCTTTTCTTGGCTCTTCCACTTTGAAGTCTGTCCTACCCTGAAAGAAGTGAGATAAAACAGGTGAGGCGGGTGGAGAACCAGGGCAAGCTAGAGATCAGCCAGGAGACAGAGCACAGGGAGACAGAAGGCAGAAGCACTCGGAAAGATGAGAAGAAAGCAGGCACTGGGTGACCCAAATGCCCTTCAGTGGGTTTGTTGTGGAGAGCATCTAAAATACCAGCTGAGAGCTGAGGTGTGGGTCTGTTCTCCTGAGTCACTGAGCTCTGGGGTTCTCTGAGCCTGCTTGCCTCTGGAAACAAGTCTGCAGCCTGAGGAGCAGGGAGAGTATCCTGTGGAGCATAAGTAGGGCCTGAACTGCCAGTGATGTCTGCCTGCCTCTGAGGACAGCTTGGATTGTTGGTACTAGCACTGTGGTCTGTTCAGGTGCCAGCTGGATCCCTTCTGCTGAGAACCCACTTAGCCATAATGCTAGAAAAAGTGCTGATGTGCATCAGGGGTGGCAGAGCTGCTTTGGGCAGGGGAGAGAAGTGAGAGCTTCAAATCCACCTTGCCTTCAAACTGAAAACAACCCCCCCACCACCACCACTCTGGGAAAGGGCCAGTGTCTCATCTGTTCTTCACAGAGAGCTGTTAGCTGAGGTTTTGACCAAACTCAGACCTTGTGCTTTTTGTGGCACTTGGAGGCTGCCAGGCTTCTCTTCCACAGTATTTGTTTTGCTTTTTGCATAGCAGTGGGCTCAGAGAGGGCCAAGGAACTGAAGTTTTAATCCTTGGCCCAGGCTGGTTCTGCCCTCACGGGCAAATTAATTCATCTGGCACTTCCCCCCTGATATGGTTCCTTAACTGTTAGCAAGCATCCAGAAAACCATTTAGCTTTGCAGAGGTGAAAGCAGGTATTTTTATGTTGATTGAGAGCAGTTTTTACTTCCGTTGAGATTCCAGCAGACACCGTGTTGGACCAACAGTAAAGAGGGAACAAATGGTGATCTCTCCAGAAAACTCTGCTTTGTTTTCTGGCCTGCAAGACAAACCATTGCTGAGCAGCTCCGTGCACTTCTTGCCTGCTGAAACCTGCTGTGCCTTGCTCAGGGAAATGGGTAGAAAGCAGTTTCTGAGCTGCAAGGCCAATACTAGAGGAGAGCAGCGACCACGTGGCTTTCTCTGCTGGATCAGACTGCTGCAGCCTGTGCTGGAGAGAGGTGTGTGCCTTCCTGTCTCATGCAAGATGTCCTGTTAGCTCTGTGTAGTTGCTGGCATGGCTGAGGGGTGGAGTTCCTTCCTGATCTTTGGATCATCTTGATCAGCTTAAGCTGTAAAGCAGGAGATTTGATTTATCCTGACTTAGCTTGCGTAACTGCAGACAGAATTAGGGGTTGGCAAGCCCTTCTGCACATATAATGGCTCAGACTGAAAGAGGGATCATGCTCTGATGCCTCCCACATGGCAAATAATTTCCATTATAATTCATTCTAATTTGTTTTATTTCCTTGATTAACTTTATAACGTAATAAAGCACCATTTTCACTTGAGCTATTCTCTGTTAATTTGTTTTAGTATTGTCTGTAATGATATTCATTTAATCTTTGTCATTGCTAATTTTAAAA
This sequence comes from Pseudopipra pipra, assembly GCF_036250125.1. Lineage (NCBI taxonomy): Eukaryota > Metazoa > Chordata > Aves > Passeriformes > Pipridae > Pseudopipra > Pseudopipra pipra. The sequence continues at coordinate 231,920 of NC_087556.1, read as the reverse complement.
ATCACTGAAGTAAAGCCAGGAAATGTAGAAAGCCATGACAATTGGTAGTTTGAGAGTCTTGGAATAGTCGCATGGGGGCTTGCAGCCCGTGAGGGGCAGCCCAAAGCCAGTGGTGGGGTAGGAGCTGGCATCTGGAGCGTGGCAGCCCCGGGCTCTGGGGATCAGCCTCAGAGCAGCCATGCTCTGCTGCAGCTGAGGCACCAAAGTGGTGGGACCTCACGGAGCAGAAAGCTGTCTAATCCCTGGGACGTGCTGAGAGAGGCCCAGATCCTTCTGCATGGGCTTAGTACCCTCTGGCCTTGTTTTTGGGGATGGGAAGCTCTTGCTCTGTCACATCCTCGCTGCTTTTGGTAAGGCTCAGGCACTGTGGAAATCTTTTGGGGATGGCAGCAGCCTGGAATTTCCTTCAGCCCTTTAGGCACAGGATATGTGTTGCTCTGATCCTGCTGCTGCTGCCTATCCCAGGACAGGTCTGCCCACAGATCCCGGCAGCCACGGCCACTTTCATCTCCGAGCAAGGCAGACACAAAGGTGGGAATAAGTCTTTTGGTTCTGCTTGCTCAGTAGCTCCAAAGCTGGAGTGTTCACCAGGATGTGCTGTCTGGGTTTGTGCCCTCTGTCACCACGTTCTGGGCTCTCCCAGAAATTAAGTCCAGTGACTGGTTTGCTTATTTGGGACACAGAAGGTCCAGGCTCCAGCAGTCCCCGAGCAGATCCTCTGGGACACAAGGTGCCTAAGCCCCTGCAGATTGTAGCGTTTGCAGGGAGAGTCACATTGTGTTTCCTGGCAGGAGAGAGATGCATCCTTCAGCTCCCAGTAACATCTGTCACTGTGAAGGAGCTCTCTGCTGTGCTAAATCTGCCCTTCTTCCTGGAATATTTGCAGCAGAAGCCATCACGGAGGAAGCTTTGTGAAACAGCCAGAACTTTTTGCATTAGAACTGAATCTTGATGTCTCTGCTCGTTTTCCATCAGGGACCAGCTCCCTTTCCTGTGTGCGTGCAGAGACTTCATTTCTCACTTGCTGCCCTCCCTGCTGAAAAGCCAAAAGCTGATGATGCAGGGGTTTCTCCTTAGTTTACGTGGCTCTGTTCTTTCTCTTTTTGTCTTCCCAGATTGCAGGTGATCGCTGATCAGCTGGTGGAGCGGTTTGTGGCCTCTGGCCTGATGCTCAAAGAGTGGGACAGGGTGAAGCTACACGCTACAGTCATGAACACTCTCTTCAGGAAAGATCCAAGTACGTACAGACCCTTCATCCTTACTGATAAATGCATTTAAAGGAGTCCTGCTGCTCAGCAAATGCTTTTGTTGTTTGCTTTTTCACAATGGTGTGATTTTTCTTAATCTCAGGAATACCTGCAGGGCTGTGGGGGGATGTCAGGAGATAAAACCAAGGAGAAAGTTAAAAAAGCCATCAGCAGAGTCACAGATTCAAAAACCCTGTCACCCAGGAGCACTCGCAGGATCTGGGCCAGGGAGGAACATTCAAGTACCATCTGAAGTCTTGGGCTCTCTGTGCCCCAGTGTTAAATTGAAATTGGGTGACAACTCCGTGTGCTGTGCTGACCTTTAAACAAGATGAAAACATAAGCCTCTTTGGTCAAGTTAAAGATTGCCCATTGGTTTAGGGGCGTGATTCCAGTGTGTTTCTCCTTAAATGAGATGCAGACGGCTGTGAGGCTGAATGTGAGCTATTCTTGAGTGTATGGCGTCTGCCGGCTCTGCCAAGAGATTGTCTGCTCTGGCAGTCTGTTCTTATCACGTTACTTTAGAAAGCAGCCTCAAAAGCATCGTGTCTGGGGAGGGGCAGCATGTTACAGCCTGGTTCTCCACGTACAAACGTGTGTGTGCTCTGCCACGGTGACCCCCGTGCAGCGCAGTGGGTTGTGCTGGGGATTCTCTAGTTGCTGCCTCTCTGAGTCTCTGCGTGAAGAGTGATAAGAGCAGGTGATTTGTGTCATGGTTTTCTGGGCAGGTTTTGCGTCTGCCTGGTCCTGAAGTCAGATAAGCACAATTTTCTGTCTCAAATCGAGACCCAAAAATGTGAGCTCAGAGTGCTGGTGTGGCTCTCTGTGATGGGAGGCACATGGGCAGCTATGCCTGGCATTCTGACTCTCTATTCTGCACAACCCCATGAGGCATGTGAGGCATTCAGACACTATGGGGAGAGCATTCTGCAGGCAGCCATGGAAATTGCTTTATATTCCATACAGGATTTGAATAGCAGGCTGGATGTGAGGGGGACTTCATAGTTAATGCTGGAGATGAAAAAGGAATATTGAATATATTCACTGAGTGAGGCAGAGGTCCTGTGGAAAGAACAGATCATGTACTGAGGGATTATATAAAAATCCAGACATGCTCTGGGGAAATGGATCTCAGACACAGGCATTTGGCAGTCGCTGTAGGCCCAGGTTGCTGTCCTGAATGTCTGTGTGGCTGTGTGCCCACCCCAGCAGAAGCACCCACAGCACATGGATGTGCTCCCCGGAGCGGGTGGCAGAGGTTTGTGTCGGTGCTGTCCGGATCCGGATCGCCCCTGGCATTGTGCTGGCACACTCAGCCTGGGACTTGGTGCTGTTCCAGGCGATGCTTTTACCCTGGCATGGCTGGATGTGGCATTAAAATCAGCCAGAGAGAAGCAGGTGTGTTGCACTGAGCCATCAGCCTGTAGCTCTGATTTAGGGTCTTTCCTCCAGGTGACACAGGTGATCCCGATAGAGGCTGCCTATTTCCTTTCCTGCCTTATTCCCTTCAAGAGGGAAAGTGGGTTTTTTGCACTAAGAACAAGGTCTATTAGCTGGCAGCTGACTTTGGGGAGGGAGGGAGTGGGGGGTGAAGTACAGCACACAGAGTTCTCCCATCTGAAGCTCATTCTGGTGGTGGCTTTTCTGTCTACAGCTGAAGAGCGAAACAACACAATGACTGGTAAATCATCTTTCAAGGAGCGGGAGTCATTTAATGGCCGAAATATCCTCAAGGTCAGTATGAAACAATTAGGGAAATGGGCCCAGCTGTGGATACTGTATAGCCAAAAGAGGTTGAAACACCTCTTCAAGACTGCTTTTGTCTTAGGCTTATGGGATCTCCTGGGGGGGGGGGGGGAAATCTGTTTAGAAAATAAACAATCCAGATCTCTCCTAATTGGGAGCATTACAGTATTTAACAGAAGCATTCCTGAAGCTGCTGAGGCTCAGAGCAGGAATATGTAGCACGAATGCTAAGTGGGTGTTCATGTTGTCATTTACTTCATTCCTGTTTTACCCTGGAGACTCAGGCTCTTGTTGATTCCCAACCCACCAGAAAGAAGCACTTTGTTGCTCTTGTTCTACTCATATATATTTATGAAACTAAACCCGACTCTCATTTCACTTATTCTTTTCTTCTTGTTTTTAATCTCTGCTATTGATTTGCATTGGTTTGCTCCAGAAAAATAGCAGGTAGCAGTAGGGAGTCCCACCAGCCAGGATCTGAGGGCTTTGGTAGTGATCAGAGCATGGAAAACACTATCCTGCATTGTGGAGGTGGGTAAGGCTTGAAGGGGAGCATCCCGCAGCCTCCCAGGCTTTGCCAGCCAGGATTGGGTTGCAGGCAGCCTCTGCTGCTCATCCAGATGGCTGTGGCAGAGTGGGGCTGTGGTTGCTTGACCCCTACAAGTGTCCAGAGAGAAAAGAGATGCACAGAGGAGCAGAAATGGCAAACAGCACTGGGTTGTAAGCAAATCTGCAATCCTCATTGTGTGAGAGGATTTTGTTGCAGGCAGCTCTGATAAGAGGGAGCCAGGACAATGCATGGATACATGTGGGAACGTTTAGGAGATATTCTGGCAACAAAGAAACATGAGAGAGGATTCAGCCTGGGTGGGAGCTGGACAGCCCAGAAAGACTTCGGAGTCCTCCCAGAGGAGGGAAAGGGTGTTCTTTATTTGTATTTACAGTTTTAATAATGTATTAGGCAGTGGATGCAGGGGGCTGTGAAGGCAGGGAGTGGAAGTGATTGATCTCCTCTGTGCAGAGGACAAACAAAGGGACAAAATTAGGTTAAGCTCTCATTGTCCTCAAACGGTCTGTGCGAGCGAGCGGTGTCATGACTCAGCGTCGCCACACGTTGAGTGTGCGGTGTGAGACTGCAGTATTGCGAGCTGGAGCAGGAAAGGCACAGACACGGTCCCCTTCCTAACGTGATCTGCAAGTTTTGGTTTAGCTCCCGGTGTGGGAGAGCCGGCCCCGGGAAGTGGAGGTGTGTCAGGAGCCCTGAGTGCCTGCAGGGACTCGGCTTGCACGGCGTACGCCTTCACTGCTTTCTCTTGCTTCTGTTAAACTTGTCCTCAGGCTTTACAGAAACATCAGATCAAACTGGGGGTCTCCCTCAGTGCTCCTCGTTCCAAAGCATTTGTGATCGGGAAGGCATTAACGATGCTCCCTCTGCCGGTCACACCATTTGTGGGGTCTGAGGATCGGGGCGGGGGGGGGGACGGTCTTGTGGTGCTCAGAAATGCAACTGCCCTCCCTCCGAGGCCGCTCCTTATTCTTGATGCTCTCGGCAATACGAGCCAATGCATTTTTAAAGCTCCTAATTGATTTTGTACTGACGTAGCCGAAGGAGCTGCTGGCTGTTTGGACTGTTGGTAATTACTTCAAAGCCTGTCTTGCCGCAAGAAATGTCATCCTCCTCTCCCACCTCCACCACATTTCCTAACCTGCTTGCTTCCTATTTCCCTTTGGTCTCCCACGTGCCTGCAGCAGAACGCCCGTTGGCATTAATTAATTACATGAGTCATAAATAGCTCCAGGCTTCTTACCGGAGGAGCCCAAGCCTCAGTGAGCCACTGATGCATTCCAGCGTGACCTTGCAAGGATGCGCCGGTTCCCTCCCAGCCCGCTTTCATATCCATTATTTATCTGGTGCTCGGGAGGCTGCCCTCTCACAAAGTGGCTTCATTAACTTCTGCACTAGGATCTAAACTATGGGCTGTTAATGAATCTGGCTGCAGTTAGGCAGGGTGGTGGGAGGGAGAGCCACGTGTGATTCCAGGTGGTGGGACTCTGCCACAGCCGTGCGAGTGGCCGTGTTCCCACTTGGAACGCTAACAAAGCGTGGCTACTGGCAGGAGGGCATGAAGTGGGGAAACTCGGGTTTCATTCCTCTCGTTCCCGTTGTGCAGCCAAAGGCTTTGCCGAGCAGAGGGCAGGACCTGAGCTATGGGAGCAGGGATCTCGATGGAGACGCCGTGACTCTGCTGCTCCAGGCTGAGGAGGCTCCCCGTGGTCAGAGCTGGGGGGGTGTGTGTGTGCAGATGCACTGGCAGCACATGTTTGCTGATACCATGCCTGCGTTACCCCAGGCTCCAGCTGGTATTTTGCTTTCAGCTGAACTAATCGGAATTTTATTTAATAATCCTTTGTTCTACCCGTTCCGCAGAGTTAAACACACACTCCTATTTGTGCTAATAAATGGCTGTGCAGGCCGGTACCTTCCCACACTGCTCAGAAAATAGATTCTGTAGGATGAGTTGCTTTGGGGAGTTTAAATTACTTCTGTCTTGAAGAATATCCGTGAAAAAGGCTTCCTGGCATAGGTGGAGCTGAGAGCCCAAGGGATTGTGTGACCCAACAGATTTGTGTCTCACAAAGCTTTGGCATTGTGCTTGCCTAGTCTAGTCCCCAAAAGCTGGAGATGCTTCGTGGACCCCTTCCCACGAAGCGGTATGCATTCCTTCTAGGCTGGCTAGTGGCTTTGAACATCCCAGTCACGTACCGGAGTCGCGCTCCGGTCGGGAGCAAAGTGTCTCATCTCTTGGAGAGCAGAGGGAGGAGGCAGCGGCTCAGGGCTGAGAGACAAGGCCAGCTCCTTCCCCAGGGTGAGGGCAGGGCCAGGCCCGGGAGAGGTGCTGGTTTGGCAGCCCCCTGCCCTGCCTGCTCCCGGTTCCCGGCGGTGGCCGCGTGCCCTGCGTGGCAGCTGGCACGGCGCTGGCACGGCGCTGGCACGGAGGCGGCCGGGGCAGCTGCCGGCATCTCCGGAGACGGGGCCGCGCTGCCTCCGGGCTTTTATGTGTTTCGCTCGGTGGAAAAAAACTAGGGCTGCAGTGAATAAATAACAACAAACAGAAACGCGAGGGGACCGCCCGGCCAAAAATTTCTGTGATGCATCTGAGGGAAAGGAAGGCTTGCAGGAGGAAGAAAACCACCTGGGCTTTCACTGGTTTAGAATGGAACGATTTTTGGCTCGAGCTGAGGTCTGAGGAGGGAAAGAATGGCCTTTGCCACGTTCAGACAAGAGGGAAGCAAATTTTTGAGTACAGAAAAAGCTGAACCCTGCCGCTTAGCACAGATCTGTGCATTAACAGCTTACAAGATTAAATATTGAGGGAACAGCTACTGAGGTACAGCAGCAGAAAGCTGCACATCTGATGTCTTAGGGCATTAGGGGAGACTTTAAGCTGGGATGGAAGACTGGGAACTGGATCAGCTGAGGCAGTGACACATGCTGCCATGCCCTGCTCCAGCACTGGGGCTCTGGGAGGGCTTCTAGGTCAGACAAGGCATAATTTGATGAGGCTCCTTTTCTTTTTAGGGCTGCATTAGGGTATTAAATTATGGGACTGTATCTGCTTTCACTTAGAGCGGAGGAAAGTGCATTTACTGGCTGATATACTGGAGAGCTGACGTAGCAAAGGAATTTGGTAGTGTTCTCTGTTACTGTGCCTATCCTGCTGGGTAAGAGCAGTGGCATGCAGCAGTTCAGTTTAAGACATTTGATGCAGTGCCATATAGAGAGATACAATGAAAAAGAAAAATCATGGCCCTCAAAATACCCCAAGACCATCAAGCACTAAACAAATGAACATGTGCCCCTGTTTAGAGCCAACTCCACTTGCAGTTGGGGAGTGTGTCTCATGTTCTGCAGCCACTGGGACCCAGGCCTTTTGTGTAACTTTTGTTTGTGGATTTAAGGAGGCTGAGCCTTTTCCTGATGTGCTTTTTAACTGAGGTGAAATCAAAGGGCCAAAGAACCGGCATTAAGTGAGGATCAAGACTGCCTGGTGTTTGGAAAGGGTAAGAACATCTTGTTATCCTCAGTGAGGTGGTGAAGGTGTAGATCTGAAGTAGGACTGGCAACTGGAACAAACACTTAACGGGAGGTGGCTGTTTGGAAAGTTTAGAGTTAAAAATACCAAACAAAAAATCCACTGGGGTGAGAAGAGACTGAATAAGAGATTGTGGTGCAACATCATTGTCTCAGAAATAAGCCAGTGCTTTTCCTCACCTGGGTTTTAGAGAAGAATCAAAAGCACGAATGAAAGGCTGCGGTGCCGCTTTGCAGAGGGGAGAATTCCTGCCTTCAGGTGTGACCCTGCCATTGTGGAGAGATACGGGAACGATGGAGGGGGCTCAGCAGTGTGCAATTAGAGCAACAGTGGGATGGCAGGATGTGACAGTTGAGCAGATGAGATTGGAGATCATTTGTATGATCATGGGGAAAAAGAAGGAGATTAAATTGGGGTTGCTGTGAAAACGCTTTCCTATGAATTATATTCTTCAGGGGGAAAAAAAGGCATATTCGTGTTATTTGCATTCGATGAAACAGGAATTTGATGTGGCATTTGAAAAATCAGACTAGACAATAGAGGAAAAACGTCTTTGTTGGAATGTTTGGGCCTTGGAGGCAGCACTGGAGGTGTTGAGGGGAAGCTGAGCTGCTGAGAAGGCAGTGCAGGAGGTGCAGAAGGTTTGTGCTAGGTCTGTGTGACAGGGATCTGTTTGATGACCTTACCAAGAAGGGGAGAAGCCTCTTTGTTTTCCTTTCAGAGGTGCTCAGCACCTCTCTGACTAATTTTAGCAGGGACTGTGAGTGCTGGAAGAGGGAGGATTTGTTGAGAGGGCTATAAAGTTTCTGAATTCTCTTGCCCCTGCACCGCTGCAGTCCCACCCAGCCCAGGGGCTGAGCCCTTTCAGCAGTGCTGTGGGTGCCTCTGCCTCCCACCCAGTGGGCATCCTGCCTCCTCATCTCCCTGAGATCCCTGTTCTGCCACCATCCAGCCGAGGCAGCATCACCTCTTTGATCTTAGGAGGACAATTTTTCTCCGTGGAGCTGGCAGGGGTTGAATTACAGCAGCGTCTTAATAGAAGGCAGGGACCCAACACATTAAATGTGCAAAAAACCCAACCCACTGATTAGCAAAAGCAGGCACTTCATCCCAAAGGTGCCATGACCCTTCTGCTGGATAATTTTCCAGGTCTGTCCAAGTTGAATTACTGGCTCTGTAGCCAGACTCCTCCTCCTGGTGGTTCAGTGAGCGGAGCGAGTAGGTCACATTGATGGGAGCTCCTTGTCGTAGCGTTCCCGGATGCATCTCAAGCCTCCTGGCATCTCTTCAGCAAAGCCAAAACCCAGCTCTTAAAAACTGTTGCTGCATTTGCTATAATAGGAGCCACGGGAATGAGGCTTCTTTGGAGAAATGCAGTGCTTGATTATTAATTTCCTTAAGTCGTACCATAAATCCCTCATGTTTGAAGCATAGCAGGGTCTGGGAAATTATTGGAGCCTTTAACATGCTGGAAGGGTTTTTTATTCTTGTCTGAAAGATGTGCAAAAATCTGGTAACCTCCAAATGTCCCACTTGTATTTGTTTCTTAGTTTGCAGAATGCCTTTCACCATAGCAACTAGGGTCTGATTTCCTCAAGCGCATGAATTTTCATGGATTTGTGGCAGGGGGGAACGGACCCAAAACCCTGAGCTAAAGCAAAGGTTTTGCAGTGTGGCAGTGGCAGGAGCACTACTGGATTTGGCTTGTGAAGGAGGCAGGGGACCCTGGAGGGACAGGATCTCAGCTGAACAAAGACCTGCACCTGGCCCCAGACAGTTCTATCTGCAAAAAAATCCAGCCTGACAGATTAATTTAGACTATTGCTGAATGTCACCCTCCCCACTGCTGCATCACCCTCTGGCAGCTGAGGTGGCTTTGCTCCAGTTTTATGAGGAGCTGAGGCTTCACAGGGCAGCAGCCAGGGAAGGATCGGCCGCTTCCATGTTCACAGAGCCAAAAACCTCATACCCTTCCCACCCGTGGGGGTCAGAAGGGTGTTATGGGCAGCAGGAAATGTGCTCCTCTTCGGTCTGCAGGTGAAACCCAGCTGGGGAGAGGCAGGAATGTTGTGGGAGCAGGAGGGAGCGGAGCTCCAAAGGGTCTGGGGAAATCAGATGGAAACAAACAGGCTGCTGCAAACAAGGGAGGAGGGAGCGGTGGCACCAGTGTAGGGTGGAGAAGTGCCCGATACCAACCCCATGGGCCAGGGTTTGGGTTAGGAGGGGGTCTCTGGAAATAAAAGAAAGAGGCAAATGTCTGCAGAGTAAACCTCTGACTACGCTTGGCTGAAGGGTTCACCCAGTTCTGGGTACCGTGGGTGGGTGCAAAGAGCCCAGGGGGCAACAATAAGATAATTGGAGGGGTAGAAAATGTCTACAAGCTGGGGCTGGAAAGACTTAGAGTTGTTTTGAGTTAATAAAGGGAAGGAGGGCAGCATGTGAAGGTTCAAGTAGTGTATCCACTAGTGTCCAGTAGTGGATACTTTGTCCTCCGTGCTCTGATGGTAGAGCAATAAATAATGCGCTTAAGTTGCAGCAAGAGAGCAGGAAAATCCTTGGAAAGGGAAGGATAATGAAGTACAGCTCTAGAGGAGCTGGGAAATGGGGATCCTGGTTGTTTTGAGGGAGCAGAGATATTAGTCCAAGTTCTGCCACCAAGGAGCTCCTCCTCCCTAAGGGAAGGAGAGGACAGTGGAGCTGATGGCCTTTGCTGGTCCTTTCTTCAGCTTGTCACTTTATGATTCCTACGTGGAATGCATGCAGAACACCCAGGAGATGGCATCTGTGAACGCACCAAGAGCTTCTTGGCATTTATGTGGCATTTACTTTGGCTCAGGAAAATAAAAATATGAAGAAGAAGCCTCCCATCACATGCCTTGGATCTTTCTCCCTGAGCTCCGTGTGTGCTGCATCTTTGGTGGTACTTTTCCAGAGAGCGATGGTTATATTGTTATTGCTTCCCAAGGGATTTTCCAGTGTCACAGAGGAGATACTCCTGACTTGGGAGGTGGGACTTTTATGACCAAGATTCTGTCCCTCCTGAAGTCTGCAAGCTTTATTCTTCCCAAAGGAGATGAGGTGAAAGGGCCTCTCTGCTGCCTTTTAAACCTGCCAGAGGCTGAAAGAAAAGGAGAAGGGAAGGGCTGTTCCTCATGTTATCCGTGTGGAAGGACTGGATGCTATATTGGGGATGGAGAGACACTCCAGAGCCAGCTGCACACTTGCAGAACAGAACAATCTGCAGCTCTGTGGCTGGTGCTCCTGGCGATGGCCCCGGTGACATCTGTCCTTCCCTGTCCTTCCTAACCCTCCCTTCCATCCCTGGGACTCCGCAGACATCTTCATCCTGGGGCACCTGGGCAGCACTGGAAAGTGTTGGATCCCCAGCCAGCGGTCCTTCAAAAAAAGCCACGAAAAGGAAGCAGTTGCTAGTTTGGAGAGGAGGCTGGGAATGCCGGGAAGAGCCGCCTCGCTGGATGAGTGCCTGCCTACCTGCTTTTCCTACGCTCCTCGTGCATTATTCCTGGCGAGCTCCCAAGCACAATTAAACCTCTGACAGATAATCAGTGGCGGAGTGGTGTCCAGGGTGAATAATACAGGAATCAGGTATTTCTTTTTTTGGCACCAAGTTGTTTCAGAAAACACATTTTGAAAGTCAAAAATAGAAGGAAAAAGAATGTGTTCATTGAACAAACTCCCCAGATCCTGACATGGTGCCTGGTTGTGTCTCGTCTTCTGGGGGCCACCAGGGGCTTTGGTTTGGGGTTTGTATGTTGTAGTTTTGGGGGAGTTTGGGTCACAAATGGAAGGGGGCTTGGTGCATTTTTTGGAGTGAGGAAGAAGGAGCTCTGCCAGCACGTGCTGCAGCCTGGGAACTGTGGCAGCTGTGGAGGTAACAGCCTTCTGCAGAGGGCCTGGCAGGTCTGTGGGGGAGTGAGGCACATTAAACAGGTAGGTGGGATCCAAAAAGCAGAGGACTGGAGGCTGTGGTTTGCGCAGCAAAGGAGGTTGATCAGAAGAGCTCTAAGGGATACAGTTTGCTGGAGTTCAGTGCGCTCTCTTAGAGTCCGTCAGTGTTTCTGAGTGTTACTTGCACATTTCAAGATTTAATTTTTTTAAGATTTTTTAATCCATCCGTGGTTCTTTGCCATTTCCTCTATCAATCCTTTTTGCCTGGTGCTGGTATCAGCTCTGTAACCCAGCAGTTTGCCAAGGAGTCAGTGCCTTCCTGCTGTATCTGGCATGGGAACCGCAGTTGTGCTTTCGCCAGATGATTTGGAAGGGCAACTGTTCTCTGCTCTTCTCCAGTGTTTTCCATCCCAAACTGTGGATGTATTACAAGCATTAATTCAAATGTATCATCCCTTATGAGATGGAAAAATACCCAGGGGAGGGTGGGAGAGTCTGCAAACAAACGTGATTTGTTGCTCCGTGTTGAGGCACCTCTTCAGAAGCACCGCTTAATTTTTCTCCGTGCTTGTCAGCGGGTGCCTGGGATTTTGTTTGTTCCTTCCCTTCCCCAAAGGGGACAACAGCACCGTAGCATGCTGATTTCCCACGGAAAGCAGCCTCCCATCCCTCCTGGCTTCCCGAGCCGTTCCTTCAGGGATGGGGACACGCTGGGTTAGCGGCTGCCGGCGGGTGAGCTGGGGAGTGCTGTCACTGAGTGCAGAGCAGATGAAGCTCTGAAGGCTGCGGCTGCTCTGAAGCCCCACTTTAACCTCCTGGTTGGAGCTCTCTGTGCGCTGCTGGACCCCCGTTCCCCACGCTGGCTTGGCTGTCAGAAGTCATCTCCTGCACATGTTCTCCCGTGGAGGCAGAGCCTGGTGGCACCCGGTGCGTTCCCATGCCTTCCTGGATGGGATCTTTGGGTGGATAAACGCCTTCAACCCGGGTGAAGCAGAGGAGCAGGGATTGCTGGCATCCCGTCCTCAGCGTGGTCCGTGCAGCAGCAGTGACAGTGAGCTCATCCACAGCCGTGGGCTCCCGGAGCTGTCAGCCTCTTCCTTCCTGCCTCTCAGAAGTTCTTATTTCTGTGTTTGTTCCAGATACAGAAAACAGGACCCCCCTGAGCTCCCTGCCGAGAGCAGCCGGGTTTGTGAGGCGGATTGGTCACAGCCTAATGACATTACACGGCTCTGCTCGCCCACAGCGCCGGCCCACCGGGACACTTCTGTGCTGTTGATCTGTAATAGCCTAGCCCTGAGGCACTGCTTCCTGCGGCTGGAGTTCACAGCAGAGCTCCCCACAGTCCAGGAAGGGGGGTGTGTGTGTGTATGTGTGCTTAGATCCATTTTATCCCGTGGTAATGCTGCTCTTTGGTGGGAATTTTTGATTGCAAGGCAATTAACAACAAGTCGTAGCTCCCTCGGCGTTTCTGAGCACTGACGCTCTCAGCAGAGCTGCTTGGACTTTTTATGAATTCAGGATGGGTCTTTTTTTTTTGGCTGAATACCGTAAACGACATAAGGCTTTAAAAACTGATCAATAATCCTGATGGTCGCAGCAAAATCCAGGCCAGGCTGCGTGAGTGCGAGCCAGAGATTACGTGAAGGAAGTTTTAAATACCTCTGCCTCCCTTCCCTTCCCTGGACTTTTGTCCTCCTGTTGCCCAGTGCTTCTCCAGCTGAATCCATTAATATTTCTCATGCTTGTTGAGCCCATGACAGGTGATTTTAAAGCCCTGGCTTGTGTTGGCATCTCTGCTCTTCATAACAGGAGCTGAAATGTGTCGCCGCTGTCCTTACGTGGTTTAGCACCATGATTTATTACTGTTGTTTCCAGGTTGGAACACAAAGGTGCTGTCTCATTCCTGGAGGGTTGTCTGTGGGAAGCAAGCCCCCCCAGGAGGGCAACTTGACAAACACTCACACTTGGGAACAGGACATCATTTAGGTGCCTGTTTTAACTGCTTCGTTGAGGAGTCCTTCTCCTTCGCTTTTGTGTCTTCATTGCTTCAGCAAAACCTACTTTACAGGCTTAAAAGGGGGGGAAAAATGCGGAAAAGAGTCATCCTGGTTTTGATATGTTGCTCTGCCTTTGATGAGAAGTTGTTGTGGTTTGGGGGCTGAAGTTTGTACAAGCAGTTTTGGCTCAGGTTTGCAAGGAGCGAGCGCGGTTTGATGTGTGATTCCATCTCTCCCAAAACAAGTCTTCAGCCTCTTGTCTTCCTTCAGAAAATGATTGTCTCGCCCCAAGGGAGCCCTGCTGTGTAATTTGTGGGTAATCGAGGGGAACGGACCTCAGAGGGAGAAGAGTTTTCAGCATCTGAATGGAATTGTCTTAAATGGGAGAAATTGGGGTATTAGAAATTACAGGTGTGCTGCTGGCTTTTCCTGGCTCAGGATAAATGACTTTGGGGAAGAAGTGGAGGAAAACTTGCTTTCTGGGAGCTACTGCGGGGCTGCCTGCCTTTCATCATTACCTGCACGGTCGTGTCCTTGGATCTGGCCCCCTGGAAGGGAGAGAGAGAGGGAGAGGGAGGAGCTATTGCTTGTGGTAGTTTGCAGGCTGACCTGTGAAATATGGGTTATCCATCGACCAGTTCTCTCCCTCTCTTAGGGACTCCTGGCTTTCAGGAAGGGCAGTGTGGCTGTAGCCTCTGCCCTCCCCTGCAGATCTGGGGGTGCTGCTGCCAGGAGGGTGCTGTGCCACTCTGCAGGCACCAGCTCTGTCCCCATGGGAGACCCCGTGTCCTTCCAGGCATCCTCGCTGAGCTGTTCCTGAGCCTTTGGCTGTGGTTTGAAAGGCAGAGCACATCCCTGGCTGTTTTCTTGGAGGTGCTGGGTCTGGGGTTAAAAGTTAACAATGCTCTTTCCTTATTCCATTCTAATTCGATTTGGGAAGGCAGCAGGGAGACAGAGGGCACTTAGTCCTCTAAGTGCTATTCCCTTGATGGGAGTTAGTAGCTCGTGCAGCATGCGTGGTGTTGATTTTGTAAGCTGACCTTTACCTCCATCAGGTTCATTCTCATTTGTAATACTTAAAGGAAAAAATCCCAACCTCTTATTTATTCTTTCGGCATCGAGGACGTAAATCCTTTGGCGTGTTTGGATTTGTGGAATTACTGTTCTTTTGCTGAGCCTTGTGTCCCACTCCAGCCAAATGACACAGCTTTTGGTGACTGCAATGGTGTTTCTCCTCCTCCTCTCTGCCTCCCTCCTGCCTGCTTCTGATCCACACCTGCTCATGCTCCCTGCAGCCTTTTCAGGGAAAGGTGGGTCCTTGGCAACCGTGGGAAGGGACAGGAAAGGGAGTTGGGCAGTCTTAGGGTTATCAGCCTTTGCTTCTGAAGTGCAACAACCTCCAGGTACCTTCTTTCCTGGTGCAGAATTAAAACTGCCATAAAATGCTTTTCCAGGAGGCATTTCATCAGCTGTGCCACAGGCCTCCTCCGAAACCGGAGCGTTTCCGTGGTGGCTGGGGAGAGGGGGGAGTTATAAATATCTTTCTCGGCTCTGCTTGGCTTCTCCCCAAGATAAGTAGAAGTGAAAGTCAAAAGTAGAGGCTTGGCCTTCTAAAATCCCCGGGGACCTGAGCACAGGATGCTTTTGTGACAGGAAGCCAATTCCTGGTGTTTCAGGGGCCTTGGAGGATGAGGTTTGAGGGCCCTCCCTCCCCTCTGCCCGAGGCAGGTCTCAGATGTACAGTGATCTCCGTGCCTGGTGGCTTCTGTGGTGGGAAGCCTCAGGGAGCACAGGAGCATCCGTGAGAAGCCAGCCTGAAACAAGAACAACAGTAAAAAAAAAAAAGTCTGTGCTTGTCCTCTAAATCTTGTAGCGTGTTTACTCTCAGAAAGTACAGCCACATTACCAAAAATCAATAGTTCCAGCAGCATTCTCCCTGGGAAACACACAGATGCTTGGACACGCGGGAGGTGGTGAGTCTTATAAAAGCCAAGGGAATTACAGAGTGCTTTGGTACAAGGGCTCCTCTGCTGCACTTCTGGCAGTGCACAAATGGAGGGCCCTTGACCTGGGCAGTGTCTTCTGGGGCTTCCTGATCTTCCTCCTGCTCTCATGAGTCAGAGGCTGTGTGAGGCAAGAGGGGCTGCGGGCAACCAGGCAACCAGCAGCAGGACAGGAGGGCTCGGTCTTAAGCTCTGCCAGGGGAGGTTTAGGTTGGATATTAGGAAGAAATTTTTTACAGAGAGAGATCAGACAGATCAGACATTGGGATGGGCTGCCCAGGGAGGGGGTGGAGTCACTGTCCCTGGAGGTGTTTAAGGACAGACTGGATGTGGCATCAGTGCTGTGATTTGGGAACTGGGGGAGGGTGGGGGATGTTGGACTGAGAGTTGGACTTGATGATCTCAGAGGTCTTTTCCAACCCGGCTGATTCTATGATTCTATGAAGGGTTTGTCTCATTAACTAATTTTTGCTTTGAAGTACACGTGTTTTGTTATAAAAACAGCTTGTGATGTACAGAGATAACATAAGCAAGTATTTGAAAGGCTCTTCCTTTGGCTGTTCTGTGTAAAGGTTTGACTTTCAGAGCTGCTGATGGGTCCAGCACATCCCAGCATTTCATTTGTTTCCTTCACAGAATTGCAAAATGGTTTGTGTTGGAAGGGACCTCAAATACCACCTCAGACCCACCCCCTGCCATGGGCAAGGACACCTTCCACCAGCCCAGGTTGCTCCAAGCCCCGTCCAGCCTGGCCTTGGACACTCCCAGGGATATAGGGGCAGCCACAGCTTCTCTGGGCAACCTGTGCCAGGGCCTCCCCACCCTCCCAAAGTAGAGTTTCTTCCTTATATATACTCTAAATCACCCTCTGTCTGTGTGAAGCTATTTCCCCTTGTCCTGTCACAACCATGCCCTTGTCCCAGAGTTCCCCTTTTAGGCACTGGAAGTGGCCTTTTCCAACCTGCAGTGAGCTCTGGAGAGCAGAAAGTCATCCTTCCTTCTGAGGTCAGCCAAAACAAAAAGAGAAAGGTGACCAACCCCTTTTTACTGCCATCTCTTATTAATGAGACATTTTATCCTGAGTCCTCCAACATGAGCGACGCAGGCTTTTGGGAACATAATTAATCTTTAATTGTATAAATCTTTAATTGTATAAAATGGAGTTTGTGTGGCTGTAGTCATTTCTCTTCTCCCTTCTCCTCCTCTCCCTCTTTGAGGTGCTTCCTTAGCACAACTCCTTTTCAGCAGGGTGCTCTCCCCTAGGGCAGTGACCCCCTGGAGCCACCACAGACAGTGTTCCTTGAAGCCAGGCTGCTGCCAGGGGGTCTCTCCCTCTGTCCCCAAGATGGGCAGGGAATCGCTTTCCCTAAGGCACTTTTGCTATGTGGAGGAGTGGCAGCAAACCCAGCAATTGTCCTGAAAGAAATCTAGCTGGTCTCCTTGTGGAAAAAAAAAAGGGTATTTGAAAAATAGAATACCCTTGGGAGAACCAACAAAAGAGCAGTTGTGCCCAAATCAGTGCCAGGCAGAGCCAAATGCCTCTTTGGAGGAGGTGAAGTGCAGCCTTTCAGATGCTAAGTAGGTATTGGGGATTTCAGTCATTCCCTGTATGGAGGAATTGATGCACCATTGGCTCCAGGAGGATTAAAGTGTTGGCTTTCCTTAGTGCCTTCTGTAATGGCAGGAAGGGCTGTGGGACTGTCTGAGCCCACACCTGCAGGGACAGATAGAACATTCAATAGGAGACAGATGGAATGGACACTCTGGAGATCTCCAAGGTGGGGAGATGTCACTGCTCAGGCCCTTGGTGACTCACAGTGCTCCGGTTAAGCAGAGTTTCAAAATTAGCATCTCCACTGAGAAGCTTTTCCTGAGGCAGAGCCGATGTTTCCAGGTAGAGCAATTTCCTGCATCTTAATGGAGCGGGAGGAGCACTTTGCACTTGGACACGCTGCCTTTCCAGCAATAATTTGGTGTAAGAAATTCTGATGTCATTTTTTTTGGTCTGCTTCATAGATTGGATTAATGGGCAGGGACACGCCCCCGGGTGCCGGAGTTGGCTTGCTTTCCTTAATTTGCACTCAAGTCTTTGCCGAACAAAGACGGATTTGTTGAACAAAGCGGGGTCAGTGCTGGGATGAGGAGCCTTGTGCCTCCAGCCTGCTCGTTTGAATTAGGACTGAGCTGTGACTGTTAAGTCGTACGTCCTGTGGCCTGGATTGGTGAAAACCTCCTGGCCTCAATCCTTGCTCCTGCAGAGCCTGCGACCTCGAGAGCCACCCGGGGGTGGCGGCCTCCGGGGCAGGAACGGCCTCCCCAGGCTCCCTCAGTGACAGTCAGCAGAGTGGGGGAGAGCTTGAGCAGCTGCTGATAAAAAGAGCAAGACAAAAAGAATTAAAGCACAGTCTTTAGGGGAAAAAATAATGTAAAGAATAGTTTCATTAATGGCAAAACAAATCTTTGAGTAGAGGCTTTTGGCAGGGCCAGCTCCTGCGGGAGAGCCTGGGCCAGCTGGAGGCTCCGTTTTTCTGGGTGCCTCTCACATGGTTTTTCTGCTCTTTCAGCTCTTTGAGAACTTCTACTTCGGAGAGGTGCAGCTGGACTCAGTGCGCCTTTCCCAGAGGTTCTCCTCGGACACCTCTGGCTACTACGCCACGTCTGGGCAGCTGTCCTTCTCCTGAAGGGGCACCTCGGCTGGGGCGGGTCCTCCCTGCGCTCAGAGGCACACGATTCCTTGCTGGAATGTTTTTAGAGGACAACAGTCTTGGATGGGAACCTGGGAACTCCAAGCAGAGGTGCCTCATGACTCCTCAAAAGCACGGGAGCCATGGCATTTCCCTGCAGCTTTTCCTAACTGTGTTGCCCGCCCTCCCTTTGGGAGTTGCCTGGGTCCTTCCTCCTCCTTTCCCTGTTCCTAACCAAAATGTCACAAAGTTGCCTGTTTGATATCTGTTGCCTGTTTGTTTTCCAAGAAAACAACTAGAACTCTGTGGCTCTCAGGGCATCGCCAGCATTTAAACGTGGCTTTATTTCAAAAGGAGGAAGTTTGTTCTTCAAATAAGTATTTAAAATCCAGGAGAGCTTCCCGGAGCACGATCTAACGATATTGAGGTCAGGAGTTGCTTGGATCTTCAGCAGCGTGATGCCTGTGTGATGTAGATCTCCAAAATAAATTAATTCCCTTCAAAAGCAAAGTGTTTATCTCCTGTTGCATGGGTTGTTTCTGTAATTAAACTATGACAATAAAAAAGCATTGATGGTAAAAGCTCTTTCCAGTGACCGTTTCGGAGCGTGTCAAAAAACATACGCCTTGTGGGTGGTTTCTCCATTAAAAGCAGCACCAGGCTCTTTGATTCCATTGTGAATCCTTCAGACATCTCAAGACGACTTTTCTTTTCCTGTAAATCTCCACATTTGGTAAAAATAGCGACACAGGCTTTCAACTCGCCCGGGGATGAACCCTTTGAAAAATGGAAGGTGCTGCTGTTTGAGTGTTTTGTAACAAAACAGGTGCTGTTGCCCATTCCTGGTTGCTTCCACAAGTGTGGAATCACACTGCCATCGAGGTGGAGAGCGTCTCAGCCAGGGGTAGGGCTGCTCCAGCAGCACCCACCTGTACCAGTGATCGTTTTTTAGAGGACTTCATCCCATTTCCTCCCTCCAGAGCAAGCCGGCTGTGTGGCCATGCACAACCAGCGCTGGGAGGTGGTTGGGATTTGGGATGGCTTTCCTTTTTCCCCTCAAGCCATTGCTGTTTGTGTTTCCAAGACCAAGCTGCCTGTGTCCTTTCCAGCCTGCCTGCCAGGAAATCAAATCATCTGTGCTTTTGAGGGGTGTCTTTGGTTGCACCCAGTTACAACCATCGGGCTTTTTATCTCCTTTTCCTTGGAGCTGAGCGCCTTTGTGCTCTCCAAAAGCCACCTTCCCAGACATTCCCTCAGCACCAGCACTCCCAGCCCAATGCAGGGAGGTGCTGAGAGCACTTCACACTGGTTGCTGTCATCTTCCCACCAGCCTGAAGAGGTGCTTGGAAAATCTCATTGGAGGAGACCTGGGATCTGCTCTCACAGCCAATGGGAAAGGGGGGATGCACCTTGGGAAGCTTCTTGGGATTTTAACAACTTACAAAGAAGTTGAGGCAAACGTGGATTTTCAATACAGAAGGGCCAACTGGAGCATATTCCTCCTCTTCCCGCTTGTGTAAACATGTTTTAGTGACAGTTATTCCAGCAAAATGTGTGTGCGCTTAAAAATTGACACCTCACCCGATCCCCTTGGAGGACATTAAGGTTTCCCTCCATCCTGAGGGTCCTGTCAGGAAGAAAAGTTGGATGTGTGCTGGGACACCCCCAGCTGCAGCTGTGAAGGAGCTGCAGCTGGTGTGAATTGTCACTTGTTGCCTACCCTGCTTTGCTCCTGCTGAGAGGAGGGAAAATCCAAAAGCAAAACCTTGGGATAGGGATGGGAGTCTTCCCCAGAGCCCCAGAATGCCATGCTGGGATGGCCGAGGGATGGGCATCACAGAGAGAGGGGTTGGAGGATGGGGGACACGAGGTGAGGACATGGCAGGGATAGAGGATAAAGGATGGGCACATAGCTGGGTGTGGGATAGGGATGCAGTAGGGACTGGGAAAGCAGGATGAGGAATACAGGATGGAGATGTGGAAGGGATGGGGACATGGCAAGGACCAGAGATGCAGGATGGAGGATGCAGGATGGAGGATGCAGAATGGAGACGTGGTAGGGATGCAGGAGGGGAACATGGCAGGGACCAGGGATGTGGGATGAGCAGAGCGGGACGGGGGTGTGGCAGAGGATACAGGATGTGGGATGGAGACTAGGTAGGGACCAGGGATACAGGATGGAGATGTGACAGGGAGGGGGGATGCAGGATGCAGGACGGGGGTGTGGCAGAATGCAGGATGGGGGATGCAGGATGGACACGGCAGGTACTGGGAATCGTGATGAGGGGTGCAGGAAGGGGATTTGACAAGGGATGCAGGATGGGGCACGTGGGGTGGAGGGTGAGGCAGGGGATGCAGCGTGGGGGGTATGGGACGGGCACGCTGCAGGGATCAGCGATGCGGGATGAGGGGTGCGGGACGAGGACTTCGGGCAGGGGGTGTGGCAGGGGACGCGGGACGCAGGGTGGGGGACGCGGGACGGGGACTGGGTCGGGAGCAGCGACGCGGAAGGGGACGGGGCAGGGCCGGGGGAGCGGAGCGGGAGCGGAGCGGGAGCGGAGCGCCGTGTCCGTGCCGTGCGGGGCCGGGGCTCTCCCCCGCCGCGGTGCCGGCGCGCAGGTGCGGCGGGCGCGGCGGAGGCCCCGCCCCGGCCCTCCCGCCGGTGCCGCCCGGTGCCGCCCCGCGGCCGCACTCGCCGCCGGCGCCTCCCCGTGCGCACCGCACCGCTCCGCACCGCGCCCGCTCCCCCCGGCGCTGCGGCAGCATGCGGGGCTGCGGCGGGCGCCGCGCCCTGCTGGCCCTGCTGGCCCTGCTGGCCCTGCTGGCCCTGCTCCTGCCCGCCGCCGCCGCCGGCCCCGGGCCCGCCGCCGGCCCCGCCACCGGCCCCGGGCCCGCCGCGGCGGGGGAGAGCCCCGGCAATTTCATGGAGGACGAGCAGTGGCTCTCCTCCATCTCTCAGTACGGCGGCAGGATCAAGCACTGGAACCGCTTCCGAGACGTGAGTCCGCGCCGGCGGCGGGGCGGGGGGGGACGGGACGCGCCGCCGGGCACCGGGAGCCCCCTCCCCGCACTCCCCGCCCCGCCGCTGCGGCTGCCGCAGCGCGACCCTCCTCGGCCCCGGCCCGGCCCCGGCCCCTTCGTGGGCGGCCGGGGATGCTCGGCGCTGTCCGCACCCCGCCGCGGCCGTGGGCGGCTGCCGGCCCCGGTACCCGGGGGATGCTCCACGGCCCCGGTGCCAGGGGGATGCTTCCCGGCTCCGGCAGCGCCGACGCCTCCGTGCCCATAGCCAGAGCTGCTTGGCTGATGCCAAGGCCACCGTGGCCACGGCTTGATGCCAAAGCGACTCTTTCCGGGGAGCGGGGGGTGCTGTCCCCTGCAGCCTCTCTCTCCCCGTGCCCCACACCGAGGTGCAGGCAGGCCCCGCCTGCCCTTTGCGGGCAGCACGAGGGGGCTGCGCCGTGGCCTCAGCCCCTCGGTGACAGCTCAGCCCGGGTCAGGGCACGGGCATCCTCCCGGGCTCCCGCTCCCCCAGCCCCGCGGGGTGTCCCCCGCGCCCCTCGGGGTGCCGCAGCCGGGCCGGCCCTGCCTCCGCGGGGTGGTGATCCCTGGGGATGGGGGGGTCGCGAGGCAGCGAGGATGAGGATGAGGATGCATGCACTGCCGGAGGAGCGCGGGCACACCTGACACACCGGGCTCAGCATCCTGTCACCCTTCGGTGTTACGCAGCCCTTGCCGAGCAGCCTCAACGGCGTTTAATTTTATGGGGCAATCGGGGGGGTTTCGCGGGCTCGTTTTTCACCCCCCAGCCTGTGTCCCCCGGCGAGGGGACGTGGTGCTGCAGCCCCATCGGGGTGGGGCAGGGCACCTGCAGCAGCCGAGTGGGGACGGGGCACACCCCGAGCCGCCTCCCCACCCCGAGCCAGCCCCTCCGGTCTTTGTTCAGATGCGCACTCGGGTTCACCTTGGCAGCAAGGATGCGATGGATGGATGGATGGCAGCAAGGGAGAGGTGCCCAGTGCAGGGCAGGGAGCACCACCCCCCAGATAAACCAGTTTAGGGGGGCAGAGCACGGATGAGGGTGCAAGGGATGGGGTAAACGCCCCACTGGAGACCCCTGCCAGCAACACACCCTTTGGCCAACGCCAGTGCTGGGCACCTGGGCCCCCGGATGGCTGCGGGTGCTCGAGGGGAGCACGTGTGGTGTGCCCCCATGGAAATGAGCATCCCCGGCGGGGCTCAAGGCCAAGGGACCCCCATCTGTGGGTGCTGGCAGCACACGTGGGGCCCACCCGGCTGTGCCAGGGCTGCCAAGCTGGGGGGGCTTCAGCCCTTCCAGCGGTTCGCGTGGATTAATAAGCAAATCCATGGATTTGTGGGGGTTTCGGCTGAGCAGCACCGGTGTGGGGAAGCACGGGGAGGAGGAGGCCGGCGGCCGTGGCGAGACCCGCGCCGCAGGAGCTGCCGGGCGCCGCAGTGTTACTAATCACGGCACGGGAACGAGGGATCGATTGCGGTGCGAACACCGCCGCGGCGGAGAGAGACATCCCCTCCGGATCTGCCTCCCGTGCCCCTGCTTCCAGCTGCCATCCCTGCCCCGCTCGCCCTCTCCCGGGCGGCGGCAATGCTCCTACCCCATCACAAATGCTCCTACCCCATCACAAAGCCCACCCCGGAGCATCTCGCGGGGCGGGCGATGCCGCTGCCTGGAGGGTTTGAGTCCCCGCTGCTCCCTCCCACCCCCGGGATGCCTTCGGCGTCCCGGGAGAGCAGCTCTCCCAGGAGAGTGACATCCATCTTGGCCTGCTCCTTCTGGGCTCGCTATTGAAAATCCAGGGTGGCGGCACCACGGGAATCCTGTCAGGGCCTCTCTCTGCACCTCGAAGGGCTCCCTCCACCCGATGCCTTTTTCATCCCTGTTCCTTGCCTTTCCCGGCTGGCTGATGGGGAAAGGCTTTATCCTCTGTGAAGGCTCTCCAGGATTACAGGTCTGGAGCCAGAGATGAGGGAGAACATTGGTGGTTGGTGCCAGTGATCTCCAGGGCCTGTGACGAGGGCTGTGGGCACCAGAAGGTCGGGGTGGCCCGCTGGCACAGGGTGCCGGTCCCTGTGGGCTGGGGCCGGGAGGGGGAGCTTTGGGCTGCCCCGGGGCTGACCGAGAGCATTCCTGCTCTCTCTTTCTCTCTCTTTTCTCGGTGCCGGCCGGGCTGTCTCGCTGCTGCGCTGCCAGGAGGTGGAGGTGAGCCTCGAGGGGCTGCCGAGGGGGCGGCACTCCGCTTTCTGTGGGGGGAGAGGCTGCTCCCCAGCCCTGCTCGCTGCCCTCCTGGTGTGGAGGTGCCCGAGGAGGGTGTGCAGGGGGAATGTTGCCGGGTTGGTGGCCCCGAGCAGGGAGGTGGCACACCTGGCCCGGTGTCACCTCTCCTGCCACCTGCACTCACCCAGGCTCTACCCAATTTGCAGGATGACTACATCAAGAGCTGGGAAGACAACCAGCCCGGGGACGAAGGTACCACCGGGATGGGTTTGGGATGGGGCACAGTGGGCTTGGTGCCAGCCAGTATGGTGGGGGGTGGGGGGTGTAACATTTTCTGCCTGCACCCCTGGAGATTTTCCCTTCCGGCCGGGAGCGGTGGCAGGGCCTGTGCGTGCCAGGAAGCAGCAGCTGGTGCTGGGGTGGCCGCCCAGCTGTGGCCTGAATGGTGCTTTGTGCTGGGCCGGCTCGTGGCCAGCGCTGCTGGGGCTCCCCGGGGGACAACCCGCCTGCCCCTCTGCCTGCCCCGGCCCCTCTCTGCCCCCTCAGCCCTGGACACCACGAAGGACCCCTGCCAGAAGGTGAAGTGCAGCCGGCACAAGGTGTGTGTGGCACAGGGCTACCAGCGCGCCATGTGCATCAGCCGCAAGAAGCTGGAGCACAGGTAGGAGGTTGGTGGGGCCGGGGCTGAGCGGGCGGTGGGAGGGTGGGGGGGCTGAGGCGGGGGCTCGGCGCCATTCCCCCCGTGCCTCCCTTGCCCCGTGCAGGATCAAGCCGCTGGGCCCCAAGGCGCACGGGGGCTGCAAGCCCTGCCACGCCGCCCCGCTGGCCGCAGTCTGCGGCTCCGACGGCCACACCTACAGCTCGGCGGTAAGGACGGCGGCACCGCCACGGGGAGGGGATGCTGTGCCCCGTGTCCCCCCACTGACACCCCGCTGCCGCCCCGCAGTGCAAGCTGGAGCAGCAGGCGTGCCTGGCCAGCAAGCAGCTGACGGTGCGGTGCGAGGGGCAGTGCCCCTGCCCGACCCCGCACGGTCCCGCTGGCGACGGAAAGCAAGGTGAGCGGGATGGAGGGGCACCCAGACCTCTCCCCAAGCTCTGCCCGGCCTGACGCTGCCTCCCTGGGACCCCCAGACTTGTGCACCGGGCAGGATCTGGCCGACCTGGGCGACCGCCTGCGCGACTGGTTCCAGCTCCTGCGGGAGAACGCCAAGCAGAACGGCTCCGGAGGGCTCCCCGCCAGCCCCGCCACTGGTACGTGTCCCTGCCACCCGCCCCTGGGGAGGGCACATGGGGGGCTCTCCCCCGCGGGTAGCTGGGCAGCCACGGGGCTCATCCTGCCCTGCAGCGCTGGAGAGGAGCGTGGCAGCCACCTGCAAGGAGGCGGTGGGGTGGATGTTCGCCCGGCTGGACACGAGCGGGGACATGTTCCTGGAGGCGGCCGAGCTGGGCGCCATCAACCTGGACAAGTACGAGGTTTGCATCCGCGCCTTCTTCAACTCCTGCGACACCTCCAGGGATGGCCGAGTCTCCGCGCCAGAGTGGTGCTTCTGCTTCTGGAGGGAAAGTGCGTCGCCCCAGGGCAGGGGGAGGCGGCGGGGGTGGGTGTTCTGCTGTGGGTTGGGGGGCTGTGCCATGGGGGATGCACACTGTGGGATCGGGGGGATGCACGCCCTGGAATCTGTGCCCTGGGGTTGGGGTTAGTGGAGCAGAGGATGTACATCATGGGGCCATGGGGAATCTGTGCTGTGGGGTTGGGGTTGGAACAGGGGGAATGTACAACACAGGGTCATGGGGAATGCATTTGTGGGATTGGGGGACAATGTACATCATGGGGTCAGGGGGAATCCATGCTGTGGGGTTGGGGTGTGTGTGGGATGTTTGCCTTGGGGGGAGGTACACCATGGGGTCTGGGGGGCTTGCAAACCATGAGGGGGATGCATCCCGTGGGATTGGGGTATGCATGCCGTAGAATCCCTGCTGTGGGATTGGGGCTAATGCAGCAGGGGATGTACATCACAGGGTTCTGGGGAATCCGTGCTGTGGGTTTGGGGTTGCGGGGTGATGTACATCATGGGGTCATGGGGAGTCCATTTTGTGGGATTGGGGTTGGGGGGGATGTACATCATGGAGGGAATGCACATCGTGCTGTGGGGTTGGGATTTGTGTGGGATGTTTGCCATGGGGGGAGGTACCCCATGGGGTCTAAGGGGGTTGCAAACCATGAGGGGGATGCATCCCATGGGATTTGGGGGGATGCATGCTGTGGGGGCATGGAGAATGCATGCTGTGGGGTCAGGGGGCAGTTACACAGTGAGGGAGGCATGAGGGGTGTGCACACTGTGGGTCATGGGGAAGCACATCATGGGTTAAGGGGCGATCCACACCGTGGGGGATGCACGCTGTGGGGTCAGGGGGGATGTAATCTATAGGTTGGCAGGGATGCACATCATGGGGATGCACAGAGTGGAGTTGGACACACACACACCATGGGAAATGCACACTGTGGGTTTGGGGGCATGCAGTCCATGGGTTGGGGGGATGCACATCGGGGGGATGCACACCACGGAGTTGGGGGGGATGCCCATCATGGGGACGAATGCTGTGGGTTCAGGGGGTGCACACCCACCCTAAGAGTGGCGTGTGGGGGTGCTGCAGAGCCGCCCTGCCTCCGGGAGCTGGAGAAGATTCAGATCCAAGAAGCCACCAAAAAAAAGCCGGGTGAGTGGGGCGTCCCAGGGCCCTCCTCCCCAGCAGTGCCGGGCTGGGACGAGGACGGGGAGCTCCCTGGGGGGCTCTGGCACTGCACTGTGTTTGGGGGTTGGGGGGCCCTTGCTCTCTGCAGGCACCTTCATCCCCAGCTGCGATGAGGATGGGTACTACCGGCGGGCACAGTGCGAGCCGGGCGGCGGCGAGTGCTGGTGCGTGGACCAGCACGGGGCCGAGCTGACGGGCACCCGCGGCCATGGCAGCCCCGACTGCGGTGAGAGCTGGGGGGAGCCCCGCCCGGGGACGGGGCTGCAGCCCCGGGAACCCCCCCGTGAGCCTCTGCCCCTCGCCCTCCTCCTTCCCCAGATGAGGCAACGGGGTTCTCGGGAGACTTCGGGAGCAGCGTGGGCTGGGAGGACGAGGAGGAGAAGGAGCCAGAGGAGGCGGGCGAGGAAGGCGAGGAAGAGGAGGGCGAAGCGGGCGAGGGTGACGACGGCGGCTACATCTGGTAGAGGAGCGGGAGAGCCCGGTGGGCGGCACGGCCGGGAGGCAGCCCCCCAGCTGGGGGTCCCTGTGACCCCCCCGCTGCCGGTGTGGCGAGGGGTGGGTGCGTCTCCCCCGGCCCCGTGCGGGACGGGGTGTCGGGGTGCTCGCCCAGGGAGGGGGCGAGCGGGGCGGGGGGGGGGGCCGCGCTTGTGCGAATTTGAGCTTTTTTTTTTTTTGGGTAGAGCCTTGTAGGCCTAGTGTGCTGCTGCGTGGTCTTCAACCGGGCAAACGGCGCTAATAAAAGTGGGAAAAAAGGAAAAAAACCCAACCAACAAAAAAAAACCCCTATAGAGAAGCTTCCCCCCCGCCCCTCCCTCCCTGCATCCCCCTCCATGTTGTGCTTGCGTGGCTGCCCCGGCCCCGGCGTTGTGTAGCGGCTGTGAAATAAATACCCCGTGCTGTGTCAAACACTCGCCCGCCCGTTCCTCCCCCGCCACCCCCCGGCACTGCAGGGGTCCTGGGGAGGTGGCGGTGGTGACAGTGTGCCCTCCCTCCCCCGTGAGGGGGCACTGCTGGGGTGGAGGAGTGGGTAGGGGTGGGAGGGACCCCCTCCCAAGTGCCCTGTGTTTGGTCCCTGCACTCCGCTGACGTGGTGCTGGAACTGATGTCCCTCCCTGGGGATGTGTCCCCACCCCAGCTCCTGACTCTCAAGGACCCCAAGGATTTGCCCCGTTTACAGTTCCTGACCCTCTCCAGGACCCCAGGCCTCAAAATAAACCCCTCCCCACCCCCACAGGGTTCTGAGCCACAGGACTCATATCTGCCCTCCTCGTCCTGGACCCCAACCTTAAGCTCGACCCAGTCCTCTACCCCTGACCCAGAACATCCCTTGCAGGACCTGTTCCTCCCTCAGTCCAACCCACACCCCAGCCCAGACCTCCACCACCGCCCCCCGCAGCCGCTCAGCACCACGGGACACCAGGGCCTCAACTCACAGCATTTATGGCTCTGGGGAGAAACTAAAACAATACAAACCCCAAATCTCCCCATCTTGGGCCTGTCAGCAGCTGGCAAAGGCACTGTGTGGTGTCCCTGCCCCAGAGTGCCCACCCTCCACCGGCTCCGCGGGGTCCAGGCGCTCGGGCCCCACACTGAACAGGGGCCATGGCAGCTCCATCCCTGGCACCTTGGTCCTGGTACCTCAGTCCACAGCACGAGCCGCCCGGGATGGGGGGTCAGAGCTTGCTGGGGGGTCCTGGCTGCTGCTGGAGCCTCCAGGCCGCCCGCACCCCCTGTGCCGTGCGGTTGAGCCCGGCGAAGGCGCCGGGGTCGCGGGTGCGGCGGTACTGCGCCACGAGGGGCTGCAGGACCGTGATGGGGATGCAGAAGTTGAGGTGGGGGTAGGTGGCCCCCACACCGTTGTCCCGGGTGTTGCTGGCCACGATCCCTGGCAAGGAGAGGAGCGATGCCCACGTCACGGGGTGTGGCCGGGGGGCAGCCACGGGACCCCCCTCCCCACTGCACCCCTGGCTCACCCATGAGGCACCCGCTGCGGGAGGAGATGAGGGGGCCGCCGCTGGAGCCCCCGTGCACGGCACAGGTGGTCTGCAGCATGACAGGGTGCCCCTCCACTGCCACCACGGCCGAGAGGATCCCTGCTGTCACCGAGGGGCCACACGCCCGCCCCAGCGCCCCGAAGCCCACCACGCTCACCTCTTCTCCTGGGGGGGAAAGGCGGAGGCAAGAGGTGGGTGCACAGGGGGTTATGTCCCCCCCTCCACCCCAACACCCCGTGTCCCCCCGCTGCTTACCTGGGAAGAAGGTGTCTGCAGGGCACGGGGGGAGGAAGCCTGGCACGCTCTCCTCCAGCTCCACCACCGCCACGTCAAAGGGGGACGACTCCTCGGTGGCAAACACCACGCGTCCCCTGAGGACTGCGGCATCCCTGAGGACACGGCAGACGAGATGTCATACGAGGGGACTCGCGGGGCGGGGGGGGGACGAGGTGTGGGACACGCGGCCGCACTCACCGTCCAGGGCCAGCCGCGGGCGTCACACGGAGCGGGGTTCTGGCCTCCACCACGTGCCGGCAGGTGAGGAGCATCCTCGGCGCCAGCAGCACCCCGGAGCCCCACGTCGCCCCGCACTCCACCAGCGCCGTCCAGCCCAGCGGGTCCCGCCCGCCGCCCGCCGGCACCGCAGCCACCCAGGCGGGCACGGGCGGCACCGCGACCCCGGCCTCGCCCAGCACGGCGGCGCTGCCGCGCAGGATGGCGGCGAGCGAGCAGAGCAGCGTGAGCCCGACCCACTCGGCGCCCTTCCAGCACAGGGACGCGGCGATCACGGCCACCACGCGCGGCCCGCCGGGCGCGGGCACGAAGGCGGCGCCGCCCTCGGTGCCGGGCAGGCAGCGCGCGTCCGTGAGCACCAGCGCGTTCTCCTCGCCCGCCAGGTTGCTGACCACCCCCCGGCTCAGCGTGTTCAGGAACAGCTCGGGGCACGCGTCTCCGAAGGGGGTCCCGCAGGCCAGCAGCGCCTGCCCCTTCCGCAGGCAGCCCGCGCTGCCCCGCGCCGCCCACTCGCCCGCGGGCTCGTCCAGCGCGGGCACCCGCAGCCAGGCGAACCAGGGCAGCGCCCGCGGGTCCGCCCCGGCCTCCTCCTCCTGCTCCGCCGCCGCCGCGAACCGCCACCGCTCGGCCCGCCCGAAGCCGCGCTCCAGCGCCCGCCGGAAGGGCGCGCAGGGCACCAGCGCCAGCAGACGCGCCCCGAGCTCCCGCGGCGGGCCCTGCTCCCCGCGCAGCAGCACCCGGGGCCGCGGGACCGGCCGCAGCGCGCCGGGCGGCAGCGCCGCGGGGCTCTCCCAGGCGGCGGGGCCGGCGCGCAGGAACGGCGCGAAGGGGGCGGCGGGGCAGAGCACGAGCGCGGGCCGGCGGCTCAGCACCACCCCGCTGCAGCCCCCGCCGGGCCCCGCGCCGCCCGCGCCCCCCGGCGCCCCCCGCACCCGCACGGCGCAGCACGGCGGGGCCGCCGCCATCCCGGGCACCCCGGGCACCGCCCCCGGCACCGCCCCCCGCGCCCATTGGCCCCCGCCCCGCGCCCTCCCCATTGGGCGCACGTGGCGGACACGCCCCCCAGGAACCCGCCGGGGGGGGCGGGACCCTCGGCCCGGGGCTGCACCGGGACACCGGGATCCGGGGACCCCATGGCCAGGCTTGCTCTCCACCTTCCCAAGGGCAGCATCTCCTCCGGGGGCTCACCCGCAGCAAGTCACCGCCACCACCTGCGACTCCTGGAACGCTTCCATCAACGCTGTCTCCGCACAATCCTAAACATCCCCTGGTCAGATGATGTGACCAATCCATCTGTTCTAGAGCAAGCAGCAGTCACAAGTATTGAGGCCGAGTTATGAGAACACAGCTGGGCTGGGCAGGGCACGTCTCCTGGATGAAGGACCAACCACCCCCTCCCTAAGATCCTGCTTTATGGTGAACTTGCCACCGGCTGCTGCATGAGAGGAGCCCCAAAGAGGAGATACAAGACAAGGACTCCCTGAAACAACATCTCTGCCTTGGCCATATTGATCATCATAACTGGTCTACTCTGGCCTCCAATCGGGAGGTCTGCAGACACACCATCTATAACGCTGCTGATGCCTTTGAGAACGCAGCAGGATCACCCTGGAGGAGAAAAGACAAAGCAGAAAGAATCGTGTCTTGCAGAATTTACCACCTAAGGAGTCTCTGCTGTGCCTTTTGCAACCGGACGTGCCTGTCTCATATTGGCCTTTTTAGCCACCAGCATGCTTGGAACAAACGTGGGTAGAGCCCTCCCCAAATCTTCGTTCACAAAGCCCAGCCATGATGATGATGAGAACAAATAGAATACTCTGAGTTGGAAGGGACCCACAGGGATCACTGAGTACAGCTCCTGGCCCTGTAGAGGACATGCCAAGAATCCTGCTGTTTTCCTGAGAGCGTTGTCCAAACCCCTCTGGAACTCCATGGCAGCTGTTCCGACGGCCACAGCGGGGCCCAGCCAGTGCCAGGCCAGACTGAGGCTCCTGCCCCCTGAGAGGAGAAAGACACGTCTTTATTGAACTGAAAATGAGTGCCAGACAGTAATGAAACTTCAGACAAAAGAAGTCCATCGAGAGTATAAAAGAAACCGGTTTAGTCTACATTAATAACTTCATGATATGCAAATGTCAAACACCTCCATGCTACAACAACCCAAACAGCTTGTGGTTCTCACTGCGATGGCGCAGCCAGAGGACCCGACGCCCTCGATGGAAGAGTCTGGCCTGAGGTGGAACCAGGCAGCCCCTTCCCACTGTCAGCGAGTGCCAGACACCACCCCCCAAACCTGCACCAGGTGCTCCTCTCCAACTAGGAAAAATCAAAAAAAAAAATCCCTGTAAACTAAAGAAGCTGGGATTGCACACCTCAGTCCCAACGGCACGTCGTTGTCGGTCAGCGTGACACAGCACAGCCACCCTACAGCTCAGTTAAGCCCAAATGCTATGTTTATTGAGGACTTCTAATATCGTGATACCTTGGTTCAGTAATTCGTGAAATACCTAAATATTGTTAAATATATTTTTAAAAAACCCTAAACCAGACTCTGGACTAAACAAGATGAACGTTAAACTAAAAAGTTAGGAGGGACGCCGTTTACATTAACACTTTCTTTAAAAAATATAATTGCTTTTTCCTTTTCGTTTTTTTTTTTTCTTTTTTTTTTTTTGAAGTCAATTAAACCACAGTGGTGAGACGTGCTCTCTTTTTCAGCTGTTACAGAGCAGCGTGCAGAGTTTTGACTTCCCAGACCGGAGCAGCCCCGCTGCCACTGAGCTGACAGGGACAACTCCTGCGGAACGGCGCCGCCTCCCCGCCGCGTGGAAAAGAGTGGTGTCACCACTGTGCCCTAAGGGCAGCCGGAAAACCAGGAGTCTCTTGGTCAATGCGGTTGGAAAGCCTCCCGTGTTCTAATAGAAAAGTCCATAGCAAGCTGTGAACAGGACCAGTCCAGAGGAGCGGGACTCTCGTGTCAGTCAATGTACTGCGATAGCCAGCGGAAGCCCTCGCCGTAGCCTTGCCTCTTGAGCACACTGCACATGAACACCTCCATGGGGCGCGCGTTCAGGTCCTTCAGGGGCACGTTTCCCTAGGGAAATCCAAACAGGAGTCAGAGCTGCACCCCTGGAGCCCTCAGGGAAGCGCCCAGCGAGCCACCACCACCCAGGGACACCCCTCTCACAGCCCCCCGTGTTTTGTACAGTTCTGGCAGTTCCAAAACCTGCCCGAGGGCATTGGCATTGTCCAATTGTGGAATGGTTTGGGACAGAAGGGATCTTACAAAACACCTTGGTGCACCTCCCTACCATGGGCAGGGACACCTTCCACCAGCCCAGGTTGCTCCAAGCCCCGTCCAGGCTGGCCTTGGACACTTCCAGGGATCCAGGGGCAGCCACAGCTTCTCTGGGCAACCTGGGCCAGGGCCTCCCCACCCTCACAGGGAAACAATTCCTTCCCACTATCCCATCTAACCCTGCCCTCTAGCAGTGGGAAGCCATTCCCTGTGTCCTGTCACTCCAGGCCCTGGTAAATAGTCTGCCTCCATGTTTCTTGTAGGCCCCCTTCAGGCACTGGAAGGAACCATCATCATTATTGATTCACCTTGGCCAATCCCGTGGACAAACTGTCAGTGAGAGCTGAATTAGTTTCTGGATGGAGCCTCACTTTGAAAGGGAACAGGGGAGCCCTGCCCTCCAGATCCAAGGCCTGGGTGCCTCCCTACCTTTCCCGTGGTCTGTCCATAGAGCCCAAAGATCTCCCGCAGCTTCTCCTCGCTGATGGCCTCGGGTCTGTCGATTTTGTTACCCAGGATAAGGATTGGCACATTGGATATTGTCTCGTCTGTCATTAGGGCCTGGGGGCAAGAGGGGGTGAGAGTTCAGCAGAGGCAGTAAAAAAGAGCTGTTTTTGGAAGAAAATGATTTTGTTTAAGCTCTGTGACCAACAAGGGCTGTTTTCTGGTGCTTCCATGCTCCTGGGAAAGACTCACAACAGTCAGTTAGGTTGGAAAAGACCTCCCAGCCCATTGAGTCCAACCTGTGCCCAGCCCAGAGCGCTGAGTGCCACGTCCAGTCGTTCCTTGGACACCTCCAGGGAGGGGGACTCCACCACCTCCCTGGGCAGCCCCTTCCAGGGCCTGGCCACCCCTTCCAGCAAGAAATTCCTCCTGATGTCCAAACCAAACCTCCCCTGAACTCAAGAGCCTGTGCTCCACCCAGAGTAAGGGCATCCAGGCTTCTCACTGGAAGTGCCAATCCAAAGCATGAGACTCTCAAAACACACTTTGCACAAGTTCCAGCCCAAAAAAGGACTATTATTTGTAATTTAGGTCTTGGGAAAGGGGAAAAAAAGAGAAGTATATTTACATTAAGCTCAACTTTGGATTCCATAAGCCGCGAGTGGTCTGCACAGTCCACCAGGAAGACAATCCCGTTGATGGCAGGCAGGTAGTTCTTCCAGACCCGGCGAGCTGGAACACAGAGGGACAAACACAGCCCCATGAAAACACTGCCTTTTTTTTTTTGTGTGTGTGCATTAAAAAAAAGGGAAAAGGGCAGAAAAACTCTGTTTAGAACTTCTAGAAACTCTAAACCTGAAAGTTCAGCAATTTGAAATAAATTCATATTGGAGTCCCCCACGGCTAAAAACACTTCAGGCAGCAGAGCACGAACTGGCAGTGTTTCCTTCCAAACAATCCTACAGCCAGGAGGTTCTTTCCATGTGTTGCTCCATAAATAAGCCCAGGCAGTGAATAATTAGGCACTGTTAACTGCTGATGCTTGTCAGTATCAATCTTTGGTAGTTTTTTCTTACCTTGTTCATGTCCACCCAGATCAAAAGTCGTGAAGGTCATTCCAGCAATCGTCAGCTCCTCTGATGCTGAAAAAGGGAAAACACAGGGATTCAGGAAAATAAAGAAGCTGTCACAGAATTCCTTGGGGATTTGCCTTGGCATCGCACACGCTCCTCCAATCAGGAATTCCCTGGATTTCCTGCAGAATTCAGTGACTGAAATGGAGCTGTTTCACAAAAAATAATTTCTCCGGCCTCCCACTGAAGGCTTTTAATCTGCAATTATCATCCTTTATTACACTTTTCACCAGGAAAACTCTCCCTTCCCCCGAGAAAACCTCGCACTGACTGAACAACACCAGTTCCTGTGTGTTTTATACCTGAGAGGAAAACACAAACCCACTTCAGCTCGGGCAGCTGCAACCTCAGCTAAGGTTTTAAGACCCTCAAAGCCCCAAGGCAGAGCTTATACCACCAAGGTGTCTTCCAAAACCACATCCCCAAAATTCCAGAGGAAATGCCGCGCCAGGAGGCTTTACCCAGGAAGACTTACTGGGATGTAGCGTGGGGACATGCTGACCCAGCCTGTCATCTTTGAGCATGTGCAGCAGAGTGGTTTTCCCCGCGTTATCCAACCCCAGGAACACCAGTTTTCCAGACTTTTTGTACAAACCTGCGAGGAAGAGGAAGAAGGCAAGAGGAAAACTCCAGCGGGCTCACCACCTGGAGCCAGAACGCTGCTGTTTTTAGGGAAGCCCTTCTCCCAGAGCTCTGCTGCCACCTGTGCACGCTTCCAGCAGGGAAAACACACACAGGCTTTATCCAAAGCAAAGCATGGTGGTGTTTACAGCAACGGGCACCCCCTAAGCTCCTATTTCTGTGAATATTCCATTCCTTTTCCCGGCACATCCCAGCAGAAGAGTGTGCAGCAAAGTATTAGGGGTTGTCTGCTGCCTCAACAGGGTATTTTGGATATGAAACTTGAACAAACTCATAAAATACAGCAGCGAGCTGCTGGGGAGAAGGTGGAAAGCAGGGGACAGCACGTTGTTTCCTTTGGATGAACGGATTTTGGCCGCAGGAAAGCTCCCTCAGGTTCCCAATAGGACTTCTTCCCACCCCATCCCTCTCATCCCTCCCTCCCAGAGGCGCTCGGGACAGCAGGCACCCCATCCTTCTGCAAGGAGTTCCACTGGAACCCACGACTATGGCAGGAGGAGCAGGAGGAGGATGGAGCTCCCTCTGTCTGGGGCCGAGCAGACCCAGCTGCCCCCGCACTTCTAAAGGGCAAGAGAAACACAGAGTGGGGGCAAAACGCCTCCAAATGCTCCCAAAGTTTCTCCCCAATAGCGTAAAAAATCCCTTTATTGACGTGCAGCCTCCCCGCCACCCTTTACCCTGTTCAGAGCCGCCCCAATCCCTAAGTTTTGGGGGATGTGGGCACCGGGAGAAGCCAAACCGACCCGGGGGCAGGCGAGGCACGGGGGGGCGGGGGGGCCTGTAGCATTACCTAAGAATTGCAGAACGCTGCTGAAGCCGTTGTAGAGCCATTCGAAGATGAAAGACATCGCTGGAGATGAATCGCCTGCGGGATGCGGGGAGAAGAAAAACCCCCAAACGCCGGAGTTACAAAGTCCGGGGTGCGGGGGGGGAATGGGGGCGATCGAGGGACGAGGGGGTCGGGGTGGGGAGGATCGGGGGTCAGGAGGTGAGGGGTGGGGGCACACGGGACGAGCGGGCCGGGGGCGAGGGGGCTCCGGCCTCAAGGGCGGGCGGCGCGGCCTGGCCCCCGCCCCGCCCCCGCCCTGCCTGCGTGTCACCCCCCGCGCCGCCGCCGCCCCGAGCCCGGCCCCGCCCGGCCCCCGCCGCCCCGCCGGGCCCTCTCGCCGCGCCCGGCCGGGCCCCACCGCCCCCTCACGCTCCCCGCCGCCGCTCACCCCCGGCTGCCCCCGGGCCGCCGCCGCCACCCAGCCCCGTCCGCGGCCGCCGCCAGCGCCCGACGGAAACGCGTCAGCGCCGCCCCGCCCGCTTCCGGCCCCGCTGGCCCCGCGCGCAGGGGCTGCGGCGGCACCGGGGCCGCGGGTTCGAGACCCGCCCCAGACCGGGGGAAGGAGGGCTCGAGACCTCCCCGCCACCCTCCCTCTTGGAGGGACGCGCTACTGCGATACCCCATAAACACCCTCCCCACCCGGTCACAACCCCCAGAGGTGTCAGGACGAGAGGACGTGGTCTTGAGGTTTTAGGTCAGACATCGGGAAGATTTTTTTTCACAGAAAGAGCGATTTTAAGCACTGGGAGGGGCTGCCCGGGGAGGTGGCGGAGTCACCGTCCCTGAGGGGTCCACGGGAACGACCGGACGTGGCACTCAGTGCTCCGGCCTAGTTGATGAGCAGCCAAAGGCTGGGCTCGAGTTCTCTCCCAACCCAAAGTGTTTGTGACCCCTCGGTCCCAGGGAGGGGAAGGAGAGGGAATGCCACAGCAGTCGGATTCAGTAGTTTTTATTTCTAGCATCCACACACGTACCAGGTGAACGACCTCCCCTCACGACTCAGAGCACAGCACACGACCACGCGCGAGCAGGGTGTTTTGATTTTATAAATTATGTCTTCTGGCCTCCACCGGGCCCCAGCGCAGCCGGCACGTCACTGCTAGGTACGTAATTCTAATCAGCAAAGTTACAGGCAAGGTCTCCTTGTTGACACTGAAGCTATTTTTTCTGGGCTACTCCTGCATGTGGCGGCTCCCCAGCGGGAAGGACGCGGCTGTCTCGCCGCCGTCCTCGGGACTTAGTTTTTCTCATAGTAGAACCATTTGTCAACTGTGTGGGGCAGAAAAAGAAGGAGGGGGGTTAGTCCTCTGTGAGCCACCCGGTTATTAAGGAGTCACATGGCACTGTGTGTGTGTCACCCCCAGCTCAGGGGCCTCCTCCTGCTCCTGCTAACAGCTCCACAGCACAGCAAACAGGTTCCTGCACAGCCCTGTTTACATGGATTTGTTTTCCCCAAGGAGCCACCCTGGTTCAGGCTGCCATTAGGAGCATCCATTACTCAGTTCAGGCAAGGACAGCAAGCCCCACTGGCTCAGCTGACCCAGGGAGGCAGAACCATATTACCTGGGACTCCCAAGACATCCATTTTCCCACAGGTTTATTCCCCAGGAAGGGATTGGAAGTGACAGCCTAGCTCCTCTTCCTGCCATGCAGCAGTGGGCTCTCAACACCCTCCTTAACTCGGCCCTTGGGCCTTGCCCTGGCTACAGCAACATCCAGATTTCACTTGAGACCCTCATTTTCCTATTGATAATTCCTCTGAGGAAGCCCCCGTTCTGCACTGGGATGTAAAGGTGGGTTTTCAGACTCACCTTCGGGTGGGATCGGGTTGGCAGCTTTACATGGCGGTGCCTGAAACAAGAAGGGTGTTATCAGAGAGCAGCTGCTGACCAAGGCTGTCCTTACACCTTGTAGGGCTGCACAAATCTTCCCTGAGCACCATTTAAGATCCTGTGGCAGTCAGTGCTGATCAGCTGTGAGGGAATAACTGAGCAGCATCCTGCCATCCCCACAGCCTCCCCATTCCAGAGATGCCCCCCATGCCAGAAGTGCTCTGCTCCAAGCACAGGCTGCAGTGCCATCTGCTTCCCACCACGAGCAGGTACCACTCCAACATCCACACAGCTGTGAGCAGCTGCCTTTTTTTATAAACCTACAATGTGATGGGGGGAATAGAAGCACAAAGCACTGGGAAAACTCCTCTGAAGAGCTTTTAACCAAAGCCAGAGAAGGATCCCTGGGTGGTGACACTCTCTCCACAGGGGCTGTGCTTCCAAAAACACACAAATTAATCAGGATGCCACCAGAGGATACCAGCACTTTAAAACCAAAGGTGATGGTTTTAAAAGTCTCTCTGAGGCTACAGAGAGCCTCGGGTTTCCAGTAATGTTTCCATACACCGAGGCAAGATTTGCACTTTGATTTTCCTGTCCCATTCCTCTAACCCCTTTCGGGTTGCCAACAGCACTTTACAAGCCTAGTGAGATGTGATTAATTCCCAAAGCTGGACAGGAGTACTACACAGGGAACACCAAGCTTTTCATTCCAAAGGATGCAAAGTCCCTGGCTGCAAGGCTTTAGGGAATCACACTCTCTTTTCTCAAAGAGGGACCTCTTCTGTGAAGCTCTTGGAAGGCCAAATATTTAACCACTCTCTGAAAAGCTGACAGCCAAGCTTTGGTTCAGAAGTTTAGTCCTTCACACAAACTCCGTTTGGGACTCCATCTTCCAGATTACTAAGGGCAAGGAGAAGCCTCTGGAGGAACACCTGGCTTGCTCCACCATCCACCCTGTTTGATCAGACACAGGTGCTGTGT
This sequence comes from Pseudopipra pipra, assembly GCF_036250125.1. Taxonomy (NCBI): domain Eukaryota; kingdom Metazoa; phylum Chordata; class Aves; order Passeriformes; family Pipridae; genus Pseudopipra; species Pseudopipra pipra. The sequence continues at coordinate 194,566 of NC_087556.1, read as the reverse complement.
TCGGTCACCTAAAAAATTCTGAGCATGCAATGTGCCATTCACACAGAGAGGGCAGTTTATACAAATTATATCACTTTTCCTGATGTTTGGGCGCTCAGATTTGTACTTACTGCATCCACAGTAGCTTTTGCACAGTCTTGGCCACAGCAGAAGGGGCTGTCAGACACCGTCAGGTTTGTGCTAGAAGAGAGAGGAACCCTTGTGAGAATGTGCAAGCCCGGGCCCTCCTCAGGGAGTACTGAATAATGGAATATTAAGGATTATTGTTAAAGCTGCCAAGCTGAGGGGGAAGGCCTGGGGAGACAGCCAGCAGCTAACAGAGGGCATGGCACCACTCAGGAAAGGGAGTTCCAGGGTTATTTGTCCAGGGAAAAGGAAGGTGCACGGTACCATGGGCATGAACCTACCAGTTGATCTCCCCCCCGTCAGTTTTCTTTGCTATTAAAGCTTTCCAGTGTTCATGAGTGCTCTTGATGACATTCACAGCAAAATCCTAAGGGTGGAGATGAGAACAAACACCACATTACGTGGCAGCACTAGACCATTTCCTCCAGACTGTCAGTCACATGGAACAGTGTTTATAGGCTGATTGTAGATAGTTCTAACCGTGGAAGAGGCTGAAAGAAACCTCCTCTGTCACTGGGCTGTTCAGGAAGAGCAGCAACCTCCCAGTGCACAACAGCTGAAACAACCAGGATTTTACAAGGAGAATTGTTTTGCTTTTGAGATGGGAGGATACACCAAGGTCACGGAGCGAGCTGGAGGCCAAGAGAAACTGAACACAGATATTCCAGTCTGGGGCCAGTGCTGCTCCATCATAAAAGCACCTCCACCCCGCTGCTCCTCCCACTCGGTCTGTCTCCAGCAGTTGCTGATCCAGGCCTATCCAGGAGCTCTCCTCCACTCCAGGCAAATAATTCAGGCCAACAGGAAGAGACACGCAGCTAATCAAGCTCTGCAATTATTTAAAAATGAATTTGTTTCCAAGCATATCAGCTTCTTTCCTTAAGAATGAGCAGTATATGCTCAAGCATTAACCTGTCAGCTAGAGAAGGAAGCACACGCAGTTCTTTGTTAGTGTGAACACCAGCAATAAATATCCTGGTTTGATACCCCACAGAGCCAAATAAAACACTGCAGAACATGTGGGAGGTTCTTTATCCCGATTTTCCGGTTGCCTTGATTCTGGTTTCACCCATCCTGAGGGGCAGTGAGATGTCCCAGCCCAACCAACCCAGTGCTGTGCTACAGCCGAAAGGGACAAGTCCTTTGTGACTTCTATTTTCTTTCCCAGGCAGTGCTTTGGAGGAACTCCCCTCCTCTGCACCAAGTCTGGAGCTCTGGGAGTTGAGTTACCTCACTAACCCCCTCAAGGCACACCAGGACAGGCAGAAGGCAGGGCACAGAAGCAGGATTTCACCCACTGAGGAGCAGCAGATGATCTGATCCAAGCCAGGGAACACTGCTGCCAAGGCAGAGCCTTACTCAAAGGGCGTGAGGGAACACTTCACGCCTGAAGGAAGAAGTAAGTCTTTTAACTCCTGAGTTAAGTTTAACTTGCACCAGGTTGCAGTGGAACAAAGCCAATGAGCAAGGGAAGGAAAGGGTGATTGATGTCAAGCTGCCTTTGCTCCAGAGCAGGAGCAAACAAACCCAGTGTTTTCCACCCTGGTTCTGACACAGAGGCTCCCAGCCCTGAGGTGATTCCACATGAACGACACCTAGAAGAAAAACTGATAATATCCAACAGCACCAGGGCAATAACCACATGCTTTTTCTCCAAGTATTCTTGCAAGCTGGAAACAAGCAAGAGTGGTAGGCTGGAAAAACAGCAGGATGACTGAAGTCAGCTATCAGCAGCTCCATAAAAACCCATTCTCTCACCCACTGCTCACTCGTGTCCCCACACCCCCCCAGCTCAGTGTGGACAGAGTGCCTTCGCACCAAGACAGCTGAGCCTACCTTGTCTTTAAATTCCTCATTAAAAGCAAACTGGTTTTCTGGCTTTCCATCAGGTACTTTGTATCTTCTGAACCAGTCCACGGTAGCTTCTAAGTATCCAGGCTTCATCCTTCTGACATCATTGATATCTAGGCGGGCAGAAGAGGTTTGTTAGCCAGAAGCAGTAACAGAATTTACCCAGCTCTACCCAGTTGCTCTGAGCTGTCCCCCATTCAGCCCCTCCTCAAGCAGCCTTAGCAACATTTCAGACAGATTGCCCTAAAGACACAGTGAGTGTCTGCACAGGGAAGTCAGTGTTTCATCCTCACAGTCCTGATTGTCCCCAGGAGCCTGGACACGTTTAGCTGTGATTAGAGACACTGAGGACAGGCTGGACAGCCACACTCTGCTTCAAAATGCCACGCTGTGAAGGGGACTGACAAGGTGTGACAAACAGCAGGGAAATGTTTTGCTGTAGGCCTGAAAACATTGTGTTCTGCTGTCCTTCCAGCTTCACACCTGATTAACACCGTGGCACAGAAGGAGCAAGCCTGTGTCCTGGCTTGGAAGTCTCCTGCAGGCTCTCTTGGGAGAAAGGGAAGCATTAATCCTGCTCCTCCCTCCTGTAACTCACCATTATAGCTGTCTGCTTCTGGGTCTTCCACATTGATAGCAATTATCTTCCAGTCTGTCTCTCCCTCATCAATCAGTGCCAGCGTGCCCAGCACCTTCACTCTGATGACTTCTCCCCGGGAGCAGACCTGCAAGGACAAAGACCTTGGTGTCCTTGCTGATGCATCCAAGGAATGCACGACAGGAGACTGTACAAGAGCTCAGCAAGCAGTCAGGTACCACGAAATTAGGTCTCGCTTATCAGCAGCTCATAAGCCTTGGCTCATCTCAACAACAATCTTCAGAGGCAGTAGAGGGAAACATCACATCCTTAATGTGGAGGAGGTAGGAAATAAATAATGTCTCTGGCTAATTGACTTTGGAGACATTAATTACAGGTTTCAGAAGACAGTTACCCTCTAGAATGCGTTACCTTGCTTCCAATTTCGCACACATCGATCGGATCGTTATCTCCACAGCAGCCAGTATTTTCATCCTTGTGACCTGGGTCTTCCCAAGTCTGGAAAAAAACAACACCAAAGTCAACCACACCTGCAAACAAGAACTCCAAAAAAAAAAAAGCAGGTTTGTTTCAGGCATGCAGTGCCTGGAAGATACAGATGATGGCCCACTTCACACTCGCTTTCAGGACTGGTGCTTGAGCTACTTTTTCACTTGTGCCTGCTAAGTTTGAATCCCAGTTAAAAGGCCTTATCTTGCCAAGGGTCAGCTGCTCCCTCCTACCAACAAACCTTTCAACAAAGCTTTTTTCAACAACTTTCCAGACTTCCTCCTGTTCCACAGCCGCCTAAAGGTGAAGTTCACATCTATAAAGAACACTCGTTGATTTGGCTGCCTGCCTGTTCCTCTCCCTATTCATTTCTTAACAGAAGTTTCCTGAGCTCCAGATAGCAGTCCAGCAGAGATGGAAGACAGACAGGGTGTATTGTTTCCTTTTAATTAAACAATTAAAATGATAAGAATGCAGAGCCCCACACCCTGTGCTACCCAGTGTCCCATCTCACCCACAGTGGTGAGTGTAAACTGAAAGACAGGACTGCAGAAGGCATTTGACTCCAAAACCAACAGCTTCTGATCAGGAGCAAAAGAACTCCATGCCCACTTGCATCATAAGGGGTATCTACCTCTAAGGGGGTTGAGATATAAAAAGAAGGAGTATCATTCCCAAATCTCTGCATACCAGGACAGGACTAGTATAGTGAAGACCTCGTGACGGATCCAGAGTGTTCAGGAAGGTGTAGTGACACCTGGGTGGTGCTGAAGGACCGTTCACAATCGCTACCACACTCCTCTACAAGGAGGTGTTAAGCTCCTGATGCATAAACAACTTTGATCCACTAACACATGACAGAGCAAAGGCTTCAAAAGATGCAACTCTGCACAAAGAAGTGGGCTCCAGAATCCATCTGAGCAGAAAACAACTCGAGTTTGAGAGCCTGTGTTAAGTCACGTAGGGACAACGCTCAGCATGCACTGCTATCAAGACTAGAATTATCAAATTCAGAGTGTTTCCCTGGGATCTCACACTGACAGTTTATTTCTCTGAAGGAAACCCCAGCCTTGGAGAACATCAGGGGCAAACAGCCTTCCTCCAAGTCCCCCTTTATCTAGCAGTCCCCAGCCAGTTCAGAGCATGTGTCCAGATGCCCCTATCTGTTGGTCCCGCCTTGCCAGTTGGCTTCTGAGAAAGCACATCTGTGCAGTGGTGGGTGTTGGCAAGAAGAATCTTCCTTAAAGATTCAGCCTAAATCCCGTACCACTAGGATAAAACTTTAGCTCTTTGTGCTTCACCAGGCAGGAACTGAAGGCCCTGCATTGCCAGATGCACGGTGACAGCTTCCTTCATCCAAGGACCTGCCAGCTACTGTCCAGCCAAGGAGAGGAGCAGCACAGCAGGTACCTCACTATCAGCAGCTGCTCATCCTCTGACAGCTTGTTTATAACATCGGCTAGAAGCCTAACTGTTGGGATTTCTGCTTAGAAAGACCCCTGTTTTCCTGACAGGTTCTCTCAATTAGCAGGATTACATATCCAGCTGCAAATGCCACGTTCCAGGTCAGACTCTTTGCTGAGTTTTTGCTCATTAATACAGTGGCAATAACAGGCATCCTCCCTCCTCCCCACCAGCATGGCTGAGCCACTGGGACGGATCAGTGTACCTGTGGGATAGCACCGTAATTCCAGATGTAGCCCTTGTGGGGAAACACGTTGGCTACGTAGCGCAGCTTTCCTTTCTTCACGTCTTGCTTAATTGGGTTTAAGGGTTCCTTTGTTGCAATCTGAAAGAAAAGTTGCATAAATCCCCCTGCTTTGCTCTCTATGGAAAAAACAAGTGATTTTTTTTTTTTAATGGAACTGACAAGCCAAGAGACCAGGAGCTGACCCTGAAGCCAGCAGCAGATACTGGACAGCTCCGTTTTCCTGTTGCATTGCCATCTCCTGGGATATAGTTTTCAGCAGACTCCCAAGCATCAGAATCACATGGGGTTAAGAGCCATAAAATGCTGCTTTAATCAGAAGCCACAGAAGAATACCCAGGCAAACTTCTGCAATCTCAGCTTCCATGCCAGACCTCTAGCATTGAGCAAGTACTGACAGGAGAAGTTAGAAACCACTCTGATTCTGGAGGTGGGATTGAGAAGGAGAGAATCAGCAGAGCCAAAGATTAAGACTTAGCCAGCTCAAGCCCCTTTGCTAGGAACTGTAATGTAGTTACCTCCATTTTAGCATTTGTCCATCGAGGTACTTCCACAACCATGTTGAACACATTCTGAAGAAAGTAAAACATCAGTGAGTGGGAAGGAAGACCACACTTTAAACTAGGAAACACATGCCAGCCAGCTCCCATGAAACCCTAAGATTTTTTTCTGTGGGTTTTTTTTTTTTTTGATGCAGCTGATGAAACTCCCATAGCCCAGTCAGTCACATGGAATCACTTAAAGCTGAATCCCAGAAAAGACCCCAGCAAAGGCCAGATTGAGGTTACCCACACATTCTGCAGGTTACCCCCACATTCTCCATCAGTTGCCACCTACAAACATCCCCATCACATTCCTGGGACACAGAACAGCAGGTTAAATGAACTGAACACAGCTGCACACAAACTATCCTGGACGTAACAAAATGAGGTTTGGGGCATATTTATTAAATACAAAGTGCTTAATGTTCCAGCAAGGGCTGCTCTGGCCATCTAGAACAGATAAGAATAACAGGAACAAGCCACCAACTTAATAATGTGGGTATCTATGTTCTGCCCTGAATGACCGAGGACATCGCTCCCAAATATCTGCCATGATGTAGGGAAGGATGCCCTCTCTCCAAGCTGACACTCCTATAAAAGAAGACCTCGTTAGTGGCATGGTGTGAGGATAAAGGTGGGGGAGGAGAAATGCAGAACCACATCTTGCAGTATTCAGTTTACAGGTGATGCTTGAAAACATCTCCTGTTGATCCCGTTGGGCTGAGGCCTCTTGAGACCTCAGTGTCAGCCTCCTCACCCAGAAAAGCTTTCCCACACTTGAACCTCAACATCTGCTGCTTGAAGAGATTATGGCTGTTCAACAAAAAGTCAAACCTTGCTCCCTAGCCTGGACAAGGTTTCTAATCCCCACCTTAAGCTGTATTAGCACGGCAAAGTCCCTCGAACGTGTATTGCGCCATTATTAGACTGATACTGTGCAACAAGCACTGCTACATCACTGACTTTGCTCACACCCTGCCCTAGCAGAGGTTTATTACCCCCCTTAATTGCAGGGGTCACTGCTCATTTGTATTTTGCATGTAAAAAGGTACACCCTATTTTTATTCCTAACGGGAGGAGAGGAATGAGGCACTGGGATCAGGCTGGGCAGGGTGCTCACGGCTCTGCAGGCAGGGAAAGGTGACTCGGAGCTGCATCTTTGTAAGGCTTGGAGTTCCCCCACTGTCAGATCTGCCTTGGCCTAAGACACTCAGTGAGCAGCCCAAGGTCGTTCCAAGGCACTCAGGTACAGATAAGACCAACCCAGCCCAGCCCCAGACCGGAAAAAACACCCTGCAATCCTCTCAGCGTCTTAGGAGTCTAAGGATAAAGATCAAGGAGCCCAGACAGAGTGAGACAACCTTTGGCTCCGAGCTGGGCTCTGTAACAGAGCTGGCAACCCACCTGCTCAGTAATGAGTTAAACCTCAGTGCAGAGACACTCGAGCCACAGAGGGAGGCCTGGTGTGATCAGCACCATTGTGTAACTTTGGGGACTGAGACCTTCAGTGCCTGGGACTCTTTTCTCTGAATGACTTGGCACGGAGGTGCTGGCAGCAGCCCTGTGTGCCTCAGGTAAACACCAGTAGCTTGGTTTCCCCTGTTAAGCATTACCAGTCCATGGAAATCCTCCCCACCCCTGTGCTCACTCCCCTGCTCCTTCCTCCCCTGTTCTGCGAGCATCTGCAAAGCAGGATTATCCGGATTTGCCTTGTCTGGGGTTACCTTTCAGACACCTGCACTGAAAACTGCTTCCCCACTCGGCCACAGGAACTGCTTCACCTCTGTCCTTGATGACTACAATCCATCATTTCCCTTCTGAGCAGGCTTCCTGGAGCACCCCAGGTAGCTCCATCACCTCCACCTCAGTAGCTCAATCCGCTGCTTTTTTTAGACGTTCATCTCTCAACTCAGAATATTCTTTTCCCTTCCCAGAACCACTCTACACCTCCAAATTACATCTCTGTCTAATGAACATTAGCTCATCCACTGCATTTCTCAAGCTGCACAGCTTTTTAGTACATATTAGAGGAAGAGATGAGCTACAACAGCACAGAACACAGTCAGAGAGCTCAGGGTGCCAGTGAATATGCAGTCAGTGAAAAATGAATCACAACCATTTTGGCTTCCTGGAGCTGGGGCTTTTTTGGTTCAGAACAGCCTAATTTGACTCACAGCTGGCTGCTGAAAGGATGTGAAAGCCCTGCAGCACCGCATGGGGCAGGTTCTGAGAGGCACAAGGTCCTAGGAGATGCTAAAGCAGAAATTCAACATCCTTACCCTCTGTTCAGTGTTGGATTACACTGCAGGCATAAAGTGGCTGCACTGCAGTCAAACCCCAAGCCTGAAATATGCAGCACCCATAGGAGTGGATGTAGATATTACAGCTGAACAGAAAACCTCTTTTTTTAACCCAAAACCCTTTTATGGGTAAGCTCAAGCCAACCACTCACATCTCAGATGCAAAAATGAGAATGAGATCACCCATTCTCTTCTCCTGGGTCGCTCCACCCGAGGCCAGGACAGCAAGAAACCCACTCCCTGCACAGTCAGGCGATGCCTCCCTCAGGTGTTCCTGCAGTGTGGGGAGCTGGGAGCCTCCCCCGGGTGTTCCACCCCTGATCCCTGGGTGTTTCAGGACCCCCTGGATGTTTCAGGACCCCCTGATCCCCAGGTATTTCAGGACCCCCAGTTCCCTGGGTGTTTCAGGACCCCCGGATACTTCAGACCCCCAGTTCCCTGGGTGTTTCAGGACCCCCGGATACTTCAGACCCCCAGTTCCCTGGGTGTTTCAGGACCTCCTGGATGTTCCAGGACCCCCTGATCTCCTGGGTGTTTCAGGACCCCCTGGATGTTTTGGGATCCACTGATCCCCAGGTATTTCAGGACCCCCAGTTCCTTGGGTGTTTCAGGAACTCCTGGATGTTCCAGGACCCCCTGATCTCTTGGGTGTTTCAGGACCTCCTGGATGTTTCAGGACCCCCTGATCTCCTGGGTTTTTCAGGACCCCCTGGATGTTTCAGGACCCCCGGATACTTCAGACCCCCAGTTCCCTGGGTGTTTCAGGACCTCCTGGATGTTCCAGGACCCCCTGATCTTCTGGGTTTTTCAGGATCCCCCAAACTCTGAGTTTTTCAGGACCCCCGATCCCTGGGTATTTCATGACCCACCGATCCCTTGGGTGTTTCAGCACTCCCTGGATGTTCCAGGACCTCCTGATCCCCCTGGGTGTTTCAGGATCCCCTCTTACCTTCCCGGCGTCCGCGTAGATGGGGATGTCGTGGAAGGGGGAGATGTATCGCCCGGCGGCATCCTCTGCAAGGCAAAGGGAGAAGCGGGGGGGCGAGTGAGATGCTGAAGGACACGCGGGCAGGACCCACGCGGGCGCGCAGGGGAGGGAGGCGGGCGCGGGAGGAGGGTGCCCGGCAGGCTGCCCCGCGGCCCGCCGGGGCCGGGGCGCCGTGCCGGCGGCACTCACTGAAGAAGAGCCGGTACTCGGCGCTGTGGGGCGCGGCGCGCTCCTCCACGCTGAACCCCGACATCGCTGCCGCCCAGCCGCGCATGCGCCGCGCCGGCCCCCCCACCGCGCACTGCGCAGGCGCCGCCGAGAGACCGGGACCGCCCTGCGCCACGCGGCGGGAATGGGGTGGGATGGGACGGGAATGGGAACAGGGATGGGACGGGACGGGAATGGGGTGGGATGGGATGGGATGGGATGGGACGGGACGGGTGAGATGGGATGGGATGGACGGGATGGGATGGGATGGGATGGGATGGGATGGGATGGGATGGGATGGGATGGGATGGGAACGGTACGGGACAGGACGGGACGGGACGGGGACAGGGACGGGATGGGACAGGGATGGGATGGGATGGGATGGGATGGGACGGGACGGGACGGGGACAGGGACGGGATGGGACAGGGATGGGATGGGATGGGATGGGATGGGATGAGATGGGACAGGGATGGAGTGGGATGGAGTGGGTGGAACATGGGTGAGATGGGATGGGATGGGACAGGGGTGGGATGGGATGAACAGGGATGGGATGGGATGGGGTGGGATGGGGTGGGATGGAGTGGGATGGGATGAGGTGGGTGGGACAGGGATGGAATGGGATGGGATAGGGTGAGATGGTATGGAATGGCCATAACAGCGTGGGGTGGCATGGACTGCCATGGTCTGGCACGGCACGGCCATAACAGCATGGGATGAGATGGCATGGCCACAGCAGTACAGGGTGGCATGGTCCGGCATGGCCACAAGAGAATGGGGTGGCTTGGTCCACTGTGGCCACAGCAGTGTGCTTTGGCAGGGCCTGGCATGGCCACGATAGCAGGCAGGATCCAGCATGGCGTGGCTTGGTCCAGCATGGCGTGATTTGATCCAGCACAACACGGCTCGGTCCAGCCAGCCCATGGTGGCTCGGTCCAGCCTAGATGTCCACAGCACCATGGTATGGCGTGGTGCAGCACGGCCATGACAGCATGGCTTGGTCTAGCACAGCCTGGTATGGGCCAGCAAAGACCTGCACAGTTCTCCAAGCATGGCACAGCCCGGGACAGCCCATTCTCCCTCCCTGCTCCCTGGTCCCCGCACTCCATGGCCCCATGACTGGAGCTGCATGAAGGGGGTACTGACAGAGCACAGGGGCCTGTGGTGCCGGGGGGCTCAGCTGGGGCCCTCTGGATGGTGCTGTGGGGGGAGCGGAGGAGCCAAGGCAGGGACGTGGCATCGGTGGGACGTGCCTTTATTTCGGTGACCTGTGGCCCATGAGGTGCCAAATCCCCGCTCCCCAACCCACAAGCCCTCAGTCCAGAGGCCCCTCAGCCGTCCCAGGCGGGGGCCCCAGCGCGGCGCAGGGCCAGCGGCCCCGACTCGGACACGGGGGGCGAGTCGCTGGTCCGTGCCTGGGTGAAGACGCGGTTGCGGGTGCCGAGGAAGGTCCCGTGGCCGTGGCTCCGGGGGGTGTAGGGCCTGCGGTGGCGGCACCGGAGCAAGCAGAGGGGGTTCCTGAAGACCTCCTGGAAGGCTCTTCGGAAGTTCTCGTTGAAGTAGCCGTAGATGATGGGGTTGGCGCTGCTGTTGAAGAAGGCCAGCCAGTGGGCGAAGGGGTACACGTAGACGATGACCAGGTGGAGCTGGCCCTCGCTCAGCCACCCATAGTCCGTCAGCAGCAACAGCGTCCAGAGGGGCAGCCAGGAGATGGTGAAGAAGAGTGCAACAATGATGAGCATGTTGATGACCTTGGCCTTCCTGCGGGAGATCCTCCTTCCCTCCGGCTCCTCCCGGCCATGGGCAGGCGCCACCGACTTGAAGAGCTTGAAGGCGATGCGGGCGTACATGACGACGATGAGGGCGAGTGGGGCCACGTAGATGTGGGAGAAGAGGACGGTTGTGTAGATCCTCCTCATGCCCGTCTCGGGCCAGGCCTCCCAACAGGAGTAGAGAGGGTAGGAGTTGTTGTAGGTGTCCACCATGAAGTGGTGCTCCTCCCTGGTGACAGTCAGGGTGATGGCAGCGGGGCACATGATGAGCAGGGCCAGCACCCAGATGATGGCGATGGTCAGCAGGGCTTTCCTCAGCGTCAGCTTCTGCCGGAACGGGTGGACGATGCAGCGAAACCTGTGGGAGGGCAGATGGCAGTGGCTTTGGGCACCTACTGGGACATCCCTGGGGAAGGAGGGCGGCCGGGACCCGGGGGTGTGAAGGGAGGGTGAGGTGGGTTGCTCTTTACATAACGCTTTTGGTGGCAGAGGTAGGTTGGGGTGTCTCCAGCTTTGGTGTTCTCACGGTGGGGAAGGGCAGCTTGCTGGAATGCCCCATGGACAGCTTAGTGGTCCTTATGGAGAGCTGGGACACGCTCCTGACATCCCCAGGAGCTTTCCCGTGATGGAAACCACACAGGACACCTGGACCTGCTGGAGGCAGTTGGCCCCACATTCCCACATTCCCAAGCCAACGTACCTCTCCACGGCGATGGCCACCAGTGTGAAAACGGAGGCGGAGACGGACATGCCCTGCACCAGGCCACTCATTTTGCACATGGTGTTGTCAAAGGGCCAACCTGTGAGGGGACACCGTGGAGGCTGTAGGTGCCTTGGGCTTGGCCAGCTCCCTTTAGATGTCCCCATCCACTGTGTTGTTTCTGGGGGATGCTAAATCCTGCTCCTAAGGGGGAGCTCATACAGACATGGCCTTTTGCAGCACAGATGCTTGGAGAAAAAACCCAAAATAGGTAAAAAAATGACACTCTTAGGAACTCAAGGAAGATGGTGGCTGCCATTTCTCCTGCCCTTGTCTAGGGCTTGAGCTGTTATCATGGGGACCTACATTGGGATCCTCAATCAGAAGGACTTTCATCTTGTTTCTTGACCCCAATGCCAAGGCAATAAATGTATCCTGCCCCATAATCAATAAACACAAACTCTGCCCTGTGGCCTAGCTGCCGCTGTGGCTGAACTCTGACAAATGTCACCCCTTATCTTTGGAAAGGGCAACGGGCACGGCTGAGCCATCACGGAAGAAGATGGGGTTTTTTTCAGGGTTACTTGATGAAGAAGGGCTGAACTTTAAATAAATATGCAAATGCAGCATTAAGATTATTTTGCCAAAAATAGTCAAAACCTCAAAGAAAAAAAAAAAGGATGTTTCCCCTCTAAAATAGGAGCTCTAAGTGAAATCACACCTTTCCTCAGGTGTGGTTGAGTGGCCACCACCTGCCCTTCTCATCCTCACCAAAAACACCACCCAGGGCTTGGCCTCATGTGTGGGGGGCAGAAGGTGAGTGGGGGATGTTCCTTCCCCCCACCACTTTCTCTCCCCTGTCTTGTGTCTCGCCCCTCCACTGCCCCGCTCACCTGTGATGAGGTTGTCCACCAAGGTGGTGGGCATGCAGAAGATGCCCACCAGCAGGTCGCTGATGGCCAGGTTGAGGAGGAACATGTTGGTGACCGTCCGCATCTGGCGGTTCTTCACCACGACGAAGCACACCAGGATGTTGCCGACCATGCACATGAGGAAGATGAAGGTGTAGGCCAGGATGAACATGAGGGCCACCGGGGAGGAATGCTGGTAGTAGGCCAGGAAGGTGTAGTTCTCCCTCAGGAGGTGACTGTAGCTTGTGGTGCCGTTTGGCCACCAGGTGCCACTGGAAGGGCCTGGGGAAGGGAAGGCAGGAAAATGAAGCTGGGAGAGGGTAAAGCAATTCATTTCTTAATGCCCTCAGAAGTGGGCTTTCATGTTTATCCCAATGCCCAGCCTGGCTGGGACATGCCCTGTTGGGATCATGGCAGTGGCCCAGCAAGTCTCCCCGTCCTTGGGTTACGCAGCTCAGGGTACTGCAGCACGTCAGGTGAATCATTATTTTATATCATTAGTTTTTAAGTCATTCTTATTTACATAACTCTTTTGATGAGGAATTAGAGCAGCCCAGAAGGCATCCTGATCACATGGGGTTTTTTGGGGATAAAGCAAGGAAATAAATCCACACCCTGACATTTCAGTGCTCTGGCCTTATGGGAAGCTGTATCCATGTGGTCCCTGTCACGGCTGGCCGGGGAGCATCCCTGCTCCAGGGTGGCTGCTGCTGCTTCTCCTTGTGCTTCCAAGGTTTACAGTTTGAGATTCCCTAAAATCTTATTCTCCCTGGCAAACCTGCAGTACCTGAGGGAGAGAGACTGGGGCAGAGGAGACCTTGCCCTCCGTTTAAGGTATAAAGCAATAATTATGACTCTGATCATTATCTGGGAGCTTCTGATGGAGTGGGGGATGGAATTTTGTCACTACGGATTTAACGGCGAGCGGGTCTGGGCAGCTCCCACCCTCGGGTTTCCCCAGCCTTACGCAGGCAGGGACGCGGGAGGATGCCGGGAGCAGCAGCTGCCTGCAGTGGTGACGGGGCTGACTCCGGGAAAACCCAGCCTGCAATTTTAAGGCAAGAAAAGGCATATTTTATCTCTAAGGTTCAGCCTAACTGCCTGCAGGTCAGCCCTGCTCTGAGAAAGCCCCCAAAGCCGCCGCGTGATGGGCAGCTGGAGCATCCCCCCATCCTTGTGCCGGTGCCGGTGCCGGTGCTCAGCTCGCCGGCCAAGGCGCTTTTCGAGCCGCCGGGACTGCCTTGGCTTCTCCAAGGCTCCTGCACGCAGGAAGGGCCCCTCCAGCCCCTATGACCGTGTCCGGGGTGCAGGATTTGGGCAAGACGTTTCCAGCCGGGCTTTAGAAAGGTGCTGGGCGGGTTTGCAGCCCGGGGACACAGGGGAAGGAGCGTCTTGGAGAGGCAAGAAAGCAGCGGGACTGGGGGACAAGATTCTCCAGCCAGTCGGCATCAGACGCACTCACATGACCCAGCTTCGTTAGCAGGAGTGCTCCTTCGTTAGCAGGAGCAAAGTCTGTAACGAGATTGCCCAAAATGTACAATATTAACCCCAAAACTTTGCTGGACTTAACCTTTTTTGGGCTGCAGTGCAGAATTAGCGGGAGGTGGGTGTCCTATGGAATCAGAGGTGGTTTTAAGAGCGAGGTGGAAGACGGGGAAAGGAAAATAAGGGGTGGCTGAGCACCCAGGGTTGGTGCTGGATGAATGGGTGGATGGATGAATGGGTGGATGGATGGATGAATGGATGGAGGGATGCAGGCATGGAAGGGGGTACCGGGAGGGGGGCGAGGGACCGCTTGCCTCCCTGCCCGGCTGTGGGAAACCACCGCAGGAAAAGACTGGGCTGATGGAACAGGGGGCTGGGGCCGGGGGGCGGCTTTTGCGGGGGGATAAAAGGAAACAAACCGGGTCTCAGTACTCACCTCCGCCGGCCCGACCCGGCTCCGGGGGCTGCATCGCTGGGGCGCGGGGGCTGCCGCCGGGGGTGGGGGACAGTTTTGCCCCCGTCCCTTCCCCGGTTCCCCCCGCCCGGTCCCGAGCCCCGGTGCCGCTGCCGCGGAGCCGCTGCCGCGGTGCCGCCGCGCCGCTTGCGGCTGCTCGGGCTGCGGCGGCGAAGGGGAGGGGGCGGCGGGGGGACAGCCTCCCATCGCCGTGGATACCACCGGGGGACCCACACGCAGCTCCCCCACGGATGAGCCAGCGCGGGGGGACCAGGGAGACCAGGAGAGAGAGGGAGCGGGTTTGCTCCCCTGGGAAGGGTCGGGGTCTACGTCCCCCTTGCTGCCTCCGAGGTCCCCACACTGATGCTGGCAGCTGATGGCCGGTGTCCTCAGCAACGCCGGGGTGGAAAACATGCCAGGAGCCAAAATGTGGGTGGGGAGGACCCCCCTCCATCACTCCATGCAGTAGGGAAAAGCAGCACGATCTTTAGGGATGATGGTCCTGAGTCCAAGCTGCTCCATTATTCCCAACATCAACAACCCGCTTCTTACCATGGCCTTTACCAAAGTTTGGCAAGTCTAGAAGGATTTACAGGATTAACCCGTCCTGGCTGGACAAACGCCACTGGGAAGTGTTTGTCTCTTAAAAAAAACCCAAAGGAGCAAAACAGGGAGATGTTTAAACAAACCATTTTGAGATAACACCTGTGGTTTCTCCCAGGAGTTTGTGTTTTTCCTTTTCACAGGCAGCTGCTACTGGGACACGAGTGTGCTTGGCAGTGGCCTCCCTGACACCGAGGAGCTGCTCTCTCCAGGACATTTCTTCCTGGGAGAGAAAACAGCACTTCTGAGGACCCACAGCCCCGAGGGAGATGGGTGCACACACCTGGGAACACCCACAGGGTGAGCAGCGTGTGGGAACCTGCCGCTACTGGTTTGCTCCTATTTCCATGGTGGAAAAAAAGCCAGAAGGAAAACAAAAGAATCCTTGGAAAACCAAGGATTTTGCCAAGGAAATACTGCTGAGGTCTGTGCAGAATCCAGCCAGAGGCTGCAGTGAGCAGCTGTGGAGATGTGCAAAGCGGCTTCTTTAAGGGGAAGACTGATAACTCAAATTTAAACAGACACAAACCCCCTTGGTGTAACAGGAAAGCGTTTAATCAGGCACTTGGCACACCGAGATGTCAGCAATTCCAGGGCGAACCCTTACGGCCCCAGGGATGTCCCCCACCATCCCGGCTGCTCCCCGTCGCCGCCCAGGCAGGAAGGATGGAGCCGAACATCCAACTTCCCCCGGCTTTACCCAAACCTCGCACCGCATGCACTGCAGCTCCTCTGCATCCCCCAAACACACAAGCGGGAGATTCCCTGGCTCGGGAGCCGGCAGAGCCATCCGCTCGCGGAGGAGCCCCGCTGCTCGCTTCTCATTAAAGTAAAATGAGGGACTGGCTGCCTCGCTGCAGGTTTGGGACAGGAATAGGGGCGCAGCAGGGACCGACCTAAGCCAAACCACTCTCGTGGGCAGTCGCCCCTCGGGACAGCTCCCCTGGGCACCCCGAGACCCTGTCAGGCTTCAGGGATGGGCTCCTCTGGGGACAGCAGCAGGTCGAAGGGGACGAGGGGCCGGACGAGCAGCCGCACCTCGGGCCCGACGGGGTTGTCCCGCAGGTTGAGGCTCCGCAGCGATGCCATGGACGCCAACTTCTCCGTCGGCACCTCTGCAAAGACAGCGCGGAGCTGAGAACCCGGCCCGGCGTCTCTGCCGGGGAATTCGGAGAGGCGGAGCGGGGGAAGCTCCTCCTGATGGACAGCCTGGAGCTTAACCTGCTCCTGCCGCTCTGCAGGCTTTGGTCGCAACAGAAACATCATAAAATCCTAGATTACACATCTACTCAAGCAAATGGTTATGGGTTGGGCTGGATGATCTTAGAGGCCTTTTCCAATGATTCTGTCATTCTGTGAAATGTCTTTTTGAGAACACCACGATATTCTATGTGGACACTGCCCTCCAGTTCTCCCGGTCCTAATAAACCCCCTGCTGGGGCACTAAACTGGTATTCAAAGACTTATTCCCTGATTTTATTCCCAATGTTGCAATGCCCAGGAGCCTTCACCAGGCTAACAGGAGAGCATGTGCTCTTTGCCCTCTTTGGACAGGCTGCAAAATAGCTCTTGGCCATCAACAGGAACCCTCCTATTTCACAATTTCCACGAATTTGGGTGTTTTCCTTTAGAAAACATTACATTTATGAACTTAACATTAAGAAAAGGTGCAGTTCTCCTGGATGGTCCCAATGTGAATCCACTGATGGCAGAGGAATGAAACTGATACAAAAAAATAACCATTTAGGTAATTCAAAGGTGATAGATATTTTACTCCAAATCACAATATTTTGGGCCTGCCTGATTTACCAAAACAAATTTCTTCTTAATTTGGTCACTAAAAGACCAAGAGCCTTTTTTATCCCAGCTCCCATTTCTTCTGCCAACACCTAGAGCAGAACTGTGGTGTTGTAATTATAGCTGGATGATTACGTGATTTTTAGACCATGAAACTTACTTTATGCTGGAAAAAAGCTCAAACACTTCGATGCCTTTGTTTTTTCCCTCATTCTCCTCCAGAAAACACTGCTATTTTCCATACATGTATTCCTTAGCAGTTCATCTCTCATCAGGCAGAGCTTCACATGATTTTTTTTTTAATAACTCTTCTTCATGGTGGATTTTTTCACTGCAATTCTCCTGTATATTTTTGCTTTTTTTTCCCCCTTGAGGCACAAAAATAATATTATTTTTTCACAGATCTTCCTGTTTAATCATCTTCTGGGTCTGTGCAGTGTGATAAAGTTAAAAGTGCTTACCCCCACTTCGCTTGAATTTAGGGAGTTAAGGGAATTATTTTAGGGACCAAGCCTTGCTCTGAGTGGAAACAAGCCCAGCTCTGCACCTTAATTCCAGGTAAGGAGTGGTGACTCACCCCGGCATGAAGGGACAGGCAGGGCACATAGTGCAGCCTGTAGCTGTAAGGTTGTGCCCTGGGAGCCCCAAATTCCTCTGTAAACAACCCAAAACATCTGTTGCTGGCTTCCCAGCAGATAAGGCACTTGTGTTTGAGCCTGAATTATTTGTGCTGGCTTCACCAGTCAAACAAAAAAAGGGGCAAAAGAGGCTTTTCCTAATTAAAGCAGAATATGATGAGTGACAAACCCAGCTCCTTCAGATGAAAGGGATGCTGAGGGATTGGGAGGCATCTGAGGAGGTGTATATGAAAGGGCTGTGTGGCGTCTGAGGAGCTGGTGATGAACGCTAACAGCAAGGTATGGCTGAAAATTGAAGGGGAAAGGACCGTGCTCAGCTCAGAGCTGCTTCCCTGTCACCTTTTAGCATTAACCACATCCTTTGGTGGCAGCAGCTCCTCCGAGGCTCCTCCAAACCTGCTGGTGCCAAACTCACTGGCTCCTCTGTGGTTATTAACAAAAATGCCTTTTCTGGGCCATTATCTCACATCAAGAGTGGTGATAGAACCACACAACCATGGAATGGTTTGGGTTGAAAAGGACCTTAAAGATCATCTCACTCCAGCCCCTGCCATGGGCAGGGACACCTCCCACCAGCCCAGGTTGCTCCAAGCCCCATCCAACCTGGCCTTGGACATTTCCAGGGATGGAGCAGCCACAGCTTCTCTGGGCAACCTGTGCCAGGGCCTCACCTCCCTCATGGGGAAGAATTTCTTCCTAATATCCAAACCAAACATACTCTCTTTCAGTTTAAAACCATTCCCCCTTGTCCCATCACTACATGTCCTCAGGAGGACAAAATTAACCTCAGTTGCCCCCGGCAGTGACCTGCCCAGCCTTGGCAGCAGTCTCAACATCATCTCCATTGAACTATTAATCAAGGAATAAGGGAAAGAGAAGCTGAAGCTCCAGGTGTCCAAGCATCCCCATGGATTTGGGAGCTTAAAACCCTGATTTGATATAAGTCTAATTATCAGGGAAAGAGTTAAAAGCACTGACAGTAATATATACATAATTACAGTCCGAGCTTAAGAGCTTATTGAGATGAAAAGGGCAGGTTGTGGCATTAAATGTCTCCTTTCACAGAGCCCACAGGCTCCAGGCAGGCATTAATTACTCCTTTTACTCTTGTTTCCCTTTAGCTGGAAAACGTTTCCTACAATCTCCAGTTCAATATGTCTTAGTAGGTCACTCAGCCCTTTTTCAGAAGGTGTTTTTGAGTCGGGTTTGCAGCTCTGGATTGAGTTCCTCCAGCACCTCCGGGAGGGCAGGGGAGGACAGGCAGGACCAGCCCTGGCACAGCACCACAAACCAGGTCATCTGCAGCCTTCCACTGACGGAGAAAGTCACGGTCCTACCCCAACATCCTCCTAAAGAGAGCTGGAGAGGGGCTTTGGACAAGGGCATGGAGTGACAGGATGGGGGGAGTGGCTTCACGCTGCCAGAGTGGGTGGTTAGAGGACATATTAGGCAGAAATTCTTCCTTGTGAGGATGGTGAGGTTACCCAGAGAAGCTGATGGATATTTCTGGGTAGTGAAATCCTATTTGACTGTTAAGAAAAACCTAAATTTGTGCCAGTTAAATTTAAGGTGATGGACTCTCCCTAACCCTCCTTCTGCTATTGTGCCAGGCTGGCATGGGAGGAGAAGGTGTATATATACATATATGTATATTTATATATATAAATATAAATAGAAATAGAAATACAAGATCGAAGATAAAGTATAAAATCATATTAATATGTAAAAATACATACATATATATATATATAACACAAACTCATGTGCAGGTGGGCCTGGAAGGTATTTGGTAAGGACTGGCAGGAGCAGTGTGATTGCCCAGACTTTTGTTTCCTTGGAAAAATGGGCTGAAGCCCCCTGGCTTTGTAGCCTCTACCTTTTCTTTTTCCAGAAAATGTGTAAAATAAGACAACCTCACCTGTTTCTGAAGCCAGACAGCATTGTGTGCACTACTAAGATGCGTCCCTAAAACATTTTACCTTGAAATTGTTAAACTTTACTCTTTTTTTATTTTCCCCGAGTCTGACAACCAGCAGCCAAGGGGAGCCTGGTGTCTCTGGCTCCCATGGAAGCAATATTTAACGTGTAGTGTTTCCGCAGGCGCAGCTGGGGAGCAGCTGATGTGATGCTGTTAATAAAACCTGTGTTTCAGGGAGCAGCATTCCCAGCAGCAGCTGAAGCAATCCCAGATAAAACAGCAGAATTGAGCGGACTCAATATTCACCTCCCTGGGGATCTGTGTGGGCTGTGGGATGCTCCAACCTGGGCCCTTTGAAAGCTCCCTCCTGCATAAATCCCCTTTTATCCTTGTGCAACAGCTGCCCCCTTTGCCCGGCTTTTGGGGACTCCAAAGGCTCCAGCTTTGCACATGAAAGATTTTCCTGTCACTGCAGGGCTGAGGGATGAGCAGCTCTTACCATTCCTTTCATTTCATTCTTAGGGGATTTTGTAGTGTTGCGGCTCCTGCTCTCTCTGGGAAATGTTCAGGTGGGCTTGTGCCCTTGCTTTGCCCGGCAGCAAACATCCCAGCCCAGCATCCCTGGGGCTGGGCTCTGCAGTCACCTCTCTTTTTTAAAGAAATCTGGTGATTTTGAGTCAGCCCAGCGGGAGGTGCCTGAAAGAGCCGTATCCCGGTGCGGTGAATGGGGCAACTTGAACGGGGCTTGATTCCCTCAGTGCCTGCAGCGGCTTTTCCCTGGGGTGCAGTGAAAACACGGGAAAGGCACGTGGCTAAAGGGGCTCTGGCCATTTAGCATCTGCCCTGCACCCCTGCGCCCTCACCTCCTGTGGGAAGAGCCCTCCTCACCTGCAATCTCGTTCTCTTCCAGGTCGATGGTCTCCAGGGAGGGGACAGTGGCCAGGGGCTCGGGGAAGCGCCGGAACCTGTTTCGGGAGAGGTCGATGGCCCGGAGGTGCAGCAGGGAGGTGATTTCCTCGGGCAGGCGGTGCAGGTAGTTGCCTGCCAGGTTGAGTTCTGTGAAGAGAGGTGGTGGTGAAGTAATTCACGAATGGCTTAATGTACAGCCTCTGTCCCCCTTGGGCTGCCAGGTCCAGCAGTGGGTTTCCAGCTGCAAAAATGGGAATGTTTTGCTGTTTCCCGTGGTATGCCATTGTACTTTTGCCTGCTGGGAATGCCACTTTGAGGGCGGATGTTTTTCTTGGCTTCCTCGGGCTTTGCTAATGAAACCTGTGCTGCATTATGCAAGCAGGGGATGTAGAAATGACAAACATTTCCTAGTAAAATCAGCACAATTACCTCCCCAACGGACACTTGCCATGGCTTATCTTCATGTGCCTGAAACCCTCCTGAGGAATAAACAGAATGGTGGAAGAGTTCCTATATGTGAAAAATAACTGTGTAGAGTTTCCCCTTCTGTGGTGTTTCCCTAGCAATGAGCTCCAGCGGGGCCAGGAGCAGCACTCCTCCCCCAGAGTCCATAAGCCATGGGAACAGAACCCAAACCCCAATGTCCCAGCGCCCTTCTCCAGTGACACAGGGCTTTCTGCTCTATAAATACCCACAGGAGCTGCCCTGCCCCTGCTAATACCTGGTATTTATAGGTCCTGCCTTATTCAGGCTGTCCCCAGCCCTGAGGCATCTCTACCCAGCAACAGCCCTGCTGAGACCTGGCAAGTTCATCGCTGGAGTGATCCGTTCGCTGGTGGAACAAAGCCCTTGCTGGGAAACCAAACTTTTTCCCTTCAGGGCTCATTGTGCTGTCTAGCAAACAAAAATTGATTTCCTTTGCTCAACATGTTTCTTTTCCCCGGACTAGGGGAGCTCCAGCTCCACAACAAGAGAAGCCTCCCCAGACACACCACAGTGGCAGTTGTGTGGCACATTCTGCAAGTGAAATAATTGATTTTATAAGCTGCCAGAGCAGCCCCAGTCCAGTTTCCAGTGTTTAACATCTTGGTACTGAATGCTCTGAGTGCTTGCATGGCCGTATTTTGGTGGATTAGCTTCTGGTTGCTTTCACTGGGCTCCACAGGGATGTGTCCCCATGGCACTGATGATCATCCCCATTTCCTGCAGTGATTAACTCTCACTGATGTCTCAGGAGGGGGACTAATTAACCACAGCAAGCCAACATGCCTTCAGCAGTCTGGAATGCCCCATCTCTGCCATGCCCCGTTATCCACAGGAGCGGCTCCAGCTCCTTGGAGGGAGCTGGAGGACGATGAGTGACCCCCACAGCAGCCTGGCCACTGCTGGAAGGTGTCAGAACACGAGTTTGGGAGGATGAGTGTGAGCAAAACCAGTGCCCTCTTCCTGCAAGGGGTGGGCACGATAAGGAAAAATGGATTTTTGGGGGTCTGGATAAGTCTGCTTGGAATGAGGTGTGAGCACAGAGGAGTGAAAACTGCAGAGGGGAGACTCCCCAGTGCTGTGCCCCTGGGGGCTCTTTGAGGGTGCCAGGGGTGTGGAAGGGGCTGTCCCTCACCTCTCAGCTGGCTGAAGGTGGTGACAAATCGGCTGGTGATGGACTTGAGCTCGTTGTTTGCCAGGGAGATGCGATGGATCCCCTCGGTGACGCTCCTCATGGCTTTGTAGATTCCAACAGGGAAGGTCATCAGCTTGCAGTTGGCCAGATCTGCCCTTGGAGAGAACCCTGGCACCTTGTAATGCACCCAGCCAGGATGGAGCCCTGCTTTCCACCTGCTTTTCCACCCCTTACTCCTCGATTTGCCCATCTGAGTGCTGTCCCCTGCCTACTCCTCTCTATTACAGGGATATTTGCAGCCACCCCTGCAAGCACCAGGAGTTTGATCCCATCAGGAACGCCAGGGCTGTTCTGCCTTAGGCATTCAACCCTAAATCACATTGAAACTGCTTCCAGGCTGCAATGTTTTTTTGGAAACCCCAGCCTGTCCATGTCTAATAACTTCAGTCATGCCCCTTCCCTGTGTCCCTAAATCCCTGGGGCTGATGGAGCAGGGCAGAGATGCAGCCTCCACGTCTGGTGGGGATGGGGCAGGGCTTTCCATGGGCACACTCCTCACTGGTGACAGGTGTTTGTCCCATGGCAAGCAGCGAGGAAGGGAACAGGGTTTGGCTCTGCTTCTCAACTCTTGGCGGTTTTGTTTTGCTCTGGGTTGTTTCTGCTTCCCTTCCTGGGAGATGCCAGGGATGGAAACCTCGTATCCCGGCCCCCTGATGCTCAACCCGGGCTCTGCTTCCTCCCCCTCCCCAAAGCCACGAGCTCGGTCCTCCCACGCTTCCCTCGCTCGGGAGGATGTGGAGGGGCTGAGGGATGAAGCTCCAGCTCCCCGAGGTAGGCTGGTTTATTATCCCAGCACCGGGAATCCAGCAGGAATGAGAATGAGAGGCTTTCATCCCTCTCCTTTGATGAACTGCTCCCTGCACTCGGATATTAGCTGGAAAAGAGGGGTGAAACTGCAGGAAAACACAGATCTGACAAGGCAATGTGGGGAAACCCCTGCTCCTGCCACCGCCTGCAAGGAGGGACTGTATTCCTGAAACACGTCCCATGGGATTACGTGCCATGGCTGGGAACCTGCTCTAACTCTGGGGGGCTGAGAGCCCTTTAGGGGAGCCTCTCCCTCCTCCGGAGCCGCGGGTGCAGCGCCCGTAGGGAATGCCCACAGCTTTTTTTAGACTGTGGCGGCAAAAAATAGAGCCCCGCTCCCGGACACCCGATCCTTCTCCGGGCCCCGAGCGGGAGCCGAGACGGAGCTCCGGCCTTACCCAGGGAATCCGTTTTGTTCTCCACCGTGTCGTTCACCTTCCTGGCCACACGGGCCACCGCCTCGCCCATCCTCTTCTGCATGTGGGCGCCCGGTCCCACCGGGAACGCGCTCCGGGCGGGGGGATCCACGGCTGGAGGAGGAAACCGGCCACTCCGGCCTCTCGGGAGAGGGATGCTAAAAATAACCCGCAGGATCAGCGTTCCCAGGGGAGGGAGGGAGGCTGTGCTGGGGCTGGTATGGCCCTCAGGGATGTGATTCCCGGCTTTCCAGAATGGCACATTTGGGATATAGGGATGCATCCCCTTTGCTGGAATGGGACATAAGGATGCATCCTCTTCTCCTGGTTTGGGATATGGGGATGCATCCCCTTTCCTTGTCTGGGACATGGGGATGCATCCTATTCCCTGGTTTGGAATATGGGGATGCATCTCCTTTGCTGGAATGGGACATAAGGATGCATCCTCTTCTCCTGGTTTGGGATATGGGGATGCATCCCATTTCCTTGTCTGGGATATGGGGATACCTCCCATCTCTTTGTTTGGGATATGGGGATCCATGCCATTTTCTGGTTTGGGATGTGGGGATGCATCCTCTTTCCTCATTTGGGACATGGAGATGCCTCCTCTTTTCTGGTCTGGGATATTTGGATGCATCCCCTTTCCTGGTATGGGACATGAGGATGTGTCCCCTTTCCTGGTAGAGGATGTGGGGATCCATGCCATTTTCCTGGTTTGGAATATGGGGATGAATCCCATTCCCTGGTTTGGGATATGTGGATGAATCCCATTCCCTTGCTTGGGGTATGGGGATCCCATCCCCTTTCCCACCAACTTCGCCCAGCTCGGCCTTGCCAAAACATTTCGGCAGAAGGAACCGCGGACAGGATGGGATGGGTAAGACCCCCTTTCCCCCCCCCCAAAAAAAAAGCGCGAGCCGCCCTTCCCACGCCGGGAGTCGAACCCGGGCCGCCTGGGTGAAAACCAGGAATCCTCACCGCTAGACCACGTGGGAGCGCCGGCTCCTGCCCGCGCGGCCTCGCGCCTGCCCCCTGCCGGCGGGCGGGGCGGGGCGGGGCGGGGCGGGGCCGGGCGGGCCGCGCCGCCTCCGCGGGGACAAAGCGCGGGGCCGCAGCGGGGCCATGTCGTCCGCCGGCCGCCAGCCCAGCCAGAGCCGGGCCATCCCCACCCGCACCGTCACCCTCAGCGACGCCGCGCAGCTGCCCGCCGACTACTGCACCACCCCCGGCGGGACGCTCTTCTCCACCACGCCGGGAGGTAAAAGCGCCGCGCCCGCCTCGGGGCCTGCGGGGCAGCCCGCCCGTCCGCTCCGGGCGCCGCGTGTCGCGCCCATCGCGGGCGTACCGCGCCTCTACCCCCTCCGTGCGCCGTCTGCAGGCAGCGCCTGCCGCTCGCTCCCCTTAAAGCAGCGCGCTTGGAGGTGGGTTTATTATTTTCCCGGGGCGCGGAGGGTCCCGGCGGGGCGGGAGCTGGATCCCGGACGGGGCAGAGAGAGGCCCCGGTGGGACGCGGGCACCGGGGCTCGGCCCTATCGTCACATCGCTCGTCCCCGTCCAGGGGAGGGGGACACGGGGCGTTTCGGGGCGCCACATCCATCGGCATCCCCGGGACGCGTGCCCAGCCCTGCCACGAGTTTGCCAGTGGCCGGGACAGCCGGGACCCAGCTGCCGCCGGGGCTGTTTGTCCAGCGTGGAATTATCGCGTGTCGTGCCCAGATAAGAGCGAGCAGAGCGGCAGCGCGCACCCCCCTGCCCTCCCCGCCGGTCTTGGCGGAGAGCCTCGGCTGGGACGCCCGTCCCACCGGGAAACTCCTTCTGCAAACAAGCGCTGCCGAACCAGATTCTCCCACTCTCCTCTCGCTTCCCCCCCCCAGGCACCCGGATCATCTACGACCGCAAGTTCCTGCTGGACCGCCGCAACTCCCCCATGGCCAAGACCCCGCCTTGTCACCTCCCCAACATTCCCGGCGTCACCAGCCCTGGCGAGGCCGGCGAGGAGCCCAAAGAGGACAGCAACAGTCTGAACCACCAGGAGGGGAAGCCATCCATGGGTAAGGGACCCCCCCGGGGTGGGCTGGGGAGATTTGGGGCGGGGGGGACGACCCCCTAATGAGTCTCTCCTTGCATCTTGCCAGGGGACGACGCTCAGTTCGAGATGGATATCTGAGCAGGAACCACGGAGAGGCAGCGACTCCCCAGACCTGTGCACCCCCCATTCGGCTTAGCAGGATCTGTCCCAGCGAGGCGGAGGTGGCAGCGGGTCCCCACCAGCGTCCCCCTCCCCGCCCGCCTCCCCCCTTTTTTTGGGGAGTGCAGCTCTGTCTTGTCCCCCTTTGTGGGTGACCAGTCCCAGCATGTGCCGGATGGAGCATCCCTTCTGGATCCGGCCCCGTTCCTCCACCCACCAACAGCCTGATCTCCACCGGGCTTCTTTCTGAAACATCCCTTTGCCTCTTGTGCTGCCTCGCACCCCCTCAAAAACCCCCTCCTGCTATCCCAGACCTCCCACTGCCGTCAGCTTGCCGGAGCTGCGTCATTCCCTTTGCCCTCTTCTCCCGGAAAATTTGGGCAGCCTCTTGGGAGGAGGAGGAAGCATCACTCTTAAAACCACGCGCCTGCTTGCACCCCAAGGAGGGTATTTTTTGAGCCCCTCCAGGATGTGCTGGCATTCAACAGAGGACAACTTCTGCAGCCCATTCCCTTTGGTGCTCCGGGGATCCGACACAGTCCCACTGGCGTTGGCCAGCGCGCCCACATCTCTCCTACCTGGATTTCTTCCATCTTGGCCCTTCAACCAGGAGCTGTGTCCCCAGCCCGCCAGCCAGGATTCACAGTGACACAGCCATATGTTAGAAAAAACCCTGGCTTTTATTTTTTTGGTACTAAAAAGGGGCACTTTACTCCTAACAACTCTTTTTCCGGGCTGGGGACAAGTACCTCTGGGAAAGTGCTTTGTAGTGCTCTTTTTTTTTTTTTAACCCCCCCGGCCCTTTAAAATGTGAATAATACAGGAGGGAGATCCCTTAGCACCGTTGGATGTCTCAGGAATCGCTGGGTGTCCCCGGGGATTCGGGGGCTCGCTGGTGAGGCACCGCAGGGATGGGGTGCTCCATTTGTAGGGTGCTGGCATCGGTGCCGTCCTCTACTTGCTCTTTGGGATGGGACTTCCCTCCCACCTCCATCATCCTGCCGTGGATAAAGGATTTCCATGTTAACCTCCCTGCCGCCGGCGGCTTTGCCAGCCTGGCACGTCGTGGCCATCCCGTGCCTGGCATCTTGAACCCCTTTCCCCCCCAGAGATGGAATTTATTTTTCCTCCTCCCTCTCCTTGACGAGCAGTGCTGGGTGAGGCCGTGCGTGGTGGGGCTCTGCTGTGCACCCCCAATCCCACCAGCCCCCCCGTTTTGATTTTTCCTGCCTACTGGGAGCTATCATCAGCTCCGCAACCTTCTCAAGTGCCATTTTATCAGCCCCCACCTGAGTGCCTGCTCCATCCATCCTCCCTCCCTTGCCGGGGTCACCCCCACCTCGGTACCCAGCCCTGGGGGATCCGTGGCTCTGTGTGCCGGGGGCAGGGACGTCCCACAGGCTTTGTGCACTTTCCATCCCGTAATTTATTTCTCTAGGCATGTTTGGTGTGGGTCGGCGCGGTGGCTGGTTGCGAGCTCCCATCTTCCAACTTTTCTCTTGAGGGTGGGGCTGCTGCTCATTTTAGTGGGGGAGAAATCCAAAAGCACAACCCAGGGGAATTGGGATATCTTTCCCATCCTTTTCCCTGGCACGGGAAGCGCAAGGTGGACACGTAGCCCGGCCGTCGTAGGCGCGCGAGTGAGTGAGTGCAAGTGGACATACGTATACGCGTGTGGGTGGGTGGTGATAAGACACACACAAATATATATATTATATATAAATAAATATATTTTCCTTAAAGCGAAGATCCTAGGAGGTCGGTTAGGCCCTCGGATCGAGGGAGTGGCAGGGGCAGGGGGCGAGGACATCCTTCGTGGAGCAGGGACGGCCACCGTGGATGCGGGGACCCGGCGCCCTCGGCACAGCTGCTCGTTTTGGGAAACCTGCTCTCCAAGCCAAAAACGATTAGACAATATCCAAGGACAACGTAACTTATGGACAGGA
Source organism: Pseudopipra pipra (assembly GCF_036250125.1). Classification (NCBI taxonomy): domain Eukaryota; kingdom Metazoa; phylum Chordata; class Aves; order Passeriformes; family Pipridae; genus Pseudopipra; species Pseudopipra pipra. The sequence continues at coordinate 167,537 of NC_087556.1, read as the reverse complement.
GCCAGAGGGAAAACACTTCTTTTTTTTTTTTTTTCCTAAATGCCCCCTTTCCCAGCCTCCTTTTGTCTCCATTCCCCATCCCAGTGCCTTTCTCCCGGTTCTCTTCTATAATCGGGCTTGGGGCTGAAGAGCAGGGAGGGAGTGCCTGGCCTCGCCGGGGCATTCCTCTGCTAGTCAGGGGATCCATTTGGGATTTTTTGCTGTTTTTTACCGTCTCTTCAAGCAGGTGTTTGGGAGGAGAAAAGCTCTCGCCAGTGGTTGCTGTTACAGTGAGATCAATAAAAATCTTGGTTCTATTAAATCAGGGTGCTGGAGTTTTCTTCTGACCATGACCTGGGGTGCAGGGAGGATTTTCCCTTCCCTTTGGAGCAAACCCCCCCTTGCGGGTCAGCCCCCAGTGCTACAGAGAGCAGGGGAGGGTCAAACCCAGAACCAACAGCAGAGGGTTAAGGGGGGACTTAATTGCAAAATATCATGCACAGAAAAATCTGATTTTCCCATAAAGAGGTCTCCCATGCCCAAAATTGCCCCAAACTGATCATTTGTCCTGTTTCTAGTTGTGGCTGCCCCATCCCTGGAAATGTTCAGGGCTGGGTTGGATGGGGCTTGGAGCATCCTGGTCTAGTGGAAGGTGTCCCCTGCCCATGGCAGGGCTGTTGGAACGAGATGGTCTTGAAGGTCCCTTCCAACCCAGAACATTCCATGATTTTGTGATATGAAATCAGTCCTGGCCAAGGAGAACAGGTGGGTGTGAACATGGGGGAACAGCCACTCCCATCTGGGCTCATCCTTGAGGGCCCTGATGGACCTCATCAGTCCCAAGCGGCCCCACCTGTGCTCTCCCCATGCCCAGGAGCATATTTAATCCCGGCTGCATCCCTCAGCTCGTGCTGTAGGCTTGGCTACCCCATCCCTGCTGCTCCTGAAGGATCCCAGGTGAGGTGGCACTATGTTGATAGAGATGTGTTAGCACAAATTGTCCTGGTCTGGGACAATTGTCATTTTAATAATCATATGGAATGGTTTGGGTAGGAAGCGACCTTAAAGTCCATCTTGTTCCAACTCCCCAGCCATGGGCAGGGACACTTTCCACTAGACCAGGTTGCTCAGAGCACCATCCAACCTGCCCTTGAATACTTCCAGGGGTGGGACACCATTAATATATGTTAATATATTATAATTTATAATGTTTTAAAAAGTTTTTAAACCAGCTCAGTCTCTTTTATACCGTCCACTCTAACTGGGGAGGGGTCTGAGCAGCAAAAGCCTTTCCCCCCATGGCAGGGAGGGCACTGAGGCTGGGGCTCTGGCTACAGAGGGTGCCCCCAAACTTTTGTGGGTGTTTCAGCAAACTTGGGCGTGCAGCTCCGTGTGTGAAATACCACAGTGACACGTCACATTCCCAAAGCACTCAATCCCGCAGGATTGAGATGGATTGAGGATTGAGAGCTGGTTTGGGGGTGCCCTCGGTGCACCCTGGTTTGGCCACGCTCAGCGTGGTCCTGCCGTGACCTCCCCTGGATTCGGAGCTCGTTGCTTCAGTTAAATTCTGCAGTGTCAGGGAATTTCGGAGCGTGTGTACGGAGGAGAGGAACACGACGGGAAAAATGCTGACGAGGCATTTGGGAGCTTCTTTCCTCCGGGTCTGGCTTTGCTCCTGCGATGCCAAGCTCGGGGGAGAGACAACTGGTTTCCTCCCGAATTTTGGGGTGTTTTTTATTTGTTAATCCTGGCTTCTGAAACCCCTGCAGTGAGCTGTGTGTCTGTGTATCCCTTTGGATGTGCTCCTCCCCAAGGAAGTTTCTACATGCTGAATCGGGAGCTAAAAATGGAGAATTAAAATAAAATAAGTTTTAAAAAGTTATAAAATGTCAGTCTAGGACTGTGAAGTGCAGCAGAGCAGCTCAGGGCAGGGTGTTTTGGCTGAGCTGGAGGCCGGGAGCCTGGCTAATATCTAGGATCCCGATGAACAAGCTTTCCAGCCCTGCTTTCCAGCCACTACCATTTTCGGACTGCCTCCGGGCTGCGTTTACATTCCTGGCCCTCCTTCCCAGCACCACTAAACGTGTTAATGCCATTTTTCTCCTTTTCCTTCAGCCTGTTGGTATCCTATAAACACTGATCCGGAGCAGCACGGCAGCGGTGGGTGGGAGCTGGCATTTGGTTCCTCCTAGAAGGGGGGCTCTGAGGGACCCTGCTTCAACCCAGCTGAAATGTGGGAGGGCAGGTAGGAGCTGAAGGGACTGGGGTTTTATGGATTAGCTAAAATAGCACCTTTCCATGGCAGTGAGGGAAACCCGAAGCCACCTGATGGCTTCAGGCTGTGCTGTGCTGTGCTGGACACCAGCAGATGAGCAGACCTGGGTGCTGGACCCGCTGGTACAGGTGGAGTCATGGCAGGGACCCCCCGTGATGCCTGTATGTGCTGAGAAGCAGCTGAGTGGGCAGCAGTCTTATTTCCCAGGAGTTTGAGTGGCCCGAGCAAGGAGAGATGGCTCTCGTGTTTGGGAGTAAGGAGCTGCCCTGATGTTTCCTATGGAGCCAGGCTGGGTGAGCTGGAGGTGTTCAGCCTGGAGAAGAGAAGGTTCCAGGGAGACCTTAGAGCTGCTTCCAATGGCTAAAGGGGCTCTAAGAGAGCTGGAGAGGGACTTTGGACAAGAGCATGAAGTGACAGGACAAGGGGGAATGGCTTTGTACTGCCAGAGGGGAGGGTTAGATTAGGTATTAGGGAGAAATTGTTCCCTGTGAGGGTGGGGAGGCCCTGGCACAGGTTGCCCAGAGAAGCTGTGGCTGCCCCTGGATCCCTGGAAGTGTTCAAGGCCAGTTTGGATGAGGTTTGGATTAACCTGGGCTAGTGGAAGGTGTCCCTGCCCATGGCAGGAGGTGGAACGAGATGTTCTTTGAGGTCCCTTCCAATCCAAGCCAGTCTGTGTACAAAAGTAGCAGGGCAGGGGCTCCCTGCAAGCCCCTCACACCAATCCCAGCCTGGATCCTGTAGCATCCCTCGCCCTGACCCCCATCACCCCCATCCTTCCCTGCTCTTCCATTTCTGGGAAGGAAAAGGGCTTTTTGGCTTTGAGAGGTGTTGCTTTGATGTTCCCCAAACTGCAAACCTGCCTGGAGTGGTGACACCTGCCAGTCCCCTCTCTGTCCCAGGGAGGTGTCACCGGGAGAGTATGGAAGGATCAGTGTGGTTGGGGGTTGCTGTGTGCTGGGGGCCCCTGAGGGGGACAGATGCTGTGGCTGAGGGCTGTTCCTGGGGACAGGGGACCCCTTTGTGCCAGGGGACCCTGTTGAGTGTGGGTGCTGCATGCTGAGGGTCCCTGAGGGGATGGGTGCTGTTGGGGGGTGCTGTGTGCTGGGGGTCCCTGAAGGGATAGGTACTGCATCTCGTGGGGTCCCTAAGGGCACAGCGACTGTGGATGGGGGGTGCCGTGTGCTGGGGGTCCCCGAGGGGATGGGTGCTGTGTTTGGGGGGTGCTGTGTGCTGGGGCCCCCGAGGGGATGGGTGCTGCCTCTCAGGGGGTCTCCAAGGGGACAGGGGCTGTGTTTTGCGGGGTGTTGTATTTGGGGGGGGGTGTGCGCTGGGGGTCCCCGAGGGGATAGGAGATAAGGGTGCAGGCTACTGTGTGCAGGGGGTCCCCGAGGGGATGGCTGCATCTTGTCAGGGGGTCCCTAAGAGGACAGAGACTGTGAATGGGGGGTGCTGTGGATGGGGGTCCCCGAGGGGACGGGTGCTGTGTTTGGGGGGTGCTGTGGATGGGGGTCCCCGAGGGGACGGGTGCTGTGTTTGGGGGTGCTGTGTGCTGGGAGTCCCCGAGGGGACGGGTGCTGTGTTTGGGGGTGCTGTGAGCGGGGGGTGCTGCGTGCTGGGGGTCCCCGAGGGCCGGCGCCGTGGCCGGAGGGTCCCCGCGGGGCTGGGAGGGGATGCAAGGGGCGGTACCGGGGGCGTGTTCCGGAGCGGGGCGGGGGCGGTACCGGCCTCCCCTCGGCCCCATCCCGTCCCCGCCCGGTCCCTTCCCCGCCGAGGCGCCGGCGGTCGGCGCGGCCGCGGGGCTGCGCTCCCGCCACCGCTCCCGCCGCCCCCATGGGGCGCCCGACGGCGTGGCCAGCCCGGCGCGGGAGCTGAGCCCGGAGCCGCCCCCAGGTACCGTATCCCCCCCGGGACCGGCCATCCTCCCCATCCCGGTCCCAGGCATCCTCCCCCCACCCTCGCCCCCGTCTCGCCATCCGCCCCCCCCGGGACCGGCTCCCCCTCTCATCCCTTCCCCGGGTGTGGTGGGGGTTCGTTTCCCAGCCCGGTGCGTGGGGAAGGGGGTGGAGGGGCTCAGCCCTCGGGGGTGCCCCCCCTCCGTCTCCCAGCACCACCCCTGGGTGGCTGCCACCCCCCCCCCCCGGGAGATGGGGAGCCGGGGTGTTTGTTGGGTACGGTCCCCTCTGGGTGTGTCCCCCCGAGCCAAAGGGCGGGGGGCGATGGGGAGAAGGTTTGTTTTGCTCCGGGAACACAGAGCTTACAGCGTGGGCACGAGGTGCCCCAGCCGTGGCAAGGAGAGTTTATCCGGAGCCAACGCTGGGCTTGAAACCTCTGGAAAATAGATGGCTCACTAGTTTTGAGGCCCAGCATCCGCCCCGTGGCATCCTCCCACCTCTCCTGCCTTTGCAGTCCTGTTTCCTATTTAATAGGGGCTTTTCTCTCCCTCCTTTTGCCTCGCTGGAGGCTCACCCAAGCGGGGAGCTCGTGCCTGCTGTGGCTCGAGTCCCCCGAAGTAATTTTTTGAGTTTGCATCCCTTGCCTTACACCCCCAAAAGCCGTCTGGGGAGCAGACTCTGAAGCGGGGAGCTGCAGGATGGCTCCCTGCTGGAGGATGAGGACGGAGGAGGAAGAGGAGCAGATGTAACCACAGTGCCTTCCCTGCTCGGGGTCTGGGGTTTGGCTCTGCAGCTCTCACTTGGGGAGCACGAGAGGAGCGGGAAGCCTGGGATCGCTCAGGGATGGGTTTCCCGCTGGCACGTGCAGGGTGCGGCGCAGAGCCCGGGGGCCTCCCACCCACCCCCCCGTGCAGGACGGGGTCACCCCCGCTGCCGTGCCACTGGGACGTGGAGGATGCCCTAGGAGGAAGGCTGCCTGCTCCCGCTGGGCTCCTGGCCGGCATCTGTAGCTTTTCGAGGCTGAAAACGTCCAGAAGCCTCATCCAGGCTGCGTTTCCTATGGCTGCCGGACTTTTCCGGACCTCTTTCCCTGCCCTTTCCCCGGCGCATCCTCTTAGTGCTGGCGGGGGCGAACACTCCCTCTCCTCCCTGCAGCGCTCCGGACCGTGGTACTCGTCACATACCGAGCGGCGTCCCGGTTGTTTACCCTCCCTGGATGGGGGGGAACAGCGTTTTTTTGGGGTGGCTGGGCTGAGAGCAGGCAGGCAGGCAGGCATTGCCCGAGGAGGAGGCAGGCGTGCAGGCAGCGGCGGTGGGACATTTCCTTCCTGGAAGGCAGGAAGTGATTATGCCTCTTGCACGAATGACACGGAGCCTAAAAATAACGGGCAGGTCTCTGTTGTGAGCAAAAACCCCCCGGGATTTGCTTGGTTTTGCTTTATGTATTAAGAGGGCGGGGTGGGGGGAGAGGAGATCCTGGGAGCGCGAGCTCCGTATCCTACCGCATCCCAAACCGCGGCGGGTGCTGGGCGTGCATAAGGTGCTGCTTGTCCTGGGAAAGGTGTGGTCCTGCAGCAGAGCCCGGCGTGGAAAAGCGGCCCCGTGTAAAAGGAGCCGTCCCGTTGCTCCGCCAGCCTTCCCCCCGTTGGGAGGGGAGCCGGTGGTTTGCTATGAATAGCACAAAATCATAGCCCTCGCCTTCCCGAAACGCCCTGGCCGGCTCACCCTGGCACTGGGCACCCCGGGGTGGGAGCGGGGTGTTGTGTGTGTGTGTGTGTGGGGGCAGCCCGAGTCCCCCACTGCTGGAGACCCCCTGCTCCCCTCTGGGGTCACACCACAGAACCTCTGGCGGGGAAGAGTTTGGCAGGTCTGGGTTGGGTTTGGGGCTGTGGTGCTTCCTGGCGAGCTGGGGACTGTTTGGTGTTGGAGAAAAGCTCTGCCACAGGACGTTGGTCTCTTTGGAGATGCTCCCAGTCTTTATCTCCAGCCTTTATGGCTTTTGTTTTTGTTTTTTTTTTTCTTTGCACTGTTGAAAGGAAACCCTTCAGTGAGAGTGCTCACAGATCTTGAAACAGCTGGCAGCGAGCTGACAGCACAACTGGCAGTGCTGGCGCTTCCAAGTTGGGGCTTTGTTCCTCTTTCCATTGATGCTCATCGATAAAACCCCTCTCCTCAAGAGCAGGCAGCCTGAACACCTCCTGCCTGCCCAAAAAGCAGCACCCCAGGGACAGGCAGGATGTGTGAGGGGACCTGATGGGGGAGCTTTAAAAATTGCAGTAAAGGAGTTTTTTGGCATGTTGTAGCTGTTACAGGTGGGCTCTTGGCAAAATGATGGAGTCACAGAGTGGTTTGGGTTGGAAGGGACCTTAAATGTCATTTTGGTCCACCCCATTTCCATGGGCAGCGACACCTTCCACTAGACCAGGTTGCTCCAAGCCCCGTCCAACCTGACCTTGAGTGCTTCCAGGATCTTAATTCCTTTTGGGCTTTGCTTAGCAAGGACTGTTACTAGTGCTGAATGAGTCACTGCAGACCAGGTTTGGGAAGAAGGGCTGCAGCCTGGCTACCGCTCCCAATGGATATCAGTAACCCCCTCATTGGTGGCTGCCCTTGTGACAGGGAGCACAGTCACACCCCCATTTCTGGGCTGAAATCCCTGCATGCCTTCTTTTTCTCCTCCATTCCTTGTCTCAAACAGCTTTCCCTGACTTCAGGGTAAGGAGTTTTAAATCGAGTAACTGAAGGCAGGTTGGTCACACGGAGGATGGGGATGTGGCACTTGGTTTTCCACCAGAAGACAGGAGCATGTTGGGGAGGGGGTGTGAAATGCCTGGTCCCGATTACTCCGGATGTTTCCACTTGGGTTTGGGGGAAGGCATCCCACGGATGCTTTCCTGTCCCCCTTGGTAGATGCTGATGGTGGAGCACAGGGTGCACGGGGGATCAGCAGCACCGATCTCGGCCTGATTGGGAAATACCTCTGGGCTTTCTAGGAAATGCTGCCTATTGAGTTATATTTTTGGCTGTCAACGCTGGCTCTCCGAGGAGCTTGTGAGGATGGAGGGTGGTTGCTTTTGCTCCTTTAAAGATAATAATAAATCAGTCAAGGCTTGTAAAATCAGAGCTGTCTGCTGCGAACTTGCCTTTCCAGGGCCTTTTCCTCCTCCTGCCAAGGCGCTTTTGGGTTGATTTGAGACATTTTGGGTCTTGTGGCTTCTTTGCCTTATTTTGCCCTCGCAGCCCCGTGGGTGGACAACACATTTCAAATCAACCACGGCTTAATGTGCTGTTTCTCACCTTTCTTTTTTGTTTTATTATGTGTTTATAAGAAGCCGAGCTGCTTCCTTCCGGCATCACCTGGAACAACAGGAGCCTGGTTCCCACACAGCCTCTGCTCCGGGATATCTCCTGGCACAGGCAGGCTCTCCCAGCAAAGCTGTTTGTACATTTTTTTAATTTTCACTGTTTTTTGATAAAGAAGGTTAAAGAGCACGCCGGGGAGGGGGGCTTGGCTCCAGCGCTTCCTCCGGGGTTTGGTGATGCCCCTCCAGCAGCACTGGGGCTTCCTGCCGGCCACCACAGTGTTTCCTGCCTCCCTGCTTGGGTCAGTGGTGCTCCAGGGGTGACCCTCAGTCCCTTGTGGATGCATCCGTGCCAGCTTGGTGCCGAAAAGCCGCTGGGGCCGCCCCACATCGAGAGAGGGATGGATGTGCCGGGAGGATGCTGCTTCCCAAAGGGCTTTGCTTTTCATTTAAAGGAGCTTTAAAAGCTATAAAATATCTCGAGGATGCACTGAAGGAGATTTATTTGATTTATTTCCTGCTGACAACGAAGTGACCAGGCAAGTGCACGCTTCCTCCTCATCGCAGCGGCCGGGGCAGATGCATCCTGCAGCTGCAGCCCGCCTGCCTCCCACTATATTTAGTCCATTGTTTGCTCTGCTTTGAGTCCTGGCCAGGTCCCCGGGTGTGGGAATAACCCCTGTGCTGGGTGGAGGGGGAGAGGAGCAGCTCTGTGAGGTGGGACGGTGGAGGGCTGAGCACTGTGTGTCGTTGTAACTTATGTGGGAGAGGCTGCCGAGCCTAACTGGCACCTCTTGGGATGCTCAAGGGGCACCTCTTGGGATGCTCAACCAGCATCCCAGTGCTGCTGGTGGCTCCTCTGGCATTGGCAGGGCTGGATGTTTTGGAATAGGGTCTGGAGGGGAAAGGAGGCATCTCTGCATTGCCCACCTGGAGGCTCTGCTTCCGTGTTAGGCAGCAGGAATAATTAGCTGGTGGCTGCTGGAGCTTTGAATTTCGGCAAAACACCTGGAGAAGAACAGTGCTGGTTTGTTCGGTGGGATGCCCTCGTGCAGGGTGTCGGTTCTTTTGGGAGCTGGGGAGAAAATGGGCTCTTTGTTAACAAGCCACGGCCATGATTGATCTCAGGCTTGGCTTTTGGGTCTCTGAGATGAGGACTGTGAGGGGATGACCTGGCTGGGGGAGTATTCCTGGGGTTTGTCCCAGGAGAAGGAGGAGAGGGTGCAGACAGGAGGCCAGGATGCTGTGCAGGGGGGTTTGTCTCTGCATCCTCTCTCTCCTGGAAATGAAACCCCCAAATACTGTGTTGTGCAAGGGAAGGGATGCTTAAAACCAGCTCACCCTGGCCAGTTGGTAATCCATTTTAAAATCCATGTGGATTGCAGCCCAGCCTCCTAATTTAAAATTGTAGATTCTCAGGCTGGTTTGGGCTGGAAAGGACCTTAAAGCTCATCTCATTCCAACCCCCTGCCATGGTCAGGGACACCTTCCACTAGACCAGGTTGCTCAGAGCTGCATCCAGCCTGGCCTCAAACGCTTCCAGGAATGGGGCAGCCACAACTTCTCTGGGCAACCTGTTGCAGTGCAGGAACTTCTCATAGTGTTTGCTGACTGTGTCCAGATATTGGGGGAAAACCTGATGTTTGGATTAATCCAGAGCCCTTTGGTGGGCTGGTCCCTGCCAGGCTGTTCCTTGGGCTCCTGCCTCCTTTGGCTGGCCTGTGATGGTGGCTCCACTGCAACTCTTTCCGTCGCAGCGATCACCAATATTTGGAAGAGTTTTCAGCCAGGATAATCTTGTTTGTTCTCCTGGGATAGGGTTTTGCTTCCCTACCCATCCCAGTTTGTGTCCCAGCTTGTAGGGTGGGTGGTGGGAGGGTGTAAACCCTCCTGCTCCCATCAGATGCAGCAGTACCAGTAAATAGCTGCTCCTGTATGGATAACACCAGCGCTTCCCTCTCCCTGTGGCTTTTTAGAGCAGTTTCCCTGGCTGCCCAGAGCACCCATTTTGGGTAATTTCGGTACTTTTCTTGCTTGTTTTTGCCTGCCCAACCGAGGCAGGGAGGCGGGGCGGGGTGGGGGAAGAAGCTGAAATGTGATTTCCTCTCTCCATTCATTTTGTGGTTTGAAAGACAATTTCCAAATCTGCCCGGGGTCTTTTATGCCTGTTATTTCTTGGTGTGGTTTGTCGGGTAAAGAAAATATCCCTGAGGGATTTAGGGTGAAGGTGGGTGTCTGTGGGGAGGGGCGAGAAGGATGAAGGAAATACAGAAGATGCCTGACTCCAAGTTGGGGGTGGATTCTCCATCCCCCAGCATGGGGATGCTGGAGCAAATCCAAAGGGATTGATCCAGCTTGCTGTTGAAAAGATGCACCCATTCTGAGCAAAATGAGGGGAAAAAAGCATCCTGGCTGGATGCCCCAGTCCTGCTTGTTGCCTGAGCTCTCCAAAGCCACGAGTGCCTGCTCTGAAACATTCAAACCCTCACTATATATATATTTTTTCCCTTTATTTTTGCCCTGACAGTGTTTATGTGAAAGAAACACATGGGGACTTGGAGAAATTGCACTGGCCTGAAACAGCTGAGGGGCTTTTTCCCTCCCCCTCCCTTGTGTGTAAAAGAAACCAAGCTGCCTAATGGTGCAGAAAATTCGCAGTAGAGCAACAAGTTTTCTGCGGAGCAGGGAAGGATGATGGGGAGGAGGGGAAAATGTGTGCCTGGGCACGGTCGTCTCGAAATAACACATTTTCCGGAGGCTTTTCCCCCCACTGGAAGCATTTGCAGCTGCTGGGGGCATCGCATTCCCTGGGATCACAGTAAGGGATTGATCCTGTGCTTGTAAGGCAGGAGGAGCAGCTGCAGAAGGATTTGTAGGGGGGGGTTAAAGCCATCCCAGTATTCCCAGCACCGACCGTCGCCTCCGAGCAGGTACCGTCCTGTTCGGGTGCTGCCGGGGTGATTCCATGCAGCATCAGCACCGTGGAGATTTTACAGGGGACCGTCTCGTTAGCAGTGGGCAGAGTTTTTGTTTATTCCAGGCTGCCCCCTTGCCATCTCTCGCTTCATTTGGAAACCAGGATCCGGCCCTGGCTGCTGCAGACAGTCGGCTCATTGTCCTGGCCCGGTGGAGTGTGGCGGGATGCTCCTGGCTGCCGCCAGCCCTGGCCCTTTTGATTCCATCCTTGTTTAGGGATGAGCTCCCTGGGGATGAAGGGGGAGCTGCTTTCGGGGGTCCTCCACCTGCCCTGGGTACTCCCGCAGTCTGGGGATAACCGGCTGCTTTAAAGGCAGATTTGCACGCACAGGTCTGCTCCAGGCACGCTCCTACATCCCAAATTACTAAATATTCCTGAGATCTGCTCTCCGTTCAAGTGTTTTCCGCGCAGGGAGGGACCCTGGAGCGGTTTGCGGGTGCTGGGAGGGCAGGGGATGAGGGGAAGGCTGTCCCTCCGCGGGGCCGTGTGCTGACTTAGCAGGTTTTAGGGACCGGATCCAGCATTTCGCCCTTTTTTCCCCCCTCCCATTCCTTCCCTCCTCAGCCCTGCTTTCACCTCCCTGATGGAGGGAGCTGCATGGCAGGAGGGAAGGAAGCCTTTTGTGGGAGCGGAAGGGAGAGGGCTGGCGTAGCGCTTCTTCCCTCGCCTGGGTGTCGGCAGGGGGGTTGCCCTGTACCCGCCCGGGATTTTCCCTGCCTAAATCAGGAGCGGCTGAAAAATAAATTCCTCCTCCCTTTCTCTCTCTTTCTTTCTCCCTCCTCTTTTTCCCCCGCGGCGGCTGCTGCTGCTTCCCCGTCCCGGCGCAGCCGCCCGCAGATTATGGGTACGACGGCCAGCGCGGCACAGCAGGCGGTTTCGGCATCCCCCCTGGAGAGCCGGGCGCCGGGAGACGGCAGCATGGAGGACCAGCGCTCCCTCAGCATCCACTCCTTCCAGACCCTGGGGCTCCACAACAGCAAGGCCAAGTCCATCATCACCAACAAAGTGGCGCCCGTGGTCATCACGTGAGTCGTTGGCAGCCCCTCGACACTCCAAAGTTGTGTTTTTCCCCACTCCCTTCCCTAAATATTGTTGGTTTGGGTTTTTTTTTTTTTGATCTCCACCCATGCCATTGGTTTTTTATCTTTACCCACCTGCACATGGCTCTTGCAGGTACAACTGCAGGGAGGAGTTCCAGATCCACGATGACCTGCTGAAGGCCAACTACACGGTGGGACGCATTTCTGAGGCCACGCTGGAGCACTACCTGGTGCAGGTGAGCATCCCACCGCCAATTCCATCATCCCACCCGTTTCAGCCTGGGATTTGTAGACCTTAGGGTTTTTTTGGGGGGCTAATTTTGAAGATCACCAAGAAAAAGCCACTTCTCTTCTCAGCTGTGCTCTGGGATGCGTAAGTCCCAGATTGCTCGAATCCACCAACTTCCCGCCTTCTCTCTTTCCCTCTTGTTTTGCAGGGGAAATATTTCATGGTCAGGGATGTATATGGAAAATTAGATGTCTTGAACACTACTGGCAGCTGCGGCGCTCCCAACTTCCGACAGGCGAAAGGAGGCTACGCTGTGTTCGGGATGGGCCAGCCCAGCCTCCACGGCTTCAAGCTCGTGCTGCAGAAGCTGCAGAGAGAGGGCCACAGGGTTGGTGGCAGGGTGGGGATGGGGGTGGAAAAAGGCAAGAGAGCTTTTAGGCAGCCTCTCTCCCCTTTCTTTCAGGAGTGTGTCTTCTTCTGCGTCCGCGAGGAGCCTGTGGTCTTCCTGCGGTTGGAGGGGGACTTTGTGTCCTACACCCCCCGGGGCAAGGAGAACCTCCACGAGAACCTGCAGCGGGGAGCGCGGGCGGAGAGCCTGGAGCTGGCCATCCGGAAGGAGGCGAGGAGGGGTGGGAAGGGCCATGGAAGGGGCATGCCCCCGGCTCAGAGGCAGGTTTTGACGGGGGTTCCCCATCCCCTCTAGATCCACGACTTCGCCCAGCTGAGCGAGAGCGTCTATTACGTGTACAACGACATCGAGCGGCTGCGGGACGAGCCCCACGCGGTGCGGGTGCAGTGTGAGGAGGACATCCAGGTGACAGAGGAGGTCTACCGCAGACCCATCTTCCTCCAGCCCTCCTACAGGTGCTCCCCTCCTCCTCCTCATGCGCAGTTGGGGCTCTTGGTACCCCTTAAGCCGCGTGTCCTCCATCGTGGTGGGGATGATCCCGCTCCGTGGTCCCGTCCTCCTGATGAGGGCTGTCCCCGTGCCCGGCAGGTACCACCGGCTGCCCCTGCCCGCCGAGGGAGCCCCTCTGGAGGAGCAGTTCGATGCTTTCATCCGCTTCCTCAGGGTGAGCCGGGGAACAGCGCCTGGTCCGTGGGGGCCACCCCTGGTTGGGATTTGCTCCTGTGCCGCATCGGGGACCGCGATTTCTCAAGAGCATCTTCCGGTTTTCCTGTACACTGCCTGTTAGAGGATGCCTCTGCCTGCAAATTCCCATTCCACTTGCTGTAGGATCCTGCTGGAGAAGTCCATGTTGTCCAGCTGTTTGTCCCTACCCCTGGTGGGACGTGACCCTCCCTGGCCACCTCACAGTATCTGTGTGCAGGTGGCTCTTCCCTAAATGGGTTTGGGAGGAATTATCCAGATTTGGTGCAAAAGTTTTCCATGGCAGAGCTTTTTTTTTTTTTTTTTTCCTTTTTTTTAATTCTAGAAGGTGAAATCTCAGCAGGTTGGAGGTGGGTGGTGGGAACATCTCCAGTGGGGTGGACAGGCCAGCATCCACTGGTGGCTGGAGAGGGCACTGGGAATGCAATGAGTGAACCACCCATTGTGCTGTCCTCAACTATCCACACCATCCCCTGAGCAAAGGGGAGATGCCACCTGTCCCTCTGTGCCCAGGCAGGGCTGTCACCCCCACCCCAGCCACTGACAGGGCAGACCTGGCTCTCCTGGAAGCTGCTGTGGTCCCCACCCATCCCTGTGTCCCCCCCTCCTAGGAGAGCCCCAGCCTGCTCCTGCGGGATCCCGGCAGGCCCCCTCCGGCGCTGCTCTTCGGCTGCCAGACCGGCGTGGGCAGGACCAACCTGGCCATGGCCATGGGCACCCTCGTCCTGCACCACCACCGAGGAGCTGCCCAGAAGCCTGAGTAAGGAGGGGAGAGCCCAGGGTCGGGGTGGGGGGATGCCCGTGCCCCCGCAGCTGGTTTGATTTCCTCCTTCTCCCACCCCAGCCTCCCCCACCTGCCTAAAACACCTCCCAGGGACAGGCTCCGGGTCATCCAGGCCTTCATCGAGATGGTCCCCAAAGGCCAGCAGATGGTCGAGGAGGTAAGGAGGTGCTGCTGAAGCCCCTGGTGGGGTGGCTGGGAGGGGAGGGATTGTTTCCCCTCTGATCCAAGGCTTATGGAGCGATTTCCCCCTTGCTCCTCCCAAGGTGGACAGTGCCATTGCCTCCTGCTCGGAGATGCACGACATGAAGGAAGCCATCTACGAGAACAAGAAGAAGCTGGAGGGGATCGGGGAGGACTATCAGATCCAGGTACAGTAATCAGAGGATTGCACGGATGCGAGCTGTCGGCACGGGAGAATTTATTGAGCTGTTTTTGCGCTGGGATGAGAAGAATGTAAATTCTGGAAACCCAAAGCTTCCTGAGAGCTGGAGATTTCCCAGCGATGTGAAACCTGAAAGGTTGTGGGGCTTCTCTTTCTTTTTTTTCTTTTCTTTTTTCCTTTCCAGTTGTTTCAAAAGCCATGAAATCGAGCAGGCTGGGATTGGGGGGGGGAAACAGGCTGTTCTGGGCTTCGCTGCTGCTTCTGGTGGGTGACCTCAGGGGCAAATAATATCCTGTGCCCTGGTTTCGTCAGCTCTAAAATTGTAAAATCAATATCAGCCTGGATGGTAAAAGTCCTCGGGAGCTGGGAGGGATCATTGCAAACATGGTCACTCAAGGTCAGGCCTTTCTAGCTGTAGATGCATTTTGTTTCCCGTTGTTTTAAAGAGCCATCAGGGTGGTTTTCCAGCATGGAAAGCTGTGGGACTCCCCTGCCTGGCCTGGAGGGCCCTACACTAGGTGATGGAAGGGAGGGAGGGAGCTCAGGTAGAAGTGCTGTCCCAGTCTCAGCCTCTTTGGAGATTAATTTTCCTATTTAAATGCTGAATGTGGGGTGGCAGTGCTGGGGCTGGTTTTAAAGAGCAATCTGAAACCAGGTACCGTGCAGCAAAAAAAATGAAAATGATGGGAAAAGAAGGCATTTACAGTCCCTTTTTTGGCATTTAATGGCAAATCCCAAATTTTATCTCCCTTGCCCCCTTTTAGGGCAGATTTGGATATGTTTGGTGCTGCTCATGTGCTGGTAGGTTGTCTTGTATAGCAGGGGAATCTTTGGCACAGGGCAAGGGATTTTCCTACTGCACTGAAGCCTTTCCCTGGCTTTTCCCTGTTCTGTGTCATCCTGGACTCTGGGGAAACAAATGGCTGGGGACTGCCATAAATAAGCCCTGAGGAGTGTTTATTTGAAGTCTTTGTGGAGCAAGAGCAGGTTTAAACAGTGGCAAGGGGCCAGGAAAATGTGCTGGGGGGAGGATGGAGGAGGGGAGAGGGGATGATGCTCAGACATGGGAAAACCAGCCTGGGCTTTATAGTGTTGGAATGGTATTGGGTGAGCTGGTTGATTTTTTTAATTTTTTTTTTTAATTTTTTTTGGGAGGGGGGAGAGGAAGGGCTTTTCTGGGCATAGAAGAATGAGGTCACGCTGGACAGTGGGTTTCTGTCTGGATTTGGGGGGTAAAAATGGAGATTTAAGCCCTCAAGTGATGGGGATGCCGGTGGATCCCAGTGTGGGATGCTGAGCCACAACTGGATCGCCAGGATACCCAACTCTGCACCACTGGGATGTGAGTGGGTCATCCCCCTTTCCATCAAAAGCCTATTTAAGGGCAATATGAAGAGATTTGCCTTGGGTGAGAGCGCGGGGCTGGTTTTGGTTGCAGGAATGGAGTGCTGCAGGAGCACCGCTCCGCCGTCAGCGCTGCCGGCAAACCCGGCACGGCTCCATCCCTGCAGGCTTTGTTTTGAGCTCCCAGAGCAAATCCCACTGCCTTTCCTCTTGATAAATGACAGCAGGCCGGATTTCTCTTGTGGAGAACAAGTAAATATTCATGAGTCAGCCACGTAATCCAGGGATGAGCAAACCCCACTCGCTGAGCTGACCCCGGGCACAGCCCCATCTTATAGGATTTTCCATCATACCCTCGGAAGTAGGTCCTGGTGGGCTCTCCAGGTGTGCTTGTGGATGCCATGCTGGGTGCTCCTTCGCTGGTCAGTTTGTTGGATGGGATGCTTGGATGTACAAACCCCCACCCTGGGGTTTCTGAATTATGGAAAATCCTGAGGGTTTGAGCTTCATCCCTGGGAGGGGATAGCTGTGGTGGGGCACATGCCTTCTTTGGGGAGGTAATGATGAAGAGGAGGAGGAGAGCTTGCCTGGAGCCAGTTACTTGTGCATCAGGATGCTTCTGGGCATGAAGGGAGAGAGGGGACACTTGGAAATGAAGGATATTACAGGGTGTGTGGCTGGCAAGGGGACCTCTCTCCCCAGGGATGCACCTCATCCAAAGGCCACGGAGGTGGCTGGGGTGGGGGCAGGACCTAGCATTTTCCAACCCACTCCCCCTGGGTTTGAATCTCCTGTTAACATCTGGACAGTGTATCCATGCAACAGCAGGGCCCTTGGGTCCGGTTGGAACTGCTCCCAGCATGTCCTTGGGCTACAGGGAAGCTTTTGTTTGAGCTGAAATACAAATTCATGTCTTTAAGCATCATTTAATACAGAAAACTTGAAATGTTTAATTAAAAAAAAAAAAATCATGAGAAGAGCGTGTGGGGCTTTTTCCCAGCCTCCTGCTCTGTGTGGGGTCAGCATCACAGATTCCCTCTGCCTGTGCTTTCAGGGGAGCAGCACCAAAGAGTATTTCCTCCAGAGGACTTTACAGAGTCTTGAACGCTATTTCTACTTGATTGCTTTCAACTACTACCTTCACGAGCAGGTAAAAGACCCCCCAAAAAACTTTTTTTTTCCCCCTTTTTTTTTTTTATCCCTTTTTTTTGCTTTGTCACGCAGTGGGGAGGGAAGGGGCTTCCACCTCTGAGAGTTTTCCAGGAGGTTTTGTCGGTGGGGCCGTGGGTGGTGCCCAGGCAGGGGGTCGAGCCCGGCTGACGGCGCGTCCCCCCCGGCCCCCCGCCGGCAGTACCCCCTGGGCTTTGCCCTCAGCTTCAGCAGGTGGATGTGCCGGCACCCGGAGCTGTACCGGCTGCAGGCGGGCATGAACTGCTCGGAGCTCACCGTCACCGTGGACCTCGTCACCAAGGGCACACGAGTGCTGGTGAGTGCCCGTCGGGGGTGTAGGGATGGGAATGGCGCCTGGCTGGGGTTGCTGTGCCTCACAGAGGTTTGGGGGGCGGGGAGAAGCGAGGGGTTTCCCCATTGTAGGGCAGGCGCTTTGGGGTCTCCAGCTCAGCGTTGGGGTCTGGGGTCCGTGTCCTGCTGGCATCCTTGGCAAGGATGGAACTAGAATGTCTTTAAGGACCCTTCCAACCCAAACCATCCTGTGATTCTATGAAGGATGCCTGTGTGGGCAGAGATGCTCTGCACATGGGTGTGTCTGGCCCCACAGACCCAAGGTACCAGGGTGCTGGAGCATCCCATGATGTGAACCTAAGCAGCAGCTCAGTGTTTCTGGTGGTCCTTGGCTGTGGTGGGGTGAAGGAGCCCAAGGCTGTTGGTGCCTTGCAGGTTGTGCTGCAAGAAGAGCATCTCCCACCTTCGAAACACAGCTGTGTGGCTTTGAGCCCTGGATGCTGCTGTTGGAAAGGTTTGGGGACTTCCCCTGAGCAGGGACCGTGGGTGAGAGGTTGTGGGGTGCTGGGAGCCCCATGGTTGGGAGGGGGCACCCCTTGCCCAGGCGTTGCTCCGTTGCAGGTGGCAGATGAGCGTTCCTGCCCGGATGTGCTGAGCACTGCCAAGGAGATGAGCGTGGCCAACTTCCGACGGGTGCCCAAGATGCCTGTCTACGGGACAGCACAGCCCAGCTCCAAGGTGAGGGGCAGGACCCACACTGGGCAGGGACCCCACATCGGGCTCCCAGGCCTCCCATCACCCTTGCCCACCCTTTCCCCTAGAGCCTGGGCGGTGTCCTGCGGTACCTGACGGATGCCAAGAGGAAGCACGCCCGCATTGTCTGGGTCAACCTCCGGGAAGAAGCGGTCCTGGAGGGGAATGAGCAGATCTACACACTGAGGGAGCCTGGGCACCTGGAGGAGCTGATCCCTGTGCCCACTGCCTCACCCCAGCAGCTAGAGGTGAGCTCTGCCTGCTGGGAGATACTCCTGTGAGCCCTCGTGGGGGATTTCCCAGAGGCTTGGATAGTCCCTCACCCCCTGGCGCTGCTGGTTTTGGTTTTGTTTTCCTTTGGGAATGAGGGAGCAAAGCAGAGATCCTCCCTAGAAGAATTTAAAGTTCACCTTAAAAGCCAGGGTAAAAGACACCTGGGGAAAGGGGAGCAGATGTTCCCAGCTGGGTTTCCAGAGGAGATAGGCAGTGAAGGGGTTTGGCTGCAGCAGCAGCACAGCTCTGTGGAGGAGCTGCCCAGCGTGGTGGGAGATGATGCTCCTGAGGCTCCCATCAAGCATGGTGGGGACTGTGGTCCTGGGTGGAAGTGGTGGCCAGGACCTGAGGTGGGATTTGGAGTTGGCTATGGGGTGTTTAAGAGGGATGTGAGCCTGCATCTAAAAAAAAATAATTAAAATCCTACAAAAAGTAGGAGGAGCGGGCGTTACAGTGAGGGTTTCTCCATCCCCTGCAGAAACTGGAGGCTGCCCTGAAGGGTGACCTGATGAAGTGCCAGAAGTGGCTGGAGGTGTACCTGGAGGCAGAGAAGCAGATGAAGATGTTCAAGAGCTGCCTGACCACACAGGAGATATTCAGCCAGCAGAAGAGTTCCTGCCAGGGGCTCACCTACCGCCGCATCCCCATTCCTGACTTCTGTGCTCCCAAGGAGCAGGTACCCCGGGGATGGGATGGTGCTGCTGCCTCCTTTCCAAGCCATCTCTGCTGCTGTGGGGTGAATGTCACTTGGCTGCTCGGTGCCACACAGCTCCAGTGACATGCCCAGGCACAGTGTGGGGTGCTTGCCAGGGCAGGGAGATGTTGCATGGAGAGACTGGGTGCCTTCAGCTGGGTAGGGATGGCTCTGGGAGCAAGGGGACCGGAGGCTGCATGGCAGAGGGGGGGGTGCCACGGTGAGGAAGGGAGGTGGGCAACCACCTGTGCTGACCTGCAGTGGGCTGCATCCCTAAAAACCCACTGGCTTCACCCCTGGCAGGACTTTGACCGGCTGCTGGAGGTGATGAAGAGTGCCCTGGCCGAGGACTCGCGGGCAGCCTTCGTGTTCAACTGCTGCAGCGGCCGGGGCAGGACCACCACGGCCATGGTCATCGCTGTGCTCACCCTCTGGCACTTCAACGTGCGTGCGGGGCCGCGGCTCTCATGGGCTGGGCTGGGGCAGGGCCTGCTGGGGGAGCTCTGCAGGGTTGAAAGGAGTGTGGGCAGGGCCAGGGTGGGCTGGAGGAGGTGGACATCTGTATGTTGACTTCTTGGCGTGCCTAACCCCCAGTGAGCTCCAGGAGATGTGTGGGTGCATCCCTTTACCCCCTTCCCGAGAGCTCCCATGCCAGGATGAAGGGTTAAAGGGCAGGAGAGATCATGGAGTGGTTTGGGCTGGAAGGGACCTTAAAGCTCATCCACTTCCACCCTCTGCCATGGGCAGGGACACCTTCCACTAGCCCAGGTTGCTCCAAACCCCGTCCAACCTGGCCTTGGACACTTCCAGGAATGGAGCAGCCACAGCTTCTCTGGGCAGCCTGTGCCAGGGCCTGGAACAGTCCTCTGTCCCAGAGATGTGGCTCCCTCCTTGGATGGGGATAAAACTTGAGTGTTCTCTGCCCAGCAGAGGGGAGGTGGGGGCTGCCTGGGCCCTGGTGGGCTGGGTGCAGGCTCTGCATTTCTGCTCAGCTGTTGGGCAGCGAGGACAGGGCTGTGCAGCCCATAATGACCCAGCCCCCTCTGACCACCCAGGGCATCCCCGAGATGAGCGAGGAGGAGATCGTGAGCGTGCCTGATGCCAAGTACACCAAAGGGGAGTTTGAGGTGAGTCCTTGGCCACGACTGTTTTAGGGGTCCCCCTCCAAGCCTGCTCTTTGCTGCCTTAACCCACAGCTGCTTGTTTGGAGGGGCTGGATCCTCTCCTGGGCAGGGATAGGGCAGTGGGATTAAGGGGAGCAGGCACCTGGTGAAGCCCCTTCTGCTTCTGCCCATGCTCCAGGTGGTGATGAAGGTGGTCCAGCTCCTGCCTGATGGTCACCGGATGAAGAAGGAGGTGGACATGGCCCTGGACACGGTCAGTGAGACCATGACGCCCATGCACTACCACCTGCGGGAGATCATCATCTGCACCTACCGGCAGGTGAGCTGCCTCTCCCCACTGCCCACTTCCAGAGGGTGCAGCTGGGCTCTGGCACCAGCCCTGCTGAAGCTGTTTGGTTTCCTGGGATGAGGCTTTCTGGAGGGATATGCCAGGGCTCTTGTGGTCATGGTCACCCAGGGCTGTCTTGTGTCGTGTTCCGTCCTGCATCCCACCTGTCTGCTGCTGTTTGGCATCCCTGCTTTTCTGGTGCCATCCCGAATCCTATCCCACATCCCACCTGTCTGGTGCCATCCCATATCCCACCCAATATCCCACCCATCTCTCACTGTCCCACATCCCACCCAGAATGCTGCCATTCTGGCACCAACCTGCAATCCCCCATCCCACACCAGCCTCCCTGTGATCCAGCATCCCTTCCATCCCGTGAGGTACTGCCGGCAGAGGGCAGGACTGGTCTGTCCGACTCTGCTTCCAGCCCCAAAGGCTCCTCGTGCTCCTCTGAGCTCGGGAAGGAGACCCATATTTGGGAAGAGGAGCCATCCTTGGGAAGGGACCCATCCGTGCCGGTGGCATCCCATGGCTAGCTGAGCCTGTGGTCCACAACCCTGTTTTACTTGGGAGCCTCCATGGAGCTGATGAAGAGGAGAAAGGATTATTTTGATCAGATTTGGAATTTTTTTAAGCTGTGCTACTATTTCATGGGGCCTTGGACAGGCTGAGCTCAGGACCTGGCATCATTCCTTCCCTGGGATGGTTTGTGCCGTGTCCTGCCAGTGATTCCTCACTGCAGCTTTTGCTCCAGCTGCCATCGATCCGTGTTTTCAATTAATGGCCATGAACGATCGATGAGGGGAAGAGAAACCAAGATGTTCAATCACCCAGTAACATCTGCAGCTTCCCTGGGGATTTGCCTCCTGGTTTCTGGAGTCCTCTGCTTTTTTTTTTTTGAGGGGCTGGGAGAGGAAAACCTCTGGAGACCTGACTATTTGCAGCAGTAGCTATTATTTATTATTAATAACTTTATTATTGCGCATTTATTTATTATTTATTAATCTAATTTCATTTGGGGTAAGTAATTTAATTTAAGTTTGCTTTTTCCTCCTTTATCCCGGGAAGGTGGCCAGGTGGGAAGTTGCACCTACCTTATCTCATCCTTTGCTGCTGCAGAGCTAAAAATTCCCACCCTAAAGGAGCTGCAACCTGTTTTATGGATTTAATTCTGTCCTCTGCCAGGGCTGTGTGCAAATGCTTTAATTTTAATTTATTTTTATTTTTTTCCTCAATGATGAGCAGCTTGGAGAAGAGAACTGTGGGAATCGTGATTCTGGGAGATGCTTTGCAGGGTTAGGGCAAAGCAGGAGGGAAGGAAAAGGTGCTTTGGAACTTGGTTTGTTCTGACCTCTTCCCACTCCTAACTGGGAGGAAAAACCTGGAGAATATGAGAAAATATAAATAATGGGATAAAAGAGAAATGATAGGATAATAAGATCATAAATAATAAGATAATAGGAGAAAAATAAATAGGTGGATATAATGATAAGATGGTAATTGAATTAAAACTAAATAGGTGAATTTAATAAGGTGATAAATAATAGGATAATAAAAGAAAAAGCAATAGGATAATAGAAGAAAAATCTATAGGATAATAGAATAAAATAAAAAGTAATAGGATAATTGAATAAAAATAAATAGGATAACAGAATGAAATGATAAGTAATAGGATAATTGAATAAAAATAAATAATAGAATATAAACCTAGGATAAGTAATAGGATAATAGAATGAAAAATAAATAGGGTAATGCAATAATAAGATAAATAACAGGATAATAGGATCTGCTCTCTACAAATACTGGCGCACACATGTGGAGGAGATACCTTTTCCAAAGGGCAGAGCTGAAGTGAGGAGTGGCTGCTCTTTGGGATGGTCTGTGGGATCAACTGTGGGATCAAGGCTCTTATTTATTGTTTTATTGTTTTATTTATTATTTATTGATTCCTAGAAGGAGCATTGTGCAGAGCTTGTTCCTAAGAGCTATAATAATACTAATAAAATTTATTATATAAAAATTATTGTATAATTAAATACAATATATAACAACAACAATAAATACAAACAACGAATCTATGAATTTTATAGTATCTGTAATATAAACCATAATAAAATAGATATTTATGATAAATATATATATATATAAGTAATACTAGAAGATGCAATGGCCATCAGCTTCAGAGTGGGACACTGGGTGGCCACATGTCTTCTCTTCCTCTGGCAACGGAGGCTGAATCCAGCTGGGAATGCTTTCCAGCGAGGTGTTTTTCCCTGGGGAAATGCTTTGCAGTCCAGGATCTCATGGCTTGGGGTACAGTTTCACCTGGGCACCTATCCCTGGCTCCTGGGCATCCCCCCCACCCCTTTATCCATCCCTCACCTATTTTTGAGCTCTGCCCCGTAAGGGCAGTGTTGGCGTACGCTGGAAACCGCAAGGAAATGAGAGCCTGGAGTGCCAAGTGCCGGCGGGAGCAGGAGGGAAGGATGTGCTTATTTTTGTCCCCAGAGTGGTCCTCCCCCTTCCTATGCTCCTCCCATGACTTTCCCATAGCCCCAGAGGTCCTCCTGGGTCCCTCACACCCAACTCCCAGAGTGGGATGGAGAAGGAGCGCGGGTGAGGGTTGAGCTGCCTCTGGGATGCTCTCCCAAGGCAGGTACCAGAGCCAGGTTCCTGTTCCATCCAGGGAAAGTCGGGCAAGGATGAGAAGGAGACACGGACACTGCAGCTGAGGAGCCTGCAGTACCTGGAGCGCTACATCTACCTGATCCTCTTCAACGCCTACCTGCACCTGGAGAAGAAGGACTCCTGGCAGAGGCCCTTCAGCCTCTGGATGCGCGAGGTGAGGCCTTCCCTGCCCCAGCAGACCTCACCCAACGTCACCTTCACGTGGGAATTTCCTGGGAAGCAGAACACCATCTGTAATTTGTTTACCATTTCTGTGTGATTGTTTGGGGCATCATCCGTGGTCCCTTTGCTCTGGGCAAGCTCCCCAGGCTGGGGGCAATCATGGAAAGCCACTGGAGATGGATGGAGTCCCACCACATGGATGGGGTGCTCTCCCACCCCAAACCTGCCCTTTTCTCCTCTTTTGAGTTTCCCAGGGGTTTAGTTTGATCTGCCAGGTGTGATTGCAGCATCTGGGGCTGGGAGGCCACTGGCCAACCCTGACTGGCCAGGGCAAGTGGCACAGGGTCTGGGAGCATGGGGATGGTGGCACTGGGTATCCAAGGGAATTGGGAACCAGCTGGAAAAATGGAATGGGGAGTCCCTAAGTTATCCATATGGAATAGGGGTGTGAGGAAGAGACCCTAAACTATTCGTATTTCCTGCTCAGGGGGGCTACAGCTGCTGGATTTATTTGGAACACATTGCCTTACATCCAAGCACTGAGGGGGCTGCATGTTTCCCTGGAAAAGGGACTTTGGAGGTGGTACAAGTCATGGGGGGGGCATAGGGGCGTGTGTGTGCTGCTGCCTGCAGGTATTATTCTGCCTGAGAGGCAGAGGGGAGGAGGGGAAGCTGAGGACATGGCAATTTTAATGATGCTATTATTACTGTTATTATATTTTATAGTTTATTTACATGTTGTTATTTTATTACCGCATTTTATTTTATTATTTAAAATCTGTATTTTATTATTATTTCCTTGTATTATTTCTGTTGATGTATTCTATTATTTTAATTGTTTTTATTGCTATTAGCATTTTTACCTTTTCTTGCTGTTACATATTTTTGGGGCAGCACTTTTTTGGGGCAGCACCTTTTTGGGCTGCATTTTCAATGCACTGGTTTACATGTTCCCTCTTTCCCCCTGTTTGCTGTACCTTCCCTTTAATGCAGTGCTTTCTGGGGTTGAATCTTTTAATGCTGCACCTTTTGGGGCTGCATTTTCAATGCACTGGTTTACATGTTCCCTCTTTCCCCCTGTTTGCTGTACCTTCCCTTTAATGCAGTGCTTTCTGGGGTTGAATCTTTTAATGCTGCACCTTTTGGGGCTGCATTTTCAATGCACAGATTTACATCTGTTCCGGCTTGCTGGAGCATCTTTTAGTGCAGCACCTTTTGGTACAGCACCAAAAGGCTTAAGGCAAAATTTTTGGGGTTGCACCTTTTTGAGCTGCATTTTCAATGCACGGATTTACCTCTCTTCCCATTTGTTGGAGCATCTTTTAATGCTGTGCCTTTTGGGGCTGCATTTTCGATGCATGGGTTTCCATCTGCCCTCTGTTCCCATTTGCTGGAGCATCTTTTAGTGCAGCACCTTGTGGTACAGCATCAAAAAGGTTTGAGGCAACGTTTTTGGGGCCACACCTTTTTGGGGCTGCCCTCTTTAGTGTAGGTTTTTTTTAACGCTGCACCTTTTAGTGCTGCATTTTCAATGCATGGGTTTACAAATGCCCTCTGTTTCCCTGTTGCTGGAGCATCTTTAAAGCTGCATCTTTTGGGGCTCCACCTTTTTGGGGCTCCACCCTTCTGGGGCTGCCCATTTTAGTGCTGCCCTTTTAATGCCACATCTTCAGTAGGTGGGTTTACAGCTCCTCCCCCCCCCCCCCCATTTGCTGGAGGGAAGGGAAATACACCCAACCTGTGGATACAAGGAGCCTTTGACCCCCAGAGCGCCCCTTCCCGCTGCACAATCCCTGCGTTTTTAGCAAAAACAAGGCACCATTGTAGCTCTTTGGCAGGAAGGTGCCAAAGCCAACAAACCCTGTGACGACTGACCCCAGCAGCAAGGAAGGGGCTTATAAAATGTATAAGGTGGGGCTGGAGGGCAGCTGGAGTGGTGCTGCAGGGGAGGGGGTACCCGGCTGGGGGGGGACGCAGCGACTTTTCATCCTCTCCTGGGGAGTTCAGTGTGTCTTCTCGCTCTGTTTTCAGGTGGCAGCAGTGGCTGGGGTCTACGAGGTCCTGAACCAGCTGGGATTCCCTGAGCTGGAGAGCCTGGAGGGCAAAGCCCTGTGCACACTGCGGGGCCGCTGGCAGGCACAGGGGGCCACGTCCCGCCCCTTCCGCGGGGAATTCCTGTAGGGTCGGGGGCGTGAGAGGACCCCTCGCTGCTTTCTCTGGGGTGGGGAAGAGGAGGGGGAAAAAAAAAAAAAGACTGTGTTCCCAAAACCTGGGGGTGTGGGGAGGGAGGGGCAAGCCCCAAAGCTGCCTTAGAGCGGGAGAATTTCTGGGGTTCCTTTGGATGCAATAAAAATGCTGTAAATTAAAAAAATCGAGGCCTTCTTGGCTTTCTCCCTGAACCACTGCATTGTATACACAAATATATGTATTTATACACACAAATGTGTATTTATATATGTAAATATACATGTATATATACACAGATATATATTTATACATTTATGGCTCCATGTGTGTATGTATTTGTATATAGGGAGCCATAAATACTTGTAGCCTGGATTAAGACTCGCAGGGATCCCAGTCACTGCAGACCTGGGTGTTTTTAAGGTTTGGGCATCTTTGTTGGTTCTTTCCAGCTCTTTCCAGTCATGGATGCAGCTGGAGGAAAGGCAGCTGTGCCACCAGGTTTGGGGGTCCCTGCTTAACCCTCTTAGTCCAATTTCAGTGCCAAGGTGATGCTGAGCAGGTTGAGCTGCTCAGCAAAGGCTTAAAAGCACAATTGATATCAGGACATTTTTCTTTTTTGAGGAAAAGGGAAGAGTGAAAAATGAAGTTAATCAGATGCAAATGAGGGGTTCCAGCGCCCCTCCTGCCCTCACAGTGGAGGGGAAGGAGCCTGTGGGGTGCGAGAGGGAAGTCTGGGCTCCTGCCCGGATGGAGGGGTGATAAAATAGAATGGGAAGCACAAAGGCAGGAGCACACGCTCCGTCTGTCCCAGCTCCCCTTTCATCCGCTGCCAGGGGCGGGAGGCGGCAGAAGCTCAAAGGTGGAGGGTGGAAAGAAAAACAACATTTTTAAATAGCGAGCGCTGCTTTTTCTTCAGCCCCGGTTCCCAAGGGCTCCCTCCTTCTTTCTGTCTCAGCCACGCACTTTTTGTGTTTACTTTGTTATTTATTTTTTTTCTCAGGCAGAAATACCTGCCTGAATGCTCTGTCCCTCGCTGAGTGTTTCAGTGTTTGGATAATTTGCTGCTGGTGCAGTCAGACAGTTGATCCAGTGATTTCAAGAGGCTGTCGATGCTATTTTTTTGCTCTTATTTTTCTTTTTGACAGAGCACATCCTTTCTGTCCTCACATCACCATTTATTCTGCCTTACTAAAGCAATTACCTGCAGGCTCCTTTGCTTTCAGCCAGGCTGCAAATCCATCCCCTTCTCCTGTCCCAGCACCAACCCTTGGAAGTCCTGCCTATTAGCCCTGTCTTAATTAGGCAGAGTTTTTAATTGCTTAGGAAATCTCAGCCTCTTTAATCTTGGTAATGAAGGCTGGAGCTTTGCACCACCTGGTTTGAGGGGCTCAAAGGCTTCTTTCCACTTTCCCACCATCCTAACAAGCGATTTCCAAGGCAGGGATAAAGCAATTGCCTGGGAAAAAAAATGCCTGGGAGATGGGAATGTGTTCTTTTCCCCAGGCTGGGAAGGCAGAAACCCAGATCCCTCTCCTGGGCAGTAAGTTAAACCTGACTCTGAATGCCTTGGCTCTACCCTGGCTTTTCTGCTCTGAGAGAAAAGATTGGGAATTCAGAAAGCATTCAGCCAGAGACAAAGCAAACAAAGGGTTACATATCATATATATATATATAATAATTATAGAGTGTGTATTACACATTTTAAATGCTATATATAATGTATATAGCACACATTTTATAATATAGACTGTGTGTCTCTAATATATAGATTTTATATATTATATATAACATAATGATACAATAAAATACACCTTCTAGAGTTATTCTATATAGTGTATAATATAAATTCTTTATCATAACAACCAGAAGCAACCTGGGCTAGTGGAAGGTGACCCTGCCCATGGCAGGGGATTGGAACTAGATGAGGTTTAAGATCCTTTCCAACACAAACCATTCTGTGATTCTAGGATATAAAATATGTATTCCATACTGTATAGAATATAAATATATAATAAAGAGGCAGCTATTAGTAGGGTGGGGTTAACGAGCTGACCTCCAGCCTCATTGGGGTATATTCCCTGCCAGGAGCAGCATTTCATCCCAGGGAGGCCCCAGCAAGGGTGGTCTGTGGACTAAAATATTTACAAAAGAAGGAACTCAAATAGTGGTTTTACACTAAAAAAGCAAGAGCTCGTAGATTGATTTTATTGATTTTCACAAAACCCTGTTTTTCTGCAGGTTTCTGACCCTTGCTTAACTGCCTTACACTATTTCTCCACTCTTTCCATCTTGTTCAGGGCCTGGAGTGTGGGAATACGGCCAAGGGGATCTGAGGTTATTTTGGGGCAGAGAATTAAATATTTAAATCCCAGCCAGCAGTCCTGAGGGATCGATTGCAGAGCAGGAAGTGTGGATCCGTGGCAGGGTTTCTGCTGTGTCAGTCTTCATCCTGGGTCTGCATCTTGTGTCCATGGATACAAAGGGCATCTCTACAGCTCTGGGGGCCATCACATGTTTTTTGGGCTTTGCTTTACCTGCAATCCCTCTTTCCCAAACCTGCAGAGAAAATGGGAAAGAGCTGCAGCCGTATGAGCCAGTGCTCTGGCTTTAGGGGTGGGATGTCCAGGCTGCCTGAGGATGCAGAGCTGGGCTCTGTGTTGCAGCCAGACACCCCCTGAAATCACCTGGTGTCGTGCCACTGCACCACTGTTTGTACACACAGGCTGGGGTGGGTCAGGAAAACTCTTAATATCCCATAAAAAAACCCAGCTCACCCCTTATTCTGCCTGTGGAAAACGTTCTTTGTAGCACTGAGGATGGTCTTTGTGGCAACAGCCCTGGTGGAGCTTGGAAGAGGTGAGATGTGGGGCAGGAGAGATTTCAAAAGGGGCCCAGAGCTGCCTTTGTAAATAGTGCTAGTGGGTCTTTGACCTGTGACAGAGAAAAGGAGATATATTTTTTGTGTATATATATATATACACACATATATATATATATATAGCCATAAGAGCCTTGCCCACATGCACCAGGCTGGATCACATTTTTTTCCCAGAAAACCCAGGGTGCTGCATCCTCATTGACTCCTCTCTCCCTTCATAATTAAATATATATATATATATATATACACACATATATATAAATAATGTTAACCTGTAACCACTGGCAGGGCTGAATGGTATTTGCTATCCATACAGGCATGAAAACTGTCTTTTAAATCCCTCTTAAAATATATTTGAATATAAAACACTTAGGGCCACCTGTGCTGAATGAGGGCAAGTTGTCCTCAGGTGGGACCTGCTTTTAGCCCCTCCCTGGGAGTAAAACCCCAACCTGGGGCACCTGTAGCCCCTCAGTTTCCACTTGTACTTCCCTCCATGCTGCTCAGGAAGCCTGGAGCACAGAGCAAAGGAGGGACTCTTTCTCCTGCAAGCCAGCATACCCTGGATCATCATCAAAGAGGATTTTTTGGCCAGTTTGGGAGCCCAGCTCTGGCGTCGTAAAAGCAGTGAGTGATTTTATGGCTTTTTTTTTCCTTCCCTTTCTGGCTGCAGCGTGGGGGGAACGTGGCAACAGGGCTGTTTGTAGCTGTGCTACTGGCTAATGAGTTTATATTTTAAGTGGATAGGCTTGTAGTTATTAATGCTTCTAATTTGCCTTCCCATCCCTGAGTGTTAGGGGTATGCTGGTATGTCCCTTCCAGGTTTTTATCTCCTAGTAAAGGTCATGAATGAGGTTACAATTAACAAAATTATACATATATATATAATGAGACATGATTAACCTGTAAACATTGGCAGGGCTGAATGGTATTTGCTGTCCATACAGGGATAAAACCTGTCCTTTAAATCCCTTTTCAAATATATCTGAATATAAAACACTTCTTAAAAAAACAGAGGAAAACTTTTTTGGAGCTAAATAGACCCCCTGTGACTCCATCTGTGGGAAGTTCAAGGTCAAAAGCTGCCCCAGAAGTGGGGGTGTCCCTGAATTCCTTTCCCCTGTGAGCACATGGGTACAGATGTGTTTTCTCACTGCTCAGCTTTTGCCTTTGGTGTAGCTTGTTTAGTGTGAGGAGTATTTTAGTGGAGGGTTGCACCACGTGTATCCTTGGATCAGCTGCCTCCTTCCAGAGAAAGCAAAGCAGGATAGTAATATATAAAATAAATAAATACGTAAATTCACTGTGTGGGGAGTGGAAAAGTGGCAAGAAACCTCATCCCAACCACATCATCCCTCTGTGAGATCCCCCCCGAATAAATCAGCCTGTGGGATCCCCTTCATTTTAAGGTTATAAAGTTCTTTTATTCCAAAATGTGCAAAAATACAGCTGGTTTTGGCCAGATTCTTCCTTTCTGCCTCTTTGCATCAGACAGGGGCCCTGGCAAAGGAACCTGTCTTTGGGCTTTACAGAGGTAGAAGGAACAGAGCTTCTCTTACCTCAGCCAGGGGTTTTATTCCTCCTCCTCTTATGGGTGAGCAGAAATCCTTGGAAGCTTAACTTCACGTGCCTTTATGTTTTTTCATCCATTGAAAAAGGAAAATGCTCTGAGGAGCCAATATTCCACTGGCACGTGGGGCTGCAAGGGGAAACCTGCCACAGCCCCAGCTAAATCATCACAGCTATCAGGGGCTTCAGGGCTGTGGGGTTTTTTTTCTAAAAATCCCCTTTATTTCTATTTTTCCACCAAGCTGTGGCAGCTCTGCTTAATGTAAAGTGCCAGCTGTGCCCAAGTCCCCCAGACATCAGCTTTTCAAGGACCAGCTCAGGAGCTGCTGCCTTTAATTTTGGTGAAAATCAAGAGTGTTTTGGGGGTAGGTGGGGGGATATAATTTCTGTTTACAGCAGCAGGGAGGGTGCATGGGAAGAGGCATGTGCTGGCACTGGGCCACTGTGCATAGCTCTGGACATAACAGCTCTTAAAATAATATTAATAATAATAATAATTTCCATGTTTTCCTTTCTGTGATGTCCCTCTCGGGCAGAGCCCCCTGACGAAACTGCTGGACCTCTGCAAAGGGAGCCCATCTGTGTTTCATTTTACAGCTGAAGAATAGTAATTAAGATGCTTTTGCAGAGCCAGGGCTTGAAGAACTAAAAATAAAAGCCATATAGGCACAATACCAGAGATCTGAGCATCATAAACTTTCCTTTCCCCCTGTTTTCCCCCTCCCAGCCCCATTGGACCCCTGACTATGGCCAAGCTTCCCGTTGTTTTGGGGAGCAGAGATGGGAACAAATCGTGGGATGGTGCAGAGAAGGGGGATTTTGGGCTAAATCCATAGGAGCCATGCAGTGCCAACCTGTGTAGAGGGTGGTGGCAAGGGGAGTTTTTCCAAAGCTCCAAAAATTAGAGGCATGGTGCAAAGCATCAGGCTAGGCTCTCTTCTTGTAACAAAGTGTGTATGAACCAAGGTCCCCAGGCCTGCAATGACTTTCTTCCTTTATTTCTCACTTTTCAGCCATGAATATTGCAGGGAGGGAAAAGCAAAAAGCAGCTGTTTTCTAGCCCTCCACCACCTCAGGGTGCTTCTGGCCCCAGACAAATGAAAAATTAATTTTGCCCAGCTTGAGCTGAAAGCAGAGATGGGGCTCAATGGGATTCATTCGAAAGCACTCGCTGGCTGATGGGGGGGACATGCTGGAAGGATAACCATCAGCTGAGGGGATGAGCAAGGCCCTGGGGGACTGGGAAATGCTCAGCAGTTTGATTTAAGAGACCAAAAAAAAAAAAAAAAGATTTGGGGTTTACATGGCAGTAAGCTTAATTTTAGTAGGAAGGTGATAAAAAATTAACAAGGTGGTCAACATGTGGAGAGGGAAAGGAGCATCTGGGGGGGTGCTGGGTGAGGTTAACCTAGTTTGTGTTGTGTATGTGTGGGAAAAGCACGAAGGGAAGGGCTGGGGATGCCAAGGCAGCAGGGATAACCTCCCACCAGGCAGCCCTGTGGCATGGGGGGTGTTTGGGCAGGGCCAGGCTGTGCCGAGCCCCGGAGCCGAAGAGATGCTGGTGGGATGTGCTCTGAGCCGTGGCTCAGAGAGGCTTTAACACCCCCTTGGATCTACCAAGGATATGGTGCATGTGTTTCTTTTGGATGCCACAGCCACGAGGTGGCTTTAGGGCTCCCTGTGTTTTTGGGAAGGAGGAGTTCCATGGGTTTCGCCCGGTGCAGCAGGAGCCCCTCACCCCCACATCTGGGCTGGCTGGGCTCAGTTCAACCGAGGTGCTGCTGACCTGAGTTCAACAGCTGCTGCAGCTGGGCTGTGTGTTGTGTTACAGCTGGAAAACAAGGACTTTTGGGGGTTGTTTTTTGCTTTCCCCCCAGCGGGACCCTTCCACGCCGGCAGAGCTGTCTCGCAGGCCTCGCAGCGCGGTTCCTAGAAGGAGAGCAACTTTTTCCCTCCTCTTTTCCAAGCCTCTGCTGCTGACAGTAGGGGCTGGAAAGCGTCCAGAGCTGTCGGTATAAATTTCACTGACCTTGTTTCACCATCCCTTAACTCGCAGTTCAGTGTCTCCCATCAGCCGGGACCGGCGTCGACTTCCCCTTTCTGGCTCATTTATCCCTTTTTCTTTTTTTTGGTTTTACGGTTTGGTTTCCTGAGCTTGTCTGTTCATCCCTGGGTGGGCAGGGGAATGAGGGGGGACTCCCAGCCCCTAAAAAACCTCCCAGCAAGGTTGCCAAGGCAAACATCTTGCAGGAATTTGGAGATGCAGCCGTAGCTCAGTGCTCTGCTTGGGAAGAGATGCTCGGAGGCGCAGCGTGATGTGGTGAGGTGGGATGAGGGAGAAGATGCTTCTCCTTGGGTTGGGCTGGGTGCAGGGCTCTGATCCCAGAAAACGCTGCCTAGGTGCCATCAGGAGATGAACTTTGGTAAGATTTGAGCTCCACCCCTGTGCTGGTGCTGGATGAGCACCTGTATGGGAGATTGTTGCTCTCCGGAGGGTTCTTGCTGTCTTTC
Source organism: Pseudopipra pipra (assembly GCF_036250125.1). Taxonomy (NCBI): domain Eukaryota; kingdom Metazoa; phylum Chordata; class Aves; order Passeriformes; family Pipridae; genus Pseudopipra; species Pseudopipra pipra. The sequence goes on along the minus strand of NC_087556.1, from coordinate 135,591 downwards.
TTGCATTTTCCACAACCTCCTGTGATAACTTGATGACATATTTGCTGTCCAGATTATTCCAGGGGTTTGACTGTAGGGGAATGGTCTCATGCTTCATGCTGGGCTCACTGAGGAAGCAGAGGAAGACAGCCTTTGGAAATGTGGGTGAGAGGGTAGGAAGGAAAATTCATTGTTGTTTCCTATCCTGGCTGGACCAGCTGCTTTGGACACTCAGCTCTCCCTTTTTGGACTTAAAAAAGAGGATTGGGAGCTTGAGTCCTCCCAAAAATCCACAGCATCCCCTAGGTGCTAAATCCGTATGAAAATATTAATTTTCCAGCTCCAGGGAAGTCTCACCTTAAAACATCGTGCTGATGCCACAGCATGTTTGGGGCCTTGTGGGAGAACTTTGCCAGCCGCTGCCATTGTCACTTGGCTTTGTGATAGCATCCAGAATCTTTGGAATGTTGGCAGGAGGCAGGATATATGAGGATTAATATTTTCCCTGGGTGAAGATTGTGGCTCTGAGTTTGTCCAAGGGACCTGAGGGGTGTGCAAGGCAAAAGAACGTGGCTCTGCTTGTGCACTTCTGGATGAAAAGCCCAAAAGCTTTTATGTTGTATCCCTGGACCTTTCTGAAGGATCAGGACAGCTAACTGGATTTTATTCCAGGAGCACCGTGGGCTCTGTGTCACAGCTAGGGAAAGCACCAGCCTGAACAGGGAGAGCTCAGAGATTGGAGAAGTCTCAAGGGACACAGCAGCTATCTGTGCACAGGGAAGGAAAGCACAGTGCACAGTTGTAGGAAAGCCAGGAAAATCCAAGTAAACAGTACAAAACCTCCTTGGTGTAAGCAGCTGCAAGAAATATTCAGATTAAGCAGGAGGAAAAACTTTCCAAGACAAGAAAAGCAAGACATGAAGGAAAAAAAAAATCTCCTGAGGGCTTGTGGAGGCTCCCTCCATCTTTGGAGGTCTTAAAGCAGAGATTAGGGAGAGATCTGCCAGGAATGATCCTGCCTGGGGGCAGCCAGAGAGCAGATGATGTGTCTGTCAGCTCTCTGCCTCCAAAAGCGAGGCTTGTGCTTCTCCTGCTCTTCCTGCTCTTCTCCTGGATGAGCACGGCATGTTTGGGACCCTCCTTGGTGGTCTCCTAGCAGGGCTCCTAAAAATCCCCCTGGAAAGAGCTGAAATCCTAGAAAATGGGTGGGTTTTGGCTAAGGCTTGCTTCAGAGAGGGAGGGGAAGATGCTCAGGGGTTTTTCTCTCCCCTCCTGTCCCCGCTCTGCAGCAGTGACTGTTTTCTGGTCTGATCTCCTGGCAGCTCCGCGTGTCTGAGGGATGAGGTCATGCTCACTCACCCACAGCCTGCCCTGCTCCTGCTCCCATCCCTCCAGCTTGGGGAGCAGGGGGGGATTGCACTCCCTGCAGAGGGTCTGGGTCTGTGCACAGTGGGATTTGGGATGTCACCCTCACCAAGCATCACCACAGACCTTTGCCTTGCTCTGGGCATGGATGTGTTGCACCAGGGGTGGGGACAAGCATCGGTGCCCTCGCCCATCTTACCTGTGCCTGGGATGCCAGTCCATCTCTCCCAGTGCTCCTCCTTCTTCCAGTGGCTTTTAAAACCACAGACTAACCCAGTCAGCTGGAAAATGGTTTTTTCCCCCCCTTCTTCTTCTTTCTTTTATTTTTTTTTCTCTTTGGACCACTTCTTGCCTGCAATCAGCCCATGGGGAGGAGGAGGCCGGTCCTTGCGCAACCTGAGCGCAGGGACAGCTGTTCCAGAGCCTTTTGGATTAACAAACAGGAGGTTTAAATGTCTGGGAAGAAGAAATGTGGTGACCTGTGCCTGGAAATAGAGCCCTGGCTTCTTGCTTGGGTAGATCCCCAGCTCCTGGCTCATGGTATGAACAGAAAAGCCAGTTTAGGTAATTGGTGGAGGTTGCCATGACTTTATTAGCACTGATGCCCTCCCCTACAGGAGGTTTGTATGGCTGAGCAAAACAACCAGTGCCCATAAAGACACAAAAATAGGCCCCATTAAGTGTGATGGGGGTTTTTTTGTTTGGTTGGGTTTTTCTGTTTGTTTGTTTCGTTTTGTTTTGTTTTTTCCTTCTAATAAATTCTTCCAGCCTTTTGTGAAGGTTTTTCCAGCCCTCAAATTCAAGATTAATCGAATTTAGGGGCCAATAGCTGCATCTACTGCTGGTGGTGGGGGATCATTCTGTGTGGAGATTTAGGGCACAGTGCCCAGGCTCCAGCTCCGAGTGGTACCTGGTGGGATGGGCAGGGCTTGGGCACTGCATCACTGCAGGATGGGCAGAAATTGGTACTGCCAGATCAAAATCAGGCTTTGGGAGCACAAGCTGGAGTGTCCTAGAGGAAAAGAAGTCTGATTTGGGGTTTTAAAAGCAGCAGCTGTTGTCAGCTTTCTTCTCTGGAAGCTGGAAAGAAAAACTGCTCCTCCCCAGGCCTAGAGGTCACCTAACAAATGGGAAAGTCCCCAAAAACATGTCCCTGGCAAATCTCAAGGCTGCAGAGAGGAGTGCCTGTTGAATCAGAGAGAATTACAAAGTGTGTTATCCATGGAGGAAATGGGGGCTTCAGATAAAATAGCACTGGAGGAGGGGAAAACAGGAAAAGGCTCCATTTGGACTCCAAAACAGAAAGGAAAAGGTTAAGCCTAAAGTCAAGGAGAAGGGTGGTACAGAGTTAAAGGCAAAGCCAGGAGACAAAAAGGAGAATAGAGGGGCCAAAGCAAAGGGGAAGGACAGGAGGGAAAGGACAAGGAGAAGCTGCCTTGCTGCTTCGCTCTCACCATCCTCTCTTTATGATGGGAACTGGGAAGGAGAAGGTTGGAATGAACAAGTTTTTCTTATTTAAATGGTAGCGTATTGATAGAGGAAGAAGAAAAATCCACGTGCAGCAGTTAATCATTTAGTATTCCCAGCAGGTAAGACCAACAGGTAGGGCCGTGTCACTGCCAGGGTGACAAATGAACATCTCAGCACCCGGGAGCCCAAGAAATCCCTTTGGGGGTTGTCTTTTCACTGTGCCCAGCATGTTATAGGTACCCAAAACTACTTATTTATTACCTACTTATTTATTACCTACTTATTTATTACCTTTAGAAGGTAATAAATGGGGCAACTTATGTGTCAGTTCATTGCCATTGTCATCAGCCAGATTTATGCTGCTGAAGCCAATGGTTTGCTAACACCAGGGAGACACTAAAGGTCCAGAGGGACTGGATGAGTTTGTGGATCTTGTGGAGGAAGAAATAGTTTTTGCCTCTAAAAAAACCAATAAAAATTAAATGATGCTTTGCAGAGCTGTTCTTCACAAGTAAGGCCTGCCCTTTTTTATGTATTTTGTCAAAAATCCAGTTAGTCCCAATAAGGGCTTGTTCCAGCTTTAATGCCCCAACAGGTATGTGTCTGCTGAAATCACCTGAAATGCTGGGAGCACAAATTCTTTTTCTGTCTTTCCTACAAAGAATCTCTTAAGAGATTGCTTCTTATGTTTAATTATAGATTGCACGAAGCAACAGAAGCATGCAAAGACTTAAACTGGGAAATAAAATCAGTTTTTTTTCCAACTTGAAATTCTCTAGTTCAAGTCAGCATATTCATCTCTCTGGATGCATCTTGTGGTTTTACCTACAGGGGGTTTTGGGTTGGATTTTGATCACTGAGGCCTCAGCCTCCCAAAACCCAACTGAATCACCCAGCTAGAAGGCAAGACTCTCCACCCTCATCTGCAGTGATGCTCTGACAGAATTCCTTGTGGATGACACGACTGGAGAGCGAGGAAGCACCGCTTCCCTTGGCACTTCACCAGAAATGGCCTCAGCAGGACCGTCTCCAAGAGGTTCCCTATTCCCATCTGGATCCTTCTTCTGGCACCCAGCAACCCCACCATCCATTCACATCTGCAGTGAAGGTAAGCAGGGCATTCCAAAGGTGGCTTCTCCCAAATGATGATCCTCTCCTACCACTCCTGGCATCACCGTGCTGGTGGGTTGGGAGAAAATCTCCAACTGAAGTCCTACCAAGGAAATCCAATGCAATAATCCTAAGGATAGAGCTGATTTCCCATCAGCTTAGCATGTTGTTTTCCCTGCTCGCCTTTCCCATTGTGCTCTGGCTTCTGTGGCAGCTTGGACAGCAAGGTCTTCAAGGCAGGGATTACCTCCTGACACAGGTTTTGGGTTGCTCAGCACCTGGGGCCCCAGGTGAGGATAATCCACGCACAACCGGTGTTGCAGCACAGTCCCTTCCCTGGGCTTGGCCTTGGAGTCCTATCCAGAAGGAAAGAATAGCTGGACACAGCAAATGGAAACAGCAACAGAAGGTGTGTTCCTCTGTGTTGATCAGTGGCCCATCCCTGGAGTTGTCCAAGGCCAGGCTGGATGGGGCTTGGAGCAACCTGTGATAGTGGAAGGTGTTCCTGCCCATGGAAGGGGGTTGAAATGAAATGATCTTGAGGGTCCCTTCCAACCCAACCCATTCCATGACTCTGTGATGTGGGAAGCCCCTTTACCATGGCACTGGATTTGTTGAAATTCCATAGACTTTTTTAGGGGAGTACTTAATTTATTTGCCCTTTGTAAGGGTGGTGGTGACAAGGAAGGTCCCTGAGGAAGCACAGCATGTACTCAGCATGCTCCAGAGCTTTGGTGATGCCCTTTGGAAAACCCAAGTGGTGTGAAGGGCATGGCTCTCATACCAGTGCTCTCTCCCATCTGTTTCCTCCTTAAAACACAGGGGGTAGAGAGAAAGAAGAATAATGGCATCATGGAATGGTTCGGGTTGGAAGGGACCTTAAAACTCATCTCATTCCACCCCCTGCCATGGGCAGGGACACCTTCCACTAGCCCAGGTTGCTCCAAGCCCCGTCCAACCTGGCCTTGAACACTTCCAGGGATGGGACATCTGCAAATTCACTGTTATGGATGTTTCCACATCTGGAAAACATCCCAGATGTTTCCAAACAGGATGTTTACCTCCATCTCACGCGGCGGCAGCGCTCTAAGCGCTGGGAGACGATTTGGCTCTCCCTGTGGAGCATCCCCGCGTGAGGTCCCGCTCCCGCCGGGGCCGGGAGGTGGGATTTGGGGAGAGGGCTGGGGGCACAGCGAGGTGGGGGTGCTCCCCGGCTCCCGACGCGCCTCGCCTTTGTTCGGGCAGCGCTGGAGCCGGGCGGCCGCGGGGCGGGGAGGGGTGGGGAGGAGGGATGGCGGGGAGGAGGAGGAGGGATGGTGGGAGGTGGGAGGGAGGGCGGGCTGCCCGAAAAGGCTTTTTTTTTTTTTTTCTTTTAAATCTCCAAGAAAAGAACGATCCGGAGGCAACGCGAGAACTTTTTTTTTTTTTTTTTTTGGTGGGGGGCGCTTGTTCAATAACAAAAAGTAAATTATAAAACAAAAAAAAAAAAAAAAGAAAGAAAAAAAAGAGGAAAAAAAAATTTAAAAAAAATCGAAAGGAAATTAATTAAAACAAGCCCGAAACTCCCACCCCCTCGGGCAGACCCGGCCCCCGGCCCGCCCCACGCCGCCCCGGAGGCGGCAGCGGCGGCGGCGGGAGCGGCGGCGGCCGCGGCGGCGGCGGGGGGAGGCGGTCGCCGGGCGCCGCCCGCCCCGCATCCCGCCGGCCCCCGCATCCCGCCGCATCCCGCCGCCGGCCCCAAATGGATTATCTGCGGCTGGTGCTCTCCTGCCTCGTCCCCCTGCACGGCTGCCTGGCCGCCGGCAGCGCCCCAGGTACGGCCGCTGCCCCCGGGACGGGGGGCCCCGCCGGGGCGGGATGGGCGGGGGGGCACTGACAGGTGGCTGCGCCCCGCGGGATGGGGAGAAGGGGAGAACCCGCCGGCGGCGGGGGGTGTTGTTTGGTTTCAGTGGGAATTGGGGGAGATGGAGCCCGGGCGAGAAATAGTTGGCGTGCTTGGCGTGCGAGGGGACGTCAGCCCGAGTTCCTTCTGCTACGTTGGACGCACCCGCTTAAAACTACAAAGCGGAGCCGTGTGGGGACGGAAAAGCAGTTGTTGGGTTTATGGAGCTCCGGCGGGGCTCGCCAAAGGATCCCCGGGTTGGGTTGGCCGCCGAGATCCCGGTGCCTGAGCGGGATGCTCCGTGCCCACGGCTCTTTCCCTCCGTCTTGTCTCCGCAGAGCTGCTCCTGTCCGGCAAACTCCGCGAGTATGGTGTGATCGTCCCGTTCAGCACCGATTGCCGGGGTCGCTTCCTCTCGCACGTGGTGTCCGGCGAGGCGGTGGCGGGGATCGGCGATCCCGCCTGTCCCCCCGATCCCTCCCCGTCCCACCGCCGCGTCCCCCGCAGCCCCCCAGATGAGCCCCCCCAGCGCCGCTTGCTCTACTTCAACGTCACGGTTTTTGGGAAGGAGCTGCACCTCCGGCTGAGGCCCAACCGGCGGCTGCTGCCCCCGGGCGCCGTGGCTGAATGGCAGGAGGATTTTGAGGTGCTTTTCCGGGAACCCCTCCAGCAGCGGTGCCTTTTCACCGGCGACATCTCCGGCATGCCCGGAGCCGCCGTGGCCATCAGCAACTGCGACGGACTGGTGAGCTGGGGGCCGGCGGGGCGGCTCGTGTGCGGTGCCTGTGTTCTGGTGTGGTTTTCTCTTAAGAGGTGAATGGTGGTGGCCTGAAACCTGATTTTTTTGGTGATGCTTTAGGTGTCCACGGCATTCATTGCCCTTTACCTGGCAGGTTGCCTTTCCCCACGTTGACACAGGGTTCTACCTGCCTGCTCCATCCTTCCATTGGCTGAGCAGGGATATTTATTTAAAAGGCTTGAAAAAATTGCCAGTCCCACGCTTGAGCTGCCTCCTGCCCGGAGGTGGACTGTGCCACATATTGTTACACCCACGGGCTGTGCCCTGCCTCTGGAATGGGTACACCACGCTGGGTGGTGCTGCTCTGTCCTTGCTTGCCTGTGTTTTACCTTGGGACTGCCCCAGGAACTTTTTCTCTGCATTTCCCACCTCTTAAATGGTGCTGAGCGAGCTCGAGCATCTCCTGAAATCACTGTTAGGTGCAGTCTGGCTTCCACCAAGTGTCTTTTTAAGGGAAGACCTCTTTTTTTTCTAATTGTTCTCGTGCTCAGAGCCTCCTGGCTTTCTGAGCACAGTTCAGCGTTAGTAACTTGCTGCCACAGGGCTTTAATTCCTTCAAATGGCTCTGTTACCTCCTTATCCCCGGCGTCTGCTCTGCCTGTGGGTTTCCTACCTCTGATACGCTTGGGGAATCGCTCATTTTTTAATACCTTTGGCCCGTTGCCCTTCAGGTTTCCTTTGAGCCAGTTTAAGTCTTGTTTTAGGTGCCAGCGTTGGCTGTTTCCTCCTGGTACCACTCAGTGTTACTCCTGGGTTGGAATAAATGTCTTATTTTGAGCTTTTTTTTTTTCTTTTGGTTCTTTTTATATATTTCTTTTTTGGTTGCTTTATTCTGGGAGTTCCTTAAGCCAGTTTTGATTACTAGCACAAAAAATTTGGCATTCCTTTCTTTTTATACAGCACCCAGTGTTACTGTACAAGCAGAAATGATAGAGCAGCGTAGCCAGAAATACATATTTTGCCTACATATAGTAGTTAAATTTTTTTCAGCACGTAATCCACACCTTTTGAAGCATCCTGTTAGGAATTTTGCTGAGGCTGCGAACTTGCAGACATTTCTCCGTGACACGGATTGCACTGGGGCTGGTGAATTTGGGCAGGCTTGGGAGCTTTAAAGGCATTTCCTATAGCTCCAGCAAATAAGTGGTGTGTCTGGAATGGAGACCTGAAGTGTGGAGGTTCCATGGACAGTCTCACTCCCTTTGGCATCATGAGCAAAGGGATGCTGGAAGCAGCTGACAGCTGAGAAGCAGCAAGGGGATTTCTCTTCCCCAGAGCCCTGGATGCTGTTAGCATCCAGAATTTAACTTTCCTAGGCTTTAGCCCCAAGTTTTTTCCCTTCTCAGCCCCTTGCACACCTCCCCAGATGGGGTTTGTTGTTACTGTTGCCATCCCTTGGCCGCAGGTAGTAGCAGCAGTGCTGGGTTGGGACGTAGCTTGTGCCATGGGATGTGTTTCCATGTGCATTTATGCAGCCATGCCTCTCTGGCCACCCACAGTACCCCAAGCCCACCCTTTTGAGCCCACATAAAGGAAGAAGTGACCTTTCTCCAGGATAAGGATTTTTCTTTTCTTCCTGCAGTGTATTTTTTGCTCTGTGGCCAACGAATAGATATCCTGGCCTCAACCAGGAATTTCCCATTATCTGGGGAAGGGCATGAGGCTGGGGGAAGAGGCTAGGAGGACAGAGCCCAAGCAGGGGCTCTCCTCCTCCCCCAGTAAAGAGGATTTTGTGATACCTCCAATGTCACAGTTGTCTTCCCTCTTCCATGGATTTTCTGGCTGTGTGATCCTCTGGCTTAAGTCAGTCTGACAGCTCCAGTCTGCTCGGGATCCATCTGCTTTGGAGGAGTTGGGAGCCCAAGGGGACCCCCAAAAAGCAGTGAAGAGAGCTTGATTTAGGAAATGGAGCAAGAAACAGAACAGAAACACAGTGCTGGGTGTGGATGGGATGGGAGGATGACATTTATGATCTGTCAGAGAAGCAGTAGAACATCTGGGAGGGCTGTACACAGGCAGGACTGCTACTGAGGTGCTCCCCACTAACTTAATGTGGGGAGCACCAGCTGGAGGAAGCTCTTCCTTAATCAAGGACCCTGGAATTGCTGTGGACTTTTTCTGGAAGTTCTCCACCAGCTCGGGGAGGGGACTGTGGCTTTGGTATCCCAGTATAGCGTGCGTGGGAGGCGCAGGACCACGGGTTTGCGGTCAGAGGGAGCGTTCTGGGATGCTGTGGATGAGGGCTGTGTACACAAGGAGATCAGCCTGTGTACAAACGGAGACTGAGATTATAAATAACGAGGGGGGGATAAAAAAACCAACCCAGTTTCTTGAAAAAGGCAGTGCTCCCAAAGCCTTTCCTCAGTCCATATTTAGCCGTGTAAGTGGAGCCGATCCCTTTCCCAGATGCCAAGCCCGTGGCACCTTCCTCGGCTGTTGTTTGCCGCGGGCATCCACGCGTGAAAATCTGCCCTTGGATTTTTTTTTTTTTGCAAGGGTGTCTCGTACCAGGGTGGGAAGGTGCTGTCGCCCATAGCATAATTTCAAAGCTGATCTAAGCCACCGAATTCCTAACTGGTAAAGTAGCATTAGACAGAAATCTCCCCCGGCGGACACGTCTCGCTGCAGCGGAGGCATCCCATATCTTTCCATGCTGGCTTCAGCAGTGCGTGGTCGGCCTTGTTTCCTTCCTGCTTTGCTGGTTGCAGAGATGGGTGAAGGATTATCACCCATAGGCACCCTATTTGCTTTTTATGGCTGGCTTTTCCTCTGGGTTTTTTTGCCATAGTCCTGTAAACTGTAGAGCCAGCGTTTTCCAGCCCTGGCGCCCTGGTTTGCTTCAGATGGGTGGCAGCAGATAAGCAGAGCACAAAAGACCTCAGGAACAGTAATTCATAGGGAATGAGGGGAGAAATAGTCCCCAGACTGATGCCCCAGTGAAAAAAAAAAAAAAGGGTTTGTCTTTGAGGATTTTCCTTGCAGCTCCTATAACTGTAGGGTTAATTTTGGGAAGAAAGAAGGTGTGAGATGTCCCACTGGCCTCAGCTGGTTTGGGTCTTATATGGGTGCAAGGGCTTTTCTGCCAGAGGATAATCCTAATTTTTGGCAGTGAGTTGCAAACCAAGCCCTGTTTGGGCTGAAGACCTGATCAATCAGCAGTGAGAGTGCCTCCATGTCCTCACCCCACCAGGAGTCGTGGCTTGTGTCACCTGACAAAGCAGGCTCTGTAGCCATCCCAAAAATCTCTTACCTTGGCACCAAGAGCAGGGAAGAGGAGTCAAGGAGAGCAAGGTGTTGAATCTGAGAGGCTGCAAAGCCTGTGCTGCAGACAGAGAGGTACCAGAATGGTGATGGAGCACCTGTGGACCATGCACCCTTCTACTGACCCCCCCGATGCTCTCACCAGGCAATCCCTGGATGGAAGGGCAGTGGTGTTAGTGATGGTGTCTGTGTTCACACAGCCTGGTTTTCTAGGACTTTTTGTCCAAATTAAGTGTGAATCTCATAGGAAAAATACATACTATGCACGCAGCTGGCTTCCCCCTTCGGCACTGTTTGCTCCTCTGGCTGAGTGCAGCAGCTTTATTAATTTTTCCACATCTCAGCTCTGTTGAAGTGTCAGAATTTCCTGAATTCCTGTGGGAGTTGGAGCTTTTCACCCAATGGTGGTGGACGAGCTGCTTACCCAGGGTTCTGGGGGGCTCCCCCTTAGTGAGGCTGGATTTCATCTCTCCTGTAGCCTGGTGAGCTTCAGGAGAGCTGGAAAAGAGACTTCACCTCTGTGAGCTGACAGGAGTGAGCTTGGTGTTTTCCTTACAAGAAAAAAAAAAGAAGTGTGTTTTCCCTCTTTCCAGTGGAATTGTCTTTAAGGGCCATTTTCTAGTTTGGTGCTTACCTTCACTGAGAGCTGCAGCATCTCATGTTAGGAGTGATGGTCCCACCAATCAATTTAATTCAATTTGGTATTATTAAACCAAATTAAAATCGAGGATGGGAGAGCACATGGCAAGTTGATCACTGAGGATGGGATTGATCTCTTGGAAAGAGCCCAAGGAAAGCTGAGTATGGCTTTCTAGGTGGTGTCTGGCCTTTCTTATTGGCTACCTACAGTTATAACCTTCCAAAAATGCTGAAATACAACCTGAGCTGCTCCTCTTTAAGACCAGGCAGGTTGGTGCATGGCCTGCAGTGGTGTTTTTTGAGTTGTTCTGGTTTCTAATTTATTTTTGTAAATGCCGGGGTGACTGCTGTGTGGTTTCTGTTTCATTCCTTGGGCTGCTCTGATCAGACGGGCACACAAATCCTCGCGTTATCCTCTTTGCCGTCGGTCACCACCGGCATCGGCAGCGTGTTGCATCCCGCCTTTGGGAGAAAGCCTGGGCTGCTTTATTTCTTGAGCCATCTGTAATTAGTCACGAGCTGTAGAGCAGCTCAGACCCAAGTGGGCTGTGGCTCGGGCCCAGGCTCTTTCACATTTTAATCCAGCCTTGCCCCGGCGCGGCGGCACAGCTTTCCTCCGGCCGCCTGACTCAGCAAGTCCCGGCTTTCGCCCTAAACCCATAAACCGGCTTTGGGGTGCCTGGTCCGGGGTGAAACGCCCCGTGGCAGGGCTGGGAGGGGGGGGTGGTGTCCCAGCAAAGCTCCTCCTGGGGCATGGGTTGCTTCTTCTCCTTCTCTTGTAATACAGTTAAGGGCAATGGCTTAGACTGGGAAATTAGGAAAAATTTCTTCGTGGGAAGGCTTGTCAGGTGCTGGGACAGGCTGCCCAGGGCAGTGGGGAAGTCACCAACCCTGGAGAGATTTAAAAGCCATATGGATGTGGCGCTTGGGGACATGGTTTAGTGGTGGCCTTGGCAGTGCTGGGAGAGTGGTTGGAGTTGATCATTTTAGAGGGCTTTTCCAGCCTTGCTGATTCCATGATTCTGTGACCTGCCCCATCATCATGGACTCTTCAGCTATCACTGAACCTGACTTGTGGGTTCAGTCCCTGGCTTGTTCTCTGCCTCATCACCACCACCTTGCCTGGTGCTCCAGATTCTTGACTGAACCTGGCTGTGGTCTTGATCTCCTTGGCTGAGGGTAGTGGGACAATCCCTGGCTGGAGAGGTCCTGCCCTGGGTTGACCTGAACGTCTCCTGTGGGAAGGATCTGACATATGTGTGTCAGGCAAGTACTTACATTCCTTGGGAAGGAGGTGTAAAACAAAACCAGCCAAAAATGTGCTTTGCAGAGGAGTTAAGCAGCCACTAAAACCCAAGTGGAGCAGGAAATTTGATGAAGTCTAAGAGAGCCAGATTGGCCGATGCCATGATGAATCCAACAGTACATGAATGGAAAGGGGATCCGAAGATCCAGGCGGGCTTGGAAGAGCCCCACACTCTGTCAAATATACATCTCTGTAGGCATTTTATTTTTATTTGATTTGATTTGATGAAAACCGTTCCAATCAAAACCCTGATGAGGACTCCAGTAGGTGCGAGCTGCCGAAGGCTTTGCTGTAAGAACAGATCCATATGTTCTGCTGGTGCTTTCCAGGCAGCAATTCAAGAGCGGGTAGCGCCGGAGGAGGGAACGCACGCGTGCGTGGTGGAGGGAGCTGTGAAAAATTCTGGGCTGGGAGGGGTGCTGCCCACGGGATGGAAGCCAAATCCCAGTGATCCTTTTCCTTGCCTGAGGTCTGAGCCGGCCGGCGCTGCGGGGTTTGAGTGCTCAGGCTGATGTAAGAGGGATTTGATGGGAGCTTGGTGTTAATTAGGAGCAGGTCGGTAGCCAGGACAACATTTCCAGTGATGTTTGCCCTCTCATTGATCTTCCCTGTGTTTGGGAGGTGGAGCTGTAATGCTTTCCAGCTTCTCCTCCGACGGGATTCCCCTGCGCTAATTCCCAAGCGCTTTGTGGGGCAGAGAGAGGACAGTTTCTTTTTTCTTCTTCTTGTTGCAGCTCTTAGGGTTGGTGAAATGGCAGATTTCCTCACTGGTGCTATGGGAATGGGATGGGGAGGGTGCAGGGAGGTGAAGTGGCGTGTATCCTGTTATCCCTTGAGTTCAGAGTTCAGCAGAACTCATTGCTGATGAGAAGAACAAAGTTTCATTGCCATTTAAAGACATAACTTGAATTGCAGCCAGGTTGTTTTTTGTTGTTGTTGTTTTGTTTGGTTGGTTTTGTTTGTTTGTTTGTTTTTCTGGTTGGTTAGTTTTTCCCCTTCTTTTTAAATTTTTTTTTCCCATCTGCAGGAGAAATTATGGGTTGTCATAGATTAGCATGGTAACAGAGCCATCCCAGTGTCACGGAGCAGCAACAAGACAGGTTTATTTGGGGTGGTCTTCATAATCATGTATGTTCTGCATCAATCTTTAACGCATGTATTGAGTGTATCTGTCTGCCTGTGCCTATACAAAACCACACCTTTTTTTTCCCCTTGATTTCCTTGTGGAGTCCAGGCTGGCTTGATTCGGACAGACAGCAACGAGTTCTTCATCGAGCCCCTGGAGAGGGGGCAGCAGAAGATGGAGGAGCACGGGAGGGCCCACGTGGTGTATCGCCGGTCGGCCATCCGGCAGGACAGCGCCGCGCCGCGCCACGACCTCCACCCTGAAGGTAGGGGCTGCTGGAGTCTGCTCTGTCCCAGCAACTGAGAATAAGTGGGGAGAGGATTTCTCCTTCCGCGTGCCCCCTGGCTCGTACTGGTTTTAGCTGCCAGCTGGGTTTTAGTGAGAAGAAAGGAGTGACAATGCTGGGCTTGGAGCCCAGCCTTGGTTTAATCACCTCCATGTTGTGAAATGAGGGTGGTGGGGCACTGGAAGTTGTTGCCCAGAGAAGCTGTGGCTGCCCCGTCCCTAGAAGAGTTCAAGGCCAGATTGGATGGGGCTTGGAGGAAACCTGATCTAGTAGAAGGTGCCCCTGCCCACGGAACTCGAGCTTTCAGGTCCCTTCCAACCCAAACCATTCTGTGATTCTATGATGATTCTGTGAACTGTGGAATCAAACAGAACCATTTAGGTGGGAAAAGACCTTTAGGATCAGAGTCCAACCACTAACGTGCATTTTAGCCCTGGTACTTCCAATTCAGAGCCATTTCCGCACCACAGAGCAGCCAGTCAGAGTTAAATATCCTGTTTGGAATTAAATATCCTGTCCGTTTTCCCTGCTGCGCTTCTTGTTCTGTGGAGTGCCGCCACGGTGCCAGGTCACCTCAGCGGCTCTTTGTTTTTCTGCCCTCCATGCCTTGCCCAGAGCCCGGGGCGCAGGTGGGTGACCTCCCCAACTCCCTGGAGCTGCTGACGGAGCGCCTGGGGGACACGGAGCGCAAGAGGCGCCATGCCAGGAAGGATGACTACAACATCGAGGTCCTGCTGGCTGTGGATGACTCAGTCGTGCGCTTCCATGGCAAGGAGCACGTCCAGAACTACGTCCTCACCCTCATGAACATAGTAAGGCTTGGCTTCTGGGGGGAAGGTGTGACTCCCACCCTTCCCTTGGCTTAGTGCTCTTCTGATGCTGCAAATATGTCACCCTTGGAAAAAATGGGTTTGGGGGGGGAAGGAGTGCTGCAGGAAGGGCTGTGCCTTCACGCGACTGGCTCTGGCATTTAACAGCTGTGGGAACTGGAGGGATGGAAAGCAGATCCTTTGGTGTTTACCTCTATCATGTTCCCCTGGCCAACGGCAGGGTCTGGTGTGTTGGTGCTGTTGCCCTCTGTCATCCAAGACCAAGAGCATTTCCTCTTTCTCCTGACTGAGACCGTCTCCTTCTCATCATCAAGATCTCTCACCTTGCCTGGCAAGGTTATGGAGCAGATCATCCTAAATGCAATCACACAGTACCTACAGGATGGACAAGGGATCAGACCCAGCCAGCACGGGTTTAGGAAGGGCAAGTCCTGTCTGACCAACTTGATCTCCTTTTATGATCAGGTGACCCACCTGGTGGATGAGGGGAAGGCTGTGGATGTGTCTGTCTGGACTTCAGCAAAGCCTTTGACACCATCTCCCACAGCACACTCCTGAAAAATGCAGCCCAAGGCTTAGACAGGGGCACTCTGTGCTGGGTCAGGAACTGGCTGGAGGGCTGGACCCAGAGGGTGGTGGGGATGGGGCTGCATCCAGTTGGGATCCGGTCACCAGTGGTGTCCCCAGGGATCAGTGTTGGGCCCAGTTCTGTTTAATATCTTTACTGGTGATTTAGATGAGGGGATTGAGTCCACCATTACCAAATTTGCAGATGACACCAAGCCGGGGGGAGTGTCGATCAGCTGGAGGGCAGGAGGGCTCTGCAGAGGGACCTGGACAGGCTGGAGACTTGGGCTGGTTCCAACGGGATGAGGTTCAAGCAGGCCAAGGGCCGGGTCCTGCCCTTTGGCCACAACAACCCCCGGCAGCCCCACGGGCTGGGACAGAGTGGCTGGAGAGCAGCCAGGCAGGAAGGGAGCTGGGAGTGGGGATGGACAGGGAGCTGAACAGGAGCCAGACTGTGCCCAGGTGGCCAAGAGGGCCAATGGATCCTGGCCTGGCTCAGGAACAGTGTGGCAGCAGGAGCAGGGCAGTGATTCTGCCCCTGGACTCAGCGCTGGTGAGGCCACCCCTGGAGTGCTGTGTCCAGTTCTGGGCCCTCAGCTCAGGAAGGACATGGAGGGGCTGGAGCAGGTCCAGAGGAGAGCAACAAGGCTGGGGAAGGGACTGGAGCACAAGTCCTATGAGGAGAGGCTGAGGGAGCTGGGGGGGCTCAGCCTGGAGAAGAGGAGGCTCAGGGGAGACCTCCTCACTCTCTGCAACTCCCTGACAGGAGGGGGGAGCCGGGGGGGGGTTGGTCTCTTCTCCCCAGCAGCTCTCAGTAAGACAAGAGGGCTCAGTCTTAAGCTGTGCCAGGGGAGGTTTAGGTTGGATATTAGGAAGAAATTCTTCACAGAGAGGCTAATCAGGCATTGGAATGGGCTGCCCAGGGAATGGTGGATTCTCCGTCCCTGGAGGTGTTTAAGACCAAGGCACTCAGTGCCATGGGCTGGGAACCACAGCAGTAGTGGATCAAGGGTTGGACTTGATGACCTCAGAGGTCCCTTCCAACCTGGCTGATTCTATGATTCTGTGAAATGATAGAAAGGAGAATGGTTGTTCCTTATTTAGTTAGAAATTACGGTATTTTATTATTTATTCTGTAATGATAATGTTGATAATTTATTTTGAGTAATATTTGTTGGCAGAGGAAATATTTTTATAGCTTTTCAGAAGCTTTTTCATGCTCCTTGGAAAACCTGTGCACCCTGAGGGTTAGTTAGATGTGTTTGAAAAGGAGTTTAGAGCAGCTCTGCTTTACAGCTCCTGCAACTCTCCTCACTTGGAGGGATGGGGAAGCCTGTGCTGGTTCCCTACATCCCTCTTCTTTCCTTTTTAGTATAGAAACATCCATATTCCCTGAGTCCTGAGAGATGTGGAGGGATCAATGTTTATTCAGGTAGCCATCTTACAGGAGGTTTGTTCTGCCAGCACCTGAATGTCAGCAAAGAGGGTACATGTTCAAGGATCTCTTTCTCTCTTCCAGTTTTGTTTTGTTTTCCATGCTTCATCCTCACCTCTATTTATTTATTTTTCTTTAAGTACTCTTTTACGTGGTGATGGAAAATGTTGAAAAGGCTCAGCCAGTTCAGAAATAACAAAGTTATGAAGGTGCTTTTGGTTTTTTGGGTGGTTGGTTGTTGGTTTGGGCATTATTTCTGCCATATTTTCGGTAATGAAGGGGAAGTTATCAACATGGGGGTAAGGATTTGCGGGATTAGAGGGTGATGGGGTGGAGGATGAGTGATGTGGCTGCTCCAAAACAGAGAAAATGTTGGCTTTAAGAAGCAAATGCCTTCGTTGCAGTGTTTTATTCTCCGGCACGTTGTCGCGATGCCTGTGGTCGGCTGCTCTTGGCATCACTCACATTCCCTCTCTGAACGTTTCTCCCGTTGGTTTACTAAATCCTCCTGCAAGTGGGAAGCCACAGGGTTCCCTGCTCTGACCTCAGGCTCTTCCCACGTTATGGGGGTCGGAGATGATGTCATTTGTCCTTTCCCATCTTGTGGGGGGTGGGAGGGACGGTTTGAGCGCCCGGGGATTGTCAGCTCTAATCAAAAGGTTGGTTTTCAGGCACATTTCATGGTTCCTTCCCTGCAGGCAGGACTTTTCAGGGAGTGAATGCACGGGATGCTGTGCTGGGAGAAGGGAGGATGCTGCCTATTCAATTACAGGCGGCGCTGGAGACTTTAATGAATTAAATAAAGGGGGGAAAAAAGCAGCGTCAATAAAAGGGGGAAAAAAAACCCCCAGGGATAATACATGCAACAAATACTTCCCCCAAGCATTATTTCCTTCTGTATATTCTTCCCCCCCTTCTTTCTTTCTGGTTTTTAGTGTGTTTTCTTCCCAGCTTTGCCGTGACCTCTGTCCGCCTCCTCTTCCCTCAGCGCGCCTCATTTCCTCACCAGCTCAGATTCCTTCAAATACCCGATTCAGCAGAAAAAAGAGCGTCCTGCTTTCTGGCCTGGATGGCAGAGGGAGGGAGGGAGGAAGGTGGTGGGGAGGAGCGTGCTGGGACCACACAGCTGAACACTAATCCCGTTAGTTGGAGGCAAGGGGAAGGAGAAGGGACTTGGCCAGCCCTCTAACGAGGAAAGGACTTAATGAGCTGGGCTGGAGTAAGTCGGGGAGATGTTGGGAAAGTTTTCTCGTCTAGGAGTTTTCCTATCAAGATATATCTCAAGAAAAGGGGGCAGCGAGCTTGGAAGTTGATAATAAACTTTCCTGGCTCTCTCTGGGGTCTCCATTGGGTGCCAAGGGGGTGGTGGGACATGTGCCCCTTCCCAGCCCTGCTGTAGGTGGGGTCCTGTGGCTCTTCCCAAGGCACAGACTCCTTTATTAGGAACTGGGTGTCAGCTGAAGCTCAGTGATAAATGATTTGTCACGGAGAACTCTTCTTTTTTTTTTTTTTTTGTGTCCGTCCTGGGAAGCTGACAGGAAGATGACTGCTCCTTTTGTGCACCTAAGAGCTTCCCTGCAGGCAGGCTGCCTTCTCTGCGAGCTCCCAGCCTGCATTCCCAGCCTGCCCTTCCCTTCTTAGCTCGGATGCCACACAGGAATTTGGGGTCAGGTTGGAGGGATTGGGAAATGCATCCTTTGCTGTTGCTTGCTGAGCACGTCTTGGTGCTCCCAGCTGAGCGTCGTGATGTCCACCCGACCAAACCTTGTCCCTCTCCCTGTCACTGGGCTATTGGAATGAATATTTGGTGTTGTGGTGGCTTGGAGAAGCCATTCCCATCTCCTGCTTGCTGCCTGTGGCTGAGATTGGGGTGTTACTGAAGGAAAATTAGCATCCCCCAGCCACAGTGCCTGCTGGCAGCGAGGGCTGGGAACCAGGAGGGGATCCAGCACCACTTAAGGGGTAGAGGAGAGGAGATGCTTTGTGTCCTGTTCTGCTTTGCAGCCTCTGGTCCTTCAGTTGGGCTCCTTGGTTTTCTCCTCTGGACTTCCCACCACTCGTCCCCGATCCTCTCAAGTCTGGGGATGGCCCCACTCCAGTGGGAGAAGCCAAGCTATGGGCTGTGTTAAGCCTGGGCCTGGTCTTAACTGGTCTGCTGGGTTTTTGTCGGATATTGCCCATGATTTGGTTAAGGATGCAAAGGTACTTGGTGTTTTCCCATTGTTTCAGGTTACTAGGGAAACCCCATGAGTCAGAGCCCTCTCCAGGCTGGGACTTGCCTGACTCCAGCTGAAATTATTGTTCCTAAGGGCTGAGCAACAAAGAGTGCTACTGAGACCCCACGTAGGAGGGGGTTTGGGGAAAAAAATTAAACCTTCAGCTTTAATTTTAACTTGGGTTTATCTGAAAAGCCAAGCTGGAGCGTGGATTGCTCAAGGCATGAGCTTACTGCTGTTTCAGGAAGCCAATCTAAAATAATGGGAAAATTCTGGTCCTTCTGGTGTATGGGGTTTTTTGTGGGAGAGAGGGGTTCATGAGTCCCCTCCTTGCTAACTGATAATAACAAAAATGCCTCTGATGTCTCTTGTGTGTCCATGCACTTTTCCCCACCCTCTCTATAGGCTTATGTGCTTGTTGCTATGTTTTTGGGCCAACATACCTTGTTGGTGAGAGAGCTCTGATAAAATCTATAGTTGTGCCCTGCAGAGCAAACCTCCCCTTCCCTCTTGTTCCTCTGTTCCTCTGCTCAGCCCTTGCAGAGGTGCTGACAACAGCTTTGTGCATCCCTGCAGGGCATGCGAGCCCAAAAATGTGGTCAGGGGGACTTTTCCCTCCATTCCTAATCCCTCAGCCCCAGAAAAGAGGCTCAGGGTGAATCCACCAGCATGAAAACTGAGGAAGGGAATAAAAGAAAGGAGTTTAAAGATGACTTGGCTGTTCTGAGTAAGCGATCCGGGGTTTTGAAATGTCAGCTGTTCTGCTGGTTTGGCAAATTCTTCTCGTGTCTCTCCCTTTGTTTTCCTTCCCTGAAGAACAGCGAGGTCTGGACCTCGTTGCCAGTGCGGTTTGCTGTCGGGATCTCGCGTCTGGGGCTGCAGGCTCGGGGCTGGCCAGAGGCTTGCAGGGATTTAGGTAGGCAGCATTCCCTGCTCCCTGCAGGCTCGGGGCTGGCCAGAGGCTTGCAGGGATTTAGGTAGGCAGCATTCCCTGCTCCCGGCACCAGCGAGGCTCTGAGGGGGTCCCACGCACAGGGTGAGTTCACTGAGCGTTTTGGAGAGGATACACAGGGTTTTAATGTTCCTTTCATTGTAAAATATTGGTGTTGTCCCCTTGGTGTGGCAGTGATGGGGGAGGTCCTGTGGGCTGGTTTGCCCTTAATTCACAGCGAGCCTGAAGGACTGGGCTGTTTATAGGTGGAAAAATTCCCTTTTAAATGAAATAGGAGAGCCTTTCTTGCCAGGTGACAGTGTGAAACAGGCTGGGCATGTAACCACATGGGCAAGAGGGATAAGAAGATCTTTGTCCCATGTCTTCAGGGATGTAGGTCCCTTTGCCAGAGCCCTTTGCCGAGCAGGTATTTTTCTGGGGGGGGAAGGGGTTTCTCTGAAGACACTGACTTGCATAATGGCATCTGCAGAGGGCAGGAGACGTTGTGCCAAGCCTGCAAACTGCTCTCTGGGCCGGTTTCCATCCCCTCTGCTGGCCTGAACCAGGTCCAGGGTGGGCTGATGGGGAGAGAGGAGATGATGCCCTGTTCTCCTTCCAGAGGCACTGGAACACTTGAGGGGACGCTGGCCCTGCTGATTCCCCTGTCCCCAACAACCCCAAAACCTGGGCTACAGTCCCCACAGCAGCAAGCACCAAGCCCTTTGGATATGACTGTTTTTGCCCTCAATCAGTTATTTCTGTCTGGCTGTTAAGGGAAGTCCATAGCCTTGGGCAGCCTGGTTCCACATGTGCTTTCTGAGTTAACCCTGAAGGTTGCTGCTGAGCTAGTATCAGTTAGGTAGAGATCCCTTCCTAAACCCTAGACTAAACAGGGGCTGGGGTTTAGGGTTAACCCTTCAATTCAGAGGCTGGAGGGGGGTACCCGTGAGCTGGAGGAGAGTGGGATTTAGCACTGCTTTATAAGGAAGATTTAGGAGATTAAATCCCATCTTGGACTAATACAGCTTCTTGGTCTTAGTCCTTTAATGAGCTGTTTCTAAGTTGCTCATGGTCCTGCTGCTCCTCCAGTGAGGCTGAGGAAGGATCTACAGTGCTGGGAGGGTGGTGATGAGTCTGTTTGTTAATGCTTGTGAAAAATATTGCTGTTTCCCAATTTTTTTTTTCTCCCAGGGCATCTAATATTGCCTGAGGGTGCATGGTTTGGGCCAGGGAGCTCTTCTTAGACCTGGGGACTGTTTGTAGGTACTGCATGTGGGAAGAGCCATTGCTGAGAGCAGGGGGCTGTGTACCATGGATCAAAGCTCCTGCTCTGACAGCAGCTCTGCTCGTGCTCCTTCCTGCCCTGGGTGCAGCCCTCCTCTTGCCAGCTGGGGCTGCACCAGGTTGTCATGGAGAATCCTTTCCTGCTGCCTGTGGGATCTGCTGAGCATTTTGCCAAAATATCCTGTGCAGCTGGGAAAGGAGAGGTTTGTACTGCTGGATGCTCCCAGTCACAGCAAGTGGCTTGGCCGGGAGCTCTGGCTGGCAGAGAAGTCCCTAAGGCAGGAATGTGGTTCATCCTAATGAATGGAAAGCAGCAGAGTGCTGGTGGATGACCAGAGAATCCTGGAATCATGGAGTGGTTTGGGTTGGAAGGGACCTTAAAGATCATCTAGTCAATCCCACTGCCATGGGCAGGGACACCTCCCACTAGCCCAGGTTGCTCCAAGCCCTGTCCAACCTGGCCTTGGACACTTCCAGGGATGGAGCAGCCACAGCTTCTCTGGGCAACCTGTGCCAGGGCCCCACCACCCTCACAGCCAAGAATTTCTTCCTAATATCCCATCTAACCCTGCCTTCTGCCACTTTGAAGCTCCAGCTCCCGACAAGTGCTGGTGGTGAAGGAAAACGTGTAAAGGTTTGGGAAAGTGAAGGAAGTGCTTGTGTTTCCCTCCTTGTTCCCTGAACCACTCCCCAGGTCCAGCTCTCCATCTCTCCAAGCATAGTTTTCATTTCTCTCTCTCTCCCCCCTTTCCCATACTTTTATATTGACTCTCACAGGACACATGTTAAGGCTGGAATATTTTTGTAACAGGTCAGACTCCTGACGTGAGACTTCTCAGATCTGATGAGGTTTTCTCTGGGCTGCCAAAGCCTCCCAGAACCCAAGACCCAGGGCTGAGCCTCACATCCCTGGGGATTTGAAACTCCTTGCTGGAATGGATCCTTAATGCTTTGGTGGGACTGTAGCTCTGAGTAATGTTTGCAGCTGCAACGCTGCACAGCCTTCCTCCCATCTGTGCACATCCCCAAAAAAAAGAGTTAGGATCAGAAGGAATCCATTGTATGCTCGTTATTTTTACAAACTACCTTTGAAAGGTGCAGGAGCATCCCAACCATGGGAAGCAGGGGTGACCTGAGAATGAGTTGACCAGTGTTGTCTTTCCACACTGATAAATAAATAACCCTGCGGCTCTCGCAGCCTGTGCATCCAAAGGGATGAGTTAATGGGGGTGGACTGGCAGTTTATTGATTGATTTTACTTTTTTTTAATCAATTTTGCTGCATTCAAGGCTCAGGATCTGCATTACCTCTCTGCATAACTTGGAGCCACCTCCCAGGAGTGTTAGTTATCATGGGAAAACATTAATGCCAGGGTTTTGGGTTTAAAAATGGCCTGAGTGGGTGTTTCAAACACATACACAGGCTGTAAATTGGGGGGCTTGTAAAACACAGTGGGAAATGGCTGACTTGGATTTGGGCAGCGGTAAAAGGGTGCTTGTCACCCATCCCTTGATGTGAGCTTAAAAAACCCCAAAGGAGTGGGGAAAAAACAGAAAAGCTTCATAAATCTGATTTTATAATCTTCATTGAGTCTGGAAAGCTATGATAGAGCTGAGGCAAATTATTTCCCTCTTGGGCAAAGCTGAAAAAATATATTTTCATTTAAATGTGAATTCCAGTCAGTATTAAAAATGGTTTTAATATGGTTTCCTCGACTTCTGCAGTGAACCTCCATTTGTGGAACTGTTCCTTTTGGAGACTTTTTGGGGGAAAATGGGGGTCCCATTCTCAAAAATCATTTTTTTTTTTCCCCGGCTGCATTTTCACACGTGCTTTGCAGGTGGGTGAAGGTGGTGCAGGGTCTCACATGAGTTTGTGGCTGCTCGCTCTGTGCCTCTCTCAGTGGCTGTCACCACGCTTGGCTCTCAGAGGTCTTTCCCACCTGGATTCTTCTTCCCTTGGTAGCACTTAGGAGCAGAATTTGTTTATTCATCCTGGAAACACGGAAGGAAAAGGTTGTAGCTCATTATTTCCTTTGCAAAGTCATTTTTAATAGCCCGGGGTGATAGAAATCTCATTGACTCACAAGCCCTCCCTGTTCTTCTCATTGTGTTGTCTTCTCCCGGGATTTCTGAAGCGGTAGGTCAAGTTTGACTCACTGATGTGACTGAGTAATGCCCTTGCTTTGATACAATGGTTTGCCTCTCCTCAAAAAGGCATTTTTCCTTTCCACCACGCAAGGATGCTGGAGGCTGAAGCGTTTCCAGCCCTCTGAGGAATTTGTATTCCCAAGGGGCAATGGCTCACTGCGAGATGGGGTGGAGGAAACTCAGCCCTCCTCCACTCTCTTGATGGTGTGGGCGATGCCATTGACCATCTGGGCCACCTATGCTGGGAAAAACTGCCTTATTCCAGCTTGGCCTTTTGACTTTATTGTTTTTACACAGGGGAAAAAAAGACCACACTGGGGATGGGGGGAGGGAGGTGAGATCTTTGCATCTGGTCTTGGAAAGCAGGGTTGGGTGCTGGACGTGGGAGTGGAGAGAACATGAGGGGCTTGAGGGCTGGGGGATGATCTTAATTTCTTCCCTGTTGTATTTCCCTCCTTTGTTCAGGTGGATGAGATTTATCACGATGAGTCCCTGGGCGTTCACATCAACATCGTGCTGGTCAGGATGATCATGGTGGGGTACCGGCAGGTAAGTATGGTGCTGGGGCGTGCTGGGCAGGACCTGCTGTGATATTTAGTTCTTAGGTAAGCCCTGGCTTGGGAAAATGTGGCTGTTCAGGTAAGCTGCTGAAGCCCAAATGACAACTGTGCTGAGCAGGGATGAATTTGAACCCTTCTTGGCCTGGATTTTGGAGTCTGAAGGTCTGGAGAGTCCCATAGCCAAGGAGAAGTCCTTGGGGAGGTGGCGGGTGGCTGCGATCTGCCCTTATCTGTGTCCTCTGGGATGTGGGAAAAACACGAGAGGCTTCCTCAGGAGCTCAAGGATAGATGATGAGGAAAAGGTGGGTTCCCAAATTGATAGGAGCTGGATATTAGTGAGGAGAAGATGAGGCTGGGATCTCCTGTGTCCCAGCCTCGACTCGGCTCCCTGGAAGGCTTTGCTGGCTGTCCAGCTCTCAAGTGGCTTGGGCGTGGACAGAAAAAGCATGAGAAGGTTTCCTGGGAACGTTTCTCAGGTTGGATTTATTTTTTAAGGCTTGTTCAAGCATGGCAGCCAGAAGATTTTCTTTACAACAGCGTGATTTTCCTATTTTTGGGGCAAGCCCCTATCCCACCCGAAGTGTTCTGTGAAGGTGTTAATGACTCAACATGGTGATGTGTCTGTGTGTATGTGTGTGTGATCCACAAATAAGACCCTTTAGGTCTTGGAAAAACCCCTCCTTGTTATAGAAATATGCTCAGCTGGCAGAAATCCAAGAGATCTGGGGCTGGTTCTGAGGAACAGGGACGAGGATGGAGGGTGGCCCATTTTTGGAGGTTTCTGTGGGACCAGGAACATCGTCTCCACCTGAGAAAGCCAATAATCTGTCTGGCTTCCTCCCAGTGCTGTTTGTGCTCTGTGCTGGAGGATGATTTATGGAGGGGAAGGGATTTGGAGCTGTGGTGTTATGGCCAATAACCGGAGGGATGAGACCCGCCGGGCTCCCTTTAGGATGATTTATCCTCCTGAAAGCCAGTGCTGGAGGCAGCTGCTCTGCCCAGTTATGCTGCGGTTCAGGGGATGATGTAGGAAAATAATGAGCAGATGTTTGAATCCAGGCGAGCTCTCAGCTCACCACTGTTCACACCCGGGTCCTCCTGCAGCTTCTTGTCTCCCACCTGGAACTTTGCAGGACAAAACCTCCCGTGGCTTCCAACTAAGGACCAGGGTGGGGGGGAAGGGCAGTGTGCCTTCCTTTGCTTCCCTCCTCTGAGTTTTTGGTTCTTCTCCCAGTCGGTGAGCCTGATCGAGCGAGGGAACCCGTCCCGCAGCTTGGAGCAGGTGTGTCGCTGGGCTCACTCGCAGCAGCGCTCGGACCCGGAGCACGCCGAGCACCACGACCACGCCGTCTTCCTCACCAGGCAAGATTTTGGTCCCGCAGGTATGCAAGGTACTGTACTTATCTCGATCAGGTATGTGCAGTTTGCTGGGGGAAAGCCAGCCAGGGGAGAGGATTTCTCGCAAAAACACAGTCTTGGCCAGCAAGGTCCAGAAAAAGGTTATAAAAGTCGGTATTTGCTTTTTTTTCCTCCTCCCCCCATCTGAAGTAGAAGAAAGATGGAACAAATTCAGAGCTCCAACCTGAATGGGTGAAATGATATCTTTGTTAATTCTACTCTTCTTTGATTTCTTGTACCAGTCCTCCTCTTGTCCCAAAATGCCTTAAAAAATATAAAAATAAGATAAAAAAGATAAAATATCACAGGAAGCTTCTTTGGGACAGTCAATCCTTTCTGTCCTCTGGAGGACCTTTAAAACCTGGTTTTATATGGATTGGTTTCTTGGACGTGAGAGCATTGAATGAATCCTGGGCCAAAGAGGAGGTTTTACTGCAGGGGTCTCTCACCCTCTTGGTGCAGAGGCTGCACTGATGTGGTCTGGGAAGTTAAAGACCTTGGCAAAAAAATTTGCAGGAAAAGCTCCTGGTGTTTCAGGGCTCCGTTAGAAAAGCAGGTGCTTTGGTGTCATCACGAGAGGTGACTTCTCCCAGTTCTGAGCCCACTGCCTCCAAATTGCCATCTCCTTCTTCCCACGCTGGTGGCCAGGTCTGACTTTCCACCAGGAGGTTCCATTTGATGCCATGAACATGGTGGTGACCTCACACTGATTTGTAGCACGAGTACTCCTGTTGTGCAAGGGAGGGAGGAGAGATGGAGAAGACCTGTCTGAAAAGGATCTCTCCACAGCAGGAGATGAACCACAGGAGATATCCAGCTGGAAACCCTCTTGAATATGTTGTTGGCCACCAAAGAGCAGAGCCTGGGTTGTGCCAACAGCCTCCTCACCAAAGCCATTGACTTGCCCTGGGCTCCTTGTCTGGGGTCGTGTGGCAGCGTGGGCAAAATACCAGGTTTTGTTTCGTTTTTCTAGACCCTTCCTGGCAAAGTGACTGTATCCAAAGTGTGAGTGGACCTTTTTTGGCATGTCAGCAGAAGGGGGAGAAGACTCCCTGGGCTCCGCCTTGGCGGGAAGGAGTTGTGGGAACAGTGGAGTAGCCCTGCTCTAGGGGTGCTGGTTCCACCTCCTTCCCCCTTTCCCTGTGGATCCGGCTTCCTGCTTGTCACACACCCCTGGGATGGACGTTTGCTTTCTGCAGAAGTCCCCGTGGCTGCCATGTCCTTGCCTGGCTGTGTTGCATAGCACAAGGTGCTCCTCATCCACTGGGAACTACCCTCTGGTTGGGCTGCTGGAGTCATAACACTTCTCTTACTCTTGCCTCTTTTCCTCAAAACAAAGTCCTTTCGGATTCCTCTCACCCCTGATGAGCTCGAGGCTGTGTGGCATGAAGGACCAGACTGTGGCACCTCCAGTACTTGTTTGTAAAGCTGGAAGGGGAAGGGCCAGTTGAGCCTTGTTGCCCTCGCGTGTGGGTTGCAGATAAACTCCTGCCCTTTGGAGAGAAAGGCAGTGGATAGGTGGGTTGTAAATTATTAATTACTGCTGCAGAAGTCTTGTCAATACCCGAAGAGTTTCTGTGACCCTCCTCAGCATGTGGCACGGAGGGATTTCTGGCCCAGGCTGAGGGATTCTTGTGCATTTATTGCCCTGTCATCACCCACAGTTGGCTCATCCCCTTAGAGCAGGCTGGTGGTCCATGCAGAAGGTCAGAGAGGCTGAAAATGGGTAGGAAATGTCCATAAAGAAGAATTAAGTGCATGTGGAAGAAGAAGGAGACTGGCTGGTGTCTTGCTGTGCTGGTGAGGGCAGATGATTGTTGGAACTGGATGATCTTTAAGGTCCCTTCCAACCCAAACCATTTCATGATTCCATGACATGCTGCTTCTCCTGAGTGTCTATGTCTGGGAAGCATTTGCAGGCTAATCCAGTCTTTCCCAATTTAAAATTTTCCAGGCAGTTACTTCTCACCGTCGTTCTTCTGTAGAGAACCCTTTATACTTCTTCCAGTTCCTGCTGGGATCTTCATTAGGAAAGACCAGTATCTGCATTACTGAGCATCCACCCTTTCGTATTCCTTTATCCCATCTCCTGTTCAGAGCCTCTTTGGTTAGGAATTTATCCCGCTTTCATCCTAGACAAAATATATTTGCTCTTCCCTTATACAGAAAACTTCCCACATCTTTACTCTTTCTTGTGGAAGGTTTGTTGGGGGGGGGGAATATTTTAAAATGATTTATCCAGGATTTGATTGATTACTGTGTGGTTAAACCCAATTATGGGTGTGCCTTGGTGTGGAGCAAGGATCCCATGAGGATGATGGGCTCTGTGGATCCCGTGGTTTGGCCGGGGTGAGTACAGGAGGACAGGTGTGCATCCACCCTCAGCTCATCACCACCCCTTGTCCTGCTGCAGCTCAGCTCCTCCCTCTTGGCTCACAGAGCTCTCCTCTTGCAGCATGCCTATCCCCAGGGCACAGTTATCCAGCATGGTCCTGCCCTGCTTTTGCCTCTTGGACCTGTAAGTCCTTCCTTCGCTAACCCCCTTGATGCCAAAAAGGGTCGGTCATAAAAAAACCCCAACACATATTTATATAAAAACTATTCGGAAAGTAAATTCTGGAGTGTGCCAACGAGTTGATTGGATTGGGCAGAAATAACGTGAAGAAAAAAAAAAAGGAAAAGTGACCAAACTGGAGGTGATGTGATGCTGACTGGGCGGGGGAAGGTTTCCCTGCCCACAGCTGCCCCACTGCACTGCACTTGATCGAGGGCTGGGGGCCGGGGCGGTGTGTGGTTCTGGGGACACGTGTGGATACACTCCAGGGGAGCAGGGCTGTGGTTCTGGCAGGGCTCTCTGGGGGACACCTCGTGCCTTTCATTCTCTCCCTTCCTTTCTTGTTCATTTGTTCTAACTGAAGAAGGGCGCGGGGGGTGCCGTTGCTGGGCTGGGAGGCGGTGGTGACCTGCACCCATAACGCACGCACAGGGTGCCCTCCTGCCTGCCCAGGGGTGTTGGCACGAGGGCAGAGAGGTGCCTGTGAGCCTCAGAGCAACCTCAGCTGGCTTTTGGCACGGGGGTGATCACACTGGTGAGCGAGTCCTTGGCCTGCCCTCTGAGCCGCGTGGGCAGCTGCTCCTCTTCAGCGGCTTCCTCTTCGTTATCTCCTCCTGCCGCGGTGAAGCCAGGTTGTGTTTTTGTTGCCTTTTTTTTTCTTTTTTTTCTTAATTTGTCATTTTTCCCCCTCCTCTCTCAAAGGTTTTCTCTCTCCTCTCCTCCTGTCTCCTTCCCTTCTCTCTTTGCCCCAGGCTACGCTCCAGTGACGGGGATGTGCCACCCTCTCCGCAGCTGCACCCTCAACCACGAGGACGGGTTCTCCTCGGCGTTCGTGGTGGCCCACGAGACCGGACACGTGTAAGTCACGGGGGCAGAGCGGGCTGTGCCCGTTCGGCAGCGGGACAAGCGTGGTGGGAGCCCCTTGCTTTGCACAGCATGCTTTCTGCTGGTGCACAAATCCCTTTTCCCACCAGGTTAGGCATGGAGCACGATGGGCAGGGCAACCGCTGCGCCGACGAGACCAGCATGGGGAGCATCATGGCCCCGCTGGTCCAGGCCGCCTTCCACCGCTACCACTGGTCCCGCTGCAGCAAACAGGAGCTCAACCGCTACATCCAGTGAGTCAATCCGAACGGGGAGGGGAGGTTCTCCCTTTAGGTGACACGACTGGTGGTGTTTTGTAGCCAAAGGTTCTCCGAGGGCTGGAACACCTCTGCTATGGAGCCAGGCTGGGAGAGCTGGGGGTGTTCACCTGGAGAAGAGAAGGCTCCAGGGAGACCTGAGAGCCCCTTCCAGAGCCTAAAGGGGCTCCAAGAGAGCTGGAGAGGGACTGAGGACAAGGGCCTGGAGGGACAGGGCAAGGGGGAATGGCTTCCCACTGACACAGGGTAGGGTTAGATTAGAGATTAGGAAGAAGTTCTTCCCTGTGAGGATGGTGAGGCCCTGGCAGAGATTGCCCAGTGGAGCTGTGGCTGCCCCATCTCTGGAAGTGTCCAAGGCCACTTTGTGGCTTGAATCAACCTGGTCTAGTGGGAGGTGTCCCTGCCCATGGCAGGCGGTTGGAATGAGATGAGCTTTAAGGTCCCTTCCAACCCAAACCATTCTAGAATTCCGTGATAATTCAGACGTATCAAAACCTGAATTTGGAGAGAGGCCCAGAGCTGAGGGATGGGGGTGATGGAGGGAAATGCTCCGCGTCCGACTCTGCCTTGTGTCTCTGCAGTTCCTACGACTGCCTCCTGGACGACCCCTTTGAGCACCAGTGGCCCACATTACCCGAGCTGCCAGGCATCAACTACTCCATGGATGAGCAGTGCCGCTTCGACTTCGGCGTGGGCTACAAGACGTGCACGGCGGTGAGTACGGGTTGTACAGCCGCGCCGTGCCCCCTCCCCGGGACCCCCAGCCAGGCTGAGTGCCACGAGCCTGCTGGGACTCGCTGCTGCTGTCCCAGCCCAGCCCCTCTGTGCTCCCCAGTTCCGCACCTTCGACCCCTGCAAGCAGCTCTGGTGCAGCCACCCCGACAACCCCTACTTCTGCAAGACCAAGAAGGGGCCACCCTTGGACGGGACCGAGTGCTCTCCGGGCAAGGTAGGGGCTGGTCCTGCTTCCTCTGGAGGGGGATGTGCCCGAGGGCACACTGAAGAGCGCCTTCCTCCTGTGCTGCACCGTTCCTATAGTACTGTGGATGCGGGAGGGCTCTTCACTGAGCACTTTGGAAGAGGC
Organism: Pseudopipra pipra; assembly: GCF_036250125.1. Classification (NCBI taxonomy): domain Eukaryota; kingdom Metazoa; phylum Chordata; class Aves; order Passeriformes; family Pipridae; genus Pseudopipra; species Pseudopipra pipra. The sequence goes on along the minus strand of NC_087556.1, from coordinate 106,217 downwards.
AGGTGGGGAGCTCACCCCTCCTTCTCCTCCCTTCCAGTGGTGCTTCAAGGGCCACTGCATCTGGAAGACGTCGGAGCAGCCATACAGCCAGGACGGCAGCTGGAGCTCCTGGTCCAAGTTCGGCTCGTGCTCCAGGACCTGTGGGGGAGGTGTGCGATCCCGCAGCCGGAGCTGCGACAACCCGCCGTACGTCTGCATCTCTCCTCCCTCCCTTTTAGCAGGGGTAAAACTGGAAGTGGCTGAGAGCCAGAGGTTCCTGGCTCTTCCCCGTGTTGGCAAGGATGGGGACATCTGTTCCTGTGCGAGCTGTGCCTGCGTTTAGGCGCTGAGCTGTGTTGGGTTTGAACACCCTCCCCTCTCCGGCGCTCTTATAACCCGCTGCATTTATTTTCCAGCCCGGCATATGGTGGGCGCCACTGCCCGGGTGCCACCTACGAGTACCAGGTGTGCAATGCCGAGGAGTGCCCGGGGCCCTACCAGGATTTCCGTGCCCAGCAGTGCTCCAAGCGCAACTCCTACTACACCCACCAGAACAGCAAACATTCCTGGCTTCCCTACGAGCACCACGATGGTGAGTGGCGGCAGGTCCTGGCAAAGGAGCTGTAACCAAACTGCCTCCCCTCCCAGAGGAGGCTGTGGCCATCACCAGGGGATGGAGGCTGTGCCAGCTGCACTGGTGGTGGTGGTGGGAAGAGGCTGAGCTGGAGACTATTGTGCAACAAGGCAGGTCTTTAAAATCGTAGAATCCTAGAGCAGTTTGGTTTGGAAGCGACCTAAAAGATCACCTTGTTCCACCCCCTGCTATGGGCAGGAACACCTATCCCGGGTTGCTCAAAGCCCTGTCCAACCTGAGATGGAGCAGCCACAGCTTCTCCAGGCAACCTGTACCAGGGCCTCCCCACCCTCTAAGGGAAGAATTTCTTCCCAATATCCCATCTAACCCTGCCCTCTGTCAATTTGAAACCATTCCCCCTTGTCCTGTCCTTCCAGGCCCTTCTCCTTTGTCCCAAATCCCTCTCCAGCTCTCTTGGAGCCTCTTTAGGTATTGGGAGGAGCTATAAGGTCTCCCTGGAGCATTTCTTTCTCCAGGCTGAATATCCCCAGCTCTCTCAGCCTGTCTCTATGGCAGAGCTGCCTGTTTGCTCCTGGAGCTGCAGTGGGGAACGTCTGCTCCAGGCTGGGCTGGGAGCCAGGACCATCTTGCCTTGCAGTGTCATGTAGTGTGTCCTGTCCTCCTAATTTCCTGAGTGTGCTGGGCAAAAATGCAGGTTCTTGAGCAGCAAATGGACATGGGAGATCAGGCACGTGAATAACCCGGGCTTTGGAAATCTGGTGTGCTCAGGGACATGAGCTGAGATGGGTTTCATCCTTCACTCACCCTAATGTATTTCCACAAACCCCCTTTTTTTCCCCCCTCTTTTTCTCCCCTTTCCTCTTTCTTTTGCCACAGATGCTCAGAAGTGTGAGCTGATCTGCCAGTCTGAGGGCACAGGGGACGTGGTGTTCATGAACCAGGTCGTTCACGACGGGACCCGGTGCAGCTACCGAGACCCCTATAGCATCTGCGTCCGGGGCGAGTGCGTGGTGAGGAGCTGCTGTGGGATTCTCCCTGTCCTTCCCCTCTCCAGGCCCGAGCTTGTGCACCTCCTTGACCCATTGCCCCTTGGGGACACGTGTTTTAGCCCTGTGGGCACCAAGGGGGCAGCAGGGTAATGGGCTGGGCTGCAGGGATGTAACCCTGGGCTTGTTCTCTCTTCCCCATGGGTGACAGCACGTGGGCTGTGACAAGGAGGTTGGCTCCCTGAAGCAGGATGACAAGTGTGGGGTCTGTGGGGGGGACAATTCCCACTGCCGGACGGTGAAGGGCACGCTGGCCAAGACCCCCAAGCAGTCAGGTGAGAGTTTGGGAGCAGATTTGGTCAGGCCCAGCTGGATTCACACGCGTGTCCAGTTGGAACACGCCTGCTCTTTCTCTTCCTCCACCCTTCCTCCCTCCCTTTCAGTAGGTGCTTTGAAGATGTTTGAGATTCCGGCTGGAGCGAGGCACCTTCAGATAGAAGAGGTGGAGCCAGCATCCCACAGCATCGGTGAGCACGCTGCAGTCCACTTCTGCCTTCACTCTTTTCCATCCCTGTTCTGATAATTCCCACCCAGAAGGGTCTTATTTGGGTCATTCCAGTCCTCCAAAGGCAGTGACCAGAGGGAATGGTGTTGAAATACCTCCTTTCTCCTCCAGCTGTTAAGAATCAAGCCACAGGCAACTTCATCCTGAATGCCAAGGGCAAAGAAGCCAAAAGCCAAGTGTTCATTGAGATGGGCTTGGAGTGGGAATACACTGTTGAACAGGACAAGGAGAGCCTGAAAACCAGTGGTCCCCTGCATGAGGCCATCAGTGTTTTGGTAAGGCTGACTGGATGTATTCTGGGGGGTTTGGGGGTGACTGTCACAGAGAGGGCAAGTGGTCTGAGGTGGGAAGTGGTGAAAAGACTTTGGTAAAGAAAAGGTGTAGGGCACATCATTAAATCCAGGGGATGAGCCAGCCAAAAGCGAGGGATAATGGGCTGCATGCAAGAATGGCATAAGGAGGCATTGCTTGGGCACTTGCCTTTGAGTCCAGCTGCATTTGGCTCTGTGCAGCAATTGATTACGACTCTGTGTCCCATTTTAGTCATGTGGCATTTGGGAGAGTCAGGGATTGAGTTCTCTGGGCACCTAGGGAAGAGCAGGTCTGTGCTCCCATCCACCCCTGTATCCCCCCCTGGTTTTGGGCATAGGCCACTATACCATGTGGTCATTGATGACTTATTTCATCCTTTGATGGCCTCCTCTTCCCTTCCCTCTCCCATGGCATCACTCCTTCCCCCTCTCCCCCTCTGTGCCTGCAGGTCATCCCTCAGGAGGAGGAGGCGAGGAGTAGCCTGATGTACAGGTACATCATCCACGAGGACCTGCTGCCCATGATCGGAAACAACAACGTCCTGCTCGAGGAGATGGATTCCTACGAGTGGGCCCTCAAGAGCTGGTCCCAGTGCTCCAAGGCGTGTGGAGGAGGTAGCTTTCCCTTTCATAGCAGCCTGCAGTGCGTGCTTGGGAGGGGTGCTTGGGCACATTAGAGGGTGTGGGAGCCCTTCGGGGTGTCTCTGGCTTGGGAAAATTATTGCAGAGCAGTTTAGGTGAGCATTTTAGCCAGATTTCTTACAGAAGCAGGCTTACACGATCGTGTCTGCATAACCTTTGCCTGTCTATCCGTGGGCCTGCTATGATTTTTGAATTCCTTGGTTGTTTTTAACTGGATTTGAGCCAAGGAATAGCAATCTTGCAGATGACCGGCTCCTCAAGTTTGCATGGACATAGGTGTGGACACACCAGGAAGTGCTGAGAGGTGCAGCAGGTAGCACACAGGAGCTCCTGGCAGGATTATTGCTGGGTTTTTCCCTCTGGGAAGAAGCATGTGTACCCATACACTGGTGTTGTGGGGTTTGCTGATGAAAGCCTTGCTTCCACATGGCCAGTGGGATCTGATCCTCAAATAACGGGCAAGATGTTATAGAACTACAGTATGTTTTGGGTTGGATGGAACCTTTAAAGGTCATCTAGTCCAACCCCCCTGCAATGAGCAGGGACACCTGCACCCCGTGGCAGCTTGAGTGACTCCAGGAGTCTGGGGGGGGGGGTCCAGCATCCTCTGCAAGCCTGGGCGATGCACCGCTTGGGTCGCACCCCAGCAGCGACATCTGAGAGCCCTCGTTCCTGCAGAATGCAGGAGAGGGACCTGGTGGGGACCCGGTGTGAACCCCACACCCGTCACCTCGCTGCCCACACTCTGCCACCCCCAGGCATCCAGTACACCAAGTACGGCTGCCGTCGGAAAAGCGACAACCGGATGGTGCACAGGAACTTCTGTGACAACGGCAAGAAGCCGAAGCCGATCCGGCGGCGCTGTAACCTCCAGGAGTGCTCCCAGCCCATGTAAGTCCTCCCCGCCCGGCCTGACGTGCTCCCATCTCTCTTCGGGGCTGCACTGGCAGCGTTCCCAGCACGAGCCGAGTCTCTGACGCCTCCTCCCTGTCCATCTTCCCGCCCTGGCAGCTGGGTGGCCGAGGAGTGGGGTGCCTGCAGCCGCTCCTGCGGGAAGCTGGGGGTGCAGGCGCGGGCGGTGCAGTGTGTGCAGCGCCTGCAGGACGGCACCAACCGCACCCTGCACACCAAGTACTGCCCCGGGCAGCGCCCCGAGACCCGCCGGCCCTGCGCCCGCCTACCCTGCCCCGCGCAGTGGAGGACGGGAGCCTGGTCCGAGGTGAGCCGGGGGGGGGGGTGATGGAGGTGGTGGGAAGTGCCTGGGAGAAGGGATATGGGAGCCGAATGTGAAGGACAGGTGCTGATAGGGGTCAGGAGTAGAATCCTGGAATGATTTGGGTTGAAAAAGAGCTTTAAAGATTATCTAGTCCAACCCCCCTGCTGTGGGCAGGGACACCTTCTTTTAGAGCAGGTTGCTCCAAGCCCTGTCCATCCTGGCCTTGGACACTTCCAGAGATGGAGATAAGGGCACAAGAGCCAGCGATGTTGTTCACTGGTTCACTCCAAATTAGAGAGGGGAGAACACCCCTGTGCACCCCGGCAGAGAGTGTGGGGGTTTGCTGGAGACAGGGAGGGAAACCCCGTATTAGAAAGCAATATCCACCCGAGCAGTCGTATCTGCACATACTTCAGATGCCCCTCTGGGTGCTGTCGGGGTGTGAGGGCTTCCCCCGCCCCGTCACTGACTGTGTGTCCGTCTGTCTGGGTGCAGTGCTCGGCGACCTGCGGGGAGGGTGTCCAGCAGCGGCAGGTGGTGTGCAAGGGCAGCGAGAGCGGCGGGCGCTGCGAGGGAGACAAGCCAGAGGCCATCCAGGGCTGCCACATGGCCCTCTGCCCAGGTGAGAGGAGGGGGAGGGAGCTGGGGGTGGCACTGGGATGGGGCACACGCTGGTGGGGATCAACCTTCACGCACGTCTCCAGCCCGTTGTGGCTTCAGGAGGTGCCAGTGGAGGTCATGTTGAACATCAGCTGCTGGCAGAGAATGGATTAAACACCAACCAGAATATTTCCCTTTTTAGTTCTTTACCCCGATATTGTCTGGTTTGGGGTTTTCTGGCAGTTGGAGGGTGTGATGAGCTGGGGGTACAGTGGAGATGGGCACCCTGGGCAGTTTTTGGGTGGCTGAGGTGCTGGGCCAACTGGGTGTTCCCTAAGGGACTTCATCGCTAAGGAAATCCCTTAAAACAAAGCAAATCCCTCACCAAAACACCCTCCCAAGCTATTTTGAGTGCCCCCAGCCTCCTGTGGCCTCTGGGCATCGTGGTGCTCTCTCAGCAGGGAAGCTCTCTGGCATCACCACCAGCGACGCCGGTGACCACAGCCCCACCAAAGGCCAGCGGGTGCCCCAGGACGGAGCCAAAAACCCCGTTAGCAAGATCTCCTCTAGTAAGTGTCCCTGCTTGTGTGAGGGCAATGCTTCCTGCAATAACCCTGCCGAGGCCATCTCCACCTCCCTGTGGGAAATGCAGGCAGCTGGCAGTGGGGACACATCCAGCAGTGCTTCTGGGGAGTTTCACCCTCAGCTGCTGCATCCCTGGTGCCTCTGCTCCAAAGCCTGCAGCTCGGTTGCCATCTCGTGGAGCCCAGGCTCTTGCAGTTTCTGTGTTGCATTCCTTTTGCCTCCCAGATTTTATACCCTCTTTATCTTGGAATTTTTTTTGCTTTTTCTAGCTTTTGCCCCTTGCTCTGAGCAAGAGTCTTTCCTAACTGGGGTGAGGCACATCCCGCTCCAATGTAGGATGCTGGTTTGGAGCGTCCCTTGTTCTCTCTTTTTTTCTCCGTGCACAGAATCCTTGAGTGCTTTGGCTTCGTTTTCTGAGTCCCTCTTCCTCCCTTGCTTTGTGGATAGGCAGCACCCTGAAAGGGCACCTCGTTGCCTTTGGGGCTGTTGCAAAGGTTCAAGAGTGGGATTTATCTTGTGCTGACGCTGCTGTCCCTCTCCAGGGGAGCCTTGCCTCGGGGACAAGTCCATCTTCTGCCAGATGGAGGTTCTGGCTCGCTACTGCTCCATCCCTGGATACAACAAACTCTGCTGTGAATCCTGTGGCAAGAAAGCCTCCTCCACCACCAGCTCAACCCCCGTCACTGGCCCCAGCGCTCCCTCGGGAATCACCGCTCCCAGCCCCGCTCCGGCACTCTCCCCATACCCCACACCGGGTGGGGACCCCACTCCAACACCTGGGATATCCAGCAGTGGTGCTTTTCCTGGGGGGCTGCCGGCCCCGAGCGAGCCGAGCAGGGGCCAGGCAGCCAGGTAACCCGCTCGAGGCCACCTCACCGTGGGGCAGGGGGAGCCCTTCTCCCTCCTTCCCTCCCTTTTCCCCCTTCTTTTTCCTCTCTCCCCCCACTTCTAGATGGTTTTCGTGGGTGGCACTGCCAGGTTTGGAAATGACCTGGCTCCACACCCAGAAATTCCCAGGAAAACCACTTATTTCTTGTGATCCCCCTTGCCCTCCCGCCTGTGGCGTTTTTCTGACAGCGCCATGGAAAAAAAGGTGAAAAGGAGCAAAAAAACACTGTGGGTAGACAGGCTGCTTCCTCCCAAGGTGCTAAAAAGATTTGGGAAGAGAGTGGCTTTAATATTGCTTTTTTCCTTTCCCTACTCCAAGCAGCAACACCAGGAGAGGAGGGTCCTGGCTTGGCAGCTCAGCCCCAGAGCTTAGGGGTAGCAGTGGGAGGATCCTGGGAATCTGAGGGGGCAAGGAACTGGAGGGAGGTGGTGAGGGGAGGGGGAGTTGTGGGAAAATCCCCAAATGCTGCTCTGGGCTGTCCCTGTTGGGGTAGAGAGTTTTCGAAACCTGTCTGGGAGAAGGTGGAGCGTGAAAAACATAGAGCAGCTTCTGTCCTGGAGGCAGGAAATGGTCCAGGAAATTCCAATGTGAGCAATAAGAACCAGGTCAAAGACCAAAAATTGATGTAAAAAATGCCTGTCACTTGGGAGTGACTTTTTTAGCCGATACTGCCCTTGGCCAGCCTTGAGCTGATACCGATACCCAGCCTCCCCACGACAACCAGCCTCATCCCTGCACCTTGTACCCAGTGCCTGTGGGGCATCAACACCTGCTGGAGGGAAATGGAGGTGACTGGGAAGCAGGAAATGGATTTTAGGGGCAGTTACAAAGAGAGGAGGGAGGAAGATTCATCTGCATCTTTTGTTGCGTGGGAAGGAGTGGAAGGGGGGTGATTAATGCCATTAAAAATTATTGTGCCAAGTACTAAAGGTATGCACAGCACTTTAGGAGCCTCAGGCTGGGCACACCTTACCAGGTGTCAGGGCAGCTCTGGGGACAGGGTCTGCCTGGAGGAGTTACAGTCCTTAAAACCTCCCCAGAATGGTGTCCCTGAGAGGGCTGCCCTGGTTTTGGTGTTTACGGCTGTGCAGCCTCCCAGCTGAGGGCGTTGGGCACCCCCGGGTGCAGTGGCAGGGGAAGGTGGGTGTCCATGGTGGTGAGCGCTGCCCTAGGGAGGAGGATTTGGGCACAGAGATGGAGTCTGGGGAAGGCAAGGCTTGGCAGATAGACCAGTTTGGCATTGCAAAGTGGAGAACGTGTTGGCAGCATGTGTGTGGTGTGGGTGCATCCGCTGGCCCTGTTGGTGCTGCTTCCCTGGTATCCAAGGAGCAGGATGGGGCATCCCTAGGGACAGTATCTATAAGCTCTTTAGGTATCTGGGGCTTGCTGGTAAAGTGGCCTGGGGTGACTTTTCTGGTCTGGCTTGGATTGCAGCAGGGGAGGGGTTGAGATACCTGCTTTGGCTGAAATGGGTGGAGACCCCTCTGTATTCCTAACTGGACACTGCCACACTCCCCAAAACTTCCCAGCAGCATAAAAAGGGCTGAAGAGATGTGAAGAGGGTGGCTTGTTCACCCTACTGCCCCCAGATCGCTGCCAAGTCACGGCTGGACACACATTTATCTAACTGCTCTCAAAGCACCTGAGGCTGCAGGTCCCCTGCTCCCGGGTGCTGCCCTTTGGCATTAGGTGGGCATCCCAAAAGGTAGGAAAAAAAAGCCCCCCATCTGTCTGAGCCAAGCAACTGGCACACCTTGTGGGAGTGGGCAGTGGAGGGTGCCTGTGGGGTGCCCAGATCCAAGTCGTGCAGGTATTGGCACCCACAGGACCCACGAGATGCTGTGGGTGTGCCAGGGTGGGATTCATCCCTCAGATGGCCGTGCCCCTTGCCAGCCTCTCCACTGCCCTCCACGGGAGTGCCAGCATTTATTTATTGTGCCAAAGATAATGCTTTGTTTACTGTCCAAGGAGCATAAGAAAAAGCCCCCCTTCCCCCTCAAAAATGGGCTGTGATGTTCTTCCTCCCAGATTCCCAGCTGCCCCCCCAGCCTCCCCCCCTCTTCAGTGCTGGCCTGGGCATTGGTGCTTTATTGCATTAGGAATATTTGCAGTGGTTCCTTGCTGTACCTCGGAGCAGGGGCCCCTCACACCCCACAGCTGGGGGCCCCTGGGGGGAATTTAGGCAAGGGGGGCTGCGCTGCAGGTGCTAACCCTGACCTCAGGCTGAGAGGTGGGGGAGATTCAAAGCAGGGTGTGATAATTCCCCCCCCCCCCCCACTGCTCTGGGGTGGTGATGCTGCAGGGCTGGCACCCAGCACTGGGTATTTCATGGAATCCTGGTATGGTTGGGGTTGGAAGGGACCTTAAAGCTCATCTTGTTCCACCCCCTGCCATGGGCAGGGACACCTTCCACTAGACCAGGTTGCTCCAAGCCCTGTCCAACCTGGCCTTGGACACTTCCAGGGATGGGGAATTTATTCCAGCTGAGGGCAGGCTGAGCTTGGGTAGCTCTGGCTACACAGGGATTTGATCCTGTCTCCAGGAGGAGAGGATGACTCTAGTCCCCTAGTCCCCTTCATCCTCCTGGGCCTGGCAGAGCCATCGTGTCATTCCTGTGATATAACCCTTGTCCAGTGTTACCACGATGTATAAAATTTTGTACATATGAGATTCAGAGCTTTTTAACTTTTAATATTTATTAATTTTGTTGTTTGTTTTTTTTTTCTTTTTGGAACTCTAACATAATGTAAAAAAAAGAAAAAGAAATCCACATAAAAATCTCTTGCTGCTAATTTATTTGTGGGGTGGGTGTGTGATGGGGGAAATACAAATGGTTATTGAAATGGATTTATTTTACGTTATTTCAACCCAGCCACTCCTCTTTGTCAGCCAGAATTTCACATTGCTGTTTTGAGCAGGGGAAAAACCTCTATGTATATATATACACACACACATAAATAGGTGGTTTGGCCACTGCAAAAATAAATATTGATGTGTTGCTAGTTCAGGCCAAAAAGCTGCTCCTATATGATGCTGAACACCAGCTGCTTTTGCCGGGGTTTTTAGGTAACTCCTCGTGCAAGGCTTAGTGCAGCCTTGGTTTTCCCATCTTTTGGATGCTCCACTCCGTCCTTGAAGCAGAAGCACGGTGCTAGGAGAAGAGAATGTGTTCTCTGTGCCCAGGGTTGCTTGGTGGGTGCACTGTCTCACCCCATCACTGGCAATGAATGAGTGGAGAATCATGGAATGGTTTGGGTTGGAAGGGACCTTAAAGATCATCTTGTTCCAACTCCCTTCCACTAGACCAGGTTGCTCTGAGCCCCATCCAGCCTTGCTTTGAACCAGGAATGAGTCTCCAGCTCTGGGCACTTCGCTCCTGCCCGGGCAGAGCCCGTCTCTCGCAGCTCAGGGCCCCGCGGTGGCAGAGAGGTGCCGGTGGAGGTGCTCGATGAAGTCGGCTTGGGACTGTGGCAGGACACGGTGAAGCACGGCTGCGGGGATCCAGCCCTGTGGGAGAGAAACCCCCCCCCAAGGTTGGTCCTGCCGGCCAAAGGGAGGAGGAGGAGGCTTTGCACAGCGGGGCGTGCACCCCTCACCGTCCCTGCCCGAGTGGCACTTGCCTTCAGGTCCATGCTCAGGAGCCAGGTGAGGCGGGTCCGGCCGGGGTCCCCCGCCAGGGGCTGCAGGACGATGCAGCTGAGCCGGGACTCGGCCCTGCAGGGGAGCAGGCGGTGAGGGTCCCCCCGGGGGGCACACGGGGGCAAGGAGGTCCCAGAGCAAACCCCGCGGGGGCGCAGCCCTTGGCGTGCCTCTCTTGCCGTGCTCGGCGCCCACGTTCGGGGCTGCAGCGGTGCCCCCCCTCTGCAGAGACACGATACCCCGTGACGGTCCTTTTGGGGGAGAGGGGGGTTCCCCCACCTGATGCACCCTTCCTGCGGGGGCAGCGGCTCGGCGCGGGTGGCAGTGCCCACCAGGTAGGTGGCCGCGCCCCTCCTCCCGCGGTGCCGCACGCTGACCAGGTCCCGCCGCCCCACCAGGTTGCCCGGGCTGGGAGTGGTGACTTCGTGTGTCACCAGCGTGTCCGTCCCGACGCGCCGCAGCACCTGCCGGAGCAAGGAACATGCCAGGAATTAGGATTAGGCTCCCCGTGGCTGCCCCTCCGGGGACATTTCTGACACCCCCTCACTCCTCCCCCTAAGCCACCGTGGGGACAGCGGCGTGGGCAGCAGCGAGAAGAGGTTTTTGGGGCTGGCACCTGGTAATAATTAAATTCCAGTCTCCAAGAGGGAAAAGGGATGATTTTGCAGCTTTTGGGTTTTTTTATTGTTTAATCTGTGATGGGAGCTTCTTGATGCTGTTTCTTTTCCAGAAGGCACAGGTAAGTGGTAGCAATAAATAAGCAGAGGCTGGGGAGCATCTGAGCCAGCCTGGGTGAGCAAGGGGAGACTTTCTGGGGCTGGCAGCTTCCTTAGGGATATGCTGTAATTTGGGAGCTGAGAAAGAAGCCCAGGACAACACAAGCTTCCTACAGCGTGAATATATTTGATTTTGCCTCCTTTTTTTGAGCTATCTGATTCCTCTGACAGTAGAGTCTGAGTAATCTCAGATTCCCTGATATGGAAAAACCTCTGTGAACTGGCACCATGAGGAATAGAGAGCTTGGAAATGACACATTTACAATGCCATGCCAGCATCTCCTCTCCCTGGGGTGATATCCTGCTTTTGCAGGAGTGTGGAATTAGCTTTAATCCTCCAGCAATATTAAAACTGCCCATAAATATGGGGGTTTTTGGGTGCTGGCAACCCTGGTAATGGAAATTTTTGGACCATCTGCCCATGATGGCATCTTGCCCCACCTTACCTTCACCTGGCTGAGGTTCGGGTTCCACTGGGGCATCTGCTCCATCCTCTCAAACAGCTCCTGGTGCAGCTGTGCCACTGGCACGGCCAGGACCACCTCTGCCCGAAACACCCTGCCGAGCCCGGGGAGGGCAGCGCTGGACACGGCGGCACTGGTGTCCTGGGGGAGCAGAGAGTCCCAGTCAACCCCAAAAATGGCACATCTGAGCCATGCCACTATAGCCCTGGAAGTGCTCAAGGCCAGGTTGGACAGGACTTGGAGCAGCCTGGTCTAGTGGAAGGTGTCCCTGCCCATGGCAGGGGCTTGGGACTGGGTGGTCTTTAAGGTGCCTTGCAACCCAAATCATTCTGTGATTCTGCGAAGCGGATCCTCCCTCCCTGGACTAATTTCTCCCCTTGAGAGCTTTTCTGGCAGGAAGCAGCCAAGGACAGAGGTGGTGAGGGTTTACCAGCACGGGCTCTGCCTGCCAGCTGGTGTGCTGCTGCAGGATGCTCAGTGCTCGCTGCAGGGCCCTTTCTCCCTGGCGGATGTAGGAGAGGTCCACGCTGGAGGACTGGCTGGGGCTGACACCTCTGGTGGGCTCGGGGCAGGGAGCTGCAGGAGGAAGGCAGAGCAACGTGAAACACCCTCCCAGCCTCGCTTTGCCTATGGACGTGGCTGTGGGTACAGAAGTACAAAGGAGCTGGAGCAGGAGAGGCTTGCTTACCCAAAATCTTGGATCTTCCCATGCGACTGGTCCCCTGCTGGGCAGAGGTATGGCTTGGTCCAGAAAACCTTGCTGGCTTCCATCGCTGTGTCTGTGCTGACTGCTTGGAAAGCTCTTTGAAATTGCTTTCCAAAGCAATTCCCACTAACACCGTGGTACAAATTGCGCTTTGCTTGGCTATTACTAACATCACACAGGCAGCCTTTGGACCGAGCCACACTTCGAAAAAAGCAGATAAATTTGCCAATTTTCAAGTCTTTAGGTAAGTGGTGGAACTAGGGACACAGCAGGAGTGCAGCAAAACACGGCTAAGTGCCTGTGACCTCTGCTAAAAGCGTTGGCTGCCTCTACAGTGAGCAAATGCTATTTACCTTCCCACAGCCTCAGGCTCTCCCACTAACCCAGCTTGCCATCAGCACAGGGAATGCTGTTAAGCCAGCAGAGAGCTGGAGACCAGCCCAGCAGTGAGAAGACACTTTGTCCCCCAAAACATGGGTCCAATTTTGCGGGAGGGGGTGCATTTTAATGCACATCCCTCCATCATGTGCTGCAAGGAGGCTGTGAGCAAGGCTAGGAAAGGTGGGACCCACAGGCCTGGGCTGAGCTTACCTGTGTCCTTCCCCATCAGCTTCTGAAGATAATGAGGAATTTTGGGAGGCAGGCGATGGGATCCTCTTGCCACCAGCCCTCTGATGTCCTTCTGGACTGCTGCAACAGCTGCTGTCTTCAAGCCTAAGGGGAGAGGCAGGTGGGCTTTGGTGAGCACAAAGCGGGCAGGGATGATTCCATGGTGCCCCACATCCCTGCTGGGAGGTCATCTGCCCTGGGCCCAATACCCCGTGCATGATACAACACAGGGGACCATAGATGTGACATTCCTAAGGAGACACCCATCCGATGCAGACCTGACATGTCCTTTAGGACCCTCTGTCCTGCCTGTTTTTCCCGAGCTCGGAGGGGAGGTGAGCGGGGCTTACCGGGCAGGCGGCGGAGGGGATCGTGGGCGATGCCACAGCACAGCTTGACGGTGGCTTGCAGCATGGCAGGAGCAGGGAGACCTCCGGGAACGCGCTGCGTCCCGCCGTGCCTTTATAGCCCGCCCAAGGACGGCACCTGATGATAGGAGCACGCTGCCAGACAGCAGCTGGGAATAAGGAGCGCTCAAGGACAAGGCAGGCGAGAGGAGGGGCCAGAGGGAGCAGCCAGACTTCTCTCTGGATGTGCACTCCCTGCCTTTCTTCCTGCCCTTTGCAGGCAGCTATGAATGAACTCCAGGGCACGGCCAAGAGGGGACACTCGAGTGGTCCCCAGTGCCACTTTATTGAGGACTGTGGGGGCAAAGGCAAACTGGTGGCACTTACAGGGAGGGAAGGATGGGTTAGGAGATGACAGCAGCGTGGCTTTGCTCTCAGGGAGCATGGAAGCTGCTGTAAAGCCACGCTCATGGAAAATGGGTGCTTCCTATGAAAACTTCATAGATGTGGTGGTGGTGATTGATGCTGCTGTAATCCCTCAAACAGTGCTTTATTTTCCTCTTTCCTACTTCACTCCCTTCTAAATGTCTCCTGCAGGCCTCGGGTGCTCACAGTGATGGTGGGATCACTACATCTTTTGGCAGGAAGTTCCTCAGTCCTTCCCCTTGTGTTTTTAATGGCCCCTCTTAAAAGGTTAAACCCAAACCCAACCATGTCAGTCCTTAAAATACAACCACACTGGATTCCTCTGGATCTTTGCAGCACTTGTTTAACAATTTCATTGTTTAACACTTGGTTTTATAAATGATTGCAAATTGCAAATCATAAAAGTCATCCAGTGTGTAATAGTTTCAGTTGTGTATAGCTTTTCTGACTTGCTGCAGTGACTGCACACCACATCTTAATTAACCATGTGTCAACGTCAAGAGCAAAGTACATAATATTAAACTCCACATTTTCAAGTGCTTTGATTTTTGCCGTGGAAAAGCTCTTCCACCTGTCTGTTGCCAAGTGGTTGGATGCTTCCCTCTCACATAGCAGACCTAGGGCTCACTGCACCTTCCATCTGTGAGGCTGCAACAGCCAAAATATTTGGGCAGAGAAGGCTTTTCGGCTTTTAAAGGGATAGGAAAGACCTCAAGGGTTGCAACTGGTGTGGTTGGGGTCAGTGGGTTTCTTGCCAGGCCAGGTTGGACAGGGCTTGAAAGAAGCTGGTGTGGTGGAGGGTGTCCTGGCCACGGCAGGAGGGTGGAACGAGGTGAGCGTAAAGGTCCCTTTTGAACCAAACCATTCTGTGATCCTTTGATTCTATGAGATGGGCCAGAGCAGGTGTTTGTCCCCGTGTCACCCTTTGTACCCTTGTCCCACACAGAACTGGCACTCTGGCTGTCTCTTCAAACACTGCTAATACCTGTTTCCCTATAGAAAGGAAAATACTCGCGTTCTTGGCCAAGATGGAGCAGGTAGAACAATTTTCTAGGAAAAGATCAGCTTTTTTCCCATGGGTTTTGGACCTGATGTGCCAGAGGGTTTTATCCCAGCCCTGGAGACTTGTTAGCTCGGCTCAGCCAGTTCCCAGGCTCCCTGCCTGACTCATTAGCCCTGTCCCTGAGCTTTCCCCCCAGCTTTTCCTGCAGGGATAACCTAATGGCACAGCTGCTGTGCTTTGCCCAGCTGTGTCCCACTGCAGCTTCACAGCTTTTTCCCTCCATCCCTGATGGCTGGGCAGGTTATAACAGCAACCCTGCCAGTTGCTGCTCCACTGCTTACCCACAGTCTGCTCCAGTGTGACTCCAGGGTGCAGTGACTCCCAGATAAGTGTCCCTGTGCATGTCCCAGGCTTTCAGGGAAGCCTTGTGGGTTTGTTGGCGTGATGTGCATGGCCCAGGGCAGCTGCAAGCTCTGCAGCAGAGGCTTGGGATATGCAACTGCAGCTCTCCAGGAGGTTTGCTGTTGCCACAGTTCGGCGCTGGGATTCACACCCCTGCTTTGGTGAGTTCCAAACCACTTTTTCTTTTAATTTTGCACAGAGCTTGGCAAGTCACTGGGGCCCAGCAGTGAGGAAATACAATCTTTTTATTACAAGCTGCCGAGGAAGGAGAGAGCAGTGGCTGATCAGAGTTCTGCCCCAGCACTTTAGACTCGGCTCCCAGGGAGAGCTGCTCCCTGCCCACGGTCTGTGCTCTCACACACATTCCCCTCACTTTTGTGCACACTTTCTCGTGTTAGTTTTGTCTCTGGAGCCAGCTGGGATAGACAGGCAGATAATGTTTTATCGCCCTGTTTGGTGAGTGGTGTCCACACCCTCTCCTGAGGGCTGTACGAGGTGTCCTGGGAATGGTGTGGCTCGCGGGGGAAAAGAAAATATGGGAAATCGCCTGTGATAGCAAGCCTGGAGGCCAGGAGAGGATGGCATTGCCACCCAGAACCCAGCTCAGGGCGGCAAAGGGCTGCCAGGGGTCAGCCCTGATCCATCACAAGGGTCCCTCTGCGTGCCGATTGCGGGACACCCCTGCGGGGCCGGAGCGGAGGGGCTTTGTCCTGACATCTCTATGAGATTTGGCTGCAGCCACTGGAGGTCACTGCTGATCTGCAGCTCCACGTGCGAAGCCACTCCTGGAGAGGCGGCAGGAGCCCTGCTCCGGCTCCTGGCTCTGGGCTGCTCTGCCTCTCGCCCCTTGCAGGGTCCCTCGGAGCCGGGTAGTGGCTGTCCTGGGGGATCTCCAGCAGGAATCAGATCTGGCACCCCACCCCTCCCTGTACATCCCTTTCCTCTGCTCGTGGATGAAAGGACCGTTTGGGGAGGCTGAGGGAGATGGGGGTGGCTGTCCTGGAGAAAAGGAGGCTCGGGGTGGGGGGGGGGGATTTTCGTACCCCCTACGACTTCCCGACAGGATGGTGGAGTCAGATGGGGGTCGGGATCTGCTCCCGGGGAGCAAGTCACGGGATGAGAGGAAACAGCCAGGGGACGTTTAGACTGGACGTGAGGAAAAATTTCTTCCTGGAAAGGGCTGTCAGGCACTGGCATAGGCTGCCCAGGGCAGTAGTGGAGTCACCATCCCTGGGAGGATAAAAGATGTGTAGATCTGGCACTTGGGGACATGTCCAGGTCCCTTTCTGCCCACTTAGACTGAGGTGGCTCCACTCCAGCTCCATGGGCACAATACTGCCTGTGCTGGGTGACTGAGTCTGAAAGGTCCCTTCTAGGAGGGTTTGGAGCCATTGCCAAAGAAATGAGTGACTTCACTAAAAGGTCCATGTTCCTTCACTGCCTTTGCTGTTTCAGCATCCACCAGGACTGGGGAAAAAAAATCTCAGGAAGGGGCCTGGAAAACCTGAGGGGTTTGGTGGCTCAGCAGGAGAGCAAAGCTTCCAGCAGCAGTGCAAACTGGTAAAATCTCTACTGAAACATCATCACCATTTCCATGGGATCTGGAAACACATTCTCAACTCCAATCCCAGCTATAGGACCTGGTCCCTCTGGCAGGATAAGACTAGAAGTTCAAAAATTAGGGTAAATCTCAACTGAATGACAAATCTGCCTCTCTGAATCTCCTTTAGAGAAGGAGAAAGGGGAAAGAGAACAATGGAAAAGGTCCCAAATGGCAAGAGGTGCTTCTTGGCTTTTTGTGAGGAGCAAACACCAAGGCTGAGAGGTTTGGGGTCTGAATGGTTCCCCCCAAACACCTGGGAGAGCAGTGAGTTTGGACAGGGACTGTGCAGGTGGTCACAAGGGTAGTGCCTGCCAGGAGGGGTTGTAGCATCTCATGGGGGTGTAAAACACAGCTGAGCCAGCCCAAATCCTGCCCTGAGACTGGAGGAGTGGGAAATTACAGGCTGCTCCTGGTGAAAGGGTGAGGCTGGGGAGCCAGTGGGACTCCGAGCTGCTATCAGGGCTGCAAAGCTGAGCAGGGCAACAAGGGTGATACGGGCACACAGGGATCCCCCTGTTCAGACCCGAGGGCAAATCCCCTCTCTGTGTCCTTGAGGCCAGCTCTGAGAGACTGCCCTGTAATCAGCAGAGCCTTGGTGCAGGGGAAGCCCTGATTTTAAGCAAAAGTCTTGGATGGCCTCCAATACCTCTGTAGAAGTTGGCAGGAGAGGGTAAGGCAGGGTCTTTGGCCCCATGGGAACCCCCTCTTGTATGGTTGTTGTCATCTCTAAGGGTGCTCTGGGGGGTTCTAGGAGCAGAGCTGGCCCTCACACCCCTGTTCTGGAGCCCTGATGGGGCATTTAGCCACATGTCTCTGGGGCACCTTAAATACAGACCTAGACAGTCCCTGGAGAGCTCTGGCCATGCTGTTCCTGCCAGAAGTGCTTCTCTCTTCTTACCATCTGTGTGTCCAGAGAAGTTATAAGTGTCAAACAGAGAAAATATAAAAGCACATGGCATTTATTTCCCTACATAACCAAAGCACTGGTAATTAGTGTCCCCAGATGGAAACCCAAACAATTTTCCTCCCCCTAACCCAGGAGACTCAGTGCTACATTGTCAGACTCATAATTGAAACAATATACTCAATGTCTCTCTTTTTTCCTAAAAAGCACGTTTTATAACACACAGAAAAGGGCTAAAAATGTTTCAAATGCACATTATTATCAGGGAGGAATGAAGAAATACTGCTTTTTCTTCATGAGCCTCCCTCCAGTGCTGGAGAGGTGTTGGGTGGTGGTGGCTGATAACAATCCAGCTGGAGAGCAGAGTGCAAAGCAGAAGAACAATATTTACTCGAAGCTAATTGTGATTTTCATAAATGGTTGCCAAAAGAGCCCAAGTATCAGCAGAAAAGGGAAGCTGCTGTATCTGTTGCTGGAACGCTGCCTTCCACCATGCAGGGTGGAGGGAATCTTATCTCCATCTGCTGCCTCGATTAAAAGAGAAGGGGAACTGCTGTTCAGGAGATAAGAGAGGCCAGAGGCTTCTCCATTAATATGTAAACTTTGGATCAAAAACGAAGACGAGAGGCTGCAGGCAGGAGTCACCTCTGGATTGATGGGTTTTGAGTCTGCAGGCACCAGCAGAAGGCACATCTAGTATGTGCTGGTCTTGATAAAGAGGAGGAAGGGGATGGGATGATGGGATGGAGGTGTGATCCCACTATTTAACTTTCACAGTTTTGGTTGAATTATGTCCACCCTGAAGGATGTTTACTTGAAGTAACAGCTTCGTAATGTTGGTCCAAACTGTTCTGTGATAGATTCTCACATCCAGGAGGGACCATGTCAGTCAAACAGGATCTTTTGCCCTCTGTGGCAGCCACATCTGTATTTGCCCAATGGGGTGGGCTGCACCACCAATTACTCATTAAAAAAATAATAATACCCGAGGTTGGAGAACTTTTAAAACACCTTGGCAGCTTTGAAATCATTTGGTTGCCCAGCTGAGAGTGGCTGACTTCAGATCCAGCTCTGTGTGCCACCTGTTAGAGCTGTAATTTCTCCATTTTCAGTGTTTTCACTCCATCCTAGGAGTCCCGATAATCTCAAAACACCTTTTCAACCCACTCTTGGCAAACACTAAAATGCTTGCGCCCTTATGGGTTTTAATTTCAAGGTGTTTTTAATGACCTCAGATGATTCCTGCAGTCCTGCCTATCCTAGAAGGAAAGAACACGTGGAAAAATTCAGGTGCAGACACTAGAGCAGGAGGCCACCAACCACATCCCTGGCAACAGAGTGCAAATTTCCCCCCAGGAATAAGAGGATGGCTCCAAGCTGTGAGGGGGGAGCTGGGTTGCCTTTGCATGCAAATAAATGCAAACATTTAAGCCAGAAAGAACATATAACATTTTGTCTTGCTTCTCTGGCTCTCTCCCTGAGAATTATTCTGAGGTGAGTATCTCTGAGGATGCATTAAAAAAAAAAGTTAAAAAATATCACACCTGCTCCAGAGATATTTTTTAACGTGTTCCTGGACAATTTGGCAGCCACAAAAGCTGTGTGTTAAAAGAGGGTCATTCACTCCCTCCACTGGGAATTTCCTCCCAGCTGGCTGCAGATGTGCTCCCTCCCAACTGCTTTAATAAATGGGGAGAAAACGGGGCATTTGGGGCTGTAGGTTTGTGGGAGGGTTTCTTGGGCTGTGAGAAATCATGGCCCTGTTTTTCACAAGGATCAGCCCGGCTTCCAGCAAGGCCTTTCCCGTGAAGGGGAAGAGTCCAGGTGGGGGAAATCTCAGCCTTTGGGGTGTGAGGGCAGGTTTGGCTCCTCCAGCCCCGAGCGAGGGGTGCCTCTGGCTGTCCTGCAGCATTTCCTCTTGTGGCCTCTCCTGGTGTCCTTATTGCAGCGTTTTCCTGATTCAAAGGTGGCTGTGGAGGGGTTGGGCAGGGCCCTTGGCAGCTCATGCTGGGTTCACAGGGGTGTGTGGCAGAGACAAGGCACTTCTCCAGTCCTGTAGTGCTCTGACTCACCTATTCCTTTTCCAGTGTCAGCAGGAGGTTGCAGACCTTGGAGTTGGTTTGGTGCAAGGCAAATTCCCTCCCGGGCATGGTGCCACGCCTGCCTTTTCGAGTGGTGCTGCTCTGGCTCCCAGCAGACTTGGAAACCGTGAAGATTTCTCTGTGGGACAAGGTAACAGCAAGATGGTCAGGAGGCTGTGGTGGTGGTGGACCTCATTCCAGACCAGCATACTCACCATCTCCTGGTGGTCTAGGGGTGGTGCTTCCACCCATGTTGTCATGAACTTGCACTGTCCTTCCCCTGTTCCTACCAGTTTTGACCCACCCTGCTCAATAAGTGTACAGCCACTAATTCCCACCTTCCCCCAAGAAATCCTCCTTTATCTCAAGCACATCACGATGTTTGTACAGTACCTGACTGTACCCAGGGACTTACCTGTATGGGACCTGCTCCTCTCTCAGCTGCAGGCACATGAGCACGGGGCTGCTGGAAAACCTCAGCGTGGTGTCAAAATGGATTGAGGTCTCCACCTCTGTCTGGCTCCTCAGGGTGGCTTGGAGGAAAGTGGAGTCTAGTTCTGCCTGGAAATCCACGGAGAGGCTTCCCCTGTGGGATAGAAGCACATGAGTCTGATCATTGAACAAGGGCCCTGTGCTGGGCACCAAACAACTCCATCAACACCTTGATTTGAGGTCTGGCCATGGAAAAGTGTAACCAGGCCCACCAGGAGAAGAGCTGGGGACTGTGGAAAGCCACACTGGTGCTGGGTGCTGAGACCCCAGGTACCCCCATCCCCACAGCCAGGCAGTTCCTCACCCTCTCACCTCGTGTTGATGCTGGTTTTCAGTTCCTGCTCCCAAATGCCCACGTCCATGTCGGCTGAAATGTCAAGTCCCAGCCCACCCTGGAGTTTGATGGTCACTTGTAGACCAGACTGCAGAGGAATGACCTGGGAGATGGAGAAGGCAGAGCTTGCTGTGACTGGGCACTGCCCTTTCTTGAGTGGCTCACACCGGCGGTGACTTGTGGCTGCTGGAACCATTTATCCCGAACCTGCAGCAGGGTTTGGAAGGGAGGAACTCCAGCCATGCCACTTATGTCCCATGGCAAAACCATCCATCCGTCCTGCTGTTTACCCAGATGCATCCAGCAGTGCCACCTTGCTCTTAGATTTGTATCTGTGGTGAGTAACAACCACTGGCTCACTTTGTGGGATTCACTAGGATTTGGCATGGAGGCAGGTCACTTCTTACCCCCCATCCAGTACCTGGTAATGATCCATCAGCAGGAGGTTCCCTTTGACCACACTTGTGGGCTCTCCACTGCTTAAGAGGACCTTGGCCATCAGGTCTGTGTATCCCTGGAAGAAGACGATCGGCCGCAGCTGAACGTCGAAGAAGGTGACAGACATCCCAGCCATGAGCTCCAGCTCCTCTTCCCCATCCGAGATGTTCTCTCCCATCATCGACTCCATCCCTTGTGCTTCAATGGTGACCTAGAACACAGAGGTGGGACATGAGTGAGCGGCACAGAGCAAAGCTAGAGAGTGCTTTGTGTCCCACGGCACTATTTGAGTTGCTATGCTTGTCCAACCCTTGGGTAGGTGCCCTTTGGACTGGGAGATCAGCCTGGAGTGGGTTGGATGAGGCATCCAGCCTGAGCACCCTGAGGTATCAGTGTCAAATCCTCTGTTTTTCAGGGGAGCGGGGGGCTCCTTTCTCCAGAGCGGGTGTGTCTGGCTTCACTTTGGTGATCTGGGTGTGAATGTACCTATTTCTGGGGATCTCTGCACACTGAGTGCAGAGGTGAGGTCAGGCACCCTCAGAAGGTTAGGAGGGGACACAGACAGGGCAGTGGCACCACGGGATTGATGCTGTCACCCCTCTCCCAGCAGTGCACCTGAGCCGCGCGGAGCCGCCGGCCACGGCTGAGCAGCGAGAACTCAGAGATGCTCTTCCTCAGGAATCCTCCCTCCAAAAACAGCAGGTCCAGCCCGAAGGTGGAAAGCAGGTCCTGGGTGACTGAAAGGCAGAGAGATGCCCATAAGGATCCCTGGACAGCACCTGGCACACCTGGTCTGGTGGAAAGTGTCCCTGCCCACGACAGAGGGATTGGGACTAGATGAGCTTTAAGGTCTCTTCTAACCCAAACCATTCCACAATTCTATGATCTCTCTTTGCACATGAGCCACTGAATGGTGGTGAACCCCAAATGCTCTGAGAGCAGCAGCAGGGCTGAAGGCTGACGTGGAAATACGGAGGCTGGAGGTGGGATGTGCAAAGCTGGGATCGTGGTGAGTGCGTCCCCTGCACCCGGTGTCACCACATCAGTGCTCAGCAGGACAGGGGGGTTTCCTGGAAAAGCTCCTCCAGAACGATGACAGGAATTGGGAGGTCACTAAAAGCAGGATGCTGGTGGCTCCTTGGTAATTTTTAAGCCTCCTCAATAGAGGGTACAGCTGGTACTGTAGGGATGGATCTCCTGTGTTGGCCATTCTATACCTGATAAAACTACATGATCCAGAGGGGAAAACTCTGCACCTTCTCCTCCCACTCCTGCAATATTTGAAGGATTCAGCATTGTAAGGTTGTTTTTTATTTCCCAGGTGTTGGCTATTCCACTCTCACTAACCCCCACAAAGCTAGACTGAGATAATTTGAAGAGGGACAGAAATGAGAGCTGAGGGATGAAGAATTAAGCAGTCATTTAACAACTGTTGCTTGTTGCAGTCTCTCTGAAGTTTGATTTTTTTTTTTGTTTGTTTGTTTCTTAATCTCCGTATAAGGATTCTCCTTTTTGAAGAGCTTATTAAAAATACCAAAGGAACTGAGGAATGGAGTGAAATATCTTGACTTAGGAAAAGCACAGAAACTCCCACCTACTATTTACCATTGGTTTCAGGTCCAGCTGAAGCTCCTCTTTCAAATTAGCAGGATTTGGGAAAAGTATGTGGCACAGCCTAGCTCTCCTGCTGTAGGGGTGTTAGAGAAGGGTATGTATGTATCTCAGGTGATGGCAGCCAGCTGGTGTTGGGGGACGTGCTCAGAAACCTCACACAGAGATTTTGGGGCATTCTATAGAGTTTAAGCCTTTCCTGGGCGCTGCCTTTCCCTGCCAGCCCCTCCTTTAGCCCTCTGAGGGGACCACGGGATCAATGTCCTCTGTGCTGTCACCTGTCAGAGGTCCTGAGAAAGAAGAGGAGGTGCCAACTTTCGAGAAGAAGTTGTAGTTATTTATCTGCGGGACTCCCATGATGTCCTTCATTATCTTCCTGGAAGCAAAAGGGAAAGGGTATGTCAGCACTGGGAGGGAAGGAAGAGAAAATGTCAGTGGTTGTTACACAAGGCTGTGCAAAGGAGGAAATATAAATTTCCAAGGTATTTCTTTTGGCTGCTGACTGCCCAGAGCAAAAAACTGAAACGAGCAGACATGGGCTACCCTGGAATTCTCCTCTCCTCTGGTTTGTTAGGATAAACCAGTTAGACATTATAGTGCAGCTTTTGTTTAGCCCTGAAAAATGTGAGTGCTTGGTTGATTTTGTGCAGATAGGAAGATTAATGCAGAGCACCCTGATACACCAAGATACAAACTGTGCACTGCCCTGGCAGCCAGAGCTGCCTTGGCCTCCAAGGACTCTGCTGAAAACACGAGCCTGGGTCCCGCTGTCACAGGGCAGGATGAGGAAGGATGCTGGGTTCTGGCTGGCTGGGTGGCATCTGCATCCCTTTTCTTCCTCCAGGAATTTCCAGGCAGCTCCCATGCCAGCCCCAGGAAGTGTTGGTGGCACATTTTAAAGGCATTCTGGTCAAAAACTACAGATGGAGTGTGTGGGAGAAGGAGGAAAACAGTGATGTAGAGCAGGGGAGAAAACACAACCTTCCCCTGCAGGCCCACCTTGCTGGGTGGTGGTGGGCACTCAGGCTGTTCTGGACCTTCAGCAGCAGCAATTTTGCCATCTCTGTCTCCATCTCCTGGGTGGCCAGCAGGATGTTGATGACATCCATGGGTGAGGGGTGGTTATCCAGGAGTATTTCTGCAGCAGCCAGGCGACAGGTTTTTTCATAGCTCTTCCTCTTCTCGTGGAAGATCCTCCTCATTGCTCGTTTCACCTGATGCAGGAGGGAAATGCAAACGGTGCTGTGATGTGCAAAAGCACCCCAACAGCTTGGTTTTGAGTGGGAAGAGGACACCAAGCCTTGGCAGCTTTGCTTCCTACCTTGCTGGAGATGTTCTGAGCAGGAAATCGCCGCAGGGCAGAGATGGCCGTGGTGGTGACAGCAGCAGGACCCTCCTCAGCGTGCTCCAGGAGGGTGGGGATGGTTCCAGGGAGCCTCGCATTCCCCAGCGCCAGCAGGTAAATGACCACCTCAGCGTCCTCCTCGGCGCTTCTCAGCCCCCTGAGGATGGTTTCCACCCCACGCTCCACCTCCTGCTCGGGGTTTGCAGGAGGGCAGAAGAGGAGGAGAGTGAGGTGAGGGGAAGGAGACATTCTGGGCATGCCTGGAGCTGGGGGCTGTCTGAAAAAGCCAAGCATGAGGGTTGGCAGAGGACCCACCTGCAGCCCACACAGCTTCTGCTGGCACAGCTTGCCCACCAGAGAGCCCAGGACAACTATCCCTGTCTCCCAGATCTCAGGGGCCAGTTGCTTCCCATCCAGCTTGTCCTGGGCATCAGGAAAGGGGTATTATTACACAGGGAAAAAAAAGGGGGGAAAATAGAGAGGAGGAGTATGTTTTACCTCTTATCTCAGAGCGTTCATCACAAAAGTAAGGAAAAACTTGCTCTTACCTGCCTTGAAGGAGGCCACGCATGGTTTAATTGGATAAACCATTGATTTTCCACAGTAGTTTTAATTAAGCTTTTATTATGTGTAATGTACTGACATGAGGCATTCTCTGCTGAAAGCTTTTCCTCTGAGGACCATCAGCTCTCATCACCAGTGTCCCATTAAACACACATAAAATAACCCCATAAGCAGGAATATTTATTTCTACAGAAACATATTTTCCTTTTTCAGGAAAACATACTTGCTGTTCCCTCCTGCATGAAACGGGGCGTGGATCCATCCCAGATGCAGGACCCTCAGGGAGGAAAAGAGATGTCCATACTTACTAAGACCAGGTGGAGAAGCTCTCCCGAAGGCCGGGGAGAGAAAGCTGCTGCATAGAGAAACTTCTCCAGGAGGGACTTGGGCTCCTCCTTGCTGAAATCCAGGAATTCTGAGAGAGCTGCCAAGGAAGCCGTTGACTGTGCAGCCACTGCTGCCTCCACGATGAAGGGGCTGGAGCAAGAAGAGGGAGGTCATCAGTGGCATGACCCTCAGAAACCGTGCAGGGCATTAAGGAAAAGCAGAGTACACTGGCACTACGGCTGCCTGGAGCAGGGATGGGGTATGGAGCAGCACCAAGTGACCCCAGCTGTCTCAGCCAGGAATGACTCTTCGTGCCAGGGTTCTACACGCAGAGAATTTTGGCAAGAAAGCTCCTGGCAGTCTCACCGTGTCTCCTCAGGAGCTCTCCTCAGCACCTCCAGAACATCTCTCTTCTTGGCACTGCGCAGCATCTGGATGAACCTCTGGAACTGCCAGGCAGTCGCCACCTTCGAGGGGTCTGTTTTGATTCCCCATCTGTCAAAAGCCTTCAGGTGGGCTCTCAGCTGCAAAGGTGAGGCTTGTTAGGTGGGGTTTAGCCTCTTTTCCCCTGTTATCATGGGATAATATTTATACTTGGGAAATATTTAGGAGTGGGAAGGTGCCTATGGGGGTCATGCAGCTGCTTGCTGGCATCGACTGCAGCCTCACACCCCCACTGCTGAGGACTTGTGCTGAAGCCCATATGCCCCAATTTGTGGGGAGTTCCAGGAAAAGAGCAGGAGAAACTGTAAGCGTCGTGTTGTTGCAATTCCAGATTTCCTAAGTGAAAAGCCTGGAGGATTTGGGGAGGCAGAAATAATCCCTTGTTTATCCTCTCCAGCCCGACCTGCAGTGGGAATGTTTCCTGCCCTCAGAGCTGTGATGAGTTTAACCCAGCTGTGTGTGTGTGTGTGTGCTCCTGGGGCTGCTGCATCCTGCCCCTCCAAAAGTACCACTGCGCTTTAACCCCGAATCCTACAAGTGCCCGGGTTAGGGGGAGAGCATGTGGTGAGTTTTGGGGGTCAGGAGCATCACTGACCGACGGGCAGTTGGTGCAGACCCTCCTGAAGGGCAGGCTGGCCATGCCCAGGGGCTGGTGCCGTCCCTCTGTGCCAGCCAGCACATCCTCAAGGCTTTGTCCAGACACCTCTGCTGGACCAGGCATCGGAGGAGACAGTAGCTGGAGCTGCTGCCTGTGGAGGGAGAAGAAGCCATTGGGAAGCACTTTGTGATTTACACCCTCAGTGGCTCACGGCTGGAGTCATCACTCACCTCGAACTGATCTTGATGCTGGAGCTGGACCTCAGGGCTGGAGCCAGCACGTGGCTTTCCTCTGCCAGGGCCGACTGGAGGAGGTTGTCTTTCACCACATACTGGCTTCTGCTGCTGGGCTGCCACTCAACTCCAAAAACCTTGAAAAAGGAAAAGCAAGGAGGAAAAAATGCAACCTTTTCTCTCTTGCCCTCTCCTCAGGAGATTTCTCTCCTCTCTATCAGCAGAAAAGGAACTTTTCGGCCCACTGAGTCACCTGCTTTGCTTGCAAAATGTAGGAAAGGGAAATCTAGAAGAGCCCAGCTTCTTCCCAGATGTGGGAGAAGGTAGCACCAGGAGAGGACCACGGCAAGGGGATGCTCTTGCCTGTGGCTTACATGGGGACACAGACTGGTGATACCACATGGACTTTCATTACAGAGTGGTGTCACCTGGGCTCAGCCACAGCAGAGGGAACAGGGGATGCTCCTCCTGGAGACTGCAGACTGGGAATAAATGCCTCCCAAAGCATTGCTCTTCCTGCAAGCCCATTCAACAGCGTCAGCTCTGACACAGCTGCATGGTGTGGGAAGAGGAATGGCCCTCAATGCCCATTCCTGGGGAGCATCAGCAAGGACACTCCCCAGACAAAAGGAAAGCAACAGCAATTTCCACCAAGCTGATGCCAAAAAATGCTCAACTTCCTCGCCGTGCTGCGTGGTGACCTTGGGGAAGCTCTCTGGATTTCCTCCTTCCCAAAGGAATGATGCACTTGCTGGGCTTCACCTCTGCCTCGGGAGCGCCAGGAGATGGTATTGGAGCAGCTGGGCCCACATGTGGCAGGGCTTGGGGAAGGGGAAGAGCTGGACTAGGTGCAAGTGGTGGTTTTAGGCAGGAAATGGCATTAGTGATGATATCACCCTGTGACCGTCCGGTGTTGAGACCCCTGCCAGGGCCCCTGGGCTCTCTGTGGTGATGGCTGTTTTTATATTCAATTCAGTAGAGTTTATATACTTTAAAATACCCTTCAATTTTGATCATGGCAGCTATAACTGCATGAAGATCTATGGGATTTAATCTATTTATGGCAGGGCTGAACATGGGCTACTGCTTTAAACAAAACAAACAGAGGCCTTTGGTCCTGTCAACCTAATTCCCAATCCAATGAGTCTGAGGAATACAAAACATCAACTGGGGGGTGGCCCTGATGTACTTGACACGACCTGAGCCCACCACAGGGAGAGTAATGAACTTGCTTTGTTTACAGAGGTGAATCCAGAGGTTGGTTTTGTGCAGCTGAGGAGATCTTTGGTCTTGGTGATGGAGTGGTTGGACACGGCATAGGTGACTTGGCAGCTCCCAGAGGCATCCTCCTGAAACACAAAGGTGAGTGATCAGGGTGGGTAAGGGTGACCAGCTTTGATCATCCTCAGTAAAACAACCTGTGCAGAGGACAGACACAAAGGACAACCCAATAAATAGAAAAATCACCAAAAAGCTGAAAAAGTGGGCCGAATTTGGGGGGGTGTTGGATAGTTCCAAATCCATCTGACCATCTTTGCATTTCAGGCTGACACCAGCAGCAGCATCTTTGTGCCTGCATTTTGGGTTCTGAGATTACTCCACATTGTTCACAGGTCACTCCAGCCTCGCTGAGCTCTGGAGGGAGGGATTTCTTAGCTGTTTGCTGGCTGCTGGCAAAGCAAATCCT
Source organism: Pseudopipra pipra (assembly GCF_036250125.1). Taxonomy (NCBI): domain Eukaryota; kingdom Metazoa; phylum Chordata; class Aves; order Passeriformes; family Pipridae; genus Pseudopipra; species Pseudopipra pipra. Next base: position 78,816 of record NC_087556.1, on the reverse strand, counting down.
GCTTGGCAGGAATGCTTGCAGAGTTTTTTCTCCACTATTCCTACTGTCCAGGGAAAAACTACTATTTTGTGAGTGTGCCCATTCCTGAAAATCGTCTAGAGATTATTTTAAGTCGTCTGCCTTTCCAACAGTCATCCCTGCTCAGTGCCCAGTTGGAGCAGCAAAGCCTGTGCTGTTTATCCTGAATTTTGCCTCCTCTGCTGAAGCACCTGGACTGGCTGTGCTCCAGGGCCAGCTCTCCTGGTCCATCGTGGTCCCTGGTTTTTGGGCAGGATCTGGCCCCAGCTCTGCACGTACCTCCACCGTGGTGCTGGCCTGGGGCTGCAGCTGGAGCAGACTGAGGATGCCTCGCTTCAAGTTGGAGATCAGGCTGCTTTCTGCTTCATTCCCGTAGAAAGCTTTGACCTGGGGGGCAAGAGGTGGTGCCTGGCTGAGGGGACATCTCTGGGGTCCCTGCAGGCTCTCTGCTGCCAAAAGGCCTCTCCCCTGCAACCTGAGCAACACTCTGTAAACACCTGAAGAGTTTTCCCATGGAGGATTGCATCCCTCAATAGCAAGAGCTTTGTGGATCCATGTTCACAAAACTTCCCTTTCCTCCCCATCCTGGTTTTCCAAAGCCTTAGAGAGGAGAAGGTCAGAAAGGAGCTTGTATCCCATGGTTAGGACTGAAGAGCTTTTAACATGGGATGCTGCAGCCCCTTTGGAGGATGGGGCTCCATCTAGGATCATATGGGAGACCAGATAGTCCTGCACTGGGCACTCTGTCCAGTTCCTTCTGCTCTGATATGAAATCAGAGGTGGAGCAACAGTTCCTACGGGCTTCATAGCTGGGAAAGTTTGGGATGTGAGCAGGAGCACATTGCTGAGGGCACGGACGAGCCCGGGAGGTGTCCAGCTAACCTTCCCGCTGTTCCAGGAGATGAACACCGGCTTCTGGAGCTCAGCCTTTGCCTCCTGGCTCAGTTCAATCTCTGCAGGGGGACCTCCAGGGCCATCCTGGCTCCTCTCCTCATCTGGCTTGTGTTGGGCTCTCAGGTCACGGATCTATGACAGCAGAAGATGGCAGAGAGCAGTGACCAAGCGTGTCACACTAAGGCTGGTGTGTGTTTTACCTGCAGGCAATGGATTTTGTCAGAGAGGATGTTTTCCAGATGACTTGGGCTAGAAAGGGAAGAGGGCTACACCTCCTGGGGTGCTCCCAGGAGGAGAATTCCAGCTGTGATGTCTTTCCCACCCCGCACACCTGCACCTGGAGCAGCTCTTCCCCGCTTTGGTCCCTCCAGAGCCGGTGCACATGGACCGACGCCTGAGCCCTCAGCCAGACTCCCCCAGGGGATGGTGGGGCCATGTGGTCCAGCTGGACATCCAGGGTGTAGTGGTACTGATACAGTGTCCTGGGCTGGAAAGAAAGTGGCTGCAAATCCCCTGTGGAAAGATGCAAGGGAAGGATGTTGAAGGGAAGCCGGCACGAAACTCAATCCCTCCCCTCGCTGCACCCAGCAACTTCCATCCTAGAGGGGCCCCAGACCTGCAGGGATGCTTGAGACCTGCATCACTGCCTCCAGAAGGGCCAATTCTATGCTGATGTGGAAGTATAGCCCACGGAAAGGTTTCCATGGGAAATCATCTGGGCCTGCTTTTGGATATTAGGGTGTTCTTGGGGTGTCACCTTAGGCTTCCAGTTCTGCCTTAGAAGTGATGGCCAGAGTGGGAGCTCTGCTTGGGCACTTCAGGACTTTCAGAGAGTGCCAGAGAGACACACTTTAATGCTAAAGTCAAGTTTTCTGAGCATGCCCACAGACAAGAGGGATATCTCACAGTGCCTGTTCAATGTTAACTGGGGCACAAAAAACATTTGTAGGGGAGAAGAGAGGCCATATTCTTCATATTATGTGTTACCCATGAGAACTTAATTAAATCACTGACTTTATGATAAGGCAAAATGAAGTTGATGGGGCAGCTTTAGATCCAAACTCCCTGCTTTAAACTTATTTATCTAGAATTATTTGGAGTCCCTTCTCTTGTTTGTATACAAATATGATTGTAGCGTGTGTGAGGTGGGGGGTTGCCTTTGCCATGACAAAGCCAGTCAAACCTATTTTCTGAAGTGACTTGAAATTCTCCTGCAAATCTGATGCACTTGCTGGGCTTCTGAAATGTTTGCTTTTGTTATAACAACAAAAGACAGGAATCAATGGAAATCCAGCTCATTCCCCGGGGCTTTCCTCAGTGAGACGGACTGAAGAGTTTTTATAGTTCTGCACTGTGTGCAGTTTAAACAGTTCCAGCTCTCTGGTTTTCCTCATCCCCCAGGGAGGACTTCCAGGATCCCAAAGATATCCCTGCCTCAGGAGATGCTCAGGCTGTTTGCAGTTTGGCAATCACTCCTGCCTACCCAGCTGAGTCTGGGGAGATGTTGGATTATGTGGAGCCAGGGAGGCTCTTTGTGCCCTGGGATGAGCATCTCATCTCTCTGGGCATCCAAACCCCATCCTGCCCCTGGATCAGCCCAAAGTCTCTTACCTTTTGCTGTTCTCATGAAGGAAAAGCAAAGCAGGCAGAAGCATTCCAAAACTGCCTGCGGGCTCATGGCGGGCTCTGGGAGCTGGGCGGGAGACGGGGAGGGAAGGGGGGTGAGAGAGGGACTACACAACAAAAGTGGGCAAGATCAGCAGTGTCAGGCCATGGGGCCCAACCTTCTCCCTGTCCCCGCCTTACACACCCAAGGAAAAGCAAATAATTAAACCTTTGTACCAACCCCCAGCAGCCACGGAGGGTTTGGAAATCAGCTGAGCTTTGCCGAAGACCGGCGGGAGGGGAGGAAAGCTGGAAAAAAGAGCTGCCAGAAGCAGTGTGGGGTGGGGAAATTGCCAGTTTGCCTTGATACGGGAGGGGAATGCTCAGAAAGCTGCTCTGTCCCTTGGTGATCCATGTCTTCCCACCGACAGAAAGGGGAAGAGACAGTTTCTTTCAAAAGCAAAAAAGACCCAGGGGGAAGGGGGAAAATGCTTTTCCATCCTTTTAGTTCGAGACTGGGATTTGCAGCCCGGAGGGTCAAGTTACTTAAAGGGCCAGGCTGGAGGGAACGGGGAGAGCCTGGGATGGGCTGTACCATGAGCATCGTTACCCCCCAAAAGAAGGTGGGAAAGGGGTTAGGAGATGGGTGCTGTGCTGGGTGTGCTAAACACACTGCCTGGAGAGGAAAGGCAAACAGAAATAGCCCGTGGAAAAAACCAAAACCCTGCTGATAAGGAGGTCTCCAGCTGGAACTGAACTGTGGCAGGTTGCTTGTTTAGGCTTGGCTGCTGAGTCCTTCCAGGACTGGGGTGTGGGAAGGTGGCAAGTTGCAACCCACTTTCCCATAGGCATCTCTGGACTGCTGATTGCTACCCATTGGGAAGTTTGAGAGGTGAAAGCTAATTCCCTCGAAAATGACTTGGTGGGAAGGTTTACAGACAGAATTGGGGTGCTGAGCCCCCCCACTCTTATGCTCCAGGTGGTCCTTGTCCCACTGGTAGCTGCTGGATTGCCATGGGGGTGTCTGGCTGCAGGACCTGACGTGGCAGCTCCAGAATCCACGGGCAAAGCAGGGTGGTCAGTGTAACCAGGTCACCGTGCCCGGGGCAGGGAGGCACATGGGCACTTTGCCACCGAGGTGTGATGTCAGGGTGGACTTTGGCAAAGGGTGGTCAACGTGCCCCCAGCTGAACCCAGGCGGAAGCAGGATGGAGGAAACAGGGGCTGTTGCATCAAAGCCTGCAAAGCTCAAGCTGTGGTTGTTTTCGGGGCATTTTCATGTCCAGATTGTCATAAAAAATGTCTAGTGGAAATAATGAGACTCAAACACTCCTTAGACAAGGGAATACCAGTACCAGTGGCCAATCTCTAAGGTGGTGTACCATCTCAGGGTTTAGCCAGCACTGCTCTTGACTAGCTGAGGAATTTCCAGCTCTGTTTCCAATATCTGATCACCTTGGGGCAGATGGGAGGGTGGAAGGAAAGGCTCCTTAAGGGTTCTGTTACTTTCTCTTTTTTTTTTTTTTTGTGGGTAGTCTTTAGTTAAGACACCTCCTCCAGCCTTTTATTATTCAGGAATTTTTAGGAAAGACCTGGAAGCAAGTAGAAAAAAACCCCTCACTGATTAAACATGCAGCCAGAGGGGGAAGCAGGAGACAACTGAGTACAGAGCAGGCCCCATGGGGGTAAATCTTTATGGGGTGACTCAGTGAAAAAGAGCAAAGGCAAAGCAGCAAAGAAAAGAAAGGAAAGAGTCATTTTCCCAAGGGACATTGCTAACAGGACAATTGGGAGCAGGTCCTCTCAGCAGGTTTCCAGGGCCACAGGGAAGGGGTTTGCAGGCTCCGGAGCGCACGAGCCTGTACATGATAAAGGGATGCATCTGCTGACTTTATTTAATTAACTTTTTTTCTCCTCTGTTACTTTCTTCCCCTCTAAGTGACCTTCAGCTGCAAAGCCTGCCCATTATGCCCCCCCCCAGCATCTTTACCACCTCCCTTTTTGCCACTGCAGTGGTAGGGAAAGCACTGACCCTGTCAACAAGCTGCATCAATCCTTCCCTCCAAGAGAAAAACTGAAGGGACGTGAGCAGTTCCCACATCATTGTACTGGTGGCACTTAAAACTCTCTAAAATCCCTGAATGGAGAGATTCCCCCTAATTTTTCAACCTTCTGCCTTTGCTGTCCTCTTAATTTTATTTCAAGCTTTATTAGAGCAATTAGAGGTGAATACAACCGCGCAGGAGTTTTTTTTCTTTGTTCAGGTGTGCCTGATGGGTCCTTCCTCAGTGCTGTTCTAATTTGTGTGCTTTCAAACGCGTGCAGGCTCTCTTCCTGCTAAAATCCATGCTTCTGTGCAGAGGGAGCCTTCCCTCCAGTCCCTGTTTGGGTAGGAACAGTGTGGTCTGGGTGCCCTGGGGCTGTATGGGACATACTGGTCGAGAGGACCCAGGTGTGACCTGAGGGCCCTAATGGGCTTTAAGGGCCCTAAGGAGCCTCACTTGCTGTCTCCAGCTGCACCCCTGGGCTCAGGAGCATATTTAAGCTCAGCCTCCAGGCCAGATGGGTTTTTCAGCCTGTGCTGCAGCCTTGGTGTCTCCTCTGTTTGCTCCATAGCTGCTGCTCCTGGATGGATCTGAAGCTCCTTTGTGCCACTGCTGAGCTGGAAGGTGCTGATGGAGTGGGGACCCAGCCTCAAACGCTCCCGGAGAGACTGTGGTGGTGAGGGCACTGCCTGTACTGCCTCACCCTGACTCATCCCCCTGCACTGTGTGGGACCATGGATCATCCCAGGAGCTCTTATCACTCCCAAAACGTCTGCCTCTTCCCCCTGCTGTGCAACAGTTTTTGTTGGGAAGGTATCTTGAGCACCTGAGCTTTGACTCTGCCCCTAGAGCTCATCATACAAATGTCATGAGATAACAGGTGTAATACTGTGCAAATATTCTTTTTTTTTTTTCTGTAAAGCAAACAGTTTAGGAGACGACACATATTCCTGCAAAGCAGCCTATCACCAGGGAAGTATATGGTGCTGCTGTTACCTGTTTAAAAAACAAACAATATTAAGAAAAAGGTTGAATATGCTCAGTGAATACTGGGCTTTGAAAGGTTTGAAGCTATTTTATTTGTGAGTCTTATTTTTTTATACACAGGTCCGGTCTTGGACCAGCCCTTTTAAAGATAGCTCACCTAGAGCTGGGTTTGGCAGCTAGAAATACTCTCTTCCCAGCCTGTTTTTTAGGCAATTTCTTAGGGATTTGCTATGAAAGCACAGAGATTGCACTATCTGTGTGGAGGAGAACAGTGCACACCAGGGGTGAGATGTGTAAAAAGAGCTGCTCCCCACCAGCCCTTCGGAGAGGCTCATGAGCCCCCATTTGCAAGACACCGTCTGTGCCCTTTGTGTTTTATTGTGTGGAGGTTGCCAGGCTGCATTTTCCAGGGCAGCAGCAGAGCCAGCCTCCTTTTTGTCTTCCTTTTTTTTCTCCTTCCTGCTGCTTGGAACAGGCTGTGAAATCACCCCGTGGCTCAGACAGGTTGTTGGTTGCTCACCACAGCTACGTGTCAGTGTCGGGGGAGAGTCTGAGCACAGCAAAGTGCTACAAGCTGGGTTTACATCTCAGTCTGAAGTGTCTCAAGGCCTGATAAGCTGAGGGAAAGCCTGTGCTGTGTCATTGCACAATGACATTTTGTGCAAGTGTTGGAAAACACGGCTGGGATCGACTTGGAGAAGTTGTCTGGCCCAGTTCCCTGGGGCTGGCTTTGCTGTGATGGGTGGATGTCTGACCTCTCTGCAAGGAGCTGCTGATAGAGATTTCTTAGTGTCTGTAGTGAATTTGTCCCAGCACTTTAATGCTGTAAAGAAGTCTCCTCTTGCTGCAATTTCCCCTTGTTAGTTCTAAATCTCCCCTCAGCTGACATGGAAAGCTGTTTCTTCATGAGAGGAATTTCCAGATGGCTCAGCTGCTGCTCTATTTCCTTCTCCCACCTTCCAGCTCCTGTTTTCCAGATGCTGTTCTTTCCCTATAAACCCTTGGTAACCAGTTCCCCAGTTAAGGCCTTGTCATATCCTTGTTTTTCTACCTTCTGCTGTGGATGAAGGTCTGGCTTTGGGGAGCCCATCCTGCTCCCTGTGCTCAAGAAACCATCCCTGCAGTTCTTTTAATCTCCCTCTGCTGCTGTTGTTTTGGACTCTGGCCCTGCTGAGGGCTTCCTTAGGCACCTGCTGTAATGAAAAATATCCAGGAAGCTTTTCCTTTTTTAAGGCTAGAATGGTTTATGCAGGTCCTTGAGATGTGACCCTATTTGTTAAAAACCAACAAATTTCAAGGGTAAATTCACACAGGTTTCCCACCGTGCTTTCTCCACAGCTCATTACTTTGTAATCTCAACAATCGTTAAGGAAACCTTTCTAAACTTGTCAATTGGCAATGCAAATGCTTTTTAATTTAGTTTTAAAATAGTTTTTGAAGTCAGTCTCTGAATTCTTGATTAAGTTGCTGCTTAACAGGCTCTTTACTGCTTTAAAGCCTTTCTCCAAGGGTCAAAGAATGACATTTAAGGGAGGGAAAGAGTGTTGCCCAGTAGTTGTTTTTTAAATGTAGTTTATTAAACTAAGTTTCTTTAAAAGCAGTTTTGACTTTTAAAGTGAAATTAAGGCACTTGAATTATATATATATATGCATATATATTCTCCATTCAATTTTAGTGGTTGGTTTTCATAACTAATGTACTTTTATACTTGGTTGTCATCAGATGGTTTTCCGAACTGACGTCCCTTGAAGTGATCAATCTTGCAGAAACTCAAAAGCCTTGTTCTGCCTGTGAAAAACTGGGGATTTTTTTGATGACAAAAAAATGGGGGTTTTTTATATGTTTTAGAAAATCTTTAGAACGTTGTGCACCTTTCCAGCTCTGGGAGGGGATGGTCACTTCTCACTCTGATTGATGTCAGGGGAGCAGGTTGCTCAAGTGAGATCTGCTGGGAGCTCCTCTGCTCTGTGGGTGCCTTTCTGCAAATGCTGGGAGAAGTGTTATGTAGTAACTATGAAATATATCTTATATATATTTAATAATGTATATGTATATTTAATAATGGTTTTAAACCGATAAGGTTTAGAAGTTCTTGACTGTGAGAGTGATGAGACACTAGCACAGGTTGCCCCCAGGTTGTCCCATCCCTGGAAGTGTTCAAGGTATGTAAAGCACATAAATGGCCCACTAAAAGGATGTTTCTGTGCATTTAACTTGAAAAGATGTTCTTCAATAAAAATGTCCCTAATTTACTGGCATTATGCCCTATAACTCCTTTCATTTTGCTTTCTTCCTCTTTTAAAAAAGAAGAGATGGATTCAGAGACATCTGCTGTTCACAGGAAGACTGGTTCCTGCCTAGATTTGTTGTTTGGCTCACAACCCTGAGATAACTGAGCTCTTTATTTGGCAAGTCTTATGCTTTCTTTGAGACATTTTGTTCAAATTTAAAACAAGCAAAGAAAGAGGGAATCCATTTCAGATGGATTCCTGTAGGAAAAGTGAGACTAGTTTCCATTTCGAATTATAAATTGTAATCGTGTTCATAGTTAATGCTCATCCATGACACCTCCAGTCAAGGGGACAAGGAAAATTTACCAAAAGCTGATGCCTGTGATTGCCCCTTTCATTACAGCTCTGGATGGAAGTGGGGCTGCACGTACATGGGACGTGGACTATGAAGACTCCTCATTAATGGTACATAATTCAGAGGTCTGGCTGATGGCACAGTGTGCTGGGGTTGCCTCTACGGTCACAGACACCTGTCCACGGAGTGCCAAGAGTGGCCCACACACTGCACAGGAGAGATGGAGGGTAAGGGCTTTCTGTCCTGGGTGGAAACGCAGTCGTTCGCTGGCGGGAGCAATGCGCTGGAATTGGCAGTCCGACTCCCAAAATTCCATTCGGATGAAGATTCCTCCCAGACCAAGGGGTGCCACACCAGAAAGCTCTTGCTGCCCATGGAGTGCCCAGGCTGGCCCACCGTCTGCACCTGAAACGGAAAGTTTGACGTGCTTTCTTTCCTGGGGTAAAGGGCCATCGTTTTCTTGCAGGAACCTTGTGCTAGAAGTGCCAGTCCGACTGCCATAACCGAGTACAAGAAAAGATTCCTTGCAGACAGAAGGTGCCAGGACAGAGAGCTCTTGCTGCCCACGGAGTGCCCAGGCTGGCTCACCACCTTCACCGGAGACCCTGAGTGTAACCACTTTCTTTCCTGGTGGAAAGGGCTCTCATTTGTTTGCAGGAGTCCTGCACTGAAATTTCCAGTCTGACTCCCAAAATTGAACATGGACAAAGATTCCTCACAGAGAAAATCATAGAATCGACTGGGTTGGAAAGGATCTCTTAAGTCATCAAGTCCAACCCTTCATTTTTTTTTTTAATTTTTTTTTTTTTTTTTTTTTTTGTTGAAATCTAGTCCGTGTTCCCCCATTCTGTACTCTGGAAAAATCCAGTCCGGGTTTTCCCCCATTCGGTACTTGGGCCAAAATCCATTCTGGGTTTTCCCCCATTCCATACTCCAGAAAAATCCAGTCTGGGTTTCCCCCCATTCCGTACTCCAGCTAAAATCCAGTCCGGATTTTTCCCCCATTCCGTACTCCGCTCAGAGTCCAGTCCAGGTTTCCCCCGGGAGAAAGGAGGTAAGTTAGGGGGTCTTCCCTCCAGGTGAGCCCTGAATATGCGGGAGGTTTCAGCCGGGAGAAAGGAGACAGGGCTCGGATGGGCAGAGGCAGCCTCCTGCTGCTGCTGGACCGCTTTTCGGTCCAAAAAGGGAGGTTTTGTCCACTGCTTATGGAGCACGATTTTGGGGCTGAACCGTTCCCAGGGTTGAACGCGGTGTTTCACAGCAACGTCGAAAGGGCCCCAAGTGCTGGGATTTGGGTCTTTCCGGCGATTGCTCGGTGGAAGCTCTTTGGAGGGAGGGGAGTCACGGCAGCTGTGCTGTCCCACACCCGGAGGGCAGGCGGCATCGCTTCCACGTGTGCTCCCAGAGAGCCGCCGCCTCCCCGAGGCTGGGACAGGGGCAGCGGCGGGCGGAGGGAATCCCTCACCCCCTGGCCCGGGCCCTGCCGGGGGGAACCGGCCCCCGCTGCTGCCGGTGCCCGGGTGCACGTGCCCGGTGTCCCGGCACTGCCGGGTCCTGCCCGTCCGTTCCCTGTGGCGGGACAGCGGGGGGAGCGGGGGGAGCGGGGCATCCGCGGTCAGGGGCCGCGCTGCCGGGGGGGGGGGAGTTGGAGGGGCCAGCGGCCCCCCAGGTGAGTGCTCCCCTGCCCGCGGGCGTGCGCTTGGATAGCTGCGTCATCCCTTGGGAGCTGCAGCCCGGGAACGTGTGTTTTCCAAGGCTGTGGGCTCCTGGCATGGATGGGGACGGGACAGGATGTTTGGGGAGGAGCTGGGGGGTTCCCTCAGCACTTGCTCTTGGGCAGTCCAAAGAAAGGGTGTTTTATGGCGTTCCCAGGAACTGCTCCAACAGCTGTAGACTTCCCCCTGCCTTCTAAGGCTAAGGATGTGGTGACAGCAAGAAGACAATTGGTGGGATTGGAGGCCACTTGCTGCCTTTTGGTCAGATGTGTAACTTGTGTAATGGGTGTGTTTCCTAGGAGAAAACATTCCGTGGTAGCAGAATGGTTTCCATAGACACCAAGTGAGTGCCACACCCTAGCGTGAGCCTTCAGGCCCTGCAAGTCCTCCCGCAGACTTGGTGAAGTACTGAAGTGTGACCTGACTGCTGGGAGTAAGTACGTGTCTGGAAAATGGCAGTGCTGCCCGCTGAGCTGCTGTTTTTAGAGAAGAGGGTCCTGTGTGACAGGTAGCAGACAGTGGACATGGCTTAGTTGCCACATCTGCTGTTGATGGGCACGGCAATCTACAGCTGTGGTTCTTGGAACAGTGGTGGCTCGTGACTGAAGTGCTGCTGTTTGAGAGGGCAGCGGTGGTGTCTGCTGCTGGGCAGATGCCTGGGAGTGGGTCATATGCAGGGGGCAGCGTAGGCAACACGAGCAGGATGTTGGAAGACGTGGGATTTCCTTTGAAACGTCACCTGTTCGTTAGCTTTCCTCCCGTGGCTTGGAGTCTCTTTCATAACTTGTGACCCGTGTCAGGTGGTGGGGTTTGGTTTGGCTTGGTTTTTCTCCATGCAATGAAAAGGGTGGGTTTTACCACGGGAAAGATGAAGGAGATTTTAGGAAACGTTGGAGAGAGCTGTCTAATGTTTACCTCAGGGCATCCAAGCTGTCTGCTGTCAGCCCAGAAAGGAAGGCAAGCTGCAGGGTTATTCTTGGCAAAGGGATGAAATAACGTTTATTGTTGATTTGGCCCTTTATCGTTCTCAAAAATGAAGGAAATACTTCCGAAAGGCGACGTCGGTCTTGCAGGACGTTTGTTTTTGTCAATCTGCGCTCCGGGAGTCCCCGAGGTCCTTGGGGGTGAGTGGGGGCGCGGCTGCAGTGCCGTTCCCGGCCGTGTCCGCCAGGCGGCGACTGCGGGGCAGCGCCCGGCGGTCGGGGCGGGCTGGGAAGCGGCGCCTGCGCAGAGCGAGGCGTTGGCCGGGCCGGGCCTGGAGCGCTCGGGGCCGCCGGGCAGGGCAGGGGCGGGGACCGGCCGGGGGGGGGGGGGGGTGTGGGAGGGGGGTGGCCGCCTTCCCCGGGCTTTCGAGAGAATAATAACGAAGTTTAACGACAAAATAAACGTTTAAAAATACAACAGAGAACGCATTCAACCCGAACAGTTTTCTGCAGGAGGGGGGCTGGGACAGGGGAATTGTCTCCGAGGCGGCCCGGGATCGGGGCGGGCTCTGCGGCGGGACGATGCCGCTGCCGGCCGGGGAAAGGCACCTTCCCCCCACTGCCAAAAAGCTGGGAAGGGATAACCTCTGCCTGCAGCTGCCTGGAGTTGCTGTTGGCCCTGGGCTTTCTGTGCCCCTCGTGGCCACGGGCTGATGGCGGGATCGCTCCAGCCCTGGGACAGACGGCCTGAAGGCGAGCCCGGGGTCTGTGCGGGGCAGGGCTGCCCCTCGGGCCCTGAGCGAGGGGGTGTGGAGGGAATGGACCGGCCGGGCTTTGGCAATCTGGCCCCCAGAAAGACTGTGTGACCTCTTCCAACAGGGGAAGACTGAAGCAAGCGGGGCCAGAAAGAACTGGAGTTCCTGGAGAATAAAAGCTGGAAGTATCCCCCTGAAAATCCCCAGCCCCGGGTGGTCACTGGTCTGACTTGCACGGACCGGTGGCCTTGGCCAGGAGCGTCCCAGCGGTCCTGCTGGAAGCGCCTTTGCCCAGGCTGTAATTTTAATTTCCACTGGGTGCTGGCAAAGCCCCCCTGGGGGTGAGCCCCAGTGCCTGGCAGGAGCGGAGCGGGCTTCCAGGGCACTCCTGGCAGGCGTTGTGTTTAAGGGAAGGGCAGGGGAGCCTTTCTCTGGCCCAGAGGAGCTGCAGTGTTTCCCTCTCCGGAAGAATAAAACCTAAAAAAATAAAAACCAAACGAGAAAGAAAAGAAAACGAAAAATAAAGAGAACAAAAAATAAACGAAATAAAGAAGAAAATGGAAAAGAACATTAAAGAAAATAAAAGCAAGAAAACTAAAAGGAAATAAAATTCAATAAAAGAGAAAAAAACACCCTTCTTGGGTGCCCGTTTACTGCCCGCCCCCCCGGCCCCGCCCTCCGCCCCGTAACTTGGGGGTCACCCCTAAACTGTGAGAAGGGGACCCCAAAACGTGGGTGGGGGAACCCCAGGGAGCCGAAAAAGCGGAGGGGGAGCCGCGAAACGTCAGGGAGGGGCCCGAAAAAAGCGGGCGAGGCGCGCAGTGAGAGAGGGAAGCCAGAAGGTCAGGGCGGGGAGGGGCAGCCAAGGTGGCGACGGCGGCGCATGCGCAGTCCTTGGCAAGACGCCGGCGATCACGCGGTAAGTAAGGGCGGCAGGGAGAGGGACCGGCGACGCGTGCGCAGTGGCTCCTGTGCCTCTGCAGCGCTCCCCGCTCAACTTGAGAGCCGATTCCGGCGGAACGGCGGGACTTGCGGTCTCCTGTCTCTCCCGAGGTGTGCGTGGGGGGAATAACGTGAGGATTTTTGGGGCGAAAGCGCAGAAATTAGCGAGGGACGCTAATTCGGGTAAAGTCGGGCACCGGAAGTAGAGAGCGACCGGACTGTTTTCGACTGCGCACCACCAAAGATAGCGCCCTCTCGGACCGGAAGTCGCCCGAGGCCGCCAAGAAAGAAAGATGGCGGCGCTCTGCCATTGGAAGTCCTCCAAGTCCGTACACAAAGATGGCGGCCCCGGCCCGAAAGTCCCCCCGAACCCCACAGTAAAGACGGCGCCGCCAGGACCGGAACTTAGCCGAGACCACACTAAAGATGGCGGCGACAGGCCCCCTTGCCTCAGAGAGGTGTCTATCCTGTTGCCTGACCTCCGCCCCGACCCGGACCCCCGCCCCGCGCCCGCAGCGCCGTCTCGCCGCGCCGCTTCCCGCTGTGGGGACAGGGCGGGGCGCTCGGCGGCGCAGGGCGCTGGCGGCAGGTTCGTGGGCGGCGGCAGGCACCGGCGCGGGCAGCCCCGTCTCGGCGGTCCTGCCGTGCCGTGGAGATGCTGTGATTGTGTTTAGGGAACGCTGATTGTGTTTCCCCCCCTTTGGCAACGCGGTCATTAAAAAGAGAAAAGTAACAAGTCTATGGAAATGCCCTGCACTTGGGGGGAATTAAACTTGGGCGCTCGGGATTAAACTTGGCTCTCTAATGTTAAAACTGTGGGCGAGGGGCGGTGGCCGAGCAGGGCCAGCGGCGGTGCCGGACGGGGCCGGCCCGGGGGCCCCTTCCCCGCGGGGTCGCAGCCGCGGGACCCGCCCCCGCCCCGCGCGGCCCCTCCCGGCGCGCCCCGCCCGGCGTTGGGGGCTGCGGCCGCTCCCGGCGCTGCCGAGGCTGCCGGGGAGGGACCGGCCTGCGCTGGGGGCACGGGGTTCGTTCCTTGGGTTCGAGGGCGGCAGCGGGAGCGGCGCTGCGGGGCGGGAGGGGCCGGGGGAGGGCGGGGAAGCCGCGGCGGGGCCCGGGGGCTGCAGCTCTCTGGCTTCCCGACTGGCTTTGCAGACATTTGCCACCTTCGGAGGAGGCACAAATCCCCGCGGAGCTGAGCAAGGGGTGCGGGGAGTGCAGGGAGCTGGGGCGGGGCTGTGACCAGGGCAGGGTGCGCGCAGTGCCCCAAACCCGCACCCAAAACCAGCCCGGAACAGCCCCAGAGCCCAGAGCAAAGCGCCGCGGGATCGCGCCGGCCCCGCCCCTTGACCCGCCCAGGCCCCGCCCCCCGGCTCGCGCCGGCCCCGCCGCCCGGCCCCGCCCTGCCCGCCCCCAAGAACGCCGCCGTCCCCGCTGCCCGCCCCGCTCCCCTTGTCCCGGGAGAGCTCCCGGCCGGGCCGTGACCGCGGAGCTCCCACCGCCCTTCCCCGGCCCCAGCAGCGCCCGCCGGGGCTGCGGGAACGGAGGGCGGGGCCGCGCTGAGGGAACGGGGGGCGGGGCCGCGCCGAGGGGCGGGGCCTGGCTGAGCGGGCGGGGCGGGGCCGCAGGGCCGGGCGGGCTGGGATTGGGCGGAGGCGCTCGACCGCTGATTGGGCAGCGCTGCCGGCCAGCGGTATAAAGGGCCGGCGGGGCGGGTGCGGGCGGTTGTGTGTGAGGGCTGAGGGCGCGGCCCCGCTGCTGCCCGGGCTGCAGAGGGGAGAGCGCCTTGGCCGCTGGGTTATGGACCGGGGCAGCCGGGGGGCGTTTAGGGGCGCCTTGTGCTGGGCAGCGGGGGCCGGGCTTTTTGGTTTTTTGGTGCTGCGTTAATGTTTTTTGTTCGTTCTGTGTCCATTTGCAGCCTCGCTCGTGGTTTCCCCTGGGGCGGAGGCGAGTTGTGCTTCCTGCGGGGAGAGAGAAGGGCCTTGGGAAGCTGCTCCATGAGCCACAGCTGTGCCGAGCCCGGGAGTCTGTCCAGGTAAGAGCAGGGCTTATACTGCCAGGGAGGAGCTGGGTTTGCTGTTGGAAGGTAGAATGTGCCCGTGCCTTTAAATGCAAGGACAGGCAGAAGCTGGGAGGGACCCTGAGCAGGTTTGGTGGCACGACAGCAGTTTGAAAAGACCTTGAGTGTTGGAGAAATGTCCTGGTAAGATGATTCCTGTTTTACAGGGAGGCAGTTTGCAAGGACAGGGGGGTTGCTGTGCTCTCTAGCAAAAATACTGCCCTTGGGATGTGGAGGGTGAGGAAATGTTGGCCCCGTGTGGGCTGGAGCAAAGGTGTGTGGGTGCCTGTGTGTGACAGCCGTGGGTGTGCAGGAAGGGGGTTCTGGTGCCATTGGAGCTGCCAGGGAGCCAAACAGGGCACAGTTGTCTGAAAAAGGCAAAAAGTCTCAGCCTCTGTTGACACCTGCACCAAAGGAGATGCAAATTTTCCCCTTCTTGGTTGCACAAAGCTCCTGGGAAAGGAAGCTTTAGATTCTAACTCAGCTTTTGCTAAAGGTTTCCTTGCTCTCTCAGCAGAATGTCAAGTGCCACCGTGTCCCTGAGGTCACCCTTTCTGGTGTGGGGAGAGCACGAGGTGGATGGAGAGGATCCCCAGGGATCTGCAGGCACAAGGGACTCGTACAGCTGTGATTTTCCTCCAGCCCTCGTGAGAGGGACTTTCAGGGTGCCATGAGTCGTGTGCCAGCTCTCCTGCTGGAGCTTTTGTCTGCTGTATTTGAACACAAAGAGTAGAACTAAAGTCAGGTCTGTTCTGGAGCCTGTTACACTTGTGCAAAGCTCCTTCCCTCTGCTTATTTTCTGTTCTGAAAAGCACAGTCTGGGGTTCCTGGGCACTTGGTATTAAATGATACCATGGAAGTCATTTTGTAGTGAAAGGGGAAAGGAGCTGTCTGTGGGAGGTCAGATGTCCATGACAAAATCTTGATGTTTTTTCACTCAGTAAGCTCTTAAAGTATCTCACAGTGTGTAGCAATGCCTGGCTTCTAAAAGTCACCAGCTGAGTCTTAGAGGCTTCTTTGAAGAGCTGATTTCAGGGAGCAAATTGGCCCCCAGGAGGGACTCTGTGCCTGCTCTCCCGTGGCTCCAAGGGATCTCTGGCCCTTCACGCCGGCACCGAGATTTTCTCAGGAAGGGCCTCAGATCCCCGGACCAGTCTGGGACACAGGCAAGATCCCCCTGCAGTTTGGGACCAAATTGGGCCCCTGGAGGGACAGTGCTGTTGGTGCCCCCGGGTTGGGGCACCCCGAGGACTCCAGCGCGCACCGAAAGGATTATTCGGGGAGATCCTCGGGGTGCCCGGCCCTGGGGAGCAAAAAAGCAAGGTCCCTGCCATGGATTCAGGCATTGCTGAGAGTATCCCAGGGGTCCCTGTCCATGCTAGACATGGAGCTCTCTAATGGGCTGGAATTGGGTTCTAAAAGTGGTGCTCCAAGTGCCAAAGCAGTGTGGGATTGGGATTAAGAAATGAGCAGTGAGGGTCCAATTGGCTGTTTTCTCTGGACTGTGACTGT
This sequence comes from Pseudopipra pipra, assembly GCF_036250125.1. Classification (NCBI taxonomy): domain Eukaryota; kingdom Metazoa; phylum Chordata; class Aves; order Passeriformes; family Pipridae; genus Pseudopipra; species Pseudopipra pipra. Next base: position 62,777 of record NC_087556.1, on the reverse strand, counting down.
GAGAGCTGCAGGAGTGCCAGGTGTGTGTTCCAGTCCCCAGCATTTGGTTTGCACATGTCCTGGTCAGACACAGGTCCAACTTGCTCAGTCCTTAACCCAAGAGAGGGAGAATGAAGGACTGGCACTGTTAAGGTGTTTGGTGTGACAGGGGTTAAACTGGGAAAACATTGGGTAATTCATGAGTTTCTCTCTTTGCCAAACTCACCCAAACCTGTGCTAGGAAGAGAGGGACTGGAAAAGTTGAGGCAGAAATGGAATTGAAAACTGGGGCTATTGACACTGTAATTGCTGAAACTAAATGTGTCCAAGCAGCAGCTCTTGTTGTGCAGGGAATAACTCCTGTCAGCAGCAAGGTCCCAACTGAAGTGGCAGCTGCAGTTGTTCCTGTGGTGTGGGCCAGTGGAACTGCAGGAGAGTGGAAGAGGGCAGAACCTGTAGGTATTACCCTTGATGTGGGATCTATATGGGTAAGGCCAAGCCAGTATCCTTTAAAATCAGAATGGCAGCTTGGATTGGTTGCAGGAACAGCTGAATTTGCTCCTCCTGGTTTGCTTGTAGGACATGAATGCCAGAACCTGCCAAGAAAACCAATGGCCAAGATGATTGATTAGTGCAGGACCTGAGAGAACCCCTGTAAGTGACAACCTGGAGCAGTTTCCAGTATTAGATTGCAAAGATGGCCTTTGCTGCATCTCCTTGAGCAAGGAAAGCCAAGAAACCTTTGCTTTTGCAGGAGAAAATGGGGCAAGCGGGCAGGAAGAAGAGAAGCCCCGTGACTCCTCCCTGAGCCCCAGCCAGCCCCTGAACTGCCTTCCTGGGAATGGTGGGATGGGCTGGACTCTGGATTGCTCCCTCTGCATGTGTGGTAAGACTGTTAGGGCAACTTTTAAGAAGAGCCTGTAAGCATTTGCTGCCTTGGCTAGATGGTGCAAGGGCAGCCTTTAAGCAGCTGAAGCATTCCCTGAGGAGAGCTCTGGGTCTGCCAGATGTCTCAGAACTGTTGGAAGCATCTTTGGTGGGGAGGGCAAAGAAAGGCCAAGGTGTGCAGTGACCCCCCTGAGAAGGGACTTTGAGTTAATGGCATCCCTGATGGTGAACTTTGTGAGCTGTTCCCCCTGTAGGGCAGGTGACAGTCCCAGCTACAGGGATGGGAAAAATGGTTAAAAGGGAGCCCCAAAAGCTGGAAATCCTCCTGGAGGCTCTTGGCAAACAGAGTTTCCTGTGAGTTCCCCCTGACAGAAGGGTAGTAATAGCTTTGAGTGCTAGTAGATCCTTTGAATAGATAGCCTTGTTGCCCCAGTAGGCCTTGTCCAACTCCTCATCTTCCAGGTGATATACATATTAAAGTTGAAAATGCTCTTCCTAATCCTTTGTTGTCTTGAGGCTCTCCCCTGCAGGAACTGCAGGAACTCCTGGTGCCGCCTGGGCCGATGGATTGGACGCCCCAGCCCCTCCATTCCTGCCCAGCCACTGGGTCCGTGTCCAGTGGTGGCACTGCCAGCCCTGCAGGTGAAGTGGGAAGGGCCTTTGCAGGTCTTGTGGGTCACATTTATAGCAGGTGATGTTGCAGAACAAGGACCTTGAGTTAAGAAAGCTCCTTTTGATTGGTGAGCAGGACAAAGTGGATCCTTCAGAGTTCCCATCCGTGTTTGTGTCTCAGCCTGTGTTAGGATTCAGGGCTGTCAGGTGTTGTCACTGAGGAGTCAAACTGTGCTTTAAATAAGGAGACCCTGGCCTGATGGCCCAGTGTCAAGAAAAAAGGGGGAATGATATGTGAGTGTTGAGATGTAACAAGAACTGATCCTTTTTGCAGTGGGATGGAGCCTGGAAAGTGCACAGAGCTGAGCCAAGGGATTGAAAGGGACCAAGCAAGGGAGGTGAAGAAAGAAGGAAGAAGGGAAGTGAGGCAGCAGGCAAGCAGCACCAAGTTCCTGTGTAAGCAGGTGAGTTGTGTTGAGGTTCCTCAGGCAGACACTGAGGACTTGGAGGGCTCCAGACAGAGCAGACCTGGGAAGGCCCTCGGTGAAGCCCCTCAGAGACCTTCTAAGGGTAGGTGTGTATGGTGATAAGTGTTGGGATTGTCCTGAATGTGGAACAGGAATGCAGGGAAGCAAAATGAACCCTCCTGTAATGCTGACCCCTCCCATCAGCTGCAGTGGAGACACCTGTGTGTGCCCTTTGGGAGCTGATTGCCAGGACCCCCGTGGGGCTGGGATCATGGTAGGGTGTTGTAAGCAAGGAATGCCTGGCTTGGAAAACTCACCAGCTGAGTCTTAGAGGTTTCTTTGAAGAGCTGATTTCAGGCAGGCAAATTGGCCCCCAGGAGGGACTCTGTGCCTGCTCTCCTGTGGCTCCAAGGGATCTCTGGCCCTTCACGCCGGCACCGAGATTTTCTCGGGAAGGGCCTCAGATCCCCGGTCCAGTCTGGGACACAGGCAAGATCCCCCTGCCTTTAGAAATGAGGCCTTCTTGTGGCTTCCTCCCCGTACCCGTCGGTGGGTTCCAAAGAAGGCCTCTGGAAATGCCTTTTGGGCTGTCCATTGAAGCCTTGGGACCAAATTGGGCCCCTGGAGGGACAGTGCTGTTGGTGCCCCCGGGTTGGGGCACTCCGAGGACTCCAGCGCGCACCGAAAGGATTATTCGGGGAGATCCTCGGGGTGCCCGGCCCTGGGGAGCTCAAAGCAAGGTCCCTGCAATGGATTCAGGCATTGCTGAGAGTATCCCAGGGGTCCCTGTCCATGCTAGACATGGAGCTCTCTAATGGGCTGGAATTGGGTTCTAAAAGTGGTGCTCCAAGTGCCAAAGAAGTGTGGGGTTGGGATTAAGAAATGAGCAGTGAGGGTCCAATTGGCTGTTTTCTCTGGACTGTGACTGTGAGAGCTGCAGGAGTGCCAGGTGTGTGTTCCAGTCCCCAGCATTTGGTTTGCACATGTCCTGGTCAGACACAGGTCCAACTTGCTCAGTCCTTAACCCAAGAGAGGGAGAATGAAGGACTGGCACTGTTCAGGTGTTTGGTGTGACAGGGGTCAAACTGGGAAAACATTGGGTGATTGCTCAGTTTCTCTCTTTGCCAAAGTCAGCCAAATTTCTGCTAGGAAGAGAGGGACTGGAAAAGTTGAGGCAGAAATGGAATTGAAAACTGGGGCTATTGAAACCGTGATTGCTGAAAATAATGTGTCCAAGCAGCAGCTCTTGTTGTGCAGGGAATAACTCCTGTCAGCAGCAAGGTCCCGACTGAAGTGGCAGCTGCAGTTGTTCCTGTGGTGTGGGCCAGTGGAACTGCAGGAGAGTGGAAGAGGGCAGAACCTGTAGGTATTACCCCTGATGTGGGATCTCTCCTGGTAAGGCCAAGCCAGTATCCTTTAAAATCAGAATGCCAGCTTGGATTGGTTGCAGGAACAGCTGAATTTGCTCCTCCTGGTTTGCTTGTAGGACGTGAATGCCAGAACCTGCCAAGAAAACCAATGGCCAAGATGATTGATTAGTGCAGGACCTGAGAGAACCCCTGTAAGTGACAACCTGGAGCAGTTTCCAGTATTAGATTGCAAAGATGGCCTTTGCTGCATCTCCTTGAGCAAGGAAAGCCAAGAAACCTTTGCTTTTGCAGGAGAAAATGGGGCAAGCGGGCAGGAAGAAGAGAAGCCCCGTGACTCCTCCCTGAGCCCCAGCCAGCCCCTGAACTGCCTTCCTGGGAATGGTGGGACGGGCTGGACTCTGGATTGCTCCCTCTGGATGTGTGGTAAGACTGTTAGGGCAACTTTTCCAACAGCCTGTAAGCATTTGCTGCCTTGGCTAGATGGTGCAAGGGCAGCCTTTAAGCAGCTGAAGCATTCCCTGAGGAGAGCTCTGGGTCTGCCAGATTTGTCAGAACTGTTGGAAGCATCTTTGGTGGGGAGGGCAAAGAAAGGCCAAGGTGTGCAGTGACCCCCTGAGAAGGGACTTTGAGTTAATGGCATCCCTGATGGTGAACTTTGTGGGCTGTTCCCCCTGTAGGGCAGGTGACAGTCCCAGCTACAGGGATGGGAAAAATGGTTAAAAGGGAGCCCCAAAAGCTGGAAATCCTCCTGGAGGCTCTTGGCAAACAGAGTTTCCTGAGTTCCCCCTGACAGAAGGACAGTGACAGCTTTTGAGTGCTGGTAGATCCTTTGAATAGATAGCCTTGAGTGTGTCCTTGTTGCACCAGTGGGCCTTGTCCAACTCCTCATCTTCCAGGTGATATACATATTAAAGTTGAAAATGCTCTTCCTAATCCTTTGTTGGCTTGAGGCTCTCCCCTCAGGAACTGCAGGAACTCCTGGTGCCGCCTGGGCCGATGGATTGGACGCCCCAGCCCCTCCGTTCCTGCCCAGCCACTGGGGCCGTGTCGAGTGGTGGCACTGCCAGCCCTGCAGGGGAAGTGGGAAGGGCCTTTGCAGGTCTTGTGGGTCACACTGATAGCAGGTAAAGTTGCAGAACAAGGACCTTGAGTTAAGAAAGCTCCTTTTGATTGGTGAGCAGGACAAAGTGGATCCTTCAGAGTTCCCATCCGTGTTTGTGTCTCAGCCTGTGTTAGGATTCAGGGCTGTCAGGTGTTGTCACTGAGGAGTCAAACTGTGCTTTAAATAAGGAGACCCTGGCCTGATGGCCCAGTGTCAAGAAAAAAGGGGGAATGATATGTGAGTGTTGAGATGTAACAAGAACTGATCCTTTTTGCAGTGGGATGGAGCCTGGAAAGTGCACAGAGCTGAGCCAAGGGATTGAAAGGGACCAAGCAAGGGAGGTGAAGAAAGAAGGAAGAAGGGAAGTGAGGCAGCAGGCAAGCAGCACCAAGTTCCTGTGTAAGCAGGTGAGTTGTGTTGAGGTTCCTCAGGCAGGCCCTGAGGACTTGGAGGGCTCCAGACAGAGCAGACCTGGGAAGGCCCTCGGTGAAGCCCCTCAGAGACCTTCTAAGGGTAGGTGTGTATGGTGATAAGTGTTGGGATTGTCCTGAATGTGGAACAGGAATGCAGGGAAGGAAAATGAACCCTGCTGTAATGCTGCCATATCAGCTGCATGGAGACACCTGTGTGTGCCCTTTGGGAGCTGATTGCCAGGACCCCCGTGGGGCTGGGATCATGGCAGGGGGTTGTAAGCAAGGAATGCCTGGCTTCTTAAAGTCACCAGCTGAGTCTTAGAGGCTTCTTTGAAGAGCTGAGTCCAGGCAGCAAAATTGCCCCCCGCAGGAGGGACTCTGTGCCTGCTCTCCCGTGGCTCCAAGGGATCTCTGGCCCTTCACGCCGGCACCGAGATTTTCTCGGGAAGGGCCTCAGATCCCCGGTCCAGTCTGGGACACAGGCAAGATCCCCCTGCCTTTAGAAATGAGGCCTTCTTGTGGCTTCCTCCCCGTACCCGTCGGTGGGTTCCAAAGAAGGCCTCTGGAAATGCCTTTTGGGCTGTCCATTGAAGCCTTGGGACCAAATTGGGCCCCTGGAGGGACAGTGCTGTTGGTGCCCCCCGGGTTGGGGCACCCCGAGGACTCCAGCGCGCACCGAAAGGATTATTTGGGGAGATCCTCGGGGTGCCCGGCCCTGGGGAGCTCAAAGCAAGGTCCCTGCCATGGATTCAGGCATTGCTGAGAGTATCCCAGGGGTCCCTGTCCATGCTAGACATGGAGCTCTCTAATGGGCTGGAATTGGGTTCTAAAAGTGGTGCTCCAAGTGCCAAAGAAGTGTGGGATTGGGATTAAGAAATGAGCAGTGAGGGTCCAATTGGCTGTTTTCTCTGGAATGTGACTGTGAGAGCTGCAGGAGTGCCAGGTGTGTGTTCCAGTCCCCAGCATTTGGTTTGCACATGTCCTGGTCAGACACAGGTCTAACTTGCTCAGTCCTTAACCCAAGAGAGGGAGAATGAAGGACTGGCACTGTTCAGGTGATTGGTGTGACAGGGGTTAAACTGGGAAAACATTGGGTAATTCTTGAGTTTGTCTGTTTGCCAAACTCACCCAAACCTGTGATAGGAAGAGATGGACTGGAGTCTCTGCTCCCCTGGGCAGTTGTCCTGCATGATCTGGGAGCCTCTGGGATTAGACTGGACTGGGCAGACAGGGAGCAGTTTGTCCTGTGGAGTTGGGATGGGTTAGTTCAGGATGCCTTGGGAGGCAGGGCTGGAGAGGCTCCTCTGTTGGCTGTGGTGGTGGAAGGTTGTAGCAGCAGGGCTGGAGCCCTTCGCCCTCCTGCTCCCCCCGTGAGCCCCGCCGGGCCCGTGCCCTTGGCAATGGAGGGCCCCCCATTGCTGAGTCAGCGGTTCCGGGGCCAGGAGGGATGGGATCAGGATGCCGAGCTCCACCCAGGGCCAGGGCTGCCAATGTTCAACCATGGAGAGAACTGAGAGCAGAGTGAGATGGAGGCCAAGCTCCAGCACAGGGATGGGTGAGAAAAGACCCTGGTCCTCAGGTGGAGCTTTGAATTCCCTGGAAAAATGGATCCTGTCAGATGGTTCAGGCCCTCGTGGGTGCTGGAGCAGAGGCCTCTGTGATTTATGGTCACCCTGAAAGGTTGCAAGGACAGCAAGTTCTGACTGCAGGATGAGGTGGGAAACAAAGTGAAGTGGTCCAGAGACAAGCTGAGCTTAAAATTGGTCCTGTGCCAGAGCAGCCTCGTGCAGTGCTTGTTGCTGTCCCTGAGTGTCCCACTGCAGTGGATATTTCCAAGGGTGCCTTGTGCTGGGGAACACTGGGGGCAGTTCCCTTTCCCTGGGCAGGGCAGGCAGGGCACGTTTCCCCCCTCGAGGGTGGCTCCACAGTCCCCCCCTGTGCCCTGGGAGCGTGGCAGAACACCTGGAGCCACTGTCCTTGTCAGAGAGGGCAAAGGGATGGTTGGATGGGTGAGGGAATGGGTCAGGGAGTACAAGCACCATTAGAGTGAGTAGTGCAGCACATGGAAAGGAAGGGGGGAGTTAATCCAGACAAAATCCAAGCACCTGCCCAACCTGTGATATTTTTAGGAACTCAGTGGTGCTGTGGTGCCCAGGATTAGGCAGGAGACTTCAGGCTTGGTCACCCCCAGAGCAAGTCTCCAGGGGCAGGCAGTGGGGAGGCAGCTCTGCTGTTGAGGATGGGGTTATTTTCTCTGCTTTATTTTGTCTCCAGAGATATTCTGCCCATTAATCCAAACTGACTCTGTCTCCTAACTGTCTGAAGAGGTTTTCTGCTTTTTGTGGGAGGGTGAGGTTTGGATTCTAACTATAGAAGAGCCAACAAAATAAAGGCTTCATGGCAAAGAAATGGTGTCTCCCAAACTCTTTGTACTTCAAATAGATGCCTTTATTCTTATTTTTTTCTTATTGGTATTCTCAAGGTGTTTAATACCCTGTCTACAGTTATTTATTTTGGCTTCTCTTTTTTATTTGTTACAAAGTTGATGTGACTGACTTCTTTTTGCAATCCAGCAGTGCTCTCAAGGGTATTTCCCCCCCACTCCTGGGCTTGTGCAGGGCTGTTGAGTCCGTGTGTGCCGCTGTCAGCTTTGCTTCTCTGTTTGCTTGGTTGGCTCCTGTTAGGAGAAGGTTTGTTTCCTCCACTGTAATAATTCAGGGAAATCCTGAGATATGATTTAAGAAAGAAAGTCATGAACTATTGCAATAAATGTGAATCCAAGAGTGCCTAAAAGCTGTTACTGAATTCCATTTCCAGGGACTGTCCTGGTGGGGATAATCCAGAACTGCAGCTTTGATGTTTAAAAAGGAGCCTGTGGTACTTCTTGTTTCCTGTGCTGGGCTTTCCTTTAACAGTGCCCAGGGAGGGGAGCAGCAACAGCTTCACTTGGAAGTGGACTCTGGTTTTTGAGAACATCCTAAGCTCAGTGTGGTTTTGGTATCACTAAGTACTTATTTTATTTGCCATTTGTCTTAAATTGTATACACCTTTGAAGTGCCAGCTGTGTTTTGAAGACATTCTTACAGTTGTTTCAAGTGAAATTTGGAATGTTACAAATTTAGAAAGAGATGATTTTTATGTGAATAAACTACTAAAACAAAGGGGGGAGTGAGGAAAGCCAAGTTCAGGAGATAACCTTATGAACTGGTTTGGGAAGTTGTTTACCTAAATAGCCCAAATTGGTTTGAGCTGCAGCACAAACAGGGGGGAGAAGGAGAGGTTTTGTATTTTGACAGTTCTTGAAGTTTTTTGCAGGGACTACTGCCAGGTTCTCTTTGAAGTCCAAACCCCATTAGCATGGGGAAATGTTTGTTTGGCTTTAGAAATAGGAGTGTATATTTCCCTTTGAACTAGAGGAATGTTTCTATGTCTTTGAATTTTAAATTGCACATGAAGCAGAAATATGTTTGTGTTTTACAGGTGATACTGTCATGAAAATAGAAATGCATCATTGGATCTTACTCCTCTGAGGGCAAACCACCAGCCTGCTCATTTCTGAGTCCCTCAAACCCAGTGCCATGAGCTCAGAGGGGTGTTTGGGTGCAAATGTGCTGAGTGGTGGTGGCCCCGTGAGATGTGAGCAGCTGGAAATGTGTGTGTGTGTGTGTGCAGAGCTGGGCTGGAGCCCTTGGGATTTGGCTCCCAGATCCCCCCCAGCCTTCAGGAAAACCAGAGGCCACCGAACCGTGAGGGAAGGGAGTCCCATCTGCAGAAGGGTTTTTAGGTTGGGGAAAAGCTCCAGAACAAAGCCTGGGTTCCAAACACCTTCAGCAAAAGTCAAGGAGCACAGACCCTGAAGTCATCAAGTTATGAAGTTTGGTTCAAACCATTTGCTTCTCAGTCAGTTTTACTGAAGTGTTAAAAGGAGAACTTAAATAAGGTTAATTTCTGATGGAGAATAGTGGGAAGAAGTGAAGTGGTTTAAGTTCATTAAACATGTTTTATATCAGTCCATGGTTATTTAATTGAGCATTGTTTGGAATTTTTCTTTTTGCATTTGTTCCTTGTGTGCTTTTCTCTATCTAAGGGATGGTTGGAGGTCTTTCTGATTGGTTGGATGTTTTTAATGTCAGTGCTAGACTGGGGTGGACAGTCATTGTAACATGATTTAGAGTTTGATGCATTTTATTCTGTGTGCTCTGTTTGATGTCTCATGTTCAGCGAGTGACTGGGCAGAGTTTGTCCCAAGCCTTTGTTTTTCAAGTGAAAACCCAAAAGGGGAAGCAGCAAGGAGACAGAGTTTGGGGTAAGACTGTACCAGCCCCCCCAAAACTCCTTTGAGACCTCCGGAAAGGAGGACATGGACTCCTATTTAGGAGAAGAGTTTTAGACATGCAGCACTGGAGAGAGAGGAAGGGTGAGCTGAGAAGGGTGAGCTCTGAGCTGAGAAGCTCAGAGCGTCCTGGAGCTGGACCGGGCCGGCCAGATGGAATGGGGGGGGTTGACCTTGGCCCCCCTCGCTGCTGCTGACAAGCCTGGCCGCCTGAGACAGAGCACAGGAGCTCTGGTAGAACTCTTGAGGCAAAGGCTTGCAACTGAATGCTGCCCAAGATGTTCTGACTCAGGGGTGAATCCCCTGAGGAAGGGACTTTCACGAAGATGCCCCTGCATTTCGTGATATGCCTGTGGTGATGCGAGTCTTGTCCCTGCTGGCAGTCCACAGGTGAGGCCTTCGCTTGGACCGAAGGAGAGCTGAGGGGCTTGGAGACCCCCTTGTGTATGTTGAACAGAGATCCAGCTACAGCAACCCGGTTACTGCTGCATGGAGGACAGAAGAGGAGCTGCTGCTTAAGGACTGGAAGGGATCTGTCCTTCTTTCCCTCCTGGACTTTTATTTGGAGGAGAGAAGAGATCTGGTCCATTGTAAATACTATATGCCATGGTAGAGATAGTTGTGATTGTGTGTATAATGTGATATGGTATTTATTTGTACAGTCATTGTAATATATTCCCTTTCCCCCACTTGGAGTCTGGTGTGTTTTGTCTGGAAAAAACCCATCTCACATTAGGTTGAGATGTGGGAGGGGGCTTAGACTAGGGGATTGGATTTTGGGACTATCTCAAACCTTGACAGTAGGTGAGTTCTGGGTCATTTTTTGGGGAGATTTGGGTCAGTTTCTGGTCATTTTTTGGGGAGATTTGTTTGAGTTTCTGGTCATTTTTTCGGTAGATTTTTTGTCACTTTCTGATCATTTTTTGAGGAGATTTGAGTCAGTTTTTGAGTCATTTTTTGGGTGATTTGGATGAGTTTCTGGTCATTTTTTTGGGGCAGATTTGGGTCAATTTTGAGTCAATTTTTGAGATGATTTGTTTAAGTCTTGGTGTCAGTTTTTTGGGGTTTTGGGGTCAATTTCTGGTCATTTTTGGGGAGTGATTTTGTGTCATTTTGGATCAGTTTTGGTGGATTTTTTTGCATTTTTTGGGTCAAATTTGGGGCCCATTTGGGATTTAAACCACTGCTGCCACCTGCTGATGAACACGGAGTACTGCAGTCGGCCCCAGAGGAGGCGCCTGGCTCCGCCCCCTCGGGCTCGTCCCTCCCCCTCGCCTGTGGCTCCACGTGCCCTCCCCTCCCCTGCGGGGCAGCCCCAGGGGGGGCCAGTGAGGATGAGGAGGGGGAGGCCCCGCTGGGGGATCAGCTCGGAGCACTTCATGTGGGGAGCTTTTGCAGGGGAGCAGCCCATTGCAGGGAGTCTCTGAAGCAGTGATGGTGAGAGCACCTTGCAGCAGCTGCAGGAAGCCCCTGCGTGTGTCTGGAGATGGATCATCGCTCAAGGAAGGTGCCAAGAGATGAGCCCTGTGCCAAGAGGCAGTGCAGGAGAGGGGAGTAGTGCATGTGACCAGGTGGGGGAGTGTGGGGGTGCAGGGAAGATGCAGCTCGGACGGGAGGAAGAGCTCAGAGGTGTCTTTTACTGATATGAATATGCAAAACAGGGAGTGAGGTGGAATATAAGCATTGGAGGTGCTTGGGCAGGGGAGCCAGGATGCAGGGGAGGGGGTCACTTTGCTGAGAACCCAGAGTTCCAGTAGGCTCTCTGAGGAGCAGTCAAAAGGAGTTTCTGCTTTGGGGCTGGTCTCCAAAGGAAGGCACCTGAAACTGCTGCTTCTGATATATCCGTAAGTATGAGAGGCTGTAGGAAGCTCACTGCTGTACCAAGCCAGTAATTTCCACAGATATTTTGCTATTAAAAACAGTGAGTTTTATTTCCTCTGTGCTCAAAACCTGATGGTATTTGTTAAACTCACTTGCTAAGTTGTGCATTGCTTGATGAACCCTTGCCTCTTTCCCTTTCCCTAGAGAGATAATTGGTCCTGCCTTGGAAGCAAGAGAATGCCCTGCTGGCTGGGGCTTTTGCTGTTTTTTTTCCCCAGCTCACCTTTCACTGAGTCACTTGGACTGGGACAAGCCCCCTTTGAGCCTTAGCTAGTGCCTTGTGTGATTATTGTCAGCGGGGGAGAAGGGGAAGGGCACAACTTTCCATAGTATTGGTCCATGTCCTCCTCTGTACAAAAGCACATGTTTAGGAAGTGTGATGTAGCCTTGAACTGCTCTACCCAACATGTAGACTCAGAAATCAGTGGAACAGGTTCCTTACTATGCATCATTAGCATGCTGCAATGCTGAGCTGATTGAGGCCAGGGTTCTGCAGTGTTCTCAGGAAGAGTGGTCAGGAATGTTCAGTCAGGAGAGCAGGGGTTTGCAGGGCAGATACAAGTTGCATCCATGCGCTTTGAAGCTTGTCTCGTGTTCATTTGTTTCTGTGAATGATTATTAATGAGAAGTAATGTAATTTAACCATTAATTCTGCAACTTAGGGGCTATAATTTTTTCTCTTGACTTTTCATAAAGAATTGTGAACACCTTTAGCCAAAAATTTCTTGCAAAAACAAAGAAACAAAACCACCCAGAGAACAATTGCAGGCATCAGTGAAAAAAAGAGAAAAAAACCCCAAAACTAAAAAGCTGGAACTGACAGCTGAGACTTCCAAAGTCATAGAGATCAAACAGGAAACATCTAGACTCTCCCAAAATTGAATACGGACAAAGATACCTCCCAGACAAAAGCTACCACACCAGAAAGCTCTTGCTGCTTAAGGAGTGCCCAGGCTGGCCCACCACCTGCACCTGAAATTAAAAGGGCCGGTGCTTTCTTTGCTGTGGAAAAGGAGTGTTGTTCATTTTTAGGAATCCTGTGCTGGAACTGGCAGTCCGACTCCCAAAATTGCATCCAGATGAAGATTCCTCCAAGACAAAAGGTGCCAGGACAGAGAGATGTTGCTGCCCATGGAGTGCCTAGGCTAGCCCACCAACTGCACCTGAGACCCTGAGGGTAAGCACTTTCTTGCCTGGGAGAAAGGGCTGTTGTTCGCTTGCAGAAGTCCTGCAGTGAAATTGCCAGTCCAAGACCCAGAATTGAATACAGACGAGGATTCCTCCCAGACCAAAGCTGCCAGCACAGAGAGCTCTTGCTGCCCACCGAGTGCCCAGGCTGGCCCACCAACTGCACCTGAAACCAAAAAGGTAAGGGCTTTCTTTCCTGGGGAAAAGGGTTGATGTTACCTTGCAGGAATCCTAGACCTGAAATGGGGAGTCCAACTCCCAAAATTGAATATGAACAAGGACATCAAACGTAGCACACCAGAAAGCTCTTGCTGCTTTAGGAGTGCCCGGGCTGGCCCATCAAGTGCTCCTGAAACTACAACAGTCAGTGTGTCCTTTGCTGTGGAAGAGGGTGTGGATCATTTTCAGGAATGCTGCCCTGTAACTGCCAGTCCGACTCCCAAAAATCCATATGGACCAAGATTCCTCCCAGACAAAAGGTGCCACCACAGAAAGCTCTTGCTGCTGAAAGAGTGGCCAGGCTGGCCCACCAAATGCACCTGAGACCCGAAGAGTAAGCGCTTTGTTTACTAGGAGAAAGGGCTGTTGTTCACTTGCAGGAATTGTGCCCTGAAATTGCCAGTCCCAGTCTCAAAATTCCATACGGACAAAGATTCCTCCCAGACAAACGGTGCCACCACACAAAGCTCTTGCTGCCCACCAAGTGCCCAGGCTGGCCCACCAACTGCACCTGAAACCAAGAAGGTAAGGGCTTTCCTTCCAGGGGAAAAGAGTTGATGCATGAATCCTCGAGCCGAAATGGGCAGTCCTGCTCCCAAAATTGCATACGGATGAGGATTCCTCCCAGACAAAAGGTACCACACCAGAAAGCTCTTGCTGCTTAAGGAGTGCCCAGGCTGGCCCACCACCTGCTCCTGAAACTACCAGTGTCAGTGTGTCCTTTGCTGTGGAAAAGGGTGTGGATCATTTTCAGGAATGCTGCCCTGAAACTGCAGGTCCGACTCCCAAAAATCCATATGGACCAAGATTCCTCCCAGACAAAAGGTGCCAGGGCAGAGAGCTCTTGCTGCCCGTGGAGTGCCAAGGCTGCCCCTCCAACTGCACAGGAGACCCTGAGGGTAAGCACTTTATTTCTTGGGAGAAAGGGCTGTTGTTCGCTTGCAGGAGTCTTGTCCTGAAATTGCCAGTCCCGGTCCCAAAATTGAATACGGACAAAGATACCTCCCAGAGAAACGGTGCCACCACACAAAGCTCTTGCTGCTGAAAGAGTGCCCAGGCTGGCCCACCAACTGCACCTGAAACCAAGAAGGTAAGGGCTTTCCTTCCAGGGGAAAAGGGTTGATGTTACCTTGCAGGAATCTTAGAGCCAAAATGGGCAGTCCAGGTCCCAAAATTGAATACGGACGAAGATTCCTCCCTGACAAACAGTGCCACCACACAAAGCTCTTGCTTCCCACCAAGTGCCCAGGCTGGCCCACCACCTGCACCTGAAATTAAAAGGGTTAGTGCTTGCTTTCCTGTGGAAAAGGGCTGTTGTTTGTTTTTAGGAATCCTGCGCTGAAACTGCCAGTCCGACTCCCCGTATTCCATATGGACAAAGATTCCTCCCAGACAAGAGGTGCTAGGACAGAAAGCCTTTGCTGCCCACGGAGTGCCCTGCCTGGCCCACAAACTGCGCCTGAAAGCCAAAGGTTCTATGCTTTCTTGCATGGGGATAAGGGCTGTTGTTTGCTTTTTTCAGCCCTGAGCTCAAACTGCCAGTTTGACTCCGAAAATTGAATACGGACGAGGATGCCTCCCAGACCAAAGGTACCACAGCAGAAAGCTCTTGCTGCTTAAGGAGTGCCCAGGCTGGCCCACCACCTGCACCTGAAATTAAAAGGGTCAGTGCTTGCTTTGCTGTGGAAAAGGGCTGTTGTTTATTTTTAGGAATCCTGCGCTGAAACTGGCAGTCCGACTCCCAATATTCCATACAGACCAAGATTTCTGCAAGACAAGACGTTCCAGGACAGAGAGCTGTTGCTGCCCACGGAGTGCCCAGACTGGCCCACCAAATGCACCTAACGGCCAAAGGTTCCAGGCTTTCTTTCCTGGGAATAAGGGCTGTTGATCGTGTTTTTTAATCCTGTGCTGAAACTGTCAGTCTTACTCCCAAAATTGCATAAGGATGAAGATTCCTCCAGACAAAAGGTGCCAGGACAGAAACCTCTTGCTGCCCGTGGAATGGCCAGGCTAGCCCACCAACTGCACCTGAAAGCCAAAGGTTCCAGGCTTTCTTTTCTGGGGGTAAGGGCTGTTGTTGTCTATTTTCAGCCCTGTGCTGAAACTGCCAGTCCGACTCCCAAAACTGAATGCGGACGAAGAGTCCTTCCAGAAAAAAGGTACCTCCACAGCAAGCTCTTGCTGCCCATGGAGTGCCCAGGCTGGCCCACCAAGTGCAACTAACAGCCAAGGATTGCAGGCTTTCTTACCTGGGGGAAAATGCTGTTGTTTGTTTTTCAGAGCTTTGCACCGAAATTGCCAGTCCCAAAACTGAATACAGATGAAGATTCCTCCCAGACAAAAGGTTCCAGGACAGTGAGCTCTTGTTGCCCATGGAGTTTCATATCAGCTACACCTGAGGCCCTGAGGGTAAGGGCTTTCTTTCCTGGGGAATCAGGCTCTTGTTCACTTACAGGTGTCCTGAACTGAGAAAGATGGTTTGACTGCCCAAAATGAACTCAGACGAGGATTCCTCCCAAACAAATGGTGACAGGACAGAAAGATCTTCCTGCACAGGGAGTGCCACAGCACCTGCATGTGCAGCCCTGAGATGAAGGGCTTTATTACCTGGGGGAAAGGGCTATTGTTTGATTTCCAGAGACTTGTGGTGATAATGATGGTGCAACTCTCAAAAGTGAACACAGGTGAACATAACTCGAGACAAAAGATGCCAGGACAGACATCTCTGGCTTCCCATGGAGTGCCCTGGGTGTCTCATGTAGTACACCTGAGAGTCTGAGGCTACATGTTGCTTTTCATGGGGAAATGGTCTGTAATTTGCTTGCAGGAGCCCAGTGCCAAGATAGCTGGACCGACTCGCCAAAATTCAAAAGGGATGAAGATTTCTCCCAGGCAAAAGGTGCCACCACACAAACATCTTGTTGCCCATGGAGTGCCCAGGCTGGTCCATCAACTGCACCTGAATCCCAAAGTTTACAGGCTTTCTCTCCTACAGGAAAGGGCTGGTTTTTGCTTTTCAGAGCCCTCCCCTGAAAGTGGAAGTCTGACTCCCTCTACTGAATGCCAGCAAAGATTCCTCCCAGACAAAAGGTGCCACCACAGAAAGCTGTTGCCACCCATGGAGTGTCACACCACCTGCACCTGAGACCGTGAGGGTAAGGGATTTCCTTCCTGGGGATTCTTTCCCTGGTTCTTTCCTGGTTTTCCTGCTCTGAAAATTCTAGTCTGAGTCCTGAAATTGAACATGAATGAGTATTCCTCTTGGACCAAAGGTGCCACCACAGAGAGCTTTGCTGCCCATGGAGTGTCCAGCCTGGCCCACCAACTGCCCCTAAAATTTTAAGGCTACAAGCTGTCTTTCCTGGGGAAAAGGGCTGTAATTCATTTGCAGGAGCCTTGCAGTGAAATTGCCAGTCTGACTCCCAAAATGAACATGGACAAAGTTTCCTCTCAGAAAAAAGGTGGCAGGACAGAAAACTCTTGTTGCCCATCAAGTTTCACACTATCTGCACCTAAAACCCTGAGGGTCAGGGCTTTGTTTCCTTGGGGATACGGCTGTCTGTTGCTTGCAAGAGTCCTGCCTCAAATACCTGATCCTCCTCTCCAAATTGAACATGGACGAAGATTTCTCTGAAACCAAAGGTAACAGGACAGAAAAATCTTGCTGCCTGTGAAACTAATTAATTAATTAATAACCCATTAGGGTGCAGTGCAAGAAATTAATTGCTGAATTAGGTCATTAGTGAATAATTAGCATGCTTTGTACAAAGAGAATTAGTTAATTGGTAGCTAATTAAGGTCTGGTGGAAAAGTTAATTACTTCATTATCCAAGGGGAAAATGGTCCTCATTCACTTCCAGGAGCTGTGCAGGGAAATTGGCCATGTCAGCCCCCAGACTGAACACAGCTGAAGCTTTTTGTCAGAGAAAAGCTGCTAGGGTCGGAAGCTCTTGCTGCCTATGCAGTGCCTGGATTTCTCTTCACCTCCGTCTGAGACCATTAGGGTGAGGGCTTTCTTTCCCTGGGGAAAAGGGTTCTTGTTCATTTCCAGGAGCCCTGCAGTGAAATTTGCCATGTCAGCCTCCAGACTGAACACAGCTGAAGCTTTTTCTCAGAGAAAAGATGCCAGGACCACAAACTCTTGCTGCCTATGGAGTGTCAGGATGGCCCACCACCTTAACCTTTCATCTTCTTTGATAAGTTAATTTTTTGTCTGCATTTTTAGGTTGTTTATCTTTTTCTCCCTCTGCCCAACAGACAAGTTTAGTTTCTTACCCGGTCTTTGCTGTTTTGGTGGGTATAGCTGCAGAAAGAGAGATGGTGTATTTATCCTCATTAGCAGTGTTTTCCTGCATCAGGGCCTTCACCCCTCCTGAACTTAAAAAACTCAGTGCTACTCCTCCCAGAGCTTTTATACTCTGTGGCATTTGGCTCCTCCCTTTCCCTCGGGCCTCATGGGAAGGTGTGTGGGCGTGGCCAGGGGTATATTAACCCCAGCCTTTGCCCGAGGAGGTCATTTAGCAGCTGGGCTTCAATGGGATAAGAGCTCTCCCCTTCTTTCAATGAATGGGACTTCTCAAGCTATTACTGCTTTATTGAAGCATCAGCTTTGGCATCCAAAGAAGCAGAGCTGTATATGGCAATGAAGAGGATTACACTCAAATGCAAGGTTTTTAAATTTACTAATTTTGTGTCCTGTGTTGGTAAGGTGCTTTTGTAATTTGTTATCTTTTTTTCTTTTCCTTAGGAGCATTGCATCTTTTGAGTTCTCCTGATCATCTCAACTGCAGCTTGGCATTTTTTCACAAGTGTTATCCTGCCCTGAGATGAAGCTGCTCTGTGTTGAAGATGGCTACAGGCACCCAGGTTTGCAAGTAGTCAGTGGGGGGTTACAGCCCACAGATGGAGTGAGGGCTGGGGTGTCATCTTAGGAATTGCCAGGGGTGTTTTGAAGGTAGTACGGGTGGAAAGCAGTGTCCAGGAGCCCCCTAAATGTCTGTGAAGGCATCCACTGACTTTTCAGATGTGCCACTTAAGTTTTCCTTTCCTTCACCCAGATATTCTGTGTGATTACAGCTGCAGTGTTTGGCTGCAGGCAGTGACCCTGAGTGGTTTGCCTAAAGAGAAAGGAGACTCTTTGAGCTCTCCCCATCTATCTGGGTGACTTTGGTTAGGGTTTCTTTACCATGTCAGAGGGACAGGGTGTAAAGCAGAGTTGAACAGAACAGAGGCCAGAGGAACAGAGCAAGAAGGTGGGTGGTCACCTGACATCAGCACAAAGATGTGGCTTTTGGCTCCATGTTTACTGGATGTGTTAAGGATTTTGTTGTTTGGGTTTGTTTTTTCTTTGTTTTCAGCTGCAGAGCTCTCAGCCTAGGAGGCTCTAGGCACCGGAGGGGAGGTGATCCAGGTGAGTACCTGTGAGCAAGGTGAGCATTGACTCCAGGACAGAACTAGATGGTCTTTTACAGGTGTTGTGGTGAATCTGTGCACATGCTTTGTTTCTTGTGTTTTCCAGGGGTTCTGCCACCTTCTAACAGACAGACCAATGTTTCAGGGACCCTGCTGGTAAGAGGTCACTGGGGAGGAGAGGTAGGTAGGAGCTCCCACAGGAAAGCCATCCTTTCAGGCAGTATCTCAGTATGTACATTTGCTTTTGGTTTTTTTACTTTGCAAAGAACGTGTGCAGCCTCAGAGGGCTGGAGCCACCTGCTAATTAGGTTTGATGGTCTTCAGCTGCCCGTGTGAGTAATCTCCTAGTACTACGAGGGTCATCAATTAAGGCTCAACCTCTTCCAGTTGTAGCTGCTATCCAGCCTGCCTTTGGCAATGGAGGAGCCTTCAGGTTGAGTCGGGGAGGTAGCGAGGAGGTGCTGGATGTTTCAGAGACACCACGTAACTTTTTTTCCTCACTCCCCCAGGTACGGCACACGGTGACGGCAGCAGCCTCTGACTCGAGTTGGAGCCAGTGGCCAGAGAACCTCTCAGCTCAGGGGAGGGTGAGTAGCCAATTGCAGGGTTATCTCCCACGTGCTGCCCAACTCTTGTGTCAGTTTCTGTTTTCTTTCTCATAGCGACCGAGTCAGGGATCACAGGACCCTCTGAGCCAGCCGGGCGTCCTTCCTTTGTGTCAAAGGTGGATTCACATCCCCGCCTATGGGAAAGATAAGTGGAGGACTATCACCTGGAGAGGGGATGGGAGCTGGGTCCAGTTTTATGGTTAGGAGGGAGGGATTTTCAAATTAACATAGGGGAAAGGGTCTGCCCTAAGAGGCCCTTGGCACACATAGGAGGAACAGTTTACTTTCCATCACTGGGGTAGGATGTGCAGGGCAGAGTCGTTCAGGTCTGTGTCGTGTCCTTTGTCCAGTCTGTGTTTTGTGTCTTACAATTCACAATCACAATTCACAATTGTTGCACCACAGCAGTTGTCCAGAAATGTGCCACTGGAGTTTGTGTTTGGCCTGGAACTGCTCTGCCCTGCAGTGTAGACTTGAGGATAGGTGGAGTAGGAAGGAGACTTTACAGGTAACCTGTGATAGGCTCAGTCACTCAGGGCAGCAGTTCTCTGGTCCTCCCGGAGGCAGCCCCTGCCTGCAGTGTGAGTGCAGTCACGAGAGCAGGCTTTTCCAGAGACGATGGGACTGGTACAGCAGGGCCTTAAAGTTAGGTCAGTGTTTGTTTGTGCAGGTTGTCTTCAGACCCCAGATGGCTTGTCTAAAGAGAAATTAGAATTGCACAGCAGTTAAGGTCCCTCCATTTATATGGCTGACTTGGCTAACTCATTTCTTTGTGATGTCAGAGGGACTGGATGTAAAGCAGAGATAAACAGAAGAGGCTGGAGGAGGAGAGTCAGAAGGTGGCTTCTCATGTGAGGTCAGAGCCAAGACATGACTTTTGGCCCTAGGTTTACTTGATCATTTGGATGGTTTGGTGGCTTAGTTTTGTGGTTTTTTGGTTTTTTTTAAGATGCGGAGCCTTCAGCCCAGCAGACGATAGGCACCAGAGGGAAGCTGAGCCCGGTGAGGAAGGTGAGCAGTGACTGCAGGACACAACTAGCTGCTCTTTTGTGGGCAGGGTACTTGTGGTGAATCTGTGTACATACTTGTTTTTTTGTTTTCCAGGCAATGCACCAACTTCTAACGTACAGTCCAGCGTGACAGAGACCCTGCCTGTAAGAGGTCACGGTCAAGGGGTGTCAGACAGAAACTGCCATGGGAGCAGCAAACTCTTGGGCAGTATATCAATTCTTACACTTGCCTCTCGGTTTTTTGGCAGGAGATGTAGGCAGCCTCACAGGGCTGAAGCCAACTCACAGTGATGTGATGAACAAAATTTGATCCTTTCGAGCAGCCCTTGTAGGTAATCTCCAAGTATAAAACGGATCAGCAATGAAGCATTGAGCTTTTTTGATTGCAGGTGCCATCTGGCTAACCTTTGGGAGAAGATGAGCATTGGAGGTGAGTCGGGGAGGCAGCAGGAGGAGTAGGGATCATGGGGGCTGGGGCCACGTGCCACACTACTCAGATACGGTGTCTGGTTTTCTTTCTCACAGTTGACTGCTAGTAGTGTGACGATGGCAGGAACCTCTGAGCCAGCCCAGGTGCCCCTCCTGTGCATCAAAGATGGCTTCGCATCCCCGGCTCTCGGAAAGATAAGTGCGGGGCAAAGAGCCAGAGAGGGGTTGGGAGTCGGTGCAAGTGTGTGCCTGGCCTGGAGGGATTTTTGAAATGAGTCCGGTGCATGGGGTATCCTGTGCCAGGTTATTTGGACTCATCAAAGGAAGGACTGACTTTTTATCTTTGGATTCACGTGTGCCGAGCAGAGCAGTTTCGGTCTGTGTCCCGTCCTTTGTCTGGTGCGTGTTTTGTATCACGTGGTGTGTGTGGTCACAGGTGTGGGGTGTCTCACTTGGGGTCAGCCTGGACCTGCTGTGCCCTGCTCCGTGGATCAGTGGGTAGATGGAATATGGCTCGGAGTCTGACATCAACATGTCAGTTCCCTTAGAGAGTGGAGCCGATGGCTGTCCAGTCTGTGAGCAGGATGGTCTTGCGATGCCCTCTGGGGTGTCTAGAGTCCCGGCTAGGTAGAGTAGCAAAGAGTGTGTAGGGTTTAGAGGTTTTTGGCTTTCGTTGTGCGCAGTCCCTAAATGTTTGAGAGCTGAGTGTTTGAGCCTTTGGCCATTTCATTTGCAGGGGCGGTCTGGGGAGCAGCTGAAGAGAGAGGAGCCTTGTAGGTGAGTTGGGGAGGCAGCAGGAGGAGCGGGGATCCACTGCAGCTTTAGAGATGGCCTCTAATTTTGTCTCTCGCTCACTCAGGTATCCCAGAAGAGGACAGCCCCAGTGTGCGAGTCCGGTGAGAGGCAGCGACGCGAGGGCCTGCCTCGTTGAGAGTGAGTCGAGGGATCGTGGGGGCTGGGGCCACGTGGCACGCTGGTCAGATATGGAGTCTGGTTTTCTTTCTCGCAGTTGACTGCTAGTAGTGTGACGATGGCAGGAACCCCTGAGGCAGCCCAGGTGCCCCTCCTGTGCATCAAAGATGGCTTCGCATCCCCGGCTCTCGGAAAGATAAGTGCGGGGCAAAGAGCCAGAGAGGGGTTGGGAGTCGGTGCAAGTGTGTGCCTGGCCTGGAGGGATTTTTGAAATGAGTCCGGTGCACGGGGTATCCTGTGCCAGGTTATTTGGACTCATCAAAGGAAGGACTGACTTTTTATCTTTGGATTCACGTGTGCCGGGCAGAGCAGTTTCGGTCTGTGTCCCGTCCTTTGTGTGGTGCGTGTTTTGTGTCACGTGGTGTGTGTGGTCGCAGGTGTGGGGTGTCTCACTTGGGGTCAGCCTGGACCTGCTGTGCCCTGCTCCGTGGATCAGTGGGTAGATGGAATATGGCTGGGAGTCTGACATCGAGATGTCAGTTCCCTTAGACAGTGGAGCTGATGGCTGTCCAGTCTGTGAGCAGGATGGTCTTGCGATGCCCTCTGGGGTGTCTAGAGTCCCGGCTAGGTAGAGTAGCAAAGAGTGTGTAGGGTTTAGAGGTTTTTGGCTTTCGTTGTGCGCAGTCCCTAAATGTTTGAGAGCTGAGTGTTTGAGCCTTTGGCCATTTCATTTGCAGGGGCGGTCTGGGGAGCAGCTGAAGAGAGAGGAGCCTTGTAGGTGAGTTGGGGAGGGAGCAGGAGGAGCGGGGATCCACTGCAGCTTTAGAGATGGCCTCTAATTTTGTCTCTCGCTCACTCAGGTATCCCAGAAGAGGACAGCCCCAGTGTGCGAGTCCGGTGAGAGGCAGCGACGTGAGGACCTGCCTCGTTGAGAGTGAGTCGAGGGATCGTGGGGGCTGGGGCCACGTGGCACGCTAGTCAGATATGGAGTCTGGTTTTCTTTCTCGCAGTTGACTGCTAGTAGTGTGACGATGGCAGGAACCCCTGAGGCAGCCCAGGTGCCCCTCCTGTGCATCAAAGATGGCTTCGCATCCCCGGCTCTCGGAAAGATAAGTGCGGGGCAAAGAGCCAGAGAGGGGAAGGGAGTCGGTTTGAAATTTTTTAGGCTCCTCTCCTGATTTTTATTCTCTTAGGCTCCTCTCCTGCTTTTAATGTTTTTAGGCTCCTCTCCTGATTTTAATATTTTTAGGCTCCTCTCCTGGTTTTTTTTTTCTTAGGCTCCTCTCCTGATTTTTATTCTCTTAGGCTCCTCTCCTGATTTTAATATTTTTAGGCTCCTCTCCTGATTTTTATTCTCTTAGGCTCCTCTCCTGATTTTTCTTCTCTTAGGCTCCTCTCCTGGTTTTAATATTTTTAGGCTCCTCTCCTGATTTTTATTCTCTTAGGCTCCTCTCCTGATTTTTATTCTCTTAGGCTCCTCTCCTGATTTTTATTCTCTTAGGCTCCTCTCCTGATTTTTATTCTCTTAGGCTCCTCTCCTGATTTTTATTCTCTTAGGCTCCTCTCCTGATTTTTATTCTCTTAGGCTCCTCTCCTGATTTTTATTCTCTTAGGCTCCACTCCTGATTTTTATTCTCTTAGGCTCCTCTCCTGGTTTTAATATTTTTAGGCTCCTCTCCTGATTTTTATTCTCTTAGGCTCCTCTCCTGATTTTTATTCTCTTAGGCTCCTCTCCTGATTTTTATTCTCTTAGGCTCCTCTCCTGATTTTAATATTTTTAGGCTCCTCTCCTGATTTTTATTCTCTTAGGCTCCTCTCCTGATTTTTATTCTCTTAGGCTCCTCTCCTGATTTTTATTCTCTTAGGCTCGTCTCCTGATTTTTATTCTCTTAGGCTCGTCTCCTGATTTTTATTCTCTTAGGCTCTTCTCCTTAGTTTATTAGGTGGTGGTACAAGGTATTAAATTTACTTCTGTAATGAAAATTAACCACGTAATTATATATATGTCTTAGTGGGTCCTAGAACATTTAATTTAGGAGTTCGAGGTCGGATAGATCAAGCAGAGACGCTACGAGGCCTGATTAGCGAGAAGGACCACTCTCCGAACATGACTGCCCCCCCCCGAAGAAATGGACGCTAGATGGCAGTCTTGCTCCGCGAATAAACCCCAAGATGCTATATGACCTCAAAATCATAACCTAATTCTCCACTGCTGGTGAAGGGGGAAGGGGTCTCTCAAGCGTCACTGTACTTATATTCCGAAATTTATACTAGATGTTTGATCCATGCATGGCAGGGTACCCCATGTATTCCCAGCTGACATATTAAAGAAATGTTCGATACAATGGTTTCTGGTCATTGGATTGAATTCTTTTTTTTCCCCCTTTGATTCCATGAAATTCCAAAGATATCTTTTAGGGTTTGTTTAATACCGTGAAGTCCCGCCTCTGAGCGCCCCTCAACCTGCTGCAGATGTGCTGCTTCCACCACATCCAGTTCAGGTGTGACAGACTCTTCTCTTGTCCTCTGAGCAAGAGGAGCAGGAGGAGGGACACACAAGAGCTCTCCTCACAGAGACTGCATCGCCAGGAAGTCCAAAGAAGTTCGGAGATTCTGTGCCACGTCCGAGCTTTCTCTGGGG
Source organism: Pseudopipra pipra (assembly GCF_036250125.1). Classification (NCBI taxonomy): domain Eukaryota; kingdom Metazoa; phylum Chordata; class Aves; order Passeriformes; family Pipridae; genus Pseudopipra; species Pseudopipra pipra. The sequence goes on along the minus strand of NC_087556.1, from coordinate 39,310 downwards.
ATGCTGCTTCTCCCATACACTGCCTCTCCGTAGCACTCGTACCACAGCCCCTGACAAAAGCCCAGGTGGTCTTTGTCGCTAGCAGAATTACTCCTGCTGCCAGCAGGGATGCTCCCCGAGACAGACCAGGAGAGGCTGACCCGGGGAGCTGAGCCGGGAGGGATGTTCTGCGTCTCGTGCCCCTCGAGCATTCATGGCACTGACCTCATAAAACTAATTGTGCATTTCTAAGAAAATCCCCTGAAAGCTCCAAAGACGACCGTGTCAATGAATCCCTGTCTGCCAGGGGGAAGGAATACAGAGCCGTGTCCCCAAGGCGGGGTCCGGAGAGTTAGAGGAAGGTCCAACGACCATCTCCCGACAACGACAGCCGCAGCTGGCGCACGCAACTCTCTGCACCCTTTAGCAACGCGCGCGAGGAGTTCCGTGCTGTGACCCGGGAGCTGCCGGTAGAAAGGGATAAAATCGCCGCTCCAGAGGTTGGCGTGTGAACACTTTCTGATGATCTCACTGCCTTCCGTTGTCTCCACCAATGTGTCCTAGTACCCCTGGGCTCTGCCTGCAGACACTGGTGGGGAGATAAAGACAAAAAGCCGTCAGAATGGCTTTTGCACTGGATGTTGTTTCCCAGAAGACAGGGCACAGAAAGAGTCAGGACCGTACGGAGAAGAATTTGACGAGACTGTCAAGGTGTGCAGTTGTGGAAGTGCCCACTAGAATTTGCTGGAGAGTTGAGTGCGGGAAAGAGAGGTGGATTTTTGGAGTCACTGAAGAATGGGAAGCTGCGCGACTGAGCTAAGCAAGAGAGAAAGGAAAGTAGAAAAGGGGAAGGACGGACTGCAGGAGGTGTCTGAAGGACCGAGAGTAAAGCAAGGAAACGGGAACGACTCGACAAAGAAAAGAGCGGTGAGTGTTCCGAGGGAATAGTTTATGGAGCAGAGGGAGGGACGGACGGGAGGCTAGTTGGGAGACGGAGCTCTGTGAAGAACCTGCCAGGCAGGACGGCAGCCTCCCTCCCTGGAGGGACCTGCACGGCAACTCCAGCCGCGGCCCCCCGGTCGCCGGGTGCCAACCTTGTGCACCGAGCAGAACCGCGGCCAGCGCCGACAGTCCCGCTCCCCGCCGGCGCCGAATGCGCCCATCCGCCGTACGGCTTCTCGCTGCCTCCGATAGCCCCGTCTCTGCTCCGGCCGGGCCGCCTCCTCCCCGCCTCCTCCCCGCCTCCTCTCCGCCTCCTCTGTCTTCGTCTCCGTCCACTGTTCTCGTCTCCGTCCACGGTCCTCCTCATCCAACTAAGCCCGGGTACTGTACCGGGGCGCCGACGCCTCTCGGGCTCTCGTCGGGTGCGGGCTGGATCCGGAGGGCCGGCGAGAGCGGCGGCAGCGGGGCGCCGGTCGGAGCTCTGCGCTGCGGAGGCGGCGGGGCCGGGCTAGGTGGGAGGGCTGAGGATTGGTCTCGAGGAGTTCAAGATTGACAGACCATGAGCTTTTTTCGTGGCCATCATCTCTTCCTTCTCATCTCTCTTTTGCTGGCCCGGGGGGGACTCCTGAATTGTCCTCCACGGCAGGCGCTTTTGAGAATGCTCGAGGGGCACGAGACGCAGAACAGCCCTCCCGGCTCAGCTCCCCGGGTCAGCCTCTCCTGGCCTGTCCCGGGGATCATCCCTACTGGTAACAGGAGCACTTCTGCTGGTGACAAAGACCACCTGGTCTTTTGTCAGGGGATGTGGCACGAGTGCTACGGAGAGGCATTGCATGGGAGAAGCACCTTCCCCAGAGAAAGCTCGGACGTGGCATGGCATCTCCCACCTTCTTTGGACTTTCTGGCGATGCAGCCTCTGTGAGGAGATCTCTTCTGTGTCCCTCCTCCTGCTCCTCTTACTCAGAGGACCAGGGAACAGCCTGTCACATCTGAACTGGATGTGCTGGAACCAGCATATCTGCAGCAGGTTGACGGGCACTCTGAGGCACAGTCCAAAGGTTCATTCCCTTTCCCATTGCTCTCAACTCAGTAAAAGGACATGAAGGATCACCAGGGAAGGGCGTGGTCCATTCCCATGTGCACTGGCTTCTCATGCAGGCCACAGAAGTTCTTTAGTCTTCCCTGGAGAGACACGGATGGACTAGGGCGGGTGACTCTCTTTGCATTGAAGAGACAAGTCTTGAGCACACACCTGGTGGTGGTGTGGGGAGATGACCCTGAGCAAGTACAATTGCCATCAGCCTCATGGGGGAGCCTTGAAGTTCTGTGGGACAAAGAGTGTCTGGTGTCACTTTGAATTTACGGTACTAAACCCTGGCAAAGCCCCTGGATGCAGCTCTGGGATGTGCTTCTGTGGACAGAGCTCCCTGTGCCCATCCCTCAGGCCGTGGGGCTTCTCAGATAGTGGCAGAGCAAGTGGCACCTCACAAGGGTTGAGATGTATCCAGGCTCCGGGCGTGGCAGCAGGAGCCCCAGGAGATACTGCCCCTGCTGCCATGAACTGTCTGGCTGGGTGTGTGCAAGGGAAGGACTCGTGTGTCTGAAAACCCTTGTGTGAGCGAGCAGTGAGCCCCCGCCAGGGCACCACTGACTCTTGGCCAGCTGGCCATCCACCGCGATCCCAGAGGCCATTTTCCAGCACTGCTATGCGGCATGTCATTCCCAGTCTGTCCGTACAACCGAGGTTGCCCCATCCCAGGGACAGAATCTGGCACTTCCCCTCGTTGAACTTCCTCTGGTGGATGATTACGCGAACCTCTAATTTGAGGTCTCTCTGCACTGCCTCCCTCTTCCATAAGGCCCTAGAGTGTCACAACGGCCCTTTGATTCCAGGGGAATCTGCAGTGTTCAGTGTTCCAGGTGTTACGTGAAGCCCCCTCTTGTCACAATGGCACTAAAATGAGAGAGGATCTCTTTTCTAAACGACTTAGTACATCAGAAGCTTTATCTAAGATAAAAATGATATCCTAATTCTTTTAAGACTTCAGTTATTTTTAGGAGAGAGAATGTAGATAACACATGGAAATGAATAGAGAGTATATCGTATGCCCATCTTCAAGAAATTAGCTTACGTGCCTCTGAAATGTTCTTCAATAAGAGATTGTTCTGTTAAGAAGAAAGTCAATTAAATATGGTTTAAGCAAATGGGAAGTTCTAAGACATATGTCTTAGTTAGTCCTAGAACATTTAATTTAGGAGTTCGAGGTCGGATAGATCAAGCCGAGACGCTACGAGGCCTGATTAGCGAGAAGGACCACTCTCCGAACATGACTGCCCCCCCCCGAAGAAATGGACGCTAGATGGCAGTCTTGCTCCGCGAATAAAACCCAAGATGCTATATGACCTCAAAATCATAACCTAATTCTCCACTGCTGGTGAAGGGGGAAGGGGTCTCTCAAGCGTCACTGTACTTATATTCCGAAATTTATACTAGATGTTTGATCCATGCATGGCAGAGTACCCCATGTATTCCCAGCTGACATATTAAAGAAATGTTCGATACAATGGTTTCTGGTCATTGGATTGAATTCTTTTTTTTCCCCCTTTCATTCCATGAAATTCCAAAGATATCTTTTAGGGTTTGTTTAATACCGTGAAGTCCCACCTCTGAGCGCCCCTCAACCTGCTGCAGATGTGCTGCTTCCACCACAGGCAGTTCAGATGTGACAGGCTGTTCCCTGGTCCTCTGAGTAAGAGGAGCAGGAGGAGGGGGGACACAGAAGAGATCTCCTCACGGAGGTTGCATCTCCAGGAAGTTCAAAGCAGGTGGGAGATGCCATGCCACATCCGAGCTTTCTCTGGGGATGCTGCTTCTCCCATGCACTGCCTCGCCGTAGCACTCGTACCACAGCCCCTGACAAAAGCCCAGGTGGTCTTTGTCGCTAGCAGAATTGCTCCTGCTGCCAGCAGGGATGCTCCCCGAGACAGACAGGAGTGGCTGACCCGGGGAGCTGAGCCGGGAGGGATGTTCTGCGTCTCTTGCCCCTCGAGCATTCTCAAAAGTGCCTGCCGTGGAGGACAATTCAGGAGCCCCCCCGGGCCAGCAAAAGAGAGATGAGAAGGAAGAGATGATGGCCACGAAAAAAGCTCATGGTCTGTCAATCTTGAACTCCTCGAGACCAATCCTCAGCCCTCCCACCTAGCCCGGCCCCGCCGCCTCCGCAGCGCAGAGCTCCGACCGGCGCCCCGCTGCCGCCGCTCTCGCCGGCCCTCCGGATCCAGCCCGCACCCGACGAGAGCCCGAGAGGCGTCGGCGCCCCGGTACAGTACCCGGGCTTAGTTGGATGAGGAGGACCGTGGACGGAGACGAGAACAGTGGACGGAGACGAAGACAGAGGAGGCGGAGAGGAGGCGGGGAGGAGGCGGGGAGGAGGCGGCCCGGCAGGAGCAGAGACGGGGCTATCGGAGGCAGCGAGAAGCCGTACGGCGGATGGGCGCATTCGGCGCCGGCGGAGAGCGGGACTTTCGGCGCTGGCCGCGGTTCTGCTCGGTGCACAAGGTTGGCACCCGGCGACCGGGGGGCCGCGGCTGGAGTTGCCGTGCAGGTCCCTCCAGGGAGGGAGGCTGCCGTCCTGCCTGGCAGGTTCTTCACAGAGCTCCGTCTCCCAACTAGCCTCCCGTCCGTCCCTCCCTCTGCTCCATAAAGTATTCCCTCGGAACACTCACCGGTCTTTTCTTTGTCAAGCCGTTCCCGTTTCCTTGCTTTACTCTCGGTCCTTCAGACACCTCCTGCAGTCCGTCCTTCCCCTTTTTGGAAGCTTTCAGGGGATTTTCTTAGAAATGCACTACTCGTTTAATAGTTTCTACAGGGCAGCAATGTAGCGCCCCTATGAAAAAAGGGCCTTTCACCACTACACAAAGCACGGACCGCAGGAGTTCTCTAAAGGACAGAGAAAAAAGCAAGGGAAAAGAATGGCTTCACAAAAATAAGAGTGGTGAGTGTTTCGTGGGAATGCTTTATGGAGCGGGGGGGGACGGACGGGAGGCTAGTTGGGAGACTGAGCTCTGTGAAAAACCTGTCAGGCAGGACGGCAGCCTCGAGGGACCTGCACGGCCACCTCATTCGCGGCCACCACGGTCCCCGGGCACCAGCCTTGCGCACCGAGCAGAACCGCGGCCAGCGCCGCCAGCCCCACTCCCCAAAGAGCCGCATCCAGCGATCCGCCGCCCGACCTCCCGCTACCCCCAACAGCCCCGTCTCTCTGCTCCGGCCGGGCCGCCTCCTCTCCCCCTCCTCTCCCTCCTCTGCTTTCTTCTCCCTCCCCTGCCCTCCTCAACCAGTTCCGTCTCGGCACTCTGCCCCTCAACCTGCTGCAGATGTGCTGCTTCCACCACATCCAGTTCAGGTGTGACAGACTCTTCTCTTGTCCTCTGAGCAAGAGGAGCAGGAGGAGGGACACACAAGAGCTCTCCTCACAGAGACTGCATCGCCAGGAAGTCCAAAGAAGTTCGGAGATTCTGTGCCGCGTCCGAGCTTTCTCTGGGGATGCTGCTTCTCCCATGCACTGCCTCGCCGTAGCACTCGTACCACAGCCCCTGACAAAAGCCCAGGTGGTCTTTGTCGCTAGCAGAATTACTCCTGCTGCCAGCAGGGATGCTCCCCGAGACAGACCAGGAGAGGCTGACCCGGGGAGCTGAGCCGGGAGGGATGTTCTGCGTCTCGTGCCCCTCGAGCATTCATGGCACTGACCTCATAAAACTAATTGTGCATTTCTAAGAAAATCCCCTGAAAGCTCCAAAGACGACCGTGTCAATGAATCCCTGTCTGCCAGGGGGAAGGAATACAGAGCCGTGTCCCCAAGGCGGGGTCCGGAGAGTTAGAGGAAGGTCCAACGACCATCTCCCGACAACGACAGCCGCAGCTGGCGCACGCAACTCTCTGCACCCTTTGGCAGCGCGCGCGAGGAGTTCTGTGCTGTGACCCGGGAGCTGCCGGTAGAAAGGGATAAAATCGCCGCTCCAGAGGTTGGCGTGTGAACACTTTCTGATGATCTCACTGCCTTCCGTTGTCTCCACCAATGTGTCCTAGTACCCCTGGGCTCTGCCTGCAGACACTGGCGGGGAGATAAAGACAAAAAGCCGTCAGAATGGCTTTTGCACTGGATGTTGTTTCCCAGAAGACAGGGCACAGAAAGAGTCAGGACCGTACGGAGAAGAATTTGACGAGACTGTCAAGGTGTGCAGTTGTGGAAGTGCCCACTAGAATTTGCTGGAGAGTTGCGTGCGGGAAAGAGAGGTGGATTTTTGGAGTCACTGAAGAATGGGAAGCTGCGCGACTGAGCTAAGCAAGAGAGAAAGGAAAGTAGAAAAGGGGAAGGACGGACTGCAGGAGGTGTCTGAAGGACCGAGAGTAAAGCAAGGAAACGGGAACGGCTCGACAAAGAAAAGAGCGGTGAGTGTTCCGAGGGAATAGTTTATGGAGCAGAGGGAGGGACGGACGGGAGGCTAGTTGGGAGACGGAGCTCTGTGAAGAACCTGCCAGGCAGGACGGCAGCCTCCCTCCCTGGAGGGACCTGCACGGCAACTCCAGCCGCGGCCCCCCGGTCGCCGGGTGCCAACCTTGTGCACCGAGCAGAACCGCGGCCAGCGCCGACAGTCCCGCTCCCCGCCGGCGCCGAATGCGCCCATCCGCCGTACGGCTTCTCGCTGCCTCCGATAGCCCCGTCTCTGCTCCGGCCGGGCCGCCTCCTCCCCGCCTCCTCCCCGCCTCCTCTCCGCCTCCTCTGTCTTCGTCTCCGTCCACTGTTCTCGTCTCCGTCCACGGTCCTCCTCATCCAACTAAGCCCGGGTACTGTACCGGGGCGCCGACGCCTCTCGGGCTCTCGTCGGGTGCGGGCTGGATCCGGAGGGCCGGCGAGAGCGGCGGCAGCGGGGCGCCGGTCGGAGCTCTGCGCCGCGGAGGCGGCGCGGCCGGGCTCGGTGGGAGGGCTGAGGATTGGTCTCGAGGAGTTCAAGATTGACAGACCATGAGCTTTTTTCGTGGCCATCATCTCTTCCTTCTCATCTCTCTTTTGCTGGCCCGGGGGGGACTCCTGAATTGTCCTCCACGGCAGGCGCTTTTGAGAATGCTCGAGGGGCACGAGACGCAGAACAGCCCTCCCGGCTCAGCTCCCCGGGTCAGCCTCTCTGGCCTGTCCCGGGGATCATCCCTACTGGTAACAGGAGCACTTCTGCTGGTGACAAAGACCACCTGGTCTTTTGTCAGGGGATGTGGCACGAGTGCTACGGAGAGGCATTGCATGGGAGAAGCACCTTCCCCAGAGAAAGCTCGGACGTTGCATGGCATCTCCCACCTGCTTTGGACTTTCTGGCGATGCAGCCTCTGTGAGGAGATCTCTTCTGTGTCCCTCCTCCTGCTCCTCTTACTCAGAGGACCAGGGAACAGCCTGTCACATCTGAACTGGATGTGCTGGAACCAGCATATCTGCAGCAGGTTGACGGGCACTCTGAGGCACAGTCAAAAGGTTCATTCCCTTTCCCATTGCTCTCAACTCAGTAAAAGGACATGAAGGATCACCAGGGAAGGGCGTGGTCCATTCCCATGTGCACTGGCTTCTCATGCAGGCCACAGAAGTTCTTTAGTCTTCCCTGGAGAGACACGGATGGACTAGGGCGGGTGACTCTCTTTGCATTGAAGAGACAAGTCTTGAGCACACACCTGGTGGTGGTGTGGGGAGATGACCCTGAGCAAGTACAATTGCCATCAGCCTCATGGGGGAGCCTTGAAGTTCTGTGGGACAGAGTGTCTGGTGTCACTTTGAATTTACGGTACTAAACCCTGGCAAAGCCCCTGGATGCAGCTCTGGGATGTGCTTCTGTGGACAGAGCTCCCTGTGCCCATCCCTCAGGCCGTGGGGCTTCTCAGATAGTGGCAGAGCAAGTGGCACCTCACAAGGGTTGAGATGTATCCAGGCTCCGGGCGTGGCAGCAGGAGCCCCAGGAGATACTGCCCCTGCTGCCATGAACTGTCTGGCTGGGTGTGTGCAAGGGAAGGACTCGTGTGTCTGAAAACCCTTGTGTGAGCGAGCAGTGAGCCCCCGCCAGGGCACCACTGACTCTTGGCCAGCTGGCCATCCACCACGATCCCAGAGGCCATTTTCCAGCACCGCTATGCGGCATGTCATTCCCAGTCTGTCCGTACAACCGAGGTTGCCCCATCCCAGGGAGAGAATCTGGCACTTCCCCTTGTTGAACTTCCTCTGGTGGATGATTGCGCAAACCTCTAATTTGAGGTCTCTCTGCACTGCCTCCCTCTTCCATAAGGCCCTAGAGTGTCACAACGGCCCTTTGATTCCAGGGGAATCTGCAGTGTTCAGTGTTCCAGGTGTTACGTGAAGCCCCCTCTTGTCGCAATGGCACTAAAATGAGAGAGGATCTCTTTTCTAAACGACTTAGTACATCAGAAGCTTTATCTTAGATAAAAATGATATCCTAATTCTTTTAAGACTTCAGTTATTTTTAGGAGAGAGAATGTAGATAACACATGGAAACGAATAGAGAGTATATCGTATGCCCATCTTCAAGAAATTAGCTTACGTACCTCTGAAATGTTCTTCAATAAGAGATTGTTCTGTTAAGAAGAAAGTCAATTAAATATTGTTTAAGCAAATGGGTTCTAAGACATATGTCTTAGTTGGTCCTAGAACATTTAATTTAGGAGTTCGAGGTCGGATAGATCAAGCAGAGACGCTACGAGGCCTGATTAGCGAGAAGGACCACTCTCCGAACATGACTGCCCCCCCCCGAAGAAATGGACGCTAGATGGCAGTCTTGCTCCGTGAATAAAACCCAAGATGCTATATGACCTCAAAATCATAACCTAATTCTCCACTGCTGGTGAAGAGGGAAGGGGTCTCTCAAGCGTCACTGTACTTATATTCCGAAATTTATACTAGATGTTTGATCCATGCATGGCAGAGTACCCCATGTATTCCCAGCTGACATATTAAAGAAATGTTCAATACAATGATTTCTGGCCATTGGATTGAATTCTTTTTTTTCCCCCTTTGATTCCATGAAATTCCAAAGATATCTTTTAGGGTTTGTTTAATACCGTGAAGTCCCGCCTCTGAGCGCCCCTCAACCTGCTGCAGATATGCTGCTTCCACCACATGCAGTTCAGATGTGACAGGCTGTTCCCTGGTCCTCTGAGCAAGAGGAGCAGGAGGAGGGGGGACACAGAAGAGATCTCCTCACGGAGGTTGCATCTCCAGGAAGTTCAAAGCAGGTGGGAGATGCCATGCCACATCCGAGCTTTCTCTGGGGATGCTGCTTCTCCCATGCACTGCCTCGCCGTAGCACTCGTACCACAGCCCCTGACAAAAGCCCAGGTGGTCTTTGTCGCTAGCAGAATTGCTCCTGCTGCCAGCAGGGATGCTCCCCGAGACAGACAGGAGTGGCTGACCCGGGGAGCTGAGCCGGGAGGGATGTTCTGCGTCTCTTGCCCCTCGAGCATTCTCAAAAGCGCCTGCCGTGGAGGACAATTCAGGAGCCCCCCCGGGCCAGCAAAAGAGAGATGAGAAGGAAGAGATGATGGCCACGAAAAAAGCTCATGGTCTGTCAATCTTGAACTCCTCGAGACCAATCCTCAGCCCTCCCACCGAGCCCGGCCCCACCGCCTCCGCGGCGCAGAGCTCCGACCGGCGCCCCGCTACCGCCGCTCTCGCCGGCCCTCCGGATCCAGCCCGCACCCGACGAGAGCCCGAGAGGCGTCGGCGCCCCGGTACAGTACCCGGGCTTAGTTGGATGAGGAGGACCGTGGACGGAGACGAGAACAGTGGACGGAGACGAAGACAGAGGAGGCGGAGAGGAGGCGGGGAGGAGGCGGGGAGGAGGCGGCCCGGCCGGAGCAGAGACGGGGCTATCGGAGGCAGCGAGAAGCCGTACGGCGGATGGGCGCATTCGGCGCCGGCGGAGAGCGGGACTGGCGGCGCTGGCCGCGGTTCTGCTCGGTGCACAAGGTTGGCACCCGGCGACCGGGGGGCCGCGGCTGGAGTTGCCGTGCAGGTCCCTCCAGGGAGGGAGGCTGCCGTCCTGCCTGGCAGGTTCTTCACAGAGCTCCGTCTCCCAACTAGCCTCCCGTCCGTCCCTCCCTCTGCTCCATAAAGTATTCCCTCGGAACACTCAACGCTCTTTTCTTTGTCGAGCCGTTCCCGTTTCCTTGCTTTACTCTCGGTCCTTCAGACACCTCCTGCAGTCCGTCCTTCCCCTTTTTGGAAGCTTTCAGGGGATTTTCTTAGAAATGCACTACTCGTTTAATAGTTTCTACAGGGCAGCAATGTAGCGCCCCTATGAAAAAAGGGCCTTTCACCACTACACAAAGCACGGACCGCAGGAGTTCTCTAAAGGACAGAGAAAAAAGCAAGGGAAAAGAATGGCTTCACAAAAATAAGAGTGGTGAGTGTTTCGTGGGAATGCTTTATGGAGCGGGGGGGGACGGACGGGAGGCTAGTTGGGAGACTGAGCTCTGTGAAAAACCTGTCAGGCAGGACGGCAGCCTCGAGGGACCTGCACGGCCACCTCATTCGCGGCCACCACGGTCCCCGGGCACCAGCCTTGCGCACCGAGCAGAACCGCGGCCAGCGCCGCCAGCCCCACTCCCCAAAGAGCCGCATCCAGCGATCCGCCGCCCGGCCTCCCGCTACCCCCAACAGCCCCGTCTCTCTGCTCCGGCCGGGCCGCCTCCTCTCCCCCTCCTCTCCCTCCTCTGCTTTCTTCTCCCTCCCCTGCCCTCCTCAACCAGTTCCGTCTCGGCACTCTGCCCCTCAACCTGCTGCAGATGTGCTGCTTCCACCACATCCAGTTCAGGTGTGACAGACTCTTCTCTTGTCCTCTGAGCAAGAGGAGCAGGAGGAGGGACACACAAGAGCTCTCCTCACAGAGACTGCATCGCCAGGAAGTCCAAAGAAGTTCGGAGGTTCTGTGCCACGTCCGAGCTTTCTCTGGGGATGCTGCTTCTCCCATGCACTGCCTCTCCGTAGCACTCGTACCACAGCCCCTGACAAAAGCCCAGGTGGTCTTTGTCGCTAGCAGAATTACTCCTGCTGCCAGCAGGGATGCTCCCCGAGACAGACCAGGAGTGGCTGACCCGGGGAGCTGAGCCGGGAGGGATGTTCTGCGTCTCGTGCCCCTCGAGCATTCATGGCACTGACCTCATAAAACTAATTGTGCATTTCTAAGAAAATCCCCTGAAAGTTCCAAAGACGACCGTGTCAATGAATCCCTGTCTGCCAGGGGGAAGGAATACAGAGCCGTGTCCCCAAGGCGGGGTCCGGAGAGTTAGAGGAAGGTCCAACGTCCATCTCCCGACAACGACAGCAGCCCCGCTGGCGCACGCAGCTCTCGGCACCCTTTAGCAGCGCGCGCGAGGAGTTCCGTGCTGTGACCCGGGAGCTGCCGGTAGAAAGGGATAAAATCGCCGCTCCAGAGGTTGGCGTGTGAACACTTTCTGATGATCTCACTGCCTTCCGTTGTCTCCACCAATGTGTCCTAGTAGCCCTGGGCTCTGCCTGCAGACACTGGCGGGGAGATAAAGACAAAAAGCCGTCAGAATGGCTTTTTGCACTGGATGTTGTTTCCCAGAAGACAGGGCACAGAAAGAGTCAGGACCGTACGGAGAAGAATTTGACGAGACTGTCAAGGTGTGCAGTTGTGGAAGTGCCCATTAGAATTTGCTGGAGAGTTGCGTGCGGGAAAGAGAGGTGGATTTTTGGAGTCACTGAAGAATGGGAAGCTGCGCGACTGAGCTAAACAAGAGAGAAAGGAAAGTAGAAAAGGGGAAGGACGGACTGCAGGAGGTCTCTGAAGGACCGAGAGTAAAGCAAGGAAACGGGAACGGCTCGACAAAGAAAAGAGCGTTGAGTGTTCCGAGGGAATAGTTTATGGAGCAGAGGGAGGGACGGACGGGAGGCTAGTTGGGAGACGGAGCTCTGTGAAGAACCTGCCAGGCAGGACGGCAGCCTCCCTCCCTGGAGGGACCTGCACGGCAACTCCAGTCGCGGCCCCCCGGTCGCCGGGTGCCAACCTTGTGCACCGAGCAGAACCGCGGCCAGCGCCGCCAGTCCCGCTCTCCGCCGGCGCCGAATGTGCTCATCCGCCGTACGGCTTCTCGCTGCCTCCGATAGCCCCATCTCTGCTCCGGCCGGGCCGCCTCCTGTCCGCCTCCTCCCCGCCTCCTCTCCCTCCTCTGTCTTCGTCTCCGTCCACTGTTCTCGTCTCCGTCCACGGTCCTCCTCATCCAACTAAGCCCGGGTACTGTACCGGGGCGCCGACGCCTCTGGGGTTCTCGTCGGTGCGGGCTGGATCCGGAGGGCCGGCGAGAGCGGCGGCAGCGGGGCGGCGGTCGGAGCTCTGCGCCGCGGAGGCGGCGGGGCCGGGCTAGGTGGGAGGGCTGAGGATTGGTCTCGAGGAGTTCAAGATTGACAGACCATGAGCTTTTTTCGTGGCCATCATCTCTTCCTTCTCATCTCTCTTTTGCTGGCCCGGGGGGGACTCCTGAATTGTCCTCCACGGCAGGCGCTTTTGAGAATGCTCGAGGGGCACAAGACGCAGAACATCCCTCCTGGCTCAGCTCCCCGGGTCAGCCTCTCCTGGCCTGTCCCGGGGATCATCCCTACTGGTAACAGGAGCACTTCTGCTAGCGACAAAGACCACCTGGGCTTTTGTCAGGGGATGTGGCACGAGTGCTACGGAGAGGCATTGCATGGGAGAAGCACCTTCCCCAGAGAAAGCTCGGTCGTGGCATGGCATCTCCCACCTTCTTTGGACTTTCTGGTGATGCAGCCTCTGTGAGGAGATCTCTTCTGTTCCCTCCTCCTGCTCCTCTTACTCAGCGGACCAGGGAACAGCCTGTCACATCTGAACTGGATGTGCTGGAACCAGCATATCTGCAGCAGGTTGACGGGCACTCTGAGGCACAGTCAAAAGGTTCATTCCCTTTCCCATTGCTCTCAACTCAGTAAAAGGACACGAAGGACCACCAGGGAAGGGCGTGGTCCATTCCCATGTGCACTGGCTTCTCATCCAGCCCACAGAAGTTCTTTAGCCTTCCCTGGAGAGACACGGATGGACTAGGGCGGGTGACTCTCTTTGCATTGAAGAGACAAGTCTTGAGCACACACCTGGTGGTGGTGTGGGGAGATGACCCTGAGCAAGTACAATTGCCATCAGCCTCATGGGGGAGCCTTGAAGTTCTGTGGGACAAAGAGTGTCTGGTGTCACTTTGAATTTACGGTACTAAACCCTGGCAAAGCCCCTGGATGCAGCTCTGGGATGTGCTTCTGTGGACAGAGCTCCCTGTGCCCATCCCTCAGGCCGTGGGGCTTCTCAGATAGTGGCAGAGCAAGTGGCACCTCACAAGGGTTGAGATGTATCCAGGCTCCGGGCGTGGCAGCAGGAGCCCCAGGAGATACTGCCCCTGCTGCCATGAACTGTCTGGCTGGGTGTGTGCAAGGGAAGGACTCGTGTGTCTGAAAACCCTTGTGTGAGCGAGCAGTGAGCCCCCGCCAGGGCACCACTGACTCTTGGCCAGCTGGCCATCCACCACGATCCCAGAGGCCATTTTCCAGCACCGCTATGCGGCATGTCATTCCCAGTCTGTCCGTACAACCGAGGTTGCCCCATCCCAGGGAGAGAATCTGGCACTTCCCCTTGTTGAACTTCCTCTGGTGGATGATTGCGCAAACCTCTAATTTGAGGTCTCTCTGCACTGCCTCCCTCTTCCATGAGGCCCTAGAGTGTCACAATGGCCCTTTGATTCCAGGGGAATCTGCAGTGTTCAGTGTTCCAGGTGTTACGTGAAGCCCCATGTTGTCACAATGGCACTAAAATGAGAGAGGATCTCTTTTCTAAACGACTTAGTACATCAGAAGCTTTATCTAAGATAAAAATGATATCCTAATTCTTTTAAGACTTCAGTTATTTTTAGGAGAGAGAATGTAGATAACACATGGAAACGAATAGAGAGTATATCGTATGCCCATCTTCAAGAAATTAGCTTACGTGCCTCTGAAATGTTCTTCAATAAGAGATTGTTCTGTTAAGAAGAAAGTCAATTAAATATTGTTTAAGCAAATGGGAAGTTCTAAGACATATGTCTTAGTTGGTCCTAGAACATTTAATTTAGGAGTTCGAGGTCGGATAGATCAAGCCGAGACGCTACGAGGCCTGATTAGCGAGAAGGACCACTCTCCGAACATGACTGCCCCCCCCCGAAGAAATGGACGCTAGATGGCAGTCTTGCTCCACGAATAAAACCCAAGATGCTATATGACCTCAAAATCATAACCTAATTCTCCACTGCTGGTGAAGGGGGAAGGGGTCTCTCAAGCGTCACTGTACTTATATTCCGAAATTTATACTAGATGTTTGATCCATGCATGGCAGAGTACCCCATGTATTCCCAGCTGACATATTAAAGAAATGTTCGATACAATGGTTTCTGGTCATTGGATTGAATTCTTTTTTTTCCCCCTTTGATTCCATGAAATTCCAAAGATATCTTTTAGGGTTTGTTTAATACCGTGAAGTCCCGCCTCTGAGCGCCCCTCAACCTGCTGCAGATGTGCTGCTTCCACCACATGCAGTTCAGATGTGACAGGCTGTTCCCTGGTCCTCTGAGCAAGAGGAGCAGGAGGAGGGGGGACACAGAAGGGATCTCCTCACGGAGGTTGCATCTCCAGGAAGTTCAAAGCAGGTGGGAGATGCCATGCCACATCCGAGCTTTCTCTGGGGATGCTGCTTCTCCCATGGTCTGTCAATCTTGAACTCCTCGAGACCAGTCCTAACCCCTCCCACATAGCCCGGCCCCGCCGCCTCCGCGGCGCAGAGCTCCGACCGGCGCCCCGCTGCCACCGCTCTCGCCGGCCCTCCGGATCCAGCCTGCACCCGACGAGAGCCCCAGAGGCGTCGGCGCAAGCACAGCACCCGGGCTGAGTTGGATGAGGAGGGCAGTGGACGGAGACGAAGACAGAGGAGAGAGAGGAGGCGGAGAGGAGGCCTTCCCCTTTCCTGCTTTCCTTTCTCTCTTGCTTAGCTTAGTCGCGCAGCTTCCCATTCTACAGTGACTCCAAAAATCCACCTCTCTTTCCCGCACTTATCTCTCGAGTAACTCTAATGGACACTTCCACAACCGCACACCTTGACAGTCTCGTCAAATTTTTCTCCGTATCATCCTTACTGTTTCTGTGCCCTTTCTTCTGGGAAACAACATCCAGTGCAAAGAGTAGTTCTAATGGCTTTTCTTCTTTATCTCCCAGCTAGTGTCTGCAGGCAGAGCCCAGGTGCAGCAAGACCCATTGGTAGACCAGGGAGGGCTTTATGAGGGCACTGTGATGAAGAGGCCTGCACCATTATGACATTTCTGGGCTTTATGAGGTCACTGTGATGATGAGGCCTGCACCATTATGACATGTCTGGGCTTTATGAGGTCAGTGCCGTGATGAGGCCTGCACCATTATGACATGTATGGGATATATGAGGTCACAGTGATGATGAGAACTGCACCATTATGATATGTCTGGGCTTTATGAGGTCAGTGCCATGTTGAGGCCTGCACCATTATGACATGTCTGGGTTTTGTGAGGTTTGTGCCATGATGAGGCCTGCACCAATATGAGAGGTCTGGGCTTTATGACGTCAATGTTATTATCAGGTGTGCACCATTATGAGGAGTCTGGGCTTTATGAGGTCAGTGTGATCATGAGACCTGCAATATTATGCGGTGTCTGGGCTGTATGAGATAACTAGGATGATGAGGCCTGCACCAATATGACATGTCTGGGCTTTATGAGGTCAGTGTGATGATGAGGCCTGCACCATTATGACATGTCTGGGCTTTATGAGGTGAGTGTCTGAGGAGGCCTGCACCATTATGACGTGTCTGGGCTTTATGAGGTCAGTGTGATGATGAGACCTGCACAGTTATGATATGTCTGGGCTTTATGAGGTCGGCGTTATGATGAGACCAGCATTATTAAGAGGTGTGTGGGATTTATGAGGTCACTGTGATGATGAGGCCTGCACCATTATGACATGTCTGGGTTTTATGAGGTCAGTGTGATGATGAGGCCTTCACGATTATGACATTTCTGGGCTTTATGAGGTAAATGTGATGATGAGACCTGCACCATTATGAGGTGTCAGGGCATTATGAGGTCAGCGTGATGATGAGACCTGCACCATTAGGAGGTGTCTGGGCTTTATGAGGTCACTGCCATGAGGAGACATGCACGATTATGACATGTCTGGGCTTTATGAGGTCTGTGCCATGGGAATGCCTGCACCATTGTGACATATCTGTGCTTTATGAGGACAGTGCCATGATGAGACCTGCACCATTATGACATTTCTGGGCTTTATGAGGTCAATGTGATGATGAGACCTGCACCATTATGGGGTGTCAGGGTTTTATGAGGTCAGTGCCATGAGGAGGCCTGCACCATTATGACATGTCTGGGCTTTATGAGGTCAGTGTTATGATGAGGCCTGCACCATTATGACATGTCTGGTCTTTATGAGGTCAATGTGATGATGAGGCCTGCACCATAATTGGGCGTCAGGGCTTTATGAGGTCAGTGTGATGATGAGGCCTGCACTGTTATGAGGTGTCTGGGTTTTATGAGGTCAGTGTGATGTTGAGGCCTGCACCATTATGACATCGCTGAGCTTTATGAGGTCACTGTGATAATGAGGCCTGCACCATTATGACATGTCTGGTCTTTATGAGGTCACTGTGTTGATGAGACCTGCACCATTATGACGTGTATAGGCTTTATGAGGTCAGTGCCATGAGGAGGCCTGCACCATTAGGACAGGTCTGGGCTTTATGAGGTCAGTGCCATGATGAGGCTTATACCATTCTGACATGTCTGGGCTTTATGAGGTCACTGTGATGATGCGGCCTGCACCATTATGAGGTGTCTGGGCTTTATGAGGTCACTGTGATGATGAGGCGTGCACCATTATGACATGTCTGGGCTTTATGACATAAGTGCCATGATGAGGCCTGCACCATTACGACGTGTCTGGGCTTTATGAGGTCATTGTGATGATGAGGCCTGCACCATTATGAGATGTCTGGGTTTTATGAGGTCACTGTCATGATGAGGCCTGCACCATTATGAGGTGTCTGGGCTTTATGAGGTCAGTGCCATGAGGAGGCCTTCACAATTATGACGTGTCTGGGCTTTATGAGGTCAGTTCCATGAGGAGGCCTGCACCATTATGACGTGTCTCGGCTTTATGAGGTCAGTTCCATGAGGAGGCCTGCACCATTATGACGTGTCTGGGCTTTATGAGGTCACTGCCATGAGGAGACATGCACGATTATGACTTGTCTGGGCTTTATGAGGTCTGTGCCATGAGAAGGCCTGCACCATTGTGACATATCTTTGCTTTTTGAGGTCAGTGCCATGATGAGACCTGCACCATTATGACATTTCTGGGCTTTATGAGGTCAATGTGATGATGAGACCTGCACCACTGTGACATGTCTGGGCTTTTTGAGGTCAGTGCCTTGATGAGGCCTGCACAATTATGACGTGTCTGGGCTTTATGAGGTCAGTTTGAAGATGAGGCCTGCACCATTATAACATGTCTGAGGTTTATGAGATCACTGTGATTATGAGGTCTGCACAATTATGACATGTCTGGGCTTTATGAGGTCAATGCCATGATGAGGCCTTCACGATTATGACATTTCTGGGCTTTATGGGGTAACTGTGATGATGAGACCTGCACCATTATGGATTGTCAGGGCATTATGAGGTCAGTGTGATGATGAGACCTGCACCATTAGGAGGTGTTCGGGCTTTATAAGGTCAGTGGTGTGATTAGGCCTGCAACATTATGACATGTCTGGGCTTTATGAGGTCAGAGCCATGAGGAGGCCTGCACCATTATGTCATTTCTGGGCTTTATGAGGTCACTGTGATGATGAGAACTGCACCATTATGACATGTCTGGTCTTTATGAAGTCAGTGCCATGATGAGGCCTGCACCATTATAACAGGTCTAGGCTTTATGAGGACACTGCCATGAGGAGACATGCACGATTATGACATGTCTGGGCTTTATGAGGTCTGTGCCATGAGAAGACCTGCACCATTGAGACATATCTGTGCTTTATGAGGTCAGTGCCATGATGAGACCTAGACCATTATGACATGTCTGGGCTTTATATGGTCAATGTGATGATGAGACCTGCACCATTATGGGGCGTCATGGCTTTATGAGGTCAGTGCCATGAGGAGGCCTGCACCATTATGACATGTCTGGGCTTTAAGAGGTCAGTGTGATAAGGAGGTCTGGTCCATTATGACGTGTTTGGGCTTTATGAGGTCAGTGTTATGATGTGGTCTGCACCATTATGAGGTGTCTGGGCTTTATGAGGTTAATGCGATGATGAGGCCTGCACCATTATGCCATGTCTGGGGTTTATGAGGTCAGTGCCATGATGAGGCCTGCACCATGATGACATGCCTAGGCTTTATGAGGTCAGTGCCATGATGAGGACTGCACCATTATGAGGTGTCTGGGATTTATGAGGTCAGTGCCATGATGAGTCCTGCACCGTAATGACATGTCTGGGCTTTATGAGGTCAGTGCCATGATGAGTCCTGCACCGTTATGACATGTCTGGGTTTTATGAGGTCAGTGCCATGATGAGGTCTGCACCATTATGAGGTGTCTGGGCTTTATGAGGTCAGTGCCATGATGAGGCATGCACCATTATGACATGTCTGGTCTTTATGTGGTCAGTGTGATAATGAGGCCTGCACGATTATGACATGTCTGGGCTTTATGAGGTCAGTGCCATGAGGAGGCCGGAACCATTATGACATGTCTGGGCTTTATGAGGTCACTGTGATGACATGAGGAGGTCTGCACTATTATGACATGTATGGACTTTATGAGGTTACTCTGATGAGGAGGCCTGCACCATTATGACATGTCTGGGCTTTATGAGGACAGAGCCTTGAGGAGGCCTGCACCATTATGACATGTCTGGTCTTTATGAAGTCAGTGCCATGATGAGGCCTGCACCATTATGACATATCTGGGCTTTATGAGGTCACTGTGATGATGAGGCCCATACCATTATGAGGTGTCTGGGCGATATGAGGTCAGTGTGATGATGAGGCCTGCACCAGTATGACATGTCTGGGCTTTATGAGGCCAGTGCCATGAGGAGGCCTGCACCATTATGACATGTCTGGGCTTTATGAGGTCACTGTGATGATGAGAACTGCACCATTATGTCATGTCTGGCTTTATGAGGTCAGTGTCATGACGAGGCCTGCATCATTATGACATGTCTGGACTTCATGAGGTCAGTGTGATGATGAGGCCTGCACCATTATGACTTGTATGGGTTTTATGAGGTCTGTGCCATGGTGACGCCTGCACCATTATGACATGTCTGGGCTTTACGAGGTCAGTGTGATGATGAGACCTGCACCATTATGTCATATCTGGGTTTTATGAGGTCAATGTGATGATGAGACCTGCACCATTATGTGGTATCTGGGCTTTATGAGGTCAGTGCCATGATGAGGCCTGCACTGTTATGTCATGTCTGGGCTTTATGATGTCAGTGCCATGATGCGCCCTGCACCATTATGACATGTCTGGGCTTTATGAGGTCACTGTGATGATGAGACCTGCACCATTATGACATGTAGGGGCTTTAAGAAGTCAGTTTGATGATGAGGCCTGCACCATCATGACATGTCTGGGCTTTATAAGGTAAGTGCCATGATGAGGCCTGAACTATTATGACATCTTTGGGCTTTCTGCGGTCAGTGCCATAATGAGTCCTGCACAATTATGACATGTCTGGGCTATATGAGGTCAGTGTGATGATGAGGCCTGCACCAATATGAAGTGTCTAAGCTTTATGCGGTCACTGTGCTTATGAGGCCTGCACCATTATGAGGTGTCTGGGCTCTATGAGGTCAGTGTGATGATGAGACATGCACCATTATGACATGCCTGGGCTTTATAAGGTCAGTGCCATGAGGAGGCCTACACCATTATGACATGTCTGGGCTTTATGAGGTTTGTGCCATGAGGAGGCCTGGGCCATTACGACATGACTGGGCTTTATGAGGTCAGTGCAATAATGAGGCCTGCACCATTATGACGTGTCTGGGTTTTTTGAGGTCACTGTGATGATGAGGCCTCCACCATTTTTTCATGTCTGCGCTTTATGAGGTCAGTGTTATGATGAGGCCTGCACCGTTATGAGGTGTCTGGACTTTATGAGTTCAGTGCTATGATGAGACCTTTGCCATTATGACATATCTGGTCTTTATGAGGTCACTGTGATGATGAGGTCTGCACCATTATGACATGTCTGGGCTTTATGAAGTCAGTGTGATGATGAGGCCTGCAGAAATATGAAGTGTCTAAGCTTTCTGAGGTTAGTGTGATGATGAGACCTGCACCAACATGATGTGTCTGGTCATTATGAGGTCAGTGTGATGATGAGACCTGCACCAATATGACATGAGTGGGATTTATGAGGTCAGTGCCATGAGGAGGCCTGAACCATTATGGCATGTCTGGGCATTATGAGGTCAGTTCCATGATGAGGCATGCACCATTATGACATTTCTGGTCTTTATGAAGTCACTGTGATGATAAGGCCTGCACCATTATGACATGTCTGGTCTTTATGAGGTCATTGTGATGATGAGGCCTGCACCATTATGAGGTGTTTGGGTTTTATGTGGTCACTGTGATGATGAGGACTGCACCATTATGACATGTCTGGGCTTTATGAGGCCAGTGTGATGATGCGACCAGCACTATTATGAGGTGTTTGGGCTGTATGAGCTCACTGCAATGGTGAGGCTTGCACCACTATTACATGTCTGGGTTTTATGAGGTCAGTGTCATGATGAGGCCTGCATCATTATGATGTGTTTCGGCTTTATGAGGTCACTGTGATGATGAGACCTGCACCATTATGACATGTCTGGACTTTATGAGGTCGGTGTGATGATGAGAACTGCACCCCTCATAAACCCTAGACATGTCAAAATGGTTCAGGCCTCATCATCACAGTGGCCTCATAAAGCCCGGATATGTCATAATGACCCAGGCCTCCTCATGGCACTGACATCATACAGCCCAGACTTGTCATAAAGGTGCAGGCCTCATCATCACAGTAACCTCATAAATCCCGGACATGTCATAATGGCCCAGGCATCCTCATGGCACTGACCTCAGAAAGCCCAGACACCTAATATTTGTGCAGGTCTCATCATCGCACTGTCCTCATAAAACCCAGACACGTCATAATGGTGCAGGCCTCATCATCACAGTGACCTCATAAAGTCCAGACAAGTCATAATGGTGCAGGCATCATCATTACACTGACCTCATAAAGCCCAGACATGTCATCATGGTGCAGGTCTCATCATGGCACTGACCTCATAAAGCCAAGACATGTCTTAATGGTACAAACCTCATCATCACAGTTACCTCAGGCAGCCCAGACACCTCAAAATAGCGTAGGCCTCATAACAACACTGACCTCATAAAGACCAGACATGTCATAATGGTGCAGGCCTCAAAAACACACTGACCTCATAAAGCACAGACACCTCGTATTGGTGCAGGCCTCATCATCGCAGTGACCTCATAAAGCCCAGACATGTCATAATGGTGCAGGACACATCATCACTGTGACCTCAGAAAGCCCAGACATGTCATAATGGTGCAGGCCTCCTGATTGCACTGACCTCATAAAGCCCAGACATGTCATAATGGTGCAGTCCTCATCATCACAGTCACCTCATAACGCTTAGCCACGTCTTAATGTTGCAGGCCTCATCATCACACTGACCTCATAAAGCCCAGACATGTCATAATGGTGCAGGCCCCATCATCTCACTGACCTCATAAAGCCCAGACACCTCATAATGGTGCAGGCCTCATCATGGCACTGACCTCATAAAGCCTTGACATGTCATAATTGTGCAGGAATCATATTGACACTGACCTCATAAAGCCCAGACATGTCATAATGGTGCGGTCCTCATCATCACAGTCACCTCATTAAGCCCAGACATGTCATAATGGTACAGGCCTCCTCATGGCACTGACCTCATAAAGCCCAGACATGTCATAATGGTGCAGGCCTCATCGTGGCACTGACCTCATAAAACCCAGACATGTCATAATGGTGCAGGCCTCCTCATGGCACTGACCTCATAAAGCCCAGACATGTCATAATGGTTCAGTCCTCCTCTTGGCACTGACCTCATAAAGCCCAGATATGTCATAATGGTTCAGTCCTCCTCTTGGCACTGACCTCATAAAGCCCAGATATGTCATAATGGTGCAGGCTTCATCATCACACTGACCTCATAAAGCCATGACATGTCATAATGGTGCAGGTCTCCTCATGGCACTGACCTCATAAAGCCCAGACATGTCATAATGGAGCAGGACTCATCATCACACTGACCTCATAAAGCCCAGGCACCTCATAATGGTGCAGGCCTCATCATCACACTGACCTCATAAAGCCCAGACGTGTCATAATGGCCCAGGCCTCCTCATGGCACTGACCACTTAAAGCCCAGACATGTCATAATTGTGCAGGCCTCATAATCACACTGACCTCATAAAGCCCCGACATGTCATAATGGTGCAGTCCTCATCATCACAGTCACCTCATAAAGCCCAGACATGTCATAATGGTGCAGGCCTCATCATCACACTGACCTCGTATCGCCCAGACATGTCATAATGGTGCAGGTCTCCTCAGAGCACTGACCTCATAAAGCCCAGACATGTCATAATGGTGCAGGTCTCATCAGGGCACTGACCTGATAAAGCCCAGACATGTCATAATGGTTCAGGCCTCCTCTTTGCACTGACCTCATAAAGCCCAGACATGTCATAATGGTGCAGTTCTCATCATCACTGTGACCTGATATATCCCAGACATGTCATAATGGTGCAGGACTCATCATGGCACTGACCTCTCAAAGCCCAGACATGTCATAATGCTGCAGGTCTCATCATCACACTGACCTCATAAAGCCCAGACACCTCATAATGGTGCAGGCCTCATCATCACTCTGACCTCAAAAAACCCAGACATGTCATAATGGCCCAGGCCTCCTCATGGCACTGACCTCATAAACCCCAGACATGTCATAATTCTGCAGGCCTCATCATCACACCGACCTCATAAAGCCCGGACATGTTATAATGGTGGAGGCCTCATCATCACACTGACCTCATAAAGCCCAGGCACCTCATATTTTTGCAGGTCTCATCATCACACTGACCTCAAAAAACCCAGACACGTCATAATGGTGCAGGCGTCATCATGGCACTGACCTCATAAATCCTAGACATGTCATAATGGTGTAGGTCTCATCATCACAGTGACCTCATAAAGCCCAGACATGTCATAATGGTGCAGGCCTCATCATCACACTGACCTCATAAAGCCCAGACATGTCATAATGGTGCAGGTCTCCTCAGAGCACTGACCTCATAAAGCCCAGACATGTCATAATGGTGCAGGTCTCATCAGGGCACTGACCTGATAAAGCCCAGACATGTCATAATGGTTCAGGCCTCATCATGGCACTGACCTCATAAAGCCCAGACACGTCATAATGGTGCAGGCTTCATCATGGCACTGACCTCATAAAGTCCAGACATGTCATAATGGTGCAGGCCTAATCATGGCACTGACCTCATAAAACTCAGACATGTCAGAATGATGCAGGCCTCATCATGGCACTGACCTCATAAAGCCGAGACATGCCATAATGGTGCAAGCCTCATCATCACAGTGACCTCAGGCAGCCCAGACACATCATAATAGCATAGGCCTCTTAATAACACTGACCTCATAAAGCCCAGACACCTAATAATGGTGTAGGCCTCATAATCACACTGACCTCATAAAACCCAGACACCTCATATTGGTGCAGGCCTCATCATCGCACGGATGTCATAAAGTCCAGACATGTCATAATGGTGCAGGTCTCATCATTACACTCACCTCATAAAGCCCAGACGTGTCATAATGGTTCAGGTCTCCTCATAGCACTGACCTCATAAAGCCCAGACATGTCATAATGGTGCAGGCCTCATCATCACACTGACCTCATAAAGCCCAGACATGTCATAATGGTGCAGGCCTCATCATGGCACTGACCTCAAAAAGCCCAGACATGCCATAATGGCCCTGGCCTGCTCATGGCATAGTCCTCATAAAGCCCAGACATGTCATAATGATGCTGGCCTCATCATCACACTGACCTCATAACGCCCAGCCACGTCATAATGGAGCAGGCCTCATCATGACACTCACCTCATAAAACCCAGACACCTCATAATGGTGCAGGCCTCCTGATGGCACTGACCTCATAAAGCCCAGACATGTCATAATGGTTCAGGCCTCCTCATAGCACTGACCTCATAAAGCCCAGACATCTCATAATGGTGCAGGCCTCATCATCATACTGACCTCTAAAAACCCAGACATGTCATAATGGTGCAGGCCTCAACATCACACTGACCTCATAAAGCCCAGACACCTCATATTTGTGCAGGTCTTATCATCGCACTGACCACAAAAAGCCCAGACACGTTATAATGGTACAGGCCTCATCATAGCACTGACCTCATAAAGCCCAGACATGTCATAATTCTGCAGGTCTCATCATCAAAGTGACCTCATAAAGCCCAGACATGTCATAATGGTTCAGGCCTAATCGTGGCACTGACCTCATAAAGCCCAGACATGTCATAATGGTGCAGGCCTCCTCATCATCAAAGTGACCTCATAAAGCCCAGACATGTCATGATGGTGCAGGCCTCATTATCACACTGGCCTCATAAAGACCAGACATGTCATAATTGTGCAGGCCTCCTCTTGGCACTGACCTCATAAAGCCCAGATATGTCATAATGGTGCAGGCCTCATCATCACACTGACCTCATAAAGCCCAGACCCCTCATAATGGTGCAGGCCTCCTCATGGCACTGACCTCCTAAAGCCAAGACATGTCATAATGTTTCAAGCCTCGTCATGGCACTGACCTCATAAAGCCCTGACACTTCATAATGGTGCAGGTCTCATCATCACACTCACCTCATAAAGCCCAGACATGTCATGATGGTGCAGGCCTCCTCATGGCACTGACCTCAGAATGCCTAGACATGTCATAATGGTTCAGGCCTCCTCTTTGCTCTGACCTCATAAAGCCCAGACATGACATAATGATGCAGGCCTCATCATGGCTCTGACCTCTCAAAGCCCATACATGTCATAATGGTGCAGTTCTCATCATCACTGTGACCTCATATATCCCAGACATGTCATAATGGTGCAGGACTCATCATGGCACTGACCTCTCAAAGCCCAGACATGTCATAATGGTGCAGGTCTCAACATCACACTGACCTCATAAAGCCCAGACACCTCATAATGGTGCAGGCCTCATCATCACACTGACCTCAAAATACCCAGATATGTCATAATCGCCCAGGCCTCCTCATGGCACTGACCTCATAAACCCCATACATATCATAATTCGGCAGGTCTCATCATCACACTGACCTCATAAAGCCCGGACATGTTATAATGGTGCAGGTTGCACCATCACACTGACCTCAAAAAACCCAGACATGTCATAATGGTGCAGACCTCATCATCACACTGACCTCATAAAGTCCAGACAAGTCATAATGGTGCAGGCCTCATCATCACACTGACCTCATAAAGTCCAGGCAAGTCATAATGGTGCAGGCCTCATCATCACACTGAGCTCATAAAGTCCAGACACCTCATAATGGTGCAGGCCTAATCATCACACTGACCTCATAAAACTCAGACATGTCGGAATGATGCAGGCCTCCTCATGGCACTGACCTCATGAAGCCCAGACATGTCATAATGGTGCAGGACTCATCATCACACTGACCTCATAAAGCCCAGACATGTCATAATGGGTCAGGCCTCCTCATAGCACTGACCTCATAAAGCCCAGACATGTCAAAATGGTGCAGGCCTCAACATCACAGTGACCTCATAAAGCCTAGACATGTCATAATGGTGCAGGCCTCCTCATAGCACTGACCTCATAAAGCCCAGACATGTCAAAATGGTGCAGGCCTCAACATCACAGTGACCTCATAAAGCCCAGACATGTCATAATGGTTCAGGCCTCCTCATAGCACTGACCTCATAAAGCCCAGACGTGTCATAATGGTGCAGGCCTCATCATCACAGTGACCTCAGGCAGCCCAGACACATCATAATAGCATAGGTCTCTTAATAACACTGACCTCATAAAGCCCAGACACCTAATAATGGTGTAGGCCTCATAATCACACTGACCTCATAAAACCCAGACACCTCATATTGGTGCAGGCCTCATCATCGCACTGATGTCATAAAGTCCAGACATGTCATAATGGTGCAGGTCTCATCATTACACTCACCTCATAAAGCCCAGACGTGTCATAATGGTTCAGGTCTCCTCATAGCACTGACCTCATAAAGCCCAGACATGTCATAATGGTGCAGGCCTCCTCATGGCACTGACCTCATAAAGCCCAGACATGTCATAATGGTGCAGGACTCATCATCACACTGACCTCATAAAGCCCAGACATGTCATAATGGGTCAGGCCTCCTCATAGCACTGACCTCATAAAGCCCAGACATGTCAAAATGGTGCAGGCCTCAACATCACAGTGACCTCATAAAGCCTAGACATGTCATAATGGTGCAGGCCTCCTCATAGCACTGACCTCATAAAGCCCAGACATGTCAAAATGGTGCAGGCCTCAACATCACAGTGACCTCATAAAGCCCAGACATGTCATAATGGTTCAGGCCTCCTCATAGCACTGACCTCATAAAGCCCAGACGTGTCATAATGGTGCAGGCCTCATCATCACACTGACCTCATAAAGCCCAGACATGTCATAATGGTGCAGGCCTGATCATGGCACTGACCTCATAAAGCCCAGACATGTCATAATGGTGCAGGCCTCATCATCACACCGCCCTCATAAAGCCCAGGCATTTCATAATGGTGCAGGCCTCATCATGGTACTGACCTCATAAAGCCCAGACACGTCATAATGGTGCAGGCGTCATCATGGCACTGACCTCATAAATCCCAGACATGTCATAATGGTGCAGGCCTCATCATCACAGTGACCTCTTAAAGCCCAGATATTTCATAATGGTGCAGGTCTCCTCATAGGACTGACCTCATAAAGCCCAGACATGTCATAATGGTGCAGGCCTCATCATGGCACTGACCTCATAAAGCCCAGACATGTCATAATGGTGCAGGTATCATCATCACACTGACCTCATAAAGCCCGGAGACGTCATAATTGTGAAGGCCTCCTCATGGCACTGACATCATAAAGCCCAGACATGTCATAATGGTGCAGGTCTCATCATCACAGTCACCTCATAAAGCCCAGCCATGTCATAATGGTTCAGTCCTCCTCTTGGCACTGACCTCATAAAGCCCAGAAATATCATAATAGTGCAGGCTTCATCATGGCACTGACCTCATAAAGCCCATATATGTCATAATGGTGCAGGTCTCATCATGGCACTGACCTCATAAAGTCCAGACATGTCATAATGGTGCAAGCCTCAACCTGACATTGGCCTCATAAAGCCCAGACATGTCATAATGGTGCAGGCCTAATCATGGCACTGACCTCATAAAACTCAGGCATGTCATAATGATGCAGGCCTCATCATGGCACTGACCTCATAAAGCCCAGACATGTCATAATGGTGCAGGCGCGTTCCCAGATCTGGGGTCCCTACAGGACCCCCGCCCCCAACCAACGGTGAGTTTTCATGACCAGTATCCCATCCTCGTCGCCAAATATGTAACAGGGAAGGGACTAAGCCAAAGGGAAAACACAGGTTCGAGAGATACTGGTACGTGAATAAACCAAACACCGTTGCTAGTTGGCAAAAATAATAGCTATTTATTAGGAAAAGGTGGCCAACCAGGGAAAAGGGAGAAAACAAAACAGGCGCCTGAGGGAGAAGCATTGGGGCGGAGGAAAAAGTGCACCAAAAGACCCTAGGAAGAAGGCTTCCCCCCCATACTCACCAAGGTATCACCTGTAAACAAGTCTTACCCATCCTAGCCAATAATGAAATCCCTCTGCAGCAGCTGCGGGTTCATGGGGGGTGGCAGGCTCCCACTTCAAGCAGGCATCCCCGCTGAAAGCAACTTGATCCATCGTGAAGAGCCAGCCCCCCAAGAAGCGTCTCTGCTTTTTTATAAAGTTTTTTGAGAGCACCTGCCCCGGAGAGGTGTGGCCAGCACCGCCCCGTCAGGGCTCTGAATCCCACCCCTTCTGTTATGTAAGTGCACCCCTCCTGCGCGTGCGTGAGCACCTTGGAAATCCCCTGACGCAGGCGCAGTGATTTTGGGGGGGTCTTCCCAATTGAGTCTGGGGGATGGCCTTCAGCACCATCATCATCACTTTGTCCTCCAACTGCCCCTGACGAGCAATTGACCAATCACAACAGACCAATTAAAACAGTTTACACAGAAGCTCTCCCTCCAAGGCCAAGTTCACTGGTTTATCAGAAGACTTGGCAGGAGAAAATATAAACTAACTGCAGGTGGCTAAGGCCAAACACAGACCAAAAAATAACATCCCAGCTTCGTCCCGATACATGCCACCGCGTGGTCTGTGTTTGGACCATGGCACCGGTGAGTTTCAAATAGAGAGAGTCCCGACAAGACTGTCCCGGTCATCATGTCCATCCCCGGGGAGGAGGTCCGCGTGTGTTCTGGTGATTAGTTATTGGACAGTCTCTGGTTGACAGATATCACGGTGAAACGGATGAGCCGGTATGTCCGCTTGCATGGGCTTAAACACTGCAATAAAAGAACTTAGAATTCGGTTTGAACCATAGGACAACTTAATACTTTCGATACATCTTTTATAGTATGAAGCGGTCGACTGCCAGCCACCATTTTTATGGGCCTATGGGGAGCCATTGCAGGTCCCGTACACCTGGAGTGTGGTCTAGCACCAGACAACCGCCTGGTTTAATCATTGCCCCCTCGGACAGTTTTCACTCCTTTTGTAAATTCAAGGCCTCATCGGGGGCAAGCCATCCTGCCATAGCGAGCCCCTGACTGCAATCGAACCCCTCCACCTCATGGAGTGGTAGTGCAGGTACCTCTTGCCTCCATGCTATAAAAGACAGTTGTCCACAACTGGAGGGTTCCGGAAGGTTGTGAAATTGAAGCACAAATGAAACAGAACACTCAGTATTACTGGTTTGATCAGGCCGAAGCCCATGGAAGGTACATAACCGACAATCCTTTCATTACCATCATGCCTACCAGGCACAGGTCTTAGTTCCATATACTTCGCATGAGGTTGCCCGCCCGAAAAGGGTGTTACATCAGTCCAAAGGGGAAGGGGAACGCCACAATCAATTGCAAAGATACAAACATAAAATATAAGTACCCGCGCGACCATCATTAGGAAAACTATCCCCCTTTTATCACAAGTAACAGGAAATAACATGTCCATGACGTTCAGCTCCTCGGATCCTTTGACAGAGTGACCCCCTAGATCGGTGCAATGAGAAACCTGCTAGATAAAACACAAAAACGTGTACCATTATTCAATACATGCAGCTTGCTTACTGCAGGAATAGCATGTTCATGATGGTTGGACTAGCTGTGCGCGCTCGCCCGGATACCTAAATGCGGAAGGAATGGGAAAATGGTTATAGGTTGACACCCTCTCCCACCCTCACTCTCGTCATCTCGGATGCGGAGTGAGAACTCCTTTAACCTCTGTTTGACCTGCAATTGCAATGGTAACAGCCTGAGAATCATCGGCTGCCATAATCTCAGCAGCCACAGGACTCCTTTCACCTGGGGCTTGGTACCACACCCAACCACCTGCAACCATTTCTGACGGCTACTATAAGGCTAAAATGGGTGACCGCTGCTATGCAAATACCTCTGCCTTTGATATCCTGTCAACGGACCAGGAAAGTCAATTTGCCATACTTCTCCACCGCGTGATCTGCGTTTCAAATGCCCTAGCGGTAATGAGAGCACTTTGCGCTCCCTCAAGAATTGACAAACAGTACACTCGCTAAGCACTTGCTGGTAGCTATCTGGGGCATGAGAATGTCTTGGGCCCTTGCCAAGCAAGCATTGCATCCTGCCCTGCGTGCCCAGACTTATCGTGTGCCCATAAGGCCAGGGCACAATCTCCTGGTCATGTGGGCATTGACATGAATACACGACGTCACGATTCTTCAGCGCATTCCAGATCTGTTCCCAAAATTCCTTATCCACCCCTCTTCTGTTCCTATCTCTAGGAATCGCGCTGCCATTTACTTCACCAGTCTACCAAACCTTGGGCTACATCCCAAGATCAGTGTAGATGTAACAGATTTGATTATACAGCGTCGCATCCATTGCTTGCCATATAGCAGCTAGCTTAGCCAATTGTCTGCTCCCCTGACACCCCTTCAGCACAGTCGAGATTGGGCGGCAGGATTGAAAGTCACTGCACGCCACATGTCTAATGCTCTCCGCATCCTACCAGTGCCCTCCTCATTGCTGTCAGCTCTGTCGCGAGGCTCAGTCGCTATGGTCGAGGCGGGTACTGCAGCCAGGCCGAAGGATGGGCTAACCTGCTCTATCTGACCTGGATATTTACAGGAACCCCATATCTCCGGGGTGCGGTCACAGAATGCACCCAGAAGGGGCAGAAATGCCAGCAGGGCCCTTCCAAGTGCCCACTCTGCCTCTCCCCACAGGCCCCATCGGGGAGCTGTAGCCCAACTCCCATCTTCGCAACATAGTGGGGAACCTTTTGGACGCTTGTGTTCATCAAGGGGAGGAAAAGCAGAAAGTGCAATGCAAACAGAAGGAGGAGAATTTGGGACAACAAGCGGAGGTGATCCTGTATGATTTCTGCCTTCAGGGCCCCTATCCAGCCATGAAGACTTGCCTGACATGCAAGGCCCCCTCCCCCCCCCCCCCGTGCCAAGCTCACCTGAGCGAGCACAGCACAAAGAACACCCAAGGAATAGACAAACTACGTCCTGGTGGGCTCTGCGGCGCCCAAGTGTTGGCTGAGAGGAAAATGCCCCAGCACGGCAAATTGCTGGAATGCTACTGCGAGAAGGACAAGGTCCCCACCTGCAAACTGCGTTCTGCCCCCAGCTCCCACAGGGACTACAAGATCATCAGCTTAAAGGAGGCCCCTGGCCAAGCACCGTGTTTCTCCCAAAACTCCAAAGGGGTGAACAATCCTCTGTTAAAAGGAGTTCCTGGGAGTACAAATGCTGCTGGAAAAAAACTTGGAAATGGACAGAACAACACCGCTTACAAATTAAGCAAGCGATAAGTCTGGTAGGAAACAAGCAGTCTATCTTTCTGCGTACACAGTATACTGATCAACATAACTAGTCTGCTTTGGCCTCCACCGAGGAGGCTTGAAGACACCCTATCCACAATGCTACAGATGTCATTGGAAAGGCACACAAGAGGGCCTTGAGGTCAGCAATACCCCCCATGACAGCTGAACCAGCAAGGTATCAACATAGACAACTCCCGATTTAAATCCTGGAAAACAAAGAAAAGCTCAAACAACCCCCACTACTGTCATAGCAGATACAAATGCAATTATTTGATGGTCTGAGGACCCCATCCCGGCACAAGCCTGCATTACTGCACCAAGGATAATACCTTTGACAGCTTGTATTAACATAACCCCTAGCTAGTTACGTAACTAGCAGCTTCTGTAACCAAGTATCTCAAAACCTGCTTCCCTACAGCAACTGGCAGCCTTTCCACGGATTGTATGAATGGTTCCTGAGTACCTGGATGCAAAGCGGTGCACCTTGCTCTAGGCTCTGCAAACCCTGCAGCCTACATTAATATTTGCTGGTTTATGGCCTCTACTCGCTCCAAAACTGGGGATCTCCTGCGCAACCCACACAGTTAAGGAACAGTATCAGTTGAAAACTCTACCTGAGATTCTAATTTCATCATTGTTCATTACACAGATCACAACGTTGGGTATGGACAAGACAGCTTGAGCGACAGACACACGATGACTGAACCATCACACCCGTTAGTAGTAGTTAGTGAACACAAATGAACCATATTAAGGATATGCCCTCTTCTAGGCGATGTCCAGGCTGGTCTTATGCTGCTCAGCCTCCACTTAACTCCATTCAGAATTCTTGCTGCTCATGATAAGCTTTGTCACACATGTCGGAAGCCAGTGGGGTCCTGTGGGAGAGAACACACACAAAAAAAAAAACCCCACACCCCCTATACTTCTCATACTGATAATTTCATACCAACCTATAGTATCAGTTTGTGATCCCAGTTCACACGTGCCCACCGCGTGAACTAAATAGCCACCGCGTGAACCCAAGATTAACACGATTTTTAGACTTTCAGGAACCTAAACTCATAACGACTGGGAGGCTAGCAGTTATTGTCTCACTGCCCCCACAATTTCACTACTTTTGTCGGGCTATTGTAACTCCACAGTACAAGAACAGCCCCAGTACAGGTTTCTAGGTGGCCTCAAAGACACTCCAGGACTCCTGGGTCCACCCAGCCCGCTTCATGGAAGGAGCACCCCCTCCCACATCCCGTTTCTGGGAGGTTAACAGCTTTGCTATTCGATTCATACTGGACTCAGCAGGGGCGGGGCCGGGCGCGGCAAAGACCAGGGCCCGGCCAGGAACTGAGCTCCGCAGAGTCCCAGTTCGGCAAGGGAGGGGGGCCGAACGCGGCAGAGGCCAGGGTTCGGCCAGGAACTGGGCTCCACAGAGTCTCAGCTCAGCGGGGGGGGGGGGGGGGGGGGGGCCCCAAGCGCAGCGCGGGGCCGCGAGCAGCTCGGAGGGGAGGAGGCGAAGCCGAGCGCGGCGGGGGGGGGGGAGAGGCGGAGCCAAACGTGGTGCGGAGCCGCGGGCGCCTCGGGGGGGGGGAGGCAAAGCCGAACGCCGCGCGGGGCCACGGGCGCCTCGGGGGGGGGAGGAGGAAAAGCCGAGCGGCTCGGGGGGAAGGGTGGAGCCGAACGCGGTGCGGGGCCGTGGGCGCCTCGGGGCGGGGGGGGAAAGCCGAGCGGCTCGAGGGGGGGGGGTGGAGGGGAACCGAGCGCGACAGGGACTGAACTCGGCTAATAACCTATTCCAACGGGGTCCTGTTTACCACAACAGCCCTTCCCCGGCTCAGCCCACTTCAGGGGCGGCGCGTCCCCCGCGGCTTTGCTACGCCTCCCCGGGGCCCTGCTCACCCAGAACAGCGTTTCCCCGGTGTAGCCCGACAGAGCCCCGCCCACTTCAGGGGCGGCGCGTTCTCTGCCGCCCGCGGCCAGACAAACTACCAAAACAAAAAAACAAAAAACCCACCACCCCGGGACCCCGCTAATAACCAGCAGCGCGTTTCCCGGGGCCGCTGTCAGAGCCCCACCCTCACATTCGGGACAGCGTTCTCTGCAGCGCGTTCCCAGATCTGGGGTCCCTACAGGACCCCCGCCCCCAACCAACGGTGAGTTTTCATGACCAGTATCCCATCCTCGTCGCCAAATATGTAACAGGGAAGGGACTAAGCCAAAGGGAAAACACAGGTTCGAGAGATACTGGTACGTGAATAAACCAAACACCATTGCTAGTTGGCAAAAATAATAGCTATTTATTAGGAAAAGGTGGCCAACCAGGGAAAAGGGAGAAAACAAAACAGGCACCTGAGGGAGAAGCATTGGGGCGGAGGAAAAAGTGCACCAAAAGACCCTAGGAAGAAGGCTTCCCCCCCATACTCACCAAGGTATCACCTATAGACAAGTCTTACCCATCCTAGCCAATAATGAAATCCCTCTGCAGCAGCTGCGGGTTCATGGGGGGTGGCAGGCTCCCACTTCAAGCAGGCGTCCCCGCTGAAAGCAACTTGATCCATCGTGAAGAGCCGGCCCCCCAAGAAGCGTCTCTGCTTTTTTATAAAGTTTTTTGAGAGCACCTGCCCCGGAGAGGTGTGGCCAGCACCGCCCCGTCAGGGCTCTGAATCCCACCCCTTCTGTTATGTAAGTGCACCCCTCCTGCGCGTGCGTGAGCACCTTGGAAATCCCCTGACGCAGGCGCAGTGATTTTGGGGGGGTCTTCCCAATTGAGTCTGGGGGATGGCCTTCAGCACCATCATCATCACTTTGTCCTCCAACTGCCCCTGACGAGCAATTGACCAATCACAACAGACCAATTAAAACAGTTTACACAGAAGCTCTCCCTCCAAGACCAAGTTCACTGGCTTATCAGAAGACTTGGCAGGAGAAAATATAAACTAACTGCAGGTGGCTAAGGCCAAACACAGACCAAAAAATAACATCCCAGCTTCGTCCCGATACAATGGTGCAGGCCTCATAATCACAGTGACCTCATAAAGCCCAGACACCTCATATTGGTGCAGGCCTCATCATCGCACTGATGTCATAAAGCCCAGACATGTCATAATGGTGCAGGTCTCATCATCACAGTGGCCACATAAAGCCCAGACATGTCATAATGGTACAGGCCTCCTCATAGCACTGACCTCATAAAGCCCAGACATGTCATAATGGTGCAGGCCTCATTATCACAGTGACCTCATAAAGTCCAGATATGTCATAATGGTGCAGGTCTCATCATGGCACTGACCTCATAAATCCCAGACATGTCATAATGGTGCAGACCTCATCACGGCTCTGACCTCAAAAAGCCAAGACATGCCATAATGGCCCTGGCCTGCTCATGGCATAGTCCTCATAAAGCCCAGAAATGACATGATGGTGCAGGCCTCATCATCACACTGACCTCATAAAGCCCGGACATGTCATAATGGTGCAGGCCACCTCTTGCCACTGACCTCATAAAGCACAGACATGTCAAAATGTTGCAGTCCAAATCATTACAGTCACCTCATAAAGCCCAGACATGTCATAATGATGCAGGTCTCATCATCACACTGACCACATAACGCCCAGCCACGTCATAATGGTGCAGGCCTCATCATCACACTCACCTCATAAAGCCCAGACACCTCATAATAGAGCAGGCCTCCTCATGGCACTGACCTCATAAAGCCCAGACATGTCATAATGGTGCAGGTCTCATCATCGCACTCACCTCCTAAAGCCCAGACACCTCATAATGGTGCAGGCCTCATCATCATACTGACCTCAAAAAACCCAGACATGTCATAATAATGCAGGCCTCATAATCACACTCACCTCATAAAGCCCAGACACCTCATATTTTTGCAGGTCTCATCATCACACTGACCACAAAAAGCCCAGACACGTCATAATGGTGCAGGCGTCATCATCAGAGTGACCTATTAAGCCCAGACATGTCATAATGGTTCAGGCCTCTTCGTGATACTGACCTCATAAAGCCCAGACATGTCATAATGGTGAAAGCCTCATCACGGCACTGACCTCATAAATCACAGACATATCATAATGGTGCAGGCCTCATCATCACAGTGACCTCATCAAGTCCAGACAAGTCATAATGTTGCAGGTCTCCTCATAGCTCTGACCTCATAAAGCCCAGACATGTCATAATGGGTCAGGCCTCATCATCACACCGACCTCATAAAGCCCAGACATGTCATAATGGTGCAGGACTCATCATCACACTGACCTCATAAAACTCAGACATGTCAGAATGATGCAGGCCTCATCATGGCACTGACCTCATAAAGCCCAGACATGTCATAATGGTGCAGGCCTCATCATCACACCGACCTCATAAAACCCAGACATGTCATAATGGCCCAGGCCTCCTCATGGCACTGACCTCATAAAGCCCAGACATGTCATAATGGTGCAAGCCTCGTCATGGCACTGACCTCATAAAGCCCTGACACTTCATAATGGTGCAACTCTCATCATGGCACTGACCTCATAAAGCCTAGACATGTCATAATGGTGCAGGCCTCCTCATGGCACTGACCTCAGAATGCCTGGACATGTTATAATGGTGCAGGCCGCATCATCACACTGACCTCATAAAGCCCAGACATGTCAAAATGGTGCAGGCCTCAACATCACAGTGACCTCATAAAGCCCAGACATGTCATAATGGTGCAGGCCTCATCATCACACTGACCTCATAAAGCCCATGCATTTCATAATGGTGCAGACCTCCTCATGGCACTGACCTCATAAAGCCCAGACATGTCATAATGGTGCAGGCCTCATCATCACCCCGACCTCACAAAGCCCAGGCATTTCATAATGGTGCAGACCTCTTCATGGCACTGACCTCATAAAGCCCAGACATGCCATAATGGCCCTGGCCTGCTCATGGCACAGTCCTCATAAAGCCCAGACATGACATGATGGTGCAGGCCTCATCATCACACTGACCTCATAAAACCCGGACATGTCATAATGGTGCAGACCTCCTCATGGCACTGACATCATAAAGCCCAGACATGTCATAATGGTGCAGTCCTCATCATTACAGTCACCTCATAAAGCCCAGACATGTCATAACGGTTCAGACCTCATCATGGCACTGACCTCATAAAGCCCAGAGATGTCATAATGGTGCAGGCCTCATCATCACACTGACCTCATAAAGCCCAGACATGTCATAATGGTGCAGGTCTCCTCATGGCACTGACCTCATAAAGCCCAGACATGTCATAATTGTGCAGGCCTCATAATCACACTGACTTCATAAAGCTTGGACATGTCATAATGGTGCAGGCCTCCTCATTGCACTGACTTTATCAACACAGACAAGTCATAATGGTGCAGTCCATATCATCACAGTCACCTCATAAAGCCCAGACACCTCATAAAAGTGCAGGTCTCATCATCACACTGACCTCATAAAGCCCAGACACCTCATATTGGTGCAGGCCTCATCATCGCACTGATGTCATAAAACCCAGACATGTCATAATGGTGCAGGTCTCATCATCACAGTGACCTCATAAAGCCCAGACATGTCATAATGGCCCCGGCCTCCTCATAGCACTGACCTCATAAGGCCCAGATGTGTCATAATGGTGCAGGCCTCATCATCACACTGACCTCATAAAGCCCAGGCATTTCATAATGGTGCAGGCCTCCTCATGGCACTGACCTCATAAAGCCCAGACATGTCATAATGGTGCAGGTCTCATCATCACTCCGACCTCATAAAGCCCAGGCATTTCATAATGGTGCAGGCCTCCTCATGGCACTGACCTCATAAAGCCCAGACATGTCATAATGGTGCAGGTCTCATCACCACACTCACCTCATAAAGCCCAGACACCTCATATTTGTGCAGGTCTCATCATCACACTGACCTCAAAAAGCCCAGACACGTCATAATGGTACAGGCCTCATCATGGCACTGACTTCATAAAGCCCAGACATGTCATAATGGTGCAGGTCTCATCATCAAAGTGACCTCATAAAGCCCAGACATGTCATAATGGTGCAGGTCTCATCGTGGCACTGACCTCATAAAGCCCAGACATGTCATAATGGTGCAGGCCTCATCATCACACTGACCTCATAAAGCCCAGACATGTCATAATGGTTCAGTCCTCCTCTTGGCACTGACCTCATAAAGCCCAGACATGTCATAATGGTTCAGACCTCATCATCACACTGACCTCATAAAGCCCAGAAATGTCATAATGGTGCAGGCCTCATCATCACAGTGACCTCATAAAGCCCAGACATGCCATAATGCTACAGGCCTCATAATCACACTGACCACATAAAGCCTAGACATGTCATAATGGTGCAGGTCTCCTCATGGCACTGACTGCAACCTCCCTCCCTGGAGGGACCTGCACGGCAACTCCAACCGCGGCCCCCCGGTCGCCGGGTGCCAACCTTGTGCACCGAGCAGAACCGCGGCCAGCGCCGACAGTCCCGCTCTCCGCCGGCGCCGAATGCGCTCAACCGCCGTACGGCTTCTCGCTGCCTCCGATAGCCCCGTCTCTGCTCCGGCCGGGCCGCCTCCTGTCCGCCTCCTCCCCGCCTCCTCTCCCTCCTCTGTCTTCGTCTCCG
Source organism: Pseudopipra pipra (assembly GCF_036250125.1). Taxonomy (NCBI): domain Eukaryota; kingdom Metazoa; phylum Chordata; class Aves; order Passeriformes; family Pipridae; genus Pseudopipra; species Pseudopipra pipra. The sequence goes on along the minus strand of NC_087556.1, from coordinate 1,240 downwards.
TCCACTGTTCTCGTCTCCGTCCACGGTCCTCCTCATCCAACTAAGCCCGGGTACTGTACCGGGGCGCCGACGCCTCTGGGGCTCTCGTCGGGTGCGGGCTGGATCCGGAGGGCCGGCGAGAGCGGCGGCAGCGGGGCGGCGGTCGGAGCTCTGCGCCGCGGAGGCGGCGGGGCCGGGCTAGGTGGGAGGGCTGAGGATTGGTCTCGAGGAGTTCAAGATTGACAGACCATGAGCTTTTTTCCTGGCCATCATCTCTTCCTTCTCATCTCTCTTTTGCTGGCCCGGGGGGGACTCCTGAATTGTCCTCCACGGCAGGCGCTTTTGAGAATGCTCGAGGGGCACGAGACGCAGAACATCCCTCCTGGCTCAGCTCCCCGGGTCAGCCTCTCCTGGCCTGTCCCGGGGAGCATCCCTGCTGGTAACAGGAGCACTTCTGCTAGCGACAAAGACCACCTGGGCTTTTGTCAGGGGATGTGGCACGAGTGCTACGGAGAGGCATTGCATGGGAGAAGCACCTTCCCCAGAGAAAGCTCGGTCGTGGCATGGCATCTCCCACCTTCTTTGGACTTTCTGGTGATGCAGCCTCTGTGAGGAGATCTCTTCTGTTCCCTCCTCCTGCTCCTCTTACTCAGCGGACCAGGGAACAGCCTGTCACATCTGAACTGGATGTGCTGGAACCAGCATATCTGCAGCAGGTTGACGGGCACTCTGAGGCACAGTCCAAAGGTTCATTCCCTTTCCCATTGCTCTCAACTCAGTAAAAGGACACGAAGGACCACCAGGGAAGGGCGTGGTCCATTCCCATGTGCACTGGCTTCTCATCCAGCCCACAGAAGTTCTTTAGCCTTCCCTGGAGAGACACGGATGGACTAGGGCGGGTGACTCTCTTTGCATTGAAGAGACAAGTCTTGAGCACACACCTGGTGGTGGTGTGGGGAGATGACCCTGAGCAAGTACAATTGCCATCAGCCTCATGGGGGAGCCTTGAAGTTCTGTGGGACAAAGAGTGTCTGGTGTCACTTTGAATTTACGGTACTAAACCCTGGCAAAGCCCCTGGATGCAGCTCTGGGATGTGCTTCTGTGGACAGAGCTCCCTGTGCCCATCCCTCAGGCCGTGGGGCTTCTCAGATAGTGGCAGAGCAAGTGGCACCTCACAAGGGTTGAGATGTATCCAGGCTCCGGGCGTGGCAGCAGGAGCCCCAGGAGATACTGCCCCTGCTGCCATGAACTGTCTGGCTG